>NC_140584.1:539469973-540678936 GCF_964204655.1 Triturus cristatus | reverse complement strand
CCGCTTCACCAGGCCACTGATTGCGGAGTTGGCGGAGCAGTTGGCGCCACATCTGCTACCTGGCCAGACATACCCTACAGCACTGACCCCAGAGGTGAAGGTGATGGCAGCCCTGCACTTCTTTGCTACTGGTACCTTCCAGTACACTGTGGCTACTGCTGGTGGGATGTCGCAAACGATGTTTAGTCGGGTGCTACGCGATGTCTTGGAGGGGATGTTGAAATTCCTAGACCTGTATATCAAGTTCCCGAGCCCAGCTGAACTCCCTGAAATAAAGGATGCCTTTTATACACTGGGGAGGATGCCGAACATCATCGGATCTATTGATGGGACACATGTTGCCCTGATACTACCACAGGCACATGAGCAGGCATACCATAACAGGAAGCACTACCATTCGATCAATGCTCTGGTGGTCTGTCTTGCTGACATGTCGATCACACATGTGTGTGCACGGTTCCCTGGTTCTGCGCACGATGCCTACATTATGAGGAATAGTCGCATTGCAATGCTGATGTCACAGATGCCAGCTCAGCATGCCTGGCTTATCGGTGTGTACTGACTGTTTCTCATTGTGTGTGTTTGTCAATGTTGTATTCCGCACTCCTACAAAACTCAGCTACTTGTTCATTTTTGTGTGTGTAGGTGACTCCGGATAACTCAACATGCCGTGGTTGCTGACACCCCTCAGAAACCCTGTGACACCAGCCGAGCTGCGCTACAATGAGGCACATGGTCAGAGCAGGTGGGTGATTGAGCGGACATTCAGCCTCCTGAAAAGCCGCTTTCACTGCCTGGACAAGACCAGAGGGGCCCTTCCTTATGAGCCTGCAAAGGAGTGCATAATAATCGTTGTCTGCTGCATGCTACACAACATGGCAGTGCGGAAGGCAGTGCCTCTCATCCAGGATGACGATGACGATGACCAACCTCCGGCACCTGTGGAGGATCCCGGCCTGGGCCTCTTCTTCCGGGGGGAGGGATCCTCATGTGCAGGCCTCTGCAGTGCAGGGGACTCTCCACCAGAGTCCTCCTCCCTCCCTGTGGCGCTGGCAGATGGTGTTGCGACAGATGTTGAGGCCACACAGGGGTGTGCGGACAGGTTGGTGTTGATCTGGCAGAGGCATTGGAGTATGTCCCTATGCACTGCAGTAATGTCATCCCACTTGGCCTCCATGCTGGCATGATGGGCGACCTGCTCGTGTTGCATATCCTTGAGGATCCCCACTACCTGGCCAAATTCTCCGGTGCTATCCTGGTACGCATCTAAGATGCGTGCCTGGTGGGGATCATCATGCAGTCCAGACCCCTCTGCAAGGCGCACCCTGTGCCTCCCACCCCTCCCAGCACCCCTCTCCACACGGGCAGGACTAGCGGCGGTACGCACTGGTGACACTGGGACCCTTTGGGTGGTGTTGCTGGTGGTGTTTGCTGTAGCTTCCAGGGGTCCTGTGTCCCTGTGCTGTGGGTGTTGATTGGCCTTGGTCTGTCCGTGTTGGCGGGGGTGTCCTGTCGGTGTCCAGAGGCTGGAGGCATGGGTACAGGGGGTGCAGATGTTGATGCTGCTGGTGCTGCATGATGGCTCACACCGGAGGGGCTAGGTTGGTCGTCCTCATCCGAAGAGGACAGAGAGAGAGTCAGACCAGAGAGCTCAGTGTCCGCCAGAGTCTGGAACCGGTTATCCTCATCATTTGGTGCTGGGTGCCCAGCACCACCTATGTTTGGAAGAGACACACAATGTGAGTTATTGAGAGAAAGTAGGTCGCACACCGCTCGTCACACCAGCAAGTTGCCCCAAAGAACTGTGGGAAATGTAGTGGCGACGGCGGGTACGCCTATGCCACAAAAAGTCAAAAGAACAGTATGTGTATGCGTTAGCCATCCCTGGACACGTGTTTCGAGGTAGTTGCCTCTCGTCAGCAGGGAGCAGGTCAGTGTAAGGGGGTGCCGCGTGGACTGCCAAATGTAATTAAAAGCAGGTCAAGTACCTCTCCTGGCGCGCAGGTGCAGACTCAAGGCTCGTCAGCCCGCCAGCCGAAGCCGTTTAAATTGAGAGAAAGTAGGTCGCACACCGCTCGTCACACCAGCAAGTTGCCCCAAAGAACTGTGGGAAATGTAGTGGCGACGGCGGGTACGCCTATGCCACAAAAAGTCAAAAGAACAGTATGTGTATGCGTTAGCCATCCCTGGACACGTGTTTCGGCCAACGGGCTGACGAGCCTTGGATCTGCACCTGCGCGCCATGAGAGGTACTTGACCTGTTTTTAATTACATTTTGGCAGTCCACACGGCACCCCCTTACACTGACCTGCTCCCTGCTGACGAGAGGCAACTACCTCGAAACACGTGTCCAGGGATGGCTAACGCAACACATACTGTTCTTTTTACACATCGTGGCATAGGCGTACCCGCCGTCGCCACTACATTTCCCACAGTCCTTTGGGGCAACTTGCTGGTGTGACGAGCAGTGTGCGACCTACTTTTGCACAATTTATTACGGCTCCCTTGAGCCAACGGGCTGACGAGCCTTGGATCTGCACCTGCGCGCCATGAGAGGTACTTGACCTGTTTTTAATTACATTTTGGCAGTCCACACGGCACCCCCTTACACTGACCTGCTCCCTGCTGACGAGAGGCAACTACCTCGAAACACGTGTCCAGGGATGGCTAACGCAACACATACTGTTCTTTTTACACATCGTGGCTTAGGCGTACCCGCCGTCGCCACTACATTTCCCACAGTCCTTTGGGGAAACTTGCTGGTGTGACGAGCAGTGTGCGACCTACTTTTGCACAATTTATTACGGCTCCCTTGAGCCAACGGGCTGACGAGCCTTGGATCTGCACCTGCGCACCATGAGAGGTACTTGACCTGTTTTTAATTACATTTTGGCAGTCCACACGGCACCCCCTTACACTGACCTGCTCCCTGCTGACGAGAGGCAACTACCTCGAAACACGTGTCCAGGGATGGCTAACGCAACACATACTGTTCTTTTTACACATCGTGGCATAGGCGTACCCGCCGTCGCCACTACATTTCCCACAGTCCTTTGGGGCAACTTGCTGGTGTGACGAGCAGTGTGCGACCTACTTTTGCACAATTTATTACGGCTCCCTTGAGCCAACGGGCTGACGAGCCTTGGATCTGCACCTGCGCGCCATGAGAGGTACTTGACCTGTTTTTAATTACATTTTGGCAGTCCACACGGCACCCCCTTACACTGACCTGCTCCCTGCTGACGAGAGGCAACTACCTCGAAACACGTGTCCAGGGATGGCTAACGCAACACATACTGTTCTTTTTACACATCGTGGCATAGGCGTACCCGCCGTCGCCACTACATTTCCCACAGTCCTTTGGGGCAACTTGCTGGTGTGACGAGCAGTGTGCGACCTACTTTTGCACAATTTATTACGGCTCCCTTGAGCCAACGGGCTGACGAGCCTTGGATCTGCACCTGCGCGCCATGAGAGGTACTTGACCTGTTTTTAATTACATTTTGGCAGTCCACACGGCACCCCCTTACACTGACCTGCTCCCTGCTGACGAGAGGCAACTACCTCGAAACACGTGTCCAGGGATGGCTAACGCAACACATACTGTTCTTTTTACACATCGTGGCATAGGCGTACCCGCCGTCGCCACTACATTTCCCACAGTCCTTTGGGGCAACTTGCTGGTGTGACGAGCAGTGTGCGACCTACTTTTGCACAATTTATTACGGCTCCCTTGAGCCAACGGGCTGACGAGCCTTGGATCTGCACCTGCGCGCCATGAGAGGTACTTGACCTGTTTTTAATTACATTTTGGCAGTCCACACGGCACCCCCTTACACTGACCTGCTCCCTGCTGACGAGAGGCAACTACCTCGAAACACGTGTCCAGGGATGGCTAACACAACACATACTGTTCTTTTTACACATCGTGGCATAGGCGTACCCGCCGTCGGCACTACATTTCCCACAGTCCTTTGGGGCAACTTGCTGGTGTGACGAGCAGTGTGCGACCTACTTTTGCACAATTTATTACGGTTCCCTTGAGCCAACGGGCTGACGAGCCTTGGATCTGCACCTGCGCGCCATGAGAGGTACTTGACCTGTTTTTAATTACATTTTGGCAGTCCACACGGCACCCCCTTACACTGACCTGCTCCCTGCTGACGAGAGGCAACTACCTCGAAACACGTGTCCAGGGATGGCTAACGCAACACATACTGTTCTTTTTACACATCGTGGCATAGGCGTACCCGCCGTCGCCACTACATTTCCCACAGTCCTTTGGGGCAACTTGCTGGTGTGACGAGCAGTGTGCGACCTACTTTTGCACAATTTATTACGGCTCCCTTGAGCCAACGGGCTGACGAGCCTTGGATCTGCACCTGCGCGCCATGAGAGGTACTTGACCTGTTTTTAATTACATTTTGGCAGTCCACACGGCACCCCCTTACACTGACCTGCTCCCTGCTGACGAGAGGCAACTACCTCGAAACACGTGTCCAGGGATGGCTAACGCAACACATACTGTTCTTTTTACACATCGTGGCATAGGCGTACCCGCCGTCGCCACTACATTTCCCACAGTCCTTTGGGGCAACTTGCTGGTGTGACGAGCAGTGTGCGACCTACTTTTGCACAATTTATTACGGCTCCCTTGAGCCAACGGGCTGACGAGCCTTGGATCTGCACCTGCGCGCCATGAGAGGTACTTGACCTGTTTTTAATTACATTTTGGCAGTCCACACGGCACCCCCTTACACTGACCTGCTCCCTGCTGACGAGAGGCAACTACCTCGAAACACGTGTCCAGGGATGGCTAACGCAACACATACTGTTCTTTTTACACATCGTGGCATAGGCGTACCCGCCGTCGCCACTACATTTCCCACAGTCCTTTGGGGCAACTTGCTGGTGTGACGAGCAGTGTGCGACCTACTTTTGCACAATTTATTACGGCTCCCTTGAGCCAACGGGCTGACGAGCCTTGGATCTGCACCTGCGCGCCATGAGAGGTACTTGACCTGTTTTTAATTACATTTTGGCAGTCCACACGGCACCCCCTTACACTGACCTGCTCCCTGCTGACGAGAGGCAACTACCTCGAAACACGTGTCCAGGGATGGCTAACGCAACACATACTGTTCTTTTTACACATCGTGGCATAGGCGTACCCGCCGTCGCGACTACATTTCCCACAGTCCTTTGGGGCAACTTGCTGGTGTGACGAGCAGTGTGCGACCTACTTTTGCACACAATGTGAGTTATGTTTCTACATGCATCGATGGTTCACAAACATGACATTTTCTACTTTTCGAACAGATGCCTGCATGTACGCTGCTTTTCCCTGCTTTTCACGGACAGAGTTTGATATTGTTGTTTGCCATTTCCCAGCATGGCCTTGTGCTCCCCACGACAGAGACCAGTGTCAGACATCTTGTCAGTCCCTTCCCACTACCTGTGAGGCGAGTATGGTTCAGTGTGAGCTTGCTGGGCCATGTGGGTGGGTGTAGATTGTCTGTGACTGCGACTCCCATCATACTCTTGGCTACACCCCCTTCCCAGGATGCCCATACTTCCTCCCTCTTGACTCTGCTTCCCTGTGAGGGGGTGTGACAGCAGTGGCAAGATGGCTGACTGTGTAGTCCTGGTGTTTGTTGTTAGCCATTTCCCAGCATGGCCTTGTGCTCCCCACGACAGAGCCCAGTGTCAGACATCTTGTCAGTCCCTTCCCACTCCCTGTGAGGCGAGTATGGTTCAGTGTGAGCTTGCTGGGCCATGTGGGTGAGTATAGATTGTCTGTAACTGCGACTCCCATCATACTCTTGGCTACACCCCCTTCCCAGCATGCCCATACTTCCTCCCTCTTGACTCTGCTTCCCAGTGAGGGGATGTGACAGCAGTGGCAAGATGGCTGACTGTGAAGTCCTGGTGTTTGTTTGGCTACAAGTCCAAAGTGAGCCCCTATGCTTCACACAGCAGCACCCAGTACGGGGTATCTTTTGCTGATATTTCAATGAGGTGTGTGTCAATGCATTGTACCCGGTGAGTTGTGTGGAGTTTGTGTTGAGGGGGGTGTCTCCCCATGCTGGTAAGTATGGTCAGGGCTGTCAGTCCTCCTTCCCATCATGAAACGTGCTTCCATTGTAGGGCGTGCAAGTTGTCTTTCAGGATGTCAGTCAGTGGTGTCCTGCTTCTGATTTGCACACAACCCCTACCAGGGCCTTGTGCTCCCAGCAGCAGGACCCAGTGTCAGCCATCTTGTCAGTCATTTTCACTCCCTGTGATGTGGGCATGTTTCAGAGAGGTCTTGATGGGCCAATCAGGAGGGGGAACATTATCTGTGACTACAGGCCCCATCATGCTTTTGGATACACTCACTTCAACTGCATCCCCACTATTCCTTCCTGAAAGTCAGCTGCACTGTGAGGTGGTGTGTTTGTGGTGGAAAACTGTCTGGCAGGGTCTATTTGGCTTTGTGCCACTGGCTTGCTCTATTTGATTGTAGGTTGGTGCATGTCATGACACAGTTCCCAGTCACTATGAGATGGCAGGTATTGTGTTTGTCTGACTGGCATACACGTCTTGGGCTGATTATCTATTGGTTAGTGTAGCTTTGCTTGCGGTGCATGGTTTCACTGTCCCCTTGCCACGCAATTTTGGGTATGTTGTTTGTGTACTCACCAGGCTCTGCGATGTCTGTTAGGCCATGGACGCTCTCTGGTGGTAGGATGTCCCGCACCTTCTCCTCCCAGGTCCTGAAGTAGACTGGTTTGGTAGGAGGGCCACCGCCAATGCACTGACTCAGGACGTGATCTTTTTTTGATGAGTTTCTTGACCCTCCTGCGCAGGTCATACCACCTGTTCTGGATATCGTCCTTTGAGCGCCTTGCTGGTGCTTGAGCGTTCACCTTGTCCACAATCCTCACCCACATCTTGGTTTTCTGTGAGATGGGGGTTCTTTGGACCAATGTACCAAACAAATGTGGCTCTACTCTGATGATCTCGTCTACCAGCACTTCTAACTCACTATCTGTGAACTCTGGATTCTTCTTTGGGGGCATGGTGATGGGTGGTGGTGGTGAGGGATGTGTGTGTGAGGGTGCAAACGAGGGTGGTTTGGTGCTGGTTTTGCTGGGTGTATGTGTGTGTGCTTTTGTATGAGGTGCTGATGGTGTGTGAGTTGTGTGATGGGGGAGTTGTGAGTGTGTCTGTGGTTGCTGCATACTGGTGTTTGCTGCTGGCTGTGTCTCCTGTTTGCAAGGGATGATGGTAGTGATTGTAGTCCTTTATATAGTTGGAGTTGTGGGTGTGTCTTTTTCCCATGTTTTTTTCTTTGGTATTTATTGGCTTTGTCATTGCTTGTTTGGTCCTTTTTTTGTCTTTTTTCCTTTGGTTTTTGTAGGTTTGAAGGAGACGTTCATGTGACGAAACGGACGCTGCTGTTGTCTCGTGCGGGCTTCTCCGCCTCGTTCACGCTGCCTATCTTCTGTGTTTGGTACGCATCGGTCGCGACGGTCTCTATTGCTTGTGTGCCGGGTTGTCTGTGCGTGCTGGTCGTGCGGCTTGGTCTCCGTGCAAGTCGGTCTGGTTTTACACGCATTGCATCGTACTGCGCGAATCCTACATCGTGGGTACGGGTCGGTCGGGTTCATTCCGGGTTCGTGTCGGTCGGTGAAAATCGCGTCGGTTTTCCGTCCGGATCACTATTTTCCCTACGGCTTGGTCGTACGGCTTGTATTCCGTACATGTCGGTTGTAATTCACACACGTTGCATCGTACAGCACGGGTCGTACAGCGCTGGTCCGGGTCGGTCGGTATTCGGTCCGGGTCTGTGTTGGTCGGTTCGTTTTGCGTCCGGAATCGGAATTGGCCCCATAGTGAGGCTGCTTCAACAAAATAGGGTCTCCTGTTTGTAACTGACCACTATCTATATGGTAGATGCAGTGCTTGTCCCTTCACTTCAGTTACCAAAACTACTGACCTAGAATCATATAAATCATGGCAAATTAGATCACATACCAACTGCAACACGGACAATATGATCTATATGATCACATGTCTATGTAGACTTCAGTACATAGGTATGGTTTCCAGAAAGTTCTGCCTTGGAGAGCACAGAATTAGCATCAGGTGCCAAAGGAATAACACAAGAATGACGGTACATTTCCTTGAACTTCAACATAGTACGAATGACGTTAGGAGGGTCATTTTAGAGACCATCAACAACAGCAATGGCTGTGTTCCCATTCAAAAACTATTACTTATTAAGGAACAAATGTGAGTGTATCGCCTAAAAGAGAACATTCAGTAAATGTTTGTTTACTTCCTTCAGGACTCAAACACAAGAGATTAAATCATTTCAAGCCCAAGAGAGGGTGCTGTCCACTGCTTTGTGTCTTTCCCAATTCCCTTTTCCCCCTATAGTCTGTGGAGCGGGCAAGACAGAGCAATTCGAAGTCCAGACATCCACACAGTGGAAAAATGAGTCTGAAATATGCAAAACAAAATCCTGAATCCAAGCAGCAAAGGTCCTGACTGAAGTAACACTGTAGCACAATTTCTTCGAAATGAAGACCTGAAATACGAGGCTAGTTTTACCTGATGACCTACAATGGCTGCCACTGTCTCGAAACACTGTGAGATTTAAAGGAATGGTGGGAAATATAGTGTGTTGCCACAGTGCATTCTCCACACATGCAAAGCCTCACACTGCCAGCCTTTCAATCTTTGAAATTAATTCAGCATAAGCGGGTTTATATTAACACCTAACTAACATGAGATATGGAGATTCAAAGCTGGTTGCCAAGATTGCTCCTCAGGGTCAAAATCCTTCCAACCTACTAGGTACTTCAACTGTTTTCTGTCAATTCTTGCATCTATTTTAGGCACTTTAAATGTACTTTAAACATTTACCTGAGAAAGCTAGGATTTGGAGCGTGACGTGTTTTGTAGAACAAGGTTTCAACATAGATTGAGGCAGTCTCAGAACTTAGAAGATGTATTCTAAAGTTAATTTATTGTTAGTAACCATATATTTTGGGGTGCTAAACTCCTCTTACGATCGATATAGAATTTGTTACTGTTCTTAGCCTTTTCAAAGCTTCCTGAGCTGATTTCTGATGTCCTATTAACTCAGCTAAATGAACTTGCACTGAAGGAACTGATGTAGATTTGGTCTGTTCTAAGGGTAATATGTGGGATTGGTCTCCAAGCATACAAAAGAAATGTGATATTCCTGTAGATGAATATTTAGCATTATTGTATGTTAGTTAAACATGCTATACACCAATCCTCCTCTTGTAACAAGGATTGGTATCTCAAGTGATAGTCAACACATTGATTCAATCTTTCAGTTTATCCATCCAACTGAGAGGGATAATAGAAGTGTGAAGTTTCCTTACGGTTACTTGTTCCAGGTTATGATTCTGTACCGGTATGATTGGATTACGGCATTACAAACCTCATCGGTGGTTCACTGACAGAATATCGATGTAAAAAATATAGAAGTAAAAAATATCGATGAAAAAATATAGAATGCAAAAATATCGACTCCCTATACTTAAACAGGTAAGTACAAACATATCGGAAAAAAATATCGATTTAAAAAATATAGTTGTACAAAATATATTTTTTTATATATATATATACATGAAATAAAATATTAAATATGAAATATGTTGCAAAATAAAATAAAAATAAAAAATAAAGTAAATTTAATATGAATTTTAACAAATAAACTAAATTAAAAAATAATTAATATATATATATATATTTACTTTAAAACAATTAAACTATTATTTTAATTTATATTAGAATATTAAAATTATGTAAAAATTTACAAATATATATATATATATACATATATATATGTACCAATAACATAAAATCTAATTAAAAAAAAATGTATTATAAATTAAAACATTAAACAGAGGCCCACTGGAGGGCTGGAAGAATGGAAAATAAATAACTGTAACTTTGCAATTACCCACCAAAGGGTTTGATTGTTCCAAAGTAGCACTACGGATACCAGAGTCCTTTTGATCAAATTAAAATGCATTTGTTTAACCCACTAAAGGGCGTAAATTGTAAATAAAGGTGCTCTTTAGAAGTTAACTGCGTTTGTTCTCAGCTGCCTACGATTAAGGAGTGAGGGGCCTCCGAAACGCGTAAGGCCAAAAAGAATCTGGATGAAACTTGACAGCTCCCCTGAATCATTCATTCAGTTGAATTACCTGCAGTGGAGTGCGTCTTCGTGCACAGGACACTCTTTGGGATATATATATATATGTACCAATAACATAAAATCTAATTAAAAAATCATTCTATTATAAATTAAAACATTAAACTATTTAAAAATCTTCAAACTTAAATTTCCCACTCCAGTCAGTGCAACAGTAGGGAAAGTGTTGGATAGTGGAGGGGTAAAAATGACTATTCCCACCCCAGTGAGTGCAACAGTAGGGAAAGTGCTGAAAAGTGAAGGGGTAAAAATGACTATTACCACACCAGTCAGTGCAACAGTAGGGAAAGTGTTTGATAGCGGAGGGTTAACAATTACTATTCCCACTCCAATGAGTGCAACAGTAGGGAAAGTGTCGGATAGTGGCGGGATAACATTTAATATTCCCACTCCAAACAATGTAACAGTAGGGAAAGTGTTGGATAGCGGAGGGGTAAAAATTACTATTCCCACTCAAAAGAGTGTAACAGTAGGTAAATTATTGGATAGCAGAGGGGTAAAAATTACTATTCCCACGCCAATAATTGTAACAGTAGGGAAAGTGTTGGAGAGCAGAGGGGTAAAAATTACTATTCCCACTCCAATGAGTGTAACAGTAGGGAAAGTGTTGGAAAGCGGAGGGGTAAAAATTACAATTCCCACTCCAGTAAGTGCAACAGTAGGGAAAGTGTTGTATTGCGGAGGGGTAACAATTAATATTCTCACTCCAGTCAGTCCAAAATTAAAAACAAACAAACTATTAATAACAACAAAAATATTTAAAAACAAAATACATTAAAAAATATATAAATATGTTAAAATTAAAAATATACATATATTTAATATTAAAAGTTTTGAAAAAAACATATTATAATGTTAAATACATGACAAATACTTACAAATATTATATTAAACATTAAGGTGCCGATTCCGATCCTGTAAAATCCGTGTATGAATGGTCGTACGGAGCGTATTCTCCGTACGACTCGTACCCGGGAAATCCACCTTACAAACCAGCAAGTACGATTCGTACAGAAATACCATTTCCGTACGAATCGTAAAAAACCCTGTACGGCTAAAAAATACCTACTATTCTGATCCTGGACAGCTCGTACGCGACGTCCGCACGGAGTCAGGCAGCGTTTTACGGACCAGCAAGTACGATTTGTACCTACAGCACTCCGCACTGCTATCTTTTTACGGGAGTCAAAAAGTGCCGGAAAAGCTAAGTACGCTGCGATGCACGATGAAAAGGGGGCGTACGTACACGCCATCAACCACATCGTACGTGTCATCATGTACGGTGCGTACCCCAACATTGCCTATGTACGGTGCGTACATACGCGCTGTTGGGGTACGCACCGTACATAGGCCAACAGTGCGTATGTACATACGCGAGGATTGGGGTACGCCTGGGGTACGGTGCGGACATACGCGGGTGGGGGGGTACGGTGCGGACATACGCAGGTGGGGTGTACGGTGCGGACATACGCGGGTGGGGGGGCTAGGGGGGCCGTACGACTCGTACCCCGGGCACAAGTGTACCCGGGGTAGGGGTCGTACAACGTTCGCTCCGTACGGGACGTTTTCCATACGCTTGTGTATTCGGAACGCCGGTACGGATCGGACTTGTGCTCTCGGACTTCAGTTTTCGGACTTCAGTAAAACTGTCCGGGGACGTCTCGTAGACCTTTTCCCGATACGATTTGTATGTATTTTTTTACACACGAATCGTACTTCACCGGTTGTATGGGACTTGTACGATTCGTACGTAAAAAAATACGGATACGAGTCGTACGGTACATTTTTTTAACGGATCGGAATCGGCACCTAATTATTAGATAAATTAACTTTTTTCATTTCCTACCCTATAACACCACACAATTCACAACCCACATCTAAAAATATTTTTAAATGTACTTCATTAATCAGCATACTTAATTACCAATTAAAGACATATTATTAATTGAAAAACATATTAAACTCATAAAAATTAATTAACTTCCCGACAACTCACAGATACAATTAAGCTGTAAAAAATTAATTATACAATTAAAACTTATTTTCAATTAAAAAATTATTAGTATTTAACAACTAATTATGAAGTAAGTAAAATCAATTTACTCCCCACACTTTAACCCTATAAAAGTAAAGCCCACACACAAAACAATATGAACAAATACCCTAATTAAATATCATTTAATTAATTAATATTAATGATCAACTAATTAATAATTAATTAAACATAAATTACTTCCCACCCTTTACCCCTATAAACCCCACAAACCGCACCTAAAATTAATTACACAATTTCCATAATTAATTTTTAATCAATTACTTAATTTAAATTAACAACTAATTATTAATTAATCAAAAATTACTTCCCACCCTTTACACCTATAAATCCGACAACCTGCACCTTAAAAAAACTACACAATTACCATAATTGATTACCAATTAATTAACAGTAGTTAACAACTGATTAATGATTAATTACAAATAAATTACTTCCCACCCTTTACTCCTATAAACCCCACAACCTGCACCTAAAAGAAATTACACAATTACCATAATAAATTACCAATTAAGGAATTATTAATAATTAACAACCAATTATTAATTAGTTACAAATAAATTACTTCCCACAATTAACAATAAAATCCCAATTAAATACATAATAAATAAAAAATAATCATTAATTTATTATAATTAAATTATTTCTCACCATATTCCCCTATAAACCCACAACTCACTACGGAACTAAAACAAAATGCTTAATTTACTTAAAATAAAATTGATAACTACTAAAAATGTAACACATATTAAAAAACATAAACAGTAATTCTACAAAAAAAAGAAATCACATACATTTAAAATGTAAACTGAAATGCATAACACTAAATAAAAAATCGATATTTTAAACTATATCTTTGCAAACGATATTAATGACTTCTATATTTTTGAAAATGATATTTCTTATCTTAAATTCGATATTCTTGACCACAATATTCTTGCTGTCGATATTTCTGTGTCACTATATTTCCAACTCGATATTTGTTTAAGTCGACATTTCCAAATCGATATTCTGTCTGAATACCGGGCCCAGTGTGTCAGAATAAAATGTCTTCATAAATTAGGAAGTCTGTACAAAACTGGCAGGTTCCCAGATACTATCATTCAGCATAATACCTCTATTCAATTAGAAAATGAAGCAAGCCCCTGATATATCTGGTAAACAGTAAAGACAGGGGTGCATTTCAAACATGATGTGCAAAACTGATTCAACAAAATATTGTATTGCATACTCTGTTGCCTCCTGCTGTCTTCCCTGCTAAAAAACAGCCTACTTTGGGGCCGATTCCGATCCTGGTCGGAAAGCACTCCGACCGAGCCGGACCCGGAGTGTTTTCCGACCGAGCTGGAGTCCTGCAGTCCGACCGAGTGAGTACGATGCGGCCGTATGCTGTCGGACTCGGTTCGGTCGGACTCCTATAGAAGTCAATGGGAGCTGGTCGTATGACGTGGACATGGGCTCCCATTGACTGAATGGGTACGTCGCGGACAAGTGCGCCCCCTACAGTGAGTACGTGTCGGTGCCATCTGCACCGTACATGCCTGTGTTGGGGAGACCCATGGGTCTCCCCCTGTGTCTGAGTCGTAGGGCTGCCGGTGACAGGGGGTCCTACACGGACCCCCAAGGGCAGCCACCCAGATGATTTGCGAGCCGGACACTACGGCTCGCACAGGCTGTCCGACGCGTGCATCGTACTGGCTCGGTCGTGAATCGCATCCATTGCACACCACGGTTAGCTTACGACCGAGACGTATGGAGCGGTTCGGACCAGGAAACGAGTCGGTCGCTGAATTTCATGTAGCTCGCATCGTACTTGCTCGCTCGTACAGCTGTACGAGTCGGACGGAAAACACGCGTACGGTGCGTAGTTTTTCCGGCCGGATCGCGATCGGTGCCCTTTCCGACCCGGATCGGAATCGGCCCCTTTATGTTCATCAGGTACATTCCAGACAGCAATGTGTTAGGAATTTGTTAAGATGGCCCAGGAGTGTCAAGAAGCTGACATCTTTTTGGTCTAACATGACTCTTTTTACCAACTTGCCAACAATAGCAAATGAAACATTATCACGTTTGAAATACCAGGACAGGGTAGGAGCGTTGAGGAATAGACCTCTGTTTGGAGTCAAAAGATTAATCACTGCCCTTCTTCTCTTCTCTTGTTAAGACTGTCTAAGACAGTCTTGCTGCAACAGTAGCAGGCAAAACATTCCATAAGTGCTATGCAAGTGACACAGAGTAGTGAGGTTCAAACTTTTCTTTGATGTATCCCAACCCTTCTCTGTTCTTTTGTGCTCCTGTCCAAGACCTCACTGAAGATCTAGCCATCAACAGAAGCTGATACCTAACCAGGAACACATTTCATATTATGGAGGTGGTCTTTGGTGCTGAGGAGCCAGCTGCTATTCTGTGTCAGTATGTTTGTCTCATCTCTCCTCTGTGTTACATCAAGAGAGAAAGGCCTACCAAATAGTATTGCCTTAATTGCTTCCTTCAATCCCATTCTTATTATCAGCACACGCAGGACAAACCATTTGACAAATGTATTCAAACTCTTGAAATTCAAAAACTAACTAATATTTTACTGCGGCGTAGATGGTAACCGAAAGAGGCAGGCTATGTTCGGACTTTTACACATTACACACAACTACACATTACCGTTCTGCTCTAACTTCTCTTGAACTGCTTCCACCATTCCAAATTGCCTTGTAAAGTTTGCATAGCATTTTTCAACCTCACTCAGCTGCTTTAGATTGTCCTCTTTCGCTGACATGTTCAACTGCACCTTCTGTTCCTGTTTTAAATAACACAGAAACGAATTAGTATCTCCTGACTCTTCCAACATTATATTAAAAAATGTATTTCTCAGAGAGTTCACAATGTAAACCCACTTTCTAGAGTATTTGCCAAAGACTTCACAATATAAAACCTGACTCTCAGGCTATTAACGCAGAGAAGTCCAGGGCTAACTCGTGGACCAGATGTGGACTAGAACGTTGAAATTAAGCAACACACAATAAATGAATGTCCAATCAAAGTTTTGTCTTTAAAAATGAGAAATACTTCATTGTACTTAAAACTAAATACTATAATGAAAATATTTGTTAGATATCAAGTGGAATTTCAAATTGGAACCCCTCCCGTAGGCGCCTTGCAGATTAAGTTGGGTGCAGATCATAAACCCGAAAGCAATATCACAGAGGGCACTTACATCTGTAAATGTAGACTGCTACTGTTCCCTCTGATGCACTTTGTGAGAATCTGTACACCGGGAGGCTTTAATCGAAAAAATCTGAAATGGACCTACATGGGCCTATAAGAAAATAAGTTTAAATCTGCATACTTTGCCAAGTCGTTCTATTTGTAAAATGAGAGGCTTGCTGCTTTTTGTCACCACATATGATAATCAATAAAACAAGCTTTAACTTGAACATAATCATGACCATGTCATGTCCGCATAGAGTGACCCGTCAAACAATTTAGGTAGCCCCAAAGCATACATCGACATAAGCATTAACTCTATTCCTCAAACCCCAAGCATTTACTGTGGCCGGACCTAAACCCATTCCTATTGCATATGCCTTAAGTTTGATCATGTAAAACCCCTTCTTATTGTGTATGTCAAACATTTAAAAAAATTAAAGCCTCTTCCTACTGTGGCTGTCATGGAGTTCACAATGTAAAACCACTTCCCATTGCATTTAGCGAAATTCCCAATGTGAAACCCGTTCTTGTTCCATTTGTTAGTAGGTTCACAATATAAAGCCTCTGCCTATGGTGTTTGACTTGGAGTTCATAATGTAAAACTCCTTCCTATTGCATTTATCAGAGTGTTCACAAACTAAAACACCTTTCATTGCATTTGTCAGAGTCCACAAAGTAAAACACTTTACTACTTGCAATTATTAAAGCCTATTGCCTTTGGTATAACTTTTGAATTGATTGTTTGATTGCCATTTTTGTAACAAGCCCTGTTACCTTCTGAGTGTCCTGGCGCTAAGATTGTAGCCGCAGTGTTATATAAGGATCAGAGAAATTAGAGATTGAACAGGTGGGTTTTGAGGTATTTCATACATTCTGAGTGATACATGACAGAACATAAGGAAAACTGGAGTGCATTCCAGACTATGGCCGCAAGAAAGCAAACTGAACATGTATTTCTTTGTAGAAGGAATAGAGAGGAATGTGCAGAGGCTGAGTGGAGTCTGTGAATCAGGTTATATTACTTAAAGATTTCTTGCAGCTAGGTGGGTTCCGGATTGATGGCAGAAGCGCAAAGCTTTGATAAAAAATGTTTTTCAAAAGGAAGCCAATATAATAAAAATTGAGTCATACTTTTGATTCAGAGAAGGAGTTGGGCTGCAGCACTTTAAATTATCTGTACCCAAGGGATTTGCTTTTTTGGGAGGCCATGAGAGATCGATTTGCCGTAGTCCAGTCTGGCAACAACAGTGGCTTGGACAATAGTTTTCATATGAACTGCTGGTATGAAGGGCAGGACGTTTTACAGTAGCTTCAGGAAAAAGAAACAGTAGTTATGAAGACATGTTCAATGAATAACAGACTGGTATAAAAAATAATACTTACTGTACAAAATCTGCCATTTCTGCCATTTTTCATCTTTTGGTGGCTCTATATTTTTGCTGCCTTTAGAAATGTGTGCCCTTTACCCCTACTATCCAGTACTAAAGTGCCTGTGCATCCCCTTCTAACATAGCCGAATTGGCATATTCCAAACTGATATATTTAACTCATCTATAAATCCCTAAACTATGGTACAAGGTGTACCTACAGCCTGGATGTTAAATGCCACTAGTGGAGAGCAGCATCTTTTGCGCCATCCGCTAGTGTGGCAGTACAAACATGGTTTCAGCACTATCACTGTAGCCCGACTGTAACAGTGAATAACATGCACTGAGGCCTGTTAAAATAAATCCTTTTTGACAGGTAAAAAGTTACATTTAAACATTAGTAAGTCATGCCTATGCAGGCCTTGTAGCCCAAAAGGCAGTTTGCATGGTATTTAAAAGTTAGACATGTAAAAATGTAATGTTAACATGTCCTTACAGTGACTAGTCCCCAGAAAATCTTCAATGTGACATGCCTAGCTGTCCTATGTAGAACACCAGAGTACAGATCAAATACTAGTACTGTATCTCGGGAAAGGTTACATCGAAATTGTAATGAAAATTAAGAAAAAGTTACTTTAAGAAAGTAACTCTTTACCTGCCCAAATTGTCAGAAAGCTAACTAACATAAGCCTCTGCCGGGCCCCGGATAACAATTTGCCTTGAATAGGAGTGAAATGCAAAAATTAGGCTAACCTAAATGTGCAGAGATGGCTCCACTGGACTACATCGAATTTGTACGGTGGGGACTGAGGGCATCCTTTTTAATACTACAGTGTCAAATCCATCTGCTGGGCATACAGTTAACACTTGGGCAC
The DNA here is from genome assembly GCF_964204655.1 of Triturus cristatus. NCBI lineage: Eukaryota > Metazoa > Chordata > Amphibia > Caudata > Salamandridae > Triturus > Triturus cristatus. Next base: position 540,661,200 of record NC_140584.1, on the reverse strand, counting down.
ACTTAAAAGGTTAGAGAATGGCAAGAAAATTCTTGTGTATCCACTGCCTGTTTGCTTGAAATCCCTGCTTTTGCCCTAGCAGACTTCTGTCTCTGGGTTATACTAATGGCATCGGGGGCTCACTAGAAAGGGGAAACCAGATGCCAAAACAGTTCTTGTATGTCCACTGCCTGGTTCCTCAAAAACCCTGCTTTTTTAATACCAGACGACTGTCTCTGGGTTTATTAGGGTTACAGTGGCTGTTTCAAACAGAATATTACTGTTTGATGTGGGAGGACACAAGAATAACCACAGTGCATTCCCTACACACACAACCCTAGGCCTCAGAGAACAATTTTAGTGTGGCCGAAGACTTTTACCATCTTCGAAGTGCCCAAAATGAGCAGGGTTGGCCCAGCGAACATTTACCCCATTGGTTAGGATGTGCCCAGGAGTCATTCCAACCCACTAGCTCGTGCCAGGCATACATTTGACATCTCCAGTCACTCATTTCACAACACTGGTGAGGAAGAACATAAGGAGACTGAATCTGCTGTCTATGACCTGAGAGCAGCTCTGAAGGACTGAACCTGCTCGCTCTTGTATTATGGGCACGGAGTCCCTCGAAATTTCTGTACACCCAGAAATTTACCTCAATAAAACGCTCAAGGACTGCATTTAGAACTCACCAGCCCTACTGAACATGAAATTTCCATGCAGGAAGCCTTTGTCAGAATGTGATTTCTACATTACACTATGGAGGCTTGTAATGTTGAAGAGTAGTTTGATCAACTGATTTCTGTATTAATTAAATATCCTGATTCTCACATTGTAGGGTAAAGTACTACAAGTAATGTTTTAGGTAACATTAGCTACAGGAAATATTGCATATTCTGTTAGGAGCACATGGGGATATCACTGTTTTCTTGCACAATAATACAAGTGTAGGAGATATGCAGGTGGGGTTTATTCTATTGAATAACATTATCAAGGGATAGCAGCGTCTGTAGGCCATATGCAGAGAATAGCTCTGCCATGTATATAGCACTAATGCTTTTAGTTTAAAGATTACTGTGCAAGGGCTACAATAAGGAGGCAATGAAATTCAGTTTGCATTCATGCGCCCTCATGTTACACTAGCACAATTGCTAAAGGAATTGGTAGTTAGTTATTAATGTTTTCTAGCTTGCTCAATGTGCTATTTACCTCCTACAAGTTTGTTTGTGCCTACTTGCCAAACTAGGGGTAGATAGTGTCGACAGAAGGTTACCTGTTTCAGGTTACCTACTGTCGCATGGGGAGGAGATTAGGGAGAGTAGCTCCTGGGCAAATTAAGGGCAACTAAAATTAAGTACCACATTGTCATTTTTTCTTGATTTATGTGCTCTCTCTCTCTCTCTTTTTCTCACTCTCTTTTGAGCCTGTCTAAGCTGTCTAGGAACGGCCATAAGATATTTAATTGGCTATTCAGTAATACTGTTTTTAAATTGATAGCATTAATAAAATGAATAAATAAATATGCCATGTTACTGCCCATCCTGTCTGATGAAATTATGAAAAGGATGAGTAGTCTAGGTTGCTGTTCCCTTATTTGACCTTTAGGGACGATTCCGGCCGCAAAACGTACTGACCGGCACGGACCCGGAACGGAGACCAACCGACACGGACCAGCACCATACAACCCGTGCAGTACGATGCAACGCGTGTGATTTCCAACCGACATGTACGGAATACAAGCCGTATGACCGAGCCGTAGGGAAAACAGTGATTCGCCCGTAAAACGGACACGATTCACACCGACCGACACGCACCAGGAATGAACCCGACTGACACGTACCCACGATGGCCGATCCACGCAGTACGATGCAGTGCGTGTAAAACCAGACCGACTTGCACGGAGGCCAAGCCACATGACCGACACGCACAGAAAACAGGGACCTGAAGCAATAGAGATCTCCGCGACCGACGCATATGAAACACAGAAGAAAGTCAGCGTGAAAGACCCGGAGAAGCCCGCACGAGCCAACATCAGCGTATGTGTCGGTCAGAAGAACGTCTCCATCATGCCTAGAAAACCCAAAGGAAAAAATACAAAAAAAGGACCAAACAAGCAATGAAAAAAATAATAAATATAAAAAAAAGACACACCCACAACTGCACCTATATAAAGGACACAAATCACTACCATGATCCTTTGCAAATTCAAGACAACAGCCAGCAGAGAACACCATCACACAGCAACCACAGACACACTCACAACTCACCATCACACAACTTTCACACCATTAGCACCTCACCAAAAGCACTCACACATACACCTAGCAAAACTGACACTCACCCACCCTCACTTGCACCCTCACACACACATCACTCACCACCACCACCCATCACCATGCCCCCAAAGAAGAATTCAAAGTTCACAGATAGTGAGTTAGAAGTGCTGGTAGACGAGAGCCACATTTGTTTGGTACATTGGTCCAAAGGACCCCCATCTCACAGAAAACAAAGATGTGGGCGAGGATCGTGGACAAGGTGAACGCAGAAGCACCAATGTTGCGCACAAAGGATGATATCCAGAACAGGTGGTATGACGTGCGCAGGAGGGTCAAGAAACTCATCAAGAAAGATCACGCCTTGAGTCAGCGCACTGGTGGTGGCCCTCCTGTCAAACCAGTATATTTCAGGTCCTGGGAGGAGAAGGTGCGGGACATCCTCCCACCAGAGAGCATCCATGGTCTATCAGACATACCAAAACCTGGTGAGTACACAACCAATATACTCAATATTGTGTGGCAAGGGAACAGTGAAACCATGCACCGTTAGCAAAGCCACAGTAACCAATAGATACTCATCCCAAGATGTGTATGCTAGTCAGACAAACACAATACCTGCCATCTCATAGTTACTTGTAACTGTGTCATAACATGTATAAACCTACCAACAAATAGAGCAAGGCAGTGGCACAAAGCCAAATAAACACTGTCAGACAGTTTGCCACCACAAACACACTACCTCACAGTGCAGCTGAATGACAGGAAGGAATAGTGGGTATGCAGGTGAAGTGAGTGTATCCAAAAGCATGATGGGGTTTGTAGTCCCAGATAATGCTTCCCCTCCCAATTGGCCCATCAAGACCTCTCTGAACCATGCCCACATCACAGGGAGTGGAAAATGACTGACAAGATGGCTGACACTGGGTCCTGCTGTGGGAGCACAAGGCCCTGATAGGGGTTGTGCGCAAATCAGAAGCAGGACACCACTGCCTGACATCTTGAAAGCCAACTTGCACGCCCTTCAATGGAAGCACGGTTCATGGTGGGATGTCTGGCCGGGTGGGAAGGAGGACTGACAGCTCTGACCAGCATGTGTAGACACACACACCCCTCAACACAAACTCCACACAACTCACCGGGTATAATGCATTGACTCACACTGTAGTGAAATATCACCCAAAGATACACCGCATTGGGTTTTGCCATGTGAAGCACAGGGGCTCTCTTTGGACTTGTAGCCAAACAAACACCAGGACTTTACAGTCAGCCATCTTGCCATTGATGTCACACTCCCTCACAGGGAAGCGGAGTCAAAAGGAAGGAAGTATGGGCATGCTGGGAAGGGGGGTGTAGCCAAAAGCATGATGGGAGTTGCAGTCACAGACATTCCCGACCCACCCACATGGCCCAGCAAGCTCACACTGAACCATGCTCGCCTCACAAGGAGTGGGAATGGACTGACAAGATGTCTGACACTGGGCTCTGTTGTGGGGAGCACAAGGCCCTGCTGGGAACTGGGCACCAACAAACATCAGGACTGCACAGTCAGCCATCTTGCCATTGCTATCACACTCCCTCACAGGGAAGCAGAGTCAAAAGGAAGGAAGTATGGGCATGCTGGGAAGGGGGTGTAGCCAAAAGCATGATGGGAGTTGCAGTCACAGACATTCCCCATCCACCCACATGGCCCAGCAAGCTCACACTGAACCATGCTCGCCTCACAGGGAGTGGGAATGGACTGACAAGATGTCTGACACTGGGCTCTGTTGTGGGGAGTATAAGGCCCTACTGGGAACTGGGCACCAACAAACACCAGGACTGCACTGACTGACATCCTGAAAGTTAACCTGCACCCACTGCAATGGTGGCACGCTTCATGATGGCATAACTGGCTTGGGGGAAAAGGAGGTCCTGACTTGAAAACAAATACCACCGATGCTGGACATACACACACCTTCTATGCTAAAACACATTGCACATGTGGTACCAGTCACTCTGACACATGGGCCTGAGAAATTATGTGGCTGAAAATCACACATATGCACTGGCCACACCAAACACGGTCGCACACACAGCCATTGCAACCATATGTTCAAACTCACTGTCTGGGGATGCAGTGTCCAGGGGTGCCCCCTGGCCTGGCTGTGGAGGTGTGTCTTGCAGATGACAAGTGTGGAGATCCATATATAGTACATTGCACAAAACACACAGGAACTCACATATACATCATTGACAGGGGACATCTGACAGTGAATGGAATGGACACACCAATCTAGCCGACACCATAGCATGGTCTCATTCACACTCGGTGCTGTTGTGAGCTGCATTCCACTCCTACATCGTGCTGAATCATATGCATCCTTCACACAACACACCACTCACTGACATAGACAGTGTAGACACAAGGTCTAACCTGGACTGCATTGGAGGAGACATGCTACTCACAGCAGCCAAACTGCAACACACACACCACCGGCTTTCACTGTCATGAGCATTGAAAAGCCAGAGTGCTTCCTTGCCCAATCCATGTCACCATGGAGAACATTGACAAGTCAAATCACATATGCACGTGCAAAACACAGCACCAGACTCATTAACGATGGTGACATCATAACTTGTATGAAATGAGATGGGAACTAGGAACACTGTAAAAAAATACTTTCTCCCAAGAGATCACAGGCATAACGGACTGTGACCATGTCGTACCAATACACCAATGTCACACACAAAGACTAGCAAAATCTGCTACCACACATGCCCCAATCTTACAACATATCCTCAGTGGAATTGCACGTCTGTCCTTGTTAAAGGTCAATGTGTACAAGGAAACATAACTTACATTGTGTGTCTCTTACAAACACAGGTGGTGCTCTGGACACAGCAGCAAATGAAGAGGAGTCCCTGTCCCAGACTCTGGTGGACCCTCAGCTCTCTGGTGTGGATCAGTCTCTGTCCTCTTCAGATGATGAAGAACAACCTGGCACTTCCGGTGTGAGTCATCATGCAGCACCAGCAGTATCAACATCTGCACCCCCTGTACCCACGCCTCCAGCATCTGGCAACAGACAGGGCACCCCCACCAACACGGACAGACCAAGGACACAGAATACCAACAGCACAGGGACACAGGACCCCCAGGAAGGTACGGACAACACCACCAGTAACAACACCCAAGGGGGCCTAGTGTCACCTGTGTGTGCCACCGCAGGTCCTGCCCGTGTGGCTAGGGGTGCTGGGAGGGGTGGTAGGCAGAGGGCACGGCTTGCAGAGAGGTCTGGACTGCATGATGACCCCCAACTGGCACGCATCATAGATGCATACCAGGATAGCACTGGAGGATTCAGCCAGGTAATGGGGATCCTCAAGGACATTCAACAGGAGCAGGCTGCCCATCATGCCCGCATGGAGGCAAAGTGGGATGCACTTACTGCGGTGCATCGGGACATACTCCAAAGCCTCCGTCAGATAAGCACCAACATGTCCACACCTCCCTGTGTGGCCACAACATCTATTGCCGCAAGATCTGTCAGTGCCACAGGGAGGGAGGATGACTCTGGCGGGGAGTCCTCTGCACCGCAGATGCCTGCACCTGAGGTTCTTCCCCCCGAAGAAGAAGAGGGGTCGTCCGAAGAAGGACAAGTGAGACGCAGATGTCTATGCACATCCCCCAGGGCCTCTAAACCTGTTCTGGAAAATGTTCTTTGTGCGCAACCCGTTCACCTTGTCGTATCTAACACAACTCGCCTACATGACATGGAGGGTTCATGTTGGTCCAATGTAGCAGGTGACTGTGGACTTTACTCTGGACATTTCAGCTACCAACACTTTCAACTCTACTGTGAACTTTGGATTCAAAACCCAATGTACAGCACACACCACCTGTGTACTATCCTCACACATGTTTGTAAATAAACTCACCAGTACACTATACTTGCCTCTGTTGTGATTACAACTCGTTATGTGTCATGGAGATGTTGATCTGCTAAACAACACAGTGCATGCCAAATACCACAGCAATGTGATCACCGTTATGTGAGTCATGGTGATGTGACACATGTGAGGGAGACACACCACTATGGCACCACAACACATACTCACCATGGCCATGTAACTCATCCCACACAATGATGTTTACCTGAAATACATTGGAATGCACAGACACCACACCTATCCACAGTCAGTGGTAACAATCCCACAGGTGAGGTAAGCAAATGTCAGTCAGATGTGGGAAGACAGACAACGCACATAACAAAGCGTAGCACAGGTTCATTACACATCAGCAACATGTTTACTCCACAACAGTTGCAAGGTAATTCTATGTTACAGTGGACACACGGTCACAAAGTGTCGGAGAATTGAAGTCCAGGGGAGTGTGGTATATCACTTGATGGGAATTGACAACTTCCACCCTGGTGTTGGATTCTGGGTGTTGGGGGTCAGTGTTGACCAAATAACAGGCAAAGTACCCTGAAAAGGACAGACATATGACACAGTCAAAAGCACAGCAGAACAGGAGAGAAATGCAATACACATGCACAAAACATGTCAAAAGAAACCTACACAGAAACAAGTTAGCAGTTCAGCACTATTGTGGAGTACACACCTCCTGAAAGGACACATCACTGCACGCATCCAGTCAGGTAGGACACAGACACACCCAAACAGCAACAGAGCAGCCCCAACACATTTCAGGCTAACTCAATACATTGACATAACAACCCTGTAAACTCACATTCAGGTGAAGAAGTTGTTGATGAGCTGTGTGCGGACGTCACCCTCATCATCAACATTACTGGCATCGTGGCCCAGGCATGGATCCCCCACAGGTGGCGGAGGTAGGTCATCGTCATCCTGGATGAGAGGTAACTTCTTCCGCACTGCCATTTTGTGTAGCATGCAGCATACAAGTATAATTTTGCACACCTTTTCAGGGTCATATGGGAGGGCCCCTCCGGTCTTGTCCAGGCAGCGGAAGCGGCTTTTCAGGAGACCAAAGGTCCACTCAATCACCCTCCTGGTCCAACCATGTGCCTCATTGTAGTGCATCTCTGCTGATGTCACAAGGTTCCTGAGGGGTGTCAGCAACCACGGCATGCTGGGGTATTTGGAGTCACCTACATACAAACAATTGAAGAATTAGCTGAGTTTTGAAAGAGGGTGGAACACAACATTGCTAAACACACACAATGGTAAACAGTCAGTACACACCGACAAGCCAGGCATGCTGGTCTGGCATCTGTGACATCAGCGTTGCAATGCGACTACTCCTCATGATGTAGGCATCGTGCGCAGAACCGGGGAAACGTGTACACACATGTGTGATACACATGTCTGCAAGACATACCACCAGAGCATTGATGGAGTGGAAATGTTTCCTGTTCCGGTATGCCTGCTCATGTTCCCGTGGTGGTACCAGGGCCACATGTGTACCATCAATAGATCCAATGACGTTCGCCATCCTCCCCAGTGTATAAAAAGCATCTTTTATGTCAGTGAGTTGACCTGGGCTAGGAAACTTGATGTACAGGTCAAGGAAATGCAAGATGCCCTCCAAGACATCGAGTAGCACACGACTGAACATAGTTTGCGACACACCACCAGCAGTAGCCACAGTGTACTGAAAGGTACCAGTAGCAAAGAAGCGCAGGGCTGAGATCACCTTCACCTCTGGGGTCAGTGCTGTAGGGTATGTCTGGCCAGGTAGCAGATGTGGTGCCAACTGCTCCGCCAACACCTCAATAAATGCCTGGTGAAGCGGTACCGTTGGATGCAGTCGCGTTCCTGCATGGTTTCAAGGTCTGGAAACGGTCTATGGACAGCTGGTGCCCTGCACTACAGAGATGAACAAAGGAAGATTGTTGATTCATCCACCCATGTGGCTATGACCAAGCAAAATATCACATGATACATCATGACAATACACAATGTACTGAGGTGTGGGCTGTTGGGTATGGACACATTTGTCACCTACATGCACATCACCTCACATCTCAAGTCCACATGTCTACATAAGTTCCATGTAGTGCAATGGCCAATCATTAGGCTGTGTCACAGTACCTATGTACTGCTGTCACGTTACAAACACATACCACAGTGACAAGTGAGGCCTGATGTCTCCCAGGCATCACAGCTCTTTGACATGCAGATACCCAGGGTCCCTGTATTGCCACATGGACACTGGCATGACATGGCATATCATGTACACGCCACAAAACAACCGTGAGTCCCACAGGTAGTGGCCACTGTTGTCTCTGCAAGCCCTACAAGGACGTCTCGTAGACACACACACAACTTCAATGTTGATGCACAAACCACATGGATGTGGAGACTGTCTCCCATTGGGCACATTTGATCAGCCACATCTGAGACACAACAGGCACACAGACTGTGGGTGTACATCAGAATTGTGGCTATAGGTCTCACTGTGACGTTCATACCATCACACCCAGGACTCAGGGTGTATGTGCCGTGTCCTAAACATATCCAACCTGCAACTGTGTCCATGACTCATGACCATAACTGTACAGTTGCACATCACAGTGGTAATGTGCACAACACACAAAGGATTCTGTCCCCATGAACAGGTGCACAGCCTGGGAGTGGCTGCATAAAAGTGCACACAACAAACCAAATGTTGCCCCCCAACACACAGGTAATGCAGCCTTACATGCCATGGGACACAGTTTGGCACATGCTGTAGTGTGGTAGGTGTGCACCTGAGTCCCTAGCAAGTAATTGTGTGTGGAAGCCATCAAAAAGTCACACCAATGTCAATCGACGCGTGTGACTTCTACAGAGATGCATTGCACAGTTCAGGACTGAGCCATGCGTACGCTTAGCCATCGACTGCAATTAGAACCGATGCGGGTGACTATCATGCGTATGCATTGCACAGTTCAGGACCGAGCCGTGCGTACGCTTAGCCATTGACTGCAATGAGAACCGATGCGGGTGACTATCTTGCGTACGCATTGCACAGTTCAGGAACGAGCCGTGCGTACGCTTAGCCATCGACTTCAATGAGAACCGATACGGGTGACTATCATGCGTACGCATCGCACAGTTCAGGACCAAGCCGTGCGTACGCTTAGCCATCGACTGCAATGAGAACCGATGCGGGTGACTATCATGCGTACGCATTGCACAGTTTAGGACCGAGCCGTGTATACGCTTAGCCATTGACTGCAATGAGAACCGATGTGGGTGACTATCATGCATACGCATTGCACAGTTCAGGACCGAGCCGTGTATACGCTTAGCCATTGACTGCAATAAGAACCGATGTGGGTGACTATCATGCATACGCATTGCACAGTTCAGGACCGAGCCATGCGTACGCTTAGCCATCGACTGCAATGAGAACCGATGCGGGTGACTATCATGCGTACGCATGGCACAGTTCAGGAACGAGCCGTGCGTACGCTTAGCCATTGACTGCAAGGAGAACCGATGCGGGTGACTATCATGCATACGCGTCGTGCAGGCATGGACCGAGCTCTGCGCACGCCTTGGCTATTGAATCGTATGGAGACGGGTGCTTGTGGATTTTCAAAATATGCGTTGTACAGTCAGTTGACTGAGCCGTGCGCACCCATTGGCTCTGGACTGTCATGGAGACGGATGCGGATTCAAAACTTGTACGAGTTGTGCGTTGGAAATTCAGTTGGATGCCTACAACAATGTTGCAATTTCTAGAGTTTTATGAAGGTGAAGATTTGAACGATGCGGAATGCGTGTACGAGTCGTACAATTCCATGGATTGGCCAGATTCATAGAATGCAACCGTGTAGGACCTATCCCTTGGGACACATGTCACAGATTCTGCATCTGCAGCACAGATATAAGGCTGGCTGTCCCCCAGGGAGCTCACTTGCCTGCACTACATGCTACTGGACCACATCTCTGATACCACTGCTGCTGTCTCTGCATCTTCTGGCTACTACTATGGCATGTACTTTGGAGAGGGCCCCAGCCTTCACTGAGGAGAACCAGGCCCTGCTGGACGGGCTTCTTCCACAGTACAGCAAGCTGTATGGGAAACCATGGGAGCAGGTGAGTGTGCAGTCCACTGCCTTCCTAATTGTGCATGTTGTTTGACTAGCAGTACTAGCAGTGTGTATACCAGTGGCAAGCGTACTCACTGAGTACTTTCATCCCCCAAAGTGTGTAGGTACATGTAATGAACAGGTGTTCTGCAGCAAAAGTGTATTTGTGCAAGCTTCAGCTTCCCAGGCAATGTTAACATGTCAGACATGCAGGGCATTTGTCCATTTCCATGGGTGCACTACCTGTGAAACTCATTTTCCTTTGTGATGACGACATGTATAGCCAACTGTGTGTAGCACAAATGTGGGGCATGTGTGTTAATGGACTTTTAACTTAGTCATCCTCCCAGGTTGATGCCCACCAGAAGCAGGAGATCTGGCTGACCATCGCCCAGGCAGTTCGATCAGTGGGGGTCGCCGGATCCGCAACTGCCAGAAGAGGTGGCAGGACCTTCGGGGCTGGACCCGGAGGATTGCAAGGGTCCAGCTGAAGCTGTCACCTCCTCGCAGGAGGGGCAGACACCGGACCCTGACCCCCCACATGCTCAGGATTCTGGCGGTGGTCTTCCCGGACCTGGATGGGCAGCTGAAGGCCAGACAGCAGCAAGGAGGGGGTAAGTCCATGCCTAATCTGTGTACTATGTCTGACATGCTATTTGCAGTCTTTTGGCCTGGTCACACTTCCACATTACATAGGTCTTGTAGTCCAGGACTCATGTCCCTCAATTGTGTGATGCACCCTCCTTATCTGATCCACAGGTGTGGACCCTACAATCTGTGGCTTGTGTCACTAGGGCACTGTGTCCCTGCAGTCAGCTATGCTTCAGGTTCCGGACAGCATGTTACCGTGACTCTGTTGTGTGTTTCATGGGTGGGTCAATTGTTTACACAATGCCTGAGATCTGACATGTGATCTGTGTGTGCCCTTGATATGTGTTCCAATTGCTGGTCTGACTCGCCACGTGCCTGGGGTATTTCAAACACACCCATGCAGCAGGGGACTCCAAATTGTGGGCCTCAGGAGTATGTATGTCAAGTGTGTCACACTCGCTTAGCCACCTGACTACTGTCCAGGGCTATACACTGTTTCACGTAGACCTGAGCAGTCATGCCTACTCAAGGGCATTTAGAAACACTCTGTAATCCCACTCCTGTGTATCAACTTACAAGTTGTGCTTAGTGACATGTGCCTTCAGGTGTCTGCCTCTGTGTCATTGTGGTGTGGCTTCCTTTTCAGGACAACTGGGGTGTTCATGAGTTTGAGGGTCAGCAGGACATCTGAGATGTGACTATAAGAGACAAGACCTGTGTGACATATATGTGTGTGATCACTTAACAGTGCACAATGGTGTATGCAACTGTGAACTTCAGGCAGCTGTGTTTCATGCACAGCAGACTGTGATGTGCTCATGTACAGGGATTTGTGTTTGCAGAGACTCATATGTCTGTTTTGTATGATGTGGGGTCATCTGGGTCCGGGATATGTTGTTTGCAGGGGATGGACAAGTGCAGTTGTCAGCTGCAGTTTGCTTTACCCATGACCTATGATTGTGACACAGTGCATACTGTTGCTGTCTGAATGCCCTGCCCCTGTGACAGGAGACAGTGATGACTGACTTTCCAGGCATGCCAGTGCCATGGCATTGAACTTGCTATGAGTGATCCTGCATTGGGGTCAAATGCGCTCCATGCACCCCATTGTGGCATTGACTATCAGGACATGAGAACATCATAGTGTGTGTTGCTGGTATGCATCACAAGCATGTGAAATGAGACTCTGGCCATCCCTTCATCCTGACACCTGTACTGAGTCAGTGGCAAGAGATGTGATGTGTGTATAGTGACAGACTCCTACATCTTCACTTGCACGTCCAACAAATGTGTAGGTGGTGCATGTCTGCACATTGGGGTATTAGCATCCAACATGCAACAGACATATGGGTGCAAGTCCAGGAGGGATATGAGTGCCATGGTTGATGGTGAGACTGACAATTGGCTTATTCTAAACAGTGCGAGAACTTAGAGAGCATTGTTCCGCTGATGATGCCAGGGCTTGCCCTGTGATGTGCTGTACTCACTGTGGTGTCTGCAGTCAGTGCAGGTGACTGATGTTGTTCTTTGTTTCCTAATGCTAAACAGATGCATCCACGGCCACAGGAGGGGACATCTCCACGGACCAGGAGGAGCCACAGAGCCTGACTGGGACTCAAGGCGAGGAGTTGGAGGGACCCAGTGGCACGGAGGGCGAGTGGATCCACACCGAGGAGTCCTCAGCACCATCCACCCCAGCTGAGGGCCAAAGCAGCTCGGAGGATGACTCCCTTGTGGAGGCGGGTGTCAGCAGCCACCAAACCCCAGCTAGTGAGGCTGTTGCTGCCACCGCCACCACCACCACCATCACCACCCTCTCATCGGCTCCCATCCCCGAGGTCCGTGGAGGCTCCCGTGTTCGAGAGCATGTCTCCTTTGTGCCAGGCACCGCACCCCCGGCCCCTGTGTCCCCTGCTGCCCTGAGTGTGGAGTCTGTGGACTTGCTTTGACAGATCCATGTAGGGCAGACATCAATGCTGAGTGTCCTCCATGCACACACCAGTCTGTTGAAACAACTGGTGTCGTTCATGGAGGGCAATTCATTGGGCATGTCTGCCCTACAGAGGACCAATCAGTCCGTGGCCTCCTCCCTGACAGCAGCAGTGTCCCTCCTCCAACAGTCCCTCACCCCTCCTAGCCCTGCCCCATCCACGATTCCTAGCACCCACCTGTCCCAAGCACACACCAACCAGCACATTCACCCAAACCGACAGACACGGGCAGCACACAAACACCCAAACCAAGGTCGAGATGTGCACACAAGCAACCTCAGGGGCCTGATACCACACTCACAGGGGATGATTTGCAAACACACACACAGGCATCCACAACCACTCCGCAGTCCTCTAATACCTCTCCCTCCAAGACCCCTTCCCCTGCCTCACCTGCAACCCCATCTCCCAAGAAGCTCTTCCTCTGTGACCTTGGCCTCTTCCCCACCGATCCAGGTTACAAGGGGAAGAGGAAGTCCCCACACACAGAGGGGAGTGCCCCTCACACCCAGACACCCTCCCCCAGGCGCAGTCAGACTGAGGCCCCCACCCACAAGTCCCCCCGGAGCCGGAAGAGCAAGACCCTACCCCTGCCCCGCAGCTCCATGACACAGTCTCCGTCCTCCATCCCCCAGGCCACCACTCCAGAGGTTCCCCCACCACACCCTGCCCCAGGTTCCCCCATCCACAGATACACCCTCCCCAAAATGCTCTGGCCCTCCCCCCTACCACTTGCTCTTCCACCCCCACCCCCCAGTCAGACTGTTTGTACCACTGATGTATGGACCGTGGCCCCCCCTCTGTCCTGCCAACCTCACCTGAACCCCATTCCGCTCCCATGGAGTTGGGCACTGCAGTGGAGTCCACGACCACCCTGTCTGACTTGGGCACCAAGTCCACTCCCTCTGACCTGCCCACTGCAGTTGTGCCGGCACCCACCCCATCTGACTTGTGCCCCACAGTTGTGACAGCACCCACTATGTTAGAAACCTCCACTGCAGTTGCCAGTGCCTCTCCTGCATCCACCACTCCTTCACTGCCTCCTTCTGCAGAGCCCTGATCCTGTCCCTGTGGTGTCTGGCCTGCCCCCATTTATGCCCCTCCGAGTGGATGTCCCCTGTCCTCACCAGTGCAGGCAAGCAACATGTGACAGTTGTCACTCAAATTTCATTGTTGAAATTTGGATATGGACTGGCCATTGGCCTTCGTTTTGAAAGGACATTTGCATTTCTATTGAAATTTGGCTGAATAAAGCATTTGTATTTATCCTTGTGAATTTGATTTAGCTGTACATTATGTTGATGATGTTTACTATGACCTTGCAGTTATAATGCTGGATTTCCAATGTTGAATACTGAGGTGTTAATGTGAGGGACTCCATGAGGTCCATGAGATATGTATCCTATTCTGGTCGGTATCCATGTCATCCTTTGCAGCTAACAGGGTGTGTCATGATTAACAATTTGTGAACATCTCTGTAAACATTTCATTTGCATGGTCACATCTGTGGCTTGCACACATGCACATATGTTGTGCTTCCCACTGTCCAATTTGTCTATTTCCCTGCCTGTGGGCGCATCTCCACTGGACCTGCAGGTGTGGGCATCATTGGTGTAGGAGCAACTGGGTCCTCTGTTCAACTTGCTGGACTTATGTATTGAGTATGTGCAGATGACTTAAGGAATAATCCCGTACCCAGGCTGTTGTGACCAGAGCCTTCATTGGGTGGTAACTGATGGCTGACTGACCAAGTGTTCTGCTGACTTGACTGAGACCTGCTGGGACTATGTTTGGCACAGCTGAGCTTCCACAGGAGTTGAGTCCCCTCAAATAAGTGTGTTGTTCCGTGACATTGCCTGGGCCCATGGGGTGTGTTGTGTGAGCATGTGTGTGTGTGTCCACATCCATTTTCATACACAGGCAGTGTTTCCTTGATATGTTCCTGTTGTTGATGCTTGCTGAGTTGTACTGTGTACATCCCACATCTTTGTCCTGGGCTACCAGATGTGTGGGTGCATGACACACTACTGTTAATTGGTTTTCATCTTTGGGATTTGTCAGTTCTGAGTGGTGATGATGTGGTCAGACGCAGATGGGACACAGTCAGGGGTCCCCAAGGCACTTCTTTGTTCACAATATCATGTAGTTGTCCCTAGGTGGTACCTTTCAGTGATTGAGACATGTGTATGTGTGTGTGACTGCTCACACCCATCCGGTTCAGGGCTGCAATTTTGGCATGTGTCAGCATGTGTGCCTTGTGGTTCTTCTTGGCTTCTGCTTTGTCCTGGGACTGTGGCAGGGATTCCGAAGGTTATGGGAGCTTTGACGTCATGACCATGTACCGCATACTGTGCAGTATGTCTGTCATTCACCAGGGTTGTAGACTGTCCTTGTGTGATGAGTCTGTGCACCTTAGTTCCTCCCAACATTACTGTGTTTATCATGGGTGCATGTGCAATGTCACCTGTCCATGTGGGCTTCACAGATGCACATTTGTGCAGTTCAGGGTGTGTGGTGTTGAGGGTGGACAGATGTGAATGTTTGCATGGAAGGGCCCCTAGCTCCCGTTTGTCCATGGATGACGGGCCATGTTGAGTAATTTGTGTTTATGTAGGTGTGATGTACGTTTGTGACACAGGACACATGTCTGGGTTTCACAGTTTGTATAACATCTACCTTTGTCATCACAGTGGACGTATCATGCATGCTTGTGTCACCCCAATGTATGGTCCCTGGGGGTAGTGCTGTTGTGTGTCAGTCTCTTCCTGTGTCAGTTGCTGTTCATTCCAGCATGTGTCTGTTGTGCTCCCTCTCATCTCACAATGCCTGATTGCCCACAAAGGGGGACCCAATGATGGGTTAATTTTGTACTGTGTCCACATCTGTCTCACTGTGGTTCAGCCCCCCTCATGTGTTGTGTATTTGCCTGGGGATACTGAGACACACACACACATGTTGTGTCAGATGTGCAGTGTGAGGTTGCCTCTTTATGATTTGTGCATCTGCACCAGTGCATTGGTATTGCTGTTGTGGGCCATTGTCTGGATGTTGTTTTTGTAATTTTCCCTGCTGTCCCTGTGAGTCATATCACATCATTCTGCACATTCATCCTGGTTGTTAGGTCCCATTGCTGCCATGGAATGGGAGTTTGTGACCGGACACCTACAGTCTACACAGGATGTTTTGATTTGTGTGTCTATTTTCGAGATGTGTGTATGCTTTGTGATGGTCACTTCTGCTTTTGTGTCATTGTACACTGTATGCAATGTCAGCCCCCATGGGTGGTGCTTGTCTGCACATGGCCGAGAGTATGTTAGGTTTTCACAGCACTGTTAGCCTCACCATATCTCTGTGGGTATGGGACACAACTACTACTTTGCCACAAAAGTGTTTCATGTGTTGGGACCAGGAATCATAAATGCTGTTTGGCATTTGCAACTTTGACCATGATGACACTTACCTTTTGGTCACTGTGATGAGGGGGTTTTAGACCCCATCACCAAAATGCTCAACATTTGCTGCAGTTTGGAACCCCACACTTAACTTTTGTTCTACACAGTGAGGGGGTGTTGGTGCACATTGACACAGTGCTATTGTGATGCTTGCCTTGTGTAGGCCACACTCAGTTTTTGGTCACACATGTGATGGTAGTTACATTGTATGTTCGAAGTCATATTCACTGTTGTGGGCATTTGTCACAGACTACACACTGTTCTCATGATGTTAGGGGGATGTATTTTGCTAACATACCTAATATTGGTGTATGATGGATGTGTGGCGCATCACCCATCCGATGGGTGGGGGTGGCAGGAGTGCTGGGCCACATAGTCCCTATGGGTGGGGGTGGCAGTAGTGATGGGCAACAGGTCCTCTATGAGTATGGTGGCAGGAGTGATGGGCACCAGGTCCCCTATGGGTGGGGTGGCAGTAGTGATGGGCAACATAAGCCCTATGAGTGGGGGTGGCAGGAGTGATGGGTAACAGGTCCCCTATGGGTGGGGGTGGCAGTAGTGATGGGCAACATAAGCCCTATGAGTGGGGGTGGCAGGAGTGATGGGCAACATAAGCCCTATGAGTGGGGGTGGAAAGAGTGATGGGCAACAAAAGCCCTATGGGTGGGGGTGGCAGGAGTGATGGGCAACATGAACCCCTATGGGTGGGGGTGGCAGTAGTGATGAGCAACATAAGCCCTATGAGTGGGGGTGGCAGGAGTGATGGGCTGCATGAAACCCTATGGGTGGGGGTGGCACTAGTGATGGGCAACATGAACCCCTATGGGTGGGGGTGGCAGTAGTGATGGGCAACAGTACCCGATGAGTGGGGGTGACAGGAGTGATGGACAACATAAGCCCTATGAGTGGGGGTGGCAGGAGTGATGGACAACATGAACCCCTATGGGTGGGGGTGGCAGGAGTGATGGGCAACAGGTCCCCTATGAGTGGGGGTGGCAGGAGTGATGGACAACATAAGCCCTATGAGTGGGGGTGGCAGGAGTGATGGGCAACATGTACCCCTATGGGTGGGGGTGGCAGTAATGATGGGAAACAGGTACCCTATGAGTGGGGGTGGCAGGAGTGATGGGTAACAGGTCCCCTATGGGTGGGGGTGGCAGTAGTGATGGGCAGCATAAGCCCTATGAGTGGGGGTGGCAGGAGTGATGGGCAACATAAGCCCTATGAGTGGGGGTGGCAGGAGTGATGGGCAACATAAGCCCTATGGGTGGGGGTGGCAGGAGTGATGGGCAACATGAACCCCTATGGGTGGGGGTGGCAGTAGTGATGGGCAACATAAGCCCTATGAGTGGGGGTGGCAGGAGTGATGGGCTGCATGAACCCCTATGGGTGGGGGTGGCACTAGTGAAGGGCAACATGAACCCCTATGGGTGGGGGTGGCAGTAGTGATGGGCAACAGTACCCGATGAGTGGGGGTGGCAGGAGGGATGGACAACATAAGCCCTATGAGTGGGGGTGGCAGGAGTGATGGACAACATAAGCCCTATGAGTGGGGGTGGCAGGAGTGATGGGCAACATGAACCCCTATGGGTGGGGGTGGCAGTAGTGATGGGCAACAGGTACCCTATGAGTGGGGGTGGCAGGAGGGATGGACAACATAAGCCCTATGAGTGGGGGTGGCAGGAGTGATGGGCAACATGTACCCCTATGGGTGGGGGTGGCAGTAATGATGGGAAACAGGTACCCTATGAGTGGGGGTGGCAGGAGTGATGGGCAACATGAATCCCTATGGGTGGGGATGGCAGTAGTGATGGGCAACATAAGCCCTATGTGTGGGGGGGGCAGGAGTGATGGGCAACATGAACCCCTATGAGTGGGGGTGACAGGAGTGATGGGCAACATTAACCCCTATGGGTGGGGGTGGCAGTAGTGATGGGCAACATAAGCCCTATGAGTGGGGGTGGCAGGAGTGATGGGCAACATAAGCCCTATGAGTGGGGGTGGCAGGAGTGATGGGCAACATAAGCCCTATGGGTGGGGGTGGCAGGAGTGATGGGCAACATGAACCCCTATGGGTGGGGGTGGCAGTAGTGATGGGCAACATAAGCCCTATGAGTGAGGGTGGCAGGAGTGATGGGCTGCATGAACCCCTATGGGTGGGGGTGGCACTAGTGATGGGCAACATGAACCCCTATGGGTGGGGGTGGCAGTAGTGATGGGCAACAGTACCCGATGAATGGGGGTGGCAGGAGGGATGGACAACATAAGCCCTATGAGTGGGGGTGGCAGGAGTGATGGACAACATAAGCCCTATGAGTGGAGGTGGCAGGAGTGATGGGCAACATGAACCCCTATGGGTGGGGGTGGCAGTAGTGATGGGCAACAGGTACCCTATGAGTGGGGGTGGCAGGAGGGATGGACAACATAAGCCCTATGAGTGGGGGTGGCAGGAGTGATGGGCAACATGTACCCCTATGGGTGGGGGTGGCAGTAATGATGGGAAACAGGTACCCTATGAGTGGGGGTGGCAGGAGTGATGGGCAACATGAATCCCTATGGGTGGGGATGGCAGTAGTGATGGGCAACATAAGCCCTATGTGTGGGGGGGGCAGGAGTGATGGGCAACATGAACCCCTATGAGTGGGGGTGACAGGAGTGATGGGCAACATTAACCCCTATGGGTGGGGGTGGCAGTAGTGATGGGCAACATAAGCCCTATGAGTGGGGGTGGCAGGAGTGATGGGCAACATAAGCCCTATGAGTGGGGGTGGAAAGAGTGATGGGCAACAAAAGCCCTATGGGTGGGGGTGGCAGGAGTGATGGGCAACATGAACCCCTATGGGTGGGGGTGGCAGTAGTGATGAGCAACATAAGCCCTATGAGTGGGGGTGGCAGGAGTGATGGGCTGCATGAACCCCTATGGGTGGGGGTGGCACTAGTGATGGGCAACATGAACCCCTATGGGTGGGGGTGGCAGTAGTGATGGGCAACAGTACCCGATGAGTGGGGGTGACAGGAGTGATGGACAACATAAGCCCTATGAGTGGGGGTGGCAGGAGTGATGGACAACATGAACCCCTATGGGTGGGGGTGGCAGGAGTGATGGGCAACAGGTCCCCTATGAGTGGGGGTGGCAGGAGTGATGGACAACATAAGCCCTATGAGTGGGGGTGGCAGGAGTGATGGGCAACATGTACCCCTATGGGTGGGGGTGGCAGTAATGATGGGAAACAGGTACCCTATGAGTGGGGGTGGCAGGAGTGATGGGTAACAGGTCCCCTATGGGTGGGGGTGGCAGTAGTGATGGGCAGCATAAGCCCTATGAGTGGGGGTGGCAGGAGTGATGGGCAACATAAGCCCTATGAGTGGGGGTGGCAGGAGTGATGGGCAACATAAGCCCTATGGGTGGGGGTGGCAGGAGTGATGGGCAACATGAACCCCTATGGGTGGGGGTGGCAGTAGTGATGGGCAACATAAGCCCTATGAGTGGGGGTGGCAGGAGTGATGGGCTGCATGAACCCCTATGGGTGGGGGTGGCACTAGTGAAGGGCAACATGAACCCCTATGGGTGGGGGTGGCAGTAGTGATGGGCAACAGTACCCGATGAGTGGGGGTGGCAGGAGGGATGGACAACATAAGCCCTATGAGTGGGGGTGGCAGGAGTGATGGGCAACATGAACCCCTATGGGTGGGGGTGGCAGTAGTGATGGGCAACAGGTACCCTATGAGTGGGGGTGGCAGGAGGGATGGACAACATAAGCCCTATGAGTGGGGGTGGCAGGAGTGATGGGCAACATGTACCCCTATGGGTGGGGGTGGCAGTAATGATGGGAAACAGGTACCCTATGAGTGGGGGTGGCAGGAGTGATGGGCAACATGAATCCCTATGGGTGGGGATGGCAGTAGTGATGGGCAACATAAGCCCTATGTGTGGGGGGGGCAGGAGTGATGGGCAACATGAACCCCTATGAGTGGGGGTGACAGGAGTGATGGGCAACATTAACCCCTATGGGTGGGGGTGGCAGTAGTGATGGGCAACATAAGCCCTATGAGTGGGGGTGGCAGGAGTGATGGGCAACATAAGCCCTATGAGTGGGGGTGGCAGGAGTGATGGGCAACATAAGCCCTATGGGTGGGGGTGGCAGGAGTGATGGGCAACATGAACCCCTATGGGTGGGGGTGGCAGTAGTGATGGGCAACATAAGCCCTATGAGTGAGGGTGGCAGGAGTGATGGGCTGCATGAACCCCTATGGGTGGGGGTGGCACTAGTGATGGGCAACATGAACCCCTATGGGTGGGGGTGGCAGTAGTGATGGGCAACAGTACCCGATGAATGGGGGTGGCAGGAGGGATGGACAACATAAGCCCTATGAGTGGGGGTGGCAGGAGTGATGGACAACATAAGCCCTATGAGTGGAGGTGGCAGGAGTGATGGGCAACATGAACCCCTATGGGTGGGGGTGGCAGTAGTGATGGGCAACAGGTACCCTATGAGTGGGGGTGGCAGGAGGGATGGACAACATAAGCCCTATGAGTGGGGGTGGCAGGAGTGATGGGCAACATGTACCCCTATGGGTGGGGGTGGCAGTAATGATGGGAAACAGGTACCCTATGAGTGGGGGTGGCAGGAGTGATGGGCAACATGAATCCCTATGGGTGGGGATGGCAGTAGTGATGGGCAACATAAGCCCTATGTGTGGGGGGGGGCAGGAGTGATGGGCAACATGAACCCCTATGAGTGGGGGTGACAGGAGTGATGGGCAACATTAACCCCTATGGGTGGGGGTGGCAGTAGTGATGGGCAACATAAGCCCTATGAGTGGGGGTGGCAGGAGTGATGGGCAACATAAGCCCTATGAGTGGGGGTGGCAGTAGTGATGGGCAACAGGAACCCTATGAGTGGGGGTAGCAGGAGTGATGGGCAACATAAGCCCTATGGGTTGGGGTGGCAGGAGTGATGGGCAACATAGTCCCTATGGGTGGGGGTGGCAGTAGTGATGGGCAACATGAACCCCTATGAGTGGGGGTGGCAGGAGTGATGGGCAACATAAGCCCTATGGGTGGGGGTGGCAGGAGTGGGCAACATAGTCCCTATGGGTGGGGGTGGCAGTAGTGATGGGCAACATGAACCCCCATGGGTGGGGGTGGCAGGAGTGATGGGCAACAGGTCCCCTATGATTGGGGATGGTAGTGGTGATGGCCATGCAACCCCTATGGTGGCCTGTTGCTAGTGGCCAGGATATGGATCCCCTGGGTGTGTGTGACATTTTGCGGGTACGTGTCGTTTGTTTGTGTGGTGGGTGTCTGACTTACCGTCTGCGTCGTCCGCGTCTGTTCCTGATCCGGTCATAGATGTACAGTTCTGGTATGACCTGCGCGATGGGATTCATGATGTGTTCGTCTCGTACACACTGCTTGTTGCTCCGTCTCGTACCCGTTGCTAGCTGGTCCGTTTCTTAGCCGTGGATTGTGTTCTGGCGCGAATCGTACCTGATATGCTTCTTTTCCGGATGCTGTGCGCATTGTACTTGTTCGGCCGGAAACTGCTGTGGATACTGCTTCCAGGCGACTCGGTTCGCCGTTCGGAGGAATGGCTCGTAGGGAAAATGAAGCCTGAATAACAGCCTACGCGTCGGTCGGATTTGTGTCAGTTATGCGCATCGTACTTCATCGCCCGGACGGACCGGCTCTGAGTACAAGTCGGTCGCAAGGTAATGCTACATACAGCTCTCGGAGAGCTGTCCGACCCGGATCGGAATCGGCCCCTTAAAGGGGAACTATATGTGGGTAGTTTTTGTTCTAAAATTCTCAGGTGATAACACCATTATTGTTTATGTTATTCTCATGCTAACTACAGTTTTGCAAAGGCATTACTAGTCTGTGTAATTGAGCTGACAGAATCCCTGTTAAATTAGCACTTTTTAGATTTTCCCGCTGCGCCTATAACATGAGAGCATGGTCCTAAGCGCAAAATGTAGGTGCTTTTATGTAAGAAAAATAATTTTAGAAGTGTCTACAGTCCTGTACAAGTAGTGCAAGGTTCATAAGTAGAAGTGTAGAAAATGTCCTTTTTCTTGAGGTTCTTCAGATGAATAATATAGGAATACACAAATGTAAGGATTTAGAGTATGTCTGTATTGTTTTTCTTTTTCCCCTCAGAATTTAGTAAATATAGGCTTCCTTGGCTTCTTCAAATAGTGTAAGGTTTTACTCTTGTCAGTTCACCAAAAAGTTCCTTTTATTCTCGCTAATAGGTCCAGGGTGTTTTTTACTCTCAGATAGATGAAGTGGTTCTTTGGTGCCTTGCTAATGTACGGGGAGCCCAAAGACTAAGGGCCATATGTAGGTAACTGTATTTTACCGATTCATAAATACCGATTTTTACCGATTCAGTATTTATGAATCGGTAAGTTATATGTAGGTAAACATTCGGTAATAATTACCGAATCGGTAACAACCGGTATTCAAGAATCGGAATTTACCGAATCGGTAAATACCGAAGTGTTATTTACCGATTCAGTAAATACCGAAGTGGTATTTACCGAATCGGTAAATATCGAATCGGTAGTTACCGAATCAGAAATTCAAAAACACATGACTGGATGATTCAGCCAATCCTGTGCAACCAAACCCCACCCAACCAGGAAGTGGCCACACCCAGGCAGGTGCACACAATCATCAGACTCTGGAGAGGCTGGGAGTGCAGAGGAGAGGCAGGGAGCCAGTGCCTGATTGTGCAGCTCAAACTCACAATGTCCAGCCAGGAGACACAGAGAGATGGAGGGGAAAGGAGGAGAAAGCAGAAATTTAGCCCTAAGGAACTGCAGTTACTAGTGGAGGAGGTGGTCAAGCAGCACCACAAGCTGTTTGGGAAGCAGTCCCTGCAAGTGCCTGAGTCGGAGAAGCGTAACATCTGGCTGGGAATCCAGGCGCAGGTCAATGCAATTGGAGTGACCCCCAGGGACATTGAGGTGCTGAAAAAGCGCTGGTACGACCTAAGGATCGTCACGAAGAGGAAGATGGGGGAACTGCAGAAGGAGGCCAGCCGGACAGGAGGTGGAAGGAACAGGGCACCTGCCCTTACCGAACTGGAGGAGCTGGTGGAGTCCACAATAGAGGCCGAGAGTGTCTTGGGGATTGGGGATGCCGACAGCTCTGCCAGAGCCGCCACCCAACAAGGTAAGACGCATGCACAGCAATGTTGCCCCCCCTACCCCTAACCCACATCCCCAATTGTGAAATGAGTATCCCACTCCAGTCCATGTGTTAGTGCATACTGGCAATGCATTATGGGAGATGTAGTCAGGGAAACCCCAACCATGAACTGAATAGCACAGAACAACAAGGCATGGTACACACATTAGTGAAAAGCAGGCAGAGGACAATGAGAGAGTGTTACAGAAATGTATTGTGATGCTTGCAATGCAGGGCTTCAGGTACACTGAGCTGATGTTGCATTTCTGTCCACAGATGATACATTGCGCAGGACTGCACATGCAACGGGAGAGAGGGCACACCGGCAAGACAGTTCAGGGAAGGCCAGCACAACTTCTGCCCAGAGAACAGTACCACATGCAGCCTCACCACCACAGCCAGCATCACCACCACAGCCAGAATCACCACCACAGCCAGCATCACCACTCATGCTGGAGTCACCGGCATCATCACCGCCTGCATTGGTGAGGTTGAGGAGGCGTGCAGCTTCCAGGTTGCGAGTGTTAGAGTCCTCATCTGACGACTGCAGGGGGCCGGAGCCAACCACTGTGCCCCAGGATGGGAGCCATGCCACTGTGCCCTCCAACTCAGAGGGAGCACACACAGGTGCCAGATGTCGCCGCAGGTCTCGGGTGCAGAGTCCACCAGCACACGATGAGAGCCATGGGGTGTTCTCGGGGCTCGAGGGCACCATGTTAAAGATACAGCGCCTACAAACAAAGGCAATGATGTCAGTTCAGCGCCAAATGCGGGGACTGAAAGCTACATTTGAAAACATGGACAGGGGCATCAGCGCTATGGCGGTGGGGATGAGTGAGATGGCTTCGGGCATGCGGGACATGTGCCAGTCCGTCATGCTGTTGTGCAGCAAGTATGATGTGGACAGAGCTGCACGGCGCAGGGAACGGCAGAGGAGAGATACTCATATGAGGGCACTCAACCGGCTGGCAACTGCAACATCACTGCTCTGCAGGCGCTCTGTGGCTATGCAGGAGGGCCTGACGCACTGCAGCACTGACGTTTCAAGGGAGATGGTGCAGGTCACCAGTGCACTGGAAGTGCTACTGACAAGCCAGGCGGCCACAACTGGTGCTGGGGATGCCGTGGAAAGCATAGAAACCAGCAGCAGGAGCAGCATTACCCCCCCAGTCCCAGATACACGGAGGAGCAGCAGGCGGCATGGGGCTGCCACTAGTGAGGATGCACAATCCGTGGCATCCCACACTGTAGTGTGTGGCCGCAAACAGTAATGCTGCACAGTATAGCCTAAGACAATTGGGTGTAGTAACCCTGGACTTGCAAGTAGTCATTGCACAATGTTGACAGAACGGCTTTTTCTTGTTGTTGTGGCGTAGTGCCGCATTATTAAACTACGTCATGACATCCAACAACTGGCTGTGTCCCCTTACTTACTCAGAAATAGTTGCATGTGATCTCTGCCCGTCTCTCTCTCCCATCTGTTGCTGTTGGCACTCCAGCTGCGTTGGCCTCTGGCTGTCCTGACTCATCATCATTGTCCTCAAAATCAGTTAGTTCCACCTCTGTACCTCTCTTCGTGGCAAGGTTGTGCAGCATTGCACAAGTGGCAATGATCTTGCAGCAGATGATGGGTGTGTACTGGCGTGCGCCTCCGCTTTTGTGGAGGCAGCAGAACCTGCTTTTCAATAGTCCAAACGTGCGCTCCACCACGTTGCATGTAGATTTGTGTGCCACATTATATCGTCTCTCACTCTGGGTTGATGGGTGTAGGTAGGGAGTGAGGATGAATGACCGCACGGCATATGCACTGTCGCCTAGGTGAGTATGAGAGAACCATCAGTCACATGCCTCAATACACAATGATTTGCACTAAGTAGAATGGAGCGTCACTGTTACTTACCTAGCAGGTATCCTTCTCCAAATTCTCCCGCAAGCAGTCGTGTGTAGATCCCACTGTTCTGGAAGATGAAGGAGTCGTGGGTGCTCCCAGGAAACTTAGCTACGATATCTGTGATGATGTTCCCTGAATCGCAGATTACCTGCACATTTATGGAGTGGGTGGACTTTCTGTTCCTGTAGATGTGCTCAGTGGCAGCTGGTGGGCAGATTGGAATGTGTGTGCCATCAATACAGCCTATGACATGGGGGAACTGTGCCATGTGATAAAAGTCTGTTTTGGTTTTCTGCAGTTCAGCCTGTGTGTTTGGGAAGCTGATGTAGTGGTGCATTCTCTGCATCATGGCATCCAGGAACTTCCTGAAGAAACCGGACAGGCAACTCTGGGATACACCGCCCACCGCAGCTATCACCCCCTGGTAACTGCCAGATGCGAGTAGATGTAGGCTGCAGAGAACCTGCACATGTGGTGGTATGGCATGTGCCCTTCTTGTTGGCTGGTCCAGGAGTGGGTGCAGGTCCCTTATCAGGTCCATGATGGTTTGTGGGTGTAGCCTGGACCTTTCATGTATCTCTGCCTCAGTCTGTTGAAAGACTGTGATGCGCTGTCTGTAAATGCGTTCCTCCCGTCTCCAAATCCTCAGACCTGCTGCCTGTAGACGTAGGCGCCTTGCAATGACATACAGAGCGGCCATGTTGTCCACGCTGTTGCATTTTGGGATTGCTTATATGCACTGTTGATGCTTACCACCTGCTTTCAATCTGTGTTAATTACGACTCTTAATTACCGAATTTCATGGATTTCTTAAATACCGAATTTACCTACATATCTTTTCTCGTTTTACCACTTCATATTTACCGAATCGGAAAATATGTATTCGGTAAATATGAATCGGTATTTTAGAATTCGGTAATTATGAATCGGTATTTACCGATTCATATTTACCGAAAACTGGTTTTTGGCCTCCTCCATCTCACTTGACTAAATACCGGTCGGTAACGGGATATTTACCAAATTTCGGCCGTTACCGACCGGTATTTAGCTACCTAAGGAAGTAATCTGAGACTATCCTCTCTGTTGATAGATTATGTGTATGCCTTGTCTAAAGACCTTTTGTTCTGTCCACCAATAGATATTTGCTGCCTTACAACCATTGCAAGAGGGGCCCGGACATCAGATCCAGCCTGAGGAGTCAGCGCCAGTCTAGCTTAAAGCCAAGGTGAAGGGAACCAGCATAGGCATTGCTGGCAACTAGGACCTCAGTGAAGGTAGAAGGCCGGAAGCACTGGGACGTGAAGTGTGTACCCCTGCCACTGTCTTGGGCGAAAGACGGGGTCACAAATCAGAATGGAGAAATTGTGAATGCCGTTTTTGATGCCCAGCTGGGAGAGTCACAGACCGACAAGGACGGCAAGGAGGCTTTTGCTTGAGGTGACCCCCTTTGAAACAAGGGTTGCTTCAGATATCCCAGCATCAAGCCTTTGAGTCCTGGTCTCCAAGTGAATGCAAGTCTGCACCTCTGTTTGTTGATCAAGAGATACCTGGGCATACTGGGTACAATCTGTGGCCCCAACAAAAGAGCAGTGTGTCAGCGGAGCAACACAGGAGTTAGGGAAGGATTTGAGTTCAGGGTACAGGGGCTGTGCCTTTGGTGCCTGTTAGATTAAAGTGAAGAAAACTGGTGCATTGCCTGACACACTGGACAGGATTGTTGAGGGCATTTGCCCAGGGGGGTGATTGCCCTATCCTGAAAGAAGAAACATTTCCCTTGAAACTGGGCCTTGATTGTTTTCTTGAGTTGCAAGTTGTGCAGCTCCACTGTTGGCTGAACAATAGGAGCCTGCCTGTGAGGCTCAGACGGACACAGGGAGAAGACTCCCCTCTGGCTGGTTGTACAGCGGCTTCAATTCTTCAAGTACTTTTTGTTAGTAATGTACCTGTTTGGTCGTCCCGTTTTTGAGGAGGAGCAGCCCTTTGGGGCTCCTCGTCCAAATTCCCATGGCCCCGTTTGGTCCTCCTGGTCCCCTGCCGCCAAGATCGTTTTTGTAATGATCCTTGTATTTTCTTTAATATTTGCATTAGGAATAATGTTTATTCTGCAAGAGAAACGTTGAACAGTTTATAAATATTACTTTGCCCTCCTCCTGAATATATTAATTGATACTCTAGCCCACATAAGAGGAACACTGGAAAGGTCTATTGAAAATGTTTTTTACATAGAATTGGACTGGATGGATTTGGGATTTGCTTTCTGCTTGGGGTTGGAAAATATTGATAGTTCTGTTTGTAATATTAGTCATTATTCTCTCCTGATATCTGTGTATTAATTATGACCCAATGCTCTGTTCCCTTTGTCCTCCTGCTTATACCTTATATATACTCGTTCAATGAAATGTTTAGAATGTAAATGCCTACCTAGCAACCTAGCAATGGATCAGAATATTAATGGATTATGAGGATAGATGTGTAGGATAACTTCCATGCTTCTATTAATTCATAACGGATGTATTCAGCTAATGCTAAAACGGCCATCTGTGGAAACTAGCGGCAATGGCTGTTAGCATCAGCTGAAGCCATTTTGTTATTGGCAACCATTTAAGTTAGTCATGTGCTCGCCATGTGCTTTCTCCCTCTTCACTGTTGACTGCCCTTGTATTCTGCTTGTGTCATGTGATATAGTTAGCTCCTTCAGCACTGAGCCAGAGCCTTGCACATGCTCAGAAAGATCTGTAGCTGCCAATACACCTGTCCTAGTATGTAACTGTCAGGCTGTTTTTACTGACGTAAGGAGAAATGTCTCCCCTCCCACTTTGTTGAGCAAGCAATTTTTGTATACCCATATTAGTCAATAACTATTCTTGTATGTGCTAGTACCTCCCCTTGGTCTCATGCTGACTATGCAACAAATGTATATATAAGACCCATGTTCTCTGTACTCATTACAGTGGCCTGAGGGTACCGTATTGACGCAGTCTCCCTCATGTGAGGTCAGTCTCCCTCATGTGAGGTTAAAACACTTGTGTTTTACTATTCCAGCTTCCGTGCCAATCTCTTCTTTGTTGGTTTAAGGACTAGGTGCATCAGTGAACCCCTAAAAAGATTTTATTTTCTACAGCAGAGGTAAAACACTTCCTAACACATCTAAATATCAGAAATACAGTTAAGTAGGTAAAGGGCCCACTCAATAACTGAGTTCTAGATCAGTGGAATACATTTAAGGGTTTCCTTATAAAACTCAATCAATCAATTTGTATTGGTATAGCACAGCACTGTCACCCCTTAGGGTATCTGGGCGTTAGGGTGCTGTGTCTCCTCGAAAAGCCAGGTCTTGAGTTTCTTTCTGAAGTCCGCCAGGGACAGAGGTGTTTGGAGGTGGAGGGGCATGTAATTCCAGGTCATGGCCACGATGAAGGAGAAGGAGCGGCCGCTGCTACAACCGATGTGGGGGGTGTGTGCGGACGAGAGAGGTGGAGCACAGGTGGAAGTTCAGTCGATGGCTGAGGTATGATGGTCCTGGATCGTGAAGGGCTCTGTATGCGTGCGTGAGGATCTTGAATTGACATCTCTTCTGGATGGGGATGTGGAGGTTTCTGAGGTGAGGGGTGATGCGGTCCATTTGGGGAGGTCCAGGATGAGTCTGGCTGCGGTGTTTTTTACGGTCTGGAGTCTTTTGGGGAACTGGAAGCAGATTCCAGCATAGAGAGCATTGCTATAGTCGAGTTGGCTGGCAACGGGGGCCTGCATGATGCTCCTTATGATGTTGATGAGGATCCATCTGAAGAGTTGGCAGAGCATGCAGACAGTGTGAAAGCAGGAGGAGGTGACTGCGTCGACTTGCTGTTTCATTGTTAGTTGAATGTCGAGTATGATGCTGAGGTTGCGTGCATGGTCTGTTGGTATGGGTGTTGGTCCCATACATAGGTGTCTCTTCCGGCGTTGGAGGTGTCCTCAGTAAACAAGAGGATTAGTTGAGTGTAGTCAGTGTAGGAGTTTATGTTGAGTCTGTGGGATCTGACGAAGTCTGAGAGGGGGTCATGTAGATGTTGCATAAGGTGGGGCTGAGGGATGAACCTTGGGGTACGCTGCAGATGATGCTCCTGGGTGCGGAGGTGAAGGGAGGTAGTCCGATACTCTATGAGCGTCCTGAGACAAAGGAAGTGATCAACTTTAGGGCGTTCTGCTGTATGTCAAAGTTGTGGAGTCTATCAATGAGGGTGTGGTGGGTGACAGTGTCAAAATCAGCGGAGAGGTCGAGGAGAATTACAGCCACAGTTTCTCAGCTGTCAAGAAGATTTCTGATCTTGTCTGTGGCAGTGATTAGTGCAGTCTCAGTGCGGTGGTTGGTGCGGAATTCGGATTGTGAGGCGTCGAGGAAGTGATTTTGGTCTAGGTATTCAGTGAGCTGTTGGTTGATGGCTTTCTCAAGTACTTTGGCCGAGTAGGGGAGCAGGGTGAGAGGTCTGTTGTTTTTAAGATCGCTGGTGTTGACAGAGGGTTTCTTCAGGAGGGTCAGACCTCTGTGTGTTTTAATATGTCTGGGTAGGTTGCTGTGGAGATGCACGTGTTGAGGATGCTGGTGAGGTCCAAGCTGAATGGGTTGGCTCCGAGGTTGAAGAGACGGTGCGGGCAGGGGTCGCTGGGAGCCCTGGAGTGAAAAGACAATATGATGGCTGTGGTGGTCTGGGTGTTAAGCGAGGACCAGGTGGTTATAGTTCAGCTAGTGTTCAATGGTTGCTTGAGGTTGTTGAAGCCGATCAAGGGAGGTTGTGTGCGAAGTTGTTGTAGATAGTGGCCATCTTGCTGGGGAAGTAATCTGAGAGGATGTCGCAAAATTCTTGGGAGGGGTGGATAGTGTTCTCTGTGACTGTCGGGTTGGAGTATCCCTTAACAATCCGGAGGAGTTCCCTCGTGTGTTTCAGTTTATTTATGTATAATATTCTCAGAAACGTGGCTAGGTTACAACTTGCGCAGAACCAATATTTCGTAGTATAAGCAAAATTCTTTCAAAAGTGCTCTAGGGAACGAAAAGGAACGGCCACCCACATCCCAAAAGAGCCTCTGTGGCCAGAAGGACACAGCGGGTATACAGTAAACAGAGTATCGTTTCCGAGCAAAACACCATTAAACATTCACAGATAAACCATATCAGGTCAATGCAATAAAATGTCCATATCCAGGGTGTACTCAGGTGAATTTTCTTCTTTTTATTTTCTTGTTTTCTTTTTTATCTTTATCAGAAGTGTACAAGGAATTTCACAACAATTAAGTTGGTATAAATGACATCGCCAAATGTAGCCAATAGTCGACACGTGTTTCGTCTTGGGAAGATTCACCCACTGACTTCCTCAGGGCAAACACTAAATCTCTGGAGACAGTTTCACCACATTCCATAGAATCGGATTGTATGGATGACGGAACCCAAGTCGATGACGGGAGTACTCTCCTTTCCTGATTTGACTTTACCTATATTTCTCTGAAATCATACTACGAGTCCGATTGAGATATACTTTTATGGGAGTGATCAGAATGTTGAAGAATATGTACACTTGATATGCTTTTTAGACCCATATTATATGGGACCACACACAGGTTTTATCTGGAATGTGGTGAAACTGTCTCCAGAGATTTAGTGTTGGCGATGTCATTTATACCAACTTAATTGTTGTGAAATTCCTTGTACACTTCTGATACAGATAAAAAAGAAAACAAGAAAATAAAAAGAAGAAAATTCACCTGAGTACACCCTGGATATGGACATTTTATTGCATTGACCTGATATGGTTTATCTGTGAATGTTTACGGGTGTTTTGCTCGGGAACGATACTCTGTTTACTATTTATTTATGCATAGTTATTTAAAACCATAGCATACACTGCAATAAAAACAATTAATTTAAAAAGATTATACTTCAAACATGTTTCATTAAAAATGTATTTAAAATGATAAAAAGAAAGAAGCATTTATAAAATCATATACTGTTTGTAAAACATGAACAGCGTTACATATCAGAGTAGAGATTTTTTTTCTGGCTGTTCCTGATCCCTGGCAGTATTTTGTATCTGTAGAGTGCATATGTGCTGTGCTGTTTTAAAAGTGCAATGATATTAGCAATGGGAATAAGACATGAGGTTATGGCGAATCAAAATATTACAGAATAAACGTCACTTATTTTATACAATCTCATGTGCCGGCCAAAGCTCAGCTGTATCTAACAGTTTTTTCTAGCACTATTAAAAAATGTCATATAGCGACAGCTGATCATTGGCTCTATAGATCTTAGCTATGCAATGACAGCCTGCCTGCAAGTGCGGATTCCCTGATCATTAAAAAATGATTTTGGCATTTTTCTTTTTTTGTTTGTCAGTAATGTAATGTGTATAATGTTCTCCTTCCCTTTGTTACACACTCTACAGAGTGTTTTTGTAGATATTTTATTCACTGTGTCACTGGATTCAAGCTAGCCTGGCTGAAGAGGGGTGTTACCCCGAAACCGGTCCCAGGATGCTTGTTTCCGGGTCAGGGAAGACCTGGCTTGGCAGTTCGGGCTGGACTGTTCCCATGAGGCACAGGGTCAAGACTGATTTGCATATAGCTGGGTCTGAACTGAGGTGGCGAAGTGAGCTAAAGAACGAAGACGGATTCAACCCAGATCTGTGACTGGGGGTGAGTGTTTGAAAAGTTTCAGTACTCTGTCCTTCATCTCTTTGTGTGTGCTTTGTTCGCCCTAAGTTGGCAGGGTATGCCCAGACGTGGGTCCCTTACTCACTTTGCCACTGGATTCAAGCTAGCCTGGCTGAAGAGGGGTGTTACCCCGAAACTGGTCCCAGCATGCTTGTTTCTGGTTCAGGGAAGACCTGGCTTGGCAGTTCGGGCTGGACTGTTGCCATGAGGCACAGGGTCAAGACTGATTTGCATATAGCTGGGTCTGAACTGAGGTGGCGAAGTGAGCTAAAGAACGATGATGGATTCAACCCGGATCTGTTACTGGGGGTGAGTGTTTGAAAAGTTTCAGCACTCCGTCCATCATCTCTTTGTGTTTGCTTTCTTCACCCTAAGTTGGCAGGGAATGCCCAGACGTGGGTCCCTTGCTCACTTTGCCACTTGATTCAAGCTAGCCTGGCTGAAGAGGGGTGTCACCCCGAAACTGGTCCCAGGATGCTTGTTTCCGGTTCAGGGAAGACCTGGCTTGGCAGTTCGGGCTGTACTGTTCCCATGGGGCACAGGGTCAAGACTGATCTGCATATAGCTGGGTCTGAACTGAGGTGGCGAAGTGAGCTAAAGAACGATGATGGATTCAACCCAGATCTGTGACTGGGGTGAGTGTTTGAAAAGTTTCAGCACTCCGTCCATCATCTCTTTGTGTTTGCAATATTTTATTCCATTCACTTTCTTCACCTGGGATTCTGCCAAAACGATAGTGCATAAAATCAATTTTCAATTTTCTGGACCAGTCAGCTTCTAAATATGGTTGAGTTTTGTATTCATTGATCACTGACCGGGCATGGGCTCTGCTGGCAAATTTCTCTTTATCATTTAAAACAAATACTGCCTTTACTGTCCTAGAAATCAATTTTTTTAAAGCGGTTGGCAGCAGGGAATTTGCCCACAGTGATTGAATCCCGAGTTCATTAATTGCTGCATTTAAATAGATACGGGCTGGAGTTTTTTCGTTCCTCTGCATCTCCTGCCACAAAGCTTGGCCTAGGTTATTTTCCGAAGCTTTTCTTCTTCTGTTCCAGGTTTACACTTATGTCCCCTTCATTGCTATTATTTGATTTATAAGTCCAAACTCCAGTCTTATCAGGTCTTGTGACGTTTTCAAGGGTTGGTGGAACAGAGATCTAAATACTTTGGAGGTCATTAAATTTGAGAGAACAGCGCCCCTTTGCAAAGTACTTCACTACCGTATGTGATGGTTGGTAGGAGTCTGGCTGAAATCATTTTCAGTACTGGTGTATAGCTGAGACTACTTTAAAGGATCCTGAACGCCTGGGTCAGGGAGATAGCATTCCTCCTCAGGTCCTTCTTATGCTGTTTAAAAGTAGCCCGGTCATCAAAAAGCACTCCCAAGTATTTATATGTTGTTGTTGTTATTTGCTCCAATTGTTTTTTTCCTAAAAAACATTTATGCTTCTTTTTCATTTTTTTGCTCACTTCCCTAGTCT
Organism: Triturus cristatus; assembly: GCF_964204655.1. Lineage (NCBI taxonomy): Eukaryota > Metazoa > Chordata > Amphibia > Caudata > Salamandridae > Triturus > Triturus cristatus. The sequence continues at coordinate 540,627,612 of NC_140584.1, read as the reverse complement.
AAATTTTCTTTTGGTTAACCGTCATCCCATTTGATGCGGAGTATACAGAGAGTCGATCTATAAGTCTCTACAGGCTTATTTTTGTCTGGCTAAGTAACATAACATCATCAGCATATAGAAGAGTTCACTTGTGTGGCTTCTTTGATGAGCAGGTGGTAGTTGCTGAAGGCTGCATCGCGGGTGGCTCTGTCCGAGGGGTCCTAGGTGGTGGGCCAGAGTTTCTTGAGTTGGGAGTAGTTGTGCTTGGTTGATCTGAGCTCCAGGGTTTACCAGTTGGCTTGTTTCAAGGTTTTGTTGGTGTCCGCTGGTTTTAGCAGGGCGACTTTGTCAGTGTATTTGTTAATCGAGGCAGAGAAGTTCTGGGCAGCCTGGTCAAGGTCCGCTGCGGTTTTGGGTTGTGTGGTGCTGAAGGCTTGTGTCCATAGCTCCTTGGTTACCTTGCCCCAGCTGCGGTGGGAGGTGCTGTGGCACTTGGCTGTGAGGGGATGGAGGCTGGAAATAGTAAAGTGGACGATGGTGTGGTCAGTCCAGGTAAGTTGTGTGATGTGGGTGAATTTGATCCTGTCGCAGGCGGTAAAGATGGTGTCGAGTGTGTGTCCGGCTTTGTGCGCGGGTTCAGTGGCCAGTTGGTTAAGGCTGATGTTGTTGAGCTTCTCCAGGAGGGCGGTGGAGTTGGCATAGTTGGGGGTCATTGACTTAGAAGTTGAGGTTGCCAAGCAGGACGTAGCAGAGGGGGAGATGAGGTTGGAGATGGCGTCGCAGAAGGGTGATCGGAGTCCCGCGGGTCTTTAGGCGAGGGTGCCTCTTATAATGGTCTTAGCATCGGTTTGTAGTCAGAAGTTGAGGTGTTCCATAAGAGGTGTTGCGTCGTCATTGGTGACAGTGCATTGGATGGTTTCCTTGAAGATGTTGGCAATGCGATGCCGGGTTTGTCGGAGCAGTCTCAGTGTATCATTGTGTAGCAGTCAGGCATCGCGTGGCGATGTTGGAGTTCGAGGAGGGTGTTAGTCACGTTTTGTTTACAGAGGGGGCAGGCTTTAAGCAGGATGCATTGGAGTGGTGCTGGTTTGTTCCTAGTATTTTGAGCGGGATCGATGGGGAGTCCAGTGCAAGCTAGGCGTCCCATGTGGCAAGAGAAGCGGCAGTGGCGGCAGATGAAGTATCCTTGGGTTGATCTCGGGGAGGCCATGAAGCAACTGTTGTTCCAGTCTCCTGGGTCCAGAGCTAGGAGCTCCTCTGCAGTGGTGGATGGTAAATGGGCTTGGGGTACTGGTGCTGGACATGGTCCAGGCATGGACAGATGCAGATAAGCTTGCCTTTGACTCCTCTTTGGTGCGCCACTGGCACGGGTGCACATCGGCCTCCATAAATAGTCGTGGGAGGGACTGTCGGGGGAGCAGGAGGGTGGGAGCGGGAACCGCGTCAGGGGTGGGAAGAAAAACAGTGGGAGCAGGTGGGAAACAGGAAGGCTATGGCCTAATTAGAATCCCCAAACAGTCCCTAAGGGAGATGAAGCCCAGTGGCAGGCCAAAACAGAAACCATTCAACTAAAAAGAAAGCCGGCTAAAGCGGGAATGCAACTGAATGAATGCCCAGCCCAGCGGACCTCCAACAGTGGTCTTGAACTGGGGGAAGAGAGGACTGGGATCACAGTTCCGGTCTCAAGAAGCTGGCAGGAGCGGGAGAGTTGCACACAACCAAAAAGATCAAAACTCAAAAGATGGACTATAAAAAAAATGCCATGCTAAGTAAATAAAGCATTACAGAGAAGTGAAAAATCAAAAGATATCCTAAGTTCCAAGTGGGCAGCAAAATCAAAAGAGAATTGCGAAGTATGTAACATTCAGGAAAGCTTTGGCTCGCCTCTAAATTTGAGGGGTTTAATAAACTATTTTTGCATAACAAATTATGAAAACTGAAAAATCATTGTGGTATACATCATAGTTTTAGATATTTTGCAGTGCATGGGTCCAATGGTGACCCAGAGGTAATGGATGCTATAACAATGTTTCATTGATGGGTGAAAAATAAGACAGGGTAGCAGGAGTGGGGTAACACTCAAAAAAAGGAAACAATAGCTACACTTGTGCATAGTTGAGCACTTTCCATGATATTACCTTCAGTAAAATTGGGAAGATCATCACAAAGTTACTGTGAGGGTGCATAGGCATATACAGAGGCATCTGCAGCTTTAAAATGATTAAAAATCTTAAAGACCACTTTGATTTGATGCAAGGCATGTAAAATGAGGTTTCCATAAAAATTAATTCTAGAACTATGGTGCAACTTTTTATATTCAAAATGGCCTTAAGATATATTATTTATCTTTTTCATGCCACTGATTCTCCATTTTAGTTCAAGGAACTTACAGTGTTGTTTAAACACTCTTAGAGTGGGCACATTCCACGGTTCTGAAGGCTGGTTGCACCTATGTGTAACAAATATTTTCAGTATTGATTTAGCAAGCACAGATAAGACCCAGGAGTTAAAGGCTTTGGTATTATTGTTAAGATCACTCAAGTATTTGGGTAGGGAGTGGAGACTAGGGCCTTAGTAACTATGGGGGAGATTATGATGCCGGTGAACCCGCCACAGCCAGGCTGCCGGTGGCGGGTTCACCGCCATCGTGCGGCCAATTACCGCCGACCAGATAAGGATGGGGGCAGAAAGCCTGTTTGCCGCGGGTTCGACAGAGGCAATCGTTACTATTGCCTGTCAGACCCGCCCACATCCTCAACATGCTAGCGGTGCCTAGCAGGCACTGTCTGCAAGATTAAGATGCTGTATCCCCACCAGACTGTCTATGGGGGTTCAACCTCCATTGAAAGTCTGGCGGGATGTACTTTGGGGTCCCCTTGCGGGCCCCCCTTGACCAGGAGCACTTTTTGGCTTTGCACTTGGGGGGCACCTATGGTGCCCGCTACATAACCCTGCACCATGTGGCAGGCACCACAAGGTGCCTGCCACGTAGTGCAGGGAAATGCAAAACCGGCATTTTTTCCATTCCGGCGGGTGCTGCAGCTAGCAGCACCCGCCACCGTGGAAAACATGTAGAATGCGACCACCACAGTAGAGGTCGTATTGTAATCGGGCATAAGGGACCCCCGACACTATGTCAGGTGGTCCCCATCTCCGTTAGGGTGGCGGGCAGACGTGAGTCTGCCCGCCATCCTAATCAGGCCCTATGTTGGTAGACACTTTGGGGCAGGGTTTAATTCGGTAGGGCAGCTGGCAAGTAGCAAAGGAAGACCGGATGAGCCTTCCAAATGGTGTGAAGGTGAACACACACTGGTCTGTCGACTTCAACATGGGGCAGGAATAGAGCATAACTAGATTGGGATAGGAGAAGATTAAATCAAGCATGTGCCCTTTCATACAGGTGGAGCCCTGTCCTAGTTGTGTAAGATAAAGTTTAGCACAACCTTTGATAAGGGTGTGAACAACATCACTGCAAGGGGAGTCCATGTGGACATTTAAGTCCTAGTTCTAATAGGTTACTTGCATTCATTGTTAATGGTGTTATCATATCATAAATGTGAATTGTGAAGTTTGTATACCCTGGGAGGAGAAACACTAATAGAGCTTTAATTAAAGGTGGAGGAGGAACAGATATCTCTGAGAGAGGTTCAGTTGTCATTAAAATGAGGGGTTTTAGAGCATTACGTGCCAAATTATTTTTATATCTTTCAGCAAATTTGCCACCCTGTAGCTGGAGAATTAAATAAGACAGAGATGAAGTTTAGTATGTCTACAGAACCATGTTTCTTATAGAAAAGCAATGTCTATCGTATTGTCTAGTAGATAATCATAGATTTGTAGTGTGTGTTTTCCCAAAGACCAGGCATTGATTAACCCCTTAACTGCTGAGACTTTTTCACCCCTGTTTTGAGGCCTTTTTTGGCCATTTGGGGTACTTTATGCTTAGTCCTTCATAACTTTTTTTCCCACATGAGGTATCCACACCAAATTTGCATCTGGATTCATCTGGGATTCTAAAAGTTCCCATGGTTTGTGGATTTGCCTCGAGGGGACTGAGAAAACAGTAAAAATATAGCAAAATTTAGATTTTTGGGGGGAAACATAGGAAAAAAGGGCTCTGTAAAAAAAAAGTGTGTGATTATTTCCTAAAAACTGCATCAACAAAAGGTTTGCTGTGCGAAAGTCAAGATCTTCCTAGCTTTCAGGAACATGCAGAGCGTTCTTTTCTTTTACCACAGTTTTGCCATTTTTCTAAGAGGTAGCAAATGTTTCAACATTTTGGGGCCGATTCCGATGGCCGGTCGGACAAATGTCCGTAGCCTTACCGTGCGACCGAAACATACCCGGAGCCGGACCGTTCTGTAGAGGAAGTACGATGCGCATAACTGCCAAAAACACGACCGACACGTAGGCTGTGAATCAAGCCCCATTCTCCGTCCGAGCCGTAACTCCTAAAGATGAACCGAGTCACCCGGAAGCAGTATCCATAGCAGTTTCCGGCATGACAAGTACGATGCGTACTTCCTACGCGCCGGACGGGTCATCACACACGGGACGTCACAGCATCCGGAAAACAAGCATATCAGCTACGATTCGCGCCACAAATCAATACACGGCTACGAGACGGACCAGTTTGCAGCGGGTACGAGACGGAGCAACAAGCAGCGTGTACGACACGAACACATCATGAATCCCATCGCGCAGGTCATACCAGTACTCTACATCTATGACCCGATCAGGGACCGACGCCGATGGCGCAGGCGGTAAGTCAGACACCTACAAAACAAACAAATGACATGTACACGCAAACTGGCACACACACACAGGGTATCCACATCCTCTCCACTAACAAGAGCCCACCATAGGGGTTGCATGGCCAGCACCACAAACACCCCCACTCATAGGGGACCTGTCGCCCATCACCCCTGCCACCCCCACTCACAGGGGATCTGTTGCCCATCATCCCTGCCACCCCCAGCCATAGGGACTATGTTGCCCATCACCCCTGCCACCCCCACTCACAGGGGACCTGTTGCCCATCACCCCTGCCACCCCCACTCACAGGGGACCTGTTGCCCATCACCCCTCCCACCCCCAGAAATAGGGCTGATGTTGCCTATCACCCCTGCCACCCCCACTCACAGGGGACCTGTTGCCCATCACCCCTGCCACCCCCACTCACAGGGGACCTGTTGCCCATCACCCCTGCCACCCCCAGCCATAGGATGGGTGATGCGCAACACATCCAGCATACTCCAACATCAGGTATGTCCACAAAATACATCCCCCATAACATCATGACGACAGTGTGTAGTCTGTGACAAATGCCCACAACGGTGATTATGGCTACGAGCATACAATGTAAGTAACAACAAATGAGTGTGACATACACAAGGCAAGCATCACCATAGCACTGTGGCAATGTAAACAGAACACCCCCTCACTGTGTAGAACAGAAGTTCAGTGGGGGCTCACAAAATGCAGCAGATGTGGAGCATTGTGGTGATGGGGACCAAACCTACCTCATCACAGTGACCAAAAGGTAAGTGTCATCATGGTCAAAGCTGCAAATAACAAACCGCATGTATGATCCCTGCTCACAACACATCAAACACTTCTGGAGCAAACTAGTGGTTGTGTCCCATACAGACAGAGATGTGGTGAGGCTAACAGTGCTGTGAAAACATAACACACTCTCTGCCATGTGCAGACAAGCACCACACATGGGGGCTGACAATGCATACAGCGTACAATGACACAACAGCAGAAGTGACCTTCACCAAGCATGCACTCATCTCGAAAATAGACACACCAATCAAAACAACATGTGTAGACTGTAGGTGTCAGCTCACAAACTCACATTCCATGCCAGCAATGGCACCCAACAACCAGGATGAATGTGCACAATGATGTGAAATGACTCACAGGGACAGCATGTAAAATCACAGAAACAGCATCTAGACAAAGGCCCACAACAGCAATACCAATGCACTGGTGCAGATGCACAAACACAAACAGGCAAACTCACACTGCATATCGGACACAACATGTGTGTGTGTGTCACAGTATCCCCAGGCAACTACACAACACATGAGGGGGGATGAACCACAGTGACACAGATGCAGACACAGTGCCATACAAATGTAAACCATCATTGGAACACCCTCAATGGGCAATCAGGCATTGGGAGATGAGAGGGAGCACAACAAACACAGGTGACACAAGCTGGAATGAACACCAACTAACACAGCAGGAGACTGACACACAACACCACTACCCCCAGGGACCAGACAGTGGGGTGACACAAGCATGCATGACACCTCCACTGTGATGACAAAGGCAGATGTCGTACAAACTGGGAAACCCAGGCATGTGCCCTGTGCCACAAATGCCCATCACACATACACAAACACAAATCACTCAGCATGGCCCCTCATCCATGGACAAACGGGAGCTAGGGGACCATCCATGCAAAAATTCACATCAGTCCACCCTCAACACCACACACCCTGAACTGCAACAATGTGTATCTGTGAAGCCTACATGGACAGGTGACATAGCACATGCACCCATGACAAACACAGGAATGTTGGGATAAACTAAGGTGCACAGACACATCACACAAGGACAGTTTACAACCATGGGGAATGATAGACATACTGCACAGTATGCGGGACATTGCCATGACCTCAGAGCTCATGTAACCTTCAGAATCCCTGCCACAGTCCCAGGACAATGCAGATGCCAAGGAGAAACACAAGGCGCACATGCTGACACCTGCCAGCATCGCTGCTGTGAACCCGACAAGTGGGAGCAGTCACACACACATACAAATGTCTCAATCACTGAAAACTACCACCTAGGGACAACTACATGATATTGCGAACAAACAAGTGCATTGAGGAACCCTGACTGTGTCCCATCTGTGTCTGACAACATCATCATCCCTCAGAACTGACAAATCCCAATGATGATACACCAATTAACAGTAGTGTGTCATGCACCCACACATCTGGTAGCCTATTTGAAAAGTAGTGGGATGAACCCAGTACCACTCAGCAAGCATCAACAACAGGAACATATCAAGGGAACACTGTCTGTGTATGAACAGGGATGTGGACACACACACATGCTCATACAACACACACCATGGGCCCAGGCCAAGTCACTGGACAACACACTAACTTGAGGGGACACAACTCCTGTAGGAGCCCAGCTGTTCCAAACATATTCACCGCAAGTCCCACTCATGTCTGCAGAACACTTGGTCAGTCAGCCATCAGTTACCACACAATGAAGGCTCTGGTCACAACAGCCTGGGTACATGAGTCTCCCCTCTGCACATACCCAAAACATATGTCTAGCAAGTTGCACAGAGGCCCCAGTTGCTCCTATTACAATGATGCCCACACCTGTAGGTCCAGTGTTGATGAGCACAAAGCATGTGGAAGTGACACATTGGACAATGGGAAGCACATCATATGTGCAGGGGTGCAAGCCACAGATTTGACCATGCCAATGAAATGCTCACAGAGAGATGTACACAAATAGTTGATCCTGACACACCCAGGTAGCTGCAAAGGATGACATGGATACCCACCAGAATAGGATACATATCTCATGGACCACAGGGAGTACCTCACATCAACACATCAGTATTCAACATTGTAAACCAAGCATTACAGGCGCAAGGGCATGTAAAACAACATCAACATAATGTACAGCTAAATCAAGTTCACAGGGATAAAGAAAAAAAGCTTTATTCAGATTATTAAAAGTGAAATGTCTGTTCTAACAAAAGGCCAATGGCCAGTCCATGTCCAAATGCAAAGGAGTGAACTAGCGTGACAAATTCAGTATATGAATATCTAAACGTCTGTGCAAACAAAAGGCCAATGGCCAGTCCATGTCCAAATGCCAAGGAGTGAACTAGAGTGACAACTGTGACACCTTGCTTGCCTGCACTGCTAAGGACCGGGGTCATCCCCTCGGAGTGGCATACATGGGGGCAGGCCAGGCACCGCAGGGACAGGATCAGGGAGCAGCACAAGAAGGCAGTGAAGAGGTGGGGTATGCAGGCGAGACACTTGCAACTGCAGTGGAGCTGACTGAAGTGGTGGGTGCTGTCACAACTGTGGGGCACAAGTCAGATGGGGTGGGTGCCGGAACAACTTCAGTGGTCAGGTTTGGATTGGCTCACCACTGCAGTGCCCAAGTCAGACAGGGTGGTAGTGGACTCCAAAGCAGTGCCTACATCCATGGGAGCGGAATGGGGGACAGGTGAGGTTGGCAGGGCAGGGGGGGACACAGTCCCCACATCAGTGGCACCAACTGTCTGACCAGGTGTGGAGGAGCAAGTGCTGGGGGAATGGCCTTAGCATTTTGAGGATGGTGTATCTGTGTGTGGGGGAACCCAGGCCAGGGAGTGGCGGGGAACCTCTGGAGTGGTGGCCTGGGGGATGGAGGATGGAGACTTTGCCTTGGAGCTGCGTGGTGGCGAGGGTGTCTTGGTCTTCTGGCGCCAGGGGGACTTGCGGGTGGGCGTCTCGGTCTGACTGTGCCTGGGGGAGGGTGTCCGGGTGTGAGGGGCACTCCCTTCTGTGTGTGGGGACTTCCTCTTCCCCTTGTAATCAGGATCTGCAGGGTCGGTGGGGAAGAAGCCAAGGTCACAGAGGAAGAGCTTCTGGGGGATGGGGTTGCAGGTGAGGCAAGGGAAGGGGGCTGTGGGTGACTGTGTGTGTGTCAGCAAACCAGCCCCTGTGAGTGTGGAATCAGTCCCCTGCGCTTGCTTGTGTGCACGTCTAGACCTTGGTTTTGGGATTTCTGTGCTCGGGACAGGTAGGGTGCTAGGAATCGTGAGTGGTGCAGGGGTAGGAGGGGTGCGGGACTGTTGGAGGAGGAACACTGATGCCGTCAGGGAGGAGGCCACGGACTGATTGGTCCTCTGTAGGGCAGACATGCCCGAGGAAAAGCCCTCCATGAATGACACCAGTTGTGTCAACAGACCTGGGTGTGCATGGAGGACCTTCAGCATCGACGTCTGCCCTACATGGATCTGTCGAAGTAAGTCCACAGACTCCGTACTCAGGGCAGCAGGGGACACAGGGGCAGGGGGTGCGGTGCCTGGCACGAAGGAGACATGCTCACGAACACGGGAGCCCACAGGGACCTCTGGGATGGGAGTCGATGGGAGGGGGGTGGTGGTGGTGGCGGTGGCGGGGACAGCCTCACTAGCTGGGGTTTGGTGGATGCTGACACCCGCCTCCACAAGGGAGTCATCCTCAGAGCTGCTGTGGCCCTCAGCTGGGGGGGGGATGGTGCTGACGACTCCTCTGTGTGGCTCAACTCGCCCTCCGTGCCACTGGGTCCACCCGACTCCTCTCCTTCTGTCCCTGTAAGGCTCTGTGGCTCCTCCTGGTCCGTAGAGCTGTCCCCTCCTGTGGCCGTGGATGTATCTGGATAGGAATAGGAAGTAAGAGAACAACATCAGTCACCTGCACCGACTGCACACACCACAGTGAGTACATCACATCACAGAGGAAGCCCTGGCATCATCAGCTGAACACAGCTCAAAGTGCCAACACTGTTTAGGATAAGACAATTGTCATTCTCAACATCAACCATGGCACACATATCCCTCCTTGACTTTCAAACGTATGGCCGTTGCATGTTGGATGCTAACACCCCAATGTGCCAACATGCACCACCCACACATCAGTTGTACATGCAAGTGAACATGTAAGAGTATGTCACTATACACACAGCACATCTCTTGCTACTGACTCAATACGGGTGTCCGGGTGAAGGGATGGGCAGAGACTCATTCCACATGCCTGTGATGCATGCAAGCAACACACACTATGATGTACTCCTGTCCTGATGGTCAATGCCACAATGTGGTGCATGGTACACACTTGAACACAATGCAGGCTCACTCATAGCAAGTTAAATGCCATGGCACTGGTATGCCCTGAAATTCAGTCAACACTGTCTCCTGTCACAGGGGCAGGGCATCCAGACAACAACAATATGCACTGACTCACAATCCTAGCTCTGGGGTAAAGCAAACTCAGCAGATGACCGGCGCACTTGCCCATCCCATGCACACAACATATCCAGGACCCAGAATACCCCACATCATGCAAATCAGACATATGAGTGTCAGCAAACACAACTCCCTGTACATTAACACATCACAGTCTGCCATGCATGTAACCCAGCTGCATGAAGGACAAAGTTGCATACACCATTGTGCGCTGTCAGATGATCACACACCTATATGTCACACAGGTCTTGTCTCTCACAGTCACATCGCAGATGTCATGCTGACCCTCTGAATCATGGACACCCCAGTTGTACGTAGCAACAAGCCACACCCTGATGACACAGAGGCAGACACCTGAGGGCACATGTCACTGAGCACAACCTGCAATTTCATAATCAGGAGTGGGATTACAGAGTGTTTGTAAATGCCCTTGACGGGGCATGACTGGCCAGGACTAAGTGAAACAGTGTTTGGCCTTGGACAGTAGCCAGGTGACTAAGCAAGTGAGACATCCTTGCTATACATACTCCTGAGGCCCCTAAATTGGAGTCCCCTGCTGCATGGGTTCGTTTGGAATACCCCAGCCACATGTTGCGAGTCAGACCAGCAATTGGTACACATCTCAAGGGCACACACAGATCACATGTCAGATCTCAGGCATTGTGTAAACAATTGACCCACCCATGAAACACACAACAGATTCACGGGAACTGATGCTGACCGGTACATTAAGCATAGCTGACTGCAGGAACACAGTGCCCTAGTGACACAAGCAACAGATTTGAGGGGCCACACCTGTGGAACAGATGAGGAGGGTGCATCACACAAATGAGGGACCTGAGTTTGGGACTACAAGAGCTAAGTAACGTGGAAGTGTGAGCAGGACAAAAGACTGCTATTTGCATGTCAGACATAGTACACAGATCAGACATGGACTCACCCCCTTCCTGCTGCTGTCTGGCCTTCAGCTGCCTATCCAAGTCCGGGAAGACCACCGCCAGGATCCGGAGCATGTGGGGAGTCAGGGTCCGGTGTCCACCCCTCCTGCGTGGAGGTGACAGCTTCAGCTGGACTCTAGCTATCCTCCGGGTCCAGCCCCGAAGGTCCTGCCACCTCTTCTGGCCGTTGTGGATCCGGCGCTTGTAGACCCCCACAGAACGAACAGCCCGGGCGATGGTCAGCCAGATCTCCTGCTTCTGGTGGGCATCAACCTGTGAGGAGGACAAAGTGAAAAGTACATTAACACACATGCCCCAGATTGCTGCAGCACACATTTGGATAGACATGTCATCATCACAAAGGGCAATAAATTACACAGGTAGTGCAACCATAATTAGGAAGGTAGTGGACTGCACACTGACCTGCTCCCCTGGTTTCCCATAGAGCTTTCTGTACTCTGGAAGGAGCCCGTCCAGCAGGGCCTGGTTCTTCTCCTTAGTGAAGGCTGGGGCCCTCTCCAGAGTACGTGCCATAGCAGGAGCCAGAGGATGCATAGACAGCAGCAGTGGTAGCAGGGATGTGGTCCAGTTGCATGTAGTGCAGGTAAGTGAGCTGCAGAGGCAGACTCTGTGCCATGTGTCCCAAGTGATAGGTCCAACATGGTTGCATTCTATGAATCCTGCCAATCCATTTAAAAGTACGACTCGTACACGCCTTCCGCATCGTTCAAATCTTCACCTTCATGGAACACTTGAAATTGCAACATTGTTGTAGGCATCCAACTGAATGTCCAGTGCACAACTCGTACAACTTTTGAATCCGCATCCGTCTCCATGACAGTCCAGAGCCAATGGGTGCGTATTTTGAATGTACACATGCACCCGTCTCCATACGATTCAATGGCCAAGGCGTACGCCTGTCTCGGACCATGCCTGTCCGACGCGTATGCATGATAGTCACCCGCGTCGGACCTCATTGCATTCTATGCCAAAGCGTATGCACGGCTCGAACATGACCCGTGCAATGCGTACGCATTGTCATCCGCGTCGGACCTCATTGCATTCAATGACAAAGCGTACGCACGGCTCGGACATGACCCGTGCAATGCGTACGCATTGTCACCCACGTCAGACCTCATTGCATTCAATGACAAAGCGTACGCACGGCTCAGACATGACCTTTGCAATGCGTACGCATTGTCACCCGCGTCGGACCTCATTGCATTCAATGACAAAGTGTACGCACGGCTCGGACATGACCCGTGCAATGCGTACGCATTGTCACCCGCGTTGGACCTCAGTAGTGTGACTATTATACGGATGCAACACACATATACTGGCCATGGACACCTGCACACACCTGCCACACTATAGCATTGGCCACACAGTGTCCCATGGCATGTAAGGCTGCATTCCCTGGGTGTTTGGGGGGCCACAGCAGTTTTTTGGGCTGCCACTTTGTGCAGTCACTCCCAGGCTGTGCACGTGTACAAGGGGGCAGAATCCTTTGTGTGTTGTGCACATTACCACTGTGATGTGCAATTGCACAGTAATGGGCATGAGTCAAGGCCACTGTGTCAGGTTGGATATGTTTAGGACATGTCACATACACCTTGAGTCCTGGGGGTGATGGCATGTACGTCACAGTGAGACCTGTAGCCACAATACTGATGTGCACCCACAGTCTGTGTGCATGTTGTGTCTCAGATGTGTCTGATCACGTTACCAATGGGTGACAGTCTCCACATCCATGTGGTATATGCATCAACCTTGATGGGGTGTGTGTGTAAGAGACGTACATGTAGGGCCGCAGGAACAACAGTGGCCACTACCTGTGGGACTTACGCTTGCCTTGTGGTGTGTACGTGCTACGCCATGTCCATTGCTGTGTTGATGTGGCAATACAGGGAGCCTGGGTTTCTGCATGGCAAAGATCAGTAATGCCTGGGAGACATGAGGCCTCAATTGTCACTGGGGTGTGTTTTTTTAACGTTGCAGCAGCACATAGGTTGGGTGACACAGCCAGATGATTGGCCATTGCACTACATGGGACTCATGTGGACGTGTGGAATTGAGATGTGAGGTGGTGGTCTTGTAGGTGACATATGTGTCCATGCCCAACAGCACACACCTCAGTACATTGTGTAATGTCATGAACTAGCATGTGATAGTGATCGTGGTCATGGCCACATGGGTGGATGTACTGACAATCTTCCTTTGTGCATCTCTGTACTGCAGGGCACCAGCTGTCCATCGCCCGTTCCCAGACCTTGCAACCATGCAGCAACGCGACTGCATCAGACGGTACCGCTTCACCAGGCCACTGATTGAAGAGTTGGCGGAGCAGTTGGCGCCACATCTGCTACCTGGCCGGACATACCCTACAGCACTGACCCCAGAGGTGAAGGTGATGGCAGCCCTGCACTTCTTTGCTACCGGTACCTTCCAGTACACTGTGGCTACTGCTGGTGGTATGTCGCAAACGATGTTTAGTCAGGTGCTACGCGATGTCTTGAAGGGGATGTTGCAATTCCTCGACCTGTATATCAAGTTCCCGAGCCCAGATGAACTCCCTGAAATTAAGGATCCCTTTTATACACTGGGGAGGATGCCGAACGTCATCGGATCTATTGATGGGACACATGTTGCCCTGATACCACCACAGGCACATGAGCAGGCATACCGGAACAGGAACCACTACCATTGGATCAATGCTCTGGTGGTCTGTCTTGCTGACATGTCGATCACACATATGTGTGCACAGTTCCCTGGTTCGGCACACGATGCTTACATTATGAGGAGTAGTCGCATTGCAACGCTGATGTCACAGATGCCAGCTCAGCGTGCCTGTCTTGTTCGTGTGTACTGACTGTTTCTCATTGTGTGTGTTTGTCACTGTTGTATTCTGCACTCCTACAAAACTCAGCTACTTGTTCATTTGTGTGTGTGTAGGTGACTCCGGATACCCCAACATGCCGTGGTTGCTGACACCCCTCAGGAACCCTGTGACACCAGCCGAGCTGCGCTACAATGAGGCACATGGTCGGAGCAGGAGTTTGATTGAGCAGACATTCGGCCTCCTGAAAAGCCGCTTTCGCTGCCTGGACAAGACCGGAGGGGCCCTCCCATATGAGCCTGCAAAGGTGTGCAAAATAATCCTTGTCTGCTGCATGCTACACAACATGGGGGTGCGGAAGGAGGTGCCTCTCATCCAGGATGACGATGACGACGACCAACCTCCGGCACCTGTGGAGGATCCCAGCCTGGGCCAAGATGCCAGTGATGATGAAGATGATGGCGACGTCCGCTCCCAGCTCATCAACAACTTCTTCACCTGAATGTGAGTTTCCAGGGTTGTTTTTATGAATGTATGGAGGTAGCCTGGAAAGTGTTGAGCCAGCTCTGTTGCTGTCCGAGTGTGCCTGTGTGGCACTTGACTGGATGCGTGCTGTGATGTGTCCATTCAGGTGGTGTGTACTCCACAATAGGGTAGTCCTGCTAACTAGTGTTAGTGTAGGTGTTTTGTAACATGTTTTGTGCATGTGTATTGCATTTCTCTCCTGTTCTTCTGTGCTTTTGACTGTATCTTGTCTGTCCTTCCCAGGGTACTTTGCCTGTTGTGTGGTCAACACTGACCCCCAACACCCAGAAGCTAACACCAGTGTGGAAGTTGACAATTCCCATCAACTGATGTACCACACATCCCTGGACTTCCATTCTCCAACACACTGTGAGTGTGTGTCCACTGTTACGTAGAATTACCGTGCAACTATTGTGGAATAAACGTGTTGCTGATGTGTAATGAACCTGTGCTACGCTTTGTTATGTGCGTTGTCTGTCTTCCCACATCTGAGTGACATCTGCTTACCTCACCTGTGGACTTGTTACCACTGACTGGGCTTGGTGATGTGTCTGTGCATGCCAATGTGTTTCAGGTCAACATCATTGTGTGTGATGAGTAACATGGCCATGGTGAGTATGTTTTGTGTTGCCATAGTGGTGTGTGTCCCTCACATGTGTCACATCCCCATGACTCACCTTACGTTGGTCACATTCTTGCAGTATTTGGCATGCACAGCGTTGTGTAGCAGATCGACATCTCCCTGAACATGACAAGTTTGAATCACAACAGAGGCAAGTATGGTGTATTGGTGAGCTTATTTACAAACATGTGTGAGGGAAGTGCACAGGATGGTGGGTGCTATACAGTGGTTTGGGAATCTAAGTTCACATTGGAGTTGGAAGTGCTGGTAGATGAAAGGTCCAGAGTAAAGTCCACATTCATCTGAAACATTGGCCCAACATGAACCCTCCATGTCGTGTGGGCGAGTTGTGTGCGATTGGACAAGGTGAACGGGTTGCGCACAAAGAACATTTTCGAGAACAGGTTTGGAGGCCCTGGGGGATGTGCTGTGACATCTGCCTCTCACATGTCCTTCTTCGGACGACCCCTCTTCTTCCGAGGGGGGATCCTCATGTGCAGGCCTCTGCGGTGCAGGGGACTCTCCGCCAGAGTCCTCCTCCCTCCCTGTGGCGCTGGCAGATGGTGTTGCGACAGATGTTTTGGGCACACAGGGGGGTGTGGACAGGTTGGTGTTTATCTGGCGGAGGCATTGTAGTATGTCCCGATGCACCACAGTGAAGTCATCCCACTTGGCCTCTATGCGGGCATGGTGGGCGACCTGCTCGTGTTGCATGTCCTTGAGAATCCCCACTTCCTGGCCAAATCCTCCGGTGCTATCCTGGTTTGCATCTAAGATGCGTGCCAGTTGGGGGTCATCATGCAGTCCAGACCCCTCTGCAAGGCGTGCCCTGTGCCTCCCACCCCTCTCCACACGGGCAGGACCAACGGCGGTACGCACAGGTGACACTGGGACCCCTTGGGTGGTGTTGCTGGTGATGTTGGCTGTTGCTTCCGGGGAGTCCTGTGTCCCTGTGCTGTGGGTGTTGATTCTCCTTGGTCTGTCCATGTTGGCGGGGGTGCCCTGTTCGTGTCCAGATGCTGGAGGCGTGGGTACAGGGGAGGCAGATGTTGCTGCTGCTGGTGCTGCATGATGGCTCACACCGGAGGGGCCAGGTTGGTCGTCCTCATCCGAAGAGGACAGAGAGAGAGTCAGACCAGAGAGCTCAGTGTCCACCAGAGTCTGGGACTGGGTATCCTCGTCATTTGGTGCTGGGTGCCCTGCACCAACTGTGTTTGGAAGAGACACACAATGTGATTTATGTTTCTACATGCATCGTTGGTTCACAAACATGACATTTTCTACTTTTCAAACAGATGCCTGCCTGTACACTGCTTTTTCCCAGCTTGTCACAGACAGAGTTTGATATTGTTGTTGGCCATTTCCCAGCATGGCCTTGTGCTCCCCACAACAGAGCCCTGTGTCAGACATCGTGTCAGTCCCTTCCCACTCCCTGTGAGGCGAGTATGGTTCAGTTTGGTCTTGCTGGGCCATGTGGGTGGGTGTAGGTTGTCTGTGACTGCGACTCCCATCATACTCTTGGCTACACCCCCTTCCCAGCATGCCCATGCTTCCTTCCTCTTGACTCTACTTCCCTGTGAGGGGGTGTGACAGCAATGGCAAGATGGCTGACTGTGAAATCCTGGTGTTTGTTTGGCTACAAGTCCCAGCATGGCCTTGTGCTCTCCACAACAGAGCCCAGTGTCAGACATCGTGTCAGTCCCTTCCCACTCCCTGTGAGGAGAGTAGGGTTCAGTTTGGTCTTGCTGGGCCATGTGGGTGGGTGCAGGTTGTCTGTGACTGCGACTCCCATCATACTCTTGGCTGCACCCCTCTTCCCAGCATGCCCATGCTTCCTCCCTCTTGACTCTGCTTCCCTGTGAGTGGGTGTGACAGCAATGGCAAGATGGCTGACTGTGAAATCCTGGTGTTTGTTTGGCTACAAGCCCCAGCATGGCCTTGTGCTCCCCACAACAGAGCCCAGTGTCAGACATCTTGTCAGTCCCTTCCCACTCCCTGTGAGGAGAGTATGGTTCAGTTTGGTCTTGCTGGGCCATGTGGGTGGATGTAGGTTGTCTGTGACTCCGACTCCCATCATACTCTTGGCTACACCCCCCTTACCAGCATGCCCATGCTTCCTCCCTCTTGACTCTGCTTCCCTGTGAGGGGGTGTGACAGAAATGGCAAGATGGCTGACTGTGAAATCCTGGTGTTTGT
This sequence comes from Triturus cristatus, assembly GCF_964204655.1. Taxonomy (NCBI): domain Eukaryota; kingdom Metazoa; phylum Chordata; class Amphibia; order Caudata; family Salamandridae; genus Triturus; species Triturus cristatus. The sequence continues at coordinate 540,610,471 of NC_140584.1, read as the reverse complement.
TTGGCTACAAGTCCCAGCATGGCCTTGTGCTCCCCACAACAGAGCCCAGTGTCAGACATCTTGTCAGTACCTTCCCACTCCCTGTGAGGAGAATATGGTTCAGTTTGGTCTTGTTGGGCTATGTGGGTGGGTGTAGGTTGTCTGTGACTGCGACTCCCATCATACTCTTGGCTACACCCCCCTTCCCAGCATCCACATGCTTCCTCCCTCTTGACTCTGCTTCCCTGTGAGGGGGTGTGACAGCAATGGCAAGATGGCTGACTGTGAAATCCTGGTGTTTGTTAGGCTACAAGTCCCAAGTGAGCCCCTGTGCTTCACACAGCAGGACCCAGTATGGGGTATCTTTTGCTGATATTTCAATGAGGTGTGTGTCAATGCATTGTACCCGGTGAGTTGCGTGGAGTTTGTGTTGGGGGGGTGTCTCCCCATGCTGAGTAGTATGGTCAGGCCTGTCAGTCCTCCTTCCCATCATGAAACGTGCTTCCATTGTAGGACGTGCAAGTTGTCTTTCAGGATGTCAGTCAGTGGTGTCCTGCTTCTGATTTGCACACAAGCCCTAGCAGGGCCTTGTGCTCCCCACAGCAGGACCCAGTGTCCGCCATCGTGTCAGTCATTTTCCACTCCCTGTGATGTGGGCATGTTTCAGAGAGGTCTTGATGGGCCAATCAGGAGGGGGAGCATTATCTGTGACTACAGGCCCCATCATGCTTTTGGCTACACTCACTTCACCTGCATCCCCACTATTCCTTCCTGACAGTCAGCTGCACTGTGAGGTGGTGTGTTTGTGGTGTCAAACTGTCTGGCAGGGTGTATTTGTCTTAGTGCCACTGGCTTGCTTTATTTGTTTGTAGGTTGGTGCATGTCATGACACTGTCCCCAGTCACTATGAGATGGCAGGTATTGTGTGTGTCTGACTGGCATACACATCTTGGGCTGAATATCTAATGGTTAGTGTAGCTTTGCTTGGGGTGCATGGTTTCACTGTCCCTTTGCCACACAATCTCGGGTATGTTGTTTGTGTACTCACCAGGCTCTGGGATGTGTGTTAGGCCATGGACGCTCTCTGGTGGTAGGATGTCCCGCACCTTCTCCTCCCAGGTCCTGAAGTAGACTGGTTTGGCAGGAGGACTACCGCCGGTGCACTGACTCAGTGCGTGATCTTTTTCGATGAGTTTCTTGACCCTCCTGTGCACGTTATACCACCTGTTCTGGATGTCGTCCTTTGTGCACCTTGCTGGTGCTTGTGCGTTCACCTTGTCCACAATCCTCGCCCACATCTTGGTTTTCTGTGAGATGGGGGTCCTTTGAACCAATGTACCAAACAAATGTGGCTCTACTCTGATGATCTCGTCTACCAGAACTTCTAACTCACCATCTGTGAACTTTGGATTCTTCTTTGGAGGCATGGTGATGGGTGGTGGTGGTGAGTGATATGTGTGTGAGGGTGCAAGTGATGGTGGTTTGGTGTTGGTTTTGCTGTGTGTATGTGTTTGTGCTTTTGTAGGAGGTGCTGATGGTGTGTGTTGTGTGATGTGTGAGTTGTGAGTGTTGTCATTGCTTGTTTGGTCCTTTTTTTGTCTTTTTTCCTTTGTGTTTTGTAGGCATGAAGGAGACGTTCATGTGACAGAATCGGACGCTGCTGTTGTCTTGTGCGGGCTTCTCCGCCTCGTTCACGCTGCCTGTCTTCTGTGTTTGGTACGCGTCGTCCGCGGCGGTCTCTATTGCTTGTGTGCCGGGTTGTCTGTGCGTGTCGGTCGTGCGGCTTGGTCTCCGTGCGAGTCGGTCTGGTTTTACACACATTGCATCGTACTGCGATAATCTTACATTGCGGGTACGGGTCGGTCGGGTTCATTCCGGGTTCATGTCGGTCGGTGAAAATCGCGTCGGTTTTCCAGCCGGATCAATATTTTCCCTACAGCTCGGTCGTACGGCTTGTATTCCGTACGTGTCAGTTGTAATTCACAGGCGTTGCATCGTACTGCACGGGTCGTACGGCGCTGGTCCGTGTCGGTCAGTATTCGGTCCGGGTCTGTGTCAGTCGGTTCGTTTTGTGGCCGGAATCGGAATCGGCCCCATTGTACTTTCAATGTACTTCTAGTTTGTGATGGAAACGGGTTTGAATCCATGGATGATCCCGGAAAGCTATAGATATCAGAAAAATACACAACATTCTGAATTCAGCAAGGGGTCATTTCTGTAGATCCCTCTAGGTGATCTCAAAAAACGAACTGTTGAAATATTAAAAATTAGTAGATAAAGAGTGGTGGTCCTGACTTGGCATGCAGCTCTAAAATGACTAAATCCCACAATAGACCTTACTGTGGAAAGGGCAACATCTAGAACAAGTCTCACAACTGGAAGTCTTCCACAAATAGGTTCAGCCGCGGCCCGTGGAGGGAGTTCCGTGGGGCAGAAAGGCGGGGCGTTCTAAAAACTGGAATATGGATAATTGCAGGTAAGTAAACAATAAAATAAATAAAAACGAATTTCGTAGCGCGCGCTGCATCGCATTTTGCGATGCATGGCGCGCAACGAAATTAGTTTTATTTATTTTATTGTTTACTTACCTGCAATTATCCATATTCCGGTTTTTAGAACCCCCCACCGTGCCCCTCCCCGCCTCTCCTTTCCGTCCCACGGAACTCCCTCCACGGGCCACGGCTGAATAGGTTATCATAGAATCACTTGCCTAGGAGACGTTTCGAAGGGCACATCGAAGAAATCCTTTCAAGAGTTACAAACCCAACTCTCGCTTTCCACCACACGATTTCACAAATACTTACAACTGAGGCACGCACTGTCTTCATATAGGAAGAAACAGGCAAACCCACCAGAGCACCACCCACTTGAGGCCAGACGACTCCAAGGAACTGTGGGAAAGAGATGGATCTCACAAATACGTAAATTTTCAATAATCAACTCTCCCAATAAATTTGAGCTCCTTAAACACAAGGGAAGCCTGGGTGGGACCCCTGGACGAGGTGGGCTGGACAGATGCTCGAATGCCCCTCCCCCCGGGTGCTGGCTATCTCTTTTCAGGTGTACTGACAGAATACCGACAACCAAAATATCCCCATACCACAATTTCGAGTTATAAATATCGATGTCAATATTCTTTATAAAGGTAAGTACAAAAATGTCTGTTAAAAAATATCGATGTCATTAATATCGTTGTACAAAATATCATTTTTTTATATATATATATAAAAATAAAATAATAAATATATTAAATAATACCATTAATTTAAATAAAAATGAGATTAAGGGGTCGATTCCGAACCTGTAAAAAGGCCCTACGAATAGTCGTACGGAGCGTTTTCTCCGTACGACTCGTACCAGGTAAACCCATTTCACAACCTAGGAAGTACGATTCATACAGAAAGCCTTTTTTTGTACGAATCGTACAAAAGACCGTACAGCAAAAAAATACCCACGATTCCGATCCGGAAATGCTTGTACGCGACGCCCGTACGTATTTCACCAGCGTTTTCCGGCCCAGCAAGTACGATTCGTATCGACATCACTCCGTACGGCTCTTTGTTTACGGGAGCCAAACACAGCCGGAAAAGCAGAGTCCGACGCGAACCGCTCCGCCACGGAGCCCCGGTATGCGACGACAGCCATGAACCCCATCGTACATGTCATCCCGGTCCTCTTGGCCTACGACCTGGTGCACCGCACCCGACGCACATGCCGCAGAAGGTGAGAACAACATGCGTGGGTACGGTGCGCACCACACGTATCCCTACGGCGCCATGACAACAGTGGTACGGAGCGTACCCACGCATTAATACGTGGGTACGGTGCGTACTCCTACGGCCCCATGAGTACTCAGTTACGGACCGTACCCACGCATGAATGCGTGGGTACGGTGCGTACCATACGTACCCCTATGGCACCATGATAACAGTGGTACGGACCGTACCCACGCATTAATACGTGGGTACGGTGCGTACCCCTACGTCCCCATGAGTACTCAGGTACGGACCGTACCCACGCATACATGCATGGGTACAGTGCGTACCCCTACGGCCCCATGAGTACTCAGGTACGGACCGTACCCACGCATACATGCGTGGGTACGGTCCGTACCACACTTTCCCCGTTACGGCAGCAGGAAAATGTGGATACGAGGTGTACACACGCCAGGAATGTGGGCATAGAGGACTGGGCCAGCATGTTACCTCCAAATTGTTGTGTGGGGGTGCGTGGGTGGGTGCAGAGGCCTCCCAGCAGTGGACAGACATATGAGGGGTGGGTGCAGAGGACTCCCAGCAGTGTCCAGACATCTGAGGGGTGGGTGCATATCACTACCAGCAGTGTCCAGACATATGAGGGGTGGGTGCAGAGGACTCCCAGCAGTGTCCAGACATATGAGGGGTGGGTGCATATCACTACCAGCAGTGTCCAGACATATGAGGGGTGGGTGCATATCACTACCAGCAGAGGACAGACATATGAGGGGTGGGTGCATATCACTACCAGCAGTGGACAGACATATGAGGGGTGGGTGCATATCACTACCAGCAGTGGACAGACATATGAGGGGTGGGTGCAGAGGACTCCCAGCAGTGTCCAGACATATGAGGGGTGGGTGCATATCACTACCAGCAGTGTCCAGGCATATGAGGGGTGGGTGCATATCACTACCAGCAGTGGACAGACATATGAGGGGTGGGTGCAGAGGACTCCCAGCAGTGCACAGACATATGAGGGGTGGGTGCATATCACTACCAGCAGTGTCCAGGCATATGAGGGGTGGGTGCATATCACTACCAGCAGTGTCCAGACATATGAGGGGTAGGTGCATATCACTACCAGCAGAGGACAGACATATGAGGGGTGGGTGCATATCACTACCAGCAGTGTCCAGGCATATGAGGGGTGGGTGCATATCACTACCAGCAGTGGACAGACATATGAGGGGTGGGTGCAGAGGACTCCCAGCAGTGCACAGACATATGAGGGGTGGGTGTATATCACTACCAGCAGTGCCCAGACATATGAGGGGTGGGTGCAGAGGACTCCCAGCAGTGCCCAGCCATATGAGGGGTTGGTGCATATCACTACCAGCAGTGGACAGAGATATGAGGGGTGGGTGCATATCACTACCAGCAGTGGACAGAGATATGGGGGTGGGTGCAGAGGACTCCCAGCTGTGTCCAGACATATGAGGGGTGGGTGCAGAGGACTCCCAGCAGTGTCCAGACATATGAGGGGTGGGTGCATATCACTACCAGCAGTGTCCAGACATATGAGGGGTGGGTGCATATCACTACCAGCAGTGGACAGACATATGGGGGTGGGTGTAGAGGACTCACAGCAGTGGACAGAGATATGGGGGTGGGTGCAGAAGACTCCCAGCAGTGCCCCACTCCCAGGAGGATGGATGTCATTCACACACTGCATGACACACCACATGTGGGCGTGAGGACATACAACACATGCATACCCACCCATGGCAGATGCCCCACAATGCACACCCTGATTTAATGCCAACAGACTGTATAGTCATGGAAATACATACTAAAATAAGTTAGCCAAGGGGAACACACACTGTCACGCACATCACAGGAGTGATAGGAATGTCCAGGTGCTGTTCCAGCCACCCAGATGTTGTCTCTCATGTAAGGAATAGGGTTCACTGCGACTAGATACAATGCCCACAATTGTGAGTCAGGTGCCCAAATACCCTGCATTACACGTGCCATTTGTGTGTTAGGCCGTGATTACACACATGCATAGTGCTGAAAAGGGGCAATTGGTCCCTGATGCCATTCCTACATACACAAAACACAAGTACAGTGACTGGCAAGGATGGCACAGACGATTCAGCAGGAGACATCGGTAAGCATGCATGGCCATTGTTGAAAGGATCCGTCACCAACAAAGGATATGTTGACACAGGTCAGCACAACAATTGTGCAACTGTTTGCAGGGAACATGTCAGGTGCCACAGAGGAAGGAGCACTCCTTGGGACAATGTCTCACAATCCATAGGAATACACACTACCAATTTATATTTTCACAGACATTGTGATGGCACACAGATACCATGGTCCACCTCATGACCATCATACTAAAACATTTCTCAGAACCCTAACACATTACCAAAACACCAACTTCATGGGCCTCATCACCAACATCAAGTACCTGAAATGCAATAGTGTGGAAACTAAATGAAAAGGCTTTATTCAACACACAAAAAACAAAATTGTTATAATACACTATTTACAAAGGCCAATGGCCAGTCCATAGTTCGAGTCCAAGGGTGGACGTATGCGACTGTGTCCACCCCTACCTTGCCTGCACAAAGTCACCTCAAGGTTTGTCGATCGGGGGGGCATCATCAGTGGGAGTACCAGGCACCGCAGGGACAGGAGTGTGTTGAGTAGGTGTGGTGGGTGCAGGGCTGGACGTATCCACCACAGGGGGTGGTGCAGCACCAAAGGTGGTGGTGAGCAGACTGCTGCCAGGGCATCCAGAGGAACCCCTGCACCGGAAGGAACACCAGGGCCAACGGAGGGGGGGTGTCCGAGGGATGGGGTGCAGCGCTCTCGGGGGAGGTGGTGGACATGTGGGGGACTCAACTCCCCTGGCCGGAGACTTCCTCAACCGCTTGCGGGGTGGTGTCACAGTGGGGCTGAGGGACAGACTAGCCATGTAGGTGTCTTTGGGTGACATCTTGGCAGGGGAGCTAAGGGGAGTGGATTTGGAGGAAGTGGGTCGTGAGGACTGCGGACTCTGACTGTGGCTGCGTGTCTGCCGTTTGCCCCCAGATCCTGTGGTTGTGACTACATCCCCCTGAGTGTGCGTGCCAGGAGGTGTGCGCTGTGCCTTAGTTGGGGGTGTGCTGGATGTGTCTGTTGTGGTGTGTGCCTGTGACTGTCTGTGTGTGCTTTAGACAGGCATGGGAGAGGGTAGTGTGGATGGGTCCAGGGTAGGAGGGGATGGAGCGCTGCAGGAGAGACACTGCTTCCGTCACTGAAGAGTCCATGGACCACAGAAACCTGCGTTGCTCAGTCATCGTTGATGACATGCCCTCCATGAACAACACCAACTGTGTGAGCAGTCTAGTGTGTTCATGGAGGACATGCAGCATCGATGCCTGACCAACCTGCAACTGGTGCAGTGTGTCCACAGACTCCTCACTGAGGGCAGCAGGGGTGACAGGGGCAGGGGCTGCGGTGGCTGGTCCGAAGAAGACACGGTGGGACCGTGCACGGACAGAAGGGACGGGAGCAACTGGGAGGGCGGAGATGGCAATGGAGGAGGCGGGTACAGATGGTGGGATGTTGCCAGATGTTGTTGCATCCTCCGCCTCCTCAAGTATGTCAGCCTGGGACCCATCGGTGTCGTACATGCTCTCGCTTCCGGACAGGTCCTCCGACTGACTCCCCTCGCCCTCCGTGCCACTGTCTCCTGCTGACTCCACAGCACTGGTGGCACTGTCGCTGGGTCCCTCCTCTAGGTCCATGCCAGTGTCTCCCTCGCATGTGGATGATGATGCTGTGGGCAAGGAGAAGAAACCAGAAAGCATCAGTCACCTGTATACATCTGACACATGAGCACAAGAACAATTCGCCACAGTGCATATCAGGAAATGCATCATGAGTAACAGCTGGATTACTCCGCACATATGTAAGCCCTGTACTGCCCAGTTGGTAGACCCACCATGCCACTTTGACACCAGGAAACTCAATACACAAAAGGCCACAACTTGAATGAGCAATACACTGAGAAGCTAGTATCTGTGAACCGGTGAGCACAGCAATACAATGAAGTCATGACACCTCTTGTTTACCCTGAAAGAAACAGGAGTGGTGCACTCAAGGTTAACTAACACACCTCAATACTCAAGGTGTCACCACACTCAGAGACCTGTAAGTCCCTTGGAACACAAAACGAACAAATGTTGGTACCTTGGGACTCACAAAACTTTAACCAATCTACATGTTTGGGATGTGCCAATTGGCCATTTTGCGAAAAGAACTCTGATGTGCCTGCATGCAAGATGTTGCACAAGGCAGTGCACACAAAAGTACATTGACACTGTCATTGAAGAAGCTGGCACCTTTTCGGAGGAGCCACTGCTAGAAATAGATGGTGTTTCAGAAAGTACATATACATGGGCCCACGGAGGTCTGGACGTCTTGACACTCATTAGTTTGCATCACCGACAACTAATGAGTCTCACAAAATCAAGACCACCGTGGGAACATGTATATGGAGAATCTGCAACAACATTTATTTATAACAGTGGCTTCATTGAAAAGGTGCCAGCTTATTCCATGACAGTGTCAATGTACTTTTGTGTGCACTGCCTTGTGCGACATATTGCATGCAGGCATATTAGTGTTCTTAACACAAATCAACAAATTTCCACATGTGAAACATGAACAACTGTTGACAAGTGCTGTGAGTGCCAAGGTACAATTCATGAAGAGTAACAACTTGAATCATGTCAGTTGTCACCAGGCCATCCGTCACCTGATTACACGGTTGGCTACACATATGACCTACTGCCTATCATCTGGAGTGGCACACATGTCCACACCCAGGACAATGCGTAAGCTAATGGGCCTGCAATTGGGTGGTAAAAAAGACCAGCTGTACTGTGGGGACACCCTCATGGCAAGCCTGAATGTACACACAGATGTCAGCACACAAAGTCCAAACTGCGTTGCATCTGAACCACACACGTGCCAAAAATGTATGAGCAGGATTATTGTTGCTAATAAGATGACACAAGCTGCAAAGCACGTACATTAAGCACTGGCCAGCATCACAGGGGCACTGCCCAGTGTATTTTAGTCCAGGCAATTCTCACACACAAGTCAGACCTGGCACTGAAAAGTCAGAGTTGCACATGTATGCCTCTCCCGTACCCCCCTCCCCCAATACCTGAGTCAATGTGATTTATACAGATCAAGAAGTGACACCTCTTATTCAGGGTTACAATAACTGTGCTTGCAAAATTGCTTCATTGACACCACATCACCTCGCTGACAACACATATTTGTGACAAACAACCATCAACAGATTGTTGTGAATAGCCACACAGGCACTGCCCAGTGTGAGTATGCACAAGCAAAATGTTGTATCCCTGTCCAGTGGACACATGTAGCACACATTAACCAAATCAAACTAGGCCATGGAACAATGCCACAGAGGCAGACCTATGCAGCACACACAGAGAATGTGCACAGTGTTTGATGACACACATGATTAGGAGGCCAGGGTGTCTCTGGGGACTGTAGTGGGCACACAGCTCCATGGTCCTGGAATGAGCTGACTCACACTCATACACATCATGTCTGAGGCCACAACATTGCTCATGCATGCTGCAAGGGTGTCCAGTTGAAAGCTCACACTCCTATGTTGAGAATCAGCATCAGTGACAACAACTATGGACCCCCTACATAGTGAACAGGTCATGGCACAGGCAAGGTACCAACACAAGTCACAGACCACCCTCCCACATGATGCAGAAAGCAATGTGCACTTAGATGTACTGGCACCCTAGATGACCATGTGCAAATGTGATTACACACACACCAGGGGACTTATGTCAAGGAGAAGAAGGGATGAAAAAGATCCCCAGGTGACATTTGGGAACAGAAAATGCACTGCACATATGAACTCTGGGAGTGTATTCATGCAAAATAGCACTTCCTAAAGCTGGCGACACATAACACAACAAAAAGCCATGTGACCTACCCCCTCCTTGGTGCAGTCTCTCCTCTAACTGCCTATCGAGGTCAGGGAAGACATCCGCCAGGACACGTTTCATGTGGTGGATCAGGTGTCGGCGCCCGCCGTGGCGGCAAGGTGGAGAGAGCTTGAGCTGGACTCGGGCGATCCGTCGGGTCCAGCACCGGATGTCCTGCCACCTCTTGCGGACCTAGGCCAGCTGCCGATCACGCCCCCCGCAGTCCTCACGGCCCTGACGACGTTGGGCCAGATGACCCCCTTCTCGTAGGCAGTTACCTGTCAGGATGACAAAGTGACACAACATCAATACACCTGCTCCATGTCCCAGAGACACACATTAGAACATCTTTGAAATGTTGAACAGGACATAGGATTCTGACAGGAATAGCCTCATTCACAACATGCAATTGGCCTGTGTGCAAGCGCCAATGCAGTACATGGCATTGAAAGTCTACAGGTGGCATGAGGGGTGCAAAACACTCAATGAACATGCCACACACTGTGCAGCACATGCAACAGCAGGCTGATGGGCAGCACGTGCCATGCAGTCACATGTCCCACTCCACTGACGCACCCTCAGCAGACTAGACAGACACACCCAGCCACTGATCACTGGCCTGTCATTGACTACAGCGGATACAACCCTCACTCTGCACATGTGCCATTTGCCAGGGGGGAGTCACAGGTGTCGTGCTAGCTCTGCAAGTCAGACACAACGCACGGCTCACTTGTCACATCAGATGGTTAGTTCAGTAGCCTTCAACATGCAGCTGTGGTGCAACACTTCACATAGACACTCACCCACATGACAAGGAACATTCACACACGTCAATGTCCATTAGGTCGTACACGTCATTTGGACACTCTCACCACAGGTCCACCCAACTCATACACATCTGTGGGTACAGTCACCTGTCACACCGGGGGGACCACTGAATCACCTTAGGACAACATGAATAAAAGCCCCCAAGGATTAGCCAGGCTGAATGTCTCATGTACTATGCAGTGAAAGTCACTGTAAGCACCATGCAAGTGAGGAGTGCACACAGGAGCTACATGATGCACTGCATGAGAGACATAAGCATGCCCCCCCCCGGGACACACTCTGAACAACATTGCATATCAGTCCCACCTGGACACAATATTGACAGGCACACAACAGGTGCATAGGAAAAGGTAGTGGACTCAGCACTCACCTGCTCCCCTGGTCTCCCATACAGGCTGGTGTACTGTGGGAGGAGGACGTCCAGCAGGGCCTGATTCTCCTCCAGAGTGAATGGCTGGGCCCTCTCCACAGCACGAGACATGGTCCAGGGAAGCAGAGACAGCAGCAATGTTGTCAACAGGAAAGTTGTGCAGGCAAGTGCCCTCTCAGGGCTTCTGGCTGCCTTATATCTGTCTTGCTGAGGGCCATTCATTTTGAGGAGTACATAGCGATTGGTCAGTATCATTCGCATCTTACGTTTACTCCAATCCCTTTAAACATACACCAGTGACAGCATTTGCATCGTTCAAATTTAGAGCATCATGTTAAGTCAACAACCACTTTGCAACATTGTATTTTGTGGCCAACTGACTTTTCCAGGACACCTGATGGAAAAATGTGAAGAGAAAAATCAGTATCCATGACAACCTGCATGCATTTAGGGCCTAATACTTGTCCCTTATGTGTCCCCTATGTAATTTTGAAAGCCACATACAGGTATGGTGCGTTTCACACGTACCCCTACGGCACCTGTTGCACAGTGCGTTTGACATGTATGTGTAGGCACTGGTAGTACACATACGTGCAGGCACTGGTAGTACACGTACGTGTACTACCAGTGCGTACACGTACCTGTACACGTTCATGTAGGCACTGGTAGTACACGTACGTGTACAACTAGTGCGTACATGTACTTGTACACGTACCTGTACGCACTAGTTGTACACGTACGTGTAGGCACCGGTAGTACACGTACGTGTACTACCAGTGCCTACACTTACGTGTACTACCAGGGTGTACACGTACTTGTACACGTACATGTACGCACTAGTTGTACACGTACGTGTACTACCAGTGCCTACATGAACGTGTACAGGTACGTGTACGCACTGGTAGTACACGTACGTGTACTACCAGTGCCTGCACGTATGTGTACTACCAGGGCGTACACGTACTTGTACACATACCTGTACGCACTAGTTGTACACATACGTGTAGGCACTGGTAGTACACGTACGTGTACTACCAGTGCCTACATGTACGTGTACTACCAGGGCATACACATACTTGTACACGTACGTGTACGCACTAGTTGTACACATCCGTGTACTACCAGTGCCTACACGTACGTGTACAGGTACGTGTAGGCACTGGTAGTACACGTACGCATACTACCAGTGCCTACACGTACGTGTACTACCAGGGCATACACGTACTTGTACATGTACCTGTACGCACTAGTTGTACATGTACGTGTAGGCACTGGTAGTACACGTATGTGTACTACCAGTGCGTACACGTACCTGTACACGTACGTGTACGCACTAGTTGTACACGTACGTGTACTAACAGTGCCTACACATACGTGTACAAGTACGTGTACGCACTAGTTGTACACGTACGTGTAGGCACTGGTACGCGTACTACCAGTGCCTACACGTACATGTACTACCAGGGCGTACACGTACTTGTACACGTACGTGTAGGCACTAGTTGTACACGTACGTGTAGGCACTGGTAGTACACATACGTGTACTACCAGTGCGTACACGTACCTGTACACGTAGGTGTGCGCACTAGTTGTACACGTACGTGTACTACCAGTGCCTACACGTACGGGTACGCATTTCACACGCTTACAATGGTGATACAGCCGTACACATGCCAGGAATGGAGGGCTACGAGTCGCACATGGATGTCCATCAAGTACTTGTCATTGCATACTTTCATGTGCAGGCCCTAGGTGTGTTAGCCAGTGATATTGCACAGGTCCTCTCATCTAGTTGCACAATTGATGTGTTCTGACCTGTGGACACATGTCATGTGTGATGGGCACGATGTGGCACACATCACCTTGACACTTGCCACATGTGTGTCTGTAGTCCAACTGTGTCATGCATAGCAGCAGTGGGTGGCACAGTCATCAACACCCGCACCTGTCTCCTGATGCCAGGGACAGGGACACTTTATCAACTGACCTGTCACGATCAGCGTGCCCCTTTGGGACTATGTCGGCTGTGTGTCATGGGTTCACATGAGCTTCATGTCAATGTCCCGTCAATGGCATCTGCTGTTGGTGCATCCAACAGGGGTCTGTGTGGAGATGGGCATGTAACACATCTACGCACACCATGCCACATGTGGATTCCCAAGGCTGTAGGGTCTGTGTGCATGGGACATCATATATTTTCAGTCATACATGTGTTTGTTGTCTCAATGGCTGTGTCTTTGTGTTGTCACGTGTACCCCTTCATCGTACTGTGTTTGACATGTACATTTGACATTACATGTGACCTGTGCGTGTGCCTTGCAATCAGCTGTCTGGATGAGATGACATCCTTCGAATGCAGCTATGTGGTTGTGTGTCACTCCAGTGATATCTGTGGCTGTTCGCTCAGACTGGCCCCCAAATCTTTTCAGAGCATGTCATGTTGACTTGAATATCAACAGGTGTATCAGGCATTTTGTAGGAGTGTCAGCAAGCTGCCATCTGTGTCCTGGATGTATTGCACACACCCGACTCCATAGTTACCTGATGTGTATTAGCAGTGTAGCATGTGCTATGTTCATTGACATTGATGTTTGCCGACTCTCAATCTTCATTCTTCAAAAATATGTTTTGCAGGGCACCACCTGTCCCAAGACTAATGCCAGACTTGGGGCCATGATGGAACGTGCCTGCATCCGCCGTTACAGATTCACTCAACAGTTGATTGAGGACCTGACAAACAAGCTGCCACCACACCTCCAACCGCAACACAGGTATCCTACTGCGCTGACCCCCAAGATGAAGGTGATGGCAGCCTTACATTTTTTTGCCACAGGTACGTTTCAATTGACCATAGCTGATGTGGGTGGGATGTCCCAGACTATGTTCAGCCGTGTCCTGCGTGATGTTTTAGCAGCCATGTTGGAGCACCTTGATGAATTCATCAAATTTCTGAGTCCAGAGGGGTTGAGGGATGTCAAGGGGGATTTCTATGCCCTGGGTGGGATGCCCCATGTAATTGGGTCCCTTGATAGTACACATGTGGCTTTTTTACCACCACAGGCACAGGAACAAGCCTATCGCAACCGGAAACATTACCACTCGATAAATGCCCTTGTGGTGTGTCTTGGAAAAATGCTGATTTCCCATGTCTGTGCACGTTTTCCAGGATCAGCACACGATGCCTATATCATGAGGCGTAGCAGGGTGCCACAAATGATGCTGCGGATGCACAACGAACAAGCATGTCTTGTTGGTGGGTATAGTCTTTTTGTCGTATGTGTTGCGGTATCATTGTCTCTTACGGCATCTCGTGACCCACTTATTTACATGATGTTTCCATGTAGGGGACTCTGGCTATCCCAACATGCCATGGCTGCTGACACCTCTCCGCAACCCAAGAACAGCTGCAGATCACCAGTACAACGATGCACACGGCCAGACCAGGCGAGTGATTGAGAGGACGTTTGGACTCCTGAAGAGCCGATTCCGGTGCCTGGACAAGACAGGCGGGTCCTTCCCTTATGCCCCGGAGAAGGTCTGCAAAATCTTCATTGTGTGCTGCATGCTGCACAACATGGCAGTTGAGAAGGCAGTGCCATTCATCCTGGATCCAGATGAGCAGGAGCATCCACCCATGGAGGATCAAGGGCTTGGTCACGAGGCTAGTGATGATGAGGAGGAGGGGGATGATATCCGGAGTCAGCTCATACGCAACTTCTTCTCATAATGGTGAGTCACTAGCTATGAGTGTGCAAGCTTGTAGCGTTGAGTGGCATGTGTTGCAATGTGTGTGTCCAGCTGACTGAATGCAAAGTGACTTGGATGTGTGTTCTGATGTGTCACTCGAGTGATGATGTCATGCAACACAGTATTGCAGAGAGACTTGATTGGCAATTTACATGTGTCCAACATTGTTCCTGTTTTGTACACTTCCATGTGTGCGTTGAGAATTTTTTTAGGTGACTTCTCGTGTGTCTGTCATTCCCAGGTATTTGGCACCTGTTGTCTGCTCGTGTCATCGTTGTCCTCCTGCTATTCCTCGTGTGGATTGCAACGTGTGCTGAATCAGCGTTCCATGCACGAACATGTGGAAATATCAGTTTGGGTAAGTATTGCAGCAAGGCTTTTTGGTGGTGGTACAGGTTGGGAATGTGTGGTGACTGCTTCTGTGCATGTTGTGGTACCATGCATACATGTCTTCTCACCATGGTGCATATGACATGTAGCATCACTCCCATGACATGATAGTCAGCCTTCTTGACAGTCATCTGCAGTGGAATATGGCATCTGATGAAGGCATCAATGTGTGTGTACCTTGGCTCTGAAACATTGCAGATGCTACAGGTGTACATAGTGGGGGACATCGCAACAACATGCTCTATGGGGAATTGCAGCCTCTCTGTGTGCAGCAGGATGTCTTTTGCTCATCCCCTTACCTTGTGTGCCAGTTCATTGGGATTGACATCATCCGTGTTGTGAAGGGGGGGTCCAGCGTATGTCCCACATGTTCTGTCAACTGACCAGTGAGTCTGTTAATATGGAGGAATATCCCTTTGTGTGTGTATGTGGAATAAAGGTGTTTAGCACAATCCAAAGTGCCTCATCTCGGTCACTGCAGATCTCTTACCAGTTTGCATGCCTCATCTATGGCAGAATTTACAATTATTGAGCATATGAGTGTATGTGTACTTTGGCAACATGCATGCAGTGCTTCATGGCTAATGATCTCTATTGTGCATGAAGTACCTGGTTGTGTATGTATTTGTGCAGATTGTTGCCCACAACGGGACGTGAATGCCTGCTGATGGTGTGTCTCCTTTACGCATCTCCGCATTTTGTTGCCTGACACAGTGGCTGTCATTTATGGTGATTGATCATACACTTTCTGGGAGTGACCCATGAGTGAGCTGACACTCCTTCCTTGACATACACCTGTTGCACTGTGCCTTGCAGACCTCCTTGCCTGTGTGTGTTGGTTTTTGCTTGATTTCTAACCCCTTCTGCCTGCTGCTGCCTCACCTGCGGCCCTGCCACTCCGAGTGCCCTGATTCTGCAACCCCCATGCCTCAGAAATGCCCAGCCCTTCTCCCTCCATCCATTTGTAATGCAGCCAGCAGCTTTTCTGTGCCACTGTAGCCCCAGCGCCGTGCCAAAGGCCGGACCGTCTGCGCCTGCAACATGCACAGTGCACAACCCTCTAGTCTTTGCATGACCCACGTCACACAACAGGCTCATGTTGTAGCCACTCTCCAAGCAATGTCCTCGTGACAATCATCCTCCTGCCATCAGGCAACCCCTAAGCACACACACGACACCTTCACATGCTGAGTGTGCTACTCCAACTGCCTACACAGCGCTGCCCAGCCTACCAGACCCTGTCAGTACAACCAGGTTATGTGCCTCCTACTCCACACCCGCTCCATCCGCCAGCACGCCATTGCACTCTGTTACCTCCTCAACACTACAGCCCCACACATCACCTTCATGACAGTAACCTCGACAAAAGCATCCTCAGCACATGACGTCTTCATTGCCATCTCAGACGGATCCAAGATCACCCGCATGGACGCCAACACCAATCCCGGGGGCTGAATTGCTAATTATTCACAAGTGCATCCTCAGAGTCACAAGTCCGGGTTCGTAGCAACTCCCTAGCAACCCTCGGAGTAACACTCATCTACAGATCTGCAGGCCTACATCCACAATTCCACTAAGCCATCAACACGTACATCTGCACGCAGGCCCTCACCTCCACAGGCTACATGTGGCTGGGGGCCAGTAACTTCTTGCTGGAGGAGACACATACCACCATCCATCATTGGTCCATCAACATTGGAATCCACGTCTCCAACAAGCAACACAGTGCCACTCACCCCGCTACCGATATCTCAAAGATGCCTGATGTAAGTCGCCACAGACAAGCTGTGTGGGACACTCAAAACAACACCACCGCCACACCCTGCAAACTCACACACTGGATCAGCAACTGATCCATCAATCTTGCCACATTGACGGACTTTCCTGTGAAGCACAACAACAGTTAAGGCACCTGGGACAAGGCAGACCTACTGGACTCCTACAGACCTAGCCTGACTCTTATGCAAACCTTGCAACACAAAGAGACATCATTTTCCTTACAGCCCTGGAAAACACCACACACAGCCATCACCATTTTATCAGCAAGGCCAAGTGGAGATCCTTCAGATAGTGCCGATACACCCAAACACACGACATCAAGGAGCTCATCAGCATTGTGAGTGAACTGACAGCAGATCTCCATCCAAGACACCCCACCCTTGCAAGGCAGATCCCATCCCTTGCAACTTTGTACCACTGCAAGCTCATGGCCATACACAACAGCCTTGGCACACAGAGACAGACAGCACTATTATCCGCTGGACAAACCCCCCTCAGGTCATGGACTCCCGTCAGCAGCAAGTACACAACCGGGATCATGTGCACCATCCACTCTGGCTCTCCATCAGGCCCCTTCCCACACAACATCTCAACCACATCATTCGCCATCCTTGAAGCCCACGTCCTGCGCGTCATGAATGTCTCCTTTGAGTTTGCCACATTCCATGGCTGCAGGAGGCATGCAAAGCCCCAGGCCCATCTTAAACAACGGACGGCAGTACCGCAGGATCTCCTGGTACATCACCCTACTTCCCTACCCAGCAAATATCACCAAGAAGACACTCAACAAGCAACTGACCAATTTCCTACATGCAACCAGCTCCGGCCAACTGGCACCAGACCGTTTTACACAGTAATCACACCACTGCAACCGTCATCATTGCCAACACCAACGACTACTTTGCCCTGCTCAACAATGGTGAGGCCACCACCCTTGACCTCTCAACGGCATTCTACACTATGTGCTACCACACTGTCAGCTCACACATCTCCAACACTGGTATCCAGAGGAGGGCCCAGGATTAAATCAGGAAGTAGCTCACCAGCAAGGCACAGGGAGTCTGCCTCCACCCTGCAACATGTAGTA
The DNA here is from genome assembly GCF_964204655.1 of Triturus cristatus. Taxonomy (NCBI): domain Eukaryota; kingdom Metazoa; phylum Chordata; class Amphibia; order Caudata; family Salamandridae; genus Triturus; species Triturus cristatus. Next base: position 540,592,558 of record NC_140584.1, on the reverse strand, counting down.
CACTGGGGTCATCTGGCCCATGCCACAGGGCTCTTCTCTCAGCGTGACGATCTTCAATGTCTCCATGACCCCCCTCTCCACCATCACATGCACACACAACCTCATCATCATCTGGTATGCCATTGAAACCCAGCTGCTCCTCAAACTCACCAAAGAGCCAGCCATTGCCAGATCCAAACTTCAAGAAGGCATGAGATCCGTTGATGAATGGCTGAACATCAGCCTTCTGAGGCAGGACTTGGACAGGACAGAGGTCATCATCTGAGGATTGTCCCTTTACGGCTGGGTCAACTCCTTGCGTCCCACTGGTCTGTGCACCGCACCAGCACCCAGTGGCCACGCAGGCAAGCTGGTGTTCATCATGGACCCATCGCTCACAATTAACATGCAACTCACCAACATTTGTACCTCATGCTGCAACACCCTCCACTTGCTGCTGATGACCCCCAGATAGATCCACTCCAAGGCAAGACAGACCGTCCCCCTGGTCCAGGACACCAGCCGGCTCAAATACAGCACCAGCCTCTACAGAGGACAACAGCAAACATGCAGGAGAACTTATCCACATCCAGGGTGCATCCGCACACCTCATCTGCAACATCCCCCGCCCCAGTCACATCACCGTCCACCTGAGAGAGGTACAATGGCTTACTGTGTGCTGCAGGATCACCTTCAGACTCCTCAACCACACTCAGGAGGCAGTCCACAACCCCAGACCCAAACCGACCTTGGACGTGTGTCATCCAACACCCCGTTGGCCCTACTCCATGCAGCCCACCCTGCCCTGGCCACCATTCATCACATCCAAATGACCTCGCAAAACAGACCTGGTACTCCTTCCCCGGGCACATCAACATGACCCATGACCTCTACACCTTCATGTAATTCTTCCAAATTGGTCTGTCAGAGCAATATAGCAAGCCCCCCCCTCAGCAGCTTGAGGCCATCACGGGTGAGTGTTAGGCTCCATGTCTGTATTTTGTGATACATTGTGAGCCATGTGTGTCCTCGACCGGACTCAGATCCAAGTGTATGGATGGCTGGAGTTAGTTCCACACTCAGGCATACTTTAACATATCCCCACACGTAGGTTGTGGACTCATGCTAATTGACTGCAACATGAAATTTCAATTATTAATTTTTTAATTTCGAGCTCTGGAGCGTGATTTGTTCACAGAAAATGGGGAAATGCAGGGACCATAGAATCCAAAGTTCACAGGGGGAGATGGGATCCTTGACATTTGAAGTTTTCAGAGTCCAGCCCACAGTGTTTGGCATCATTGGTCAGACTGTGACCAGCAAGTCCATGTGGCAGATGATGTCAGTCAATGAGGTGATGCTGTCGCACATGAAGGCCAGGTGCCTGGCCAGGTGACCTGGGATATGTGGATGGCCCACTGCCTCTCACGGTCTTTTCCGTGGACGACCAACCTTCCTCCGGGGACCCTCAGATGCAGGCCGTGACGATGTTTGGGACGCTCCGTCGGACGAATACTCCTCCTCCTCCCTCCCTGTGGCTGGTGCTGGTCTGCGCCTGGTGTCACAGGGAGGGTCGCCCATGTTGTCGGCGATCCGATGGAGTGAATGGCTTATGTCCCTTTGCACCGCCAGGAGCTCAGCCAGACTTGCCTCCATCCGTCCTTGGTGTTGTTGTTGACTGGCGTGTTGCTCGGCCTGCTGGTTTTTGATCTCTGTGAGGGTCACCACTACCTGGCTGATCTCCCTGGTGTCACGCCGGTATGCCTCCATGATGTTGCGGATGTGTGACATACCGGTCCCTTCAGCTGGCTGGTCAGGTTCCCGCCTCCACCTGCCTCCTCTCCCGTCACCCCTGCCCACACGAGCCTGGCCTGCCGTTGTGGGCACATCGGGTCGACGGAACGCCTGAGGGATGGCAGTGGCGGTGTTGTCTGCCTCCTCCTGGGTGCCCACCGCACCTTGTCCCTCCTGGTCAGACTGGCTCTGTTCACTGCGGGCAGGGCTCCTGGGTGTCTCCTGTGATGTGGCAGGAATGGGGGTAGTGGTTGGCACAGATGTTCCTGAACCAGGTGCTGCAGGGGCTTGGACACCAGAGGGTCGAGGTCGGTCTGGGACATCCGCAGAGTGTTGAGAGGCATCGCTGCTGGTGGGCTCCGGTTCCTCCCGAGCCTGTGACTGTGATTCTTCCCCCCATTGTTGGGGGGATGTTCATCACGTTGCCCTATGTGTGAGAGAGAGACAATGTTAAAGCTGTTTAATGCAACATGCATGTTTCATACACATTCAAGTTGGCACAGTTCCTCCAGGTAGTTGTATGTGCCTAGCATTCTCCTCAATGTTCACTTGTGTATGGGTATGTTGCGGGGGACAGATTGATATGTTCTCCTGAGTCTTTGACATGTCCATTTGTGGCTTGGGTGATTCTTCGGCTATGTATTGGTGTTGTTGTGTTACATGTCCATTGTGGCAGTGGGTAAATCCATTGCCTGTCCAGGTGGTGTCTGCTTGTGTAAGGGGTGTGTGTGACAGGGCCTGCTGGTGGGTGTAGTGTGATTTGGCAGTGGGGCTCCCAGGTGATGTAGCTGTCCCCCCATGGAGCATGCTGCCATGACAGTGAGTGTGAGTTCCTGTCCTAGATATCTGACCTTGTTGTGTTGGTGTTTGTATTTGCACTGGTCACAGGAGGGCCTTGTGCTGCCTACACCAGGGCCAAGTGTGAGCTATCTTGTCAGTACTTTCCCAATCCCTGGGCATTGCGCATGGTGCATGGGTATGTAGCTGGGCCATATGGGATGAGGGCAATTGTGTCTGATTTGGAATTCAAACATGCGTTTTGGTGCACCCACCCTCCCAGCATACCGGACATCCATTCTTGGGTTGGTGCTTCGTGTAGCATGGGACATAGCATGGCCTTGCTTTCTCAATGGGGCATACACATGTTATTGGCATTCGCATTGTTTGTGACTGTGGTTCTGGCGGGTGAGGGCTTGGGGGTAGTTGCGTGCATTTGGTGTAGTTGGGGTGTGGATGCCATTACCCCCATGTTACGTAAGTTGTTTGTGTACTCACCATACTCTGGAGGTCCTTGGAGTCCATGTAATCCCACCGGCGGAAGCATGGCCATCACCTTCTCCTCCCAGGAATGGTAATGTACTGGTCTGCGGGGCGCACCACCTCCAGTGATGTTGGTCTGGGCGTGCTCTTCATTCATTTTTCTCTTGACCGCCCTCCGCAGATCGTAACACCTGGCTTGGCATTCATTCCTGGTCATTCTGATGGGTGTGACAGCATTCACCCTCTCGACAATCCTCTGCCACAGGCGTGAATTTTCAGCTATGCTGGTCTGTCTGACCAATGTTCTAAACAGCTGTGGCTCGACTCTGATGACTTTGTTGACAAGGATCTCCAGCTCCTCCCTTGTGAACTTTGGATTCTTGTTGGTGGGCATGGTGTGGGGTGAGGGTGTGGATGGTTGTGGGTGTTTGGGTCTGAATGTGACGGTGTGTGTGTGAATGTGGAGAGGAGGTATGTGTGAAGGGGTGTGTGTGTAGGTGTATATGTTTAGGTGGATGGGTGCAGTGGTTTGTGTGTGCTCTGTAGCAGTGGTGAGTCTGTTGCAAAGGCTCATGGTTTGTGTGTGTGCTCCCTTTTTATTGGTGGGTGGGGCTCAGTTTGAATTTTTGGTGGGTGTGTTATAAGGGGTGGTTGTGAGGTTGCCCCTCTGTTTGCCTGTATGGATGTGTCCAGGTCAGTCCTTTTCATTTTTTGTGCAGTGTAGATGTGTTTTGTGGTGTTGTGCGAGTCGAATAGGCCCTCCTTGTGCTGTTTTACAGTGTCCGTGGTTCAGTACGGTACAGGGGTACGAGTCGTACAGCCACACACCCCCATGGTAGTGGATGTGAGGTGCGTACACGGACATTGCTATGTACGGTGCGTACACCTCATTGCTTATGTATGGTGCGGGAGCGTAGACCTCCATCGCGTATGTACGGTGTGTACCCGCAACAACGCGTACCCGCAACATCCGCCATACATACGCAATGTTGGGGGTACGCACCGTACATTCGCACTGGGGGTATGGTGCGTACATACGCGCGGGGGGTACGCACCGTACATACGCGATGGGGGTATGCACCGTACATTCACACTGGGGGTATGGTGCGTACCTATGCTCTGGGGGTACGGTGCGTACCTACGCGGGGGGGACCGTGCGTTCCTACGTGCTGGGGGTACGGTGCGTACCTACGCGCTGGGATATGCACCGTACATTCGCACGGGGGGGTACGGTGCGTACCTACGCGCTGGGGGTACACACCGTACATTAGCACTGGGGGTACGGTGCGTACCTACGCGCTGGGGGTATGCACCATACATTCGCGCTGGGGGTACGGTGCGTACAAACTTCGCTTCATGGCGGGCAAAGTCATTCCCCGTGTATGGGACGTTTTCCGTACGAATCGTAAATTGTAACGCCGGTCTGGATCATACTAGTACGGTCGTTTTTACGATTTGTAGGGAAAAGTGTCCGGGTCCGTCTCGTACTAATTTTCCCGCTACGATTCGTACGGATCGGGCAGATCCGTATGTACTTTTTCCCGTACGGATCGTACTTAACAGGCCGGACGTGACTTGTACGATTCGTACCGAAAAAAATACGGATACGAGTCGTACAGGAAAAAAAATACAGGATCGGAATCGACCCCTAAATGTACATTTTAACAAATAAACTTAATTTAAAAAGTTAAACACACATATATAATAATTAATATATATGTTTATATTTACTTTAAAACAATTAATACATTAATAATTTTATGGTATTTTATAATTTTAAAATTATAAAAAAATATAACAAATAAATATATATATACCAATAACATAAAATCTATTAAACAACATTCTAATTAAATTAAAACATTAAACTATTTAAAAATCTTTAAACTTAGTAAAAATCATTTTCCAATTAACAAATAATAATAATTACAAATCTTATAATTTCAAATAAACAAAATATAATTTGAATTATAATTAATTTAAATTATAACAATACAAAATTAATTATAACATTTAGGTGCCGATTCCGATCCTGTAAAACCCGGGTACGAATGGTCGTACGGAGCGTATTCTCCATACGACTCGTACCCGGGAAATGCACCTTACAAACCAGCAAGTACGATTCGTACAGAAATACCATTTCCGTACGAATCGTAAAAAACTACGTGCGACGAAAAAATACCCACAATTCCGATCCGGGACATCGTGTACGTGACGTCCGGATGGAGTCAGGCAGCGTTCTACGGAGCAGCAAGTACGATTCGTGCCTACGTCACTCCGCACGGATCATTTTTTATGGCAGCCAAAAACTCCCGGGAAATTGAGGACAACGCGAAGAAGGAGCAGCGGTACGCGATGGACAGCCATGGACCCCATCCTACGCGTCATCCCGGCCCTCCTAGCCTACGACCTGGTGCACCAAAACCACCGCGCACGCCGCAGAAGGTCAGCACAACACCCAGGGGCAAAGGGGGGGCGAGGGGCCGGAAACATAACCGCTACCTATTTTTTAAAATACCATATACTGCCCATACAGTACCTCCAAGGTCTGGTCACTTCGGGGGGCGTGTCCACCAATCCCCGCGTATGCGTACCCGTCACCACTACAATGGTGGTACGCGCCGTACCCACGCCCCCACAGTGTGGGTACGGCTCGTACCACGCGTACCCCTACATCACCACTCCAATGGTGGTATGGCCCGTAACCACGCCCTCAGAGCGTGGGTACGGGCCGTACCATCATTGGAGTGGTGATGTAGGGGTACATGCCGTACCCACGCCCTCAGAGCGTGGGTACGGCCCGTACCACGCGTACCCCTACATCACCACTCCAATGGTGGTACGGCCCGTAACCACGCCCTCCGAGCGTGGGTACGGCCCATACCACCATTGGTGTGGTGATTTAGGGGTATGCGCCGTACCCACGCCCTCCCAGCATGGGTACGGCCGTACCACGCGTACCCCTACATCACCACTCCAATGGTGGTACGGCCCGTAACTACGCTCGGAGGGCGTGGGTACGGCCCGTACCCCTACATCACCACTCCAATGGTGGTACGGGCCGTACCCACGCTCGGAGGGCGTGGTTATGGGCCGTACCACCATTGGAGTGGTGATGTAGGGGTACGCGTGGTACGGGCCATACCCACTCTCTGAGGGCGTGGGTACGGCGCGTACCCCTACATCACCACTCCAATGGTGGTACGGGCCGTACCCACGCCCTCAGAGCGGGGGTACGGACCGCATCACCCCTACCTCTAGGGCACCAGTGCATTAGTGATACAAGGCGTACACACGCCACGAATGTTGGCTTAGGGCCTGGTGCAGCATATAACAAGTATATTGGGGTGTGTTCATGGCCAGGACAGCAGTGTACAGCACCGAGGGTGCGGGTGGGTGTGTGGGTGTCTGCCAAGGAGTCCCAGCAGTGGACAGAGACATGTGAGGGGTGGGTGCAGAGGAACACCAGCAGTGTACAGAGACATGTGAGGGGTGTGTGCAGAGGAATACCAGCAGTGGACAGAGACATGTGAGGGGTGGGTGCCTATCACTCCCAGCAGCGGACAGAGACATGTGAGGTGTGGGTGCAGAGGAATACCAGCAGTGGACAGAGACATGTGAGGAGTGGGTGCCTATCACTCCCAGCAGTGGACAGAGACATGTGAGGTGTGGGTGCAGAGGAATACCAGCAGTGGACAGAGACATGTGGGGGGGTGGGTGCAGAAGAACACCAGCAGTGGACAGAGACATGTGAGGGGTGGGTGCAGAGGAACACCAGCAGTGGACAGAGACATGTGAGGGGTGGGTGCAGAGGAATACCAGCAGTGGACAGAGATATGTGAGGGGTGGGTGCCTAACACTCCCAGCAGTGGACAGAGACATGTGAGGGGTGGGTGCCTATCACTCCCAGCAGAGGGCAGAGACATGTGAGGGGTGGGTGCAGAGGAATACCAGCAGTGGACAGAGACATGTGAGGGGTGGGTGCCTAACACTCCCAGCAGTGGACAGAGACATGTGAGGGGTGGGTGCAGAGGAATACCAGCAGTGGACAGAGACATGTGAGGTGTGGGTGCCTATCACTCCCAGCAGTGGACAGAGACATGTGTGGGGTGGGTGCCTAACTCTTCCAGCAGTGGACAGAGACATGTGAGGGGTGGGTGCCTAACACTCCCAGCAGTGGACAGAGACATGTGAGGTGTGGGTGCCTAACACTCCCAGCAGTGGACAGAGACATGTGAGGGGTGGGTGCCTATCACTCCCAGCAGTAGACAGAGACATGTGAGGGGTGGGTGCAGTGGACAGAGACATGTGAGGGGTGGGTGCAGAGGAATACCAGCAGTGGACAGAGACATGTGAGGGGTGGGTGCAGAGGAATACCAGCAGTGGACAGAGACATGTGAGGGGTGGGTGCAGAGGAATACCAGCAGTGGACAGAGACATGTGAGGGGTGGGTGCCTATCACTCCCAGCAGTGGACAGAGACATGTGAGGGGTAGGTGCAGAGGAATACCAGCAGTGGACAGAGTCATGGGGTTGTGTACATCATGATCAGATGAGCACAACTCCATGGGTGTATGTACGCATCCCTAATGTTCGACTATGTTGATAGTGCCATAACAACACATCACTGACAGCAGTGTCCCACTCCCATGAGGATGGATGTCCTTCCCCCACTGCATGACACAACACATGTGGGTGTGAGGACAAATGACACATGCATACCCACCCCTGGCGGATGCAGCACAATACACACACAGAGATCATGCCACAAGACTGTATACTCATGTCAATGGCCACTACACTAAGAGAGCCAAAGGGAACACACACTGTCACGCACATCCCAGGACTGATAGGAATATACAGGTGCTGGGACAGGCACTAAGATGTTGCCTCTCATGGAAGGAATAGGGTGGACTTCCCACAGATACAATTCCCACAATTGTCAGTCAGGTGCTCAAATACCCTGCAGAACAAGTACCAAATGTGTGCTAGGCTGGGATAACACACATGCATAGTGCGGAAAATGCTGAATGTCGCCATTAAGGCATGTCAACATACTCAATACACAAGTACAGTGACTAGCAAGGATGGCACAGACGATGCAGCACAAGACATTGCTGGGCAGGCATGGCCATAGTTGAAGTGATCCGTCACCAACAAAGGAAATGTAGACACAGGTCAGCACAACAAAAGTGCAACTCCCTGCAGGGTAGATGTCAGGTGCCACAGAGGAAGGAACACTCCTTGGGACAATGTCTCCAAACACAAATAGCACACACGACCAAAGATACTTTGCAGAGACATTGTGATGGCACGCAGATACCATGGTCCACCCCATTAGCATCAGACTACAACTTTTTCCTGAAACATAACACATTATCACCACCCCAACTCCGGGACCATCAGCACCCACAACAATACCTGGAATGCAAATGTGTTCAAACTGAAAAGAAAATGCTTTATTCAGCATTAAATGAAAATGTATTTAAGGACACTATTTACAAAGGCACATGGCCAGTCCAGATCAGAAGTCCTTGGGGGGGGGGGGGGGGGGGGACACATGTCCATGCGTCTCCCCTAGCTTGCCTGCACATTAGAACCCTCAGAAACATGGTTAAATAAGGAAATTATGTTGAACCATGCCATACTTACAGACATTATTGCCATGGAAAATGCCAAAAGGATCCCCTGGGTTGAGTATGTGAGAAAGACTTTTGCTGATCTAGGTCGTCCAGAGCTCTTTACGTCCCCGGAGAATATTGTCAAGAAGGACGTCCTATGGATCAGGGCTACTTTTCAAGAAGAGGCAAGGTTGACCCAGGAGGAGATGGAGCTTAAAAAACCAGTTGTGAGACAGAACTATGTTCTGGTCACCTCGCCCTCCCTGGAGCCATATTTACAGCTCATATCTAAACCTTTTCATAGATTTTTACTGACCAGGTTTAGACTTAACCTAATTCACTACTCCCTGGGGAGTTTCCCTGTGTGGGCCAAACCTGAATGTAGTACGCCCTGCAGGTGCGACAATTTTTCAACCCAAGATACCCTGCATTTTATCATGTTTTGTAGTTTTTATTCTGAAATGAGGAAATAAATATCTGCTCCCACAGTCAGACCAGCCCTAATACATTTACAGATGCTGAGTAGCACCCGCGATATTTTTTATGTGGCCAGCTTCTTGGTGGCAGCTATGAGGCTTAAGAACAAAAAACTGTCTTCTTTCGGGGAGATTGATTGTTAATTCGTACAACTGGGGTTTTTGTGTTTCTTTTAATTGTATTTTGTGGCTCCGTATGAATCCTGCTCCTTGCACATAGAATTGACTTCCTACTTTTATAACTTCTTTTATTATTGTTTTTATCATACTTGTTTTATCCAAATTTTTATATGCTATTTACCAATGAATTGTATTTGTTAGTAATTTTGTGTGATTGCCCATTGCTTTTATGATTTTAATTAATCGAAATAAAGTGCTTTGACTAACTGACTGACTGAGAACCCTCAGATTTGTCGACTGGGGGGGGGGCATCATGTGGGGAAGGACCAGGCACCGCAGGGACAGGAGGTGTAAGGGTAGGTGTGGAGGGTGCAGGGACGGACGCCTCCACCACAGGGGGTGGGGCAGCACCAAAGGTGGAGGTCAGCTCGGTGCTGCACACTGCTGCCAGGTCGTCCAGCGTCTCCCCTTCACCTGAAGAAAACACAGCCTCAAAGGAGGGGGGGGGTCGGAGTGATGGGGTGCAGCGCTACTGGGGGAGGGGGGGAATGGGGGGGACTCAACTCCCCTACCTGTGAAGTGCCGTTCCCGTTTGCGGGCTGGAGAGCCAGAGGGGCTGAGGCCCTGCACAGCCAAGTAGGCCTCTTTTTCAGGATGTGTGGTAGGGGAGCCGGGGGGAGTGCCTTTGGAGGGACTGGGTAGTGCGCCATGCGGCCTTGGACTGTGGCTGCGTGTATGCCTGTGTGCCCCAGACCCAGTGGGTGTGCCCTCATCCCCCTGAGTGTGCGTGCCAGGAGGAGTGCGCTTGCCCTTACGTGGTGGTGTGCTGCCTGTGTCGGGTGGGGTACGTGCTTGGGAATGTCTGTGTGTGCTTGGGACAGGTATGGGAGTGGGAAGTGTGGATGGTGCAGGGGTAGGGCGGGACGAAGCGCTGCAGGAGACTCACTGCTGCCGTCAGTGAAGAGTCCATGGACCTCAGCAACATCCGTTGGTCAGACATCGCTGATGACATGCCCTCCATGTACGACACCATCAGTGTCATCATTCGGGTGTGGCCATGGAGGACATTCAGCAGCGATGTCTGGCCAACCTGCAACTGCCGCAGAATGTCCACAGACTCTGCAGTGAGGGCAGCAGGGGGGACAGGGGCAGGGGGTGCGGTGCCTGGCACGAAGGAGACACGGTGTTGCCTAGCACGAACAGAAGGGACCAGAGCAACTGGAAGGGCAGTGATGGGAATGGAGGGGGTGGTGACAGATGTAGTGGTGCTGCCAGGTGTCGTAGCAGCCTCCGCCCCCTCGAGGAGTTCCGCCTCGGACCCATCAGCATCGTAGTCTGTGTTTTCACTAGACAGGTCCTCCGCCTGACTCCCCTCGCTCTCCGTGCCACTTGCTCCCGCAGACTCAGCAGCAGTGGTGGCAGCGGCGCTGGATCCCTCCTCCACGTCCGTGCAGGTGTCTCCCTCGGTGTCCTCCGATGATGCTGTGGGCAAGGTGAAGAGACAGAAAATAATCAGTCACCTGTATACAACAGACACATGAGTCCAAACAAAAATGTCACAGTGCATATCATGAAATGCATCATGAGTAACATCTAGAATAGTCCGCACATATATAACCCTGCACTCCCCAGTTGGTTGACCCACCATGCCACTTGGAAACAATGGAGATCATGACACAACAGCAAATAACTTGATATCGAATTATACTGAGAAGCTAGTGTCTGGGGACAGTTGAGCACAACAAGACTATGAAGCCATGCCACCTCTTGTTCACTGTGAAACAGTATTGGTGCACCTAAGGCCAAATAACACACCTCAATGCTGAAGGTGTCCCCACACTCCCCACACTCTGAGACCTGTGAGTACTTTGGAAACCATAGCCAAAAACATTGCAATCCCTTGGGACTCACAACACTTTACACAATGTACATGTTTAGAATGTGTGAATGTGCCACTTTGTGAACAGAAGACACATCTGCCTGTATGACAGAAGTCACACAATGATGTGCACACAAAAATACATTTACAGAGTCATTGTATGAGCTGCCAGCAGAATTCTAATAAGCCACTGTAAAGAAGAAATGGGGTATCAGTAAGTACATAGACATGGCACCAAGGAGGTCTGGATGACTTGACACTCGTAAGTTGGCATCAGCAACAACCAAGGACTTACACACATATAAACACACCGTGTGAACATGGATATGTATAATCAGAAAACAAGTGGTAATCAAACTGTGCCTTCCAGTAAAATGTGCCAGCGTGTCCACGGAAAGTGTAAAATTACTTTATTTTGCACTTCCCTGGGAGACATCTGTCATGCAGGCACATTATTGTCCTTCACAACCAACTAGCAAAATGAAGCATGTGAAAAATTGAGACATGTTGACAAGTGTAGTGAGTGCCAAGGTACAATACTTATTGACTGAAAACTTGAATCATGCCACCTGTCACATGGACATCCGTACCATGATGACACAGTTGGCAACACATCTGACCCACTGTCTGTCATGTGGAGTGGCACACATGTCCAAACATAGGACAATGCATTAGCTAATGGGCCTGCAATGTGTCGGGATAAGGAGCACCTGCACTGAGGAGACACCCTCATGGCAAGCAAGAATGTCCACACAGATGTCAGCACACACAGACCAAACTACGTAGCATCTCGACCACACACTGGTGGCAAAAATGGATGAGCATGAGCCATGTATTTGCATATTTGACACATGCTGCAAAGCACAAACATTAAACCCAGCACAACATGACTGGGTCACTGCATGTTGAGTGTCTGTCCAGACAATTATCACACACAGGTCAGACCCGGCAAGGAGACATAAGGTTTGGTCATGTAGGCCTTGCCCGCACAAACCCCCCATACCTGAGACAATGTTATTGAGACAGATCCAGAAGTTACACCTCTTAATCTGGGTTTACTCAAATGTGCATCAAGAATTCCTAAATGTACTCCACATCACCTCGTGAGGCTGCCAACACATATTTGTGACCAACAACCATCAACAGATAGTTGTACATAGACACACAGGCACTGCCCAGTGTGAGGATGCACAAGCAAAATGGGGTCAGCCTGTACAATGGGCACATGTAGCACACTTTAGATAAATACAAATGAGGGCAGGGAACAATGCCACAGAGGCCTAACTATGCAGAACACACAGAGAATGGGCACAGTGTTGGATGACACACATGATTCCGAGGCAAGGGTGTCTTAGGGAACTGTAGTGGGAACACTGCTCCATGGTCCTGGAATTATCTGACTGTAACATGAGCTACCGTATCGGCACTATGCATATCTCCCACTCATGCACATCATGTCTGAGGCCACAACATCGGTCATGCATGCTGCAAGTCTGTTCATTTGAAAACTCACACTCCTATGTTGAGACTCAGCATCAGTGCCAGCTAATATGGACCCCCAAATGACTGAACAGGACAGGGCACAGGCAAGGTAACAACACATGTCTCAGACCCCCCCCCCCCACATGATGCAGAAAGCAATGTGCACTTGGATTAACTGTAAACACACTGAGAGGGGGACCAGGAGCAAGGGTTAAAGAATAGGTCCTGTACCAACGCTCCTAAGTTAGCTATTCAAACAACAAGGTAACAGTTCCTATAGCGGGCAGTCCCAGTAAGGTGTACTGCCTGAAGGGTGGAGAAAAAGTGGTCGAGGAGGTTCGTGGTGATGTCTGAGATGTAGGCCAGATACTCCTGGGTGGTGTTCCAAGTGCCCTCACACACCCTTGCGGGTGAGGGACTGCAGCGCCACCCCCACGAGGAGCAACGCCCGATGATGATGCTTTGCACCCGCAAAGGTGTGTGAGGGCACTTGGAACACCACCCAGGAGTATCTGGCCTACATCTCAGACATCACCACGAACCTCCTCGACCACTTTTTCTCCACCCTTCAGGCACTTGGATTAACTGCCAGCCTAGATGATCATGTGCAATAGTGATTACACACAGACCAGGGAACACATGTCAAGGAGGGGAAGGGAGGAAGAACAGCACCGTTTGACTTTGGGGAACAGGAAATGCACTACACAAATTAACCCTCAATGTGTATCCAGGCGACTGAGCACTTCCAAAACCTGGTGACACACAACAAACACACATGTACCTACCCCCTTCCTGCTGCTGCAACTTCTGTAACCGCCTATCCAAGTCGGGGAAGACCACCGCCAGGACACGCTTCATCTGGTGTGTCAGTCATCGGACCCCGCCGTGCTTGCGTGGAGGTGAGTCCTTCAGCTGCCACCGGGCGATCCTCTGGGTCCAGCAAAGGATGTCCTGCCAGCGTTTCCTCACTTGGGCGAGGCGCCGACTGCGACCCTCCACCGATCTCACGGCCCTGATGGCCCGCTTCCATATCTCCCCCTTGGCGTAGGCAGTTACCTGTGAGGATTACAAAGTGAGACAACATCACTACACCTGCTCCATGTCACAGAGACACACATTTGAACATCTTTGATATGTTGAACAGGGCATAGTATGCTGGCAACAAATAGCACCTTTGTCATAGGGACATTAGCCTATGTGGAAGCCCCAATGCACTACATGGCATTGAAAGTACACAGGTGTCATGAGGTGTGCAACACACTCCATGATCATGGCACACGCTGTGCATCACATGCAACACCAGGCTGATGGACAGCACCTCCCAGCAGTCACATGCCCCATGCCACTGACGCAACCTCAGCAGAGTACACAGACACACACAGGCACAGATCAATCACCTGCCATTTGCAAGAGCGGATACAAACCTCACTCTGCACATGTGCCACTTGCCTGTGGGGTGTCACAGGTGTGGTGCTAGCTCACCAAGTCAGACACTCTGCATGGCTTACTTCTCATATCAGATGGGTGGAGCTGTTGCCTCCTCCATGCAGCTGTGGTGCAACACTCCACATAGACACTCACCCACATGACAAGGAACATTCACAGCAAAACCAAAGGAAATGATGGACGGAGTGTTGAACATTGCAAGCACTCACCCCCAGTCAACTGATCTGGGTTTAATCCATCACCGTTCTTTAGCCCACTCTGCCACCCCAGTTCAGACATGGCCATATGCAAATCAGTCTGACCCTGTGCCTCATGGGAACAGTCCAGCCCGAACTGCCAAGCCATGTCTTCCCTGGACCGGAAACAAGCTTCCTAGGACCGGTTTCTGGCATTTCAGCCGTCTTCAGCCAGGCTTGCTTGAATCCAGCGGCAAAGTGAGCAAGGGACTCACGTCTGAGCATACCCTGCCAACTTATGGCGAACAAAGCAAAACCAAAGGAAATGATGGACGGAGTGTTGAACATTGCAAGCACTCACCCCCAGTCAACTGATCTGGGTTTAATCCATCACCGTTCTTTAGCCCACTCTGCCACCCCAGTTCAGACATGGCCATATGCAAATCAGTCTGACCCTGTGCCTCATGGGAACAGTCCAGCCCGAACTGCCAAGCCATGTCTTCCCTGGACCGGAAACAAGCTTCCTAGGACCGGTTTCTGGCATTTCAGCCGTCGTCAGCCAGGCTTGCTTGAATCCAGTGGCAAAGTGAGCAAGGGACTCACGTCTGAGCATACCCTGCCAACTTATGGCGAACAAAACAAAACCAAAGGAAATGATGGACGGAGTGTTGAACATTGCAAGCACTCACCCCCAGTCAACTGATCTGGGTTTAATCCATCACCGTTCTTTAGCCCACTCTGCCACCCCAGTTCAGACATGGCCATATGCAAATCAGTCTGACCCTGTGCCTCATGGGAACAGTCCAGCCCGAACTGCCAAGCCATGTCTTCCCTGGACCGGAAACAAGCTTCCTAGGACCGGTTTCTGGCATTTCAGCCGTCTTCAGCCAGGCTTGCTTGAATCCAGTGGCAAAGTGAGCAAGGGACTCACGTCTGAGCATACCCTGCTAACTTATGGCGAACAAAACAAAACCAAAGGAAATGATGGACGGAGTGTTGAACATTGCAAGCACTCACCCCCAGTCAACTGATCTGGGTTTAATCCATCACCGTTCTTTAGCCCACTCTGCCACCCCAGTTCAGACATGGCCATATGCAAATCAGTCTGACCCTGTGCCTCAAGGGAACAGTCCAGCCCGAACTGCCAAGCCATGTCTTCCCTGGACCGGAAACAAGCTTCCTAGGACCGGTTTCTGGCATTTCAGCCGTCTTCAGCCAGGCTTGCTTGAATCCAGTGGCAAAGTGAGCAAGGGACTCACGTCTGAGCATACCCTGCCAACTTATGGCGAACAAAGCAAAACCAAAGGAAATGATGAACGGAGTGTTGAACATTGCAAGCACTCACCGTTCTTTAGCCACTCTGCCACCCCAGTTCAGACATGGCCATATGCAAATCAGAACGGTGATGGATTAAACCCAGATCAGTTGACTGGGGTGAGTGCTTGCAATGTTCAACACTCCGTCCATCATTTCCTTTGGTTTTTGCTTTGTTCGCCATAAGTTGGCAGGGTATGCTCAGACGTGAGTCCCTTGCTCACTTTGCCACTGGATTCAAGCAAGCCTGGCTGAAGACGGCTGAAATGCCAGAAACCGGTCCTAGGAAGCTTGTTTCTGGTCCAGGGAAGACATGGCTTGGCAGGTCAGACTGGAGTGTTCCCATGAGGCACAGGGTCAGACTGATTTGCATATGGCCATGTCTGAACTGGGGTGGCAGAGTGGGCTAAAGAACGGTGATGGATTAAACCCAGATCAGTTGACTGGGGGTGAGTGCTTGCAATGTTCAACACTCCGTCCATCATTTCCTTTGGTTTTTGCTTTGTTCGCCATAAGTTGGCAGGGTATGCTCAGACGTGAGTCCCTTGCTCACTTTGCCACTGGATTCTAGCAAGCCTGGCTGAAGACGGCTGTAATGCCAGAAACCGGTCCTAGGAAGCTTGTTTCCGGTCCAGGGAAGACATTGCTTGGCAGGTCGGACTGGAGTGTTCCCATGAGGCACAGGGTCAGACTGATTTGCATATGGCCATGTCTGAACTGGGGTGGGAGAGTGGGCTAAAGAACGGTGATGGATTAAACCCAGATCAGTTGACTGGGGGTGAGTGCTTGCAATGTTCAACACTCCGTCCATCATTTCCTTTGGATTTTGCAAGGAACATTCACACACATCAATGTCCAGGGGGCGTGCACATCATTTGGACACTCTCACCACAGCTCCACTCAACTCACACACATCTGTGGGTACAGTCAGCTGTCACACCGGGGGGGGGGGGGGCAGGGAATCACCTCTGGACTATAGGACAAAAATTTCCCTAAGGATTGGGCAGGCTGAATGTGCCATGCACTATGCAGTGAATGTCACAGTAAGCACAATGCAAGTGAGGAGTGCACACAGGAACTACATCATGCTCTGCATGGGAGACATAAGCCATTCCCCCCCCCCCCCCCGGGACCCACTCTAAACAACATTGCATGTCTGTCACACTTGGACACAATGCCAGAAGTTACAGTCACAAAAAAGGTGCACAGTCAAAGCTAGTGGAGTCAGCACTCACCTGCTCCCCTGGTCTCCCAAACAGGCTGGGGCACTGTGGGAGGATTACATCAAGCAATGCCTCATTCTCCTCATGGGTGAAAGGCTGGGCCCTCTCCACAGACCCTGACATGGTGCCAGAGGAAGCACAAGCAGCAGCAGTGGTGTCAAGTGAAAGGTAGTGCAGGCAAGTGCCCTCTCATGGGTTCTGGCTGACTTATATCTGCCTTGCTGGGCTGTTTCATTTACAGGAGTACAGAGTGATTGGACAGGCTCATTTGCATCCTACATTTCCTCCAATCCCTTTAAACATACCCCAGTGAGGGCCTTTGAATGATTCAAAATTTGAGCATAATGTGAAGTCAACAACCACTTTGCAAAATTGTATTTAGTTGCCAACTGCCTTTTCCAGGCCACATGATTGAAAATGTGAACTTGAAATTCGGTATCCATGACAACCAGCATGCATTTAGGCCCTAATACTTGTCCCTCATGTGTCCCTATGTAATTTAGCTATCCACACACAGGTACGGTGCGTTTCACACGTACCCCTACCGCACAAGTTGCACAGTGAGTTTGACACGTACGTGTACGACCAGTGTGTCGACGTACGTGGACTACGGTCGTACCCGTACGTGTACGACCGTAGTCCACGTACGTGTACACACTGGGAGTACACGTACGTGTACACACTGGTCGTGCACGTACGTGTACGACCGTAGTACATGTACGTGTACACACTGGTAGTCCACGTACGTGTACACACTGGTCGTGCATGTACGTGTACGACCGTAGTCCACGTACGTGTACACACTGGTAGTCCACGTACGTGTATGACCGTAGCCCACGTACGTGTACACACTGGTAGTACATGTAGGTGTACACACTGGTCGTACACGTACGTGTACGAACGTAGTCCACGTACGTGTACACACTGGTAGTACACGTATGTGTACACACTGGTCGTACACGTACGTGAATGACCAGTGTGTACACATACGTGTACGGCCAGTGTGTACACGTACGTGGACTACCAGTGTGTACACATACGTGTATGACCAGTGTGTACACCTACGTGGACTACCAGTGTGCACACATACGTGTACGACCAGTGTGTACACGTACGGGTACGACCAGTGTGTACACCTACGTGTACGACCAGTGTGTACACCTACGTGTACTACCAGTGTGTACACGTATGTGTACGACCAGTGTGTACACCTACATGTACTACCAGTGTGTACATGTACGTGGACTACGGTCGTACACATACGTGTACGACCGTAGTCCACGTACGTGTACACACTGGTCGTACACGTACGTGTACACACTGGTAGTACACGTGCATGTGTACGGTACGTACACACACCCGTACTCCGGCGGGAACACCTATGTGATGATACGGACCTTTCACACGCCCTCAGAGCGTGTGTACGGTGCGTTTCACAGCTTACATAGGTGATAGGAGGCGCACACGAATGGAATGGAGGTGTCAGACTCTGGCACGGCTGTACATCAAGTCATAGTCATTGCAGTCCTTCATGTACAGGGCCTAGGTGTGTCAGGCAGTGATATGGCACATGTCTCCTCATGTTTTAGCACAATAGATGTGCGATGACCTGTGTACACATGTCATGTGTGATGGGGCAGTATGTGGCACACTTCCCCTTCCCACTTTGCACATGTGTGCATGTAGTACAAAGTGTCAAGCACTGCATCACTGGTATGGCACAGTCACCAACACCCGCAAATGTCCCCTGATGCCAGGGACAGGGACACTAACACATGACATCTAAGTACCAGCGTGCCCCGATGTGACTATGTCCTGTGTGTGTCATGTGTTCCCATGAGCTTGCTGTTGGTGTTCCGTCAACTGCATCTGCTGTTGCTGCATCCAACATGTGTCTGTGTGTAGATGGGCATGGCACACATATACGCACACCATGCCACATGTGGATTCACACGCTACGTGTGTCTGGATGCTTCAAAGATGATTTTATGACATGAGGGCATATATGCGCCGTATCCATGTCTGTGTTTTCGTTTTTCACGTGTACCCCTTCATCGCTATGTGTATGATCTGTACATTTCCAATGACATGTGACCTGTGCGTCTAGCTTGCCGCCAGCAGTCTGTATGAGATGACATCCTTCAAATGCAGATATGTGGATGTATGTCACTCCTGTGATGTCTCTGGCTGTTCACTTACACTGGCCCACAGCTAGTTTCGGGCCATGTCATGTAGAACTTGACTATCAACGGGTGTAGCTGGCTTGTCATAGGAGTATCACCTGGCTGGCATACATGTCCTGGATGTATTGCACAGACCTGACTCTGTATTTAGCAGATGTGTAGTAGCAGTTGAGCATGTGCTCAGTTCATTGACATTGATGTTGTTATGTACTAACTCTTCGTTATTCCTTCCAATTTTCGGCAGGGCACCGCCTCTCCCCCGACCAATGCCAGACTTGGGTGCCATGATCGAACGTGACTGCATAAGACGTTACCGCTTCTCGCAACAGTTGATTGAGAACTTGACCGCAAAGCTTGAACAACACCTCCAACCGTGACACAGGTATCCTACTGCGCTGACCCCCAAGATGAAGGTGATGGCAGCCCTACATTTTTTTGCCACCGGTACGTTTCAATTCACCATAGCTGATGTGGGTGGCATGTCACAGACCATGTGCAGCCGTGTCCTGCATGATTTTTTAGAAGCCATGTTGGAGCACCTGGATGAATTCATCCACTCGTGAGCAGTTGACAGGTGTCAAGGTGAGTTCTATGCCCTGGGAGGGATGCCCCATGTAATTCGGTCTATTGATGGGACACATGTGGCTTTGGTACCACCACAGGCACAGGAGGTCGCCTATCGCAACCGTAAACATTACCACTCTATTAATGCCCTTGTGGTGTGTCTTGCTAACATGCTGATTTCCCATGTCTGTGCACGTTTTCCAGGGTCAGCACACGATGCCTACATCATGAGGCGTAGCAGGGTGCCAGAAATGATGCTGGGGCTGCACAACGAACGAGCATGTCTGTTTGTCCTTTGTTTAGCGCTATTTTTGTATCTTACGGCATCTCCTGACCTACTTCTTTACATGATGTTTCCATGTAGGGGACTCTGGCTATCCCAACATACCATGGCTGATGACGTCCCTCCGCAACCCCAGAACAGCTGCAGATCACCGTTACAACAACGCACATGGGCAGACCAGGCGAGTGATTGAGAGGACGTTTGGCCTCCTGAAGAGCAGATTCCGGTGCCTTCACAAGACAGGCGGGTCCCTCCCATATGCACCGGTGAAGGCCTGCAAGATCTTCCTCGTGTGCTGCATGCTGCACAACATGGCAGTGGAGAAGGCTGTGCCACTCATCCTGGATCCGGATGAGCAGGAACATCCACCCGTGGAGGATGAAGGGCTTGGTCATGAGGCAAGTGAGGATGAGGAGGAGGAGGACGACGACATCCGGAGTCAGCTCATACGCAACTTCTTCTCATAATGGTGAGTCCATGGGTCTGAGTGTGCATGCCTGGAGCCTTGTGTGGCATGTGTTGCAATGTGTGTGTCCAGCTGACTGTATGCTAAGTGACTTAGATGTGTGTTCAGATGTGTCACTCGAGTGATGATGTCCTTCCACACATTTTAGCTTAGACACTCAATTTTAATATAGCACGGTGACACACTTATTCCTGTAGAGTAAATGACCATGCATGCGGATGACAATCTCTTCCCTGACTTCTTGTGTGTCTGTCATCCCCAGGTAGTTTCGCATGCTGTCTGCTCGTGTCATCGTTGGCCTCCTGCTATTCCTCATGAGTATTGCAACGTGTGCTGAATCAGCGTCCCATGCACGGACATGGGGAAAAGTCTATTTGGTTAAGGAGTGCTGCACGGCATTTTGGTGTTGGTAGGTGTTTGTAATGTGTGGGCACTGCTCCTGTGCATGTTGTGTTACTATACATACATGTTGACTCACCATGGGGCACATGACATGTTGCATGACTCCCATGTATCGATAGTCACCCTTCGTAGAAGTCATCTGTGATGGGACTGTGGATTCTGATGAAGGCATCCCTGTGTGTACAACTTCCCTCTGAAACATGCGGGATGCTACGGGTGGACATAGTGTGGGACATCCCCATTAGAGGATAAATGGGGAATTGCAGCCCCTCCGTGTGCAGCAGGGGGTGTTTGGCTCACACACTTCACTTGTGTGCCAGTTCAATGGATTTACAGCATCTGTGTTGTGAAGGGGGTGTCCAGTGTAGGTCTCACATGTTCTGCAAAGTGACCTGTGAGTCTGTTCATATTGATGCATTTCCCTAGGTGTGAACCTGAGTAATAAAGGTGTTCCTCACCCTCCAAGGTGCCTCATCTCTGTCAATGCAGGTCTCTTGCCACTTTGCATGCGGCATCTCTGGCATAGTTGTCAAAGATTGTACATATGAGTCTATGTGTAGTTTAGCAACATGCATGCAGTTCTTCAGGGATTTGAATATCCATTGTGCATGATGTCCATGGTTGTGTATGTATTTGGGCATGTTGGTGGCCACAACAGACCGTCAACACCTGCTGAGGGTGTGTATCCTGTGCGCAGCTCGTCCTTCAGTTCAAGGATCCGGTGTCAGTCATCTTTGGGGATTGAAAAAAAGATTGGACAAAAATCGTGCACTCGTGTTGTGAAGCGAGGGTAATCAAAAGTTGAGAGAGGTTCGTGGGTGCAAGCGAGTAGATCCCCCTGAGTTGGGATGAATACAAGTTGAAGCACGTTCTGGGTAAGAGCTCGTCGCTCGTGTTGCACTCCGGGGAGGAGTATTAAACTTCCAAGGTAAATCAAAAGTACATGAGATGTTTGTTTATCACGTTAGATTCTTTAATCATCATTCAGTTCAAAAACTTTGTTGATATGAATATCACATGTCGGTATAATCCAAAATAACCTAAAGTGCCCAATGCATTTTGGGCTAGCAGGGCCCTTCATCAGGGGCAGCACTATAAAGAAAGAAAAACAAGGATTCAGCCTACATCCTGGTAGGTGGTAACAAAATCATGCCACATGTAATAATAACGGGTGAAAAAAGATGCGTCTAAAAATCATCAAGCCATGCGTAAAGTACGTCAAGAGGTACCAATAAGAAAAAATAAGTTGAAGCCTGAGAGAAATAAGTAAAAAATGGTTCACAGGAAAAGGTACACAAGAAAAAAGAGGGGCGAAAAAGATTGCCGCGGGTGAGCCAGTGTAACCCAGGTGTCAAGAAAAAAGGGGGATGC
Source organism: Triturus cristatus (assembly GCF_964204655.1). Classification (NCBI taxonomy): domain Eukaryota; kingdom Metazoa; phylum Chordata; class Amphibia; order Caudata; family Salamandridae; genus Triturus; species Triturus cristatus. The sequence continues at coordinate 540,570,520 of NC_140584.1, read as the reverse complement.
ACCACGTGAGTAAAAATGTGAAAGAGAAGATACCAACTTCCCATGTCGAGTGGCGGGTAAAAAAACGTTGCTGAATACTTACGGTATCAGGAGATTCTGGGTCGGCAAGTCGTAGTGACTAAACGTGTCGGCAAGTGAAGCAACCTTGCGGCAAGCACGGAAGTGTGTGCCAGTGAAAGTCAGCTGATGGATTTAAAGCGTACCATGTGGTTTGTGCGAGCGAATCAAATGAGGTGTGGACGCGTGAGCGAATCAAGTGCAGTAGAAAGGAAACAGACATATACGTCTGCGTAGCCAGGGGACGGAGGGTTGGTTGTAATTCACCACGTGATCAGGCGAACGAATCGCGTTAAAAGTGTGACGTAACTAAGAGAAACCAAATTTGTGCACGTAAATATCTTGTTGTGAGCAAACAAGAGAAAGAGAAGAAACAGCCGTAGACAGGTGTAACGAGTGAAGAACTACGAAAAAGAAAGACTGGTAGTTGTGAGAATAAAAGTCTACAGTGTGTGAAATAAACACTGAAAATAAACGAACAAGATATCAGAAAAGAAGAGTATCGCGTTCACATTGGAAACATGAGTGTCAAGGGGGTGTGTAAATAAGGATAATACAATGTAAAAGAAAAAATGAATTAAGAAAGCAAGGATGGCTCAACAGAACAGTGGAGAAAAGTGAAAATGAGTAAGGAAAAGTGAACGCAAAAATGGAAATCCACAATATATGACATTAACAGGTATATAAGGTTGCGTGTTCCAGGATCTATGAGGGTCAAAGCCATATACTCATCGCAGTTACATTTGAACAGAAAAAGTCATGTCCACAGGGATTTGTGGCCGGAACAGGGGATCATATTACAGATAACAGCCGAGGTCATAACGTTCATTTAACCCTTTAGGGTGAAGCGAGTCAAGTTTGTTCATGCAAAATATCTCTTGTTGTAGAAGAAATTGTGTATTGTTGCATCCTTTGGTTATTGGGATTTGTTCTAGAATTAGAAATCGGAGTTGACAAATGTTGTGTTGGAAAAGATGAAAGTGGTTGCCAATGGGAGATTTCGTCTGTCGGGTACATATGTTGCTTTTGTGTTCGTTCAGTCTGATGCGCATTTTGCGCTCGGTTTTGCCAACATAAACAAGCCCGCAGGGGCATTTCAACATGTAGATCACGTTTTGGCTGTTACATGTGGCTGTTGCCATCAGTTTGATCGGACAACCTTTGTGTGGGTTTTGGATGATGTTGCCTTTAATGATCGAATTACAGTTCCCACAGTTCAAACATGGTGTAGTTCCTTTGAATTCAGTGCTGATGATGGTATTCGGGGTGGACAAAATTTGTTTGAGGTTCCGCGATCTTTGGTAGGCAAATCTGGGCGGTGTGTCAAAAATATTTTTGAAGTCCAGTTCAGTGCTCAGCATTGGCCAATATGTTAAAATGATCTTTTTGATTAGATGACTTTGTGTAGAAAATTTGGAAACAAAGACATTCCTAGGTTCAGTTTTTTTCGGAGATCTTTGTTGGAGTAACATCTGTCGAGTGGGCCTCTCAGCTTTAACTATAGCATTCTCCAGAACTTGTGATGGGTAATCACGTTGTTTGAATTTGTCCATACATTGTTCTTTGCTGATTTCATATAAGTCGTCAGTGCTTGATATTATTTTTAATCGGAGTAATTGAGAGTATGGTAAATGCTTTTTAAGTGAGGGCCGGTGAAAGCTGTGATAATGCAAAAGGTTATTACGATCTGTGGGTTTGGTGTAAACTTGCGTGATTAGGTGATCCTGTTTGTTAGTTATGAGGGTATCCAGAAATGTGAGAGATTCTTGACTTGTTGAGTGGGAGAATTCAATGCGATGTTCCACTGAATTGAGTGTTTTGATCGATGATTCCAGGAGGTGAATGGGGCCTTTCCATTTGATGAAAATATAATCGATGTATCTTTTGTAAAGAATCAAATTATCGATCCATTCCTGTTTAGATAGTATGTTGTCAAGCTCAAATCGGTACATGTACAGGTTGGCATATGTAGGAGCGGCAATCTTTGGGGATTGTGCATCCATTGTCTCTGGGTGTGCCATGGGAAACCGGACACTCCTCCTTTACATACGCCTGTTGCAGTAGTCCTTCCTGCAGCAAGGGCACAGAGAGTTTACAGATTCGGCAACACACACACCTCAAAGATGCTCCTCCCTTCCTCCCTCCACCCTTTCATTTGGCTGGCATCAGCTTGTCTGTGCCACTGTTGCGCCCAAGCGCAAGTCCATGTGGCAGAGAATGTCATTGGATGAGGTGCTGCTGTTGCTCCAGAGGGCCAGGTGCCAGGCCAGGTGACCTGGGAGATGTGGATGGTCCGCTGCCTCTCAGTCTTTTCCGTGGACGACCCACCTTCCTTGCGGGACCCTCAGATGCAGGCCTTGACGATGCTTGGGACGCTCAGTCGGACAAATCCTCCTCCTCCTCCCTCCCTGTGGCTGGTGCTGGTCTTCGCCCGGTGGCACAGGGAGGGTTGCCCATGTTGTCGGCAATCCGACGGAGTGAACGGCTTATGTCCGTTTGCACCGCCAGGAGCTCAGCCAGCCTTGCCTCCATCCGTCCTTGGTGTTGTTGTTGACTGGCGTGTTGCTCGGCCTGCTGGTTCTTAATCTCGTTGAGGGTCCCCACTACCTGGCTGATGCCCCTGGTGTCACGCCGGTATGTCTCCAAGATGTGGCGTATGTGTGACATACCGGTTCCCTCAGCTGGCTGGTCAGGTTCGCGCCTCCGCCTGCCTCCACTCCCACCACCCCTGCCCACATGAGCCTGGCCTGCAGTTGTGGGCACATCGGGTCTACCGGACCCCTGAGGGATGGCATTTGCAGGGTTGTCTGCCTCCTCCTAGGTGGCTGGAGAACCTTGTCCCTGCAGGTCAGACTGGCTCAGTTGTTCTGTGCGGGCAGGGCTCCTGGGTGTCTCCTGGGATGTGGCAAGAATGGGGGTGGTGGTTGGCACAGATGTACCTGACGCAGGTGCGGCAGGGGCTGGGGGACCAGAGGGTCCAGGTTGGTTGGGGTCATCCACAGAGTGCTGAGAGTCGTCGCTGCCGGTGGGATCATCTTCCTGCCGAGCCTGGGCCTGTGATTGGGGGGAGATCCATGACGTTGCCCTGTGTGTGAGAGAGAGACAATGTTAATGCTGTTTCATGCGACATCCATGTTTCATACATGTTCTGGTTGCCACAGTTCCTCCAGGTAGTTGTATGTGCCTAGCATTCACATCAATGTTCACTTGTGGATGGGTATGTTGCAGGGGACTGATTGAAAGGTTATCCTGGGTCTTTGACATGTCGCTTTTGGCCTTGGATGCTTTTTTGGCTGTGGCTTGATCTTGTTGTGTCACATGTCCATTGTGAGAGTGTGTGACTCCCTTGGCTGCCCCGGGGGTGTGTGCTTGTGTGAGGGGTGAGTGATCATCACTCAGCCCGACGCTGTTCAACATCCACATGGCCCCCCTTACACAAGTGGCCCGCCACCACAACCTCTAAGACATCTCATACACCGACGACACCCAGCTCATCCTCTCTCTCACCAAGGACCCTCACACCGCCAAGACAAACATCCACGAGGGTCTGAGGGCCATCGATGACTGGATGCGGAGTGGCCATCTGAAACTGAACTCGGACAAGACGGAGGTCTGGGGACTTCACCGACACCCACCAAACACGCACGCAACCTAGGATTGATCCTCGCATCCTCCCTCTCCATGTCCAAGCAGGTCAACAGCGTCTCCTCCTCCTGCTACGACACCCCGCGCACGCTCCGCCGGATCGACTGGTGGATCCCGACTTAAACAAGTAGAACAGTGACACAGGCCCTCGTCAGCAGCTGACTGGACTACGCCACTGCACTCTACGCAGGACTCCCATCCACACACCAATGGCGGCTACTACGCTTCTGAAACGCCTCGGCACAAGTGATCGTCAACGCCCCCCGCCACAGCCACATCATCCCCCTCCTGAGAGACCTGCACTGGGTCCACATTGACAAGAGGATCACCTGTAGGCTCCTCAGCCACGCACACAAGGCACTCCACAGCGCCGGACAAGCCTACCTGCACATCAGACTCAGCTTCTACACCCCTACCCGCCATCTCCGCTCCGGCATCCTCGCCCTCGCAGCTGTCCCCTGCATCCAACGTACGCCCGCCTGCAGCAGATCCTTCTCCTACCTCGCCGCCAAGACCTGGAACACCCTCCCAACCCACCCAAGACCTACTTGCCTTCAGATGACTCCTCAAGACCTGGCTCTTCGAGCAGTATTGGATCCCCCCCCCCCCTCAGCGCCTTGAGAACCTCACAGGTAAGTAGCACGCCTTACAAGTACCCTGATCGATTGTTGATTGATTGACGGTGCCTGCTGGTGGGTGTAGTGTGATTTGGCAGTGGGTCTCCCTGGTGATGTATCTGTCCCCCCATGGAGCATTCTGCCATGTCAGTGAGTGTGAGTTCCTGTCTTAGATATATGAGCAGGTTGTGTTTGTGTTAGATTTTGCTGTTGTCACAGGAGGGCCTTGTGCTGCCTACAGCAGGACCAAGTGTCAGCTACCTTGTCAGTACTTTGCCAGTCCCTGTGCATTGCGCATGGTGCGTGGGTATGTACCTGGGCCATATGGGCTGAGGGCAATGGTGTCTGTTTCTGAGTTGTACAATATGTTTCGTGATCCCCACCCTCCCAGCATCCCGGACATCCTGTCTGGGGTTTGGGGTTTGGGGTTTGTGTAGGCTGGGACATGGCATGGCCTTGCTTTGTAAATGGGGCATACTCATGTTAGTGGCCTGAGCGTTGTTTAGAGTGTGGTTGTGTCAGGTGAGGGCTTGGGGGTAGGTGAGTGCATTTGTTGTAGTTGGGGTGTGGATGCCATTCCCCCCATGTTACGTGAGTTGTTTGTGTACTCACCAGGCTCTCGAACTCCTTCGACTCCGTGTACTCCCACCGGCGGAAGCAGGGCCATCACCTTCTCCTCCCAGGGATGGTAATGTACCGGTCTGCGGGGCAGCCCACCTCCTGTGATGTTACTCTGGGCGTATTCCTCGTTCATTTTGCACTTGACTGCCCTGAGCAGATCGTACCACCTGGCTTGACATTCATTCCTGGTCCTTCTGATGGGCGCAACAGCATTCACCCGATCGACGATCCTCTGCCACATGCTAGTTTTTTGGGATATGCTGGTCTGTCTGACCAATGTTCCAAAGAGCTGTGGCTCGACTCTGATGATTTCGCTGACAAGGATGTCCAGCTCCTCCCTTGTGAACTTTGGATTTTTGTCTGTGGGCATGGTGTGGGGTGTGGGTGTGGATGGTTGTGGGTGTGTGGGTGTGAATGTGTAGGTGTGTGTGTATGTGTATGTGTAGAGGGGGTCTGTGTGAAGGAGGTTGTGTGAAGGTGTGTAAGTTAAGGTGTATGGGTGCAGTTGTTTGTGTGTGATGTCTGTCAGCAGTGGGTCTGTTGCAAAGGCTCATGGTTTGTGTTTGTGGGCCCTTTTTATTGGTCCATTTGTGGGTGTGGCTGTGTTTGAACTTTTGGTGGGTGTGTTATAAGAGGTGGTTGTGAGTTTGGGCCTCTGTTTGACTGTTTGGATGTGCCAGGTCAGTCTTTTAGTTGTTTTGTGTCCTGTAGACGTGTTTTGTGGTGTTGTGCGAGTCGAATTGACGGTCCTTGTGCTGTTTTACAGTGCCCTGGTTCAGTACGAGTATTTTTCGCGTAGGTAAGGTGCGTCCATGGCTATGTTGTTGTACAGTGATCACATGTGCAATGGTGTTGTACGACTCGTACATACGCGATGCTGGGGTACGGTGTTGGGGTACGGTGCGTCCAAGTACGGGGCCGGGGTCAGGGGACGGGGCGTACATACGCAGATGCTGTGGTGGGGGGTACGGCGCTTACCTACGCGTGTGCTGCGGTATGGCGCGTACATGCGCGGGTGCTGGGGTATGGTGTTGGGGTACAGTGCATCCAAGTACGGGGCTGGGGTGGGGGGTACGGTGCTTACATACGCGTGTGCTGGGGTGGGGGGGTACGGCGCGGACATACGCGGGTGCTGGGATACGGCACGTACATGCGCGGGTGCTGGGGTGGGAGGTACGGCACGTACATGCCTGGGTGCTGGGGTGGGGGGGTACGGCGCGTACATACGTGGGTGCTGGGGTACGGCGTGTACAGGCGCGGGTGCTGAGGTGGGGGGGTCTGGCGTGTACATACGCGGGTGCTGGGGTATGGCGCGTACATGCGCGGGTGGGGTGGGGGGTCCGTACGACTCATACCCCCGGCCCAAGTGTACCCGGGGTAGTGGTCGTACAAAGTTCGCTCTGTACGGGACGTTTTCCATATGCTTGTGTATTCGGGACGCCGGTACGGATCGGACTTCAGTTTTACAACTCGTACGTAAATCTGTCCGGGGACGTCTCGTAGACTTTTCCCGAGGCAATTCGTATGTATTTTTACGGTACGAATCGTACTTCGCCATTTGTACGGGACTTGTACGACTCGTACGTAAAAAAACACGGATACGAGTCGTACGGGAAAAATGATTTCCCGATCGGAATCGGCACCTTAATACACATACTATTCCCACTAAAATTCAAACAAACTACACAAACTATTAAAATATATACAAACAATTTACCACTCCCATTTAACACAACACATAAATATTAACATCAAGGAAAATATTAAAGAGCAGAGGGGTAAAATGTAATATTCTCACTCCAGTCAGTTAAACAGTAGGGAGAGTGTTGGATTGCGAAGGGGCAAAAATTACTATTCCGACTGCAATGAGTGCAACAATATGGAAAGTGTTGGATAGCGGACGGATATAAATTACTATTCCACTCCAATGAGTGCAACAGTAAGGAAAGTGTTGGATTGCTGAGGGGTAAAAATTACGATTCACACTCCAATAAGTGCAACAATAGGGAAAGTGTTTGTATAGCGGAGGGATATAAATTACTATTCCCAATCCAATGAGTGCAACAGTAGGAAAAGTGTTGGATTGCGGCGGGGTTAAAAATTACTATCTCCACTCCAGTGAGTGCAACAGTAGGGAAAGTGTTGGACGGAGGAGAGATAACATTTACTATTTCCACTCCAGGCAGTGCAACAGTAGGGAAAGTGATGGATAGCGAAGGGGTAAAAATTATTATTCCCACTCCAATGAGTGCAACAGTAGAGAAAGTGTTGGATAGCGGAGGGGTAAAAATTACTATTCCCACTCTAATGAGTGCAAGAGTAGGGAAAGTGTTGGATAGCAGAGAGGTATAAATTTCTATTCCCACTCAAATGAGTGCAACAGTAGGGAAAGTGTTGGATAGCAGAGGGATAACATTTACTATTCACACTCCAGTCAGTGCAACAGTAGAGAAAGTAATGGATAGCGGAGAGGTTAAAATTACTATTCCCACTCTGTTGAGTGCAACAGTAGGGAAAGTGTTGGATAGCGGAGGGGTATACATTACTATTCCCACTCTAATGAGAGCAACAGTAGGGCATGTGTTGAATAGCGGAGGGGTAAAAATTACTATTCCAACTCCATTGAGTGGAACAGTAGGGAAAGTGTTGGATTGAGGAGGGGTAACATTTACTATTGCCACTCCAATCAGTTGAACATTAAAAACAAACAACATATCATCAACAAAATAAAAATGTTTAAAAAACAAAATAAATACAATAATATATAAATATGTTAAAAATTAAAAAACAAATATATTTAATATTAAAACATTAAAAAAATTAAAACATATTATAATGTTAAATACATATCACAAATACCAACAAATATTATATTAAATACAATTAAAATCATTTTCAAACAAATAAAAAGATTTATTTAGAAATTATTTATTAACAAAAACATTATTACATACATTTAGTTTCTTTACTTCCTACCCTATAACACCACGCAATTCACAACTCACATCTAAAATAAATAAAAATTACTTGCATAATTACCTTAATTAATGAGCAATTAATTGATTAATTAATTAGCAATTAAACAAATATTATTATTAAAAAACAAATTAAAACACCTGAAAATTAATTAACTCCCCACTCTTTACCCCTATAATCCCCACAACCCACACCTAAAATTAAACTGTAAAAAATGTATTACACTATTAAATAACTAATGGCATTTAACAACTAATTATAAAGAAAGTAACATTAATTTACTTCCCACCCTTTACCCTATACACACAAAACCCACACACATTTTTTTAACAATGAACCAAATTAATTATCAATTACTTAATTAATAATAATCATCAACTAATTATTAATTAATTAAAAATAAATTACTTAACACCCTTTACCCATATAAACCCCACAACTTGCACCTACAATTAATTACACAATTTCCATATTTAATTGTCAATTAATTAATTGTTAATTAAAAAATGAATGAATTAAAAATAAATAAGTACCCACCTTTTACCTTTATAATCCCAATACCCACACCCCAAAAAATATAATTAAATAATTAACAAAATTAATTAGCTAATATTTATCCATTATTATCAACTAATTATTATTTAATTAAAAATAAATTACTTCCCACCCTTTACACCTATAATCCCCACAAACCGCACCCAAAACCAAATTACACAACTACCATAAATAATTACCAATTGATTAATTAATATTAATTAACAACCAATTAATAATTATTTAAAAATAAATTACTTCCCACCTGATACCTCTATAAACCCCACAACCGACGCATAAAATTTACCCCAAAAATTAAAAGCACAATTAACACTATAAAATCTAAATTAAATAAATATTAATAAATAAAAAATATTCATTCATTTATTATAATTACATTTATTTCCACCCTATTCCCCTATGAACCCGGTACGGTACTCCAAAGCACAACATTTAATTCAATAAAATTAATAACTACTAAAAATGTAACACATATTAAAAACATAAACAATACTTATAATACATCACATACATTTAAAATATATAATAAAATACATATTCTTAATTTTGAAAAAACGATATTTTAAAGAACTATATTTTTGCAAACAATATTAATGACTTCTATATTTTTTTAAACAATATTTCTTACCTTAAATTCGATATTCTTGACCATGATATTCTTGCTGTCTATATATCTGTGTCACGATATTTCCAACTCGATATTTGTGTAAGTCGACATTTCTAACTCAATAATCTTTCTGAATACCCTCTTCTCACCTCCGGCTCATCCAACTTCACTATTTACATACCACATATCTCACTCCTCTACGCTTATGTAAAGCAGGCATATGACCATCACCGGACTGCGCAGCGTGTGCCTCCCAGGATTGGATATCTATCATGTTGTCTTATCATGACCGCTCATAGCGAACTACTGGTCAGCGGGTAGGAGGGTATTGGTGAAGGTCATGGAGCAAACAGTGGAACCCCCTCCTAAAGTGGCACTGCTTGGCATCCTGGCAGATCTGGGAGGTGCACACTGGTGGACATGGGTACACAGCTCGCCAAGAGGGACACGGCCTGCAATTGGAACACTAAACGACTCCCTAAAGCCGATGATTGGCATACCATCTAGCAAGCCTGGGGCTGCCCACGTAAGCACGCCACTATTTGGGAACTATGGTAGGCTTGCTCTGGACTTAGTAATGGTTTTAGTATTGGTTGATGAGACAACTGGTGTAATTACTCCTGTTTAAGGGACTATATATGGAGAGGGCAGACACGTTATATGGGCTGATTACTGTTCCAATTTCAATTAATACAATTTGATAATAATACAAAAAATTAGCAGGAAAAATGGCCATTTGTGACAACATTTTTATCTATAACTTCTTATCACAATGGCCGATTCATAAAAGCAATATACCATTACGTCCGCTAGACTCTTCTGGTTGCAGGGATATATGGGGTTTGTAGGATGTCCAAGAACCTGAGGTACCCAGAGCCAACAACTGAGCTGCACCTTACAATGATTTTTCATTGTGTACAGAGTATAGACCAATTCATATGGTAAAATATGGGCATGAAGGAAACCTATGTATTTATGAAACGTGCTCCAGATATGAGTTTAGGAGCACTGGTTATCTGTATATCTCTGAATTTGTGGGTACCCATACTAACATGTAATTCAGAGGACCATTTTTAAAATGGCTTCTTTCCTACATGCTGGCTCACATTTAGTTGGCTCACATGCAGTGAAATTCAATCCCTGGTGTCTAGTTGGTGGACCCCTGCTAGGCGATTGCTCTCCTGTGGCAATCCCCAAGTAGGGATCCACTAGGCAGAGATACCATGGGAAAGGGAAGATTCACCCATTTCCAATGATACCTCCCCCAACACCATCAGTGCTCGGGTACTGAAATATGCTCCCAGCACTAATGCAGTGAAAGTGCAAGCTCATTTTACTTTCACTTTAGAGATAATGGCCTCAGCTCTGATCGTCATTACCAAATAAAAAAACTGAGCAGCTGGGGCTACAAATTAAAAAAGGAATTCCTCTGGTGCAACACCAGAGGGTTCTTTATAGCCCTCACCAGTGTCAGACAATGGCGATCTCACGCTCTCCGTAGGTAATGCGGGAGTCAACCATTGGTCGACCCCACACTAAAAGAGTTACAACACATTTAATCATAGCTTTGCCTTGTTTAGGTTTTTCGACGGGTAATATAAGGCCTGAAATAACAAGATAGACTATATTTGTTAGGAGCTGTATGAAATATATTGTAGGGAGATTTAACACGGTCAAAGTAGAAGGTGTTGGTGAGGAAAATCTAAGAGCTAGGAGGAAAGCTCTGTTGTAAGTGATTACAGTTTCAAAACTTATCATACCATGGGCAGAATCCAGTGCCTTGTCGCTATGCTAACAGGTACAGATGACGATCTAACATAAATCTTCCCAAAGAACCAATCAAGCCTAGTGCCTTGATCATTGGCTTTGCCACATAACCAATGGAAACCTACCATACAAAAATATATCAGTGCAATATTATCACTTTTTTTAGCAAAAGAACACAACTACTCAATTAAGTCCACTACGAAGGAACATTAACATGTGAGTGGAGCCAAAGCCCCTCTCTTTGTAGTGGATTTTAAAGCTCTTTTTCAGTTAATCACATAGAATTAAGCCAGACCTAGAAAACATATGCTACGTTGAGTCCATAACTACAATGTTGGTTCTTTCATATTCCTAACATATCGCTTATTTAGATTTATAGGCATCAGATTACCAGAAAATGATGAATTGCTTTAAATCTCAGAAGCACCACATTTATAAACACACTTTATCAAGATTGAAGTACAGTCTGCTTATGCACTTGACCTGAATATCTGCTTTGAGATACCGGTGGAAGCAGCGGTCCAGCTAAGTCTACCTCTTTTTTACTGCTCTCCAGAACAAGAGGCAAAGCTCATGCCCTCATTTAGACATAGGACACAACCAATGGCAGCCCATAGGTTGAGATCCACCTGGAAATCCTACTCTCTCCACCAACAAGGAAAGAAGCCACCTCAGTGCTGACAAGGAAAGGATCTCTCAAACTCCCCAGGTTCAGGCAACATTGTCGATTAACATGTCCTGGCAGCACATTTGAATCACAGTACAGGAAAGGTTTAAAATCCAATGAAGTTCCCTTCTTTATAGGTAAAATGAGAGTGGGATGTGTGTGATGCAGAAAAAGAAATACAGCCTGCCTGCCTGTACAGGGCTCAACCCCAGATCCGCATTCAAATTGATTAGGTTAAGAATGGTGAGAGGTTAGTGTTTCTTGAAATCGATCACAAAATTGGGATCCTATTTACTTGTTTGCTCCTTTTCTATTGACACTCCATCTTTCTAGTGAGGTGAATGAAATGTAAACATCTGGAATAGAAATAAAAATAAGCACTTGCAAAGCAAACAGGTGTTGCATGGCAGGCAATGTTGGATTGGGATTTCTATTAAAGAATACAAATTCCAAGATAACTGCTGGTGCACAGGCATGTTTTGAGACATATTGAAATGCATGTGTTGTGTTGATTGCTTGCACGTGTCAGGACACAAAGGCCATTTTTCATTTTTAACTAAAAAGTTGATTTTCCATTTTTTTAAGTGTGCGTAAAGTGCAAACAATTGTGTTGATTTGCACACCAGCACTCTGCAGCCCTTGTAAAAAATAATTCATGGGGATCAGGTGAAGGAACACATAAAACAAACAGATCGTGGGGTCCAGCAGCACTTTGCAGTTGTGAGGCCCTTATGAATTGAAAAAATAAATTACAAAAATCGTGAGTTGCAGGTTGGGAAGTAGGGCGGACAGACAGACAGGGATCTTCAGGGAGCGATGAAGGGGGAATGAAAGGAAAACAGGCGGAAGTGCAAATAGCAGGGAGAGATCAAGCGGGGTTGGGGGGGGGGTAGTTCAATGAGAGGGAGGGAGAGGAAGACTTTCACAGGTTATAGCGTGTTGGCTATTGTTTTTCACATATTGGGCAGGGCAAGCAGAGAATACAAATGTGCAGGATTTAAATACAGTACAAGGTTTACATACCCTCAGGTGGATTGGTGAGGGCATAGCTCCGATGGGGACAAAATATAGCTTCAGAATAACAGCACTACAAACAGAAATATGGTAGAGCAGGCACCAGCGAAACTGACTGTGATGACTTGGAATGTGAAAGGGTTGGGTAATATAAATAAAATTTGGGTGCAATACATTAAGAGGCATTCCCCTGATGTGATGCTATTGCAAGAGACCCATAGAATGGGGAAAACTTGTTAAGCACTCAATTGCGGGGATATGAAATGAAGGTACACGCAGGATATACATCGGTATCCAGAGACACAGGAATCCTTTTAAAGAAGAGCCTCCTCTTGATAATTGATAAGACTTGGTCTGATAGACTAGGGAGATATGCAGTGTTATCTGGGTCATAGGCGGGAGAAGTGGTAAACATACTCTCAATATATGTCCCCCCAATGCTGAAAGAATCAACATTGAAAGATCTAGGTGCCTTGATGTTAACGCTTCCCACCGGCTGACTTTTCATGGGGGCGGGGGGGATTTTAATATGAAAGGATGTGAAGGCTTAGACCGTTGGCCCGCAAGGGCCCAAACCCCAACTCCAACAAGGTTGGTGAGGTTCCTCGAGGCTTTGGGCCTTGATGTTTGGAGGACCCTGAATCCGAACAAGCGGTAATATACTTTCTATTCCGGGGCTCATGGGAGTCGATCACGTATCGACTACTTGATCACCTCAGCTTCGCAACTCGCACATTTCACTGATGTCACACACATGGCCTGGGGAATTTCAGATCAGTCCCCGCTTTGGATGAGATATAGGGTTGGTACCCCATGCGATAAGGATCTCACTTTCAATTAACCCCTGGTCCCTGAAAATACCTACAATCAGGAAGGGGATTCACTGCAGCCACTAAATACTACTTTCAAGAAAACGTACATTCAGTTGAGTCAGCCCAGACACTTTGGGAAGAATATAAAACGGTGGCCCAGGGGCAGGGCTTATCGTTGATTGCGGGACATAAACAAGAGAAGAAAGCGAAGGTGGTAGAAATCGAGCAGATAATCCTAGACCTTGAATGCCAAATAGTAAATGGTGCAGAGGATAGCTTACAACATAGATTGGTAATAAAACAACAGGATTACTCAGATTGGGTGACGGAGGAGTCCAGAAACAAAATGACAGCGACGCAACACCACGTCTATGAAGTGGGAGATAAAACTGGAAAGCTATTGGTTTAGCTCGACCAGAGGGTGTGGACAAACCGGTGAGTGCCGCAAATCACACTAGACACGGGGGAAGTTCTGCGAGACCCACAGAAGATTGCTGAGGCCTTCGCAGACTACTACTCAAAGATCTATACTTCAGGTTCAAAGGGAACAACATAAGATGCCTCAGAATTCTTAGTAGATATTCCTCTCCCAGTAGTGCAGCAGGGAAAAAAAACCCCGTAGAGGTTGACATCACAGAGGAAGAAGTAACACAAGCGCTCAGTGCCCTTAACTCGGTTAAGGCGGAGGGGTCCAAATGGTATCTCTATTGAACTCCATACGCTCCCGGCTTCCAAAACAGTGCCATATCTCCTGTCTATGCTTGAGGAGAGTAGAACAAAAGGCTGTTGTTTTCCCACAGACCAACGATTGGGAACAATAGTGGTAATTCATAAAGCAGTAAAACCCAGAGATAATTGCTCCTCTTATCAATCAATTTCGCTCCTTAATGCAGAGGTTAAGATATTAGACAAATTATTGGCCATGAGGTTCTTGCCACTATTGTCGATCCTGGTCCATCCACATCAGTCGCACTTTATGCCTGACGCTCCACTGCACTAAATCTTCGACATGGAGTTTTGGGAGGGCCCAGAGAATCCAGGAAGATGCAGCAATCCTTTTCTGTGCACCGATGGCTTTGGACACCATCGAATGGCCATACATGTTTGTGGTTTCGAGCCGTATGGGGTTCCGACGCACTTTTTTGTCCTGGATAAAGCTACTTTATGAGAGGCCCCGGGCTCAGGTAGTGGTCAATGGGAGAACCTCGAGACGGTTCTCCCTACATAGGGGAACGAGGCAGGGATGCCCCTTGTCTCCACTAATATTTGCATTGATGTTAGAGCCAGTAGCAACCTTGGATAAGGGTTGATCCCATAATAAGAGGACTCCGCTGGATGGAGGACTGATAGGATAGAATACCGCTGTATGCAGACAATATATTGTTATATGTGGCTTCTCCCATGGCATCACCAGAATTCTCAATATTTTCATCTCCTTTAGTAAATATTCGGGATATACAATTAATTAGGCAAAATCAGTAATATTTGTCCTTAGTGGTCAAAGGCCTATCCTCCCATCGAAATGTGAGCCTCTAGTCGTGTCGGAGGTATTCCGATACCTTGGGATATTTGTAATGCCAGACCCCAACCGATTCTATGATAAGAACTTGCTCGGCCCCCTGACTTCAAAATGACGTCCAACACTGGCGGGCTCTCCCGCTGTCTCTACTAGGAGAAGACAGCGCTATTCAAAATGATGGCGCTGCCGAGATTTCTGTATTTGTTATAAAACACCCCGAATTGGGTCGGGAATCATACTTTAAGTTAATAGATGGGGCGATCTGAATGCTCCTCTGAGATGGGGTAGCCCCCAGAATTGTGCTTGTAAAGCTGGCCCGTGGTTGGTACGAAGGAGGAATCGCTCTGCCTCACATAGAATCCTACTACCGTGTAGCTCAATTGGTGACTATAAACCAATGGGTTCACGAGCCACACTCGGAACGGCCTACAAAATGGACCGTTTAAATCTCCAGCCGAGAGGATACCTCCGAGCGCTATACACTAACCCTAGGATTCATCCCCTGGAGGGCCCAACAGCATTGACAAATAAAGTCTGGCATACAACCCTTGCTAAACTGGGGTGGATAAATAGAGGAGCACATCACCCGAAAATCGATATCCATGACATATCAGAAGCTCATATATAGCATGCATGATGCTTTGGTGACCCAAAGGGACCGATGGGGACTGGATATTACAGATCTACAAGAGGAGGACTGGCCAGAAGCCCTGGCATCCCTCAAAGAAGTGGCCATGCGGGCCCGCATCAGACTGATCCAACTAAAACTTCTTCACGGAGCATGTATTTCTTGAAACACACTTAAAAAAATGGGTAGAAAACCAGATACTCTGTCATAGAGAATGCGGAGATGAGGGATCATTCTGTAATATCCTGTGGGAGTGCAAAAGAAACAAACAATACTGGGAAGCTATAATAACCTGTACGACAAGGGTTGTAGGAGTGGAACTAACTTTAGCTCCGAAGTGGTATATTTTAAATGTATGGGGAGACTCTGATCTGGGACAAGCAGATCGGACCTGGGTCACGCTGGGACTGATGGTAACGAAATTAAATATAGTCCGTGAATAGGGATCAGGTGAACTACCGACCCAAAGTAAATGGAAGCGAGATATGGACTGGTGTATGGTAGCTGAGAAAGCAGTTTATATTAGCAGGTGTTCGAAGAAATGGGGGAAAGTTTGGGACAAATTGAATAACTACAGAGGGTACCCCTGCACGCCCCCCTTGGAGGAGACAACCCAGCCTGGACTCAACCTCTCCAATAGGGAGGGGCACTAGGGAAAAGTAAAGAGATATAACCCGATATAACAAAATATATGTAAAAGATTATAACCGATAATACTATGTAACTAAGTAATGTCGAAAACTGTATAAATGTTACTGTTATGCTACTGTTCTACTTGATTTCAACAATAAAAAGATGTTTTAAAAAAAGCAGGGAGAGAGAGAAAGGAATCAAATGGCAGTCACTGAAGTGCGTATTGTAAAATAAAAAAGGAGCCTCTTCAAGAATGCAGAGGAACTCATCTAATAAAAAACTGTAAGACATAAATGCTCCCAGGGAGGAGAGCCATTAAATCAAGAGCAGAGAACGGAGACAGACAACAAAGTTTTCCAGTCATGAGCAAGAGACGAACCCAAGGCTCAGACTTTGGAGACGATTACTATGCCATAGGAAACTTATCGTAATCAGCAGTTTGGATTCATTACCGACTGACCCATTTGGATGGAGTCGGTCAGAAATGAATCCAAACTGGATTTCTGAATGGCTTCAAACGGGCTCTATGAGCCTGTCTGCCATTTGGAAAGCCTCCTGTAATACCAAGGGCAGCTCATTTCGCCCGAGGAATTACAATGTTGGATTTCGACAGCCTTTCTGTGCCGGCCTTTCCGATACAGAAAGAATGTTGGAAGTCGACTTTGGGGGCCCCCAGCAGGGCCCCTATGGGTGCAAGGCCTCTGTATGGCGGCCGAGGGAGCACCTATGGTGCCCCCCTGTTGATCCCTGCACCTCTTCTCTTTACAATGAGAGCAGGCATTCCGGTCAGAATGCATGCTCCCATTGTAAATAATAGGACTGCGACCATACAGTGTTCTGTCGCGTCCTAAATGCTGTGTTGGGACCGCAGTCAGGTGGTCGGTCGGTCCCAGTACCCAATCGATCGAAATCGGATCCTAAGTATGTGTTATGTTCTGGAAACAATCTGTCTGTCTACATACAACCAGGCAGAGTAACAAGAAAGGCCTTACTCCAAACTTGTTCAATCTTCCCTCTTCAATCATTTGCTTTCAGTTTATCCTGACACTCCAAGGACGTGGAAGGAGGGGAACAACCTTTACAACGCAACTTTTACAACGCACTACACTTACAACGCAATTTTTACAACGCAACATCCACTACAACGCATTCCATTACATCGCATGACACTACAACGCATTTTTAAAAACTACCTTTACAACGCATTCCATTACATCGCATACTACCTTTACAACGCATACCATTACAACGCATAATATTACATTGCATTTAAGGTAAGTATTGGATAGTATAGGGGTAAAACCCCTACACTATCCAACACTTACCCTACTGTTGCACCCCCTGGAGTTAGAATAGTAATTTTTACCCCTACACTATCCAACACTTACCCTACTGTTGCACCCCCTGGAGTTAGAATAGTAATTTTTACCCCTATACTATCCAACACTTACCCTACTGTTGCACCCCCTGGAGTTAGAATAGTAATTTTTACCCCTACACTATCCAACACTTACCCTACTGTTGCACCCCCTGGAGTTAGAATAGTAATTTTTACCCCTACACTATCCAACACTTACCCTACTGTTGCACCCCCTGGAGTTGGAATAGTAATTTTTACCCCTACACTATCCAACACTTACCCTACTGTTGCACCCCCTGGAGTTAGAATAGTAATTTTTACCCCTATACTATCCAACACTTACCCTACTGTTGCACCCCCTGGAGTTAGAATAATAATTTTTACCCCTATACTATCCAATACTTACCCTACTGTTGCACCCCCTGGAGTGAGAATAGTAATTTTTATCCCTATACTATCCAACACTTACCTTAAATGCAATGTAAAATATGCGTTGTAATGGTATGCGTTGTAAAGGTAGTATGCGATGTAATGGAATGCATTGTAAAGGTAGTTTTTAAAAATGCGTTGTAGTGTCATGCGATGTAATGGAATGCGTTGTAGTGGATGTTGCGTTGTAAAAATTGCGTTGTAAGTGCATGCGTTGTAAAAGTATGCGTTGTAACGTCATACATCCGTGGAAGGATGTTTCAATAATTCCCAAAATGACATGACCACTCACGCCTCAAACAGAAAAAGCTTTTGAAGCAGGACAGTCTAGTAAGACTTTCCCACCAGCAACAGAAAGTCAGAAATGATTAAGGGAACAATTAAATCAGAATGAAAGCCACAACAAAGATAACCAGCATAGTGGTCAACACAGGGCTGGCCCAGATTCACGTAAACTGGCATCTATGCTGGAAAAGACATGAACATCACTAGAAAAAGATGTTGACGACATTATAAAATGAGAAAACCTGAACATCACTGGATACAAACCTGAACACGATGCAAGTAAAAAATCAAACATCAATGGTGTGCAAATGAAAAATCACTTAAAGATTAAAGCCAGGACAATGATGAGATGAACTTGATACCACAGAGGATGTAGATTTCGTTCTTCCTTGTTCCTTAATTGTTACTAGGGTTAATACACCTTCCTTTTCATCTGCTTCCATCTTGACTAGGTCTCTTCCCATTGGCTTCAATTCAAGCAGCCACCATGTTGGCTTGGTCTGTTATACAACCCACATACCTAACTATATAAATTGCCAAACACTGGTGCATCATTATAACTTTGAGTGTTTCCAAGGAAATTACCCTTGCTTCTATCTGCCAAACAACCCTCCATGTACCTGTTTTAACTATTACTGCTTGTTGGATTTTATCATTATGTCTGCTTATTCTTGGTATTTGCTACACTAATAAGCAAGAGCCGAATTCTACAATTAGATGTTGGGTGATCAAAGGGTGGGCAAGAAGGATGCGACACGTAGATAAGCTGTCCTTAATTCATTCGGAAAGGTCAAAGTCAATAAGGAGCAAAGGGAGCAACCCGCAACTCCAGCCATCTTCAATAAAAGCCTCAGAAGAATCATTCCTTGGAGGCAGTTCGAATAGACAGTAAATTTCTAAATGACATGCAATATTCCAAACTGAAAATGAAAGATGATAAAATCAAAGTGTGAAAACATCAGATTCAATATTAGGGTAGCAAACTGTAGGACGGCAAATTAGTCAGTTTCTACCAATGATAAGTGGTCACTTAAAAGAATGGGGCTGGTAGACTTGTGTCACTGCCAATAACAACGTGTGTGGACTCCTATTTAAGCCTGGGTGGAGTTCGCTGAGTTCTGCAATGTGGTACTCTGCACAGTGCAAAAAAACCTCTGCCGCGCTAGGCAGAGCTCCGCAAGTGGCGGAGTGCGTTGGATAAATGCTGTTCGCTGTGATTTTCAGTGCCAGGGGCTTGTCTGCACTGTGCAATCATCGCGAATGGCACCATGCCCAGCGCAAGCGGGTGCTGCTTCTTTTCTGCCTCTCCAGTAGATGTTTACTTGAGCGGCAGCTTTCCCAATGCAAACGGATAGTTTCTCAACGCGAGCATATGCGATCACTCACAATGAGAAATCTGACCGCCTTCGTTGAGAAATCTCCCCGGGAGGTTAATATTCCACACTCGCGCTCGCCAACTTGATATTGACGATCATGAATGAGGAAAAATCTTGCCAGGAGGTGGATTTTCCTCACTCGCACTTGCCAACTTGATGGCGACGAATGCGAGCGAGGGAAAAACTTCCGCTATGCGGAGCAGAGTATTTCTCAACTCCGTGAGCTCCATGTAACGCAGAGTGTGGAAATCTCCGCAAACTCCGCAAGTGGAGCAGAGTTCACCGCCCAGCCTTGGGGAGTGAAGTGCAGAAAGTGTAAGGTTCAGTGGTGTAGCAAGGGGAATGGAGGGGAGTTTCACCATGTGCGGCACGATTTTGAGGTGGTTATTTGCCCACTCCCCCAGCCCTTATCTGCGGCTGCCGCAGGGTTGCAAGCGCAGGGAACGCCATGGCGGCCAAACGTCTAGCTAGTAGCTATGCCACTTATAAGGGTTGTGACATTTGTCAACAAATTCTAAGCATAAGTCGTCGTGTTAACAAGCCTAATACTTAAAGAAAGACTGACGAGTCGCCCTAGTTCCTATACAGAGTATTATTTCATAAAGCAAGATATACCAATAAAGTACTGGAGTCCTTGGAGATGTGGCAGATAAATGTAGTTTATCAATTTTTTTTAACTAATAATACCTTTTCAAAACACATTTTCCAGTACATCAAGTCAGGTGCACGTTTTGATAAAACCATACTTTTCAATCTTGTAAACATACAGTGCACTTTCATTTTTAATGATCTTTGGTTGAATGCCTCGAATTCAGACTGTTCTACTGTCTATTAAATTACCATTAAAGAAATTCTATTCGATTCGGCTTGAGCTCCTAATTTCCAGACATGTAAGTGCTATAAATGGCCAAACATAAAAATATAATAGAGGGTGACAGTAATCAGAAGTAATTATCAACATAAGTTTCGCACAATATAGATATACAGAATTCATTTTTCAGGTTTTATAAGGTATGAAATTAAACATGATACAATAAAACGGAGATTCATAAATGGTCTGGTAAAGAAACAACAACAATTTTAAAAATCAATTTCACCTCTTTAGTCTATGAATTTTCATGTAAGTCTGTTCTCATCTCGAAATCCTTAATGATACTGTAAAATTGGAAATACACTGCTCACAAAAATCATATTACCATGGTAATTAGTTTTTTAATGTAATGCATACTTAAAGGTACCTATAAGTTATTCAAAGTAAACGAATGTGTTTTGTGTATGTAAATATCTGAGAGACAGAGTAAAGTGTTTTGGATTGTTTTAATCTCGACAGACAGTAGTTGCATAGTAAACTCATAGCACAACAGAGTGCAGTTAAAACGAAACAGAAATTCTGTAATTAGTGTCGATGTGTTCTGGAAGTGATGTCAAATGTAGAAGCAATAGAAACATGACAACTAACACTTTTAATCTTAAGGCCAGAAGTAACCTTGTACAACACACTTTAAATTTAAAACATGGGAAAGGAGATTTGTCTTTCCCCAAACAGCATATAATGGGTTGCTTGTTTGGGAAAGGCATATTTTTAAAACAAACAGAGCAACTGGCCCATGCCCAGAGGGAACCTATTGGTATATATTAAACGCATATGTGTCGCTTGTGGACACATAATGAAATCTATACATCCTTGTATAATTTACAGCAGATTTTAATTCACACAGAGGTAAGCTTATAGGAGGAAAAGATACACGTGCAGGGTATAATTGGGACAACAAGTGGCCTAGTGGTTAGGGTGCGGACTTGCAAACATCGAAGGGAGGCTTCTATCCCTGCTTCAGCACATGATCTTTGTTATGTGGTAATGTCAATACTAGATCCTGAATCTGGCTATGTAATGCTTTGGGCTAACAACAGTGGAAAAACATAACTTACTTTTCCACGGTTATAACTTTTCCACGGATATGGTGGTTGGGAACAACCCATCTCTCTGCGGCCATCTTTGTCGGCCCTCAGGTCTGTGGGACTGCCGTGCCCCAAAAGTGGAAGTTAAGAGCCTGCGAGTTCTTTCAGATAAAAACCTAAACAAGGGCCTCCCTGGCCAAGAAGGTAGCAGGTACCTGCTTTGGCCTTCTAAGAGCCCTCAGGAAGATGATCAGATGGCTCCCTGCGGAAACCCATAGAATAGTGATACAAGGTCTCATTCTGTCGCAATTCGCTAAATATCTGCAGCCCTGGGTATGTAACCAGGAGGCTGCTGATTATTCAGAATGCTGCATCCGGAGTCCTGCTGAGCATTCCAAGATCACAGTCTGCATGCTCGGTCTTGGTTACCCTCCATTGGCTACCAGTAAAGAAAAGGATAGAATATAAAACAATCTGCATTGTACACAAAGTAAATCATGCTCAGAGACCACATATCCTTGGTCATCTCATCATCCTGTACAAAAACACACTAAGGTCGTACTATCACTTTCTTCTGGCAAACTTAAGAATCAACAGGGCTAGAAGCGGTGGGAGATCCTTTGCCTATCTAGCATCTAAGCTCTGGAACTGATTCCCTATTCAACTAAGTACCAACAGTAACTTGCTAAGTTTCAGAAGACAGCTAAAGACTCATCTGTTTGTAAAAGTAGTGTATTTTCTCTCACAACTCCTGTTAGCGCTCGAAATCCCGTTTCTGGGTAGCCATGCGCTCTAAAAGAAATAATAACATCACATATTACATCCCCAGAGGAATCGCTTGCTTCTCTAGGTTCCCCAATCTCGCCTAAGTGTTCAGAGACCCAAACAAAGAGGTGTAATGGTGGCTGGTGGTCTCACAAGCCTTCTACCACCTCTCTCTGGTCTCCACAGATCCAAGGGATGCATGAGGAAATGGGTGCTCAGCCTCCACCAAAAGTCAGCAGAACACTGGACATGATCAAAGTCAAGCAAAAAGTCAATAGGTATAGGAGAGCAAGCTGGGTTGTGGACGGTTAATGCATTGTGATGTAATGTTCTTTAAAGAGGGGCTTCTTCAACTCTTTCAGAAATTTGAGTAGCAGGGGCAGTCCTGAAGGATCCAGAGATGTTGTTCCAGATCCTGGGTGCATAGATAGAAGAGGCCTGTTGCCTTACTTTTTCTTTTTTACTATTCATAATCTGGAGTATGATTGTGTCCTGGTTGTGGGTGTGCTGAGAACCACCAGAGATGGTAAGGTTGTCTGAGAGATAAGCAGGGAGCTGACGTGATGGCTTTGTAAATGATGCAGCTGATTTTGAAGATGGTGCGGGATGGTAACAGTAGTCAATGAAGTTCCATCAGGATTTGGGTGACGTAATCGTATTTCTTGAGGTCTTGGATGCGATATTTAGGATGCTCCTAAAAGGTGCCAGTGTTGAGTCTGCGAGACCATGAAGTAGGACATTACCACTATCAAGATGCAATACTACGAGAGTTTGAACAACAATTCTGAATTTGCTCTCTGGAAGAAACATTTTGGCCTTCTTTGGTACCAGGCCATCTTTATGTTTTTTGCAATGTGTTTCTTGAGGGTAAAATTGGTGATCTGAAGCAAGACTGGTAGTCGAGAAGGAGATAGTAAGCATTAAAGTGATCTTGGACTTGATCATAGACACATTTTTCAATTAACCTCTCGATGAATGATGGGTGAGTGATGGGCCTGTAGTTGGCGAGGTCATCATGGTCTAGAGAAGGTTTCTTTAGATGTGTGGGGATCTAGCCCATCTTGAAAGTGTCAGAGAAAATGCCTTGATTGAAGTACACATTGGCAAGGGTGTTGTGGGGCAAGAGCAATCCCCTGAGAGAGCTTAGATGAGGAATGAGGGTTAGGACATCATCTTCATAAGAAGTGTCTTTAAGAGAGTGGAGTATGTGTGCAAAATTTGCGAAAGATATGGCTTTGAAGAATTACTATTGTGGAGAGCTTAGATGATGAATGAGGGTTAGGACATCATTTACATAAGAAGTGTCTTTGAGAGAGTTGAGTATGTATGCAAAATTTGCGAAAGATATGGATTTGAAGAATTACCATTGTGGAATTCTACAGAAGGGGTGGGCGTAGAAGATGAAGTAGGCTTGGTGTTGTCGATGTGCTGTTGGATTTCCTGCATTTTTTCACTGAAGAAGAATTTGCTGGCAGAGCATTTTATTGTGGAGGGAGGAATAGGTTGGGCCTGCAAGGGGTTGCTGCTGTGCTCGATTCCTTTGAAAAGAGTTCTGCTTCTGTTGGTAGCTTCATTGATCTTCTTGTTATACTACTTTTTTTGGCTGATCTAATGAGCTGTCTGCATGTTGCACGGTGGGAGTATCATGAGGTCTTCAGTAGTTCTATTTTTCTTCCATTTTCTTTACCTTCTGCTGATTAGTCTTTAGTGTATCAGGGTTTTGAAGGTGTTCAACTGCACTTGAGTATTTTAATTGGAGCATGTGTCCACATAAATTTCCAAAAAAAGGGCAGAAGTTTTTAGAAGTGTGTTAGTGACGTGGAGTTAAAAGAGTAAGAGATTAGCTCAAAAGAACAAGTTACTTAGCTTTGATAACAGCTCCGTCCATCACCACCCCCTTTTGTACCGCTTTGTTCGCCATAAGTTGGCAGGGTATGCTCAGACGTGAGTCCCTTGCTCACTTTGCCACTGGATTCAAGCCAGCCTGGCTGAAGACGGCTGAAATGCCAGAAACCGGTCCTAGGAAGCTTGTTTCCGGTCCAGGGAAGGCATGGCTTGGCAGTTCGGGCTGGACTGTTCCCATGAGGCACAGGGTCAGACTGATTTGCATATGGCCATGTCTGAACTGGGGTGGCAGAGTGGGCTAAAGAACGGTGATGGATCAAACCCAGATCTGTTGACTGGGTGTGAGTGTTTGATTGGTTCTGATGCTCCGTCCATCACCATCCCCTTTTGTACCGCTTTGTTCGCCATAAGTTGGCAGGGTATGCTCAGACGTGAGTCCCTTGCTCACTTTGCCACTGGATTCAAGCAAGCCTGGCTGAAGACGGCTGAAATGCCAGAAACCGGTCCTAGGAAGCTTGTTTCCGGTCCAGGGAAGGCATGGCTTGGCAGTTCCGGCTGGACTGTTCCCATGAGGCACAGGGTCAGACTGATTTGCATATGGCCATGTCTGAACTGGGGTGGCAGAGTGGGCTAAAGAACGGTGATGGATCAAACCCAGATCTGTTGACTGGGTGTGAGTGTTTGATTGGTTCTGATGCTCCGTCCATCACCACCCCCTTTTGTACCGCAGAAACTCTTTCTAACCACAGATTCCTCACCTTGTGAACTACCCCAGGTGCCATACTAGATTCTGAGAAATTTTATAGTAATGTCCTTTCGTGTCAGTAGATGGCGTCGTGCAGCTCTGGCCCGCCCCAGATGTGACTTCGGGCCCACCACGTCTGTGTCGCCTCTGCGTGCTGATGTCCATTTCTTTCTGATCTCCGTCCATGTCGTCGGACGCGGAACCCAAATAAAACAGTATAGTTCAGGGTGCAGATCTCTAGATTGCGATCTTATTAACAGACTGTATGAGTTCATTTCACAGAATGGAGAAAATCGGGAAGGAAACTACGTTTGGGCAGAGTTTCTACCAGAGAAGGCATTACTGAAGGTAAGGGACCTGTTCTTCTAATAGAGTTTCCTGTCGCAGGGCCAACTTCCCCACTCCAATCTGTTTATTACAATACCACAGAACCTGGGCTCACTCTCCCTTGATGGTCAGGAGAAACGCCTTTAGTGCCAAGTGAATCGCTCGCAACTCCAGCATGTTTATGTAGAGGTGAGTCTCTGCTGGAGACAAGAGCTCTCTGATTACTGCCTCTCCCAGATGACCGCTCCACCCCAGCAGAAATGCGTCAGTTGCAACTGACAGTCCTGGGTTGGGTACTGAGAGTGGGTCTGCCACTGGCCCAATTACAGTCAAGCAGCCACCACTGCAGGCTTTTCACAGTTTCCTTCGACACATGGATAAACCTTGACAGGTATACTTGGTGCTGAGCATACTGAGACTTTGGATCCCAATGCACAGCCTGGTGTGCCACTTGCACAGGATGCAGGTCAAGAAGCCTCAGACCTGCACCCATTGAGACCCAGGTAAAGGGTTGAAACATTGGTATAATAGTCCACATGACCTGGACTAGTTGAAGTGGATGGAAGGCTCAGAAGAGCACCGTATCCAGGATGGCTCCATTGTGATGGAGTCAGGTGTAACTTTGGCACATTGATGGAAAACCCCAATTATGTCAACTGGTCAGTCATTGTCAGAAGGTAGCTTACAACTCTTTGAGGCAAGTTCATCTTCAGTAGACAGTCGTTGAGAAATGGGAAGACTGGTATTCCCAACCTTCGAAGATGGGATGCGACCACCATCAACACCTTCGTGAACACCCGAGATGCACTGGTAAAGCCAAAGAGGAGCAAAGAGAAGTGAAAGTGCTCTTGGCATACCTGAAATCGCAGGCAGCATCTGTGGTACTGTAGGAAGGGAATGTGGAAAAAGGCATCCCGCAAATCCAATGCCACAATCCAGTCTGCTGTATCCAGGGCAAACATTTTGGACTTGTCCTTATGGAGGCAGAAGTTCAGAGTGCGAAGATCTAGGATGGGACAAAGGCCTCCATCCTTCTTCAGCATCAGGAAATATGAGTAACAACAGTACTCATCTCTGGTGCCGGCACTGTCTTCATGGCTCCCTTGGCTGAGAGCTTGAACCTTTCTCTGGGAGGTGTTGTTGTGTGGTTGGCATATCAGGTGGATGTGACAGGAAGAGTAGGGAGTTGCTGTGTTCCAAAATCTGGAGCACCCATTGGCCGGATGTGATGTTCCCCGATGTAGGAGTGCCAATGTCAGTGACCATGAAGCCAGCAGAAAGTATAAGTAAGTTTCTGAATAGAATGAAGGAATGATAGGGACAAGAACAAGCATTGGCATAGCCAATAGGTCTCGCCTTTGGGACCTTATAAGTATTTAGTTATGCAGCACAATATCCTTGGTGCAACAACATTATGGTGCCGATTACGATCCGGTAAAAAAAATTCCCCATACGACTCGTATCCGGTCTTTTTACCGTACGAATCGTACAAGTGCCGTACAAACTGCCAATTACGATTCGCATGGGAGAAAGTCCATACGAATCGCATTGGGAATTATTCCCCACACGTTCTCGGGTCGGAAAATGTGTCCGACACGTCCACGGACGATTTACCGTACAAATGTGAAAAGTGAAGTCCGACCGCGGAATTACGATCCATCCCGTGCGTCCGATGGTACAACCGTATGGAAAAAACACCGTCCGGACCGAACTCCCATAGCAACCATGGAGACATGTGCCCGCATACGCGCCCAACACTCCCCCCAGCCCTCCTCTGTACGAGTCGAATCCCCCCCTCCCGGCCCCCATACATATGCGCCCACCCCCCCTTCAGCCCCCGTACGTTCGAGTCGTACCCCCCCGTGTATGTACACCCGTGTACGTGTCGAACCCCCCCTGTATGTACACCTGTGTACGTTCGAGTCGTACCCCCATGTATGTACACCCGTGTACATGTCGAACCCCCCCGTATGTACACCTGTGTACGTTCGAGTCGTACCCCCACCCGTGTATGTACGGTGCGCGCTGGGGGTACGCACCGTACATACACGGGTGGGGGTACGACTAGAACGTACACGGGTGTACATACAGGGGGGGTTCGACACGTACATGGGTGTACATACACGGGGGGGTACAACTCGAACGTACACGGGTGTACATACAGGGGGGGTTCGACACGTACACGGGTGTACATACACGGGTGGGGGTACGACTCAAACGTACGGGGGCTGGGGGGACAACTCGAACGTACGGGGGCTGGGGGGTACGACTCGAACGTACGGGGGCTGGGGGGGACGACTCGAACGTACGGGGGCTGGGGGGGGACGACTCGAACGTACGGGGCTGGGGGGGACGACTCGAACGTACGGGGGCTGGGGGGGGTCGGCGCATACATACGGGGGATGGGGGGGTCGGCGCGTACATACGGGGGCTGGGGGGGGTACGGCGCGTACCGGGCCACCTACTCTGGTCGTTTCGAACCGTACTTCGCTTTTCCGGCACTTTTTGGGTGCCGTGAAAATATTGCCGTCCGGACTGCTGTCGGTTCAAATCGTACTTCCTGGGTCGTGAAACGCTGCCTGAAAGCATCCCGACGTCACGTCGCAGCATTCCCGGATCACATTCGTATGTATATTTTCGTCGGTCTGTGTTTTTTACGATTCGTACGGAAATGGTGTTTCCGTGCGAATCGTAATTCCATGTTTGTAAAGTTTTACGACCGGGTACGAGTCGGACGGAGAAAACGCTCCGACCGACGGTTCGTACCCGGTTTTTACCGGATCGTAATCGGCACCCAACTGTTGCATGGCTAAACACTTATAAGGTCCTACAAGACCTATTGGCTATACCAATGCTTGTTTTCTGTAGTTTTAGATATTGTGAACTCGACCCTAATGTATTGAAGTGCTTTACATTATCACCAATTATATTACACAAGTGCATGTTCATTGTTGGTAGGCGCGGGGACATGAAGTGATTTTCCCAGAATCACAGTATGTTGAGAGGGTGCCGACTCGAACCTGCTTGTCCAGCTGAAAAGTCGGCAGCTCTGGCCGTTACTCCACATCCTCTCCCCTCATGGGAGGAATAGTGCTTATACCGACAAAATTATACTTCGAAGCACCGAGAGGCAGCAGATGTTGAGGGAGGGAACATGAAACAGAAGGAGGGAGATAACCGAGGGAACAAGTGAGCGAGGGAGGGCAAAATTATCCAAATCTGGTGTTCAGGTAAATGATTACTTTTCTAGGCATGGCCCATCCATTAGATGTGGTAACGTGTTTTCGTGCTGTCGTGTTTTTATTGCCACCTAACACAGCGAGGAAGGTACGCCTTACATGCAGAGCCAGTGGCATAAAATCTACAGAGAAATAGACCCTTTCCAAAGCTGCATCCTGCACGCTGCTTAGTAAAGCAGTCACGGGCTCTTCTACTGAAATATGGCTGCAGTTCGGAGATCCAGAAACGGCTTCGGGAGTTAGCCCTTCCGACGCAGTACCGAATAAAACAAGCAACGCGAAGGGCACGGCAGCGCTGGCCGTTACGCCACATCCTCTCCCCTCATGGGAGGAATAGCGCTTATACCGACAAAATGACAATTCGAAGCACCGAGAGGTAGCAGGCGTTGAAGGAGGGAACATGACAGGGAACGTGGAGACCGATGAGCAAGGATGGACTGTAAAGGTTAGAAGCGGAGGGAAGAAAAAAACGGTAAAGGGAAGAAGGGAACAGGAGAAAGAAGAGGGAGAAGAAAGAGAAGGAAGGAACTGTTGATGGGGAAAGGGGTATGTGAGAGAGAAAACGGGAGAAAGTGAGACGAAAAGAGAGAACAGGACATGCATAAAGGGAATGGGAGGCACAGGAGAGAGGAAAGGAGGGAATGTTAGAGCCAAGAAGGGAGGACAGAAGACACGAGGGATCAAGAGAGACGAGGGAGGAACAGAAGATAGAGCAATGGACGAAAGATGCAAGATGGAATAGGACAGGCAAGGAGAGAACAGAACGGAAAGAGAGAACAGTGGCGGAACAGAGGAACTGCGAAGACACGAGCGAAAAGTAAAACAAGCATTGGCATAGGCAACAGGTCTCGCCTTTGGGACCTTATAAGTGTTTAGCCATGCAACAGTTGATGCTGTTGCAGGAAGGATATTGTGCTGCATAACTAAATACTTATAAGGCCCCAAAGGCGAGACCTATTGGCTATGCCAATGTTTGTTTTAAAAGCCATGTTGCACAGCTAGACCTATTGGCTTTGCCACTGCTTGTTCAACCAATAAAATGTTGAGTCTTCTTGTATCACATTGCCTTTTATAAGTGTCTTCCCTGTGATCTTGATTGGAAAGCTGGGGCTGGCTGGAAGCCCCTCTCTTGGCACGGACACAGGTGAAACAATGAGAAGAAGTGTCGTGCGCGGCCAGTCAGGGTCCATGCGGGATAGATAGATCCGTGACACATTTTCAATATATCCTCTTAAAATAAACATATGTGCAGAAAATCTAAGAAGAACCTATTCAGATAATCAGTCGCTATAATAAAAAGATGGCAGGGCTTTGGCCGGCCTTCCTGTGACAAGGTTGGTTGCAGATTATAAACATAAACTAAAAGTCATGTTTCTTTTAGAAGCTTACTTTAATGTGTTACAGCTGGTGCGGACGCTGGATTTAGTGAGGCCCCCTTAGCAATAACAATAGTTTACCGAAAAACGGGGCTTACCATACTTTTTTGCGCATGAAGTGGGAATGTGTGCTGTTGTTGAGCAGTTCGCACGTATTTTTCCGAAAACATTAACATTGTGTTTTTTTCCCTTTCATGATGATCTAAACAACTTGCTTTTTTTGTTTCTTGTAATTCACTTCCAACCATAGCCAGAAGGCTTGCAAGAAAAAGATGCACCAGTTTTAAAAACACTCACTAGAAGGATGACAGACGGACATCCCTGTCTTGATTCACACGTGTCACAAGCAGGCTAAACACATCACTGCAGCAGGCTTGTGAACCCGCCGTACTATTTCTCATGTTAATCCTCTGACAGACAGTGTTAGTTTCTGTCTTTGGATGTTATTCAAGAGTCGAAACTGAACTCATCACTTAATGTCACTTAATGTAAGCAATTTATTTTGTCTAGAGAAATAAAAAAAATCTTTGTTTAAAAAAAATAGTACCTAGAAGGAAATCTTACAGCATGGTAACCTCATAAACCATCAGAACGGCACTGGGTAAATTCGAAACCTTAGAAGAGCTTTTAAACTATATAGCTGTACCCAGAGCCTTGCGGACACAGATAGCCTATTTCCGGCACTCTCTTCTTCCATGGCCATATGTCACAGCTTGTCAGGTGACATAAACAACAAGCGTTGGCCGCACGCGAGCGGCCGGAGACGCAATATGTGGTGGGGGAGGGGGAGAAGCGGGAGTTGTGTGTGCGCGTGCGTCATCGTGATCGCTCTGAAAGCGAAAGTGATCGCGATCTCGATGAGGCACGAGTTTTCAAAGTGCTGCTGGCGGCCGGCTGCACGCGTGCACTATCGCGTGAACGCAAGCGTTAGGCCAGCCAGCAGCACTTTGAAAAGCCCACATACAAAATGTCTCTTCGAGCCTTTGGCTCAGCG
The DNA here is from genome assembly GCF_964204655.1 of Triturus cristatus. Lineage (NCBI taxonomy): Eukaryota > Metazoa > Chordata > Amphibia > Caudata > Salamandridae > Triturus > Triturus cristatus. The sequence continues at coordinate 540,539,762 of NC_140584.1, read as the reverse complement.
AGACCTAAAAAGGACCACTGTGGACCGATATGGGCCCACAAGTCACATTTTTATTTTTTTATTATAAAATTATTTGTAATTTTCACAAAAACAACAGGCTGCATTGTACAGTAATGGAGCAGTGGAAATAATGAGGAAGAGTCAAAATTCACATTATTTCTACCAATACATCTAATACCTAGTGTTGACCTAGCATTGGGCCGTATGCTGCCTTTCTTTTGTCCCCCGTTTCCAATAGCCCGCCTGATATGCCTTATTCCTTACTAGTTCCCCTCTCGCCCTCACTAATGTCCATGCCAGTTGTATCTGATATGTCTGAAGTTCCCATTGGTCACGTAGCAGAATTACTGAGTTTTCTCCATATACTCAAGTCTTCTGCCAATTTATTGTCCCTTCTATTCATTTCCATTTGCACTTCTTCAGCAAAGGCCCACTCCAATACATCTCTTCGCCTATTCTCAATCATGGGGTCACGCTTTCCCAGCAATGTAATGGCCACCCTTTACTGAGCCAGGATCAGCGCCAATTGTGTGAATTTATATGCCATCTTTCTCTTTTTGGGCCTTCTAATATTTCCCAGTAAGCAGGCCAGTGGGGTTTCGTCTATTCTAATGCATGGGATTCTATTGATCTCTGTCACTACTCGTGTCCAGTAGCTACGCACTGCTGTGGATCGCCAAGCTAAGTGTATAAAGTCCGCTCCGGGGCCCCACATCTAGGGCAATCCTCGGGTTTTGGGGGATTTATTTTATGGAGCATTCTGGGGGTTATATAAGTCCAAGGCAGAAAGTTGTAATGGATCAATTTGAACTGAGCATTGCCCAAAACTGTGCGTGTGCTACATTTGTCCATTCACTATCCGTCAATGGAGTCCCAATATCCATGGTCCACGCTGTCCATGCCCTAGGAGTTGGGCCGGTTGAGTCTTGTCTCATTGCCCTATAATGGTGTGTTATTAAGTGTTGTCCCGCCCCATATGTCAATATTACATCTAGTGTTTCCATGGCGTGTGGAATTACAGGAAAGAATGGCCATATTGTTTTCGCGACTTCAGCCAACCCAGTGTAATGTATGTATTGGCCCCGTCCTAGCTCAAATGTATCACAGGCCTGTTCATAGGTAAGATAGGAGTCACTGGGGTAAAGGTCTACCAATTGCACGCCTCCTGCCTGCCACTTTGCCATGTTGGAGCCAATATCCATAGGGGGAGCTCCCTGTGAAATGGGGCATGTTTCAGTACTTTTTGTACATACTGCTGCCAGATATATGCAGTATCGCACTATGTATGGAAGTTCTCTGCTTACACCCTGAGCCCTTCATCAGTCTCATTGGCAATGTGTCTGCAGTCATTGTCCCCACGAGTAGTCGCAGATCCCAGTTCTCCCCTGCGTGGAACCACCTGACTGCATGTTGCAAATGTGCAGCACAATAGTATGACTCCATTCAGGGCACTTCCAATCCTCCTTCTACATATCTCGTGACCAATGTACTTAGGGCCATCTACTATGTTGGGCCACCTATAGCAGTGAGGTTAGCGCTGAGCGCAGTCGAGTGAAGTAAGAATTAGGTATTGGCCATGGCAAGTTTTGTATAGAGGCATCTAGGCAGTACTACCATTTTAGAGATTGCCAATTTACCCATTAACCACAGCGGCAATTTATTCCCGAATACCACCGATTTCTGTAGCTTGTCTACAACTCTATCCATGTTCAAGTGTAGCATCTGGGCCTCCGTGTGCGCCACTTGTATGCCCAGATATCAGAATTGAGCCAGTTTCCATCTTAAGCCTACATTGGAAAGCCCTTCCAGCAGCACCCCTACAAGTTTTGCTGTGATTTGGCTCAATTTAAACAAAGGCCTGATATTTCTTTGAGTCTCTCCAGTAGTGCCAACAATCTGAGGACGGTGTCCCTCGGGAAGGCCAAATAGAATAATGCGTTGACGGCATATAAAGAGATTATGAGGCATGCATCCCCTGATCTGATGTCTTTCCCGCTCAGTGCCAAGCACGCTCTGATCGCCAATGGTTCTATTGCCAGCACGAATAACAGCTGTGACAGGGGGCAACCCTGTCGCATCCCTCTGCCCATCTGCCATGCCTCCGATCTGTCCCTGCCCACCTGCACTCTGGCCCATAGCTCTGCATATAAGATCTGTATCCATCGTCGAAATTGAGGTCCTATTCCCACTGCTTTTAGCACCTCCAGCAAGTACCCCCAGTCCACAGTGTTGAACGCCTTCTCCAGGTCTATTGACACTAGTGCTTCGTCCTTGTCCTTTACCTTATGCAGTATATGTGTTAAGTGGCCCAGGTTCATACCTGTATGTCTACTGGGGATAAAGCCTCATTGGTTTTGGTGGATTAACTGCAGCATATATGGCGCCAGTCTGTTAGCAAGCAATTTACATAATATTTTGATATCTGTATTAATCATGGCGAGGAGCCTGTAGGCCGCTGGGACCGATTTATCTCCCTCTGGTTTCAGTATCATACAAATCTCTCCCTCCCTCATTGACTTAGGGAGTGTCCCCGTGAGTTGCGCTTCCGTCAATATCTGAAGTAGATTACTACTTATCTATGCTGGGAAGGCCTGATAAAATTCAGCCGGGATCCCATCTCCACTGGGCGCTTTGGCTCTGAGGAGCACCATCAAAGCTTCGGACAGTCCCTCCTGTGTCAGCTGAGCATCTAGCTTCAGCACACCTGTGTGGTCTAGTTGTGGGAGGGGAATGCTCTCCAAGAATGGGAGGAACCGATCCGGGATAACCGCAGGGTCCGCTTTATATAGCCCCTGCAAGTGCTTCCAGAACACTTTTAGTATGTCCGACCTTGTTCTAACTCTATTACCCTCTGAATTTAATAGATTATAGTCAATGGTGGGGCCTTTTCTTTTTTCAGAATCCAGCCGAGCAACTGGCCAGTCTTATCCCCTTCTCTGTGGAGAAGTTGTCTATATTGTTTAATCGTATATTTATCTAGCCGATCCCATATGTCACTGATCTGTCTGCGTAGTGTTCATTCCCTGGGGCAGTACTCAGCTTGAGTCTTTCCGGATATCTGCAGGGTAGTGAATTCTCGCTCTCCCTCTGCTAATTGTTTTTGTAGCTGTATACGGACCCCGCATGTCATACCCAGGGTTGGACCCGCATTACAGCCTTTAATGCCTTCCATTCGTTGGCTCTGCTAGCCGTTGCCCCCCAATTAAGCAACGTATAGTCCGATAATGCTCGTTTGAGGGCATCTCTCCCGAACGGGTCTTCGAGACTATCCGCTGGTATCCTCCAGCTACGGGTTCCCATCATGGGCTCCCCCATTCCACGGTGCAGCTGACCGGCGCATGGTCAGATAAAAATTGCGCTAAATGTGTCACAATGGCGTTTTCGATCCTAGGGATGTTCGCCGCTAGTACTCTATCCAGTCTACTATAGGTACCATGTGTGGCTGAAAAGCATGTGTATACCTTTTGGGTAGGGTGTCCCAGTCTCCATAAGTCATGAAAGTCTATGTCCTGCATGACCCTCCGTAGGGCGTTAGTTATCTGTGGCTTTGTACCCGCTCTGGGTGGAGATCTGTCTAGGTTGAGGTTCAAAATACAGTTGAAGTCTCCCATCGATAACATGGGTTTGCATAGATCATGTATCAGCAGATCCCATAGGTTATCGTAAAACAGGGGGTCATCTGTGTGTGGTGCGTATGCATTTAGTATGGCTGAATCGCATCCTTCCAGTTCCCCTTGTATATAGACATATCCCCCCTCAACATCAGCCTCAGTGTATGTAGGGGTGAATGGTACTCCGAGTGCTACCCATGTTAATGTCCCCCTTGCGTTTGTATGTAGGAGGAGTGATACACTTGTCCTGTAGTGGAGGCCGCGTTTTAGATAGATACATTGCTATGTTAGCATAAGCGCCTTCGATGTTAGAAACGCCATCTTGCCGCGTTTGCTGCTTTCTGCACACAACACTGCAGGGACATGTTATTATTTGAAAACTGCTTGCTTGCCTTTTCTTCACATGAGAACTGTCTGTTGTCCACATCCCTAGACGTGCACTGCGACCTTGGTCTAAACATTGTGTGCAGAAACAGTCTGAGCCACCAAACAATGTATGTTTTTGAGTTCAGGTTGATCGGCCCACGCTCTAGCCATAACACGCACACAGCTGCAAATATCTGAAAGTCGAGAGCCTTTAATATTGCAGTTTGCATGCATTAGACACACATTCTGAAAAATAACTTTTCCAGGCGCAGAGAAAAGCTTATCCTGTGATGTGATTCACCTAAGCTGATCTTTATGGTATGAGGTTCCACATTCAAACCTAGAGACCTTCTATTGGTATAATAATACTAGCTCACTAGCGAAGGGAGGGTGGTTGTATTCCACTGTCATTTGTAATATGATTTCTCCCTTAGGGCCTCATGTAGGTAAATAAATTTTACCGGTTCTTAAATACCGAGCCGTACCGAATCGGTAAATTAGAATCGGTAAGTTATATGTAGGTAAAAATTCGGTAACAGTTACCGATTCGGTAACATTCGGTAAATACGAATCGGAATTCACCGATTCGGTAAATACCGAGGTGATAATTACCGATTCGGAAAATACCGAGGTGGTATCTACCGAATCGGAAAATACCGAATCGGTATGTACGGATTTGGTAAATAACATCACATGACTTGACGAAACAGCTAATCCTGTGCAACGACAGCCCACCCAACCAGGAACTGCCCACACCCAGGCAGGTGTACACAATTAGCCGAAGTGGCCACACCCAGGCAGGTGTACATAATTAGCCGACCCTGGAGAGGCTTGGAGTGCAGAGGAGAGGCAGGGAGCAGTTGCATGTGCGAGCGGGAAACGAACAGCATGTCCAGCCAGAGAACACAGAAAGACGGAGGGGAAAGGAGGAGGAAGCTCAAATTCAGCCCCAAGGAACTCCAGGTGCTGGTGGAGGAGGTGGTGAAGCAGCACCAGAAGCTGTTTGGGAGGCAATCCCTGCAAGTGCCTGAGGCCGAAAAGCGCAACATATGGCTGGCCATCCAGGCGCAGGTCAATGCTGTGGGAGTGACCCACAGGGACATTGAGGTCCTCAAAAAGCGCTGGTATGACCTGAGGATTGTGACCAAGAGGAAGATGGGCGACATCCAGAAGGAGGCCAGCCAGACCGGAGGTGGAACCAACAGGGCACCTGCCCTCACCGAACTGGAGGAGCTGGTGGCGGCCACAATCGAGCAAGAGAGCGTCGTGGGTCTTGGGGACGCCGACAGCTCTGCCAGAGCCGCAACACACCAAGGTAAGACGAAAGCACAGCAATGTAGCCTCCCCTACCCCTATCCCACATTCCCCATTGTGAAACGAGAATCACACTGCAGTCCACACGTGTCAGTGCAGACAGGCATTGCATTCCGGGAGATGTAGTCAGGGCAACACTAACCATGACGTAAATGTTACAGGGCAACAAGGCATGTCACGCACTCGAGGCACAAGGAGACAGAGGACAGATTGGAATGTGAAATGATTTACTGTGACGCTTGCAATGCAGCCCTTCGGGGACACTGAGCCAATGTTGTTTTTCTGTCCACAGATGTGACATCATGCAGTACAGGGCATGCTGCAGGGGAGACGGCACACCGGCCACAAAAATCACCTCTAGCCAGCACGAGTTCAGACCAGGGAGCAGGCCCACTTGCAGCCGCACCACCAACACAGCCAGCCTCGCCGCACACAGAGCCAGCATCACCTCACCGAGAGCCAGCATCACCTCACCGAGAGCCAGCATCACCACAACCACAGCCAGCATCGCCACTCATGTTCGAATCACCGGCCACATCTCCGCTTGCAGGTGTGAGAATGAGGAGGCGTCCAGCAGCCAGGCTACGAGCCTTCGACACCTCGTCAGACGACAGCATGGGCCCAGAAGACCGCACCGGGCCCCAGGAAGGGAGCCATCCCACTGTGCCCCACACCTCACAGGCAGCACAGACGGGAGCAAGAGGGCGCCGCAGGTCGCGTGTCCAGAGTCCACCAGCACCCACTGACGGCCATGGTGTCTTCTTGGGGCTCGAGGGCCAAATGTTGAAGCAACAGCGCCTGCAATCAAAGGCAGTTATGTCAGTCCAGAGGCACATGCGGGTGATGAAGACAAGCTTAGTCAACATGGACACAAACATTGGCGGCATGGCTGCGGGCATTCGGGACATGTCCCAGTCAATCCAGCAGTTGTGCAGCAAATTAGATGCTGACATCGAAGCACGGCGCCGGGAACGCCAGAGAAGGGACACTACCAGCAGGGCACTCAACCGTCTGGCAACTGCGACTTCCCTACTTTGCCGGCGCTCTGTGACGATGCAGGAGGGCCTAACACAGTGCTGCAGCGACCTGTCTCGGGGGATGGTGCAGGTGACAAGTGCACTAGGGGTGCTATTGACTAGTCAGGCGTCGACAACTGCTGCAGGGGATGCTGCGGAGAGCATCGACACCAGCAGCAGCATCACACCCCCCGTCCCCGAAGCACGCAGGAGCAGCAGGCGGCTTGGGGTTGGCTCTAGTGAGGATGCACAGGCCGTGCAATCCACCACTGCAGCGCGTATGCGCAAACATTGATGTGGCCCTGCTTAGCCACTTCCCATTGGGTGACGTAACCCTGGACATACTCCTTGTATAGATGGTATATTGCCAGATTGGCCTGTTCATGTGTTCATGGCATGGTGCCACATTAAACTACGTCATGACTTCTCACAACTCGCTGTGTCCCCTCACTTACTCAGAAATAGTTGCATGTGATCTCTGCCCGTCTCTCTCTCCCATCGATTGCAGTTGGCACTCTAGCTGCGCTGCCCTCTGGCTGGCCTGACTCATCCTCGTTGTCCTCAAAATATGTTAGTTCCACATCTGTACCTTTTTTCGTGGCAAGGTTGTGCAGCATTGCACAAGTGGCAATAATCTTGCAGCAGGTGATGGGTTTGTACTGGCGTGCGCCTCCGCTCTTGTGGAGGCAGCGGAACCTGCTCTTCAGTAGTCCAAACGTGCGCTCCACCACATTGCGTGTTGTTTTGTGGGCCACGTTGTATCGTCTCTCACTCTGGGTTGCTGGGTGTAGGTAGGGAGTGAGGATGAATGAACGGCATGCATATGCACTGTCGCCTGGATGAGTAAAAGGGAACCATCAGTTACATGCCTCTATACACTCTGATTTGCAGGTTTCAAGGGGCGTCACTGTTACTTACCCAGCAGGTATCCCTCTCCGAATTCTCCGGCACTCAGTCGTGTGTAGATCCCACTATTCTGGAAGATGTAAGAGTCGTGGGTGCTCCCAGGAAACTTTGCAACAATATCTGTGATGATGTTCCCTGCATCACAGATCACCTGCACATTGATGGAGTGGGTGGACTTCCTGTTCCTGTAGATGTGCTCTGTATCAGCTGGTGGACAGATTGGGATGTGTGTACCATCAATACAGCCGATGACATGGGGGAACTGTGCCATGTGATAAAAGTCTGTTTTTGTTTTCTGCAGTGCAGCCTGTGTGTTTGGGAAGCTTATGTAGTGGTGCATTCTCTGCATCATGGCATCCAGGAACTTCCTGAAGAAACGGGACAGGCAACTCTGGGATACACCACCCACCGCAGCTATCACCACCTGATAACTGCCGGATGCCAGTAGATGTAGGCTGCAGAGCACCTGCACATGTGGTGGTATGGCGTGCGCCCTTCTTGTTGGCTGGTCCAGGAGTGGGTGCAGGTCCCTTATCAGGTCCATGATGGTTTCGGGGTGTAGCCTGTACCTCTCATGTATCTCTGCATCAGTCAGCTGGAGTAGTGTGATGCGCTGTCTGTAGATTTGTTCCTCCCGTCGCCACACCCTCAGTCCTGCTGCCTGTAGACGTAGGCGCCTTGCAATGACGTACATGGCGGCCATGTTGTCCACGCTGTTGCATTTTGGGATTGCTTATGTGCATTGTTGATGGTTACCACCTGCTTTCAATCCGTGTTAATTACCGACTCTTATTTACCGATTTTCCTGGATTTCTTAATTACCGACTGCTCCTACATGTCATTTTAAATTTTTACCACTTCATATTTACCACTTCATATTTACCGATTCGTTAATTATGTATTCGGTAAATATGAATCGGTATTTTAGAATTCGGTAACTATGAATCGGTATTTACCGCCTCATATTTACCGAAAAGTGGTTTTTGGACTCCTACATCTCACTTGTCTGGATACCGGTCGGTAACGGCATATTTACCGAAAATCGGCCGTTACCGACCGGTATTTCGCTACCTACATGAGGCCCTTAGTTTTCTATGGTATTGTAGCAATGCTGATGGTTTTAATTTTAATCATTTGTCTGCTTATGTTAGCCAAAGTACTGCATCGTAGGACACGTAGTTTATAAAATAAACATTTTAAACTTTACCTTGTCTTTGATTACTCTTGTGGTGGACTGATATGAGAATAATAACGAACAGGTATTTCTGATTTCCACCATTCCTGAGAGTACTCTAAGTCGCTTGTTCTGGGTTGTCTATACATTGGGAGCTCCAAGAGGATACGGCTAACGAATGGGACACTGATGCTAGTCGGATTGGGGTTCTGGGTACTGAGGTGAGTTTTTGGTACACCGCAATTCACTGAGGTCCTGGTTTCCTGCGCATAGTTCTGTGCATGAGCAGAATCCCTGCAACATGGCGCACCTAACATATGGTCTTCTGATTTGAAGCGCCTTAGTAGTGCTTATATTAGTCCACGACACCCTCACTCTACTTTTGTTTCCGGATAGCGGGAGTGACGGTTTTAACCTACCTGTTTGTACGATAGGTTCCCTCAAGCTTGTTAATTAAAAAGGTTTTCATTTTTCTGAACCCTTGTGCTACTGTAATATCCATTGTTGTTCTTCTCTGTGTCCTTATGGCGGTCAATATTGCAGCGCATAGCTGGACACCTCTGCGACGTCATTTGACGCAGTTTGGGGTGCCGGACGATGGGATGGCTGTTATTTTTGTGGTGAGTGCCGAGGCATCATATCCCTATGAGTTGTTTTACTCTTGGGTGACTATGCCGGCGGTGAATGCAGATGATGATACGTTTCACTCCTATACTCCCACGTGGCTCCCAGCAAACTACACGCCATATAGGATGCAAGAAATTCCTATTTCAGCTTGGCAGCATTGCATTTGGTTTAATGGCGCCCTTCCCCATGCGGTTAGACCGGTTAGAATGGGCCCTTTGTCAATTCCGGAGGCCACTTGGCCGGTGCTGGCCGGATTTACACCTCATCCTCGTTATTTGAATGTCACGGTGGATGAGTTAAGTGTCCTCCATACAGCCCTGATTACTGTTTATAGGGCTTTAGTGCAATACGTTTCACACAACGTGCAGGTGGGGGCACCTGCTGTTGCGGGACAGACAGCTGGCCAGACAGGGGTTGTTATTAGTTCCGTCATGGTTAATTCGGTAATGGACAAGCGCCCCCAGAATAAGGATGATTTGGCTTATTGGCTTGCTGAGAAATTTGACCAGCTGGAAGCAGTATTTCCACACTGGAAAAACACAGAATCCTCACCATTAGTTTGCAGAAGGACTTAGTTCCAGAGGTGTCCGATTGTGACAACTGGGGTAAGGTTTTTGCAGCGGCCTACTCGAAGTGCTTCGGCACCCCGTCTATGGATGTGCTTCCCTCCATCATCAAACGTGTTCAAGATCAACACGGTCAGGAGGCGGCAGTCGAGTTGGGTATGCGGCTTGTCAGAGTGTTCAACGTATTTGCCACTCTCGTACTTGGTAATCTCAAGGGAGATGCGGTATAATTTCAAGTGGCTAATGGCTTGGCCCGCGTTGATGAGCTCGATAAGCCCTGAGAATTGCCTAAAATTATTGCGTAAGCTTATCGAACTATTGGCCGCAGTAGTTTAGGGATTAAGCCAACTATTGTCATTCCAGACTTAATACAGCAGACTAAGGTGAGTTCGTCTGTCAAAGACGATCGTCCAACTTTTCCTAAACAAAATTGGCGAACAAAGAAACAGGGAAAGCAGCAACAGAAACAGGGGTCTCGTCCTGCGTCTCCAGTACAAGCGAGTGGTGAACGCACATACGATTTGCGCGATCGCACTAATATTAGGTCACCTGATAGATTTCAGGTTACTGAACAACGTTCTCCTCGTTCTTCACAGGAAACATCGGTCTCACAGTCCGGTGGCGGAGAACGTGGCAAAGGTCGGGGTGCCCAACAAGGACGTGAGCAGCCCCGTCAGCCTGACGGTAAAGGCAAGCAGGACGAGTTTGCACGTCAACGTCCCCAGTTTCAGAAGAAAAAAGTTGATGCGCTAACAGCAAGGTATGCCACAGATAGTGAGAACGCAGCTTCGGAACCTGACATGGGCACTAACGCTGCTTGACAGCGCAGCGGAAGTTACAGTAGTGCGGCAAGCACTGCGTCCATATCTGGAGGCGACAGCAACTGACACGTTCATTACCGTAGAAACTGCTGACACTGGAGTGGCTCCCCCTGATAGACTATATGACATAGTCCTTTTAATTGAAGGTGACATACAACGTACATTACAAGGGATTTTTTGGGATAATCTGACCTCTTCCTATGAGATTCTCTTAGCGGAGGAGGACTGGCCCCCGGCTTTCATTTTGGATGCTCCTAGAGGGGAGGAGGTAATCCTCCCGTCCTTTGCGCACACAGTGCCAAAGGAACACGCTGAAAGGTTTGCCGAAGAGTGGGCTCAGGTGCTTACTCCGGCGTTGTACCATACTCAGGTTGGGTGGGATAAATTGTCTCCAAGACATGAGATTCCTTTAAGGTCCATGCCCCAGCCGCAGCCCCAATATCCCATGCGCTGCTAAGCTAGATCTCACGTTGCGGAAATCCTTGAACAATTGGAATATCAGGGTGTTACTGAAACATGTGTCACCAATGAATAATCCTTTATTCACTGTAATGAACCCTGAAGGGTCGTACCGCCTAGTTTTGGATTACCTACATTTGTACTCTCATTGTCGGACGTGTGCTGTACAGAATACCCACAGTTCTGCCCTCATTGATAGTCTTGTGCGTAAAAGGTTTAAGACCACACTTGACATATCCAATGACTTTTACAGCCATAACCTGTCCTCTATTAGTAGTTAGTGGACAGCGTTCACTTCTGGCGGCAAACAAAAACAGTTTAAGAGATTAGCCATGGGCTATAAAAACAGCCCTGGCGTCTTTGCCGCACGTGTTGTCTCTCTGTTAGAGAGCATTGACCCTGATGCGTACTCGTATGTTGATGATATCTATCTCACAGATGACGAGTTATGACCCCATCAGTGTCGCGTTGATCGCATCATTGTTATGTTTACAGACTTCGGTTTCAAATTCAACTTTGCAAAGTCTCACATTGCAGAGTATACAGTGTTGTTTTTGGGCTACGAGCTCAACAATGAGGGTCGAGTGTTAGCTCCTCACTTTCTGGAGAAGTGCACATGCTTGCGTGCGCCTACAAAACTGAAAAAATTACAGTCTTTGCTGGGCTTTCTGAATTTTGGTCGTACCTACATTCCCGATTATGCCCAGCGTATCAAGCCGCTATATGCCTTGGTACAACCTACTTTTTCCAAATCGAGCTGGCTGCCAGAGCATTCAGCTATTTTGCAATCCTTGCAAGCTGATCTTCTTGCTTTGAAATACTTACTGACACGTGATAACCACACTAACCTGGTAATAAGAATAGTGCCGGGCGCAGTGGGTTTCACGTACTTAACATTCAATGAGGGCGACACCATCCCCATTGCCTACTCCTGTACACTTCGGCTGAACTGCGCTTTTCCACAGTCGAAAGTTTTGACTGCGGTGCAGATGGCGATTCTTGAAGAACGAGCGCTGTCGCAAGGAAAACACATGTTGGTGATTACACCATATCCTGCTCTAGAGGCAGTGACAAAAGCCAGTGTACCTAATTCTAAAACTTTGCATCCACGTTGGATACAATGGGCCACTTCTTTGACATCGCCGGATGTCACCTACATCTTTGATGCCTCATTGCAGACTCAGGAGTACTTGCAGTATGAATTTGTTCATCCAGCTCCTCTGTCTTTGCGCCCGCTTGAAGATTACCATTGTGTCATTTACACTGACGGTTCGGCGCAACCGGCGACAGAATCGAAGCATGCCTATTCAGCAGCCTGCGCAATTGTGGCGGGTACTTTCGTGAATGGAGAATTCAAATCTGATGTCGTGCATACGCAGTCATTGGGTGATTGTAACGCACAGTTGGCAGAGCTCCGTGCTCTGGTGCTTGCACTGGAGTTTGCTGATCCTCGGGTTATTACTCTTATAGTGAGTGACTCGTTTTACTGTGTTCAGTCTTTCAGCGACAATCTATTCTTTTGGTCTCAGAATGAATATTGTGACTCCAAAGGTAGCACAATTAAGCATAAAATGCTTTGGGTTCGAGTGGCAGAACTTAAACAGCATCTGCCTCTCGTGAATGTAATTCACACTCTTGGTCACCAGCGAGTTGGTGTCCACGCTGTCGGCAACAGCTTAGCTGACGAGGCAGCGAAAACAGCAGTGGCGACTTATCTAGTGGCAGCAGTTACAAGATCCAAAAGTAAGATCGATGATGACATCTTGGCAGCTATTGCTGCTACAGAGAAGGGAAGTAATTACCCGAGAGGTTTCCCTTCTCGGTACCATTATCACTTAAGTCCTGATAACGTCCCGTATGTGAGAATTAACGACGTTGGTGACAGAGTAATTCCCAACGCGGACTGCAGACCGTCCTTGATAACAGCGGTTCACGAGGGTATGGCCTCTGCCCATGCCGGTGTGTCTGCTACTGTTACTCAATTACAACGGCGTTACTGGTGGTGCGGATTGTATAAACAAGCTCGCACTTATGTTCTTGATTGTGACATTTGCCAGGCAGATTAAGCCTTCAACTGCTGTGCGCCCACCACAAACTCAGTTGTACATATCTAATAAACCACTTGGATGTGTTTATTTAGATCCTGCGGTCCTTTCTCCTCTGATACTGCGTATAAGTACATCTTAGTTGCAGTGGATTCGTGCACACATTTTGTTTGGGTATGGCCTCAAAGGAGTGCTGATGCTCGTACTGTCATAAGGGATTTGCGTGTCTTTGTGGGAATTTTTGCTTGTGGTACCTTTCATTCTGATCAAGGCCCTGCGTTCGCCTCTAAGGCGTACAAAGAAGCCATGAAATCCTTGGGGGTCCAAGTCAAATTTTCGTCTCCATACCAACCTGAGGGTAATAGTGTAGTGGAGCGAATGAACCGTCACTTAAAGCAATCCTTGACAGCCAGGGTTTTTGGCACTGGCCGGAACTGGTTAGCCCATCTGCATAACGTTCAACGTGCACTTAATAATCTTCCTAGAAGGTCTCTGGGTGGGCAGACCCCATACATGATGCTCTTTGGCATAAAAATGCTTGTCCTGGACCTTGATGGTCTAGACATGGCGGCGTCAGCCGCACCCTTTGACGTAGATGATCACTGTGCTGTATTACAGAATCTACAAGAGACAAGAGACAGTCTCGCAAAAGAACACTTGCCCTCCACATCTGATGCTGCGCTTCAGATTCCGGTAGTCGGCTGGCTACCTCGAGTTGGAGACCTGGTCCGTGAGAAGGTGGAGAACAAGAAGGAGTTTGGTCCCTCTTATCGTGCCCCGGTTCCAGTGCTTGGAGTGCAGGGTACAAGAACAGTCATTTTACCTCCACTTCCTGGTCGCAAGGATAACAGGTACATCTCCATTGACAATGTCAAACTACAGCGAGTGGCCGATTCTTCTTAGTATGACTCCAGCGGTTTCTTGCCCTGCGATGCTGAGAAATTCTGTTTTGGCTCCAGCTTCTACCACCATGCCTGATATTGCTATCGAGATGCATACAGTTGCTGATCCTTTGTTGCTATCATCGGCTGGTGGTCCGCCTGAAGATACTGAGTATGCTTATCCCACAGAAGTGTCATTGCCTGTTTTACAATCAACCGCAGTTACCCAGTCACGTTTCTCCTTTGATACTAACTCTATGACTTCCGGTGCCCCGTCAAAAGTCTCTATTTTTGCTGTTTGGTTTAAAAGAAATTTTTTAATTCCCCCTTGGATTTACGTTTGGCTGGTGCTCATATGTGTTTTTTTGTTTTTGTCCATTGGATTTGTGGTGGTATTTTTTAGTCTTGTAAATGGACACTACCTAAAGGAAAGATCTACAATTAGCCTAATTGATGGAACTTTGGCCCCCCATTCCTCATCACACATTATGAAGAGGGACCAGACTTTTGTGAATATTACTGCCTGGCCTGTGTTAGATGGGATTGTGTGGGATGCTGTTAAATTTCAAATTCATGGACCCACTGAGGTTATTAATGTTCCGAATGTTCTTCGTGTTTCTATGGGTGATGTTGTGAAACAAAACATCCGCTCTGGTGATTGGGACGTTCAGGCCATAGAGGCACTGTTTTCTGATTTGAAATATTATGCTGCCTTTGATGCTGAAGATTTGTATTTAGACACTGCTAATTATGGGGAACTGTTTTGCTATCAACACTATGGCAATCATTTCCTACATAAAGTCAATACGTTTTGGAATTTTGTAAATCATACACAATGGGAACATTGTCCGACGCCAATGCAAGGCAGCTTCAACACATTGGTGAACAAATTTGCTTATTTTACTGATTTCAGTGTTTCAAAACCTGCCACCTTTTATTTTAAAGTGGCAGCAGAAGCTTCCTCGAAGGATAGGCTGACACACACTAAATTGTTGTATTCCAAGTCCTTTATGGCTGAATTGGCTATCAAGGGGTATGACCTGTGGAAAAGTACTGTTGATCTTAAATCTGTTTGGGGTTCCAAGAAATGGCAGGTGCAAGGGACTGAGGCTCTGCATCGTGCTTGCCTTATCCCAAACCACATGTTATTTTTGAATTCTACTATTTTTCAGACCACCTGCTTTGGATTGGCTACTTCTAAAAAGCTGAATTCCCCCTTTATTCCAGATCTGGGTGCTTATCCAAATTGGGATAATCATACAGATCTGTCTCTTGATGCGTTGCAGTCATACATTACTAATACATCCTTCAATATTTCTGAATTACATTCTGAAGGATGGTTAACTTGGCTGACAAGCTCAGATTCCTGTCAACATCGTTTTCTGGGTCTACAACCTGGGTATACGCAGGTTCGCGTAGACCCCGCTTTGAATCTTTTCATTCTGGTACTACCTACTCTGTAGGGAAGTTATGCCAATCTTGGCTGCAACGTTCCATCTTGGCATCTGTTAAACTTCATTTATCTAAATTAAATGACAAAATAGATTTGAATGATTTTGTTAAGGGTCCTGTAGGTGGCAGGTCCAAAAGGTGGATGTATGCTGTTCATAACAAAGTTTGGAAATTATCTCAAATTGAAGCGGCTTCCAGATTGAGAGCCATTGACCAGGCCAATTTGGAAAAAGTTCTGGCTGTTATCGATAATAGCATTAAGACCCTTTCTTCCAGAATTTACACATTAGATAATATTGTTTCGTCTGTTGTTGATATTTTGCAGGATGATATGTCTGTTTTGTATCATGGTCAAAATCAATTACATTCTATAATGCAGTTTGCATGGACTTTGCAAACGTTAAAGGCTGGGAAAGTCCCCTGGGACTACATGAATACTTCATCTTTATTCCTTCCCTTTAATCTAACTGCGAAACAACAATTCATGTCCATGAAAGATGCAACAAACTCATTACTGCATATTGAAAAGTTAGAACCTTTGCCTTTCTCTGTGGCCGAATTGAACTCCGCTGTGTGGCTTATACACGGGTTAATCACATTACTATTTCCTTTGTTTAAATTCAGTTTGTGCATGAAACATTATGCCCTAGGCAGATATGAACCGTTGGGTACTGCTTTCCTGCATGAAGTTTGGTCACTCCCATTTACATACAGGTGCATGAGAGAAGGTAAAGAAGTTTATTTGAAGGGTGAGGAACGCACTTCCACACCTGATCACTCTGTAGGCACATCCAATTGCATGGCGCGTGCAATGTGCTAGCACCTAATTTGGCATGCGTCCTGAAAGGTATTCCGGTGCCAGCTATTACACCCTCTTTTTAACGTTGCTGGCTAACGGTAGTTATTTGCTTTTAAATAACGAGGCTTGCTGCGGGATGCTAGTGGGGATTCCCTACATTGTGACTGTATCACAGAGAGTAGTCTGCTGTAAAAAATGTCCTTTTTCCACCCCCGCATGGGCGGCTGGATGTATCCATCTGGCCTTCCATTCCAACCTTGAAAGCAGAGTTCAACAAGATGAGCAGAATAAGGGCTCTATTGTCTCAAAAAGAAGTCGCTCTGACTTCTTCCCGTGAAACATTTGTCCTTCACGTAGCGAACACCCGCACAGAGGTGCATGCGCTTTTAAATACTGATCTCCCACTGCATTTCGGTGCCCTGATTCAAACTATATTCAATGCCTCGTCCACAACTGGCTTGGCGCATTTTTTTCAAAATTGTGGGCTCCGGCCTCGTGACCTCCTTCCTAACTATTTTTGGAGTAATACCAGCATTTTTTCATTCTATTTTTTCCAGCGTCTTTGGAGGGCTCCCGTTGATTCTCGCCCTCACGGCTGGTGTGCTGTTGTTGATCTGCTTACTGCGCAATGGCTGCACAATTTGTGTCACACGACAGCCTGTCCCGGCTGCTCCATCTTCGTAACCGGATGCTTGAATATTATGGAACGTTACCACTGGCAACCCTGAGCATAGCCTATGGATGGTCCTTCCGGTTTTCCTATTTTACTTGCGTACAACCTGTTTTTCATTGCCTAGATTGTCCGTTCGAATGGGCTCTGGTTTGTGCTTGTCAAACTCGGTGTCTCCTGCCCCGGATTATGATCGACTGATGAGTCCCTTAGTGGCACATGAGTTGGACTGTTCTGGTGTCAGGATCATGGCCTGTGGAGCGGCACATGGAGTCCTAAGGAATTGGGACATCGGTACGGCAGCGTATGACTTCTTGGCAAGAAGTTATCTTGAAGAACACGACAGTTGTCCTCGGATTGTGCTAGAGGCCCCAGTTGTCGAGGAACATGTATGTTCGTTTACCTTGGTAGACTGGATGGCGGAAACTTTTACAGAACATTCCAATGACTTCCTCTTGGAAGCTGTCACTACTTACTGTGCTTACACGTTGATGGATTAACTTGGATGTCGTCCAACTTTCCTTGTACGACCCACACACATTTTTGGTTTTTTTATTCGACATTTGGGCTCGCTGCGCCTTTGCAAGACGTTGCGATTTTACATTTCCTTTTTTCCCCTTCAGTTTTTTTTGTGTGATTTTTTTCTCTCTTTTTTTTTTCTTTTCGAACTTTCACTCCCCTTTATTTGGATTTCCAATACATGCACTTGGTTCTGCTCTGTCGAACTTGAACTCTGCGTTCTTTTAATTGTATCCCTAATAGTTCGTGGTCCGATCAAGGGAGGGTGTAGTGGAGGCCGCGTTTTAGATAGATACACTGCTATGTTAGCATAAGCGCCTTCGATGTTAGAAACGCCATCTTGCCACGTTTGCTGCTTTCTGCACACGACACTGCAGGTACATGTTATTATTTGAAAACTGCTTGCTTGCCTGTTCTTCACATGAGAACTGTCTGTTGTTCACATCCCTAGACGTGCACTGCGACCTTGGTCTGAACATTGTGTGCAGAAACCAAACAATGTATGTTTTTGAGTTCAGGTTGATCGGCCCATGCTCTAGCCATAACAAGCACACAGATGCAAATATCTGAAAGTTGAGAGCCTTTAATATTGCAGTTTGCATGCATTAGACACACATTCTGGAGAAGAACTTTTCCAGGCGCAGAGCAAAGCTGATCCTGTGATGTGATTCACCTAAGCTGATCTTTACGGTATGGGGTTCCCCATTCAAACCTAGAGACCTTCAATTAGTATAATAATACCAGCTCACTAGCGAAGGGAGGGTGGTTGTATTCCACTGTCATTTGTAACATGATTTCTCCCTTCATTTTCTATGGTATTGTAACAATGCTGATGGTTTTAATTTTAATCATTTGTCTGCTTATGTTAGCCAAAGTACTGCATCTTAGGACACGTAGTTTATAAAATAAACATTTTAAACTTTACCGTGTCTCTGATTACTCTTGTTGTGGACTGATAGAATAATAACGAACAGGTATTTCTGATTCCCACCATTCCTGAGAGTACTCTAAGTCGCTTGTTCTGGGTTGTCTATACATTGGGAGCTCCGAGAGGATACGGATAACGAATGGGACACTGATGCTAGTCGGATTGGGGTTCTGGGTACTGAGGTGAATTTTTGGTACACGGCAATTCACTGAGGTCCTGGTTTCCTGCGCATAGTTCTGTGCATGAGCAGAATCCCTGCAACAGTCCCTGACATTTACCAGCTAATCTAGCGGCACCTGTGTCATCAAGGTGGGTTTCCTGTACACGTTATAGAGATTTTATGTCTCTTTAAAAAGGATACAACCCTATATCTTGTAAAAGATGTCCCCAACCGTCTGACATTCCATGTCACTACTCTAAGGTCCGTTGCCATCCCAATCAATTACTTTTAGTAGTGGTCGGATCCAACTCCCCTCCATCCCCCACCCCATTCACTCCCAGCCTGATTGCATAACTGCTTTATATCTTTGATACTACAAACCCCCTCACACCACAGGCATATAAAGCATAACCAGTTAGCCATTATTGCCGACCTTTTGCTGGTGTCAGGATGTACACAGCTTCCCAGGCAGCCCAACGGGGACCGTCTAACTGTTTTCAAACTCAAAACTTCAATCCCCTTGCACTTATCTATGTATATTGTAACATACCACCATTTGTTTCCTTCATCTTACTTCCTGTCATGCTTGCATTCTTGAGTCATCCTCTTCCACATACATTATAACTCAGTTTCCTGGCTATACATTTTTTTGACCACCCCCGTTCACTACTGTGTTCTCGCCCCCCGTGCTTGTATTCTCTATTGGCCTTATGCCTTCCCAAATAGTCATTCGTCCTCATCCCCCCTTGCTGCAGATCCAGCATCGTTTCCAGCACACAGGCCAAGGAGGCAGGCTGGGTCAACGTGTCTATATCCTGAATGTCTGTAGTCAGATAATCTCCCTTTCCACCTCACCCTCCTCATCTACTCCGACACCTTATAGTGCCATCCTCTACTACTGTTACTCTTTGCTCCCCTTCTGGGACGGCTCCAGGGTCTCTAGTTATCGTAGGGGTTCGTTGCCATTGCTTGCTTGATCTGGAGCCCCATCGCTGTCGTGGTCACGTGGCTCACGAGGGGGTAGCGACTCTCCCCTAATTTCCAACCACTCTCAGGCTTCCTCGGCCGTCTCGAAAAAATGCGCCTTTCACTGTACCGGTCCCTTCAACTTTGCGGCATATAAAAGCATGTACTGCAAATGAAGTGTCCTCAGCTTCTGTTTTACTCCTACAAATGATTTCCTCCTGTCTTGTACTTGTTTTGTATAATCGGGGAATATAGTGATCTTGGCGTTGTCATAGTTCAGGCCAGGATGTTTGCGGCTGCTCTGAGGATAGCATCTCTATACCTGTAGTTAAGAATTTTTGCTATTAGGGCCCTTGGTGGCGCGCCCGGAGGAGGAGGCGGCACCAGAGCTCTGTGCCCCCTCTCCAATACAAAGAAATCAGACAGTCCCTTAGGGCATAGTTCAGTGTGTATCCAGGACTCCAGGAACTGTTCTGCCGATCCTTTTTCCACCCTTTCCGGAAACCCCAGCACGCAGATATTGTTCTTTTTCGACCTGCCCTCTGCATCCTCTGCTCGTTGTTTTAACGATTTCGTAATTGTGGTCATCTGCGCCATCTGAAGTTTGAGAGTGGACACTTCTCCCTGAAGATCCGTTATATTTCCTTCGGCTGTCACTTTACTTAGATCCGCCCTCCGCAAGTTCCCATCCACAGACACTGTTTGAATTTGTTTTTCAAGTGCAGCCAGGGGCAGCCCTTCCATGTGGGCGGAGGAGCATCGCCCCACTGCTTTCTCGCAGTGCGAGAAGCAGAAACATAAAGTGGTATTTTAAATACCATTTTATGTTTCTGCTTCTCACACTGCAAGAAAGCAGAAGGCAGGATTTGGTTGGGGCGGGTGGGGGGGAGTTCCTGCTCTAGGCAGGGAAGGAGTGGCTTGCCCACTGTTGTGGGTGTTGTGTTTGGACGTCCCCAGGGCTGACCAAACCGGTCATGCACACTCTGCATTTTCTCTATGTAAGGTGCAGCCTACATAGAGAAAATGGCCTCCCATAGACGCCTGTGGGGTCGGCGTCCTAGCCAATCCCAATGCTGCCATTGCAGCATTGTGTGTGGCTTAGGGGAGGAGAGGAAGGCTGCCTGCTTCCTGTAAGGGTGAGAGAGAGGAGACGCGACACAGGACTGGAGGCAAAGGTAATTAACATTTTTTTTTTCCATTAAACCCCCTACCCGTGCGATTAATGCCCCCCCCCCACCGGCAGGTCATGGCTGCCACGATTGAGTGCAGCCTTTGATCCTTGGATTTCTGCTAGTAATTCTGCCCTAGAGGGCTCGTCCTGCCCCTGCATTTCTTTATCTTCACCGTTGCCTGTTTGCCTTGTAAGTTTTTGAGTTGGCTGTCAAGGTGTAGTATATTGAGTAATCGTGTTGGGTGTACTATGTTGTGCTTCTCTTCTGCTCCCTAGGGTCCCACCTCAAGGTCCGTGCTTTACACCTCTTAACTGGGCCTCTCCTTAGAGCAGCGGTACTCAAAGTACGGCCTGCGGGCCACTTGCGGCCCGCCAGGCCTTTCCATGCAGCCCTTGTATAAAACAACAGACGGTTCGGAATCAACTGCAATTCCGCCTGTTGTGATTCCTCGGGGGCCACATTCACTGGGTAAAGGATGAAAGAAACATGTGCAAAATCAGTATCTCACAAGCTCACCCGCAAAAGGTCATCCTACTGCAGCTTCCAATTAGAAACAAACGTGATACACATATGTTAGTAGGTATAGAATATATCTTATTTTAGGGCAAGAGCATGAGAAACTTTCTAACTGCCACATTGAAAAGCCCCCTTGATTTGTTTGCTTTGATGCGGAGGTTAAATGATTGTAAATAGATATTCCTACTTGCAACATACTGCTCCGTGCAAAGATGTGGATAAACATGAGAAATGCAGCATAATTTAATTGTCTGCTGATGTTGCTGGACTGTGCTTGTTTTCCATTTTACAAAAATAAATGACAGTGAAACATTTTTAAAGTACGTTTGGCCCATATTCAGGGGGCTTGTATTTGTGGGCTGGCAACTGCCAAAGATCACCGATGACGCCAAAAATCAGCACGCAGAATCTAATCTTCAACCAGTTACCACTGACAGGTCAGCATGGCCTGTAGAACTTGGCGGGTTTTAGAATGGTTGCACGTTTAATTTTTGTCACAAGGACAATGAGTTCTCAGACAAAGACAGACAGAGGGGCAGCGAGACGGAAAGGGAGACAGAGGGAGACAGAGGGAGACGGAGGGAGACGGAGGGAGAGAGAGGCAGAGAGACTTAGATGAAGACGGAGGGAGATGGAGAGGGAGGGAGGGAGACAGGGCGCGAGACAGAGGGAGGGAGAGAGGTAGAGGGAGGGAGGGAGGGAGAGGAGGGGAACAGAGGGAGGGAGACAGAGGGAGAGAGGGAGAGAGAGGGAGGGAGACAGAGAGGGAGGGAGACAGGAAGAAAGGGGTGAGAGAGAGGGAGACAGAGGGCGAGAGAGAGGGAGACAGAGGACAAGAGAGAGAGGGAGACCGAGAGGGAGACAGAGAGGGAGAGGGAGACAGAGAGGGAGACAGAGAGAGAGGGAGACAGAGAGAGAGAGAGAGGGAGGGAGACAGAGAGAGAGAGGGAGACAGAGAGAGAGGGAGACAGAGAGAGAGAGGGAGACATAGAGAGAGGGAGACAGAGGAAGGGAGACAGAGGGAGTGAGACAGAGGGAGACAGACAGAGGGAGACAGAGAAAGAGAGGGAGAGAGGGAGAGGGAGAGAGAGATAGTGAGAGAGAGGGAGACAGAGGGAGAGAGAGGGAGACAGAGAGAGAGGGAGACAGAGGGAGACAGAGAGAGAGGGAGAAAGAGTCAGAGGGAGACAGAGGGCGACAGAGACAGAGAGAGAGGGAGACAGAGAGAGAGGGAGACAGAGAGAGAGGGAGAGAGAAGGAGATAGAGAGGGGGAGACAGAGAGAGAGGGGAGACAGAGGGAGGGAGACGGAGGGAGACAGAGGGAGGGAGACAAAGGAACACAGAGGGAGACAAAGGAACACAGAGGGAGACAGAGAAAGAGAGGGAGACGGTGAGAGAGAGAGAGAGAGAGGGAGACCGAGAGAGAGGGAGACCAAGAGAGAGGGAGACAGAGAGAGAGGGAGACAGAGTGACAGGGAGACAGAGAGAGGGGGAGACAGAGAGAGGGGGAGACAGAGAGAGAGAGGCAGACAGAGAGAGGGAGACAGAGAGAGAGGGAGACAAAGGGACACAGAGGGAGACATACAGAGGGAGACAGAGAGAAAGGGAGACAGACAGAGGGAGACAGAGAGAGATGGAGACCGGGAGAGAGAGAGGGTGACTGGGAGAGGGAGAGGGAGAGAGGCAGACGGAGAGAGAGAAAGGGAGATGGAGAGAGAGAGAGAGGGAGACAGAGAGAGAGGGAGGGAGACAGAGAGAGAGAGAGGGAGACAGAGAGAGAAGGAGGGAGACGGAGAGAGAGGGAGGGAGATGGAGAGAGAGGGAGGGAGACAGAGAGAGAGGGAGGGAGACAGAGGGAGGGAGTCAGAGAGAGAGGGAAACAGAGGGAGGGAGACAGAGAGGGAGGGAGACAGAGAGGGCAGGAGGGAGAGAGAGAGGGAGGGCGACAGAAAGAGAGGGATGGAAAAAGAGAGACAGATATATATACGTGTGTGTGCGTGTGATGTGTATGTATATATATATGCGTGTGTGTGCATATATATGTGTGTATATATACATGTGTGTGTCTATAAATATATATATATATATATATATATATTACCTACTGTCGGTCGCCAGTAGGTAGATCTAGTTAGGACCTACTTTCCATAGGAAATCCGCAACATTCTATTTGGAATAACTTTGGTGCCGATTGACGAATATATATATATATTATCTACTGGCGGTCGCCAGTAGATAGTTATAGTTAGGACCTATTTTCCATAGGAAATCCGCAACATTCTATTCCCAATAAGTCTGGCGCCGGTTGACGAATCCTCGCGAAATTTTCCAAACTTTTGGCCAGCTCCGCTCCGCTCCTACCCTGAAAGTTTCGTGGTGATTCGTCAGGGGGGGCGAGAAAAAAGGGGGGTACCAAAACACGTTTTCCCCATGCAATTTCCCATAGGATCTGTTGTCGCAGCTACAGCCCGAACCGCTGAACGGAATGACACCAAATTTGGCAAAGAGGTAGTCCTCAGTTCAGACTCGTGCCTTTTGCATAAATGGTGTGAATCCGTTCAGTAGTTCCTGAGAAAATTAGAGTTAAAAGTACATAAATATCTATGGCCGGAGAGGATCTGCGGACCCTACCCGCACCGTGAGCGCACCCTCCCCGAACCGAGCGCGCACCCTCCCGATCGCGCGCTGAATGCTAATTGGCTGTCGAGTGTCTGTCTGCATTCGAAACCAGGAACTGTTGGCGGCCATTTTCTGCCTCGATAGAAGCGAGGCTGAAGAAGCAAGGGGAATAAGTGTGTAAAACATATAAAGGGCGCAGAGTGGAAATACTCTGACCCTCTAGAGGTGCTTAGGGGGTCCTAGAAGGACTCTCTGGGGCCCCCTTTTTTTTTTAAACGGTGAAATGCGCGCACGGTGCGCGCATCCTATCGCGTTGGGTGCACGGATTCTCTCGCATTGGGTGTGTGGATCGACGGAATTTTTTTTTTTTAAAAAGACAAGAAGTCATTGGTTGTATGACTACTTTCTACACTGACTTTTAAGACTAGTTTAGAGTTTGTCTTCAATTAATATTCACATGAAATACATATATATGTTTTTTTAAATGTTAAATACTTCGCGGAATCCGAGCACCTACCGCGTCATAGACGCAGATGACGCATCACGGAGGCGTGTAAATGTCGCGTTGCGAACATCGAACGTGTCGCGTATAGGCTGGGAGTCGCGTACCAGTCGCATTGCGATCGCGCACTAAACACGTACCCAACGCATACCGTGCGCGGATGCTACCGCGTAAGGATCAAGAACGCTGCGCATAGGGTGCGCGGATCCAAAAACATTGAAAAAAAATATGTAAAATAAAGTTTTGAACATATAGTTAAAGAAATATTTTTAAAAATATAAAAAAATGTTTGAAATACCCAATAAACACAAATAATATTATTTATTTTTTTAAAGAATAAATTAAATAAATAAATTTTAAAAATGGTGATAAAAAAGAATTTCAAAATAACATGATTAATGAAATTGACACACTGAAATTGAAAAATATAGGAATCCAATGAAAATCATTAAACATGATATCTTTAGAGATAAGTTATAGATAGGAATTAGCATTTAAAAAACCTTTGAAATTCACTGACAAAACCATAGGTTTCATGCACGTTATAGTTAGGAATTGGCATTTAAAAAACCTTTGAAATTCACTGAACAAAAACATAGGTTTCAGAGACGTTATAGTTAGAAATTAGCATTTAAAAAACCTTTGAAATTCACTGAAAAAACCAAAGGTTTCAGGGGCGTTATAGTTAGGAATTGGCATTTAAAAAACCTTAGAAATTCACTGAAAAAACCATAGGTTTCAGGGGTGTTATAGTTAGCTGGACATTTCTCTCGTACAAAACCCTAGAAATTCCCCTGTTATAGTTAGTTCAGCTAACTATAACTCGCGCCCCCGCAATGCACTGCTGATGACGTCACATATTACATCACTCGTGACATGGTCAGTGACATCACTGATGACATCACTGATGACATCTCAAATGACATCACTGATGACGTCATCCAGTGACTGTGTGTTTCTGTAAAGTTTAAATATGTTTTATATATTTATAGTGAAAGGCCTGTGGAAGAATGAGTGGGTGTAAAAGTGTGTGAATGGATGATTTTCTAGGTGCGTAACTGACTCTATAAGTGAGTCATTAAATGTATCTTACTGCAGACTAGTGACTACACTGTGTGAATGTCTGTATGTGTCTGTGTGTAGGTGTATAAGTGGCTGCATGGTTTTGTGAATAGCTATATGAGTGTCTATATGGGTTATTGATTGGTTGTCTGAGAATCTGTATGGGTGCCTGAGTGTTTGTGTGTGTAGGGTGTGTGTGACTCTATGCATAGAGGTGATTCTATGGGTGCATGGTTTTAAGAGTGCATCTGTGAGGAACTGTATGGTTGAGTGAGTGTATGTATGGGTGTGTTAGGGATTGAATGTATATCTCAGTGGTACATGTGTGACTAACTACATATGTGAAAGGCAGTATATATGCGTGTAAGAGTATTTAAGTTGGTATATGTGAGAGTGTGTGATTGTGAGAGTGGCTGTATGGATGAGTGTGTGCTTGTATCAATGATTGTATAAGAGCGTAAGAATGTGGTACTATTTTTATGAGTAAGTGAACTTGAGTATGTATAACTGCATAGGTGAGTAAATGGGAGTGTGATTAATTATTTGCATGACTGACTAGGTGTGAGAGTACCTCTACGGATGATTGGTGGTGTGTGAGTGTCTATGTAGGTATATAAATGCATATAATAGTGTTGTACAGAGTGACTGTAAGTATGAGTGACTGTACAGGTGAGTGAGTGGAGGTGTATGTAGACCTAAGAGTTAATGAGTTGGTATGTAGTTATTGGTATTGGAGTATCTATGGTTTTGAGAATGGACGTCTGAAATTTTGAGTTGGTGTATGAACGGTTAAATTAGGGTGTGAGAAGATGCAGTAATTTATCACATGGATGATGTTATCAGAGATGTCATCAGTGATGTCATTTGAGATGTCATCAGTGATGTCACTGACCATGTCATGAGTGATGTAATATGTGACGTCATCAGCAGTGCATTGCGGGGGCGTGAGTTATAGTTAGTTGAACTAACTATACCAGGGGAATTTCTAGGGTTTTGTACGAGAGAAATGTCCAGCTAACTATAACACCCCTGAAACCTATGGTTTTTTCAGTGAATTTCTAAGGTTTTTTAAATGCCAATTCCTAACTATAACGCCCCTGAATCCTTTGGTTTTTTCAGTTATATATATATATATATATATATATATATATACATACATACATATGTGTGTGTATGCCGGGTCTGGTGGCTCAGTGGACGAATGCGTCCGCTGACGGGGCATGTGTTCAACCTCATGGTCAGTTTTGTTTGTTGCTCTAGCCCTGCACCCCTCCGCCACTGACCCCGCCCCCACCGGTGCGGCCCTCGGCCACAAACCACACTGTAAATTTGGCCCCCGAGAGAAAGTTTGTGAGTACCCATGCCTTAGAGGGACAAGCTCTCTTTGCCAGCCTCCTCTTAGAACAGGCCCTGTCTGTTGTGCTGACTTGTTGCTGTTATATGCAACTTAAGGGGTACCCTCGAACTCACAGGTGGTAGTTCACGTGGAGTTGCGGCCTGCCCTTTCCCACTAATCAGGTGCACTTCTGTGTTTCACGCCCCTCTCCAGGACCGTGGAGTGATACCAGTACCCCCACAGAGTCTATGCCATCTGCAAGGCCCTCCTCTCACCACTGAGGTCCAGTTTCTATTGATCGCTCCCCAGGGTCTATATTCCCCTTTGTTCAGACTCTGCTGTGGGGCCCAGCCCCCCTCCGGGGCTGACACGAATTCCATCGAGGCTTTTTCCTGGGCTTCCACTGCTCTCGCACCCAGCTATGCCTCCCCTGCAGCACTGTCCAAGGGCAGCTAAGGCTTCGGACACACAAGCGGCACTCCTCTCTCCAGTCTTCAATTACAAGTACCGGCCGTCTCCGAGGGGCACGCCGTCCACACAGTCTCTGTTACCCGCAGGGCCCACAAATCACCGCTATGGGCCATGCCCGGGGGATCTGAGCTTCTTGTCCTCCACTCCACCGTCAGGTCCACCCTTTTCATGTGCCGGCACAGATCCTTGCAGGGGCTTCCCCTGGGCCTCAATCACTCTCTTCCCCACTCACTTTTCCTCCGTCATGTGAGACTCTACACGTCAGAGGTCGCCGGCCTAAAGAACGATGAGGCCACACAAGGGGCACTCCTCACTGAGGTCACTGAAGACAACAGCCTCCTGTGCACTTGCCGTCCGCACGTCCGATCCGGCTTGTATGCTGTGTCTCTTGCAGACTCAAGTTCAGCTCCGCAATCACTTCCCTTCTTGGTCGCTGGCACTATACAGAACCATGCAGGTGACCCTGCCCTTTGGCAGCCACCAGCTCAGCCGCGGGTCCGGGACGAGATCCCGGTGTCCTCCTGCCCCCTGCTCTCCTACTGCAAGGTGAGTCTCACCCCCAGTCTCAATTACGTCAGGCACGCATCATGGCGTTTGTCGCAGGCCCGCCGCCTCCATCCAGTGTGCTCCAGATTATTTCCGTTCGGATAAGCAGAATATTTGTCTGTCTGCTTGCAGCCACCCCTGTCATCTGTAATGCTTTATGCTTTGCAGTTGTTTCGGGCAGTATTGTTCAGATTATGCAGGATTAACGGCGAGTTGGTCGGGAGCTCGGGGGCTCACTTCCTGTCCGCCATGTTGCTTGGCTATGCCCCCCAAGTCAAAATTATCGTCAATATTCTTAAAAAGAGGTTACCTACCAGATACAGAGTGGGCTCAGGGTAGTTGGTCTAGATACCAAACCCTGGTGGGAAATACAAGCTAATATATACCCCACTATATACCCCACTACCACAAAAAGAAACAAGAAAAAGATAGAAAACAACAGAAGCAGACCCAAAGAGAAACCGAAAAACTGGTTCAACACAAGTTGAAAAAGACTGCCTTCGAGGGAGCAACGATGCCGCAACCGCACAGATGGCACCCTTTCTGAAAACTTCAGAGGGTTCCAAATAGGCTATGGTAGTAGAGACCAGTGAGTTTGGCAGCAACCAGACCCTAGGGAGTGCCACTATTGCCATAGGTCTGGTCACCTGGCAGAGAGATGCCTGTTAAACGTTTTACTTGCGTCCACAAATTCAGAGCAGCTTAGAGCTATGTCGATCAGGGGCCCTCACCAAGTTCCTCATCAAGGGGAAGAGATCGAGGAGCCCCACTCTGCTGCTGTTCCCCCGGGGCAGGTTGGCTGGCAACACCCCAGGAGCAGGGCGTCTGACGAGTGGGTGTGACAGAGAATGGTTTAAGAGAGGCATCCAGGTCACGCGGCCAAAGTCAAAAGGGACGCATTCCGATCACTAAGTCAAAGACTCCCCATTTTCGGGCACCACATCAGGGACCACTGTTTCCTTCATGGCATGTAGTCCTAACATGGCCCCCCACCAAACGCTTGAAGCCTCTTAATCAAATGAAGGCCTCTCATGGTCGAGTAACCATGTTCTCTTCCTGCGCCTGGGAATAGGTCATGAGGCCTCAGCATGATGACGACTCCAAGGTTCTAGTAGGATGGTTCACCAGGGGGACCAGGCGTCCCAAATTTGCTAAGGCAGTCCCGGTGGTTTTCATCACCACCCAGCAGACTTGGCACATTTTTTTAGGAAAAGTCCTGGGTTTTCGATATAGTCAGGTTTTTTGAAGTTACAGGGCAAATACTAGTTTAACTAGCCTTCTACTGTGCTTTTTGTGATTTGTCCCATTTTGTTGGTTTCCAAAAGTCCGTCACCTTGCCACCCCCTTCCAAAAATCGATAATAAATGCACCAGTTCATTAGGCAACGCATGCCATGAGAGATCCTAGCCACAAGCTAAGGGACAGCAGGCCCACCAGTACGCTGACAGGAAGCGGGTGTTAGCCGAGGAAGAGATGGGGTGCCTGAGATGGGGTATTCCAAATCTCCACTCCGGCTCCAGACAAACGAAGGGCACTGGGTGCGCTCACCTCTAGACCAAGCACAGTGAGTAACGGTTCTCCTACTGTGAGGGCAACATCCAGGGAAAGCAGTTGGCCCTGACTTTAAACCCCACAATGCGGCATAGGTGGGGGAATGGGGGGGGGGGCACTGAGCAGCCTCAGACAATCTCCCCTGCATGAGGCAAAACTGAGGGAAACACCCCAAACTAAGACCAACTGCCCAAGATTAGCCCAAAAAGAAGATTCCAGATACAAAGGCGGGGTCAAGATCAGCCAAAGCTAGGTCCCTGAAATCCACAGGGGAGGCCACGCCATGTTACACACCATGTGCCGGGAACAAGGAGGTGCACACACACCACAACATGCTCATGGCAGACATTAGCAACACCAACGGCAATAGACCCCCTCTTACCATGTGTTCCACTCACTTCCAGAGGTACTAGGCCAAACAGGGCATTATAAGCGCCACTGAGGTTTGTATCAAACGAGGGAGCCCGCAGCTGGGAAAATAACTACTGGAAGGGGCTACACAGCAATCAGGCACTTAGCCACTGAGCGAAGCGCATATAAAAAAGACTAGCATCGCTATAGGACTCCTGCTAAAAGACACAATTCCATCCCTCCCTGTGCTGATGAGACCACCCAACAAACATGCTTAGCACCAATCTAAGCATCAAGTTAGGATTGGAGGGGGGCTCAATGGCTTATAAAGAAGATACGATCTGTCTAGATAAGTAATAATCACCCTTAGTTGCCAAAATTACTAAAACATACCCAACAGGGGTCACCTTCCGGTATCTCACTAGATTGAGACAAGTGGAGTGTGGAGATCATACCCCTAGAGTAAAAATAAAGGGACTCGTAAACCATTAATTACAGAGCATGGGTAATGTTTCTGAGTTAACAATCAACAAAATTCTTTCAAATCAGGTAAAAGAGAAGGCAGCAAATGTGCACCAAAGCTATGTGTTGTCAACTTCCACTAACATAAAAGGGAATAAGGACAATATTTGAACTTATAACAATGAAAGGAGAAAAAATCCATAACCTGCTTAATGAGTGTACTGTCCCTTCATGCAGTCTAGCCTTTCCATGGTGATGATATTCATGAACTAAATACTGCAAACATTTTCAAAACGGTCAGAAGAAACACACCCATCGTAAGAGCACAGGCGGCTCCGAAGGGATTCACACCTCGAATTACAACATCATAACACAACTTATGTATACTAGTATGGTTGGCTACGATCTGCCTACTATGGGCAACTAAACACTTGAGTACTACTGAGGAACTGCTGAGTCAAAAGAGGGTCACTAATGGGGAACTACAGCGCTTGTACTGGGACCTCTTGTATGTCACCTATAATAACACTAAACAGAACTCTAGCATCCCCCATGTACTGCACCCTTTTACATAACACCTGGTATCAACAAATGACCACAGTTGGTTCTCAACCACCATCCGGGCCATGTTATATCTGCTCACAAATCCCACATGCGGTAGGCTCAGATAGGCTTTACCTGTCCCAAAAGGTAGCCTCTGAGAAAGCAAAGTCCCTCATTCACCTCTACCTATGTAGGATACAGGCCAAGATCTAACCCAACAAGATAGAACCGCACAGGGTAGTTGTAATCCTGACCCAATACACACCAACCCAACAGCGTTATACCTCTTCACTGAGCCCACCGAAATCGAAACCTAAACCGAGCTGGGCAGAATGCGTAGGAGGGCACTGTAGGAGAAGATACCAAGTGGCTGAGATTTCCAGGATAAAAGATTTTTGGAGGTAGCTAAACCCCTGACTCAATATACGTCTGCTCCATCATCCACTTGCGAACCGTGAGTGGCTCTTAGTGTGTCCGGGGTGATCTTTTTAAACAAAAAGTGGTCTCTTGATATGGAATTCCTGTGTAGGGCCATACAGCTTGGGGCTAAAAAGGGGAATGGGTCGCAAGAGGAAGGATTGAATGAGTATAGCTAACCCATGTCAGGAAATCTGGGACACCGAGGTGGGTAGATACACTTGATTAGAAGGAAAAGGTCAACCCCAAATTATTCAGAAACTAACACTGTATTCCTTATATTTTAGAGGAAAGGGAACACTACAGATGGGCACAAATGCGAACTGCAGGTGATTTTGCACATCCCGGCTATGCAATGGGGCACATCCACGCTTATGAATTTTTAATGGAAGTGAGGCAAGCATACCTATACTCAGTTGGTTCTCAGACGGAGAAGTGTGTACTCCCTGGTGACGCTGCACACCTGATACTGGTCATTCATGGAGAAGAGCTAACAGACTTGTACCAGCACCCACTAAGAAAAATGACCACCTTGCTGCACAAAGTTCTTGAAAAGAGAACAGCAGACTACTTTGTCTGAGGTCAGTTCAAGGACATCCCAGAAGAGTTTAGACTGTTCACAGAGGCCTAGCTGGGAGCAAGGAGGTCAATACCCTTCTTCACCCTGGAGACAAAAGCTAATGCCCGCGGGCTTCAAATTAACCGGTGGGAAATGATCAAAATGATAAAAAGCACTAAGCTCAGTCTCAATTCAATCAAGGAAAAAATGTGAGCCATTCGCCTCATGTTAGTGCATCATCGGTATGTGCTGGACTTAATGACCGCAATGGAGGGAGGGGTCTGCACCAAGATACACACTTCCTGCTGCACTGTCATCCCAGGGAATGATATGGACAATGGAACATTAACACTTGCCATCCAAGCACTGCATAATCTACAAAGAAGTATGCATGAAGAAGGAGGTGCACCTGAGCAAGTGCAGTTTTTTAAATTGGTTCTCTTGGCTCCCACGATGGACATCCAGTCTGTGTAAATCACTGTTGCCAGTTAATATTGTGCTCCAGGTTGGGGATCACCTGCTGTACAAACATAGTACTCAAATTAGGTATAATGCAAATAACTAGAAAGGTTGTCGTAGTCAGTGAGTAAAGGGAGCAGCAGGACCCTAGGAAAGTAATGATATAAATGCATGAGTTAGATAGTGTAGGTGAAGAATTAACTAGACAGAGAAATGTTAATATGGATATTGATGCGCTAAAAAATGAACTGCCATCCTTATTAATAGAATCACTCGTCCAGAACTCCACATCTACCTCAACACCCAAGTATGTAGTCAGGTAGGCCCTGCGATCAAGGCCCAGGATTACTGATTGATGGGCCACAGATGGGAGGGTGCATAGCTGGCAGGCAAACATATGGGCAGTAAACTCTCGATCAATCCCACAGATAGGCACAGCGACATTACAATTGTCAGGGAAGACTGCCCGCAATAAAGCACACATTGCCAGAGGGGGATAGACATGCTTCTGAAAACACCATAGTCAGATGCCACATGAGTTAGGAACACATAGCCAATCTGGACCATGCACATGTGGTGATCACGCACTCCTCATGCCGGACTCTGGATGCATTCACCACTGGCCACACTGTGTCCACGCAAGGTCGAGACCCACCTGTAGTAACCAATAAACCATTAATTTATGACTCTAAAGCAACAACCAACATTCCTCACCATATATGGTACACCGGAAACTTATAGTACTTGTTGCAATGGTGTATATAAGACGCATTCAAACCTACTGTAAATGGTGAGAGTCCACAGTCCTCTGCCTGTAACTATTCTCCCAGTTTTAATTAAACACACTGTTCCTGTTTTGCCAAACACCTCTTGTCTTCTGTTTTATCTAAGGAATTCAAACCCGAGCAACACTCTGTTGCCATAGCCAGTTTAGGAGAGGAAAGACCAACATCTGGAGAGTTGTCCAGTTCTTTTTTTCCAAGAAGAGAGCATATAATCAAATATATTGTATTCACAAACACATAAAGACAAATACATATCTTGGAGAATAAATGTTACATTATCCACAAATTTCATATACGGTTTTATGCTAAAGGATATTGTATCTAAACGGTCAGCATAGGTATACACATATGTACATATATAATGGCCCAGTATTTATTATGTAGTGTGGCAACTTACAAGAGTTAAAAATAGAGGAGAAAGAGGGGAAAATCTCCTCTCTGAAATAGTTAAGCATTAAGATAATTTTTTCTAAAACTAGCGTGGGCCAGGAGCAAGCCAATCTCTACATCTGCAGTCGCCACTCAACCAGTCCGACAAAGGGGACCAGATATTTTGTCCCCAATTCCTAGCCTGTCCACCCTTACAATTATATATGGCTCTTTCTTGATTGTATATAACCATCAGGCGACCAAGCCAAGCCTGAAACAAAAAAAGTTCTGGATCTTTCCATCTAGTAGTGATCAAAAGCCTAACAACGGCGACTGATAAAAAACTAAATTAATTTGAGTCGTGTCTAATCTACTTTTATTATCATATCCAAGCAACATCATCAATGTGCTAAGGCGGATTTTTCTCACAAATAATTTCTCCCAGAATATCTCAAAGGTCGCTTTTCAAGGATGATAGCTGTAAAACATATGAACCATTTCGGCTGGCCCTTCTCCACACCTAGGACATTTGTTATCCTCCCTTTTTCCCCACCCGAAGAGCTTGGCTGGAGTAAAGTATAGGTTAAATATTGTCTTGTAGTGTTTAGCCTTCATGTTGGCTGAGAGGAGGATCTTTGGAACTAGTGCAAGTGACATATCTGGAGCATTGTCTGTCTCCTCCAATTTCCTGGCCCAGGTTGTTTCGGTCTTCTCAAGATCATCTAGCATAATATCCATTAAGATACTATAAACATATCTTATCTTGCTATTAGTGTAGTTAATTGCCTCTAGGAGAGGGATATTCTCTAAAGAAAGATCAGCCCTGTTTATTAACTTGTAGGTGCTTGAAGTATGAACTGTCAGGTATACCAAGATCATGCTGTAAATTAAGAAATGGACGCAATTGCCCTGATGAAAACATATCCCCAATCCTGGTAAGGCCGCATTGCTCCCATTGCCTTCCAATCACATCATAAAAGCGAGGCGGAAAGAGGGAGGATTGCCACAAAGGTGTATATTTGTAATAGTTTGGTATCTTCATTAATTTTCAAACTTTCTAGGCATTAATTATACACTTGACTCTTTCTTTCTTAAACTAGCTTGGCTCCAGTTGTCAGAGCAGCGTGCCTCGCGCCGCTGTCCCAACTGCTAGCTCATAGATAGTTGAAAGAGCCATTAAGCATTCCTAATCTTCCCCATCCTGTATTCTCTACTATGAACAATATGCTCATCTGCTGAAGGAGAGCCGACCAATGTTTGACTTTACTTATGGTAGCAATAGGCTAGCAGTTGCCCAGCCACCACGTTCCTGTGGAAGCATAAGAAATTTTAAAAAGCGTCTAACTTTACCATATTGCCAAATAAAATTGATAACAATAGAATCTCATTTCTTTAAAATAGATCTTTCAATCTCTAGGGGGGCAGACCTAAACAGATACAATATCTTTGGTAGCATTATCAGATTAAAAATATTGCTCCGACCAATTATTGACAGGTGTAACCCATTCATCTGCCTCAGGTTGGTAGATATTTTACTGATCAAGGGGTTAAAGTTAATTTGACTAATTATATCCACCTTAGGGTTAATTCTGATCCCAAGATATATGGCAGTATCCACTCGATGAGAATCATAGTAGTCGAAATTCTCTGTACAGATTATCTGCATCTTCTCCTTGTTTAATAAGTACCCTGAGGCTAGGCCGCACTCCCCAGCTATGGCTTCAACCTCCTTCATAGTGCTCTCTGGATCGATAGTAACTAGGGCAATGTCATCTGCGTATGCCAGTACTTTAGTTTCATAACCATTTGTGATTACCGGTTTTATTCCATGATTCTTAAAAATGTGTTTGATAATTGGATTTATATAGAGGGCAAATATAATTGGAGAGCAGGGGCTCTAGCCACCTCTATTCTTCCTGATTGTTCACCCATTAATTTAAGTCTGGCATACGGATCTGTAACATTGGCTTAATAGCAGTGATCATTCTGTAACCAAATCACTTTACCTCTAGTACACCTCATAAGTACTTCCATGCCACCTGATCATATTATTTTTCCGCATCAAGAAGGATCATAGCCTTTTGATTCCTGGTTACTTTGGCAATGTCAAACAACGATATGGTACGCCTTACGTGATCAGTTGTCCCCCTACCTGGTAGAAAACCATGTTGCCATGGTGTGACCAGGTGAGCTATAACCCTTCCTAAGCGTACCGCCAAGATCTTAGAGTACAATTTGGCATCTGAACTGATAAGAGATATTGGCCGGTACGAGGTGGGATTGTCAGGGGGATTTACCCTTTCTAGGGAAAATAGCGATATCCGTGCCTTTCCAAGATTCAGGAGGGAGCTCACTGTGTTGTACTCCTAGGAACAAATCTAAAAGGAATGGAGCAAGTCCAGTTTGAAGTACCTTATGTAGCTCCACCTGTATTTTGTCAGGGCCCGCCGCTTTCCCTGAGACCAGCTGATGTAATGCATTAAATACTTCTGCGAGCGAAATGTCAGCTTCCAATTCCTGCCTGGTGGCCTGATCTATCTTTCCACCCGAGTCCGGCCCCCAGGCTGTCCAAAGAACAGCAGCATGGTTTTGATTAAATTCTTCAAATACAAATGAAATATCACTATCATAGGTTACGATTGACCCATCCTTTCTTTTATTCGAAGCACTATTATTCTTTGCTGTTTTCTGTCTGGTAGTTAGTGCTACGAGTTTCCCAACTAATTTACCATATTCATACCTATCGTTCCCATGAGACTGGTATCTTTCTGCACTTTTCTGGGTATAATAGCTATTTATTTCTGCTTTTAAAATTGTGATTTCAATCTGGGTGTGGACTGTATCTAACCCCTGACTTATCCTTACCACATGTTCTTTTTCCAGTTCGCCTAATTTTTCTGACTAGCTCCTTCTCTCAGCCTCTTGCTGCCTCCTGCTATATGCCACAACAGCTAATTACTTCTCCCCTCAGCCCCGCTTTGAAAGTATCCCACACCATACCCTGTGGTGCACTATATCTGTTGTTGTCTAAGTGCCAAATGACCCAACTTCTCATATACTCTATAAATGCTGCATTTACCAATAATTTTCTATCAAATATCCATACACACTGACCTTTCTGATTCCCTTGGACCACAACTTCAAAAACTAAGGGAGTGTGATCTGACATAAGCTTTGGCAGTTTCACAATCCCTACTTTCTTCAACATTCTACGAGAAACCAAAATATAGTTCAGCCGGACATTTATTTTGTGTGGGCAAGAAAAATATGTATAGGCTGGCTCAGAGGGATGTTAAGCGTTTCAGAAATTGCCAAAGCCATGACTAGCCATAAGTAAAGTCAATGCCCTGTAAACTTGCGGCTTTTTCCCCTGATAATTACTCGGTTGAAACCTATCCACTGCCCGATGTATATTCAAGCCCCCACAAATTATTAGTGAATCTGACCAGGATGCTAATTTCACTTCCAGATCTTCCAGCTCTTTAGGATCATCCTGGTTTGAACCATAGATAGTATATACTGTTAATCCCATATCCATCTCCACCAATACCCATCTACCATATTAATCCACCAGTTTATGCCTTATTAGCCCCATTCTATTTCTAGCCAGAATAGCCACCCCGCTGATATTAGTGATCTGAGTGGAACAAGCCTTTGATTGACAGCATTTCCCTCCTGCTCCATGGGATATGTGTCTCCTGTTGGCGTATTATATCCGGGGCTCCTGATCTTAAAATCTCAGTCACCCATTAGCTTTTAATCTTATCATTTACCCTCCCACATTGACAGAGCATTTAGTTGTTTTACCCATCCAATATAAAAAAAGATTAACATTATATTTATTCTCTCAGTCATATTTTGCCAAAATTCTGCCAATCCCCTTTTTCTTCTTCTCTGTTTTTTGTTATATTTTCCACCCTGCTTCCCTCCACCCCCTCTACTCCCTCTACCCCCAACCCCATCCTCCCTTCCACCCTGTCCTTCCCTAACCCCCGAAGCACCCCCTCTCCTCCCCTCTTGCCCTTCCCACAACCCTGAGAAGAGTACAGACCACTCATCGGTCTGTGTAGAGATGAGGGCAGCCTCTTCAACCCACAGTGATAGTTGCATTAGCTTTTCATCACCCACACACTATCCAATACACGTCATCATTGCTGCGTATAAAAAGAAAAACAGAAAAAGCATAAGACCAAAGTGTAGAGCATAACTAGGAGATTAACCTCCAATATCTCTAACAACCCCATCTTTATCTTAGCTCCATTAGGAATTCTTTTGCCTTAAGTACAAAGTAAAAAAATCATGTCTGACTTCCCCAGATCACCTTCAGTGGTGCTGGGTTCACTAGGGAAGCCTGCACCCCTCTTGGAAGGGCTTCATTAATTGCCCGCAAACGCCACCTTCTCTCCACAGTTATACAACAGAAGTCAGGTCTGACAAAGAATGAATAGGAATCTCTATAAAGCGTAGAAGCTAAGAGATGCAGACGTTGATGCCTATGTCGGGGGAGACCACTTTTGCAATATTGGACAAGGTAATTACTGTGCAAGGGGTCTTCCTAGCAATACATATACTACAACCTAACAAAGCCCCGGGACTTGATGGGTATGGGGCCAAGTTCTATAAATTATTTGACCTTCAGATTGCCCCAATTCTGGCAAGACTATATAACACACTGAGCAGGGGGCCCAAGGTAGCAGACTCGATGCTCTAAGCAACTTTCACAGTAATCCCGAAAATGGGCAAACACTTCAGCGACTGTGCGTCGTACCACCCTATCTCCCTCCTCAATTTTGATATGAAACTTTTTACTAGTATTTTAGCGCACAGACCCGCTCCCTACGTCCAAGGATTAATGGAGTCTGATGAAGCCGGCTTCATTGTAGAATGTGGGTGTAGCGATAACACAAAAAGATTGTGCCATCTCCTGGATAAGATGCAAAGGACACTGATCCCAAAGCTATTGTTGACAGTCGATGCTGAGAAAGCATTCAATAGCGCGCATCGCCCATATTTGAGTTGGGTGCTGAAACGGTTGGGACTGGGGCCTCGACTATGTGGCTGAATTCAATCATGTTACACGGCCCCCCCAAGGAAACATCTAGGTTCATGGGATAAGATCGTCCATGTTCCGAATAGAGCGGGGGACAAGACAGTGTTGTCCCTTGTCCCCCCTGCTCTTTGCACTCTACATCGAGCCATTTGCAAAGCGAATAAGGACCAACCGGCGGATCTCCGGTATAAAGATGGGGGGAAGAGAGCATAAAATAATGCTTTATGCCGACAATATAATTTTCACTCTTATCAACCCCTCGGTGTCTCTGGAGGCCGTCACGACTGAGCTGGCTGCATTTCGAGATGCGTCTGGATTTAAAATCAATCCTCAGAAGTCCCTAATCCTCGGTGTGATCATTTCAGGGGCAGAACGTGCCTGTCTCAGTGGTCATTTTCCATATCGCTGGGCAGAGGGGGGTATTCCGTACCTTGGGCTTCAGATATACCCCACACTTACAGCCATAGCCACTCACAACTATGGGGCCCTCGTAACACTGGCAAGGAAAGACCTCACCAAGTGGAAAGCTCAAACATAAGCTCTTGTGGTTGGGGCGCCTGGGAGCAGTTAAAATTACACTCCTCCCTAAGCTGCTATACAATATGCACAAAAATCCTTATTTTAAGACTTTCGGTATTCACAGAAGGCATTTAGGAGTCCTAAAGTTAGGACTCCTAACTTCTGTGAATACCGAAATGAGTAAATGTCTTCTGTGAATACCAAAATGAGTAAGTGCCTTCTGTGAATACGAAAATGGAAGTAAGTTTAGGACTTTGTCTTAAGTTAGTTCTGTGAATCGGGCCCTGCCTATTCAGCCTCGCCCACAGGTCTTAAACAAGATACAATCATACATTTGGAATTTTATCTGGGAGGGACTATGGGGAAGGATGACCAGGGCAAGAGTGTATCTCCCTCTGTCTGCGGGGGCCCTGGGTGTCCCGAACCTGCAGTGCTACTACCAGGTGGCAAAGCTCCGATATATGGTAGAATTGTCCCGTCCACTTACCGAAAAGCACCGGTGTTTCATTGACCAGGCTATTGTGGCAAACACATTTGGTGGTGCGGGCCACGCTGGGTGTATGGGATAGGGTACAACTGCGAAACGGTCTCTCTACCCCTATCTCACCACAGACCCCCTTGATAGGAAACCCAGACTTTCCAGCTGCTGCAATAGGAACGCGTTCAGTGTATGGTAAGAGGCAAACTGCAAGAGGGTTGGAGATCTGCTAGACGCTGATGGACTGGTGGAATTCCGTACACTGCAAATCAACTTCGGCTTGCCGGAAACAGCGCACTGGCAGTACCAAATGGTGACCTATTGAGTCACACAGCCCTGGATCCACACTCATGCCAGTAGAGTATTGACGGCCTTCGAGAAGTGGATCCTTACGGGGATAAGTGAAAAAAAGCTGCTCTCAGATATCTCTTCATTCTTGATAACGTCAGCCCGGCTCCCTGTCTCACCGGCCCAGACTCGGTGGGAGAAAGAGTGTAAACGTTCATTCACGGATAAGGAGTGGAGTGACATTCTACACCGGGCATGAACTTCAGCATTTAACACGACTAGTAAAGAAATGCTCCTAAAGATTGCCCATTACTGGTATCATACCCCAGCCAGGGTGGCTGCTTGGAATCACACCGGGGATGGGAAATGTTGGTGCCACTGGGGGCAACAGGGTACACTTACACATATACTATGGCAGTGTCCGAAGCTGGACAGCTATTGGTCCAAAGTTTTGGATGCGGTCAACACCATGTATCAGACAGATGTACCCAAATTTCCCAGCTATATACTCTTGGACCTGCCCAATTGCCTGACATTTCCATTGCGGTCATGCAAGGGTGAAGCGATCACCCTACTGCTGGGGGCGGCAAAACAACTCCTATTGGCTAGGTGGGGCACGGAAACCGTCCAGTCACAGTTAGATTGGCTGCATAGGGTCTGGGACATAGTGGGTATGGAGAAGCTAAATGCCTCAGTTACACAGCACCTACCACGCTTTGACAAGATGTGGCAACCCTGCATACAATACTTGTCAGAGGAATCCCAGGAGCTGTCCTGCCCCCAGTATTTGCGGATACTGCGCTTAACGGAGCAGGCCCCGGCTGCGTCCCAATTAGCCACAGAATGCCATCGAGGGGGATTGGATAACCATAGCACCTCCCCACTAGCCCCTTCACACACCGACCTCGATCCTCTTACTGTCTTTTTCTGTGTTTCGTTCCTTTTGTGGTTAAATGATACACACGTACTAGCTTATACAGAAGCTCCACCAGCCACCGGATGTAGGCGGATTGTTGTGTAGCATGTTCTTATAAAATCATTAAAATAGATTTCAAACCTAAAATATACCAGAATTTGAGTCTTCACAGACCGGTTGTTTCACAAGAAAGGGTACCCTATGGACTCATTGCATCTCCTGGGACCAGTTCCATCCACCTAGCTCGGGAAAAGCAGTGCGCAGTAGTTCCACCATATATACCCGAATATCTGTTCCTTCTTTGCCCTCTGGCACTCCCAATACCCGCAAATTATTGCATCGTTGACAGTTCTCTTGGACCTCAAGCTTCCATTTGATATCAATGAGCTGTGATTCTTGTGCCTCTGTCTGCGCACAGGTGCTTGCCAGATCTGTTTCTATTGCCTCAGTTCTTGATTCTATGTCCGTTAAACGTTCCCCTATGGAGTTACATACCTTAGCCAGCTTTCTGGTGGCACCCTGTACTTTTCTTTTAGCTGCTTGAGCTTTGCGAACTTCTTGTCACGTTTCTTCCCGATGTGTAATTATACATTGTAAGATGGTATCCAAAGTTGGGGGGCCTGAAGAAGAGATGTCTTGCGAAAGTGCAATCAGTGTGCCGACTAGCTGTTCTGTTGGTTAGTAGTTCCATTTTAAATCTTATCCACCTAATGTTTGTCGACTTGCTTTCTTGACTGTCTTATGGGCTGTTATGGTAGAAGCGCCTCCGCCTGTGTCTGGGGTGCTATCATTGTCGCTAGACCCTTTGAGTGAACCAGATCAGTTCACTGACCATTCTGTTCCATCAGAGTGAAAAGAAGCAATCATTAGCCTCCATATCCAGGTCGTAGTTCCCAGCTTCCGATCCCAGGTGTCGAATTACTGATTGTTGGAGTCCATTTAATAGCTGAGTGCTATTGGAGAGGGGTAGGTCTGGGGGGTCTAGCCGGGTCACTAGCAGGAATTCTTATGTCATCAATAACCCTAATCTGAGGGCCACTCTTCCGCACTTTCATCGACCCTGTTGAGCCAGGACCCCCTTTTCACTAAAGTCCTCCCCGCGCTCTCAATGCTCTCAGCACTTTCCTCGTTATTGGGCTTGGCCTCAGGTGAAATGGGCAAACCAGCACGATCTTTTGATTTATTTATTGGAGGATAAAAAAACAAGTCAGACATACCTCCATCCTGAGGGACCTCTGTCCTGGTCTCTACTGAGGTCTCCTCCCCCTGAAGCAAGATGGCTGTCTCTGGGAGTTGCTGAGCTGCTTTGTTATCGGGGGCCTCATGCCGTGTACGATCAACAGTCTTTCCTGTTGAGCTTTGTAGCAGTTCCAAAACTGCAGAGCTGGCCAGAAGCTGGCTAAGCGCAGCCCCACCTTTTCCCCTCCTTTCCGGGGCAGTCTCCTTCCTAGATGCGGGCAGTACACTTCTCCCAGACCGCCGCAGCGCCAACACTGCACCAGCACCAGTGGCCTTGGCTCCAGGAAACAAACAATTGCAGCACTCGCCTTAGTCATCGTGGTCTAGGACCGCCACTACTAAGCAACCAAAGGCAATCAGCGATTCCTGGATCAGTCCAGCCCTGGAGCAGCTGTTAGCCCGCAACTGGGTTACTGAGGTGCCTAGGAGCATAATCGGGTGCCTAGATGTCAGGAATGCTCTCACCAACCACAGGAGCAGTACGACGCTGGTCCCAATGTCCTTCCCAGGATCTCCCGTCAGTCAATTTACTCTCAACTGACAGATTGGCCCTAAGGGGGGAAAGGGGCAGGATAGAGAAGAGACAGCCCAGAATGATTGGATTCCTCCATGCACCTCGCCCCTAGCTTCTTTCTTCTGTGTTCTTTCGGTTCTGCTATTTTCTCAGGAGGGAACCTGCACGAATAGAAAATGTTACAACAACTTAATTGGTCTCCCTGCCAGTGTAAAGCTAGTCACAACCCAACAGTGCTTACCCAATTAATTATGGACCGTTGCCCCTCTTTTATTTTTATTTTTCTGTTTTTTAAAATCACTCTTTTCTTTCTTCGTTGTTTTTGTTCTAAAAAATGTTATTTTTTCCTTCTGAAAAGTATGCTTGTTACTTCTTTCTGAATGTTCTTAAAACTCTATTTCATGCCAATGTTTTACTTAACTTAATAATTAAAATTAATTGTTCCCTTAACAGGGTACTTGCGTGACTTCAAGGTGATTCTGGTACCAGACAGCTTTCTCGTCTGGTAAGTGGAACCTCTTTCTTTTATTTCCTTCACTTTCTTTTGTGCTGGTCATTTATGCAGCTGCTTCATTGGTTTAATTAGCCTGCTGACATGTTTTTCCAAGAAGAGGTGACTTACCTATTTAGCTAAATAACTTTTATTTCAGTGCTGACAGTTAATCTATTTATTTGATGTGTTAGGCAAAAGTTGCTTTTCAGAGTTTAAACGAAGCGAAATGTATTGCTTTTAAACATTGAGCTTTTCTCTTTGACTCGGTAACAATTAATGTCTCTTTTTCAATTTACAGAATTCAGCTCTGGTTTTCGGAAGCTAAATGGTTTACTTTATTGCTCAGAATATGATAATTATGTCCTTCCAAAAACAGCTGATAGATTGCAACTTTGGAACTCGGAAGCTGAAAAGAATTATAAAAACAGCTCCGACAGCCTCTAGAGAAGGGCTTAAGTTCCTGGAATTCAATTGACCTTTTCAACCTCACCTGATGACTGGAAAGAGCTCTGTAGTTCGAGCTGACCAAAATATGTCTTTTAAACAATTAGTTCGGATGAGGCCTCAACCCTGACAAAATCTTTCACAGTGCCCAGGAATTTATGTCTGACTGAACTGAATTCTTCTGTGAAATGCACCGCTCATAGGCAGCACGCGCTCCACATTCTAAACCTGCCTTCATCAAAGCAACCCTAGAATGCCAAGGTGTTTGTAGCTTTCTAGCTGCCATCTTGGAATTGTGTACTCCTTTTATTAGGTTGCCTGTCATTCTTTTACACCCAAACTTGGGCATTCGTGCTGGCTTTCTTCCAATTTTGCCCAACATTTGTGGGGTTCTGACAGTACCCCCTCTCAAGGATAAACCACCGAGCCGAGGTTTGTTTGGAAATTTTGTATAAAAGGCCTTGATCAAACGAGGGGCATGTACATCTGAGTGTAATTCCCAAGACCTTTCCTCAGGACCATATTCTTCCCAGTCAACTAAGTAATAAACTTTTCCCTTACTGTTTTAATCTAGTATTTTTTAATTGTTAAACTCTTTTACAACTTGGGCGGCAGCCTTTTTCTTAACACATTAGAAACTTCCTTTAGCAAAGAGACATGAAATACTGGATGCATCTTCATGTGTTGTGGGAGCTTCAACTTATAAGTCACTGTGTTTATCTTTTCAATAATTGAGTAAAGAACCACAAATCTTGGTTGGAATTTTCTATTCCCTTTCAAACTAAGGTTCTTAGAGTTGAGCCAGACTTGTTCCCCTACTTTTTGTCTTTTTTTTATCTGCATAGAACTTGTAATTTTCTTTTGCCTTGCTTAAATTCTAAGTTGCTGAACGATAGATGGAGGCCAAGTGCTGAGCTATATCTTGTACTGCAGGAACGGCCACCTCCTGAAAGGTCATTGAGAAATGTGAATGTCAACCATAATTCAGGAAAAAAGGAGTATAATCAGTGGATATATTTTTTGCATTGTTGTGTGCAAACTCTGCTGCCCATAAAAACTCTGGCCAATCTTCTTCTACATCTAGCAGGAATAATCTCAGGTATTGTTCTAGTTCTTGGTTCGTCCTTTCAGTCTGCCCATCTGTCTCGGGATGATAACTAGTGGAATACCTTGTGTCTATACTCAATTCTGCAGTAAAGGCCTTCCAAAAGTGAGGCAGAAATTGTGATCCTTGATCCAAAATAAATATTCTAGGAATACTGTGTGTCTTAACTATGTATTGACTAAAAGCTAGAGCTTATTCTTTAGCAGAGGGGACCCCTTTTAAAGGAATGAAATGTGCCATTTTGGTGAAGGCGTCCACAGACACCAAAATAGTGTCAAAACCCTGACTCAAAGGTAAGTCTACTATCAAAATTAGGGTCATAGTATGCCAGGGATAGGGAGGATTGGGTAAAGGTTGCAAGTATCCCTTGGGTGGTCGCCTTTCAGACTTTCCCTGAGCACAGAAGCCTAAAGTGTCCACATATTGGGGAATGTCCCTAGTCATGCTTGGCCACCAAAATCGTTTTATTATTTTTACAGCCTTTTGCGCCCCCTTGTGTCCAGCCAGCAGATTGTCATGGCATTCATATAAGGCCTTTTCTCGTAGTTCTTGAGTTGGTAAGCACCGAGCTCTATCATGCAAAGGTACATTTCCTCGAACCTCTCTCACAGGATCTTGACAAGCCATTC
Organism: Triturus cristatus; assembly: GCF_964204655.1. NCBI lineage: Eukaryota > Metazoa > Chordata > Amphibia > Caudata > Salamandridae > Triturus > Triturus cristatus. The sequence continues at coordinate 540,495,086 of NC_140584.1, read as the reverse complement.
TTTCATCTCATCCTCCATTATAGAATTATGAACGCCTTCTTCAATTGTTCCTTGCAATATTGTTCCCAAGACACTTTTCTCTGGAAGGATGTTTTGGTTCTCAATCATCTTTTGCAAATTTTCTGTGCCCACCCTTGACAAAGCATCTGCTTTTCCATTCCTTGTGCCAGGACGATAGGTTATGAAGAAGTAAAAATCGGCAAAATACAAGGACCATCACAGCTGTCTTGGCATCAAGATTCTGGCCGATTTTCAGAATTTCAAGTTCCGATGGTCAGTGTATACGGTCACAGTATGTCTGGCTCCCATAAGGAAGTGTCTCCACTCCTTTAAGGCATCCTTAATTGCCAGCAATTCCTTCTCAGTGTTCGCATAGTTCACTTCTGGTGGCGTTAATTTCCGTGATCGATAAGGTACAGGGTGCAGCTGTCCAGTCATCTTGGGCCCCTGATACAGAACTCCCCCTAAAGCCAAGTCCACATAGAATGGTTCAGATGGGTCGGCATGGAGCAGTATGGGCGCAGAAGTGAAATGCCCTTTTAAAGGCGAGATTGCCTTTTCGGCATCATCCGACCACTCAAATGTTAATGTTAATGTTATTAGAACTTATATAGCGCACAGCTACCCTAAGGTGTCCCGGCGCTTGCTGTAGTTCTCCCAACACTTGCAACGAAAGAATCCAAAACAACCAAGTTTTGAGCGCCTTCCTAAAGGAAAGAAGATCCTTAGAGTTCCTTAGTTCAAACGGAAGCTGATTCCAGGCCCTAGCCGCTCCTGCCACAAAACTTCTCCCACCCCATCTGGCTTTCCTTATGATGGGAAGGACGATAAGCTTTGCTCCCAGGGAGCGTAATGATCTTACTGGAACATACCAGCGAAATTGTTGTCTTAGATGTAAAGAGCTTGTATCCTGCAACGCGCGGAAAACTAAACAAAGGGCTTTGAATAGGACGTGCTTTTTTATAGGTAGCCAGTGAAATTTCCTTATGGCGTCTGAGACAGGGGTAGACCTTGATGTTCCCGTAAGCAGCCTAGCTGCTGAATTTTGGAGCATCTGGAGTTTATGTAGGTTGCCTTCCTGCGTGTTAAGATAAAGACTATTGCAGTAATCAAGGCGAGACAGGATCAACGCTGTGACCACGGTAAATTTGTATTCTATAGGTAAAAGCGGGAGCACTTTTCTCAGGCTCCTGAGAATGTATGAAGTAGATGAAACTACCGCATTCACCTGGGCTTGCATAGAGAGGCATTCGTCCAAAATTACACCGAGATTTTTTGCTTTTCTCGAGGGGACTGGAAGGGTGCCCATAGATTCCGGCCACAAGCTAGGGGTCCAAATGTTGGCATTATTGCCAAAAAGCATCACTTCCGTCTTACTTGCATTGAGCTTTAGACAATTATTTGACATCCAATCTCCTACCACCCTCATACAGTCATGTAGTCTTTCCCCTGATGCCCTCTCCTGGCCTGGAAGCATGGAGATTACAATTTGAGTGTCGTCAGCATAGGATGTCAGAAAAAAGCCGAACGATTCAATCAAAGGGGCCAGAGGGGCTACATAAACGTTAAAAAGGGTAGGGCTAAGGGAGGAGCCCTGAGGAACCCCACAAGGAAGTGAGAAGGGGTTCGAGACGAAATCACCCAGAGCCACTGACTGTCGTCTATCGGAGAGAAAGGACTCTAGCGGTGCCCAGGCTTTCTTCCGTATACCGCAGGCCGACAACCGGTCCATCAAAACTCCATGATGGACCGTATCGAAGGCCGCGGAGAGGTCAAGCAGGATCAGTACGGCCTTACCACCTTGATCCAAACCTCGCCTAATTTCATCCGTTGATTTGAGAAGAGCAGTCTCGGTACTGTGTCCCTTTCTAAAGCCAAACTGGGTGGGATCAAGGGCATTAGTATCACGCAAAAAGATACTCAATTTGTTATTCAGATGTTTTTCCACCAGTTTCGCCGGAAGGGGGAGACGTGAGATAGGGCGAAAGTTGTTTGGGTCATTCATGTCCAAATTGGGTTTCTTCAGCAAAGGACAGACCGAGGCTGTCTTCCAACGTTTAGGGAACTGGCCAAGAGTAAACATAGCGTTGAAGATGTTCATCAGTATCAAGGCTAAGGGTTCAGGTGCCAATTTTGCTATAGCCACAGGGCAGGGGTCATAGGGTGACCCGGATTTAGCAGTAACCAGAGAATTATGGGTCTCAGAGTATGTTATAGGAGGAAAAATGTCCAAGGTGGAATTTAGCTCCGGACCGGCCCTCAAGTCAAAATTAATATTGACCGGGTCTTTAAAAGTTTCGAAAATATTCGCCACTTTATTTTGGAAACAAAATGGCAATTTCCTCACAGAAACCTCTTGTCGGCGTTAAAAGAACGGACGTTGGATACGCCAGTCTGGTTACTAAGTTATAAAGTTCCTTAGTGGAATTACTTGCAAGCTTGATCTGGTGTGCAAAAAACTCTTTCTTAGTTTGCATCAGTAAGCGTTTATAGCATTGGATACTTTGTTTATAAGTATCTTTGGCGGCTGGAAGATAACCCTTTCTCCAGGCCAAATGGAATCCCTTTCTTCAAAAGGTGTGTGAGAGGGATTCATTTTTTTGAAAGATCCTGTATATACTTCCAATAAAAGTTAGCAAATCTGATGAAACTGTCGACTTCCTTCACGGTTCTTGGAGTCTTCCATTCGGTGACTGCATTGATTTTCTTTTTATCCATGGTTACTTCTGGAGATAATACAAATCCTAGGAATTTCACAGACCTCGAATTAAAAGCACACTTCTCCAACTTCACAAATAAACTGCTCTCACACAATTTTTGCAGAACTCCTCGAACATGTTCTTGGTGTTCCTGTTCCGAAGTTGAGCATATCAGGATGTCATGAATGTACACTATGGCATATTGATAAATGAACTCCTTCATGACATCCTTAATAAAATGTTGAAAGGCTGCTGGGGCACTGCATAGCCCATAGGGCATAACCAGATACTCAAAGAGCCCATATTTTGTCTGGAAGGCCATTTTCCACTCGTCTCCTTCTTTTATTTTAATTAGGTGATGAGCTTTCTCAAATCCAGTTTCGTGTAAACTTGTGCTCCTTTCAACGGGAGTGGATATCTATTCTTAATTGTCATCCGATTTATTGCTTGGAAATCGATACAAGCCCGTAGCTCACCTTCCTTCTCAGGGACAAAAAATAGAGGCGATGACACGAGATTGTGAAGGACGGATAAATCCATTTTCCAAATATTTCCGAATATATTCTTTTAAATGCTGATCCTCCCGTTTAGCTTAAAGCATATATTCTAATGCAGGGTAATTTGGAGCCAGGTTCTAACTCAATCTTGCAATCAAAACGTCTGTGAGGAGGTCATTTTTCCGCTTCTACTTCTTTGAAAACATCCTGAAAATCTGCATACTCCGGAGCAATTATGGTGGTTTGGATTACAAAAACTGTTGATTCAGTGTTGCAAAGCATAGTTCCTAGAGTTGTCTCATGACTGGCTTCTTTTCTTTTAAAGCAATGTTCTTTGCAATAATGCGAATCCATTGCAATTGATCTTGTACTCCAGTCAATTTTGGGATTATTCCCTGTGAGCCATGGCAGACCCAGTATCAATTGAAACTGGGGGTCGTCTATTAAGTTGAATTGTGTGATTTCATGATGTCCTTCTGAACACGTTATGTTAATGGCTTCTTTATGACTTACTATTGGACCAGATGACAGATTTGTTCCATCCACAGCTCTAACTCGCTTACTCTTGTTCTTCTGAATTGTCCTCAAGCCACTTTTTTCAGCAAATTTTAGATCGCAAAAATTTCCTGTTGCACCCAAATGTATAATCCCTGAGACATTTTCCAATTTCATTTCTCTGAAACCCAGCGTCATTGACAATGTCAAATGTGGTGAGGAGGACTGTAATGTGTTGGCCAGTTGATGATATTTGGGAGTTGTGTTTGTATCTGCATCCATCAGCCCAACTCCTCCTACTGATGGTGCTGAAAGTTTTCCTTGGCTGGCAATTTTGGTTTCTTCAGACAGTTTCTCACAAAATGCCCACCTGTGCCACAGTAGAGCCATTGCGTATTTTGTCTTCTCCTCTCCTTCTCTTCTTTTGACAAAGGTCCTCTCACCATTCCAATTTGCATTGGTTCTACTCCATGATGACTCCCTTCCAACGATTTGGAATCCTCAACCTTGGCTTGATCAAACCTTGGAACACTGGGACGAAATTCTCGTCTTCTTTCTCCTTTCCTTTCATTTAAGCGAAAATCAATTTCTAACACCAAATCAATTAATGCAGAACTTTCGGTAGGTCTACCTGGTACTGGGGCATATTTCAATTAATCTTTCAGACCCTTGTAAAACACTGCAGCCCCCTTACTCTCAGGCCATTCTGTCTCAACAACCAATTGGAACTCGGAAGCTGAAAAGAATTATAAAACCAGCTCCAACAGCCTCTAGAGAAAGGCTTAAGTTCCTGGAATTCAATTGACCTTTTCAACCTCACCTGATGATTGGAAGCAGCTCTGTAGTTGGAGCTGACCAAAATATTTTATTTAAACAATTAGTTCGGAAATGTTCTTAGCCACGAACTAAAACGTCGAGTAATCATGCAACACCTCTACCCTGACTAAATCTTTCACAGAGCCCAGGATTTTATGTCTGACTAAACTAAATTGTTCGGTGAAGTGCACAGCTCATAGGCAGTGCACGCTCCACATTCTAAACCTGCCTTCATTAAAGCAACACTAAAATGCCAAGGTGTTTGTAGCTTTCAAGCTGCCATCTTGGAATTTCTTACTCCTTTTAATATGTTGCCTGTCATTCTTTTACACCCAACCTTGTACATTCGTGCTGGCTTTCTTCCAATTCTGCCCAACATTAGTGGGGTTCTGACACTAGGTGAGTTATTCCATATTCGTTTTTCACTGCAGATCCAGGGCTGCTGAGCGACCACCTCAAGCGGCCGCCATCTTGCTTCTCCTCCTGAATTGTCCAGTCCACTAGCATGGTGTAAATACAAGTGTAGGTTTTTATCAACATACGGTGGATCATCATCATTATCAGAATGAAGATAGGATGTTTCTGAGTCCGAATAGGAATATAAGCGTGTTGTTTGCAACCTTGGGCTTCAAAGTGAGGTTGAGAGTTGCAGTCAGTATTGAGGATGGACCCACTGGTGATAACCTGGCTGTCAGTCACAAGGCCCAAAGGCGCTCCAGAGGGATCTGGTGGGTGCCAAAAATTTTGCTCAAAGCCAAGTTAAAGTCATTGAGCTATTAAGGCATTGCTGATGGCCCTGGTAAATTGGCTACATAGGGGGAAGGATTCCGTGGCCTGAAGGTACCCAGGGCATCGCACAACTTTGAACAGTGGCAATTACAGGTCGAAAGAGACCAGTGCTTTGACTTCTTGCACTTTTTTGATTTCTTGGACTTACCAGAATTCCTGGACTTCGAAGATGAACAGTTGTAATATCGACCCCAGGAACTAGAGGGCATCTACGCCTTTGACCTCAACCGAGACCAGGCCTTCTTTGACTTTTTCAGAAGTTCTGCAATAGGATGTTTGGCTTAGCAGTTGCAGATGGCCTTTTTATGTACCTTCACGCAGCATTCGCATGAAGCCTATTCATACCTCAGTAGAGACACCATAGACAGACATCATGGATGTCTGTTACTGACATCTGAAGGTTGTAGTCCTTGTAGGATTTAAACCCTGTGGTTGTTGGAAGGGACATGAACCTTGCGCACTGGATAAACTTGAGGGAAAGAAAGCTGACAAACTGAAAGAATTCAATGGAGCTCTGGATGCCTGTTGGAAGATGCAGAAAGGAAGGAACTGATGTTAGTGGGTGGAGGTGTCACAGATCTAGTTGTCCCGGCATCACATCCTGGGTGGGACAGAATATACCTGGATACCACCTACCAACACACAAGGGATTTGCTATTAAAATTATCCAGATCCAGTCTGATGCCTGAGGAATTCACACGATGAGGAATCTGTTTAAAAGACTCCATCAGAAATGAGGTTGTCTAATGAGAAGTCTTTAAAGTATCTGAAGGTTTGACTTTCTCTTTTGGGTTGACCTTACTTTGTTTGTAGGATGCTGAGCAGGGAGACAGGATGGCAAAAGTGGTTGGTCCAGTCCAGGAGTATGAGTGATTTAGATTGGACTGGAGTATAATGATGTTGAGAAGACAAGGTCAAGGATGTAGGTAGTGGGATGATAACAGAGTTTGGATTATGTGTTGTGCAATTGTTGTCTGCATGTTTAAATTATCTAGCTCTGGGTGTGATTGTGGAGACTGGTAGTAGGATGTGCTGGCTAAGACACATGATTATATCTTATCTTGTGCATTTCAGTAGAAATGGGATTCTGGCCCAATGCCCTTCCTGGCCCTAACACTCAGTGCCCTTGTCTGCCCTTTGCTTTGGACACATAGGTGATGCCCTAAAGAGCTGACTAAACTAGAGAGAGGGCAGGAAGTGATGTTACTTACAGTGCAACTGATGATGGGAAATTAAATTCTCTTGTATGGCTTTTTCTTTTAGAGATGTTTTAGGTAGCAAACCATCGATCTCACTGACTAATAATAAATAAAATAATCCATTGCATTGCGGGTAACTCTGTAATGTGGGCCTGTGATGCCAATGAGGGGTTCTGGTGACATTTATAAATCACGAGACCAAAGGCCAAGTGGTTTAGAAATGTTACCTGAACCCTGAGATTGCAAAATAGGCCCATATTACACGTTACTTGTCATGTTTTTTTTCTATATCATGTGATTTATTATTGATTGTTTTCCTTGATCGTACTCCTTAAACAGATTTAGAGCATATGAGCATCATCTATTTACTATTTATTGCTTGCCTGAGAATGCAGATGTGTATGTCAAGGTGAATTTTGAGGTTTAGTTGGAGATAATGCTCTAATACATGCATTCCAAAATGTGCTTTTCTCTTGAAGTGCATTGACATTATCCAGCAGGTTTAGCAAGACATATATAAAGAAAGAAAATAAAGTGCAATGTGTTCTAGGTTTACAGTGATTTTTGGGAAATATTCATTTGTAGATACATGCATCAAAGTACAGTCTGCAAGAGGTAGCTTGTCAGGTGTTCTGATTAATGTTCTGAGACCAGCATTGTCATTGTGAAAGTGTTTTTTACCAGCAATGAAAGAAAGAACATGCTGTGTTAGCTGTTTTATGAGGAACTACATGAACTTGATACAAGAGTCAGCACATTTCTAAAGATGACATCAATGTTAGGCAGTTGCACAGCATGCTTTACTATGAACAAAGGTCGAAAGGAAAGCTTTGGGCCTAATCACTGTAAAGGCTAAAGTGTAGTTGCTTGGTTCAAAATGTTGCAAAACACGAATTTATAAATGAAGCCTTTCTAATGACATCTTTCACTTCTACATTAGATATAGTGCAATATGTTTTCAGTTTACTTATTAATAATCTAGCAAAGTGCATACACGTTTTTACTTGTAATTCAATCTCTAAAACGAGCATTTCAACAGTATTTAAACGTTTTCCAAAATGAAATTCTAGCATAGTAAGTTAATTTACTAAATATATATGGTCATTTATCCCACTAGGAATACGTTTCTGAATAATAGTAGAGTACAACGTTATCCCTCCAACTACTGATCCCATTATATACATGTTCGATTATTGTTAGAAGTTGGCTCAGTGAAAGAAACTGATGAGGTCAAATTTTGTTTTGTAAATTAAACACAACAGCTAAACCACGAGAAGGTTATGATAGCTTGCTAAATGTGGTATAAAACTTCTTTATTTGATCTGAAGCTTCTGCAGGCTTAAATCATAATCTGTATTCGATAACATTTGTGCTTTAACAAAAATTGCCTTACTTGCAATATCTGGCGACATATAGAAATTTATAGCATTATAAAATAGGTATTTAGAATTCTTTGTCCGGACCGGAGGTTTCAGAATATACAGTCTCCTTTTTGCTTTATTTTAATCAGCAGCCATGTAAACAAACCTACTAACTAACCAAAGAGATGTAGAAGAAACTACAAATCCCATAAATCCAATAACTGCATGTGGCATATTAGAATGTCCAGTAACCAATCAGCAGTCATATCAGTCTATAAATTGGCTGACTATTATAAACTCCGCCTCATCTTTGTTACATGGTGGCCATGTTAAGTATTTTACAGTTCACTCTCTTTTTCCAATTTTACAGAATTTAGAGCATATTTATTGTGGTGAATGTTATTACATGTCAACCCTTATCGTGTATCTCTTACTGAGCAGCCTTTGGTCAGCAGTCACGTCCAATTACCTCATTGTCCCCAGTTGGTGAGCACCTTCCCGCCAACGTCACCATTTTAGAGCTTCTTCACCAGCGGACGAGATTGGAGAGCAGCGCATTTCCTGAGCCAGACCTCTGACTTGTTTGTGTGCTTGCTTCTCCAGTCATGTCTTGCTATTCAGAGCACTCTGTATGCGCTCTCCTCCTCACAAGCCTGTCCCCGCCTGCAGCCCTCCTGGGCCATTCCTCTGGCGCATGCTACTCTAATTCAGTCAGTCAGTCAAAAGATCTTTATTCGACCATCAACTGGTCATAAAAGTCACAGAATAAATACAAAGTTCATATTCAAATTATAACAAATGCAGTCTTTAAAAACCTAATACCACAACAACACTAATATCACAATTGAAACAGACCGGTTTACATTGGATAGGATTTCCTGAGTTGTATTGCAGCAATTATAAAGCTAAGTGTTGCATGGCAAATTTCTAGGGAGGCAAGGGATTGTAAAAACCTTGAACCCTCTTTATATGAGGTAAAATGACTGTGCAAAAGTTCTGGATGTAAAAATCGAGATCTTAACGGGCCATACAATGTGCAAAACAGCATTAAGTGCACATTGGACTGAGTGGAGACAGCATCACCTGGACACTTTGTGCCCAAGGCGACCCTAGAGCCGGCCAAAGGAAAGGCAACTAAATGATTAATCAAATTTAGTCTTAACCTTGTCAGATAAAATCTGTGCTGCTGATCTCATATCCAAGTTAAATAGCAATCAATTCTGGGACCACTAAAAATGTACAATAAAATGTATGGCAGCACTTGAGATGAGAGACTTTTCAATTCTACTTTGTTTTCTAAAAGAGGCAAAAACCTCTTCAACCCTTCCTTTTGTCTGAGGGTCTATGCCTCCTGGAGAGTGAAAAAGGGCTCTCGGATCTAAAGTGTAGAAAACCTTTTTTACGTATGCCATCCATGAAATGGCACTCATGTTATCTAGTTTTAAACAGTCCCTCAGAGCTTCCCTAGAAAAGCTGGCCTGGTCAGTGCTCCATAATTTTACCCATAATAATAAAGGGGCTATACCAGTATGGTCTTCCAGAAACACTCCCATTCATAAATTGAGACAACCTCAAGGGCTACAACAATTTTCTTTAACCTTTGGACGCCCTCTCAAGCTGTAATAATTATTGAAGGTAGGCGTTAGCCTGTGGGTAATCATTGCCCACCCCTATTTCACTTGGTGCTCCATCCATCCCTCTTGTTATACAAGTATATAGCCACATATTTGGATTATTAGTGCCTGTGCACCCATTTATTGTCTATATATTAGTCAACTTCGGGAACAAGAGTTGTTGTCACCTCACCTGGGTCTACTCTCTGTTATAATCAGGCTTGCCTGCAGCAGAAGTGAGGTTGTCCTGTGCATTTTTAGGGCGAGTGATTAGTGGGTACTTCAATTGAGTCTGATGATTGTGTCTACATCATATCTCAGTCCAATCCTACTGAATTACCTTTGGATCTCACGCAGAAAAAAAGGAACCAATTACGTTTTGGGACCAGAAAAAGAGCCTGTGTCCAAAGCTATGCAGAATTATGTTCACAGAACCATTACTAAATCTTTGGGTACGGTAGCTGAAAAACATCAACACCTTCTTCAAAAGTATGCCTTGCTCATGGCCTTAGGGCGCCCCTATCTCCCCGAGGCAAAAACCTACTGCACACAAGAAAGCATCAAAGAAGGATGCCTTAGAGCAATTAAAATCAGCCTATCTATATTCCATGTCCTCATTTCCTGAGGAGGATCTCCAAGACAAGACTCAAGACAGTGTTATCTCTATTCAGGATTTAGAGCACCTTGATGTTGATACAGCCGTATCTGAGGAGGATGTTAATAGATTTTGGTTACCTGCCCCTAAGAAGAGATGTTTAGATAAATCTGACTAAGGCAAAGGCCCTTCTGGTTCCACTCAGACCTCATTATTACAGGATACCTTCGGACCTGAAGACATTGTGCATACACGTTTTAAAGAATGGACTCCATCCCCCAAGACAGCAGCTTACATTCAAAGCAGGCTTCATAAATCATTCCCCAAAGAGGTTAGAAGCTGCCTTCGGTTAGAATGTCCCAGACCTTCCTTCGAAGGCAAGGTGGCTAAGACTCCAGACATTGACCTCAAACTCTTCACACTCCTTAGCAAATGTGTCACTGACCCACAAACAGGGTATTGATCAGTCCTTGAAAGCTTGCCAGGAAAAGCTCTTAGATATTTCTGGCCCCTCAGCAAAACGTTTGGACATGGCCTTCTTGGTTAAACATCAAGGTACCACTATTGATTCTGAAATACTGGTGATTGGGCCCAACAGGCAGTTTGTCTATTAGCAACGCTAATTGCGCTTTGTAAGCTGAGCAACACTGCTCAATCCTTTTAAGAATCGCCCCCAAACTCTCCACTGAAAGGTTTTCCAATCCCACCTTTTTCCCCAGGCAGGTCGAGGGCAGGCAGCTCCACAAGCTGATTTCAACCTCAAAGCTCGTTTAGAGGACAAAACAGTAGGAGAATCTCAAGATGGAACGACACTCAAAGAGGAGCTCCTTTCTACCCTTCCCACACTAGTGGCTCAAGTGGACACTTCAACTATGGAAATGCCCAGGGAGCTCTTTCCAGCCCCTCTTACCTAAGGTGAGTCTTGTTCATTCTTCCCAAACATGGTTAGAGGGCAGGATCTGTTTTTTCCTACATAACTGGAGTTCCATAACCCACAATGCATGGGTCCTTCAGACAGTTCAAGGTTTTCAACTGGAATTGTATGTGATTCCAATTCATATGGCCAGTCCCCACCAACTTCACTTTCAATCCCACCAAATTCACTTTGTAGATCAGGAAATATCTTACCTCCTACTGAAACAGGCCATTTCCCCTTGCTGTCTTAATCACTCAGGGTACCTAAGCAACATCTTCCTTGTGGCCAAAAAAGGTGGAGGATTCCATCTGGTGATAAACCTCAGAGATTTCCATTCTTGGAGCCTTTACAATGGAAAGAATTCATTTGCTACATGATCTGCTGCAGGTGGGTGACTACATGGTCCATTTGGATCTGAAGGACGCCTTTTTGGCAGTCACCATTTTTTCTTCACATTGTCGTGCTTGCAGTTTCAATGCAGGAATTTTACCCAATAGTTATTGGCAATGCCCTTTGGGCTGTCTTCAGCTCCCTGGTGCTTTAGCAAACTTCTCAAACTGGTGGTGGAATTCTTGAGAGCGAGGAGGATCCGATTGATTGTATACTTTGACGGCTTAATCTTGATGTGGCAGTCTGCTCCAGAACCAATTGGACCTCATGACGACTGTTAGAATCTCTAGGGTTTGTCATAAATAATGAAAAGTCTGATCTTTTTCTTGCATAACAGATTTTATTTCTAGGGTTTGCAATCGATTCAGTCTTAGCCACTTTAGCTATTCCAACCCAAAAGATCAGAGCAATAAAAAATAGATCCATAAGACTATTGAACAAACAAAAAACACCATTCATTAGTTAGCGAGATTGGTCAGTCTATTAGCATCATCTATTCAGGCCATATTTCCGGGTCCTTTAACTATTGTGCTTTGCAGCATCTGAAGAGCGCTCATTTATGCAGAGGCCTCTCTTAATAAGGTCAGATTTGCCTCAGCCAATTGGTAAGTCATGAACTGCAATGGTGGCTCGACCATATGGATGCCTGGAATGGGAAGGGTATTTTTAGTCTCGTTCCGGACATAGTGGTAGAATCCAATGGTAGATGTTGGGGTGGGGGCACTCAATGCAGAGACATAACAACAGGTGGTTGTTGGTCCACAGCAGAATTCTCCTCGCGCATCAACTGTCTAGAGCTGTTGGCTGGTTCTTTTGTGATCTGCTCTTTTTCCCCCCCAATAAACTCATTGTTGTATTTTGTCAAAGATGGACAGGGTTTTGGCAGTCCAATATATCAATCTCTTGGGAGGCACACAATCTCATCTCCTTGCAGAGATTGCAAAAGTCATCTGGCACTACTGCCCCTAAAATCAGATTTCTGTCATAGCCCTTCACCTTGCAGCCACTCAGAATGTTGTGGCGGATTGGAATTCATATCACCTGAAGGATACCAGCAACTGGAAACTAGATCCAAACCTGTTGTCCAAGATCATGCAGAAGTGGGGCCATTGCCAGATGAACCTATTTGCCTCTCATCTGATGTTCCGGTTACCATTACTCTTAAGATGGCGACAGGATCGGTTAGCTCGAGCAACAGATTCTTTCGTGCCAAATTGGATTGGACTGGAATATGCCTTCCACCACTCTCTATGCTTTTGAGTGTTGCCCTTCAGGTCAGGTGTCAGACAGTGGGTTAATCCTGATCTCGCCCTTCTGGAAAACCCAGAGTTGGTTTTCAACCTTACTCGAGCTGTCTTGCTCTGTCTTGTCCTGCACCCTTGGCTCCCGACTCTCTTCCTGGACCCTCTTGGGTGTCAACATCCTTTAGTCACAACCGAGCAATTGAGGTTAATAGCATGTGGTCTTTCCGGAGACGCTGGCAAGTGCCAGGACTTTCGTAACAGGCTCTTAACCTCATCGACAAGGTCTGGGCAGATTCCACACATAAATGCTATTGAACGGCATGGAATCAATGGTCTGACTGGTGCTAGGAATGGGGATTGGATCCGTAGAGCGGTCAATTTCGGTTCCACCTCAACCAAAGTATTCTTGTCTCTGGGATGTCTCGGTAGTCTTTAAGTTTCTAAATCATGGCCTGACAATTCCCTTCTGGTCAGAGAGCAACGTTCTGCAAAATTGATGCTCTTACTCTGTCTTGTATCTTGTAAGCGAGTTGCTGATTTTCGAGCCCTTGAACTTGCGAGTAGATTCTTTACCCCTGGAGGCGTTACCTTCTTGATTTCAAGATGGACCAAATCAGCAACTAGACAGGTGGTTATTTCCAGCTCTCATGTCTGATTAGAGACTCTGTGTTGTTGAGTGTTTAGAAGAACATGAGAAGGTTATAGCTACTTTACGAAATATCCTCTCTGGTCCATTATTAATTTCTTTGGAACAACAATGTCCCAGTGTCCTATCCTACTTTAGCACGTTGGATCAAATGGCTTCTTTCAGAAGCAGGAACAGACACTTCTATTTTTTGGAGCTCATTTGGTCAGGGGCCATTGCTTCAAAATCTTTCCGATTGGAAGCTCGACAGGAATAGGCTTCAGATTCCATGTTTAAAGAGTTCTATCATAAGCCAGTAAGTAATCTTTTTCTATGCTAGTTGATAAGCTTTAAACTTGCATAATCTGAAGCCTCCGGTCCTGACACCGAATTGAAAATGTTATAGCATTCGTGAACAAGAATTTTTGATTCTATTAAGGACACGGAGATGAAGATTATCTCACCCAGTATTGTGTATCTCAACAATTATTGTCCTGTCTATGCTGATGCTTGTACATGCGATCTTCAAACTGTGTAAATATTTTAGACCCCACCCAAGTAATACTGCAGTTGTTTAGGTCTATTTGTTTTCGGATTCAGATCAAAAGCAGGAATGAACCGATACTGCTACATACTCAAGAAAGAATCCCTTGCAACAGAAAAGCGGAGTTTACAATGTTCAACCGGTTTATAGACTGATATGGCTACTGATTGGTTACTGGACATTTTGCTATGTCAAATGTAGTGATTGGATTTATGGGATTTGTACACTCTTCAGCATCTTGGTAATTAGTATGTTTGATTACATGGCTGCTGTTTAAAATAAAGCAAAGAGGAGATAGCATAGTCTTCGCCTCCATGACCTTAATAGAATTAAAAATTCTTGTTCACAAATAATATAAATTTTAGATTGCTGAACAGGTTCCAAGTGTAATGAAATCATTAAAGATGTGTGAACCTTGGATAATATGTGCATCTTATGGTATGCTATGTTAACAGCATTTGTATTGCAATTATCCACTTTGGTGTTGCTGTGGGCTGTTTGGTAGGTGTGCTTTCAAACAGTTTTCGCTGTCCTGTAAACCACTGCTGGATCCTAGCGGATAATTGTGCAGATGTACTATGAGTGTTTGTGAACTGTTGGTGCATTAAGTGGTACAGCATTGAGGTGTGTGCTTTGTCCTTTCTTTATGGTGTTGTGGGGCTGGGAGGAACTGCTTTGATTGGATGGATATTTCATGCAAGAATGTTTGTATGAGGTAAAAGAAGTGCTTTAATTGGGCAGGTACTGTCCGGTACGGAATATCTGCACTTCTTTATTTTGAAGGGAGAGAGTACCTGCACTTCTCAGCCCCTCTGCAATTCATCTAATGGGAGAGTACCAGCACTTCCCAGAAGCAAACAGGTACTCTAAAGAGTGAGTGCATACACTTCTATATTTCCATTTAAAGCACTGGATAACACCCATGGAGAATTTTAATGCATCAGGAAAATTGAATGTGGTAAATATTTTATATTTGCTCCTCAATTCAATAATGACACCGCCTGCAACAAAAGAAAAACAACATTTAGCATTCATCATGATAAATAGATTATATTGTTATTCAAGAAATGAACATAAACAAATCAGAAGTAATAATAAGTGGTCAGTGAAAGTGGAACAATAAATATTTTCAATGCGATGTCTACTTTATAACCATCAGTAGACTGTAAAAAAGTCCATACTAACTAATACTAGCTAAGGGGCGTGGCCAAGCCGAGCTGCAAGATGGCCGCCGTGTAACGGGGCTCTGCCGGCCGAACGCTGAATCCGTCAGCCCATCCAGACTATGCCTACATTTTTTGCGTAAAAAAGCTGCGGCGGGGGCTGCCCAGACGTAGAGGCATCGATTCCTGCCTTCTGGACCGAGATCGGTTGCGGCGATCCGGAGCGGTGTCTCCTTTACGCCCCAGCGGCCGGTCTGCAGCCTCCTAGCCGGCGATCCCCGCCACGCAAGTCCCCGGTCGAGGGCCGAGGACCGGAACGCGAGGTGGAGCCGCCGCGACCGCCGGCGGAGAACGGACTCTGCTGCCGCTGGTGCCCTAAGCAGCCGGGTGGAATCCCTGGTCAGCGGTGATCTCCCTGCCTTGTGGGACTTGAGGGGGCGCGAGCTGGGCTGCCCGGGAGGCTGCCGGTGCCGCGCCGGCCTTGCTGCCTTCGCTGGTTCTCCTGACGGTGGGGGGCGCTGTCTGCGGCGCCCGGAGAAAACAGCGCGCTTGCCTCCTGCCTGTGCCCAGTGCCTGGATATCGGACTGCGGAGCTCCACGACCTGCGGAGTGGGTGTCTGCCGGACGGGGCACGGCTGCGGTGGCCGCGTGGAGGGTGCCGGAGGCCGACCCGGGCGACACCCCGACTGCTGGACGCTCGCTGTGTGCCTTTCTGGAGAGCCTGCCCCGGCCACGGGCCCGTGCTCGGGGGGCGCCGAAGACCTGCTGGGCCTAGCTACACGTGGATGTCCCTGCTGGTGGCGGGGGCGGCGGGGACGGCCGAGAGGAGGAGTGGATTGCTGGCCTGAGAGACTCGTGAGTTTGGCCGAGGCCCGGAGGCCTGTGAAGATCCCGTTGGGCCCTCTCCCCCCCCCCGTTGGGACCCTGGTGGGGTGGCTCCCTCACTGAGCCATGGGGAAAACAGATGCAAAGCAGAGGAAGCTCCAGTTTGAGAGGCAAATGGCCCAGAACACTGAAACTGTCCCGGCGTCGCAGACGGTGGTCCCTGAAACGCAGCTGGCACCGACGCAGGACGAAGATGTCAAGAGTATGTTTCGCGAGCTTAAGGGCTGCCTAAAGGAGATTGACGGCAAGTTTGACTCCATGGCCCAGCGACTAGACGGAATATCGCATAAGGTCGATCAACATGAGGAGAGACTGGCGGCGCTGGAGGCGCGGATTGCCAACTGTGAAGAGAGCAACGGTGCAACCCAGGAGAAACTGCTGCGCATGGACAGGGTCCTGGAGGTGATAAGGGGGCGCAACGAGGATTTGGAAGCCCGCTCCCGCAGAAATAACGTAAGAATTATTCGTATTGCGGAATCCACAAATATTGGCAATATGGAGCACTTCGTTGAAGGTATGTTCCGCGACCTGTTTGGGGAGGCCCTGTCGGCCATGTTCCTGGTCGAGCGGGCACATCGCACACTGGGACCACGCCCGGTGCCGGGAGCGCCGCCGCGCCCGATCCTTGCCCGAGTCCTAAACTATCAGGACAGAGACACAATACTGCGGCTGGCATGTGAAAGAGGTGAGCTCACATTCCAAAATATGGCCATATCCTTATTTCCCGATTTCACTCAGGCTGTGCAAGCTGCGAGGCGTGAATTCCTACCGGCTAAAAAGATTTTCCAGAAAGTGGGGACAAAATATGCCATGCTATATCCTGCCAAGTTGCGGATTCACCACAAGGGGAAACCAATGGTCTTCACGGCGGCAGCGGAGGCGCTCAAATTTGCGCGGCAGGCGGAGCGGTCGCTGCGGGAAAAGCGAGACGGTCAGGGGACTCCCCCGCAGGACCAGCTAAGTGACATTGAATAGGCAGAGCATCACTATGTGCCCTCGTGGGCCTGTGACACATTGGGATGCCAGACAGCTTGATTGTAAAGTATACCACTTGTTGATGCATTAGGGGGATCCTGAGCCTACAGAATGCAGGGGTTGCCGAGGGGAGCGGCGGCGGACAGTTGAACTCGCTTCGGGGACTATTCCTGATCTTTGGCAGAGTATTGTGAAGGGGGAGACGTTGGGCTTACCCCGCTACAGGCAGACAGACTACGTGCATGTAGGGCGGAATTGTTCGGCCACCCTGTCGCCTTTTAGGCAGGGGAGAGTGCCAGTGACCCCACGCCCTCGCAGGGATGATTCCCGTAATATCACTGCTGAAAAGTTGTTGTTGGGTTGGGTGGTGGGGGGGAAATGTGTCTCAACCTGATTGGGGGTTGGAGTGGGTGGAGGGGGGTTTTGGTTATTGTTGAGTGGTTTTCTTACACTGCACTATTTTACTGCACCACTACAGGATGATGCGGCCCTGCCACTGGCTGCTGCCATGTTATTATTGCTTGTGAGACATGCTGCGCGAGAGTTTTCCCTGCAGGCCCCGAGCGCGATGCCGCTGATGACCACACTGCTGCGTAGGATACACCAATATACACATACCTGACCGCGCTGCGTTGTCTTACATGGAATATTCGAGGTCTGAATGACCACCGCAAGATAAGATTGACCCATGCACATCTGACACGACACCAGATTGACATCTGTTTCCTACAGGAAACGCATTTGACCCAGGTTGCCGGGGAGAGGCTTAGACATGCTAGATGGGGCGAAATACACACCTCCGGCTGCTCCAGCTACTCCCGGGGAGTGGCTATTTTAATTCGGCGAGGCCTACCCTGGCAAACATTTCGGGTGCATGCCGACACTGAGGGGCGCTACATAATAATGCAGGGGAAGCTATTTCACATGCAGATGACACTGGTTAACACATATGGCCCCAACACGGACAACCCTGATTTTTTCCGGCACGTCTGGCACAAGTCGCAGTCACTAGGAGAGGGTGCATGCATGTGGGGCGAAGACTTCAATGCGGTGCTTTCGCAGGAATTGGATAGGGAAGGGGCTGCTCGCGTGCATCACCGCGTGCGGCGGATCTTCTCCGTGGCCTAATGGCGGACTATAATTTATTAGACTCGTGGCGAGTACTGCATCCCGCGATACAGGAGGGCACCTGCTTCACCCCACACAGAGGAGCCTGGTCCAGATTAGATTTTTGGCTCTTTACCCCACAGTTGCATGCATGGGTGTCCGATGTTACGCACAAGGCGCGCACCCTCTCCGACCACTCGCCAGTGGAACTGCTACTCCACGTACCAAAGCCGTATGTGACGCCCTTCACGTGGCGCTTGCCAGCGCAGGCCCTATCCGATCCGGTGTTTCGGGACGACATATACCAACGCGTGACGGAATATTTTGAGCAGAACACTGGCTCTGTTGCGTCGGAAGGCACCCTGTGGGACGCATTCAAGGTGGTGATCAGAGGTCACTGCATTGCGGGACAGGCCAAAGTACTGAAGGCAATCAGGGGAGCGCTAAAGCGGCTGGAAGACAGCCTACATGCTCTGGAGGTGCAGTACTGCTCGGACCTCTCGGCGACAACTTTGGCGGAAACACGCACCAAACTCACGGAATACCAGACTGAAGCAGATAGGGAGCTTAAATTTCTGACCAAATATGCGGTAGCCCGCAGGTATGGGGAAGGTGACCGCCCGGGCAGAACGCTCGCTCTCCTGCTGCGATCGCAAAGACCGTCCCCCTTCATCTCCTCAGTGGCGACACCGGAAGGTGGACATGCGTATACTCCTCCAGAAATTCTAGATACGTTTCGGACTTTTTATAAAGAATTATACCGTACCCGGGGAGCGCCACCGCTGGCGGAGCTATCAAGCTACTTTGAAGCGATCCAGCTCATCTGGTTCAATGCACACCAAAAGGGATACTTCGATCGCCCCTTCACGGTAGAAGACGTTAAGGACGCAATAGGCTCATTGGCAGCCGGGAAGGCGCCAGGACCGGATGGCTTACCGGCACAGTTCTATAAGGAGTATGCGGAACTGCTGGCCCCCAGACTACTGGCAGTATATGCTGAGGCAGTTGAGGCAGGTATACTCCCAGAGTCGATGAGAGAGGCGGTCATCATTGCCCTCTTGAAACCGGACAAGGATGCCCAACACTGCGACTCATATAGGCCGCTGTCCTTAATCAATACTGATGCAAAGATCTTCGCGAAAATGCTAGCAATGCGGTTACAACCGGTGCTGCCACTTATGATACGCCCCGATCAGTCGGGCTTTGTGCCGGGCCGCTCGACATCTCACAACCTTCGAACCCTATTTGGGGTGCTACACTATTTAGCCCTGCATGTTAAGGCCGTGGCGGTGCTGCTGGACGCCACAAAAGCGTTCGACTCCCTGGAATGGGGATTCCTGTTTCCCTTGCTGCAGCGAATGGGTATGAGTGAGGCTTTTATTGGATATATTAGATTACTGTATACCAACATCACTGCTCGGGTTAGAGTGAACGGGCTTATCTCTGCGCCCTTTGCCATTGGGAGAGGTACGAGGCAGGGCTGCCCCTTATCGCCCCTGCTATTTGCAATCGCTACAGAACCCTTGGCAGCCCGCATCAGACAGCATCATGCAGACAGGGGCATTGGTTTTTCATCGAGGGCGCTGACCGTCTCCCTGTACGCGGATGATATTACTCTATATATGATCGACCCGCAGGAAAATCTTTCGCCCATGACCAGAGAATTGATAGAGTATGGCTTGCTATCGGGAGTAAACATAAATTGGGAGAAGTCGGTTATTCTACCTCTGACGGCCGGGACGACTCGCTTTGCTCCGGACTGCCCGCTGAAGTGGGCTGATGGGCCGGTGCGATACCAGGGGGTCTGGATAAGCACGGACATACAGCAAATATGGTCGGAGAATTATGGGCGGGCACTGGGTTGGGTGGAGGAGAGGGTCGGTCGCTGGAAGCATTTACCCCTTTCGCTGGCGGGCAGGATTGCTGTGGCCAAAATGGTAATTCTGCCGAAGTTCCTATATTTATTTGGGAACATCCCGCTGCCCCTGACTGCTAGTTTTCTGCGCCAAGTGCGCTCGCTGATGGTGGAGCTGGCGTGGGGGGGTAAGCAGCCGAGGGTGGCATGGGAGACCCTCACTCTCCCGGAGCGACAAGGGGGCTTGGCGGCACCGGATTTCTCACTTTATGCCTACTGTGCACAGGCACAATTTTTGCACTACTGGGTACACCCCACACCGTTTCAGCCACATGTGGCGATAGAGACGGATAGAGCGGCACCGTTGCCGCTCGCCGTGGCTGTTTATGCGCTGCACAAGCGGAGATGCACCGACATCGACCCGGTGCATGCACTTAAATGGGCCTGGGATGGGCTAAGGCGCAGGGCCGGGCTGGACCTCCTCTATACCAGATCGATGCCTCTACGAGATAACCCGATGTGGCCCCCGCTGCAAAATATGCGCACTGGGGAGCGAGCTGCGGCGCGCGGCCTTCGCACGGGGGGAGATTTGTTCCCGGGAGATTCCTTCCTCACGCCGGAGCAGATGTGTGGTGAGGAAGCCCCGACGCTGCTGGACACACTACTTTACTACCAGCTACGCCACACATGTCAAAAACTGTTTCCTACATTTCCGGCACCTCCGCCGGATCTACTTGCCCTGGAGAACGTGCTAACGGTGGAATCGGGACGCAAGCTCATATCCCGATTGTACCAGCGTATGCAATACAGCCATCCCGTAGCGATCCCGGCGGCGCGTGGGTTGTGGTCCGCGGAATTGGGTGCCGACATCTCTGATGAGCACTGGGATCTCTGTTGTAAGCTCCTGGAGATCTTATCCCCCAACTACAGGCTTCACCTGATACATTTCAAATATATCCATATGATATATCGCACCCCTCACCGGCTACACCGCATGGGTTTGAGAGATACAGATAATTGCTGGCGCTGTCACGCACGCGGGGCTACTTTCTTGCATATGGCGTGGGACTGTCCCCCGCTGGCGTCCTTCTGGGCCAGAGTGATGGAAATAATAGGTACAATCACCGGCCTGTTAATCCCATGTACACCGCAGGCTGCACTGCTAGGAATCTTGCATATGGTCAAACCCAAGCACCGGAAGTTGCCAGCGATGCTCATTTTGCTGGCCAAGCGCCAAATTGCGATGCATTGGGGGGTGGCTACGTCGCCTAGTATTAGGGAATGGGTAAAAAGCGTAGTATATTGCCAGTCGCAGCTCGCTCTATATTGGGAGCTACTGCCGGTGCGCTCAAGGCCGAAGGATATCTGGGAGCCCTTCACACACTGGTTGGCGCAAACCACGCTCCAGGCGCTGTAATTTAAAGGCTCATTCTTGAGACTGTCGGGAGACGGATGCAGTTCAGGTTGCCTGTGGGGCACGTTGGTCTACACAGATGGTTTTTGAGACTGCACGAAAGGGGGGGTGGGTGGATGGATGGGTCAGGCGCATGTTGTTCAGACCTATTGAGGTGGAGCAGATCTACCGTATTGCTGGCGGTGGGTTGGTGGGGGGCTGTATCGTCAATAACATGTCATGTATACACAGCAGTGAGTTGAATTGTTTTTTTTTTGCTAAAAAATGCAAATAAAAAGAATTTAAAGAAAAAAATAATACTAGCTAAGGCTCAGACCAATGCTTTGACATGGACTCACTGAGATGAGATCCCATTTCACTTTAGCTTCCTGTTACTAGTGATGCTTGGCTGACTTGTATAAGATTCCCATGGCTTTACCTTTTTTTGCACTATAATAGCTACTTCTCATAATTTAAACATTTCACTGAATGGCACAAAGTTCCATTTACTCCTTAGGCACGCCTTATACCGATAGTCTAATCATTTCAATTAAAATGTTTAGATCAATTAAAGTCATATTATACTGAGCTCACATTTCAGGCATGCCTTTTTGTAAACAGTAGGCTAATAAGACTTGCCTTATTCTTTTATTAAGGGGAGGTTAACGTCTGATAGTAGAAATGATCACTGATCTGTGCAGTGGTTCAGTTGAACTATTTGGGATTCTGCTCAGCTTCAGGTTGAGGGTGTACCAGATTCCTGGGACATTGGACACCCAGTGACTTGACTTCAATATTCGTTTTTTGAAGATGCGTTGGTTGATGGAACAGGAAGATCGTAATGAGACGTTTGTGCAGATGCGTAGTGTGGTGTTGTTTTCTGCTGGTATCCTTAAATTTGATCCAAGTGCAGAGCTTTCTAGGCAATTTTGATGTGGTAGTGCTTAAAAAGGTTTAGGCACATTCTGGCTGCCTGGTTCTGTAGACCAGTGTTAATCATGTTGCAGTGGTCCAGTCTGTTATCACCACAGCTGTTGTCAGCTCTACCCAGTGATCAGTTTGGAGAAGAGGTAGTATTTTGGGGAATATGCAGAACTGAAGATTGGTATCCTTATTGACCACATTAAATGGAGGGTTAAACAAGTGTTCAGCGTCAAAGAGTATAACCAGGCTCCTCAGTTTTGATTGGAGGCGGGGTTCGAGGACGGGGCAAGGGTCAGTGCAAATGTGTGGTCAAAAGTGCTATAAGCAGAAGATAAGTCGAAAAATAAAAGTTTTTTTTTAATCCTCATCCATGGAGTGGGGCTCCTCTTTTATAATGGCTAATGCTGACTCAGTGCCCCTCGTAGGTATGAATCCTGATTAATGATTATGAAATTGACTTATCACTTTCCCTTCTATGATATTGCTGGGGAAGGGAAGGTTAAAGATAGTCTGATAGCTAGCTAATATCTTCAACTCTGTATATATTTTCCTAATGAATGGGTGATGATGGCAAGTTTGAAAGGGTCTGCAACAACTAGAGATCAGAGAGAGAAGGTTATTATGCCTTTTAATAGGACATTGAAAACTGACCACTAATTTGTTAAATTGGCACACAATTCTATGATAGGCTTTTGATCAATGTATTCTCTTCACCTTGGTAGGTTGCAGACATACAACACAAGGTTGTAAGGTTAGAAGGAATGCATTTAGTATGTATTTCCAGACTGAACATCAGTTTTGAATGAATCACAATTGGTGATTTTATCAGAATTTTGTCAAACACTGCCAGTTTGCGAAATACCAAATTAGGCACTGATTCTCTGTAGCTCAATGCCCTATATTACATTTGCTATAAACAAAATTCAGGACCACAATAAATAGTCAATGTTTGGCGGCAGAGTCAGTTGGTCACCAAGAGAAGGTAAACAGCGTTGTAATGACCGCGTTGTAATTGCATGCGGAGAAAAGGCATGCGGCGTAAGTAGGCATATTCGGAGAAGGTAAACAGCGCTTACCACAAATCCTTTTCAACGCATGTAATTACAAGCGGTTGTTACAATGACTTGTGGAGGGGGCAGAAGGTGTTGGATTTAAAATTTAACACTTTCCCTATTGTTGCACATACTAGAGTTGGAATAATAAATTATACTATTCTAACATCCAGCACCCCCTCCAGCAAGTCGTTGTTACAACTTGCGGAGTGATGGTATGCGTGGTTACAACACAGTCATTGTAACATATGAGTTGTAATTGCATGCAGAGAAAAGGCATGCGATGTAAGGAGGCATATTCCCAGGAGAATGTGCCTCTCCTCGACTCTACCACAAACCTCAATAAGAGGAATTGTGGCATACCATATTCAGAGCCATGAAACCCACAAGAGCAGGAGACAAACAGAGTATGGAGAGAATAGCGAGATTAGAGGATTTGAGGGCTGGTCATTGACGGCTCAGGCACACTTTCAGTCGCCTTATAACTGCTTTGTTCTATGACTCTCCGACTCGTAGTTATCACCAAATGTTTTCTTTCTGTCCTCACCATTGTTGTATTCTCCCTTCCCTGTTTCCACCCCCTGATGGTGTACACCTTGCTTTGCTTACTCACTCCTTCATTGGCTATCTAATTAGCATCAAAAGACACCAAAAGTATCCCTTTCAGTTTAGAACCACTCAGTTTGTGAGGCCCAAAAGAAACATTCTGATCCAAATCCCATTCAGACACTTATACAAGCCATTTCTAAGGTTCACGAGGGTTTGGAAATTGCTAAAGGAAGATTTGGATATTGATAGACAAGAAAGAGCCTTTTTATTACATTTATTAAAATACGTTTTTATTAAATTTAGAGCCTTTTTGTTAAATAAGATCAATGAACTCGGACTTAGAAAGTAAACACGCACCTAGTAGCACACGTTCGAATTCAGACCCAGACAGGCTTTCATCACTTTCCAATCCCACCATTCACTCTGATTTGTTAATTAATCCAACTATATTTGGAATTAATTTGGCTGCTCATCCTTGACCGGCCGGCACAATGCTCCATCATCTTCAGTGTTTGCCACAGATAGAGCTCATTTCTACATTCAAATAGTGATTACCACGCCAGATGGACCTCTTCAACAGGAGGCTACAATTGATTTTAGCATATCTGGCTGCTTTGTTGATCAAGAAATTTGCAAGAAGTACACATTTCATCTGGTTCCCAAACATGTCTTGGAATCCATTTGGGGAATTGATGTGCAGCCTCTTTCAACAGGGGAACTGTAACTGAAAAACAAATCCTGTGCTAATGGCTTTCAAGATTAGACACATTGAGTCCATTATTGTCAATATATTTGCTTCACCTGTGTTTCTCATAGTCCTTGAAACTATCAGCTACAATGACACAATCCTTTCATATATTGGCAAAGAGGATACATTGAGATGAATTCCAGGTTTCATAAGGGAAATCCTTGGCTTCAACATATGAATCAAACCAGGCAAACCATAATATGTTTCCGACGTGGATGACCAAAGAAGAAAATGCCATCCCCCCAGTACATAAAGAATTTGAGGATGTTTTTGCAGGATGCAGGGAGTGGATTTAATGTACCTTGGATGGGATTGTCAACGTATACGCAAATTCTGGGATATGGTGGTTCAACAAATACAGATTCTGACAGCAACCACTTTGTATTGCAGCCCACAAGTTTTTCTGTTAGGTTTGCCTCAACACTTGAAAGGCAGAATGTGTAAATTCATAATAATAGGTTTGTTATTGGCCAAGAGGAGGGTGGCAATGCATTGGGGAGATAAGGCGGCACCCAAGCTAGAATAGTGGATAAAGCACTTGGGGTACTGCAAGGAGAACTTGGAGATATATGCAGAGGAGCTGACAAAAGCTTTACGACCTAGTGATATATGGGGGCCGCTCATGGAGTACTTAAGAACGAGAGACAATTCTGTATTGGATGGGGAAACCTGAAGCTTACACGAGTAAGCGTTATGTCACAGTGCAAGAATGTAATGTATCAGTATTTGGTGGGGTGGGGACGGGCGGACAATGTCAGCAAGCTACATGTTGATGGTTGGTGTTATACTGATAAACTGCAAAATAAAAAAAAATAAAAAATAAAAAGAATTTTAGGATGTTTTTAGTAAAGACAGCACATGAACTTCCTCAATATGTTACGCATGTTTCTGCCATAGACCTCAAGCCAAGATTCATCATCATCAACGCATATTCTCTTCTGACACCAATATCTAGCAAAGGGATTAATGCCTCACTCATTAACACCAGCAGAAGCCACTATCTTCCACATTCCCAAGCTGTATGGAGACGATCACCCATGTATAGATTATTGCAAACTCAATCAAAACGCCATCAGAAACAGACATCCTTTGCCTCACTTTTCTGTCTGTTAGGTTAGGTCAAAGAAATCAAGATATTCTTAAAGCTAGACCTTAGAGAACTGGTCAGAATTAAGGAAGGAAATAAATGGAAAACGTCATTTAACACCACTAAAGATCAGTAAAAGTGAATGTCAATGTTATTTGGATTATGCAACCCTTCTGTAGTTTTAAGCACGTTCTCAATTAAGTATTTTGAGATTAATTAGACACATATATATTGATCTATTTAGATGACATTGATATTTTCTAAGCGTATATGACAACACCAAGGGGCAGATTTACAAGCCCCTTGCGTCATTTTTGGGCTGCAGTTGCGTCACTTTTTATGACGCAGCAGCAGCGTAAAAATGCGGCCCATTTACAACGTGGCGCATCTAGGGAGATGCGTCACGTTGTAAAGCCCTGCGTCACATTATACCTGCGTCAGGTATAATGTATGCAGGGTGGGCGTTCCAACGCAAAAAAGCCTCGTAGAAGTGGCGCATTGAAATCTACAAGATTTCACTGCGCCACTTCTAGGACACCACTGCGTCAAATTCTTACGCCTGCTTGAAGCAGGCGTAAGGAGTGACACAGTACAATGAGGATAGGTATCCCCCTGCATTGCTGGAGTTGCGTCGTGCTTGCAACACGACTCCAGCAATGCGTGACTTTTGAGTCAACAGATGCGTCAGAATTTCTGATTCATCTGTCAATCCTAGCGCCATGGTGCGCCGTATTGTAAATACGGTACATCCCTAGTGGCGCAAGGGTTTCTCAAAGTGGCGCAGGGAAAGTGACGCATCTTCACAGATGCGTCACTTTCTTGTAAATCTGCCCTTAAGTACGCTAGAGAGGTACTGTCTCGGTTACGGAGACATGGATAAGATGCAATGTCTGAAAAATGTGTTTTTGATGTCAAGCAGTTATCTTTTCTTGGAATAATTTTTTCAGACAAAGGTATTGAGATGCGCTGCAGTAAAGTGAAGGCTGTACTAGATTGGCAAGTATTCACCGCTGTGAAGCAAATGGAAATGTTTCAGGGTGTCCCCAGCTTCTACAAGCAACTAATTGAAAACCATTCCCAAAGAAACCGATCACCACTCGGACAATCTTTCTTGTGGGACTGTGAACAAGAGTTGAAAAAATTAAGAGACGTTTATTTCAGCTCTATTTCTACGACATCAGCATTCACAATTTACGCCATTCTGTTGCAAGAAGATTCAGAATCTGGGGACATCCTTCCAGTGAGCTAATATTCCTGATCATTATCAGTAGCGGAAAAGATTCATTCTATCTATGATTGTGAATAACTAGCTATAACGGGAAGGTTCTGATTTCCCTGTGAAAGACTGCTCACAGCAACAGAATGTGACAGAAAACAGAGTACATAGACTGTGTAAAATAATAATTACATTCAGAGATGCACAGTTTACATAATGTTTTTGTAATACAATACTGCAGCTGATGGAAACTATTAATTATATGCTCACAAGTTCCCATCCCCAGGTCAATGATTAGACAGAAAGACTAAATCATAGGACAGAACACTGTGTTGTTTTTTAACTGACCATCATAACGAATGATTTAGTAGCTTCCCCTGGCAGAATTTGCATAAACCACAAGTCTTCCCTATGGGCTTTGGTGCTGTAAATATGTTTTCAGTTCAGAACCATTTTCAAGGTTTAGTCAAGGCCTAAAAGACAGCTTTACAAAACCTTGTAAGGGCCAGACCACCTATTAGAAATTCTCTGACAGACAAACAGTTCCTGCTCCATTGTACAAGACAGGTGAATTAGTGTGCTTGTCCCAAACTAATTATCATCCCTGGCACACATTTCAAGTTTTCTCCTTGTTTTATTGTTCTTTCACATTGGAAGGTTTGGCGGGAAAGGCAGCAGTAAGACTGAAACTCTCTTATAGCTGTAAGATTCACCATGTGGTCCATATCCCCAGGGTTAAGAGAACCAATGGGTATGGAAGAACTATGCTGCCTTCTGTAATATTTGCAGAAGGTCATCCCGAATTTGAGGTATAGACTATTTAAGACTTTTGATATATACATTGGGCATTACAGTAGCTGATTGCCTGGAAGGGAATGAAGCAGCCGACAGATCATGAGAACCAAAGTGCTTTTTGCATGCACCTCAACTTGTAAGGCAGTTTCCTGCAAAAATCTTGCAGAAGCCTTCAGCTAGGAAAGAGGGGTACTGTCAGCATCAGGGGTATTCGCAGGCATGAGACCAACAGGAGCAGGAGACAAACAGGAGCGGGAAAGAATAGCCAGAAGCAAGTTTGGACGATTTGAATGGCTCGTCACGGGCGTTCAGGGCACAAAGGTATAAGGAGAGCCTTCCAGGTAAAGGCCAATAAAAGCCCTATCAGAGCGAAGCCTCAAAGAAAGGCGGGCCATTCCAGGGAAATTTAAGACCTATCAGAAACAGTGTTGAGTTGCCTCACAACTGCTTTTTTGTATGGCTCTGTAACTCATAATAAACGTCAAAACACACAAGATGATGGACGGAATGTTGCACATCCCCGAAACCGGTCCTAGGATGCTTGATTCCGGTCCAGGGAAGACATGGCTTGGCAGTTCGGGCTGGACTGTTCCCATGAGGCACAGGGTCAAGACTGATTTGCATATGGCCATGTCTGAACTGGGGTGGGGTGGCGAGCAAAATAACAATGGATTAAACCCAGATCTGTGACTGGGGTGAATGTTTTGCCAATGTGCAACATTCCGTCCATCATCTTATGTGTTTTGCTCATAATAAACGTCACCATGTGTTCCCTTTCTGCACTTTTATTGTTTTCTTTCTTCTTTCCTCCTCCTGCACTCCAACCTTACCAGTTATGCTCTGAACGCAACTGGCTGGCATGCTCACTCTGGTTTCCTCGCTATGTCCTCTTGACCAATCTGTTTCAGAGTCCTCAGGCCCTCCTGGTTGCCAGAGGTTTACAGGTACTCTTGGTCCGTTACCGTCATGTCCTTACGTAGAACCTAGTAAGTCCAGGACTTTAGTTGTGATTGTGGCTGGAGGTGGTATCACTATCTCCTTTGTCCTTTTATCTAGATGGTACTGATTGAACATGTACAAGTGCATGTGTGTCTGAAGAACCACCAATATATATGAAACTGGTATCAAACTCCCAAAGATGCTGCCAGTGTTTGCCTAATTCTTAGCCTCATTTTTCCCAAAAGACAGCATGTGATCTAAGTTCCATGCAGTCAGAACTGCGTCACTGTTTAAGGGCAGAGATTTGGATAATAGCATCGGAATACACCGAACGTATCCTTTTCGGTCTGAAACTTTGCAAAAGTGATCCAGGGAAAAGAGATTTGTGAGGAGTCCAGAAGCTATCTAACAGACTTTCCATGGAGAGTGGGACCCATATGATAGCTCTTGGGGAGTCCTTTATTCTTAATATAATTGTTCTAATATGTAGGTCATAATTAAAGTTGTAGTTGTATTTGGCTAAGCAGATGAGGATAGTTAGCATCGCACCTGTTTAGAACATGAGCTAGTTATAGTTCCTTTCCATTGTTTGTGCTATTTTCGCAACCATCCTTATGTTTCTAATGTTCCACTTTTATCATGTGAGAAGTGGTTTACTCAAACAAGAATAATGGCAAAATTTACATCAACAAATCAAGTGTTGAATGGGAAGATTTCTAGTAGCAGGAGGATGCATAATGTTGAAGCAATCTAACTGGATAATCTATTATAAAGTGCCTACGCCAGACTGGAGACGGTGTAGGAAATAAATCAGCATAGCCAATTAAATAAGCCTTCTTTAAACCAGTAAAAGTTAGAAACCATGGATGTTTTAAAAAATATATATTTAAGGTGCAGAGCAGATGGCAAAAATAATGGTTAGTCAAAAATGCATGCATGTTAAATCATTAGAAGGAATTAGAATAAGTCTCAATAAAATGTTATGTAATGTTAAGATACCTATATAGCGCGTCAGCTACCCCTTTGGGGTGTCCTGTGCTCTTAGCAACAGGTACGGTTCTTCCAGGACCAGCTACTTCAGAATAGTCAAATTTTTAGTTGTCTGCAGAAGGTGGTCAACGAAGTGCAGAATCTCCGGTGTTCCAGTTAAGCATTCCAGAGCTTAGGGTTGAGGTGTACACAAAGGAACAACCTCCCATGTGAGTCCGTTTGATCCTAGGAACAGTGCACAGGGAGAGGATGCTGAAGCGCAGGTAACGAACTGGCTGATGCAATTGTATGAGGCCAGTGATATGGTGGTGGGCCACCTCTGCCCATGCTTTAAAGACATATGCAGCAGAGAATAACAAAATCAAGTCTCAGAGTAAATTATTCTAAGTCTTAAGCAATAGACAGACTGATGAGGGTGTGCTCTCAAAGAGCCGGGGCAAACCAGACTGCTCACCTCAAATGTTGGGGTCTTTTATCGTAAAATGCACAGAAACGTACTTACTTATGCCTACTACCCCTCCAGGGGGTGGGATTGTTCTTCAGAATATTGACACTTACACACAGGAAATCCTTAGGCAGCTATCTAGACCGGACCGGACCACTATCTGAGACTCCCTTCTGACTCTACCAAGGAGATTCAGAAACTCATTCTCGACATTAGAGAGAAAGGGGTGGCCAAAAACGAATTCTTATACGTCAACATCAAATCACGATGCAAACCGGTGATATACACTCTCCCTAAAATGCACTAAAATGCCACTACACCGCCAGGTCGCCCAATTGTATCTGGATGCTGCTCAATTCTTGAGCCTTCCAGTAGATATACTTATCACTTTATTAAGGACTTCGTACCTGACACCTTGTGTTATATCAAGGATACCATGGCCATGGTTAACCTTGTAGAAGGCCTCCCGTTTGATCCCCAACAGTGCCTCCTTTGTACCCTTATAAGGGGGGTGGCCTAGTATGAAAGTAACTAGGGCTACAATATGCACTGCTGTGTGGTTCTTTCAAACATTTAATTATTTTTTCATCAATTAACAATGGTCATATACATTTTTTAAATGAGAATTTCGATGGTTGTTGAATATACATAATCATTCAATATATGTACGTTTATGCTCAATCGTCAAACAATAATTGCAATACAAATTACAATACATGTACCCAATGCATTTCGGGACATTTTTAGTCCCTTCATCAGGGGTAAACTGTAAAAAGAAAAGGAGAAAATATCAAAATCTTGTACATTGCGTGATCAGTAAATGGTAGTGTGAACTTAAAGTAGGGTATACGATACCTTTTTAGTGTTCGCTAATGAGCGTATTCATTTTCTAAAAAATAGTGTGAGAAGTAAAAATTGAGAAAAACTCATCTCTCTAATTTAGTTCAATTCAAACGCGCATTAGAATCCCTAATTCATACCTGGTCGGTTGTATATGGTTCTGTATGAAATGATGTGGCACAATCTCAGGTCTGTGAAGATAATAACTAAGTTTTAGACATACTGTGTGTAAAGTCATTGATGGAAAACACTTGGAAGTAAGAACGAGGCTCACCTTAATTGAAAACGTGCAAATAGTATGAGAACCGTAGGGCTTTGCAAGAACCGAGATCAGAAATGAGTCGACCGTTATCTTTTAAGCGTCTGAAATATAAAGAAGAAACCGTGCGCTTCAGCTGAAATCGAGGTTTTAAACCCGTTTCGAAACAAAAAGAAACCGGGGGGGTTTGCTTACCGGATCGACGGAGCAGAGAAACGTTGTACGCATCCACGAGTGCTTTCAGTCGCAGTATGCTGACTGCTCAGTTACCAGGAAGTTAAACGTCACGCCGTAGGCGTAGACATTGAAGAAAGACTCAGGGCTTGTTAGCAACGAAGATACGAAGTCGTAATCATTTGTGTGAAATTGATGTTCTACACTAATAGACGTATAATTTTTAAAAAAACGAGGGTAGGCTAATTTTAAAAAAAGATTGAAACATGTGAGTATTCCGAGTTTATGCTAAAGATGAGAATCGAAGTGTAACAAGATAATCCATGAAGTTGTGTGCCGAAAAAAAAAAAAAAAAAAAAAAAAAAAAAAAAAAAATTTTTTCATAAACAGAAGCTAAATAAGAAAGATTTCTGTTTCTCTGTGCTGCGGTGTGCACTATGAGTCTTCTGCCCTGTGATTGAAGAATTTTTACACATTATATCAACATCTTTCTGTGAAATACATGAATGATATTCATATTTGCATGAATCTAACATCTTTAACACAAGTATATAATTCATATCCATATAAACATATAATCTAAGACAAATCTTATGATGCCATTGTCATGACCGTTAGATGTGGTGATATGTGGAATGTTGGGTATGGGATCAAATGCGCTTTGAAAAGAAGTCATTTTAAAGTGAGTTGGGATCTCAAGGTGGGATCTGATTATCAATAAATGGTGTTAATCTAGAGAAAGCAAGCCATCTCGAATTTGTCATTAAGTCCGTGCGGAGCAAGGGTTTTCAGTTTCTTAATCCAGAATGCTTCTCTTTGTAGTAGATATTTTGAGTTATCGCGATCTATATGTTTTGGTACTTGTTCAATGATTTGGAATTTCAGTTGGGCGATTTGGTGTCGTGACTCCTCCCAATGTGTTGCAATGCTTGAAGTCGTGCTTTTGGTTCGTATTTTGCTTTTGTGCTCTGTTAGTCGAATTTTCATTTTTCTTTCGGTTTTACCAACATATAATAATCCGCATGGGCATTTGATGGTGTAGATGACGTTTTCAGAATTACATGTTGTGCTGCTATGTATTTTGATCTTTTGGCCCGTAGATGGATGCAGTAAGATATCTCCTGTGATCACGTTGTTGCAATGAGTGCAATTCCAACATTTTTGGGTACCTTTGCTTGGTTCAAGAGTCTGTTTTGGTTTCTGTCTTTTGCTTAACATTTCTTTTAAATTTTGCGCTCTTGTGTAGGCAAACAATGGTTTGTCTTTAAACAGTTCTTTGAAATCTGTTTCTAGTTGAAGTAAGTTCCAATGTTTGTGTATGATTTGTTTGATCTTCCTGGATGCCGTTGAGTATTTAGAAACAAAGACAGTTCGTGTACCGGTCTTCTTAGGAGTTTTTTTCAATAGTTCGTCACGTGATCGAGTTTTGACTTTGTTTAATTGCTCTCTCAATATATTCTCAGGGTATCCTCTTTCTGTGTAATTCTTGAGCTGTTGTTCCCATGTGGATTCACATGCCGTGTCAGTGGAGGAAATTCTTTTGGTTCTCATAAATTGGGAAACTGGTAAATTCCGAATCAGTGATGGAGGATGGAAGCTGCTGAAGAGTAGAGCATTGTTTCTGTCTGTAGGTTTTTTGTATACGCTCGTATGGATTTCTCCCTGTTCAACGTTTATCCAGACATCTAAGAATGAAATTGATTTGCGGCTTATGGTGTGGGTAAATTGTACTCGAGGGTCAATCAAATTTAGTGTTCGTATGTTGTTGATGAGTGCTGGTTCTGACTGATTCCAAATGAGGAAGATGTCATCTATGAAACGTTTGAAGAATATCAAACCTTCTTTCCATGTAGGGTCCTGGAGAATATATTCATGTTCGAACTTCGCCATGTACGTATTAGCGTATACTGGTGCTCCTGGAAACCCCATTGATGTACCATTAAGTTGTATGTAAAATTGTTCATCCCAACAAAAATAGCTGTTTTGCAGGCAAAACTCTAATAATTGTAGAATGAAATATTTGGGTATTTGTGTGTTATCTTGTTGTAATAAAGCCCATTCCACTGCTTCAATTCCGTTCGCGTGTGGTATCGAAGTGTATAATGCGACCACATCTATGGTACATAAAATCCAGTTTTCTGTGTTTTGGTCTTTCAACATTTGTATATTTCTCAGGAAGTCCGTGGTGTCTTCAATATATGTATTCCAATTTTGGACAAATGACTGCAAAAAAGTGTCAATGTAGCGGCCAGGTTTTTCAAATATAGAATCACATCCAGAGACGATAGGTCTGAAGGGAGGATCCATCAAATTTTTATGAATCTTTGGTAGTAGGTAAATTTTGGGTCTCCGAGGAAAATCCGTCATGAGGTATTTTTTAGTAGAAGAGTCAATCCAATTAAGCTCTTCTGCTTTCTCTAGTATTAGATTGAGATTTTTAGAAATTTCCCTTGTGGGATCTTTTTCCAGTTTTCCGTAGATTGCTTCGTTCATTATATGTTCAAGGACTTTCGTTTGATAATGTTCGGAGTTCATGATTACTAGTCCTCCTCCTTTGTCCGCTTTTAATATCACAATTGTGGGGTTTCTGGCTAGTCTAGTTAGTACACTTTTTTCAGCCCTGCTCAGGTTGCTTATTTTACTAGAGTACTGAATTTTTTTAATTCAGTACTCTAGTAAAATAAGCAACCTGAGCAGGGCTGAAAAAAGTGTACTAACTAGACTAGCCAGAAACCCCACAATTGTGATATTAAAAGCGGACAAAGGAGGAGGACTAGTAATCATGAACTCCGAACATTATCAAACGAAAGTCCTTGAACATATAATGAACGAAGCAATCTACGGAAAACTGGAAAAAGATCCCACAAGGGAAATTTCTAAAAATCTCAATCTAATACTAGAGAAAGCAGAAGAGCTTAATTGGATTGACTCTTCTACTAAAAAATACCTCATGACGGATTTTCCTCGGAGACCCAAAATTTACCTACTACCAAAGATTCATAAAAATTTGATGGATCCTCCCTTCAGACCTATCGTCTCTGGATGTGATTCTATATTTGAAAAACCTGGCCGCTACATTGACACTTTTTTGCAGTCATTTGTCCAAAATTGGAATACATATATTGAAGACACCACGGACTTCCTGAGAAATATACAAATGTTGAAAGACCAAAACACAGAAAACTGGATTTTATGTACCATAGATGTGGTCGCATTATACACTTCGATACCACACGCGAACGGAATTGAAGCAGTGGAATGGGCTTTATTACAACAAGATAACACACAAATACCCAAATATTTCATTCTACAATTATTAGAGTTTTGCCTGCAAAACAGCTATTTTTGTTGGGATGAACAATTTTACATACAACTTAATGGTACATCAATGGGGTTTCCAGGAGCACCAGTATACGCTAATACGTACATGGCGAAGTTCGAACATGAATATATTCTCCAGGACCCTACATGGAAAGAAGGTTTGATATTCTTCAAACGTTTCATAGATGACATCTTCCTCATTTGGAATCAGTCAGAACCAGCACTCATCAACAACATACGAACACTAAATTTGATTGACCCTCGAGTACAATTTACCCACACCATAAGCCGCAAATCAATTTCATTCTTAGATGTCTGGATAAACGTTGAACAGGGAGAAATCCATACGAGCGTATACAAAAAACCTACAGACAGAAACAATGCTCTACTCTTCAGCAGCTTCCATCCTCCATCACTGATTCGGAATTTACCAGTTTCCCAATTTATGAGAACCAAAAGAATTTCCTCCACTGACACGGCATGTGAATCCACATGGGAACAACAGCTCAAGAATTACACAGAAAGAGGATACCCTGAGAATATATTGAGAGAGCAATTAAACAAAGTCAAAACTCGATCACGTGACGAACTATTGAAAAAAACTCCTAAGAAGACCGGTACACGAACTGTCTTTGTTTCTAAATACTCAACGGCATCCAGGAAGATCAAACAAATCATACACAAACATTGGAACTTACTTCAACTAGAAACAGATTTCAAAGAACTGTTTAAAGACAAACCATTGTTTGCCTACACAAGAGCGCAAAATTTAAAAGAAATGTTAAGCAAAAGACAGAAACCAAAACAGACTCTTGAACCAAGCAAAGGTACCCAAAAATGTTGGAATTGCACTCATTGCAACAACGTGATCACAGGAGATATCTTACTGCATCCATCTACGGGCCAAAAGATCAAAATACATAGCAGCACAACATGTAATTCTGAAAACGTCATCTACACCATCAAATGCCCATGCGGATTATTATATGTTGGTAAAACCGAAAGAAAAATGAAAATTCGACTAACAGAGCACAAAAGCAAAATACGAACCAAAAGCACGACTTCAAGCATTGCAACACATTGGGAGGAGTCACGACACCAAATCGCCCAACTGAAATTCCAAATCATTGAACAAGTACCAAAACATATAGATCGCGATAACTCAAAATATCTACTACAAAGAGAAGCATTCTGGATTAAGAAACTGAAAACCCTTGCTCCGCACGGACTTAATGACAAATTCGAGATGGCTTGCTTTCTCTAGATTAACACCATTTATTGATAATCAGATCCCACCTTGAGATCCCAACTCACTTTAAAATGACTTCTTTTCAAAGCGCATTTGATCCCATACCCAACATTCCACATATCACCACATCTAACGGTCATGACAATGGCATCATAAGATTTGTCTTAGATTATATGTTTATATGGATATGAATTATATACTTGTGTTAAAGATGTTAGATTCATGCAAATATGAATATCATTCATGTATTTCACAGAAAGATGTTGATATAATGTGTAAAAATTCTTCAATCACAGGGCAGAAGACTCATAGTGCACACCGCAGCACAGAGAAACAGAAATCTTTCTTATTTAGCTTCTGTTTATGAAAAAAATTTTTTTTTTTTTTTTTTTTTTTTTTTTTTTTTTCGGCACACAACTTCATGGATTATCTTGTTACACTTCGATTCTCATCTTTAGCATAAACTCGGAATACTCACATGTTTCAATCTTTTTTTAAAATTAGCCTACCCTCGTTTTTTTAAAAATTATACGTCTATTAGTGTAGAACATCAATTTCACACAAATGATTACGACTTCGTATCTTCGTTGCTAACAAGCCCTGAGTCTTTCTTCAATGTCTACGCCTACGGCGTGACGTTTAACTTCCTGGTAACTGAGCAGTCAGCATACTGCGACTGAAAGCACTCGTGGATGCGTACAACGTTTCTCTGCTCCGTCGATCCGGTAAGCAAACCCCCCCGGTTTCTTTTTGTTTCGAAACGGGTTTAAAACCTCGATTTCAGCTGAAGCGCACGGTTTCTTCTTTATATTTCAGACGCTTAAAAGATAACGGTCGACTCATTTCTGATCTCGGTTCTTGCAAAGCCCTACGGTTCTCATACTATTTGCACGTTTTCAATTAAGGTGAGCCTCGTTCTTACTTCCAAGTGTTTTCCATCAATGACTTTACACACAGTATGTCTAAAACTTAGTTATTATCTTCACAGACCTGAGATTGTGCCACATCATTTCATACAGAACCATATACAACCGACCAGGTATGAATTAGGGATTCTAATGCGCGTTTGAATTGAACTAAATTAGAGAGATGAGTTTTTCTCAATTTTTACTTCTCACACTATTTTTTAGAAAATGAATACGCTCATTAGCGAACACTAAAAAGGTATCGTATACCCTACTTTAAGTTCACACTACCATTTACTGATCACGCAATGTACAAGATTTTGATATTTTCTCCTTTTCTTTTTACAGTTTACCCCTGATGAAGGGACTAAAAATGTCCCGAAATGCATTGGGTACATGTATTGTAATTTGTATTGCAATTATTGTTTGACGATTGAGCATAAACGTACATATATTGAATGATTATGTATATTCAACAACCATCGAAATTCTCATTTAAAAAATGTATATGACCATTGTTAATTGATGAAAAAATAATTAAATGTTTGAAAGAACCACACAGCAGTGCATATTGTAGCCCTAGTTACTTTCATACTAGGCCACCCCCCTTATTCATTACACGTGCTGCGCAAGCATATGGCAATTTTGCACGCATACCGCTAAAAAATCAGCTTAACAACTAAAAGCGAGTGCGCTCACCACCCATTTTTATATTCCTTTGTACCCTTGACATAGAGTCACTATACACTAATATTACCCAAGACGAAGGCATTGATGTTATTGGCATGGCTCTCAACTCTAGACCCCAACCTCACCCCATTCCCACCTCCATTATTCTCCATTTATTGAAAATTTGTCTCACTCACAATTATTTCCTTTTTAATGTCAATTTTTACCAGCAGGTTAAGGGTACCAGTATGGGCGCAGTTTTTGCCCAAACTTTTGCCATACTATATATGGACTGGCTCGAAACACAGAGAATACTATCCCCCCACAATCCATTCAGAAATATCATCCTAGAATGGAAGCGGTACATAGATGACATATTCTTCATATGGAATGGGATTGATGTAAGTCTATCGGACTTTCAAGACTGGCTCAACACACACAGTAATGACCTCACTTTTACCATCAACAAGAGTAAACAAGAGGTGGCTTTCCATCATAGCTGACAATGGTACACTCTACACAACACTTTACCGCAAACCGACAGAGAAAAATATATTATTGGCATACAGCAGCTATCACTCGAGAGCCTTACGCGACTCCCTCCCATACTCACAATTCCTTCGCATACGCCACAATTGCTATCGCAAGGAGGATTACTTCATGGGGGCTAGAATCTTAGCCAAAAAACTGACAAGTAGAGGTTATCCCCGTAAACTAGTGAAAATAGCCCTTAAAAGAGCATGGTACTGCCCTAGGGAGACATTACTGAGCCCCAAAGAAAGAAGCAGAGGGGATAAAATAGTATGTGTCACCACATTTTCACCCATCTCTAATGCAGTGAGGAAATGCATCTTGAACCACTGACCGACATTGAATGTAGGCAGCCTCAATCTAGAACGCCCTCTTTTTGCTTTCAAGAAAAGTAAAAGCATAAAAGACAACCTGGTAAGGGCAGCCCTCCCTAGCACCAAAAGTAATTCCACTCTAAGGGGGCTATGGGGTTTACCACCAGTAATAGGCAATTTCAAATGTGGTGGATGCAGCGTATGCCACCTCACCAAGGATACAAAAAAAAAAATTTGTGCATCCAAACATTGATATCAGTCTGACTAATTTGTCTAATTGCAACACTGTCAATGTAATATATGCTATCATTTGCCCTTGCAACATAATTTATGTGGGCCAAACGTCACAAAAAATCAGAATCCGGATTTGTCAGCACAGAAGCGGTGTGCGCTGCAGAACACCAAATGCACCACTTTACCTCCCTCAAACACCCTGAAGATGACATAATGTGGCAAGTTATCACTGTGATTCAGCAGCCCCCTAGAAGTACGAACATTGCTGGCATCCTCCACAAGGAAGAACTAAAATGGGTCATACGAACTGACAGTCTCCACACAGGTCTGAATCGCCTGGAGGACTGGACCAACTTGTTATAACTTGGCTACACCCTTGATTAACTTATGATGTTCCAGCGTTTTTCGCAGTGTATGTTTTCCACTATGTATAACTGTCATACCAATTCCAATAATTGGGTTGGGATCAACTCTATATGATTTCTGGCATCATTTACACCTTTTGTGATTATCATTTTTTCCTGTTATAACTTTGGATTGTTTTGTCTCAACACTGGTTACCTGCTGTACAATCCTAATCACTCTACTCAATCCAGCATCTGATGGTTAGACCATTTGGACTACCTTTTATCCCCACATTACTCCTCCTCTCTCTCCTTCCTTGCCCCCTTCTGGAGACCTTCTACTCTAGGAATCTGTTTTTCGTTATCGCCCTATTTAACCCTCTTCTACCCTTTGCCCTCTACGATCTCTCTATTGCCTGACTACTCTCACCCTTGTCCCTAATCCTTATCTAGATGCTATCTCAAAGCGCATTCTGCGTGTCCATGCCTCTGTTCTACATATCTGTAATACCTTGATCATATGGAAGAACATTAGCTTTGCTGCTCCTGCCATTTTAATAACTTCACAATTCACGCTCCTTCCCTATTGTCTATCTCACCTCCTTCTATCATTTATTTTAAGCCCACACACGTTTCTTTATTATCGTCATCATTGACACGATTAACTCATAATCCCTTCCAAGATGGCTGTCCTCGCCCACAGACCATTACCTATGCTATGCTCGCGCCCCTGGGTGATGTCATATCCGGGCACATCGCATACTTAGACCCCCTTAACGCCTGCTAGCCCGCTCATATCATTGATTGCGGGTACAACACGGAGCATTCACTACTCTCCTCGTGGCCAGAGCGTACGGAGTTCTCGACCTTCAGTCCTGCATATCGCCCATTAAGGTAAGCGCACTCCGATTCTCATCGCCCTCCTTGGTTTGTACTGGGTTCTGCGCACACTCATTTGATTACTCCCCTCCCTCAGGCCTGGATCCACTAATCCCTACTGACAATTTGCCCCCTCGGTCCCCGACGGGACGCTACTATCCTTCCTCCGGCTCTCATCTGCCGCCCATTCAGGTAAGCGCCCTCCAATCTTCACCACCGATTTTGGTAGTCACTCGGCTCTTCGCGCTACTAATTATTGACTCCTTCCTACAGGCTTGTAAATACACTTCCCTACTGGCAGATTTTGCCCATTCAGTCTGAGACTGTTTTTAAGATCGACCTGCTAAAAACTGCAGCCACAATATCTACTGACTATGCTACTAATTTTAGTATAGATTATGATGGTTTTTAAATTCACTCACTCCTTTTTTTGTTTGGGCCCCCACTTAGTTTAGAAGTGCATCCCTGTCTCCAGGTGTATGCCCATTCTCTATCAAACGCGGTTTTTAGAGGGCGAGGACTGGCAGATGATGAAGCATGACACCTGGTGGTGTGTGATGCCAGTCCGTCAATTTTTGTGATTTGCCCCCACTAAATTGGGCATCTCTTAGACACAACTAGGGACGGTCCTTTCTGTGGGTCATAGCTTTGGTTGGAGGCTGACCGTTCTCTAGTGCCCTAACGCCTCTAGTTCCCTCCCCGGGCCAGACCCTGGGTGTAACTGTGGTTCTTTAGGTAAGTAACCCTACCAAGTTAATAAATCCACATTGGTTAGTTCAAAGCACACATCTGAAAGAATCTCTGCTTAACCCAAGGTAGCTATAGCACAAGCAGCAGGAAATCCCCAGAGAAAAGCATGTTAAGTTCAAGCAGTACTGACAATTAAAAAAAAAAATCCCAAACCAGTTCAGGACAAAGAATGGCAAAGCCCATAGGTCTGGCGCTGGCTGCCAGTCTTTGGGCTTTATCAACAGTTGCTTTGTATTTTTTCATGGAGCTTGCAAAACTTTATTGTTGAGTAAGCAGTTGGGTCCTCATCAATCTAAATCTAATAAATTGGCCTAAAGCAAAAATATCTCCTAGTCTAAAAAGCACACATTGCCATAGTAACCCAGGCACTAATGCAAACTAAATAAAAAGTTCCAGAGCATTTAAGAAATAAAAGCTTTTGGAACTACAGATTTACATGGTGTCTTTACATTTGGACTCTAATTTATGCACTATCAACTCTGTGGTTTTTTTAAGACTACTATTGGACCTGTTGAATTGACGGACCATGACACTTTAATTATGTCATACTCTGGAAATTTTTATTATGTTTTGAATATTCGAAAGTCTTTTCTCATATTCGTTAAACACTAGATAGGTGACATAATGTTATATGTCCATTTGAGCACACGTTACTTCATGATTGTGGCCTTATACGTACCTAAAATTTGTGATGTGCGAGCTGTTTTGTCTGACCACTGTCACCACTTTTACTTAGACAAATACAAACTACTTTGTGTGTGGATGTGCTCCCTTTGACAGCAAAAGACACACAATTGATGGACGGAATATAGAACAAATCATAACATTCACCCCCAGTCAAGAGATCTGGGTTAAATCCATCATTCTTTTGCTCACCATGCCACCACAGTTTAGACCTGGCCATATGCAAATCAGTCTTGACCCTGTGCCTCATGGGAACAGTCCAGCCCGAACTGCCAAGCCAGGTCCTCCCTGGACCGGAAACAAGCATCCTAGAACCAGTTTCGGGGTTTCACCCCTCTTAAGCCAGGATAGCTTGATTTCAGTGGCACAGTGAGCCCGGGACCCAAGTCTGGGCATACCCAGCGCACTTAGGGCGAGAAAGCAAAAGAGACACAATTGAAAGGGCAGAACACTGTCACTTACAGTGAAGTAGGCTGATCCAATGACTCAAGTTATATGCTACAGTGGGCGTACAAAATATTTGAATGACAATAACAGACCAATAGATGAAGAGTGCTGGCTGAAAGCTCCTATGAGAATTGTATAAATATATTTTAAGTAAAATCTGGTCAAACACCTGATTTTTCCATTAAATCAGATTTTGAAAATTAATTTAGGAATAACTTTGAAGCATTTTTATAGCATTTCCCAGGATCAGATAGGGAATACAGATTTTAATCCCACCTAAGCCTGTTCAGGAGAAAGGTTTCACTGTGAGAGCAAACTTAACTCAATATGAAGTACACCCTATTTTTATACATTAGCATCCGGCTCTTAGTGTTTATAAGCCACAATTTAAAGGTCACATGAATGTATAAAAATAGACTTTTTCTACATGGCAAAAGCCATTTTTTCTTGTGTGTTTTTTCAGGGCATTTAAGTTGCACCCTAGTTAGAGCACAGTGGTGCTCTTAGGAGAAATATACTTTGTGTCATATATGTGGTAGTGTAATATAAACTTCAGCTCATATGTGATAATTAACCTTCTGGGCTATGGGTGCATTTTAGGTACAATTAACAATAGATTTGTAGTGAAGTTAAAGTAGAGAAACATTTATTGAGCGACAAAAAACAAGATAAGTAAAATCAGTCAGTCAAAGGCTTTATTTCTATAAAAACTTATCATAAAAGCTTCACAATTAAAAAGAATTTGATTACATTTAACCTTAAAATCCAATTTTTTCAGTAAAAGGAAGAAGCACATCATAAATAATTATTAAAAACAGATTAAACAATTCCTTTAAGCCTTTTGCTTCAGATACACCAAGCCCATGATAAAAATTTTGAATGGGCACAAGCATACAAAGGGCGAGAGTCCGACATTAGAATACGTAGTGCCTCAATGTGATGCCTGGTTCCTAACGAGCGAAACAATTGCTTGAGCCATCTACTTCTTGGATGTACATACTCCTGGCATTCAAACAAGAAGTGTGCCACAGACTCTTGTCTAGATGTGCAAAAGGTGCAAAATTCTGTGGTCTGGGCTGGGGGTTTCCACCGGGATGTAAAAGCATGAAGTGGAAGAGTCCCGGACCTAAATTTTAAAATAAAGGGTCCTGTCAAAAGGTCTCTCAATAATATCTAGATATAATTCCCGGATCGGCAAGTCCTTGAATTTCAGAAAGTCCTCCGTGAGTCTGCCCAATGTACAGTTAGTATTCCGTTGGGTCGCAATCCAGTTCCAGTATAGACTCTTAAGTGTTGCTTTTGGAGGGGAAGACCTATTTTCCCAGGCTACACTTAGCCCCAGATTGCACAGGAGGGCTTTCATGTCTCTTAACCATGTTATCCTATGCCACCCGGGAAGTGACATAACTTCAGAGAGGCCTTTAGCATATTTAGCTAGCCCCGGGACTCGCCACAACCGAGCCCATAACAGTAGAGGTCGAAATTTTGCCAAATCACCAATGGGACGACAACCTAAGTCAAGCATCAATGGAATCATAGGGGTACCTTGGGGAAGTGACATAATGGCCCTACAGAACTTCCTCTCAGATCTTGACAGCTCGCTAGTGTTGCATGAGCCCCACAGCTCAGCCCCATAAAGAGCAGAGCTGACTCCCCTTGCTGCACAGATTTCAATAACAGGGGCTATAGGTCTAATGGCACAGGAGCGCTGCTCCTTTAGAAGAGCCCCTGTTACCCTCTTATGGGCTAGCAGCATTTTACATAAATGAGGAGCCCACTGCATATTATGCGACAAACGGATCCCTAGATAATCAAACACATCCACCCTCCCCAGAGGTACGGCGTTCAACTTCGGGGGACGCACAGATTTTTTGGGGGGATTCATCACAAGATATTTCGTTTTATCAGTGTTGATTACCAGGCCCCGTTCTATGCAAAAAAGCTGGAAGTTATTAAGTAATTTTTGGAGGCCCATTGGTGATTTGGACAGTAAGAGTGTGTCATCCGCTAAGAGGAGGGTAGGGATACGCTCCCCCGCCAGGGATGGTTCGTCTGAAGGATCTTTCAGCAGATGCTCGACCACACCGTTGACGTATTAGGAAAAAAGGGTGGGAGCTAGAACACATCCCTGGCGAACCCCTCTCTCTACCGGGATTCTGCTAGTTTTCTCTCCGTCCCTGCCCCATCTAATCTGGGCAAAGGTATTTTCATGTAGCCTTACAATTAACAATAGGATGTAGTGGGGTATCCCCATGTCAGCAAGGACTCTCCAAAGAGTCTCCCTAGGTACAAGGTCAAAGGCAGTCTTTAAATCGATAAACGCGAGATAGAGACTGCCTTTGCCTATGACCACCACCTTCCAGTACACCAGCAACAATCGAAAAGCTTGTTCAATTGTGCCAGTGCCTGCTCTGAAGCCTGCCTGGTAGTCAGAAAGGATGTTGTTTTCACCGATCCATTGTAATATTCTAACCAACAGCACCTTGCCGACTACCTTTTGAGTTATGTCCAGCAGGCTTATGGGTCTATAGTTCGATGGGTCGTCCCTGGCCCCCTTTTTAAAAATAGGAACAACCTCCGCCCCTTTCCAAGATGTGGGAATCGGTGCACCCCTACTGATAGCAT
Organism: Triturus cristatus; assembly: GCF_964204655.1. Taxonomy (NCBI): domain Eukaryota; kingdom Metazoa; phylum Chordata; class Amphibia; order Caudata; family Salamandridae; genus Triturus; species Triturus cristatus. The sequence goes on along the minus strand of NC_140584.1, from coordinate 540,450,955 downwards.
TGAGCAGGCAGTATATAAGTTTAATAGATTAGGGGGAGCCAAGATAAGATTTAAAAAAAATTTTAGTCAAAAAGCAACAAGAAACAGTAAAGCACAAATAAAAAGTCACTGATCATCTTGGGTGCGCTGATGATCTACTGTTGAGTATACTGTACCATCTTTATGGAAGCATTTTGTTTTTGTTAATAAAAAGATGTTTTAAAAAAAAGAGTCACTGATCATTGTTGATTGGAACCTTCGCACAATTAGAGGCCAACAATTATAAAGCATTGGTCAGATACACCAAGCAGGTCATCCAGGTCTTAATTTTTAGCTTTGAACTGAGCCCCTGAAATGAAAGCGTAACTCTTCCAGAAGGGTGGAGTCCAAGGCCGTGGCTAGCAAGGGTCAGCTATATTGTTATCAAGTATGTGCTGAAGCTTTTAGTTTTGGCACTAAATGCTCCAAGCAGCACAAACCCTGATTTCCTAGCCACCGAGGTCACTTTGTTGGTCAGATTAATATGCCATGTCGCCCCAATCCAAGGTTTTGCCTTCAGACTTAATCACTTTTTTGGAAGCCAAAATCATACAGTTGGGCAAGGCTGGAATCGTTAGTCCAGGCACAGCTTCGCAAGGCCGTATACCTTTACCGTAAAGTCCCACTAAACCCATTTTCAACAAGGCAAGTAGCTCGGACCAGGTCTGTTAGGGAGAGTGAAATTAAGCACAACACAAACAGATATACCAAAATACGTTTATACAGGTTTATTTTTTCTCAAATTCTAGCAGTTTGAAGTTTGTTTCTCAAATGAACAGAAAACACATCTCTCAAAAGACTTTGTTTTTGGTTGCAGGTATGAGAAGTCCTATTGGTACACGCCACCCATCTTCCTACCGGTGGGTATCTCTCAGAAAAGCAACAAGTATTAGAACAAACTGAAAATAATAAACAAAAAACATTAGTCTTGCTCTCTCTTTATATTTCCTTTTCCTGTCTTATTCCTAGTCGTCCTCTTTATATGTTATTCTTCTGTTGGTTTCTAACTCTCCTGTTTCTTTCAAGTAGTTGTCTCCTTTTACTCTCTATCGGTCAAAGTTCATCTTGTATGTTTCGTGACGAGTGAAAAATGGCATGGGCTGAGGCCCCTTACCCAATAACGATAGGTCAGAGTCAGGAATGGATTAATGCTAAAGTAGGGACACCTGTAAGTATACAAACTGCCTAATTTCTATATACTGAGCCCTGTTTTTCATTTCCCAAAAATACTTTGCCCAGAAAAAAACACATAACTACCATGTAACCATTTCCTTTAATAGGAATAGCATGAATAGTGGATTTATATAAAATTCCTATCCCTAAGTATTTGTTCTGTGTCCTCCTCGTTTTGATGCACTACTGTCCTTGTACATTTCCCCATGCATTCCATGCAACTAGACACCCACCTGGTGTGGCCACATTTCTTCCCCAGACATTGGCGGGACATTGTGCTTCACCGGTGGGTGGGTAGTCACCTCCAGTCCTCAAAACATGAATCTTCAGGCTCCTATACTCGGCAAGCATCTCTTGACAGGCTTTTCCCAATCTCTTCTTCCTCTGTGTGAGGTCTTGCCAGCTGTGGGACTCTCTTGGCTCCCGGTACAGTATACCTCCTTTCCAATGTCGTCGTCCTCATCAGTCCTTCAACAACTGCTGTTTACTTCCTTTTCCTGATGTAAATCAATTAGTCTTTTGCCTGTTTTTGTAGGTATTCCTTTGGTTGTCCTTTCCCCTCATAGTCTTTTGTCTTTATTCATGCTTCCTCTATTTCTATGTAGTCCTGACCCCATTGTGTTTCTTTTCTTTCAGGCTGCCTGGAACTCCTGTATGTCGAGGGCAAGCCACAGTGCAAGTCTCCTTGATCTGGTAGCCACCCCCCCCCCCCCCCCACTTCTACAAGAAGAAAGGCCTCAGCACCCTTTCCTGGTCCTTCACTGGTTCAAAAAACTACTAAGCCCCACTTTTTCTCCAACTGCTGAGAAAGTTCCTTCTGGCTAGTCCTGCAGCCCCTAGCTTTTCAGGGCAGACTTCACCTCTCTCTCAAGTCAGGTCTCCGGAGGGGGGTCCAGTCCTCTGAGGTCAGCTCAACTATATTGGAGTCAGGATTTAATGTCCCTGAAGCAGACACATGGGAGGTCAACCTTTTACCATTGGACAGTAGTTCTAGTCCCTGGGTGCCGGCAGGATTCAGGAGTCCTTGAACCCTTGAGTGAGTCATCTTCCAGCAGAAGTCCATATTCTTCTTTTCAGCAGGGCTTTACTCTTCGGGAGGAGTCGTCTGAGGCCCCGGAATGTTCTGAGAAGTTATTGCTTCAGGTGGCAGAATTATCCTGTGCACTAGCCAGTAACTGGAGAAATTCAGTCACCTAATCTGACCTATTTGCTGGCAGTTCCCCACCTTCTTTTGCAGGCAATTCCTATTTGCCAAACTGCAACACTATTCAGGACCTCTTATTTGATTGGCATAACCTTTCTGCCACCTGGAAGGCACCTCTTATGCTGTTAGCCACACTTCTATTTAGATGATTTTCCTTCCCAATTGACCAGGTCTATTCTGTTTTTTTCCCCTATGTGACTGGAACCTGGCTGTCTAAGAAGGAATGACACGGAGAAGTTCTCGTTGATGTCTATATATCACAAGAAGTGGTGCTAAAACTGCCATTTTTCCAGCCAGCTTTTCCTATTTACTCCCAGATAGCTATTTCCTGCTAAATGGTCAACAGTTAACACCCCTCTGGTTTTCCAGCGCTTACGGGCAGGCTCTTGTCTCCTGAACTCCCCCAATCAAGGATGCATATTCCAACTCTGGAGTGGCAAAACTATTTGTAGGCCAGTTCTGGGCTGGCTTAGGCAGCACAAATATTTTATTTTACTTTTAATTTAAGTTATCAAAAACTCAGATTCCACTATTGAAAATGTACGTAAAATATAATTTTGAACCTTTTTTAAAGAATTTTACCAGAAGCATGAGGGGAATAAAGAGTTTAGGGCCATATGTAGATAAAACGTGTTTTACGCTTCTCTAATTGCAATTTTTAGGGAATCGCAATTAGAGAATTGCAAAACGCAATGTTGGTAGGATTAGCAAAATATTTTGCGATTCCCACCTATTCCTTATTTGAGTATCCCAAATTGAGATTCGCAAATAAGGAATACCTTGCCATTCATTCCTATGGGCTAGAAGGCCCATAGGAATGAATAGGAAGACATTCTCAATTTGCGATTCTCAATTAGAGAATCGCAAATTGAGAATGCAATTTCAAGGTTGCAAGGGTGTCAATAGGACGCCCTTTTGCACCCCTGAAATAAACATGTGTGCACATGTGGCGCATATACATGCGCTAAGGGCATGTATGTGCGCCACATGGCACTTTGAAAAATGCAAAAAAGTGCATTTTTCAAAGATATCGCAAATTACCACCAACCTGAAGTTGGTGGTAATATACGATTCCTTAAGCCAAATTCGCACAACTTGGGTGCTTCCTACATTGCATTTAAGGAATCGCAATTTGGGATTCCTTAAATGCATTAGCAAAATAAGGAATCGCAAATTCTGCGATTCCTTATTTTGCGTGTGGGTTTTTGTGTGCTACATAGCACACTGCCCAAATTGCGATCGTTAACGCTGAAATTCGGCGAATTTCAGCATTTGCGATCGCAATTTGGCTTCCTACATATGGCCCTTAATCTCTTCTAGGCCAAGTCAGCTAAAGATTCACTGTGAGAGGACACTTTGGGCCAGATGCATCAAAGGGTTTTTTCCATTCTGTGTCTATGGGAAAATGTGTTGATGCAAATGGCCTTTTGTGCCCTATTAGCATACTGCCAGTTGAGCTTACAAGGCACACTTTAGAGGTGACGTGAATATATACAAAAAGTATTTTTCTACATGGAAAAGGCATTTTTCTTAGCTAAGAGATTTTGCAGGGCATTTAAAATGCAGACCAGTCAGAGCAAGGTGGTGCTCCAGACAAATATGCTTTTGTCATTAAATGTGGTAATGTAATTACAAACTACAGCCCAGATATGATTCTGCTACAGGTGCATTTTATGCACAGTTAACAATTGACTTGTTGAGAAGATAATAGGTCAAACAGGGACTTCCAGTCTACAGCACATTTTGCATGTGCTGTACTTTGAATGCAAGTGCTTTACTATCATTAAGCAGTGGTACATTGCAGTCTTAAATTCAGCAAAAAACGACAGCCCATATGGGGGGCTGTGGCAAAATGGGTTTTCACACATGGATCATCGCCTTCAAATTTATGATTCAGAAATGAATGTATCAACAGTTTGTTCCCACAACTGCATTTGCAACCACTGAACATTTTCCAACTTTCAAGTTGGTCTTGGAACTGATTCGCAAAGTGGAATCTATCTCCTGGGAACACCTTCCCCTTTGGCAACTGCGTGAGAAGCATCGGGGAGTGGGTAATATATGTCTAAACAAACAAAACTCACAATCTGTCCCTTAAATGGATATGGCTACATTGAAAAACATTGTTTCCTATCTAGAGAAGCAAATGTTGGAACCCCTGCCAATGGACACTTTGCAATGTGATCTATTAGTATGCTGGTTGCACTGCAATTCGTATTCCCATTCGCACACCATTTGATGTGCAAATGGCCTTGTTTGTAATGGCAGTGCTATATATGGCCCATTATTCCCCCTAAGGCTTCCAACGGCTCAAGAACTTTCTAACATTACATCACATAATGTATCTTACTGTTAATTACTATACAAATATGCACAAAAGGTGTGTCTTATTGGAAGCACATGTACAAGCCTATCTCGCCACCACAATGTCACTTTTTCCGACGTTGTGGTGGTGATAGGGGCATTGCCTTATTTACAAGGCAGCGTTAAGACACTTAACGTGGCATAACGCTGCCTTGTAAATAAGGCCCCCTTTCACGCTATGGTTAGCGTGAAAGGGGTGGGCAGTGGGTGTTGCGGTGGTCGTTCCACCGCAACACCCATTGATTTTGACGCTGCCCCGTATGTACAAGGGTAGCTTACATAGGAAGCAGCGCCACAATTAAGACCAGGGAAAACTTGCTCTTAAGCTGGCAAAATGGGGAAAAATGCATTATTTCCCCTAGTTTTTAGGTCTTGTCTGACCCAGCGCATGCGCTGGTCTGGCGATACTTATTGAGAGGGCTCCAAAAAGTGCTACCAGGCCAGCCTAGAGCTACAGTGCATGTACGCGAGTGCGCGCGCCGTGCTTGACCGCGATTACTTTCACTTTCGCGGCCCCCTTCCTACACATAAACAATCCTTCCCTGCATGCAGACACTCAGTTCCTGTGTTGGGGCTACACTGCTGAGAAGATTTTGTTTTCATCTTTGCAATCATTTATGGCAGACTCAGGGATTAAACCAGTACCATTGGGCTTCTTTTATAGACCCCCGTCCAAATTTGTATTCCCCCATGGTGTGGCTACACAGGAAGCGGTTTCGAGTTGGAGAGGGGGTCCAATGCAGTTAAGAAATGCTTTCGCTCCATTGAGGGACCTGAACGACATAGATTGACTTGTAGAGGGAGTGAGTGTGGCAAGATTGAAGGGTAATCAGGCAACATACACCAAGGCCCAAGGGGGGGGAGGGAGGTGGCTGATGACGAAGGGGGACTCACTGACACCCAGGATGAAGGATATAGGGACCTTAGGGAATGCAGGTCTCCCAGCATAGATGGGGATAAGAGTGATGCCTCCGGCCCCCAGGTGAGGCGAAATATGGATGACTTAAAACTGATTTCGTGGAACGTGGCACATTTGGCGAGTAAATTTCAGGACGAACAGTGGCTCCGTTATATTAGAAAATTTGACGTAATAGCCATCCAGGAAACATGGGAGCCAGTAAACACCTTCTTTTGAGAAGGGTACAAAACTTTTTTTTGCCCAGAAAGAAGGTCTAGTGCAGGGAGAGCCAGCGGGGGTCTAATCATGTTTGTAGATATAAAGATACAGGGGAGGTGGAAGTCGATCCCTAGGGAGTCGGAAGTAGTACAGGGTCTATCATTTGTTAGCAAGAACTACTGTTTGGCATTTATGAATTTTTATAACGCTCAGCCAAACTTGCAGGGATCAAACACTTTGAGGAAATAAGCCTTTGCTTAGGGAAACTACAATCAGAAGGACGTGCTCAAGCACACCTAATAGTAGTGGGAGACTTTAATTGCCACCTGTGTCATAACTTGAGAGTGACTGAATGTGATTGGCAGGCGTGTACATTAAACAAAGGGCCACACATGGAGCACACCAAGTCAGGAAGGGAGTTGAGAATGCTTTTAAATATCTTTGGGCTGACCCACACAATGGATTTGATTGTCAGCCAATTAGATACACCTGTGCCCCCCACGTATAAGGGTAGAGGCTGTGCATCATTTATTGATTTTATTTTTGTCTCCCATACAGTGAGGAGATTCATTATCAGTTTTAATATTAGGCATAGTATATTCAGTAACCACAATCCAGTAACTTTGTCACTTGTTGCTCCACGACAGCATTTGGTCTCACACAGTCTGACGGAGGGGTTGATTTCTGCAAAGGAATCCCTTTTTTATAGAGGTCAGCAGGATATACAGAATTGTTTAGACCAAGATACACAGGGACAGAATTTAATTCAGACTTATACAGCTATTGCGCAGTTAGTGGATAGCCTATTAAAAGCACCAGCACCAACACACCTCAGGGATGTGCCAAGATGGTTTGATGGGGAGTGCTCAAAAGCCCTCAGAGTCTTAAAGATGGCACTTAAACAACCTCCGAGAGATAAAGGGTGGATCATGACCTGCCATAAAATGTACAAACAAGCCGTTAGGACTCGGAAACGCGAACTACAACTGAAGGCTTGGGAAGATCTAGAAGAGGCCGCGGAGCTCAAGAATTCCACCCGATTTTGGAAGGTTATAAATAACCCCTGGTTTAAAGATTCAAATAATTCATCTCTGACCCATAATATTTTACCTGAGGAATGGTCAGCTCATTATGAGGGCCTGTATATTCAGCCCTTGAGAGGAGACGAGCCACAGTTACAGATTGAGGCTCAGAGAACTGGCGTTGTTTTTTTTACCCTAGATGAGGTGAGATTAGGAATAGATTGTCTCACATGGAATAAAGCCCCGGGGCCAGATGGGATTTCACCTCATCTATTCCATAGCAATCCAGAGGTATGGGCACCAATCCTAGTGAGGGTAATAAATGCGGCAGTTGCAACAGAAATGCCTCCCTCATGGTCCACAGCAACCATTGTCCCGATATTCAAGAAAGGGAATAGGAATAGTCCACATCGCTATCAACCAATATCCCTTATTGACGTAACAGCGAAGGTTTTGGGTAGAGTGGTGCTGAATAGGTTGTCCGACTGGGCAGAAACCACTGGAATAATAACGGACAGCAACCATTGTCCCGATATTCAAGAAAGGGAATAGGAATAGTCCACATCGCTATCAACCAATATCCCTTATTGACGTAACAGCGAAGGTTTTGGGTAGAGTGGTGCTGAATAGGTTGTCCGACTGGGCAGAAACCACTGGAATAATAACGGATGTCCAATATGGGTTCCGCACGGGCAAATCCACGGTTGCACAATGTCTAAAACCTCTACTAGATTCAGGCAAAGTACACTGTAGCCAAAGATGGGGGGCTTTATTTTGCCTTTATGGACCTTACCGCAGCATTTGACTGTGTAAACCGAACAAAACTGTGGAAGCTCATAGGATCATTGGGGTTGGACCCGGCCTTAATTAATGTACTCATAGCTCTACACTCTAACACCTCTGCCGCAGTAAGATACACACATGAGGGTAAAGACTACAGAGTATTTTACATGTTCAAGCGGGGTCAGACAGGGATGCATTTTAGCTCCTTGTTTATTTACATTATATATTAATGGTCTTGACCTGGCATTAACCGCATTACAAGCTGACTCCTCCAAAGTAGGTTCAAGACCAGTCCCCGTTTTACTTAACGCGGACGATGCGGTCCTCCTTGCTCGCACACCCAAGGCTCTGCAGATCCTAGTAGACGGGTTTGTGGGATTTATAAATGATCTGGATTTGACACCCAACTTAACCAAATCCTATATAATGGAACTAGGGAAAAGGAGCAGGAAGGCAAATTCTTATGTAGTCCACACACACACTCTGGGGAAGGTGCTGGCCTTCTCTTACCCAGGAATCCTGTTCGATGAAAAATTGAGTTTTAAACAGCTAGTGGAGAGCAAGGTGCCGATTCCGATCCGTTAAAAATATTCCCCGTACAAATCGTATCTGGATTTTTTTACGTATAAATGAATCGTACAAGTCCCGTACAAACTGGCAAGTACGATTCGTATGTAAAAAAATCCATACGAATCACATTGGGAAAATTCCCCGACACGTCCTCGGGTCGGAAAAAGTGTCCGACACGTCCCCGGACAGTTTTACGTACGAGTCGGGAAACTGAAGTCCGAGCGCGCAAGTACGATCCGTCCCGTCCGTCCGAATGCACAACCGTATGGAAAAAACTCCGTACGGTGCAAACTCCCATAGCAACCATGGAGACGTCCAAACATGTGCCCGCATACGCGCCGTACCCCCAGCCCACCCCCGTAGGTACGCGCCGTACCCCCAGCCCACCCCTGTAGGTACGCGCCGTACCCCCAGCCCACCCCCGTAGGTACGGAGCCTACCCCCACCCCCGTAGGTACGGTGCGGACCTCCACCCCCGTAGGTACGGTGCGGACCCCCACCCCCGTAGGTAGGGAGCATACCCCCAACCCCATAGGTACGGTGCGGACCCCCACCCCCGTAGGTACGGTGCGGACCCCCACCCCTGTAGGTAGGTAGCGTACCCCCACCCCCGTAGGTACAGTGCGGACCCCCACCCCCATAGGTAGGGAGCTTACCCCCACCCCTGTAGGTACGGTGTGGACCCCCACCCCAGTAGGTACGGTGCGGACCCCCAGCGCTACGCTCCCTACCTACAGGGGTGGGGGTCCGCACTGTACCTACGGTGGTGGGCTGGGGGTACGGCGCGTACCTACGTGGGTGGGCTGGGGGTACGCTCCGGACTTACGGGGGGCTGGGGGTACGGTGCAGACGTGTAGGGATGGGGGTACGGTGCGTACCGGGCCCCCTTTTCGTCGTGCATCGCGGCGTACTTAGCTTTTCCGGCACTTTTTGGGTCCCGTAAAAATTTTGCCATGCGATGTGCTGTGGGTACGAATCGTACTTGCTGATCCGTAAAACGCTGCCTGACTCCGTACGAATGTCGCGTACGCGGTGTCCCGGATCCGATTTGTATGTATTTCTTTGCCGGTCGGTGTTTTTTACGATTCGTACGGAAATGGTGTTCCCGTACGAATCGTACTTGCATGTTTGTAAGGTATTTTTCCCGGGTACGAGTCGGACGGAGAAAACGCTCCGTCCGACGATTCGTACCCGTTTTTTCCAGGATCGGAATCGACACCTAAGTGTCAAGGTTTGGTAAAGTCTACGGGAGCAATTACATCCTTTGCTCACAGGTTAGGCAAGTGGTCTCCGGGGACAATCTTAAAACTGTATAACTCATTCTGTAGCTCAAAAATTTTATACGGAAGTGAAGTGTGAGTTTTTACTGGTACAAGTGAAATACAGAGTGAAGTAAACGGGTATTTCAGGCGGTTGCTGAGAGTCCCCCAAAGTATCCCCTCGTTCACTGTTCATGAGGAGCTGGGGTCCAAGTATATTTCTGACCTGGTGGCGGTGAAACCCCTCCTGTGCTGGGTGAACATGTGGTCCGATGAGAAGACAGGTTTTAATAGGAAAGTAATTCAAGACTGTCTCTCCCTGGATAATGCGCTAAAAATCCTGTGGATAAAATATGTAAAGGATTCCCTTACTACGCTGGGCAGGGCAGAGTTGTTCTCTCACCCGGATAAGATGAGCCCATAGGATAAACTTCTTATTAGAGATTAGTTTTCTAAATTAATTGGGCCTAAAGGGAGGAAAACAAACTGAAAAAGCCCTCGGTCAGAAATCACATTTTAGTTAGGTCGACCCAAAGCATAGAACCTTATCTAACTATTCTAACTAATGCTCATGATAGATTTTTAATCACACGGTTCAGACTAAACTTGTTACAGCACTTACTGGCTGTACAGGCAGGGTATACGGCACCTTCTGAACAAAAAGGGCCCTGTGGCTGCGACAATAGGTCTCCACAGGATACCCTTCACTTTGTGCTTTTTTGTCCGTATTACTCACTCCCGAGAAGAGTGCATCTTAAGGGGCTTTTAAGGAAACATAATTTTAAGCAGGCCCGGGTGGCCTTACTTTTTTAAAAACTGTCCCTTGATGCTTTTACATTATTTTGTGTCACAAATTTTTAAAGATCTGCTGTAAAGCTAAGTAATACGAGGGGGATATAAAAGGAGGAGCACTTTAAGTACCTGGTGCATTAGTGGGGATAGTGTGTGGCACACCTTTTATTGTTTGTTAATGTTTTTATGATGTTTCAAGATGTTTTTGAGCATTGCTCCCTATGCTGACGCGGTGCCCTGGCTGCCCAGGATGATCATTGTACTGTATGGTTGTGCTGATAAATGTGCATCTTTTATGGTCATATTTTTTATATATGCCGAATAAAGATTATTATGCCAAGTGTAGTGCCAGTGCAGGGGGATACGCAAGGCTGCACCATATCTTTGTAAATCTGGTGCAGTCTTGCGTTTCTGAAGTGGTGGAGCGCGGCGTTAAGCCATGACGGCTAACGTCTCACTACGCCACTTCCTCGTACATATGCCCCGTAATTTCATGATGGAACTAATGATTGATTTAGAGCACTTCGATCCCCAGAAGTGTCCTTCTGCTGGGACCTGGGGAAACACCAGATGGTCTACAGGGCAGAAACGTTAGAGAGAAAACAGCTACACCTTCGAGTGCTTTCTGAATGGCAAGTAATGGGATATTGATTTGAGAGAGGGAACCTATCCAGATTGAGAATTTAGAAAGATTGTTTGCCGGCTTTTGCTCTCCTAACATGGGGACAAAAAGGAGATTGGGTGAAGCAGATCTCAAAGACAACATTGTCATATATTTCGGGTACATCTTTGAATATAGGATGTACCCTGATTTATCAGAACCCGAAACGAAAAGCACAAGGTTGTGAAAATGCATCTTTGACTTCTGGTAAGAGATGTGAGCTTGATTTCTTGATTCCTATCAGCAGACGAACTGCTGTATTTTTAATAACTTGCCATGTGTGCATCCTAGGAAGACCAATTTGCAGGTATAGTGTCTTGATAAAATCAAGGTTTGGATTATAGTAAGTCTTTAGGTATGAAAGCAAGAACTTTCCCAAGAAATCTTAGTAGGATCATGTAGGAAGAAACTAATGTAGAAATATGCTCCTGGAAAGATAAGCTTGTGTTGAAAATGATGCCAAAATTCCATGAAGTTGTGGAAAGCGGGGGTAGGTCATCAGTCCATTTCCCAAACTGATTTGTCGCCAAAAAACCAAACTTCCGTTTTGGATGAGCTTATGGTCAAAGAGTCACCTGGCATATATTTAGCGATTTCAGCCATGCTATTTCTAAAACTGGCTTGAGTGCTGAGAGATCACCTTCCAGCTTGACGATAAGCTGAGTTTCACCCGCGTAAACAAAGAATGTGACTACGAATGAGTAGATTATTGCAGCAAAAGGGGCCACATAAAGTTTAATAAAAAGGATGCACCTCAATATAGAGCCTTGACAGACATCATCGGGAAGATTTTTTAAATCTGAGTCGGGGTGGAAGGTACTGCTTGGAATCTATTGTAAATGAAGGATCGAAACAATCCACGGCATGGCCTCCTGAACCCACATTCTCCAGGCTTTGCATGAGAAAGTGGTGGGAGACCATGTTGAAAGCAGCACGCAGGCCAGAACGCTCAAAATAGCGAAGTCTCCTTTGTCAAGACAAAATTACATTGCATTAAGGACTGCAATAAATAAAGATTCAATACTAAAACTCGGTCTGGTTGCAAGCTTGATTGATTGGTGTCATAGACATTAGATGCCTTCAGGTAGCACACCAGCATCTTGTTAACATGGGATTGAAGAAACATTATGAGAGCTGAAAGGAGAAACGTAGATCTAAAGTCTGTTCACACCTTAGGATCTGTACTGGTCTATTTTAACAAGGTTGGGACAAATACGACGACCTTGAAGATGACTTATTAATAGCTTGGGAGAGGGAACTGACTGCAAATTCAAACAAATTAATGGTTATACTAATTGAAAACTCACAAAGAAAGGTCAGCAAACTGTTGCAGGAAATTGACACCCTAAAGACAGAGATTGAAAATCTTTAGCTACCAGAGGCAACCGAAAAGAACTACGCTATTCTTAAGAGGGTAATTTTGAGATACCAGAATGAGGTAAAACAAAGAAAAGAAAAGAAACTGAAAAGGGACAAACAGGTTTACAACAATGGCAGGGTATTCACTTTTGCCCAAACATATGACCACCTAATCCCTTAACCACAAACAGAGACTAAAGAGCCAGCTACATCGATTAGCTCCAGTTCCACTTCACTGGACACGCCGGTGACCAGTGAGAGTGAATGAACATGAGGGGACTGGAGGTAGGGACAACCCTTTTTTACGGGAGGTTTTAAGAATAAAGAAGGGGAACCGGGAGCAAACCCGATGCACTCCCACCACAGCCAGACAAGGCGGGGAAAGAGAGGGGGCTTGGCAAGAAGACAGAACGAGAACCAGATCCTGGAATAAGATAAATAGGGGACCCCACGGTCATCAATCTCACCAACAAACCTATTAGCCAAGCAGCAACATCACTATTACAGAGGGGTTTGAGCTTCTTCCCAATGGATAGGGGAGATATTTGCAAGACATCAAAAATACTGCTCGAAAAATAGGGTCTAAGGGAAGAGTATTTATAGACCTGCCCAAATTCTCATCCCCATAACTGAACTATACACACACACAAGGACTGGGGGTCTAATAACAGGCAGCACAGAAGAAAAGAAAGAAGGAAATTGGTGCATGAAGTCAATCAGACCCGAATATTCCTAGAGCAGAGCGTGGATTACCATCAACCTCACTCATTGGATGGAGCATGTAGTGAGAACAAGGTAGCTCTCTCGATCATTTATATCATCTGGTCATCCAACTTTTGGCAGAGATGTGTCTCCTGATCATAGAGACTGCCTCGCTAGTTTGAAGCTCTATTGCTCACTCGGGCTGATGAATGTTAGCCAAAAGGCAAGTGAAAAAACTGTGGTATCCAGGAAGAATAATCCTCTAAAGTGCAGTGCAAAGAAAACAGTGAAATCTAAAAAAGGTGGTGTAGAGAGAAAGATCCTAAATATTCAATTCACTCCGCACACGAGGCAGTCTCTATGATCAGGAGACACACCTCTGCCAAAAGTTGGAAGACCAGATGATATAAATGATTGAGAGAGCTACCTTGTTCTCACTACATGCTTCATCCAATGAGTGAGGTTGATGGTAATCCACGCTCTGCTCTAGGAATGTTCGGGTCTGATTGACTTCATGCACCAATTTCCTTCTTTCTTTTCTTCTGTGCTGCCTGTTATTAGACCCCCAGTTCTTGTGTGTGTATAGAGATATTTGCAAGACCAAGGTGGATGTGTTTAAATTTGTCAGATGCCTTAAACTTAAAAAACACTTTGCACTTTTTCCATGTACCAATAAAAACAGAATCACACCGCAAACCAACCTTTCATGTGATGATTTGACAATTCAGGATGTACCGGATACTAAGTTGTTAATGTCGATCTCTGAATGTGAGGGGGACCCAGTGACAATGGATAGACTGCTCTACGAGCTTGATGTACAAACAGACCTGAATATTAGCAGTGGACATAAATCCAAATCGAGATAGACACCCCCAATAACGGTTGGCAATAACATTGACATTTTTTATAAGTAAGTCATGTCAGACTTAGACACGTATGTAGATTCATGACACACCACAAGTGGAAAGACAACCTCACCCAAACAGAACGGGAAGCCCTGAACCAACTGTTGTCAGATGACAGTAATACAATACGGGAGGCTGACAAAGGGGGCAATGTGGTGCTTATGAACCAGGTTGACTATAAAAAAGAGATCATCTCATAACTCAATGATACAGATTTCTATGAGAAACTATCCTCGAACCCCATCTGGACACTGACTAGTCTCTTCAATCAGAAACTTAAAGGTTGGCACTATCTATGCCTCTTAGACTTTAAAGAGTACACTTACCTCAAAGTAGAACACCCTGACACCCATGCCTGTATACACTACCTAAATCTCCCTTTCCCACCGGGCAGACCCATTGTGTCTGGAATAGGTGGACCCACAGAGAAATTATCTAAGTGTGTGGATTTATTTCTCCAGCCGTCAGTAGCTAACCTACCCTCTTACATCAGAAACACGAAATACATACTCAGTACGCTGGTAGACATTACTTGGGAGAATACTATGATACTAGTTACTCTGGATGTCACTGCCCTGTATACCAGCATCCAACATGACTAGGGCCTACTGGCATTAAGACACACACTTAACTCTCGCCCGGCTAGCCTCTGGGAACATACAGACATGTTAATAGACATGACACAAATGATTCTTGAAAACAATGTGTTTATCTTCAAAGGGGCATGGTATAAACAGATACGAGGAGTAGCTATGGGCTCTAAATTTTCCCCTTCATACCCCAATCTTTTTATGGGTGATTGGAGGAGAGCTGGATTTGGGGCTCTAAAGGCAGTGATTGGAGCGACTCCATTCTTTTCTGGGGCAGGTACATTGACGACTGCCTCCTAATTTGGACAGGCAACACTGAGAGGCTAACAGAATTTGTAACATACCTTAACAGTAATGACGCTAATATTAGATTTACCTACCAACATAGCATGAGCTCAATTACTTTCTTAGATGTGGAACTCTTTTTCTCAAATAACAGAATTGAAAGCAGGCTTTACAGGAAGGCTACGGCGTGCAATAGTATATTACATGTCACCAGTGCGCACCAGAAGCATCAGATTAATGCTATCCCCGACAGGGAATTTGTACGCGCACAACGCAATTGCAGTATTGAAGGCGACTTTGTGAGTTGCCTCAAAAGCATGGGGTACAGATTCAAGTGCAGGGGTTACAGTCAGAGGACAGTAAACAATGCATTGAACAGGATCTCAAAAGTAGAGAGACAACAGACACTTCAGGATAAAAGCAAGCAAGAGGACCCCAACACTACTCAGCTTGTCATGGACTACAATGTGCTTAGCATGACACTCACACAAAGCATGAGGAAACATTGGCACTTACTACGTGCTGATAAGACGTTGGAACCTTTCATTTCTTCCAGGAATGACTTTCGGAAAGGAGAAGAGCCTTAGAAACTTACTTAGCCCTAGTTATCCTAGGATGGGCAATCAGGTACATTGGCTCTCGACTCACGACTTTGTTTTTTTCAAATGTGGATGATGCACTGTGTGCAGATGGGCCATTGACAACAAGAAGGAATTTTCTGTCCTGAATGGCCGATCTTACAAGATAAATACTAACATCAACTGTCAGACCAACAATGTGGTCTACGCAGTTGTATGCAAATGTCAATGAAGCTACATTGGCAGCACAATCAGATCTCTGAAAGACCGCATCTTAGAAAACATCAGGGCGGTTAAACAGGCTGACACCAGGTACCCCGTAGCTATGCACATATTGGAATGTCCTGCTCAGGGTATCCACAAAACCTTCTCCTTTACGACTTTGACACCATACCCAGAGACGTGAGAGGTGGCAATAGGGAACTAACGTTGAGGAGAAGAGAGGTGACTTGGATCATGTGATTAAGAAGTGTGGAAATGGGCCTAAACACAGACCACAAATTACACTACTTTTTGGGGGACTAGCGTTCACGGACCCCACATGAGACGTAATGTTACCAAGTTGAAACAGCTTCTATTTACTCAGTAC
This sequence comes from Triturus cristatus, assembly GCF_964204655.1. Lineage (NCBI taxonomy): Eukaryota > Metazoa > Chordata > Amphibia > Caudata > Salamandridae > Triturus > Triturus cristatus. The sequence goes on along the minus strand of NC_140584.1, from coordinate 540,434,984 downwards.
CACAATCTCCATTTGGTCTTCTGACTTGTTTGTGATGTGATCTCTATCTTACTACTACTGTTGAGTTTGAACTAAAGTTTTAAAGTCTGCTTCCATACGCTTACGTGCAAGCTTACCTAGGACAGCACGTACTAACAAGGTTTTATTTCTTCAGCACTATAGGCTGTCACTTGGGGAGCTCATGTGTTCACTAACTATCTATCATGCTCCTTATACCTGTTCTCCTATCCCCTTGGATTTAGGATTCTACTGTCACAACCAATCTTCTTTATTCTGGAACCGATATGCTCACTCTGGCACCGATGTACTTACTGTGTATATTTACTCATCTTAAGGTGACCCACAAGATTGTGTATGTAGATCTTGTGGGCATACAATATGTGCTATTTAGAGTTATGATATTTATTATTCTGTACCGTTCTACTAAGACGGTTGCAGCACACAATGAACTCAGGAATCCCTCTCCCTTGACTCTCCTTTAATGTTTCCTTAGAACTCTACTAATATAGACCCCCTTTTTTCTTAGATTCAAATATTAAATAAGTTATTGTTTCAAGTAATTTCTATCCAGATGGATCCGTTACCCTAGGGATGGTTCACCCACGTGCCGTTTATTACATTTTACTCCTTTACATTCCTAAACTTGCTGTGGACACACCAGAATATGGGGGCATCAGCATTGTTTTCCTTCTACAAACCTTTTTTCTGTATGCACACAGCGATAATCGAAATTATATTTTCCGATCCTTATTGGATGCACACAGTTACAATTGCTTTAATTTGATATGTTCTTTACTCCTTCTCAGGGCTGTTATTTGCCCATCACTATCTCGGTTATTAAGCTGGATGCGGAGATTAGTTTTTTTAAGATGCCAGACGGTATTTGTTTTATTACTATGCATTAACCCATTGAGCATAATGCTGATCAATACCCCATGACCCTTGAGCTCTACATCAACACACCTCAGGGGCTGATGAATTGCCCACTTTTAACCTCTATTGATAAGCGGGGTACTGAATTTACAGTTCCAAGATGGCCAACGTCTTTGGAGCGAGTACAGTCCTACAACTATTTACGCTCCCAGGGCTATATAAGCGTATGTTCTCCTGCGGGCCATTAGTCTCCAGCGTACACGCCGGAAGGAGCTCTGTTCATTACAGAGGTAAGCGCAAATAACTAACTGAATGTTCTCCTGCAATTAGCGGTACAGTGCCAATACAAGCTAGATACAAGCACCTGCTTTTAGGGACATCTTTTAAATACTCACCGCAGGGTCTGTCTACACGGATTTTATTTATTTCTGCCTGAATAAACTTGCGCTATTACAAAAACCTCGTTTAAGGTACGTTGGACCACATTAGCATATTCTCAAAGTATATAGAATAAGCCCCTGCCATTTTTTCTTTGGGTGTATTCTTATATGTAGTTAGGCCGTTTTCCATTATTTACCCATCCTCAGGGACTCCTCATTGGGAAACACATCCTGGATACATATACAGTGAATAGGAGGGATTATTTCTGAACACAAGATATGTGCAGTCTTAACTGAGTGTCTAACATTGGACTCTATTGAATCCCATTCGGGACGGAAATACAACCGGATTTAAGGTTGGTTTCCCGGTCAGATTTGGTCACTGTAGCACGATAAACTTGGTTTTACAGGGCTTGTATGCGTAGCATCAATTTTCTTTCTTTTTTACCGTCTCTTTTCCCCTAGGATCTTCACGCATTGAGTATAGGTATTTTGTTTTTTATTACATACCTTCGGGTACCGGGCAACATTAAGGGGGTGTCGTTTTGTTAAATTCACCTTAGCAAAGTCACTGTTGACTGTTTAGGTTCATATGTCACAACTGGACTCACAAGGTACAAGCATGCCGTAACTCTGGTCAAGTTTATTTTATCTAAGAGTGTTATTATACTTTTAATTTAAATACACTAGTTTGTCTCTAACCAATTGAGGTGACACATTTAAGACAGCATGGGTTTCCACAGGCTTGAGTAGGCAACACAAGCCGATCCTTCAAAGTTAGTCTGTCACAATGGTAAACTGACATTGGATGCTATTGCTGCATACCTTTCATTCCCAATTCTGTACTATTGCTTGTTTCTTAGCCCTAAAGAAGTCGCTGCACATACCGTAAGCGCGACGAAACGGGTGTTGGCTAAGGCTGTTGTGAATAAACTGAAGTGCATGTTCCAGCAAAGACTCAAGCTTTTGTCACACTGCTATTGATATAATTGATACATTGTTAGCGTGTGCAGGGGACTGTTGTTCTGTTTTACCAGTGGATATCCACACGTTGGGGAGGAGGGTGGCTCTCCCTACCCTTAAGCACCGCAATCCTCACTCAGTACTAGACTATACTTACCTGCGTATTGCCCAGGAGCACCAATACCCTATAGAACCACCTACCAAGCAGTGTCAGGTTGGGACAAATGCTTGGTTCTATGCTTCAAGAAAATTCACCAAACTGAAGGACTGGTTAATCAGTGTTGTAAGAAATGGTAATGTTGCAGGGGGACAAACAGTTCATATACTTTGCTTGACACAGAGTCTACTGTGTTCCAGTTTTAAAGGTTAGATTCTTACCCTTCACAATGTTTTTTTCAACAATAGGAAATTTATGACCCTCTGGAGTGAATGAGGCTATAGGTGTGGAACAAGGGAGTCCAGATTCCGATCCAGTTTAATGGGCTGAGCGTACAATGTAAGATCATCTGCAAGGGTAAGAAGATCAGAGCTGAAGAATAGGCATTATTGTGGGTTGGACCTGTGTAATGCTTAACTTGTGCCTGAGGTTGCAGATGGGGACCACTGGCACTCATGTTTGGGTGCCTGCACTTATTTTATCTCAACAGATTTTGATACATAGCAAGAGAGAAAAAACAAGACCTAAGGGGAAAGAAGAGGGAAGAGAAAGACGGAAAAACGTTGAAGAATGGTGAAAGTAGGAATGAAATAGAACCTGCAAGAGTGAGATAAAGTGTCTGATGATGGATTAAAGAGGTATGAGGATGGAATCAAGACTACGGAGCTTTGGTATTTAGCACTCCAACCTCTGACAGAACTAACTGTGGGCTTCTGAGCAAATCTTTGTGCCCCAGCACTTAATTTGTTCACAAATTAGTCACTGCTGTGGCATTTTGTCCTAAATTGAGATCTCAATAAGCTTCTATCGAGCAAAAGACTTCATAATCAGAATAAATCCTACAAAATAAGGGCATACTGTAGCCTTCATCTTTCTGCGCCATTGAAAGTGCACACCCATAGTGAGTGTGCGGCCCTGATACTGGGTCTGGGGCGTACCGCGACATAGATCAGCAAGATGGCCCAGTGGTGAGTCGCCTCATAGAGTCCATGGGAAAAGAGAAACCCTGCACTGAAAAAAACCTGCAAATTCAGCGATCAGAAGCAATCCTGCAAAGTAAGCCCTTATATTCCCCATCAATCCAAGCACCTAAAGCGAATGTGCATCAAGAGAGGAGAGCTGGGAGGGCTCTACCTGAAGCGAGGCGAGGCCTTGAGCACATTGAAGTACCTTTTAAGTAGATGGGAACATAAAATGGCGATGCAGCTGTCCGATTAAAATGCTGAACAGGATAACAATATGTACTGTTTAACACCCCTCCTTTGCATCTCTTTTGCTACTCCCAACGTGAAGTGAGTCCCCCTACACCCCATGCTCAATACATATGTCCTTATGGGGACACCTCACATAAATATTTCCATAAAATGGCACTGCTTGCAACGCTCATAGCTCCATTGTGCCTGAATCATCAATAATCAGCAGTAAACTAGTACACTACTGCACTGCTGTGCAAGATAGAGCTAAGCAAACTACAACCTCAATATTCCCTCAACGGGGTCCTGAGAATGTCGCTCAAGCGCCATGAGGGCTGAGCCGATTGAATCATCAGTCACACCCCTACTGACTTACACCCCATAACAATCTGAGGCACATCCTTCCGCTTTGCATAACAGCCCTCCCAAACTAATACTCTCTAGAGCTAAGAACGGAGGCTCCAGTTTACCCAAGGCGGGTACCACGGTAACCTATGTAAGCATCATCTGCAATAGCACAGTGCCACAGTCCTGCACTTCGATCAGTAACCCCATCACTACCCTATCTTACCAATGTAGGAGGTGAGCAACCTCCAGTAACAAGACTACCTATACAGAACCTAATCCCCACCTGATTATAGTGCCACTACAACACAAATGATTTTTTTGTTGACACCACAACTTGGCAATATAATGTAGATCTACTTAGTTATGGTACTCTAGTACACAATGGCTAACATGAAAGACCCCAAAGAATCAAGGGACCACAAAGACAGTAAGGAGCAGAAGGCATCACTCAAAAGAGCTAACCATGACCCACCTGCAATTGAGTCGCCTGTCAAATCAAAACAAGCCCTGGATACTAATGACAAAATTGACTTAATCCTGCACAACTTCTCATCACTGCAAAAACTGGCTTATAGCACCAAAGTGAATACAGACCAACTACAAATAGAGATCTCTGGCTTGCAAAATGATTTTGATTCCCTTTCCATAGGAACAGGGGTAGCCAAATCCAGAATCGATTGATTTAGGCACAGATCTCTGTACCGGGGTGAAGGTATGACATTGTTCTGCATTCTATCCATCAACTCTTGTTTTTGCATTTGCCACCCAGAGTGGGACGGGTATGCCCAGACATGGGTCCCGTGCTCTCCATGCCACTAGAATCAAGCTATCCTGGCTGAAGAGGGGTGAAACCCCGAAACCGGTCCTAGGATGCTTGTTTCCAGTCCAGGGAAGACCTGGCTTGGCAGTTCGGGCTGGATTGTTCCCATGAGGCACAGGTTCAAGTCTGATTTGCATATGGCTGGGTTCAAACTGGAATGGCATGGTGAGCAAAAAAACGATGGATTTAGGCCCAGATCTCTGTACTGGGGTGAATGTATGACATTGTTCTGCATTCTGTCCATCAACTCTTGTTTTTGCATTTGTCACCCCGAGTGGGACGGGTATGCCCATACGTGGGTCCCGTACTCTGCATACCACTGAAATCAAGCTATACTGGCTGAAGAGGGGTGAAACCCCGGAACCGGTCCTAGGATGCTTGTTTCCAGTCCAGGGTGGACCTGGCTTGGCAGTTCGGGCTGGACTGTTCCCATAAGGCAAAGGGTCAAGACTGATTTGCATATGGCTGGGTTCAAACTGGAATGGCATGGTGAGCCAAAAAACGATGGATTTAGGCCCAGATCTCTGTACTGGGGTGAATGTATGACATTGTTCTGCATTCTGTCCATCAACTCTTGTTTTTGCCTTTGTCACCCCGAGTGGGATGGGTATGCCCAGACGTGGGTCTCGTGCTCTCCATGCCACTGGAATCAAGCTATCCTGGCTGAAGAGGGGTGAAACCCCGAAACCGGTCCTAGGATGCTTGTTTCCAGTCCAGGGAGGACCTGGTTTAGCAGTTCGGGCTGGACTGTTCCCATGAGGCACAGGGTCAAGACTGATTTGCATATGGCTGGGTTCAAACTGGAATGGCATGGTGAGCAAAAAAACTATGAATTTAGGCCCAGATCTCTGTAGTGGGGTGAATGCACAACATTTTTCTGCATTGTGTCCATCAACTCTTGTTTTTGCAAATCCAGAATCAGCACTCTACACAATGAGATATTCAAAGACAAAAATAACTCATATGCCACATGTAAACTAGGACACATCCTTACCAGAAACATAACAGACTTAGAAAATAGGAACAGAAGTGGAAACTTCAGAATCTTTGACCTACCTAAAGCCATGGAAAATCAAGCCGCAACATGTATTTCGTTCCTCTAACAATGGATACCACAAACCTACACGCTTGAGAGACTATTTGAAATCAAAAGAGCACACAGAGTGCCAACCAGACCTAATCCAGGGGCCAAAATTATCCCCTCCCTTATCTTCAGGCTGCTTAGATTCCAACATTCCGAGACCATACTATGTTAGAAATTGGGTTTCTGGGTGGCAGAGGTATGCACCCTGACCAAGCAGGAACCACAATCAGGTTAAGTGTACTACACACTAAATGTTTACCTGTGCTCATCCTATGGTAGCTTTGCCCAGAGGAGTCTGGCAAAATCTAAAGAGGCAATGTGTAAAGTATTTGTGCAATCAGACACAGTAACACAGTGAAAACACCACAAACGTACTCCACACCAGTTTAGAAAAATAGCCGTTATTTATCTGAACACAACAAGACTAAAACAACAAAAATCCAACATACACAAGGAAAGATATGAATTTTGCAAGATCAAATCTGGGGCTATCTGGTCGCGCTTGACAGGGGCAAATCCAAAAGTTCAGTCCGACAAAGATGGAGCGCGGGCCAGATACAGGAGTCATGCAGACCCGCTGACAGTACCTAGGATGCATCGATGCTTGGGTACGATGCATTGAAATACTTAGACGATGAGTCGCTGTACTAGAGGTTGTATCGGTTCTGGAGTTGAGAAAAGTCTTGATGCGTCGATATAGGAGCGCTGTGCATCACTTCCAAGACATTGATGTTGAATCACTGGACTGAAGGCAATGCGTTGGTTAAAAGCCACGCCAGTTTGGAAATGCGTTGTAGTCGGGGATGGGGCATCGCTGACTCGGCAATGCATTGTTCAAGACTCACGGAGCAGCTGTGATTTGGAAGCCCTGCGTCCATAAAGTCAGGGCAGTGTTTCAAGTTGAAGTCGTTGCATCGCGCATTCAGCAAGCGGTGTCCATGGCTTTGGTGCAGGCAATGGCAATGATTCGATTTGCAGGGAAGTAACCGAATCCAAACGACGCTTCGGTGTCGATGCATTGGTTTCTTGGGTTGCAGCACCAAACACTCACTTCCAAGGGTCCAGGATTGGATTTGACACCACTTGGCAGAGCAGGACTCACAGCAGAAGAGCCCAGGTGCTGGCAGCAAGATGCAGGTGACGTCTTTGATATCCCTGAGACTTCAGTAGCAGGAGGCAAGCCCAAACAAATCCTTGGAGAACCTTTAGAAATGAAGGATGTAGAGAGTAAAGACCAGTCCTCTCACTCCCAGGCAAAAAACAGCAGGCCAACACAACACATACAAAACCTTCAAGCTACAACTTACACCACATTTAAAACCCCTATTCGACTATTATTCCTCCAAGGGCAAAAATGGCCTGAATTTCTCAGAGGCCATATTAAGAGTCATCCACAAGGAAAATAAAGAACCACTAGATACCAGAAACCATAGGTCCATATCCTTACTTAATGTAAATCGTAAAAAATCTATGCAAAGCTCCTAGCTACAAGATTGGAAAAAATAGTTCCCTCGTTAAAACATCCCTCCCAAACTGGTTTCATAAAGGGAAGACTGGCATTCAACAACATCAGGCTCATTGGTCACATATTAGAAAAGGCTCCTTTGCTTCATTCCCCGGTGATGGTCATGGCCTTAGCCACCGAAATGGCTTTCGACAAAGTGTCCTTGTGCTTCATAAGATCGGTGATCTACAAATTCAAACTAGAATCAACCTTGGAGCGGACTGTCTTCATACATTATGACAATCCATCAGCCAGAGTTATGGTAAATGGATCTCTATCCGATAGATTTAAATTATCCCAAGAAACCAGGCAAGACTGACCCCTATCCCCATTACTTTTCTCCTAGCCATTGAGCCCTTCCTAACTGAATTACATCATAACACCATCATAAAAGGCATTCCATGCAATTCAAAACCACATAATGTCTTCTCTGACGATGCAGACAACAGCCATACCCAAAGTTTTGAACCTGATCACTGCATATGCTAAAGTCTCTGGATACACAATGAATACAAAAAAAAAAAACAAAGGTCTTCCACCTAATTACACTCTGCACACCTGCAATTCTCAGTAATAGTAACCTCAAATGGCAAAATCAGCACAAATACCTAGGTCTTCAACTCTCCTTAAAACACATACATAACCTCATTAAGTCATGATCACCCAAACACATGACTTGGTGGGGCAGACTGAACTGCACCAAATTGCGGATAGTGCAACAGGTAAACTCCACCATAAGCATGTTCCCACTACACCTCTCACTACCTGTTTAAAACTGCTCAACAAGACTAACATACAATTTATTTAGTGTAGTAAAAGGTCCAGAATCTCAACCAAAGTTCTATTACTAGACAAAGGTGGGGAGGATTACTTAAGTTCAGCAAACTCCAACTGGCACTCGTCCTCAAACAATTTATTAATTGGCTATATTCAAATCCGTTGCTCCAACCTCCAGTCAGAACATTGTTCAAGTGAGGAATCGGCTTTCCTTTCTCGCTTTAAGCTGCTATCTCGATGAAACACTTCAAACCCCTACACTCCTTAAATATAATCAGAGACACAATATTGGCAGTTGAACACTTAGATAACACGTCTACATTCCAAATCAAGCACTCCTCCTATGCCTCTTTGTGGCACAACCCACTAATAAAAACGGACAGTAAAATTCTCCACTTGCACATCTGGACATCACATGACATCTTCTACATTAAGGATGTTGTGAACAGGGCCAATCCGAACACCCTTCTCAAACTTACAAACGTGCTCTAATATTCCTGACAAGGATTTTTACAATTGCTTTAAACTTCAATTGCGATTAATCACAACAAAATCTTCATGAGCTCACAACTGCCAAGCATTCTAAGAAAACTAACCTTACACGCATCTCAAGAACACCAAGCTTCTAAATACTATAAAATCCTTCAGGGACACACCAACAATGTCATACAAAAATCCCAGAACAAGTGGCCCACCTCTTTCCTCAAAGAAGTTTGTGGTCTGGGTGCTGTCCTGTCTCAACCGGACCACAATGGTGACATAGGCCCTATTATGTTCCTCAGTAGGAAGTTATTTCCTAGAGAACTGAACGATGTCACTATTTAGAAGGAATGCCTCTCAATCAAATGGGCTGCGGAAGCCCTACAGTATTATCTCCTGAGGCACTCGTTAATTTCACTCACTGATCATGCTCCTCTTACTTGGCTTGCTTTCCATAAAGATTCTTGCTTTACAGCCTTTTTCGTTCCAAACCATCCATGTCCTAGGTAAACTACAGTCCAATGTGGATTCCTTATCTTGTTATCTTGTTTCTGAATGGTACTCACAGCCATTCTTGTTGAAGGGGCAATGTGATAAGACCAGGATGGATCCTGATACACCCTATATGGCAGCCACAAACTTCTACACAGGAAATTGGTATCCCACTCTAGAAGCCTGGGATGGTCTTGGGAGGTCATTGCAGGATTACCAGCATTTAAGGGATGGAGTTTTAGGAGAGGGCACAACAGATGTTTGTACGCGAAACAAGGACACCAAAGGAGAAAGCTGGAACAAGGAGACGGAGGAGGGAGACGCTGAAGGCAATGAGGCAGAGAACCCTGAAGATGAGACGCACCAGTAGAATACGCCTGAGTCACCAACATCGTCCAGATCAATGAGTGAACTATAGGACACCGGAGCTGCGGAAAAGGAGAACCACTCTGGGAGCAACGCGACTGGGCCAGCTGTCCCAGAGAGGAGATGGATGCTGTGACTCCCACCGCCACGGCCCAGGAGGCTCGTGGTCTCTAGCAAGTCCCTAGTGATCATTTATTTTACCTTTAGAAGGTGTTGGGTGGGAATTTGCGCCGCACACTGTAGTAGTTAAAAGCAGGAAACACATTTCACTGAAGCACTGTGCATATGAATCCACGGGTGTGGTGAGGGGCATGTTATACTAAATCATTATTTTGAGAAACCAAGACTGACCCTGTTGTACTGCCTAACATTTCCCAAGGGACACCTGACATCCTCTTCAAGAGCCAAGAGGTAAGGACGGGAAGACCGAAATAAAGAAAGAACAAGTCGGGACTCTTGTATATGCAAAGACCAAAAAAAGGAACAAGAAAAAATATACGGAATAAAGAAAAGAAAACCAAGTATGCTTACCTTCAGCCTATCATTTTTTAAGGGCAAGTGTGGGCAGACCAAAGGGGCAACGAGAGCACCCAGCCCAATGCTGAAACTGCTTATCCGGAATAGAAGACCTTGAACACATGTTGTTTTCTTGCTCTATGCTCCACTCATACTGGAAGGATATTAATAAAACCATCAACATAATATTTTACTGCAATGTGACCCTAGACCCAGTCCTCATTTGCCTAGGCCCTCGGATTATTCCTAATTCTCCCATTAAACAGAGCAGAACTCCTATTATCTGACCAATTACTCACATTAGGGGTCAAAACAATCCTTTGTGACTGGAAAGACTTTAAACCAATCTCCTACCACCCTTGGTGGGTTTGGGTATGCTTTCTTAGAAGCTTGGATAACATTATTCTCGACCAAAACTATAACCACACCAGATCCAGACAACTCTGGCTACCCCTAGATGCAAATTAACAGACCAATACATCCCTAGATCCAGTGAATACTATTTAAATACTCTCTCCTCAAAGCCAGGATCTTGGGATACACCCCCATTCCAAGCCTGCCTTTTACCATACCTCCTTCTAACTTACACTTTCCTCTGTACTTAACTCTTCTTTCACACTGTAGGTACAACACCACCAAAGGTACGGAAGATAACCATGGCGGGTCTTTTGACCAATTAATTTAATTTTGCTGACTTGGATAGATAGTATTTTATTGTTGATTAATAAAACTCATTACAAACAGAGATAAAAAAACTTTGGCTTGTGTCAGGAATTCGATTATACAATTATGATCTGTCTTATAACACATCTTTAAAGGACAAAACACATATAATACATTGAGTTGAGAATAATATCTAGGTACATTGTGATTTGATTTCGTATTTCACATCAGTCCCAGAATACTTCCAATTGATGATAAAATGTTCTCAATGAAATTACCTACACTACCCCAAATTTTAAAATTCATACTTAAAAATACCATAGTTGAGGTGCAATAATTAAAGTACACTTGTGCAGTGTCCTGCATCTAGCAGCAATAGTGAAAGTGCACTTGATTATACCAATTCGATCTGTCTAATATCTCATCTTTAAATGACAAAACCCATATGATATATTGTGTTGAGAATAATATCAAGGTACATTACAAATCGGTTCCGTATTTCACACCAGTCACAAAAGACATCACTCGAAATGGATGGTAAAATGTTCTCAAAGGAACAACTTACACTACCCCCAAATTTAAAATTCATACTTAAAAAAAACATAATTAAAGTGCAATAGTTAAAGTGTACCTGTACAATGTCTTACATCTAGCAGCAAAAGTTAAATTGCACTTGTACAATGTCTTACATCTAGCAGCAATAGTTAAAGTGCACTTGTGTAATGTTGTACATCTAGCTGCATTCAACAAAATTAATTTTAAAGAATACTTTCTCCTTGTCAAAACAGGCCCACACTAAGCGAATAATTGATTTGGTTTTGGGATTTACTGTGAGTAATAAAAATCTTTTAAAACTTAGGTTTCAGAGCCATACACAAAACGTCAAGAACGATTTATGGGATTACAATTTTCATTCAGCATTATTAAGACTAACAGCATTATCCAGTAAAACCAATAATTAATTATCTAGGCATGCATCTAATGTCAGGTATCACACTTTGAGAATAGCTTTTTATCTGCAATAAGGATGAACTTTACAAACTGTGAAATCAGGCGGGGCGTGTTCCCAGAGAGACAAGTTATGATAGCTTGTTGACATGATCTCACCCCTAATTCATTATAGATGGTTTTAATAAAGCTTTCCTCTCTTCTAACAGTTGAGGACAGGTGGGTACAATACGCATAAAAGATTCATTATAAAAACCACACAACCTACAACTGTTTGAGGGCCAATTTAATTCCCATGTAGGGATTCCATCCTTTGTGGAGTATCTCCCAAATCGTAGCAACATAAATATGTCTCTTAAAGACGATTTTAAATGGGTTATGAGATACGATTGAGGTTCTAATTTAGTGAACGACCTGGAGTGACTCTTTTTAGCGAACTTGTCCTTGTCCAGAAGAATAGATAGAAAATTAGCTGATCAATTAATTGTCTGTTTAAATACCACTTTGTTCCTAGGTATATCTTCAAAGGGCGGAGATTAAAAAATTTTAAACTCTCCATTAAATAGGCACTCCAGCCCTCAGCCCTCCTGCCAACATTGGTTCGCAAGAGTGCCCTGGTCTGAACAGAAAAAGGAATATAACTATTTTTAAAAAGCAGATTGTCTTATCAGAGTTTGTCTTTTCAGACCAAATTTCAATCTGACATTGGCGTGCCCGATATACTTTGAAACCCTAAAAACAGATTTAAAAACTATTATTTGTAGGTTATCAAGAGTTTTCAAGTCTTTACCTTGAAAAATCACTGAACCAAAAGCCAGAGAGGGAATCAGCTTTGCATTCATTACCTTAAGTAAATGCTCATGGTTTGGGCATGCCAACATATCTCTCAACTTTCTAAAAGCAAAGGACAAGGCTGTAGCTTTTGCTTTTTGATTAATAAAATGCTGTTTAAAGACAATCTGTCATCAAATGTAATACCCAAGTATTTATAGAATTTCAGAGTTTCAATATATAACCCAGTAGTCTTTCATACTCTATTGTCTGATTTTGTACCGCCAATCATTGTCTGATTTTGTACCACCAATCAATTTTGCTGAATTGATCATTAATGCCTCTACACTGTTATGTGTTTGAACAACAATTGGTTTTATTGCCTTCTCATGTATCATGCAAAACACCACTATGTTTTTTATTTTTTATGCTTATTTTTGACTGCATTTCTGTAATGCTTTCTTATTGAAAATGTTCAATAAAATGTTACTATTAAAGGGGCATGGTCTGGCCGTCAGAGAAAATGGCCGCCTGAAGAGGGAGCTCCGCTGTCATCAAATGTAATACCCAAGTATTTATAGAATTTCAGAGTTTCAATATATAACCCAGTAGTCTTTCATACTCTATTGTCTGATTTTGTACCACCAATCATTGTCTGATTTTGTACCACCAATCAATTTTGCTGAATTGATCATTAATGCCTCTACACTGTTATGTGTTTGAACAACAATTAGTTTTATTGCCTTCTCATGTATCATGCAAAACACCACTATGTTTTGTATTATTTATGCTTATTTTTGACTGCATTTCTGTAATGATTTCTTATTGAAAATGTTCAATAAAATTTTACTATTAAAGGGGCATGGTCTGGCCATCAGAGAAGATGGCCGCCTGAAGAGGGAGCTCCGCTGACGGGGGGCCCTGAAGAAAGGGGCGTGGTCTGGCCATCAGAGAAGATGGCGGCCTGAAGAGCGTGCTCCGCTGAGGGGGGTGTGGTCCTGAAGGAAGCGGCTCGCTTTCCTGCAATAAAAGGATTCCTTCTTGTATGCCAATTATGCTGGGAAGTTGTGCATACAATTTTGAGCAGCTTTCCGTCGATTTTCGCTGAAGAATCCTACCTTAGCTCTGCATCGGCGGTGAGCCTCTAGTGGACTTGGACCTCTCCGGCTTCTCAAGCACCGTGCTTGCGCCTCCCGCTTTTGTCGAGGTCGCGCCTCCTATCTCAGCTGAGGCAGCACCTCCTACTGGTGTACAGCAGCGCTCCTCACGGGAATAACAGCTCAAGTCTCCCTTTTCTCTACAATTTTACCTCAGCCAATAATTTTCAATTATTCGCTTCCTTCAACCTTGCCGAACTCTTCATGAAAATCTGCGCTTTTCCTCACGCAAAATATATTGATAATAAAAGAGGAGGTAAGCAACGACATTGGCAATGACTTGTTCTCTTTAATCTCATGCTCCTTGTGGCATTTTCCACTCTCTGTTACCAACAATTTTATAATTTCGGTTCAGAACTAATAACTTCAACATATCCGCCTCCATGACAGGAATATTCTTTTCTAATCAGCTTTTTCAATTTAAACTTGCCTAATTTCTTGTAAAAGTCCAGCGCTTTTAATACCTGGAACTTCTGCATTACTACAGCACTTAGGACCCTAGAATGAGGGAAGCAACGTGTTATTTATTTACAATCTCTTCAGGATATGTCTCACACTCCTGATATTGTTTATCTGTGATATAAATATAACCTGGCAATTTTTTCACATGCAATTAGTACAAGGTTATTGATACTGAATATATACAGCTAATTACTGTTACAATGGGTGCGTAATTATTTCCTGCACTACAATGGTTCTTTTTGCTAACTACTCTTCATGAACAAAACTCATTGAATCTCTTCAGCATTTGTTCACGAATACCAAAATTTTGCAACAAACTATATTAGCATTACAATTATCACTAGGTCAACCAAATGTGTTACAAAGCACAACGCTGTTTTGTTTTTTTTCTGTTCATATTTGTGCTCTGAACGGCGCATTTGCATTATTCACAAGTGTTGATCACAACAAAAGTTGAATGTCTACTAATAAGTACGGGAAAAAGTTCCCTAAACAACCTCTCTTTGCGGAAGTCCTCAAAAAACCTAATACTATGCCTGTGAAAAGAAGCACTTCCACTGTAATGAATTTGCCGGTTTCACCTCCTGATGCTGAACGCATACCAACAGCAACCATGGAACGTATATTGCATGAAATTTCAGGAGTCAGCCGTCGATTGGAAGGTATGGATATCACTATTGCAACTTTGGCTACAGAGACTAAATCAATTAGAGCAGACATTGCGGGATTTCATACTAAAGTTGAAGGTCTTGACTCTCTGCTAGTGGTAATGGAGAATCGTCTTGACTCATTACAAAACAGAGACCAAGAACTCCTATTTCTTCATGGCAAATTTGGAAGATCGCAACAGAAGAGATAACATTTGTTTCTTTGGTTTTCCGGAGTGCATTGAAGGCCAAAATACTAGTGCATTTCTTTGTGACATTCTTCCAAAGTTGACTGGCATTTCTTTTAATCCATCCTTAGAAATTCAGCAAGCTCATCGCATTGGTCCCCTGCATAAAGTTCCCGCAGCACGCCCGAGGCCGCTTATCGCTTGTTTCCTTCGCCACAAACAAACAAGGCAATTGTTAGCTACAGCCCGCTCACAACGTTCCTTTTCATATGATGGCCACCTCATCCACATGGCAGCTGACTTTTCTAAAGAAACAAATGAGTGTCGGAAGGCATTTTTTTCTATGCGACCTCAGCTTCGACAATTGGACATTAAATATGGCTTATTTGAGCCTGCGCGTTTTCACATCACCATAAATGCAGACTCTAAAGACTTACGACCCAGCAGACCATCAGAAATTTTTAGACTGTATGAAACTCCAAGACATGGAAATTAAATCTTCATCACAAGATCAGCTCCAATAACTCTTACTTCTTCCAGCCAGACAGCAGCAGACGAAATCTCAGCAACCCAAGACACCGTGGCAGAGATTTAGAGAAACCTAACAGCTCTCAAGAAGACAAAAACTCAATTCTCCAACCTATTTCTGCATCTACTCAAGACTCACATAGAGATAAGTCGAGGTCTCCTCTTAAATCCACATTGGACGTGAGTTGAATATACTATCACTTAGTCTCCTGTCATCTCTTACAAATATAATAATATTAAGGCCTTGATATGGTTCTTGATCCTTTCATTCATACGAATACTATGACCCCACAGCATATTCTTATATGAAATAATATTCAAGTTTTGTTAGTATGCAATATTATATTGTATTTTTCTATCTTTTATTAATATCCTGCTTCCTCGTTATTGTTAAAATCTGGCATATTTTACACGAAACACTGTTTAATCCTATTTAGTTTGTCATAATAAATCCTAATTCTATTTTCACAATGTTCTCCTTCCTCAGGTTTACTATCTGCTATTTTTAACATGCCCTGTTACATTTTACTATTCTAGGCTGCAATGTCTTATATTAGTCTATATTATCCTATTTAATGTTTATACTGTTAATTAAGAATGGGTTTTAGTTTATCTTAAGATATTCTTAGACTGATTTATTGCTCTTCACAACTCACATTTCATCAAGGGCCAATCAGACTTAATTCCTTTTTTCAATATATCATAGCTCATTATTTGACTATATTTTGCATCTCTTATGTTTACCATAGTAGATATTTTGTTTGTCACTCTTAATATTACACATTATACATTATACTGTATCACTTTAAGCCCTATCGTATTATATGTATTTAACTATTCAATTTTATATTCATAAATCCTCATCTATACACACTTACTACCTTTTCATTTCTATTAATGCATACATTACACATTCCTTTAGAATAATCCATGAAGTTAATGTCCTTCATTTTTATTCACTGTCACATTATTTACTTCAGATTATTTCATTTTGTGTTTCTCAGATGGATTACTGTACTATCATAGGTTTTCCTCTTGTAATAACTATTAACCCTCCTCACTATCTCGCTTTCTGATGGGGCTCACCCCCTTGGCGTAGTTCCGGTGAACTCAGACACGCGGTTAACAGTCCAGAATCCCAAGTCCTGTTTCATTCCTTCTTTTCTCTCATTTCAATTTTCTTTTCAATCCCTACATAACTTGTTGCATTCTATTTACTTTACTATTTTTCTAGACTATTTTCCCTCTCTACTTGAATGTCTTCTAATACCCGCATACTGCTATCCTCTTGGGAAGCCAGAGTACCCCCACTTTTTCCCATACTGCCCTTTATCCCTTCATTATCTTCTCATTAATTTCTAGCTCTTTTCAATTTGACCAATACAGTCAAAAGGAATTAATAGTGCAAGAAGAAATGTATTTCAGCATGACGAGCACTCACACACCCCTTATCTGCCATCACATGGAATATCCATGGTCTCACCCACTATATAAAAAGGAAAAAAGTACTTTCTTATCTTCAATCCAAACATGTAGATACAGCTTTATTACAAGAAACACACTTAGATGCGCGAGAATCTGATAAACTTTGCAGAGATTGGGTAGGGAAGGTCATAGCAGCATACGAAAAGATTACCCCGCAGATACTAGCCCTGTCTGCAAGTGTGGAGTTGCAATCCTTATTCGCAATCCTGATGGCCCATACGTGTTCGCTAAATTATGTATTGGGAACTCTTACATCTGCTTAGGATCAGTTTATGCTCCGACTGGCACTAAAAAGTCATTCTTCTTCCAGCTGAACCGCCTGCTAACAGAGATTGATGCCTCGCAATATCTTATTGGTGGAGATTGGAATTTGGTACGAGATCCTATACAGGTCCATTGGACAAAGGAAATGCGGCAGAAAGAGCTATATTAAATGATATACTTTCAGATAATGGACGAGTTGATCATCGGCGTCTTAGTCATCCAACAGACACAGAATACACATTCTTCTCTTCCATCCGTGGCACGTTTTCTCGCTTAGATTACTTTTTGACTACACATAAAACGGTTCAATTGGTCACGGAGTCTCGCATTTTAGAGGCAGCTTTGTCTGATCATTCACCTGTCCTTCTATCTTTAGATTTAAGACTCTATCGGCCAGGGCGCAAACCAAGGCGTATGAGCATCCAACGACACAGGTCTCCCAAGGGTAAACTCCAATTGCAATCTCATCTTCAAGATTATCTCTCTACTAACCAAGGTTCTGTAACCTCCAGCAGGACTATATGGGCTGCAGCTAAAGCCACTATCAGAGGCCAGCTAATGCGTGATGCAGCACTCGCTAATAAACTAAGTGCTGCAAGACAAAGAGAGTTAGAACGTGACATCCACTCTTACTCCCGCCTGTATACATCAAATCCAACCTTGCATAATCGTAAATTATTAGAGCAAGCACGCATGTCGCTAAATAGCCTTTTTACCGCTAAAGCTGAATATGCTTTGCAAAGAATGAAGGGACGACACTACCAACAGGGGGAGAAGGCCAGGAGGCTGTAAGCTGCACAACTGCGTCAAAGAGAGGCAGCAATGGCCATCCCAGCTATTCGGCCAATTTCTACGGCTCCGTAGAAACTGTTCACATTTGAAAGACTTTCTTACTGAAGCTGACATTCTAAAAACCAAATTCCTGAAACGGGGTTACCCTCACAAACTCATCAAAGACTCTTTTAAAAGAGCTCGATACTTTAACAGGGAAGCCATGTTCGAAAGAAGGGAACCTGACCCGGCTGATAAGTTGGTATATGTCACCAAGCATTCCAACATCAATCATAGGGTCAGACAGACTATCAACTCCCTTTGGTACCTGTTAAACATTGGCAACGATGGAAGCAGTATTCCCAAACCTCTTTTTGCGTTCAAGCGCAACAAGAATCTAAAAAATTGCTTGATCAGAGGCAAAATCACGGCTAATACAGCACCCATCCAAACAGCCATTGTTGGATTGAAACCAGTGGAGGGCAACCACCGTTGTGGCACTTGCCAAGCATGTTCTCATGCCATGGTTGGCAACACCATTCTGGCCAACAATCGGACGGTCACGCTTCATGGAATGACTAACTGCAGGTCCTCCAATGTGATATATATCATCTTTTGTCCTTGCGACCTTCCATATATCGGTGAAACGAGTCGGGAAATTAGATTGCGAATCTGTGAACACAGGTCCAATATTCGCATCAAAAAAACATCTGCCCCTCTAGTTAATCACTGGTTAAATATGAATCACAAGGACTCCGACTTGAAATGGACGATTTTGGAAAAAATACACTCCCCCCCTGGAAGAAACCCCACCTCCATCAGGAAGAAAAGGGAAACATTCTGGATTTTTTATCTGGACTCTGTGCAGCATGGCCTTAATGAAATTATCTTATGGGAGAATGCCATCTTATAACTACCCTATGTAATGGCACCCATTCTCCATTGGGATGTGTAGATAGGGTTCATTCATTCAGCAGCCTGACGATCTGGGCTCCAAGTTGTTCCAGTTCTGTACTGGTTTTTCTAATCTTTATCCTAGCTGTATCATCTCTCTATCTCTATATCTCTATTCTTCATTTTTTATTTTTCCCTTATTTTTCTCATCTTGGGTTTTTTGGTTAATGTTGGGGTAAGTTTACTCTACAGTTTTCAGGGCGGGTCTATCCCCAACCTGATTTCCCTCTAATAAGGTTGCCTCTTGGCTCTGTTGCACCGTCTTGTATTACGGGGTTTACACTTATTACCCAGACAGAATACGGATACCTTTTTTCTTTACCTCCTTTTTTGCTCATTTGTTGTTTAGTGGCCTCTGCGGAAACATTCTCCAATACTTACGGCCCATCGTTGCCTATTCTGCATCTGTGATTCAAAGATGGCGCCACTATCCCTAACTATGCATTGATAGCTCTTACTCGAAGTCCTCTGTCGATATCTATTTTACTCCCTCCCTCCTTTGTTCCCATTGGTGGACGGTCCATGGGCGAGAGGTATTTGATGAGGGCGGACTTTGTTCTAAACTCACCGTGAAGGAGACAGAGACGCCGTCCCTTCCCCGATCCTGTTACTTGGACGATTTTGGGGATTTCTACCGGTTTTTAACCAGTAAGTGTTTGATACGAACTTTATGCTTGGTGGATATGCGATTTCTTTGGTACTCTGAGCCCGTTTCCTTGGGGATTGTTTCCGTATATTTACTTACCTGTTTAATGCCGCACAGCTGCGCTCTACAGGTTCTCATTCTTTTACCTTAGTTAACCTGGTGTGGCCATTCACTCTTGTCGCTCCCCCCTAGGTATCATGTAGGTGAGCAATGTTCTGACCATGGTGCCTCCTTCGTTTAAGCCCCGATACGATCCGGTCACTGCCTTATCAGTTCCACCTTCCCTCGGTACTAAAATGTGTGACAGGGATATTTATTGTTCGGGAGTGTTTTCAGCCTAGTTTCAGACACTCTTTTTTTGTTTTACAGAAACTTTATTGATGTTTGTCAACATCGTTTCGGATATGGACCACTAGTTATCTATTTGTGACTGTTCTAACCTTGCATTCCGACACGTTGTATCTGTCAAGATCTTTACTGGAGTATCCCGGGCTCGCGCTTAGATTGGATTTCCTTTGAATGCAAGTAGGTTGGTATCGAAACCTATTCTGATTCATTCTCCTTCATGCAATCCCCTTGTGCGAACAGTTTGCTGTTAGAGATATCGGTACAGACTTAGTGCTTATTATTCTTTGCTCATTTATTCCTTTTGTAGATTTCTGGCGCACAAGATTTAAGCGCCTTCACTATGCCTGTTCCCCATTAGAAACAAAGAACACTCTTGCTAACAGTGAGCCTTACCTGACGCTTCTAAAGGACACTGGTTCGTGTTATTATTGTGGCTTGGAGGCGAATTATCCATGATCCTCCAAAGACGTTTGTTTTAGTATGTATTACTTTTTCTGGGGTTCTTGATATAGGTATCTATGTCTGTCTAGGGCCCCATTACCTCTATGGATGGGTACTTTTTTTCCTTAATTATCCTTTCGTTTATTATTTCTGTTTTCGTTTGAAATTCGTTTTTAATTGCCTAATTTTCCTTTCGGCACTGATCTAATTTGATTCTTGTTCTCACTACTTTGGTGGTTGGATTCACATTTTCTTATTATGTCACACTATTCACCAGTGGTGATTTGTTCCTCTACGCTACTGTCGGACCCATTGGGCCATATATATTAAGCGGTTTATTTGCAAGTTACCTGTGACATAACTGGATATGTTTTTTGGACATAAAAGACTTTAGAATTGTTATTTAATATCAATATTGTTAATAGATGATTGCATTGGTTTTTGTTACCTTATTACATTCATTTGTTTGAATTTTTAGATCGTGTGTTTGCCCCCCATTATCCTTGGTCTACGCCCTGATGAAGGTGGGGCTCCCTTGTGGGCCCTATACCGAAACGCGCGTTGGCGCTTGATTCGATGACCTTCTCTTTTCTGAAGTACCATCTGGCTTCCTCTGGATGAGACACAATCAATTCATCCATTTGAACACCCAAGGATAATTTGTGTTCACCCACAATGTGTTGTGATGTTATGAATGTGGTTTTGACTGAATGCATGTATGGTTGAGTCGAGTTTCCAAGTGGGGCACTCACTTTGTGTTTGATCAATGTATATTTATTGATGTATTGTGATTGTTTGTATTATATGCATATATGTTCTTCTTATGATGATATATACCTGTATAAATTGAAAAATGAATTTTTCTAAAAAAAAGTTAAATAAACATGAAAGGTTTATCTTTATACCTATAATTCTTTGAGTATTCTTGATCTTTTTCGTGTCTAACTCAGTTCCAGTTTTGTCTTGTGTTCTATCAAGGACCTATTTATTAGGCCACAGTACATACCTATTGAACCGGTCTTGTTCACTTTTTGAAGTATTTTGCCTTTTACCCCTTGTTTACCGGTTCTTTATCCCGCCATTGGGGGTCCCCCTTTCTTACTGGTCATCCCAGCTATTCGCTCAACGCAAGGTGACATACAAGACGTCAAGATATTGTCAATGAATTCACCTCTTTTTATCAATCCCTTTACACCCCAGGCAACCAAGTAGATCTAGATAAGATGTCTTCTTTCCTCACAGGGGTGGATCTTCCCCATCTTTCTGATGATAGTAGAGCTCTACTTGAAGGTGAAATCACTAGGGATGAGATCTCTAAAGCCATTACTGCTCTGCCCTATCACAAGGCTCCTGGGGAGGATGGATTCCCTACTGAATTCTATAGATGGGCAGGACACAATATAATTGATACATTGCATGCTGCATTTCAGGAGGCAGATAATACATTCTCTATGGGTCCCCTTTCTAACAAGGCTATCATCGCTGTGCTCCCTAAGCACGATAAAGACCCTTTGCTTTGTATTAGCTATCATCCCATCTTGTTATTAAATTGCGATATCAAAATTCTAGCCAGCTTCCTAGCGTCCCGCCTTCGCAAAGTCTTACCTTCTCTAATACACCACACTCAAGTGGGCTTTCTCCCGGGCGTTCCTCTCAAAATCATCTGTGGCCCATACATTGCGGTATGCCAAACACCTTGCAGAAGATGCTTTAGCCCTTTCACTGGATGCAGAAAAAGCGCTTGACCGTATTGAATGGGAATACCTTTTTACGATAATGCAACGATTTGGATTAGGTGATCAATTCATAACCAAAGTACGTTTACTATATGATAATCCCCCTGCTCAGGTGAATTGTGGGGGTTTTCTATCTGATGCATTCTCAATTCGGAGGGGAATGCGCCAGGGTTGTCCCCTATTCCCCCTTCTTTTTCTTTTAGCAATGGAGTCATTAGCTGCCACAATCCGTCAATCTGCTAAAATCATAGGTGTTCCTCTTCCAATTGGACATTCTGAAATGTACTTATATGCAGATGATATTCTACTCACTCTTACAAATCTTCCTCGATCTCTTCCGTCTCTCCTTCGAATTATCAATGATTTCTCCTCTTTCTCAGGTTACAAAATCAATTGGGACAAAAGTGAAGCTCTACCTATTTCTGATGGAACTACAAAAGCAGCTGTATATGGTTTTCCCTTTCATTGGCAGTCTTCACATCTCAAATATCTTGGAATCTTAGTTAATAAGCGTTTGGAAAACATGGTTACAGACAATTTAGCTCCTCTGCTTTCTCAAATACAACGTGATTTTGACAAATGGAAAACTCTGGGGCTACCTCTTTGGGGCAGAGTTCAAGCTATCAAAATGGTCACTCTCCCGCGTTTCATCTATATTTTAGGCATGCTTCCCTTCAGATTACTTTAGTCATGCTTCGCTCAATAGATTCCAAGATTAAGTCCTTTATATGGGCTTCTGCTAGTCCACGCCTTGCAACTGCAAAATTAAAGGCACATCAATTATATGGAGGAATGGGTCTCCCATCTATTGAACATTATTCTCTTGCATTGCACATCTCTCAAATCTCTTACTTCTTGCCAGGAATCAAAGATATTCCACAATGAGTTTATATTGAACGCCATCTTTTATCTATGGGCTCAGGTTCCTCTCTTTTATATGGCGGTGGCACTAGTCATTCTGATCCCAAAAATCCAATCTTCTCAGTTATGCATAAATCCTGGCAAAGAGGTCATCGTTTATTAGACTCAAATTTGCATATTCATAGTCTCAATTCTTTCTTGATGGATTTTACTTTCTGCAAAGCAAGCCGAAACTGTGCTTTCACAGATACTACCTGGGACCCCAAATATTCTGTGCACTGACAGTAGTAATGACTGATTCTGAAACACCTATAATGAACCAAGGTCTTGGAGAATCTCAATCATCCAAGAAAGGTGCATCATCAAAGTGTTCTGATCTTGGGCCATTAGAATCAAGTTGTTGAGGTATCCAATGCATCTCCCCATTTCGTTTGTTTTACTTTCATCACAGATCTTATCAGTTTGGAGAGGATGACAGCCCAAATGGGAGTACCTTGAACTCATATCATTGCTATTGGAATTGAAGAAGCGGCTGTGAGGGGCGTAAACTGGTATTGTGAGATAGGCATCCTTGAGAACGAGGTGAACCAACCAATCTTGTTCCTGAAGAAGGTCTCTCTAGAGATGAATGCCCTCCATTTTGAGACAGCTGTAAATGATCCGATCATTACTTCGCAGTGGTTCAGGACTAACATGAATGCTTTTTCTTTCTTGTCCACTAGAAAGGTAGTACTGGTAAAGCATTTAGGATGATAATTGGAATAACATCTTTGGCTACGAGCTCTTGAGTTGCAGAGACGATAAAGGATTGTTCTCTGAGGGAAAAACATAACTGACGGAGGGTTAAAAGTAAGTCGCGCAGAGCTCCAGGTTATAACCCATTACGGTTACCAAAACCCAGGCATCTTGCATCAGAGCCAGCCTCTTTTGGTAGAAATGTTGCATTCTGCCCCAAAATACCAGTGTGTAGAGGGATAATGCTCACCTGGAGTTTGTGATCACTGCTCCTGAGGAGCCACCTCTGTAACCTCCTCTCTAATGCTATCGACCTCCTCTCATTCTGGATGGCCCTGGCAAAAAGTACAACCTAGCAGACTTTTTGAAGAGAAAATTGTGCCGTGCCCAAGGCAGTAAAATGTTGACAAAATGTATTTTATTTTG
This sequence comes from Triturus cristatus, assembly GCF_964204655.1. Taxonomy (NCBI): domain Eukaryota; kingdom Metazoa; phylum Chordata; class Amphibia; order Caudata; family Salamandridae; genus Triturus; species Triturus cristatus. The sequence goes on along the minus strand of NC_140584.1, from coordinate 540,411,000 downwards.
TGACGCAAGAGCAATGTTAGTATATAGGTATACAGACATTAGTAGAGGAACAGAGCCTCTCAGAGGGCCTACAATTGTAATCAGAACTGTCAATCCCAGTTGAAATGAGGATAACGCAGGAAAATATAGGGAAGAATGAGGGTTTGGAGGGGACGGGGAGTGAGGGAGGACAAGGACAGAAGAGAAGAGAGGTGACAAATTTGCCTATGTCCATAACAAAGGCGCCCCCGAAAAGAAGGATGCTCGCCCTAGGGCCTGCTTCTAAAGATGCAAGATCTGTGAGTTTGTGGTTGCATGAGGATTGAACATCTCGTCTCTGAAGGAAGAGCACAGTTGGGGTTCCCCAACTGATAGATATAATGTTGGGCCCCACCAATCAGAACGTCAGGATCCATAGCGGCTGCCAGCTCTTTGGTCTGGTAAGCTAGTTACAGCATATTTGTTAGTGGGGCAGGTATGTCCAAGAGCTTGTATTGACACCAGATCCATGCGGGGTCTATACCTTTAATGTCATTTATGAATTTTCACATGACAACAGTCACATTGGGGCCTACTTCTAGTATCTTGGCTACATTTCCTAGAAGAGAACATTGTGGGCATTCAGCCCAAAGACGGGTTCGAACCTCCCTCTCAAAGATTTCATGAAGGTGAGATTACAGAAGGTTAGCAACTTCTGTGGTGGACAACAATTCCACTGACCGGGAATGGACAAGGTCTTCAGGGTCGAAATCTAGCAATCCACTGCACCAGCTTCACATAGAGTCTGAGCCCTTGTCTTGGGCCTTGCGTTTCTCCTTTACTTTCTCTGACTTTATTTCGCCTATAGGTGAATCAGTGGGTGGAATGATCAGAGTCACTCATGTTTCCCTGGGAGGAGGGAGATCCAGATTTCGAAGGTCCAGGAACTTCCTATGTCCGATATCCATGATCCAACAGAATACTATTGGAAATCTTCTTCATAGCCTCGGAGTGAGCCTTGCCAGACCTAATGTCATCAGAGATTTGTACTTTAGGGAGGTCAAGCACTCTATTCAGGGACTCCTGAACCAAGTTGTGCAGTGCCTCCACCAAATGTTGCTCAAAGTGGGCCCCAGTGGGTTCTTCACAGTAGTAGGCATACTCCTTATTGTCAAAGACCTGGAATTCAGCCATTATATGTTCTATTAGTTGTAATAAACAATTCTTTAGAGGGTACCGGAGGGGGCGACCCGAATCAGGCCGGCTACTTGGCAGCTTTGTTTTTAAAAAGTCGAGGGAGTGGTCTGGGCTTTTAGGGCAAGGCCCTTATTCCATGAATTTTACAACCCCCAACTCCAAGCAGTCAGGGCATTTGTGGGTAGCTAAACGTCAGAGTACAGGCTGAGACCAGATGAAGAATGTGGCATGGCATCAATGAGGGATTTAAATGAGAAATTTGCAACTGCGTCTATTTGGAAGCTCAATACTTGAAAACACCGCATGAGAACAAGCATGAGTACGTGCTTGAGATAACAAAGTGGACTGCGCGCATCAGCTTAAACCGTCTGGGCACACACCTGAGTCCCCAGTCTCCCGCTGCACTCCAACTAGAATAGTAGTACCGCATTTAGGACCTCATGTAGGAAGCCAAATACCGGTCGGTAACGGCCGAAATTCTGTAAATATCCTGTTACCGACCGGTATTTAGGCATTTGCTATGTAGGGGGCTGATTTCTGGATTCGGTATTTACCGAATCGGAAATTAAGAAATCGGTAAAAAAGTGAAAATTAGTATTAGAGATTCGTTATTTACCACCAAATACAGGTTGGTGATAAATAACGAATACCTTGCAAAAAGCAATATTTTGCAGATTTAAGAGTGCCATGTGGCAGACATACATGCCCGTAGGGCATGTATGTGCGCCACATGTGCACACATGCAAGATTCAGGGGTGCAACAGGGTGTCAATGTGACACCCTGCCACCCATGAATATGCTCCCCCCATTACCGAATCGGTAATGAGGCATACCTTCCCATTGATTCCTATGGGCCTCCAGGCCCATAGGAATCAATGGGAAGGTATGCCTCATTACCGAATCGGTAAATACCGATTCATAATTACCGAATTTTTCCGATTCGGTAAACTTTACCGAATCATTACCTACATCACATTTACCGATTCATAAATACCGAATCGGTAAAATTTGGTATTTATGAATCGGTAAATGTGAGGCTACCTACATATGGCCCTAAGTGTTTTAAGACACACTACAAATACCAAGAAACATTCAAATAAACATTTAACTTAACATTCAAAGAAACTTAGTCAAAGCTAATGAAGTACATGCGTCCCTGCTCCCAACGATCGCATAGGAAAGTTGATTGTAGTGGGGAGGCTGATAATTCACAGTAAAGCACCAATAATAAAGGTATTTAGCTCAGTTGCTGAGCAGCAAAGAAAGGTGAAGAACTATGGCAGGGGCGTAACATAGGCCCCCGCAGCCCCCACGTTGCGGGGTCCCCAAGGTCCAGGGGCCCTCTCAACACAATGCAGACTGGCTTAACTATGTGACCAATTACCTTCCATATTAACGTGCAGTCACTGTCACGGCACGCACAGGCTGGGCACGGTCTCTGAGGCAGAGGAGCATTTTATTAATGATAATTGCCTGCCGCCCATGCACGGCAAAGGCTGGCTCTGTGCACGCATGGCAGCGGGAAACTAGAAGCATATGCATACTTACAGGGGCCTTTACTTGAGGTGGACGTGCTCCTGCCTCTGGGTTAACTATTGTGGGCACCGGAAATATTTCTGAACATACAGAAATATGATTCGTTCCTGGGATAGTTGGGCATAACAGGTCCTTGCAAGGTAGTCAGTCAGTCTCCTCCAAATCACAAATAGGGGAGAAGGCATTTGCAGTTTCAAAACTGTATTCTGCGACAGAAGGGTTTTTTTGGTCTCCAATTCTCGCATCTTGGGTGTCTGTGTGAAACAATCTTAAGGCTGGCAGAAAAAACGAAGAGGAAAAGTCCTTATGCTATCAACTGTTGTGGGAGTTGGCTACAACTGTGTAAGAGGTGACTAACAACAATAGGGTTCCTAAAATGTATTAATACACCCCCCCTTACTTTTTTTGTCTTACACCCACCAAAGGCACTCTTCTGGTCAGTGATGATAAAACCTGTTGCCATAATGTTGGTTAAACGGATGCCCCACAATGATCCTTCTTTTTTGTCAGCGGAGAATCATCTGTTTGCTGGCTATCGGACGTAACAGGTATATAGTCATTAAATATGCTATGATTGTTTATAGGTTTCTGAGCCTTGTCAGGTCTAATTGCAAAACTCGGAACTCCTGGGGGGGATGCCAGAAGCATTAGTGAGGGGTAGAGGCTCAGGAACTGAAGTGGGGTGGCTAAGATGTTGTTGTGCTTCTAGCCTCTCCTGTACCAAGGTTATCTCAGGGTTTATCACACCCATCGCATTGGTAAGAAAATTAGTAAATTAAGATACTGATTTAGAGCTCTTCACCAGGGGTTATTTGATTTTCTCTTATCCATTTTGTCAGTTATTCACAGTTTCTCCAATGACAGCAGACTTAGATTTGCTATTGCATTACAAAGAGGGATGGGCCAGGCCAGCCTCCTCCGGACTCTGACAGGCACAGAGGGCCCGCTCCTGGTCCAGCCTTTGCCCGGGCCGTGCCTGCGTGCGTCTCGTGCGAATCCCACACTGCGGGAGTGAGGAAAGCACAATAAGCGCTGGTGCTCCTCCCTGCAACCTACCTTCAGCAACACACAGGGAAATTCCAGAAGCTGTAGTTGCCCTGGGTTAGCACACGGCGCCCGGCGCTGTGGGAGTGAGGAAAATACTATAAGCGCTGGTGCTGGTGTTTCTCCATGCAGCCAGTCTTAAGGAACTCAGTGGCGTAGCACACGCCCCCGCAGCTCCCGTGGTGCAGGGGGTGAGCACCCTGAGCACAATACTATTGCTGGAGAGCTCCTGATTGAGTACGGAGGGGGCCCCTCCACGTACCTTGCAGTGGGGCCACCTCAAGTTTCGTTACGCCACTGACTATGGGACCTCTTGATCTTATAGTGCTAAAGATAGCCTGGTGGTTGGAGACCATCATTATGTTGAAAGTGTTTATGGGAAAGGAAGTTTATTGATGATTTCATTGGCTGTTGTGTTTTGAAGCATTAAAGATGGAGAAGCATAATCAGAGCCTCTGGGCTTGACATAAAATTGTATTCTACTTGAAAATCACATAGATTAAATAAAATATAAATGGCCACCACATAGAAACACATTGGCATGATTCTCACTAACTACAACAATTGTGAAAATTAAAAGAAACAAGTTAAAGTAAACAACAAGGCTAACATGGGACCAGGAACCCCAAACTACAAGAAACAAAGGGGCTACTGTTAAATTACTGCCTCCTGTATTATAAGTAGGGCTTCCGGTTTTATGATATTTATTTTTTGGACATTTCAGCCTGTATTTATCCATATTTATTTTTTGCTAATTTTATCTGTATTTATCCATATTTATTTTGGAATTTGTGGAAAAATGCAGCTGAAATTAGTATATTTCCACATTTATTTAACCGGTAAATATGCACTCATGCTTGAATGGCTATGAGGTTTCAATGTTGTAAACCCCCACAAAAGATAAATCAATGCACTGATAAGAAAATATGCATATTTGATTATCAACTTTGTGCATATCTACTGCTGTTAAAACCTCTTTACTAAAATTCCTTTCTTTTTTATCCCTATACCTATCAATCCACACAACAATTGGCCTGGCAGACACTATATAGAATTACTGAAAAAACAACCCAATTTCCGTTTTTATCCACATTTAAAAATAAATACAGACAAGAAAATAAATGTTTTCTGTCTGTATTTATCTGTAAAAATCCGTAAAAACGGAAGACAGGGAGCCTTAATTATAAGGGTAGGAGATTAATAAAGGATGCCTTTGAATCTTGGCAATCAGCCTTCCTAAATACGTTTCTGGGAATTCATAGTTCTTTCCTACATATTTTCTTATTCCTTATTAGATATTCCCATCCAAAAATGAATCTCACTCCTTTCAACTACAATTTCTTACCCTTAAACACTTCTGCTCACAATCAAAATGGAAAATATTAAAACTTATGCACCTAGAGATATCAAATAATGAAAGCAAGGGGGAGTGGCCTAGCACGCCATGATGGCAGACGTGTGCTAGGCAAGCTCCGTCCACCCTTGGCTAATATCCTGACATTTTTCTGCCTCTCCGGTCTGCTTTTGGGATTTGACCGTGTCCCGGGTGAGGCGTGAGTGGGGGCTGTGCTTTAAGACCCGTGTTGACCCTGGATCGCTGACTCAAGGGACGTGACGGCGGAGCTTCGTTGCCTGGCGCGGTGGCTGGAGGCCGAATCGCGCCGTGCTGGAGGTCTCCAGCGGGGAGCGGATTTGAAGTCGGAGGGCTTGTGGGATACCCTCGTGGCATGGGGATCTCGGAACGGAGGGGAGCATCTGAGTTCCAACATCTGCCCCCAGGCGATTGATTGTCTCCTTCCCTTCTCTCCCCCAACGAGGTGAGGTCTGTTTGTCGGCAGCCGTATTGGGCCGCGGGTGGTGCCGTGCGGGGGTGCAGCTGTGACTGGGGGCCAGTGGGTGCTTCTTCATCCCTGGGCCGAAGTGGTGCTTACAGCCATTCCTGCTCCCTGGCCCCTGGTGGGGGCCCTCCGCCCACTCTCCCCCGCACTGCGCAGTGAACTCGCATTGGCGGCCTGTTGGGCTGCGTGAGCTCTTCAAAGGAACATTGGTGGTGGACCCGGGCCAGAGCGGTGATTCGGGCCAGTGTTGACTTTCGGAGCCCGACGGAAGGCCCTCTGTTCACCCTCACCCCTACACTGTGGCACACTCGTGTCGGCGGTTTATCGGGCTGCGCGAGTCCATCGCTGGGTCACTGGCAGTAAACCTTGGCTGTTGTGGAGATGGTGTGACGCTGGGTGCAGGTCCTCGAGGGAGTGGGACACAGCCTGTGGGCCCCCCCCGTATACCGGCTGGCAGCGGCAGCAAGAGCACCGCTCGAGGGTGCGTGGCAGTCCTGGGGATTGGCGCTGTGGACCCCAGCGGGGCACGGAACTGCCCCAGTGTTGGGCCAAACTGGCGGTTGCTGCCTAAGCTGAGCTGGGCTCCCTGGCCCCCTCCCTTCCCCATTGCTGACGGTCCCGAGTTTGGCAGTCTGATCGGGCCGCTCGGGCCACGATCACATATTCCTGCTGCCTTCATTCGGCTCGAATAATCCCTGGACTCTGGTGTTGAGGTGACTTGCGGACATAGGGGAGCTCGCTTACTCCCCCTCTTCCGTGCATTGAGGGGCTTGCGGTCTCCTGGCAGACTCACACGGTGCTGGTGTGAGGCTATCCTGGGAGCCGGGGGGCTCGAAGTCCGCCATGACGAGGGACAAAGCAAGAGGGGGCTCGGCCAAACAAAGCATGCTGGAAAAAATGTACAGGCCCTGGGGCCTCTGTGGCGGTGTCTAGGGAAGCTCATGGAGAAATGCCGGACAATGCCCCCTCATGGCTGCCATCACGCAATCTAGAGATGCCCTAGATGCTAAAATTGGAGAGGTCGGCTCCGACGTCATGTTGCTGCGGCAAGACCTGCACAACGCTGTGGCGCGTATCACGAGGCTGAGACGAGAATATCTGGGGTGGAGGATGTGGTCATCACCCTGCAGAAGCGAGTGAATTCGCTGGAGACTACCCAACGTGGACTGGTGTCACGAGTGGAGGATGCAGAGGGTAGGGCCCGGTGCAACAATCTCCTCTTTGTTGGTTTTACGGAGGGTTGTGATGGGGGAGACATGGAGCGGTTCCTTACTCAGTGGCTGGAGAGTTGGCTCCCCCCGGAGTCCCTGTCCCAATGTTTTGTGGTGGAACGAGCCCACCGGGGCCTGATGCAAAAGCCTTTGCCTGGGGCCCGCCCTAGGCCGGTCATGGCAAAACTGCTGAATTATCATGATCGTGACGTTATCCTGAAACAGGCTAGGGCCGAAGAACCGTTGCTGTTTGATAATGCCTGCATCCTGATTTTACCGACTATATGAAGCTGGTCCAGCAATGGAGGCAATCATTCTTAGCGGCCAAAGCTCGTCTTCGAAATCTCAAGCTTCCCTATGCTTTGTTGTATTCGGCCAGATTGCGGGTGGTGTATCAGTCCCGCACCCACTTCTTTGACTCGACGGAGGAGGTCTTTCATTGGACAGACGAGACGGTGTGACTTCGTCTTCACACGCCACCCCGGAGGGAATCTGACTCTTCGTCCAGTGAGGTGGCTCAGAAGCAGCCCAAATTGAAGTCAAAGGGGAATAGACGCTCCAGGTCCAGGCGTCGATCTCAGTTGTGCAGTGCCTCTTCCCGGGCTGGGTTGACCCCTCAGCAACACACATCGGCAGCCTAACTGATGGAGTTGGCCACAGTCTCATGGGTCTTTGATGCCTTTGCCTTGACCGGAAAAGCACGTATGTGGGCCGGAATCTCTGTTGGACCTTATCTGACAGGGAGAGGTCCAGCTGACAATGGGCTGTAAGTTGGGGATCCATTGGCAGGTGAGGGGCGGGACCTTCCGTTGGGGTCTGCATGCCACACCCACCGCGACAGGTACTTCATTGTTCTTGAGGTTATAGGGTGGGGAGAGTTTGTTAGGATGTTGTGGTTTTTGTCCTCTGATCGCAATGTTCTACACTAACCTAGAGTTACCAGGCACACACCATGGACTTTTCCACGCACCAATGATTTGTATCAGGGTTTCTCATGGCAGCTCCATCAGGTAGCCAATGGGATCACTTCGGGACCCTTCGGATAGTAAGCTGGAATGTCAGGGGGTGCTATACTCAAGCAGGCTAAACGGGCTCATGCAGACATTCTCATGCCACAAGAAATGCACCTCATGGGGACAAAGGCCCTGTGCTTTCAGCGCTTTGGCTATGTCCAGGTGTTCCACTCGGGGTTCGTAAGGGGGTCTCGGGGGTTGCAATCTTGATTCATCGCCGGGTTCCCTACACACATGTCCAGACATGGGTGGACACTCAGGGCAGGTATCTGTTTCTCCAGGGTACTGTGGGTGAAGAGACTATTGTACTGGGGTGTATCTACGCCCCCCCACCACTCTCCTGGGGTCTGGTAGAGAGACTCATGACCAATGTTCCCTCTAATTTTTTTCCTCTGTGTGCGGCAATGGAGGGTCTCTGAGCGCTGCAACCATGGCTATGAGCGCCAGGAACCAGACCGCGCGTGTGTGCAGCGCCAAATGTCACTCCAAATGTTTACTTGAAAAAATGGTGCATTTTCACACATACAGCACCACGTTAAGGGTGTTAAGGCCGGTTTGCAAATTGGATAAATACTCCATGACATGAATTGGTTACACAGGCAAGTACACTTCAGGTTTAAGAAAAGCACAAGACTCCAACGGTGGTACTATCATAAGATTTTACTAAATATTCTTAACTGGAGCACTGTTCATTGGGTGGGGAAATGTTGAGAGCCTATACAACAGCACATATACACAATAAGTTACAAAATTACATAACATATTTACAATTTGATGTGAAAGCTACTGAGTAATGTTGGGCTATCCCGCCAGAGATAGTGTCTAAAACTGACATCCAGGCAAACATGGACTGTGGGAGAGGGCCGTTCAGACATGTTAAGTGGCATCACTAGATGGGTGGCAGTGTTGCTTCTCACGGCGATCCTTGCCATTTTTCCAGTGCTGATAAACTCTATCAAGGTCAACTTTCCCATTCAAGAGGTAGGCTTTTGTCCTCATCAGCATATCCAAATGCTTCTGCTCTACTCTATTCCTCAGTTTACTCTTGATAGTATTCATGAGGCTGAATCCTCGTTCACAATCTGCACTAGATGCTTGAAATGTTGCGCAGACATCAACAAGCTGAGACACCACACTATACTGAGCAGCATTGCGTACAGTGAAATTCACCATGTCTTGAAACGTGGTAAATAACCCACCCTTTACATGTTCTGCCACCAGATATTTATAATCTCTGTATCGCCGAACAACATCTTCTGGTGTTTCACAATCACCCAGGACCAAGACATTTTTATACTTTTCAACAAGTCTTTGTATATTCTCAGTCCCAAAATCAAAATGTGATTGTGTTGCTATTGCATGGATTTCAAAACTTGCCCATTCTTTCAGTTCATCTTCAGGGAACCTTTTTTGCATGTGCTCACAAAGAAGGGAAACAAAAGACAAAATAGGCCCACTGTCAAACACTTGCCTTTGCTTGTACAACACCATCATATCTCTTACATTGCTGCTCCAAAAGACAGTGTCCCTCAAAAACTGTTCCTTAATTTGGCCAATCTTTGCTCTTGCATACTGTACAGCTTCAACAGTAGTCAAAGAACTTTTTTGGAACAGTTTGCACATAGATACAAATTCACTCAGAATATCATTAAGTACTGCAAGGGAAATATGGTATTTTGAGTCGGATAGCTTTCTGTAACAATATTTAGCAACTGGATCATTCTCTTCAACTTTCTCATGCTCAAAGTACTTAAGAACAGCCTCGTAATTCCGAATCAGTGCACCAACAGCAAAATGCATTGAAAGCCACTGGACTTCATTCAATGGTCGAAAAGAGACCACTTCACAATCAGTGACCGATGCTATTTCATCCAGCTTGGACTTCCTTGCAGGAGATCTGGAGAACACAGTGTAGACAGTCCTCAATAATGTATCCATCTCTTTAATCATTGGAACCCTCTTCCAGGCATCATCAATTCACAGTGTATCACGCTATTGATGGCCTCAAAGAACTCAAAGGAATAGTTCTTGCACCTCCAGCTGTCTGGTATCTTCACATACAAAGCTAGGTGGTCATGGATGTCTTGTACAGATAACATTGAAGTATTCATCTTGACTGCCAGAAACACATTGTTGATGAGAATATTTATCTCCTCAGGCAGGGATCTTTGTCGTTCAACTACTTCCATTCTATTTGCTTTGTCAATGGCAGTTTCTGTCAGCATTGCCCGCACTCCAAAACCAAACCTGGCAGCAGCACTTCTGTTACTCAATATCACCATGGCAGACTCGTGAACTTTGCTAATTAGATGGTGTTTCAGGTAATCCAGTTTCCAGCCATCACTCCATTTCTGCCCTGTAGAAAAGTCCCCAACAATCTTGGCATCGGCACATGCTTTGCAAATCAAGCCCATGTCTGGACTGTATTGAAATAGTTCCCCAAGTTGCACGCAAACCTTGCATCGTGATTTCTGTCTCTCAGCCTCCACAATTTCTTTCATCCACTCAGGCAACATTTCTTCCTTTGTGGTGAAGCATCACACTGCAGAAGGTACAGCTTTGCGCTTAAACATATTTGTGATAACTGGGTTTAGCCTGCTATGCCACAAAGCCTGCAAAATAAAGGAACATGGCTAAAGTTGATGCCTATGCTCATGATTGCAATCTGTCACATAATACAGAGGCATCGCCGGCAAAACGTAGAGTGTAATTACCTGGATTTTTCTGTCCACTGCCCTATCCTTTCAAACTTAAATGCAGCACTGTCCGTAGAGCCTGCAATAGAAGTAAAGATTGTTACAGCACATTGTGAGTATGTGATACAGCAATATACCATGTGCACCATAAGGGAACTCTACCAAACAATTACCTGCTCTGCTTGTACTCACATATTCCCATTCAAATATGTGGGGTACAGTATGCGAAACCTACAACAGAAGAAAACATGGGTAAAGTATGTTGTTATACTACAATACACAAGATGCACCACATTTTAACTCTACCAAACAATTACCTGCTCTGCTTGTACTCACGTGTGGCAGTTCAAATGTGTGGGGTACTGTCTGCGAAACCTACAACAGAAGAAAACATGGGTAAGGTATGTTGTTATACTAAAATATATAAGATGCACCACAGTTCAACTCTACCAAACAATTACCTGCTCTGCTTGTACTCACGTATTCCCGTTCAAATGTGTGGGGTACTGTCTGCAAAACCTACAACAGAAGAAAACATGGGTAAGGTATGTTGCTATACTACAATACACAAGATGCACCACGGTTTAACTCTACCAAACAATTACCTGTTTGCTCTGCCTGTACTCACATCTGCCTGTACAACTGTATTTGTAGCACGGTCTCACAAACCTGCAAAAGAAAAGAGGTGGAGATTGTGAATCTATTTACCCAGCACCCCAAAATCCAATGTGGAACATAAACTGAATTACCTTGTCTTTGTGGGTACTCACGCCTGACCATTCAAATCCAAGTACCTTGCAGACTGCAAACCTGCAATTGAAGACAAGATGGTTAGGAAAGGCTCTAAGAGTTACAAACAATGAATGGGACTTGCCCAGATACTCCAATAGGAAAAACAACCAAATAGTTACCTGGGATTCCAGTTTAGGCAAATAGGCACGTGCCCCTGTGCTTCATTATTAGCATCCATTAGGCTAAACTTATCTGCACCTCCCCACACAATCCAGCCACTCTCCTGCATTTTCTTTACCTTTTGCCATGTCAATGTTTTAACAGATATGCGTCCCATTCTCACACATTTGTATGTAATCACATTTACAATAGACCATGGGTACTCTCAAATATTTCCCTAAGGGTCAAAAATATTTGGTTGTGGTCAGGGACTTGGGAGGTGTTAAGGTGGACTTGGAGATTGTGGAAACTCAAATATGTCTCTGTAGGACAGGGAGTAGGAAATGTTGGAGCCTGTTGTAAGTAATATTGCAAGACCTCTGTTGGAATTATTATGCAATCTTACGCCACTGTATGAAACGTGCAAACTTTGAAAACCAATAAACTATGTTTAAAAAAAAAAAGGTGGACTTGGAGAAGTGTGTACATTTAGTGGCTGAACAATGTTGTACCAGAAAACTTCAATACTGGCTTCTCCGCTTCACTTTGGCTGGATAACTCTGGAGATTGATGGACCAGCTGCAGAGAGATCTGATGTTTGTCTAGTGGAAGTTTTGGCTCATTATAAAGTAGCGGAGGAAGGCAAAATGCTTGAAGGTTTAGGCCTGACAAAGGCTAGGTCAAATTGACAGCTTTAAAACTGCACTACAGGCTGCAGCGGCAGGCCTGAGACATGTTTTAAAGTGCTACTGAATTGAGCCGCACAATAAGTGCTGCATGCCCACTAGTAGCATTTAATTTACAGGCTCTGGGTTTCGAATGAAGACTAGCCAGCCTCACCAGGATGATGCTAGCAGGCTGACCATTAGAGACTGTAGATATTATTTAGTGTGTTGCCTCGATGTTTTATGTGCTTTTATTAAAATAAAATGTATTTAATAAAAGCAAGTATTTGACTGGACAATCCACCGTTAGACGTTTGCTGTTTGTAGTTTGAGGCTTGCACCTTTATATGCCTCACACCTACCTCCCTCCTCTAGGAGCCTTGGCCTTGGACGGCTCAACCCATTCAACCACTGAGACTCAAGTGCTGAAAGGCGTAGAACCTGACCCAGTTGCTCAGTAAGCTACAACACCCAAGCTTGCCCCATGGCCCTCTGAAAGGGGTTCTGACACTTGCTGACATGGAGGGTGGAAACATAGATGCTAGTACTTGCTTCTGGGTTGTAGGCAGAACTTATGGGCATTATGGGTCAGGGACATTAGAAGGCCAATCGAGCTACTGGGCCAGTGCCTGACAGCAGAGCCCAGTAGTTATGGCTTCCTTCGCTTCCATCAGTTTATCATTCAGCATTTGCAATACCTTACTGTTTGTTCTTTTTATCCATTGCAGTTTTCCCATCCGTGCTTGTCTTCTGAACCCTTTGGTCTCTATCCTTTATTTTCAATTTACTCTTTTGTGTTTGCTAAATTCTTTTGCTCTCTTACCTCTGTGTGCTCCACATTCAGAAGCATTCAGCTGCTCTCTATCTCGGCAGCTCTTCCAATAAGTTTGTACCAGCTCCTGTGGCAACCTCTGCAACCATCCTGCTGAACTGGCATGGTGCTGGACTAGATTCTGGCAAACCGGAATACTCAAATCAGGCATTTAGTGCTAGTCTTGACTCCAGGTAGGATATGCCCTCATTGTGCGAGAAGTAAGATATAAACATCATTGGTGTGGTATAGTCAGTTTTTTGTTATTTTTTACTTATAAAGTTTAATACTGTTTATTTTTCTCTCTCTTGATCAACAGTACCTGATAAATGGTTCAGAAACAATCCTGGTCTGCTGTTGGCACAATTCCAAACCAGGCTCCTCGCCCCCATTTTGTCCAGGTTCATAACTGACTTAACCTAACCTAATCTTAAGTGCGTGTGTACAGTATATATCTATTTTGTTTTTATTTTTTCCTTTTATATTTGGCATTTTTAATAATTTGATATCCTTTTCTTTGCTTTCATTGATATAAGGTTACAACATGTCTAGGACTAGAGGCTAAGAAGATCTTATGAGTCCCCTTTTTGATTGCTGGAGGAAAGGGCAACTCCTCCCATTAGCTGTTTAGTATAGTTGAAAAGTCATAAGTGTCTCCTTAAGAGTCCCAGTTTAGAGGACAGAAGGTATAAAATATTATTGCTCATCCTGTAAGTTTTTTATTAAATATGAAGATTAGTAATGAGAAAATAGAAAGGCACTAAATTGTTCCTGGCATCAGGAAGGAGAAAAGAGGCAGGCAAAAGTATTCAGAAGTTGAGTCCATTAATAAGTTCCAAGTACAAGAAGCAAAAAACTGGAACAAAAATGGTAAAAAAGACGATGCATGACATGAAAAATAATAAAACAAATGCACTGTGATTTTCCTTTCACTTGGAAATGCCTCCATATGTATGGAACTAACAGGAACTAACATCACAAACAAGACTGTTAACAAATACACAAAAGGTGATGGGAAGATGCTTGTAATAAGTCTAACCACTCACAATTGCTAGAGATTACATAACAACCCATTGTTCTTTTGTCCACCATGCCATCTTAGATTAGATCCAGCCATATGCAAATCAGTCTTGACCCTTTTCCAGTCAGAACTGTCCTGCCCAAACTGCTAAGCTAGGTCCTCCCTGAACTGAACACAAGCAACCCAAAACCGTTTCCCCCCTTATTGGGGTTCTTCATTTGGGTGTAGCTTGGTTCCAGTGCCCCAGCAAGCAACAGGGCGAACGTCTGTGCATAACCTTGGCCACTTGGGGTGTTAAATCAAACACACAAAAGATGATGGGAGGATGCTTGCAATAAGTCCAACCACTGGCAATTGCTTGGGGTACAATCCTGATCCTTGCAAAAATTCCTAACACTCGTGCAATTTCACAACACTGCTGTTCTGAGCAAACTTTGTTTATTTGCACCACCTGCCCTTATAAAACTGGTCTTTTCCCCCTTCATCTAGTTTTAGGTACCCTTTTTATTTTCTCCTCTTTCTGCATTTTACACAGTACATTGTTTTTCATTTCATTCATGTTCACTAACAGCCAGTTGCTCTGTGACATGGGTATGCAGTGGCTTTTAATTGTAAAGCCACATCTCACGTTTTGACATCATGACTTGCTCATGAGATCTCTTGCCTGCACACTGGCCCATGGGGAATGTGTGGGATGACGTGCCCTCTGCAATGCAGCTATCTGTCATCCCATTACAAATGTTCCCAATGACTCGGGCCACCATTCCAATGCTGCAAACCAACTGCAGTCTCCCTTTGATCCCATCCATGCACATGTAACTCCTTGTCAGCCATATTTTAGAGATTGTTTCCCTTCACATTCAGTGAGGTACTTGCACAGCAAATTAACTATCTACACTTTTGCCGCTGTCAACCGCCTCTCCCGAGAATGATTATTTTTTACACCAGGATTTTTTTGCATCTACTGTCAGTTCCCTTTAATGACAAAAAATAAGAATACAGAATTACAAAGGAAAGGGTCAAACATTCAGAACACCAATGTGCAGACACACTGAAAGTGTCATTGTTCACATGGATGATGCAAACAGTGAGCAACGTTAACATCGCTGGGCATTTCAAGTTTAAGATCTCTCTCCGCTGTGGATCCTCGTACTGAAGGAAAGGAGAGATTTGGAGAGGAAATGAATGGAACAGAGAGGATGCCAATGCTGATCTATCCATGTTAATTGCAGCCCCTTCACGAGCTGCGATTAACATAGGTACTTGAACAAAAGCACTCAATCTGCATGCAGCCACGTTTTACTAACAAAACAATATAGCAAGTTTAAAAACACGGCATGTGCTTTTTAGGGTAATCTGCCTTGCTTGCAGACTTTCTGTATTGTTTCGGTAGTAAAGCGAGGCTGTGGGGGAGATTGTGTACTTTTATTTAAGTATCCATGTTAATTGCAGCCCGTTCACGAGCTTCGATTAACATGGATACTTAAACAAAAGCACTCAATCTGCCCTGCAGCCTCGCTTTACTATCAAAACAATACAGCAAGTCTGTAAACAAGGCAGATTACCCTAAACAGCACATGCCGTGTTTTTAAACTTGCTGTATTGTTTTGTTAGTAAAGCGAGGCTGCGGGGGAGATTGTGTGCTTTTATTTAAGTAATCATGTTAATCGCAACTCGTGAAGGGGCTGCAATTAGCATTAATACTTAAATAAAAGTACACAGTCTCCCCCGCAGCCTCGCTTTCCTAATAAAAGAATACAGCAAACAAATAGTGTGCGCACTTCAGGGCATTACAAAAGCACACGCGGCCGAAACAAAAGGACAGCAAGTGGGCACATTAAAACACTTACCTCCGCTCCCGAGTGTTCACTTCCGCCGCCATCCTCCTCAATCTGGAAATGCCCATTTTTCGTGCCGCGCGCTTTTTAAAAGCAGCGGCGGCGCGAATACTCTTGCGGGATGTGCCGTCTGTTCGCACTCCACACATGGCACTGCGCGCTCCGGGTTAGAGAAGTGCGCGCGCGCGGGTGCGCGCGTTATTGGGAACAGTGCTCATTACCCTGTGGGCGGATATACCAGATAGTCTGTCCGTAGTTGGGGAGGATTGGAATGACGTAATGGATGTGGCTGGAGACTGCTGGAGGCTTGGGGGGGGTCTATGGATGTCCGCCAATCCACCAAACTGCACTCTCTGGTGATGGGGATTGATTGGGTGCACCTTTGGCACCGACTACACGGGACAGCTCAGGGATACACGTACCTCTCGGCGGTTCATAATTCCGGAGGTAGGCAGGGTGGTGGAGGCGGATATCCTTCCTCTGAGACTATCAGAACACTCGCCGGTAGCCCTTACTTTACAGACAGGTCGGGCGCGACAGCCGTTTCGGCATGGAACCTGCAGAAAGATGACTATAGGGAGCACATGGAGGGTGCTATTGATCAATACCTGACACTTACCATAGGTTCGGTGGATGGGGCTGAACCTCTGTGGGAAGCAATGAAGCCCACAATACGAGGTGTGGACATTTCTTTCTGTGTGGCAGCCCCCAGAGCGTGTAGGGAGTCCGTTGTACAATCTGAGGCCAAGATTATCGAGCTGGAGAGCCGCAGTAGGAATGGTGGGGGCAGCCAGGTCAATTGCTGCAGGCACAACAGGGCTATGTAGACCACCTGATGGACGAGGCCCACCAGGCTTGGTTAGCGACCCTTATCAGGATCTACCATTGGGGAGATAGGTCTAGTAAGCTGCTCCACAGGCTGTGTCAGGGGATACTGTACCCTCAAGCCCTCCTTGGTATTGTGGGCCCAGTTGGGCTGTCGCTTACGGATTCCTCTACTATAGCTGAGAGCTTCGCTATGTATTATGCCGAGTTATATGCCTCCAGAGAGTGTTTGCAAGAAGATGTGATAGCCCGTTTCCTGGATGACCTCCCGCCTAGGGCCCTATTGGACGAGGTGAGTGCGGAGCTAGATCTTCCCCTCACAGAGGAGGAGCTGGGTGCCGCCTTGGGTGATCTGCATACTGGTAAGGCCCCAGGGCCAAATGGCTTTCCCTGCAAATTTTTTAAACAATATTTTTTGCAGCTAGGACCCCATTACCGCAGGGTAGTGGAGGAGGTCAGGGAGCGAGGATGTCTGCCTCGGGATTGGAGACACGTGGAAGTGGTGGTGTTCCACAAGCTTGGTAGACCTCCTGACCAGCACGCGTCATATCGCCCTATCTCTCCATGGAACGTGGAGGCCAAGATTCTGGCCAACCGCCTTCGGTCTCATATCACCTTCCTGGTACATCCCGACCAGGCTGGTTTTATGCCACAGCGGGCGACTCGTCATCGTCGAGCGCACGTTGCTCTTGCAGCCGTTCAAGGGTCGGGAGAACGAGCAGCGTTGTTACTGGCAGACATGGATAGGGCATTCGGCAGACATGGATAGGGCATTCAACTTCCTCAGCTGGGTATATTTATTTGCGCTCTTATGTAGGCTGAATATTGGACCTCGCTTCCTGTACCGACCTCATCACGTCAGAGCGTGTAGCTGGCTCTATCTCCTCCTCATTTTCCATTGGACAAGGCACCAGGCAGGGTTGCCCTATGTCTCCCTACTTCACATTAGCAATGGAACCCTTGACTGCCTGAGTGCGGATCGACGCACAAGTGACGGGCTTTGAATGGGCGCACGGACTGTCAGACCGTATTGCTTTGTACGCCGACGATGTGCTATTCTTTCTCACCAACTGAGACAGGACGGGGCCGAGGCTGCTTCGCATCATGCAGGTTTTCGGGGAGTCCCCTGGTTTATACATGAACCCTCGAAAGTCCACTCTCTGGGCTCTTGGGGGTGCAGCGGGTCTCGGCTCCTGGGCTTCCGCCGTTGGGGTAGTCTATGGGTGGATGAAATATTTGGGGGTGTTTCTATCAGACTCGCCTACCATATTTTTCGGACAGAAATCTGGCTCCAACATGGGACCGTGTACGGGGGGATCTTAGGGCCTGGTCCCATATGCCATTGTCTATCTATGGCAGGTCAGTCATCTTCAAGATGGTCTCACTTCCCCGCTTACTCTACCATCTACAGAATCACCCCTATCCTATCCCTCCCAGATGGTTTAGACAGGTCAACGCGGCCCTGGGAGAGTTCCTATGGGCTGGTGGAGTGGCGAGAGTTGCCCTACGGACTTGTTTTCAATCTACATACTGTGGGGGAGCGGGAACCTCTGATATTTTATTGTACTACATGGCCTCGCACCTGCTTGTCCTAAATGAATGGTGGTGTGGGGATAGGGCCGACCCTGCTTATGCGGTCGAACGGAGGTGCATGGGGGATCTCTCATTACACACTATACCATACTCTGCAACACTGCGTAACTCCCTACCGCCTGTCACGAAGGTCGTATTCCAAATCTGGCGGCAGGCTCTACGGAGGATGGGCTGGTGGAATAGGTTGACGCGGGATACTCCCCTCTGGCACAATGGGCAACTGCAGCAATTGGCTACTTTACATGGGTTTCGTGGCTGGGATAGTATTGGTATTTCTACCCTGGATGACATAATGCGGGGGGCGGTCCTGAAGTCCTTTCAAGATCTACAGAAAGATTTCCATATGCCGAAAACCCAATTCTATAGATACCTCCAATTCCGGCACGCGGTTTCGCCCAGTTTGGAGGGCCTGGAGTCATTAGCCGAATTTAGTCAGATTGAGGCGAAGGTGTTAATGGGAGATCTCCATGACCACAAAATCTCAAACATTTACCAATCCCTGGTTACGCAATGCTCCCCCACGCTGCAGAAACTCAGAGAGGCCTGGGAAGGTGATGTGAGTCCACTGAAAGAGGACGACTGGACGGAGGCCTTGGCCTCCCCGCGGGGGGCTGCCATAGCCATGAGTTTACGCCTTATTCAGTTGAAGTACCTTCATCGGATATACTTTACCAGGGTTAGACTGTGGAGGGCGGGCTTGATGGCCTCTCCTGTGTGTCTCAGATGCGAGCAGGAGGAGGGTACCCTGCTACATACAGTCTGGCACTGCTCTGCTTTGGCACGTTTCTGGAGGGGAGTTATGGCCTGTCTCTCAGAGGTGTTGGGTTGGGACCTTCCCTGCTTGCCGAAGCTGGTACTCCTACACGTTATGGATGGGGTTGGGGGCAACATATACAAACACCACCTTCTGCTGTTGGGGTTTACTCTGGCTAAGAGATATTGCTAGGGCTTGGAAGGCACCGGTAGTGCCCTCAGTGTCCGCATAGAAGAACGGTCTGGACTTCTGTATGGGCCTGGAGATTCCCATTTTCATGGCAAGAGGGTGCCCGCTCAAACATTTTAAAATCTGGAAGTGATGGGCAAACTATCGATGCTTGGAGTTGGAACCTGTCTCTCCGGCAGGGTCCCTCGACCCGGCTTAACTCTCTATTTTGTTGATGCTAGACATTGTCACATGTGCAAAGACGGATTATACTTTTTGCAGAACGTGCCTTTTTCTGTTAATGTGCTGCTCTGGGGTGGACGTTAGTGTGATGGGGGTGGGCTGTGGGGTTATGGTTATTTTGTTGTTTTTTCATTTGTATTGCTCTTCATTGCTTCTTGTTTGGTCATGTAAACAGTCAAAGTCATGATGCTATATATTTCTTCTGCAGACGTTTCTGGGGTACAGAGCTCTGCCTCATATGTGCTAGTTGACGAATAAAATCTGTTTAAAAAAAAATGAAAGTCAACAATAGAAATACCTACAAACTTGAAAAGACATGTACAGGTATAAGGAAGATACACCCTCTAAATGCCGTTTCTGCCGCAATGGAGAAGAAACTTTAATCCACGTTTTATGCATTTGTAAGACCCTGCGCCCCTTGCGAATTTTTGGGCTGCGTCAAATCTGGGGCATCCTCAATGTGAGGCCATGCCAATAGGCCCTAGAGGAGTGCATGAAGGGTGACTGCTCAGATGGCCGCCTGTTTTGTAAACTTCATGTCTGAAATCATATCTATTTTACCTGTAGATGATCGCTATGAATTTTAGCCATGCCAGACACAAACTCTTTTTTAACAGAGAACGGAAATTTTAACCTCCTTTTGTAGGAATTGCAATGATTTTAAGTAATTGTGCAATAACATTATTTGTATTTTGAAAAGATATGACATAGACCTGAATTCTCAGACAGGCTTACCATCCTCAAAATTGAACAGCACCCCAAAATGAACTTTGCTACAACCGAGGCTAAATGCTACTTAGAAAGCACGCTTACTGTTAACATAAAAAGAAAGGAGTCACCCCTACCCACAAGCTAGTGCCACATATAAATGTGGCATCATTTGTCTCCCTCCTCACAACAATACTGGACTTGCAAAAAAACAGAAGAGGACTGGACCTGTTGTCTGTGACCTGAGAGGAGCCCTGAAGGGTTTGCACTGCTACCTCTTGTACACAGACTGAAGAAGTGCAACTGAAGGGTCAGAAGACAAACCTCCTGTTGAAGCTACAAGAAGCCTTTTTCTGCAAATGCGCAGCTGACCACTTGCAACTGGACCATCCTGTATGCTTCTATTGGCCTCTGCTGGAGTGAATCCTGATCCCCAAGTGTTCTTCCTGAGGTCTTGGAACCTATGGCTTTGTCTGGCTGGACTTCTCCTACCACACCTGGGACTTTGAACTTTTTTCAACTTTCAAATCTCCAGAGAACAGGGACAAATCTGCTAAGCAAATCCGCCCAAGTTGTGCTGCCAACTTGTCTGAAGATAAGGGTTTATCCCGCTTGAAGCTTTTTCCACTAAAACGAATGGTTTCATGGGGACCGCGTCGAAGCTCGTGGAGGACTCTTCGGCAACAGCCTGCTGCCTTGCCCCGCTGAAGATTTTTTACTTCGATTTTTTTAGACTACGCTCCAAGGTAAAACATCTGACAGAGTCAAACCTGCTTTCTGTTCTGACCCATACTCCATCGCAGTTGGCCTCAAATCGCACCTAAGTCCTGGTCTACCGCAACCACACAGTTGGAACTCTGTGCCATAGCTACTAGGAGTTAATTTTGAGACTTTGAGAGCTCACCCTGACAAGGACTGTAATTATTACATGAGGTAGGTAGTTACACCCTCAACTAGCAACCCAATGTATTACACCCTGGCTGTTATTCTCTTGATTGCCACTATCAGTACCTCTCCTCTCACATGTACCTTTGCATCATCCTTGAAAACTCATGAAATGCACCTCCTGCACAAAAACATCAAGTCTTGACTCAAATCTACCACCTCTTTAAAACTATTCTGCAATAGATCTAGCTAATCAATTTCAGAAACATTGATCTATACCACCTCCTCCCTACCAATCTTTATTCCTCCTGCCATAGTACAGAAACTGCCACCATCCAGGTAGTAGATGACAGTCTCAGTCACTGATAGTGTTGATCCATTTCTCTTGTTGCTGCATGAACCGTCACAGCAGTACTTCATGCAGTTTCTCGACTAATCACCAACAAAGATAGTTCAGCAAGTTTCTTGTAACTAGAAAGAACTGCATTGACTCCTCATCACAGAATCACTTTCAAAAGTTTTTTTTATTACATTTTTAATAGATTTTAACAACAAATGTGGGCTTGTACATACAGTCAATGACCTGTATAATTTGTGGAGAACAGCCCCATAGCACAGCAGAGCTGGCCAACATCATTCCACAACACATAGCTCAGAGAATATAATTTCAGTAAACAATAAATGCAACCTGTCTGGGTAAAGTGACATTGTTTTATCGTAGGTGATAGTTTAACGTTCAAGTCAACGGCCTGTCCCCCTTTACTGCGTATAGACTGTAATGTAATGACATCCCCCCAGATGAGACATCCAGCTATCCAGTCCTAATCACACACACACACACCAACGCTCGTGCCTGCGGGGATTCCATGTCTGATTTGGCATCGACTTTCTCAAGATACACGTTCCAGCCGTCACAGCGACGTCTGCTTGCTACTTCAGAGTAAAATGTGGATAGTAAGTGGAGCTCTGCACACACCCGAGGCCAGCTGAGGCGCCACCTGGGCTTTCACATGACATTACTATGAATTGTTTCTACAAAGCCCCATAGATGTTGAGTCTTTTTAGAATAAACTTCAAAATTAATCTATAAGGCATTCCACTTGAGTAAATCTGACTCCCTTACTTCTAAATTCAGTAGGCCTTGTTATACAAGCGCTGTTAGAAGCACCTCCATGGCCAGCCTGGAAATCAAGAATTGCAAAGAACATATATGCCAAGAGGCTTTTTTTACATCTAGACAAAGACTCTGGAATGACCTCTCTTTGCATGTCAGATTTGCTCTTTCAGTGTGCAATTCAGGCAAGGTCTGAAACCCACCTTTTCACAATCTTACTCCCATCCTAGACTAGATCCCTTTTCTCACATGCCTGCCTCCCTTTGATGCTGTCTCTTTGTTTTGTAAGCATTTACTACCCTGAGTTCTCACTGCAAATGTACTTGCACTCCTCTATATCCTCAGGTAAAGGCTATGTTTCCTTTTGCGATGGACAGCAATCCGCTGCCTGCTAGGTTTAGGTTCGCACTTTATAAATACACCCAATTAAATAAATGAAGTACTATTTATCTCATGATCGTTGTTAATGTATTGGTAAGTGCAGAAGCAGAGGTACATTGTGTAAGCTAGCAAGAAGGGCTGCACTCGAGCCCAATGAATCAAGAGTCTGAACAGAAAGAAGGGCAGAAGTGATTGCAAAGAAACAACGGAGCCCGACAGGCCGTGCAGGAGGGCTGGCTTTGAAAGGAGTGGAGAAACAAAGGAGCGAGCAGGAATATGGAGACAGAGTTAGACGTCCTCACTTCGCAACACTGAAAACTGAAATTAAAATACATTTTGTGGTGAAATGCATTGTCATTTTTGTTCTCGAATGAGTCTCTCAAACAGAGTACATGATGCCGATATACCATTGCCTTACCCGCAGGCCGATAATGGATGGATGTACAAGAACCAAAGACAGCAAGCCAACAAAATGACACCACACCAGCTTGTGTTGGAGGAGGTTTACTGCAAGTCTATTACAAGTAGCCATGGTAATGGCTTAACTTACTGAGAGTCCAAGGTCGTCCAGCAATAATCCGCCCTTTGCTAGCTACCCACCTGATTAGCAAAAGAACATCACAACTCCACTCCACCAGGTTCTACTCCTTTTGGAGTTATCCCCACACCTGGATCGCATAGTCCAGGAATCCAAAAACCACACTAAGGCACAAGATAACCAGCCAAGCCCCCAGTTGCTCAGGGTTGCCACTTCCTGTCGGACTAACAGAGCACCTTCAATTTCATCCCAGGGTCCTGCCGTCCTGACTCCCCACTAAGTGGCATGACGCGCCCCCGACGTGATCATTCCTGTTGCCACGTTGGTGCACCAGAATTCCTTGGACAGCCCCGTAACGCCGCCTGAAATACTAGATGATGGAAAGAAAACATTGCATAACATGCATGCACCCAAAACAATACGAACCATCAAAATAATAGGGCGAGAGCTAGGGTGGGTTCGCCTATGATTATCACTAAAGAGGAGGGGGTCCTCGGCACTGCTGTAGTTATGCCCCACTGTCCTTGGCCACCATCTGATTGAAGTGACATCACCAGCCATATTGGGCCCCAGCTCCACTGCACTGCTGAAAGCCCCATTAAATGTAATGTTCATTGGGGTTCTGTTGGCCCAATTTTGCTCCAAAGATTAAATGTACCCTACAGAACTGTTGTTGTGATTTTGTTGAAAAGGAGTGAGGATGTTTTTAATCCACTGTCTTTTCCCATATTTAAATCAATTCTTGCCAAATTTAAAACGGTTATAACCGCAATTTGGTCAGGATTTTCTAATCCCTTTTGCCATGGTCTGGGCTATGATACCATGGCTTTCCAATGAGCTATACATCTGTACTATTCTTGGGCATTATGACCAGAGGAAGGAGGGCCCCGATAGATAGATCGAGGTGTCTTTATAGCTGCTTGTTTTATCCTCCCCATGCATTGTGGATAAACCTGCATTGTTCTGTAGCGTTCCTCGGCAATGTCTTCCTTCCCCGTGACCCTATAGAATTAAATGGTCCTCGTCAAAGATATAACATCTGGCTTTATATTAAACACTAAACAAAGACCGAGAACGTAGGAAAGGAAGGAAGATTCAAAATGGACGCTTAAAATGCATATTTCATTTATATAAAGGTATACAAACACAGAATATTGAAATATGAACTGAAAATGTACTCATTAGTGTTCAGTAAATTTTTTAAAGATGACAGCATTGTGACTAGATACTGCATCATTGGTCGTCCCAATAATTAGTTTACGTCGCCTCCGAGATGCCATGTAGTTGTACCCTTATTAAGAGGCGACTTACATTTTGTTTTCTAAGAATTTTTAAATTACAGATGTTACACCGCAGAGAACAAAGAAGAAACAGAAAACAACCTGATTTATGCTGCACTTGATCTTTGCTTGTATGCCCCATCTCTCAGGTCAAGGGACACATAATTCAATTTCGCCCTATTTACTGTAAAACCACTGTAGCGTTGAAGATGGCTTTCCGAACAAATGTCATGGTACTTAAACCTAAACTGGACCATATCGTTCGAGTCTCTTAATTAAAATCAAGTTCATAATGGTCTCACAATATTATCTTTATACTTCCCAGCCGAGCACGAGCAGAATTACCAATGTCTTTACTCAATGAAGCCTAGGAATCTCTCTGAAGAGTTATGTTTGATATCTCGACTGACAATACAACTGAACTCAAAACTGAACGGTATTCAGTCTGAATGAATCCAGAACAATTGGGTCATGCTGCCTTTTCAAATGTTCTTGCAAATATTTTGGTCTAATAACACAGAAGGATTTCAAAGGATTGTCTTGATTCCGGATATAACAATTTACTGATTCATAACATTTGAATGCACAAAACACGTACAGCCTGATGCACAAAGGGGGTGTCTGCAACGTAAAGCGTTGCATTGCCCTTCAAGCCGGCTCATTATTTTATCTGCAAACGACTCTCTAATGGGGCAAGATTCGTTTTGGCACCTCATTGCAATCAACAGCGAATCCAGAGACGGCCCTTCATCCAAGCATTTGCATTGAACACTGTGTGGCACAACGACCAATATCCCTTAGAGCGACATGGCTGATAATACTATGAAAAATAGCAGACTGTGAACTGGACATTGGGAAGAGCTTGCGGTGTCCGTGGGACTATTGTCTGCTGCTCCCGACACGTGGAGCTTACACTTTATGAATGGCTACTGCCTGCTGTCGGCAGTTGGTGACCACACTATGCTTTGCCACTGCATAAGCAGTCGAAAAGCATTTGTACATTTCACTGTTATTCTCAAGCGGGTAGAAACGTCCCTTTTACCACCTCCTTTCGTTTCAGATTTCTTCGCAATGCGTGCATTGCAGACTCATAGGGGAATTCCGATTTACAATGCACAAAAGAGGTCATTCGTTTAATAAGTGCGAATCCTTATGTGCACCTGGCTATTATTTGTCAATGTATTACAAACCCTGAGACCTCGAAGTCCACTATTCAGCTTGCCCAGCTTCAGTGGATGGTCAAAGAACTGCACAACTACTGTGACGCACCCTGTAGAGAATACTTTAAACTCTTCAACCTTCCATGGGCTCGGACGGCAGGCTGCTTGACCAACAACCTTGGATCACAACAGCAAAGAGAAACAGCATCCAAAACAGCACATACATTATGTTTGGTGAAGTACTTCCACAACAACCCCACATAGCAAAGCTCACCCCTAGACACACATCCAAAACCTAATGGGCTGAGTAAATGGTACATGTGCATTATATTAACCAAGCACTGGCAAAGCCAATAGGTCTTGGCAATACTAGAGCTATTGGCTTTGTCAATGTTAATGTCTTTTAGGTAAAAGCACACAATTTAAATGTGTAAATAAGTTTTTGGTATGGTACAGAAGTGACTATTCTATATAAAACATGTCTGGTTGGTGTGACCTGTAAAGGTTATCCCCACACCCGTTGAAAACAAGCAACACAATGGGGGTGGAGAGGCGGGTCATGCTACACAACACAGTATGGGTGCAGGGCAGTTGGGAAAAGAAAATCAAGCAAAATAATGAGGGGAAGGGCAAGTCAAGAAACACAACACCGAACGGTGTGGAGTGCAATTGAGATCTTAGAGCCCGTGCACCGGTTGAGCGCTGAAGGACAAGTTACTCACCTTCGGTAATGCCTTAGGAGATCGCTCGTGCCCAGGCAACTACAGACCGATCAGTCTCATAGATGCCATTCAAAAAATTATGGGTAGAATGGTACTAAACAGGATACGAGATTGGATTGTAGACAAGAATATACTAACTCCTCTACAGGCAGGATTTTGCACCAACGTAAGCACGATAGACCAGGTCTTTCGGTTTGTTCTGATTTATTGGCGAGTCGTTGTGCTGGCTGGTGGTACCATTTATGCAGCCTTTGTGGACTTAAAATCCACCTTCGACCTTGTTTCACGAAGTACACTTTGGAGGGTATGCAAGGATTTGGGTATGCCCATGGAATTGCTATCTGTTGTAAGAAACTTTGCCCAAGTACGCTGGAGCACCCAGGGTAGTACGCTGGAGCACCCAGGGTAGTAAAACCAACCCTTTCCCAGTATCTATAGGGGTGCGTCAAGGGTGTGTCTTGGCACCAACCCTATTTTCATTGTTTATTAATGGGGTTGTAGATTATTTCTCTGCTTTTCCAACAGATGCACCTTCACTTGCAGGAGTTAAAATTCCTATACTTATGTTTGCAGACAATACTCTGATTATTTTCAAGACCCAGAGTGGTCTGCAGAAGGCCTTATCAAGATTCGAGGGGTTTTGTAAAGATTGTGGGTTAGTGATAAACCTAGATAAAACAAAGTTTATGGTCTTGCATAAGCACAGAGCAATAAAGGGCAGGGTGTCCCTTAATGGCGATTTTTTTTTTTAGCAAACTGATGTTTTTAATTATCTGGGGATCACGTTCGGGAATAGACTTAACTGGAATCCCCAGATAAATACCCTGGCCCTAAAGCATAGTCACTTAGCTGGTGTTTTGCTGAAGGAATATAAGACCTAACATACCCAACACATGTACCCTTTACTTAAGATTTATAACACTAAAGTTAAAGCCTCTGTAACATATGGCGTAGAACTCTGGGGTTTTAGTGACCGAAAGCCACTAATCTTAGCACAGAACAAATTTGTGAGAAGCATAATTGGCCTACCACAGAGCACTCCACTAAAACCAGTCTTCTACGACGTAGGCTGTAGCAGACTGGAAGATGTTGCTAAGTTTCGTCCAATAGCTTATTGGCGGAGATTATGGACTACCCCAGAGTTGCTACAATACGCTGTCGCTCTAAAAGATGTATGGGTCCTAGATACTTCATGTAAGATCAAGTGGCTGCAAAATATACAAGCATTGGCATAGCCAATAGGTCTCGCTTTTGGGACCTTATAAGTGTTTAGCCATGCAACAGTTGCATAACTAAATACTTATAAGGTCCCAAAAGCGAAACCTATTGGCTATGCCAATGCTTGTTTCTGTTTATTACTGCTCTGTAGTAATGGCAGCGCACGGGTGCCACCATTACTACATAGAAGTAATAAACAGGAAAAAAAAAATGGCTCACGGAGAACATCAAAGCGGCCGCGAAAGTGAGGCGCGCGCGCCCGCGCACATGCACTGTAGCTTTAGGCTACAGTGGTAGCACTTTTTTGAGCCCTCACAAAAAGTCTCGCCAGACCAGCGCATGCGCTGGGTCAGACGAGACCTAAAAAACCACATTGGCTGTTATCGGACTGCGACACTTGTGGGATGAGCCAGAGAGCCAGCAATTTACCCCCAAAAAAGAGATGAAAATACTCTACTGGTCTATGGTGGTAAATATTAATAGAATTACCTCCAAGCCAACATCTCTGACGGACACATTTCTAGAATTTAAGCCCTGTCCACTATATGAGCAGTGCTGGGATGTCATCACCAAACCTAGGGACAGACGTCTATACTTCCAATTTCGGGTAGGCACATTACCTGTAAATGTATTCACATGCAAATGGCATATTGAAAATGACAGTGTGTGTAAGCTGTGTTTAGAACATGAGGAAACGTAACAGCATATTTTATTTGTTTGTCCGGCATACCAGGCTCCACGGAAAAAATGGTTGCACCCACTATGTAAAAATATGGGCGTTAGGAGCAGTGCTGTCGCCCTGAGAATACTACTGACTGACTCTGGTGCACAATGTGTAATAGCTGTTGCCAAATTTTTGAGTTGGACATGGTCAATCCGAGAAAGAGATACGGTAAAAGTTGGTTTCACCACCCAAGTATCCAAACCATGGAAAAAAAAAGAGAAAATATGTAACGATACAGACTTGGATATGCGGTATTATACAGGAAAGTGGTTGCATCCCAATATTAGATGCTATTTTTTTATCGCTAGTGTCACTTATGGTTATAGGTTCCACGTCTATTTGCCTTGATAAGAAACGGCGATTGTAGTAGTGAGTCATTTTATGCCTTTTATATCATTATGAATTTGAGGTATTTTATCAAATTGATTGAAACTTCTTAATGTTTGGATTTTTAACATGACCGCATTTTATTACGTATATACTATATTATGATTTATATTTTTTAATGGAGGGAAAGTGCCTTCTTTTGTAAATGGTCTTTTATGATCTTAATTGATCGAAATAAAGATTGAAAATAGTAAATAGTAAAGCCTTATCTGGTAGAGACATGATCTAGCTGCAGATTCCTTACGTTTGAACTCCCAGGCGTCAGGCTGGATCCAGAAGATTTTCCTTAGCAGTACCCCTGCACGCCAGCAGATAGAAAGGAGAAAAGTGTCCGGTGGAACCCACAATTGGATTCTTGATGGAAGGAACCTGAAAGCAGAGGGGACAGAGTCTGGGTCACTCAGGAATTACCAGGGGCTCGGTAGATGAATGCCCACCGATGTCGGGTGCTTCAGGTGTGATGATAGAGACCTTGACTCTATAGCTGCAGAGACCAGGAGACGTAGAGGATGACCAGGAGCCGGATACGAGCTGTCCCACAAAGGATGTCGGGTGCTGAGGGGTCGGTGTCCGGTGGGAGCACCAACAAGCCTTGGCAGCGACAACCCACGAAGAGGGTCAAAGAAGGTTACGGTCTGGCCCAGCAAGGACCAGAGGACTCGCCACAGCAAGGGGAGTCTGGCCAGTCCTGGAGCAAACAGGGGAGCCCAAGTAAAGCAGTGTTGTCCCTCAATTGGACCCAAAGGCCAAAGGCACAGGAGTCGCGAGGGGACCTCTTAGCGGTTTCACAAAGTAACAGCTTGCAGGGAACAGAGTACGAGGAGGCCGAAGTCCTTTGTACGAAATGTGCGCAGAGGTTGGGGCTATCGATGGACCAATGCACGTAGTTGGGGAACACCAAAAAGCATATGCACTCGCAAAAGTACGTAGTACACAGGGGTTCGGGTTATGCGGTCCCCAAGAGGAATACTGACCTCAAACTCAGTGAGAGGGCAGCTCGACCTCAAGGAATGTAGGAACCCATCTCCTATGTTGCTGGAGCCTTCGGAGTCCACAGGAGCTCAGGATCAGCAGACCGGTCAGTCGTGTTATGGTGCCTGCGAATGCAGGCGAGTGACTCCCTTATCCCAAGGGAGATAACTTCAGCTGTCCTTGATGCTCCACAGGTCCTGCAGAGAGCCTGTATGGTGCACGGGCACAGACGATGCTTTGGATGGAGAGGGAGATGAAGTCAGGCCCAGTCGAAGTCCAGCGAAGTCCAGAGTGTCTAGACGGTCGAAGGTCAGTGGTTTCTTGTTCAGAATCTTGTCCACATTGAATCTAGGGTCCTACAGCCAGGTTTGCCCGTAAGTACCCATGGGAGAGGGTTGGACAGATTCCGGGGACCCCCCGAGGGGAGGGTCAGGACAGTGGGGAGGATACTCCCCTGACCTTTGTCCAGTTTCACGCCAGAGCAGGTGCATGCACCACCTTACACAGGCTGCACTGGCAGGCCTGTAGTTCTATTTTGCATGGTCTCCCATGGGTGGCATAATACACGCTTCAGACCATGGGAGGCCTCTGGGGTACCTATGCCCTGGGTACATGGGTACTAGGGACTGACAAGAGTACCCAAGTATACAATCTGGAGTGTACCTAAGTACATGGCATAACATTTTAGTGAGAAAGCAGATAGACTGGGGTCCTGATTAGCAGGATCCCAGTCAGTCTAGTCAAAAACCAGCAAAGCACCAGGCAAAAAGTGGGGGTAAACATGCAGTCAGATCCTACCTTCCTACACCGGGCCTCTTGACAGAGAGTCCACGACTCCACACCGCCATGTTTGTTGCAGTACCACATGGCGGCAGGGTTGTCCATGAACACCTGAACTAGCCCAGTAAAAAGGCTTTCAGTGCCAATCGGATTGCCCAAAGCTCCAACAGGTTGATATGGAGCCTGGCTTCCGCCAGAGACCAGAGCCCTCTGATCTTCACCTCCCCCAGATGGCTGCCCCATCCCATAAGAGAAATATCCGTCACTACTGTGAGATGTGGGTGGGGATTGGAGAGGGATCTGCCTTAGACCCAATCGCGGTTTGTTTGCCACCACTGCAGGTTTTTCGCAGTGCCTTCCTATATCTGTACCAGGTCGGTGAGGTTTCCTCGATGTTGTGCGCATTGGATCTTCAGATCCCACGGTAGAACCTGCATGTGCCATCTGGCATGGTCCACAAGCAGGATGCAGGAGGCCATGAGGCCCAACAGCCTAAGAGTCATTCTCACTGAAATCCAGGATAGAGGCTGAAACATCAATATCATAGCCTGAATATCCTGGACTCGCCGTTCGGGAGGATAGGCCTGAAACTGGACAATGGCCAAAACCGCTCAGAAGAAAGGGTGCACCTTAGAGGGAGTCAGGTGTAATTTCGGCACGTTGATAGGGAACCCCAGCGAATGCAGAAGGCTCGCCATAGTCTGGAGGTGGGAGATGACTGCTTGGGATGAGCCCACCTTCAACAACCAGTTGTCGAGATAGGGGAAGACTGGTAGCTCAGATCTCAGCAGATGGGCTGCGACCACCGCCATCACCTTGGTGAACACCAGAGGGGCACTGGTGAGGTTGAAGAGGAGCACAGCAAACTGACAGTGCTGGTGGCTCACTGTAAACCGCAGTAGCATTGATTAGCAGGCAGAACAGGGATACAGAAATAGGCGTCCTGCAAGTCCAATGCTACTATCTAGTCTCCCGGGTCCAGAGCAGACAGGAACAGAGCAAAGGTGAGCATCTTGAACGTCTCATTTTGAGGAAGTAGTTGAGGGCACTGAGGTCGAGTATGGGACAAAAGCCTCGGTCCTTCTTTGGAACCAGAAAATAGCAGGAATAACAACCACAGCCTATTTCTGGCCTGGGAGCCCTCTCTATAGCTCCCTTGGGCAAGGGATTTGTGATTTCCTTGTGGAGTAGGTGATCCTCTGTCCACCGACCGTAAACTCGAGGCATGGATGGAGGGATAGTCTCGAAGGGGAGGGAGTAGCCCCTTTGGACTATTTGCAACACCCACCTGCCTAAGGTGATGTCCCACAAGTAGTGGAGATGATGGCATATATCTGTCACCAACTGGACGTGAATGATCCTGGGGGATCGGACTAGGAAAGTTTTGCGGTGGAGGAAGGTACTGTAGCTTGGATTGACTTCTGGCCTCCTGACCCTGCACGTCTGGGTGAACTGCGTCCATGGCCCGCATGGTTGCTGAACCTGTGAGGCCCTCTGGCTGGAATGGTGTTGACGTGGTTGGTAGCCCATTCCGTAGCGACAAAAGGAGTCGGGATGTTGTGGTAAGGCCCAAGGACTTTGCAGTAGCCCGTGAACCATTAAAACGCTCAAGCCCTGCATCTGCTTTGTCTCCGAAGAGACGGGAGCCATCAAAGGGCATGTCTATAAGATTAGCCAGGACATCCCTTGAAAAACCAGATGACCTCAGCCAGGTGATGTACCGCCACTGTCATGGAAATCGCTCTGCCTTGTCCAAGCCACAGCAGAAGGTGAACTTTGCTGCATCTCTCCAGTCTGAAGTAGCTTGGGAGAGCAGAATTCAGTCCTCCTCCAAGACTCTGGGAAGCACCTGCGCAACAGTGCCCCATATTGAATGGGAATAACGGCCCAAAAGGCATGCAGTGTTCACTTAACGTAATGCTAGACTGGCGGAAGAAAATATTTTTTTCCCAAAGCTTTACAGTCTTTTGGATTCCCTGTCAGGGAGTGCGGAAGGGAATGCGCAACGAGGAGTGGAAGCTTGATTCACCAAGCTTTGTGGGGTGGGCGGTGATGAAAGCTGGGTCGCCCGGTGCAGGGTGATGGTGGCGGGCAATTCGTCTGTTCACAGGAGCCCATGTGCTGGGCTTGGACCAGGTGCCCAGAAGAACGTCCATCAAGTCCTTATTGAAAGGCAGCAAGAGTTCCGAGGAGGAGACACCAGGCTGCAGGACCTCTGTCAAGACGTTAGTCTTGACTGCCACCGTAGGAAGCTGCAAGTCCAAGACTTACGCAGCCCTACGCACCACCATTGAAAATCATACTGCCTCCTCCGTAGCCAGGTTAAGTGGGAGACAGCATGCCAAAATCAGAAGGGAGGTGTCAAGGTCACTGGCATTACCCAGTTCCTCATACCACTCCATGTCTTGAAGTTGCGGGATATCTAAGGGATCCTGCTCCCCCTCCAAATCCTCCTCATCCATTCCTAACCCTTTTGAATTGGACAGGTTGAACGGCATGGAGCCATACGGCTCTGCCAGCGCTGGTCTGGACGGACGCCCGACCGGCTCTGTGTCGTCCGGAATGACAAATGGGGAGGCGCCGCCAGTGGGCGACGCCGAGGACCTCGTCGTCAGACCTGGCGCCATGGAAGGTCACTGGGAAGGTACGACCGGCACCGGTCTGGACCCGGGAAGGGGTCTAGAAGGAGGTTGTTGTGCTGGGGCTGGAACCGAAGCAGTGGAACCCAAGGGGACTCCTTCATCCGAGCTTGTGTGGCCCAAGGGCACACCGGCAGGGTCAGGTCACCCAAATATGGCGTCATAAAACTGCTCCCGGCCACAGAGAGGGAGGGAAAGGCAGAGCTGACCCAAGCACCCGCTCCGCGCAGCGGGGCCGGCCTCGAATGACGAGGTTCCTCTGTCTCGTCGTACGATAGACGGGGCGAAGTCGAAACATGATTCAAATTCTTGTGCTTTTTGTGATGCCTCTTACCTGACTTGGAGGAAGAGGACTTCGATCCTTCTGAGCGGTGATCGGACCTTCCTCTCGACCGAGAGTGGGACCGTGATTGAGATTGACAGGACGACCTCTGAGATGCCAGGCTGAGATTAGCTTTATGGACTGCTCCCTTAAAGCTTTCAGCGCCATGGCCCAGCAGTCAGAGCACAACTTTGTGTCATGGTCGCGCTCAAGGCACTGGAGACATAGCAGATGCGCGTCCGTGACCGACATGGCGCAGTGACAGGTGCCGCACGGCTTGAACCCCAAGGTCTTCTTGATAGACATCCCTAGCACACCAAAAGGACTCGACAAAAAGTCGAAAAACGTCTGTCAAAAAATGACAGGGGTAAGCTTTCTTCGACTGATCTGCGCCGGCTAGTGCAGAACTAAAAGAACTGACGTCAGCGGGCTGGAGTGGCAGCTATATTAAGGACGCGGATGTTGCAACAAACACAACTCCAACGGCGTTATATGGAATTGACCAATGTCATCTACCGACACGCAGGGGTACTGCTAAGAAAAATATTCCAGATCCAGTCTGATGCCTGGGAGTTCAAAGGTAAGCAATCTGCGGCTAGATATCTCTATCAGATAATAATTGCTACGTAAATCATACAACACACATCACAAAGTATGAAATGTTTCTGCAAACTTCAAAAAGTGTTGTTGTTTTTACCTTGTGGAACATATGATTTACATGCCTAGATATTTGCAGCATCTACAGGCATACCTTTTTTTTTTAGCAGACATGAAACAATTCAGTGACTATATTTAGATACTGTGATAAAATAAGGTCGCAGTAAGTTTAAATGATGTGCACATTAATACTACCATTGGTAAAAGTAATTCCAATTTATATGAAGTTCGGGAACAACAAGAAAAGAAACAGGCAATTATTTTCTAAGCGCGCCACTGAATTACTATAAACGCTAAGAGTAATCAGCTCAGCAGCACACAAGAATAGTGGCCAATGTTAAGCAAGGCCTATTGGCACTGCAAATGCTAATTAGCAGTTTGACAAACGAGTAAATTAAATGATTTTGATTGTGAATACTTTAAAGTCTTTACTTAAAAATGCAGTGATTGTACAGTAGTCTACAATTTCCATTACAACAAATTAGAACTTGAAACACTCTCTATCGCTCTAATTTCATGTTTAAAACCTATCCGTTCTCATAAAAGCCACTGAATGAAGCAATATAATTTGATATGCTAAGGTGAACTTTTTCCACGTCATAGAAATACACTTTTTGTTACATGATGCTTACTGAACGATTTCCATGCCAAACATATTTGTGGCTCTTCTTGACAAGCCAGACTATTGGCTTCGCTCTCCCTCTGTTTTAATTCCAGGGAAATGCTGCACTACTATCCGTCAGATGCCTATTATTATTTTAGGCCTAGGCCCTGGCATCTCTGCAGTGACTTTTTCTTTAAAAAGTTCCAACTTTAAAATGACAGAAACATTGGTGTTGTCAATCTGCTACTCTGCTGTTGGTAAGCTTTCAGTGGAAGGTCTGCAGAATGAGATGCCAGAGGGCGGTGGAGGTGGGAAGGTCCCTCCCATCTTTTCTGAATAGCCACATACACCCTAAGCATCAGCCCTGTTGTCTATTTGAGGCAGCAATTTTTCAGGTCCCCCTCCAACACCTATAGGCCGACCCTGCCTACCTTCAAACATAGCTTTTACTTAAACGATTTTCATTTTAACCAATCTCTTTCATATTCAAGAGATTTTTTAAACATGTGTCACACTGAATACTGGCCTCTTCCCTCGGATTTTGTTTAGGACACCCATCGCTGTTAAGGGAAAGGAAGTAGATAGAGAGGAACAACGTGCTTTGCCCAGATGCACACTGTTTGGACAATTGGGGAACCCCCAAATGCAGGCTGCAGCACAAACTTCCCAGTTCAATAGGCGGCAATTTGGTCAACGGATCACCTCCACTCTAAAATCTAGCGGTGGCGCTCATGGAGTTATAGCACAGAGGCTTTCATTATATAATTACACCCCTCTTTATGGATTTTTTCTTTTTGTTGTTTTATATAGGTGAACCGGGTGGTATTGGAGAGCTTTACATATGGTCACATTCATTTTTTAGGTCGAGCCTAGAGCCAGCGCGCATACGCTGCTATGCAAGACTTGTGGTGGAGTAGGCAATAGAAGCCCTGCCCACTCTCCGCCCATATTTGCAATTGGCTTGTGCCATTCTCTGTTCAAAATGCTGGCTTATGATTGGTAAATAGGCTTGATAGTCCCTCCTTAGTACCGCCTCTTCTTGATTGGTAAATAGGCTTGATAGTCCCTCCTTAGTACCGCCTCCTCTTCATTTGTCACCTCCCATGGCGACTGACCCCTTTACTTCATTTGTTACACGATACGTGATATTTTAGACTGTGAGCACTATTTTCTTTCAGGAGGTTCTCCTCCTCAGGCATGACATGCTTTGGTGCCTTTTTAATCCCCCCGCCTTCCCTCCTGTTGTCCGTGCCTTCTAACCCCCGCCCGCCCCCCACCCTGCCTCCCGTTGTCCGTGATGCCAACCATTTACAATGCAATAGGTCTCGCGTAAATGCGAGACCTATTGCATTGTAAATGCTTGTGATGTCTTGTCCCTGTCTCTTCATCTCCTCCAGAATGACCTTGAAAGATGTCTCCTGTAGCCATCCAAATATCCCCGTCTCCCTAGGCCGGGGGTGCCAAACCTCACACCTCCCCCGAAGTCCCCAAAGGTTTGAGTGACAGCTGTGTTGCAGTTTCCTCATGTGCCGGGCACGGTGTACTAATTTAAACTAACATGAAATGATTCAGCTCGAAGAGGCCAAAGAGGTATCTTAATGTGACGACTCTTTACATAACATGCAATAAAACACCGAAACCCAACACATCAAATCGCAACATCACCTTCAATTGTGAATTTATTAATAAACACTCCCAGCCCAGCTCTCCTTGTAATGTCTAGAAAAGGGCCAGGACTTCTTGAGGACTATTGATGGCACATGCAGGTGTACATTTTTTGAAAGTCTTAGGCAGAAGAATTACATACACCACAGACTGGAATGTCGGCATATAGACACAGAAGGGCTGCCGGAATTATGTATTTTGGGGTGGGAGGGTTTCATTTTAATCCTTGAGGCATAATAGATGGCATATAACAGCTGTTACAGCATTTTTTATGTAAATATGTGTGCAATAAGCACATGGAACACGCTCAAAGAAATCAGATACCAATACTTGTTTATTTGTGATTCTTGTTGCATTCCTTTGTTTTACATTTGGTTTAGTGGCGCAGCAAGGGTCACGCATATCCTGCTGCAGGCAAGGATATGACATGCATGCCCCCAGTTCTGTAGCAAAGAGCAGAAATAAGCAGGGTACAGTGGACCCCGGTGCCACTGCATCTGCTGCACACGTTGACAGCTACTACCCCTGCGCTGGGGGTACGCACCGTACATACACGGGTGGGGGTACGACTCGAACGTACACGGGTGTACATACACGGGGGGGTTCGACACGTACTCGGGTGTACGTACACGGGGGGTTCGACACGTACTTGGGTGTACATACACGGGGGTTCGATACGTACTCGGGTGTACGTACACGGGGGGGTTCGACACGTACTCGGGTGTGCATACACGGGGGGTACGGCGCGTACATGCGGGGGCTGGGGGGGGTACGGCGCGTACATGCGGGGGCTGGGGGGGGTACGGCGCGTGCATGCGGGGGCTGGGGGGGTACGGCGCTTACATGCGGGGGCTGGGGGGGTACGGCGCGTACATGCGGGGGCTGGGGGGGTACGGCGCGTACATGCGGGAGCTGGGGGGGGTACGGCGCGTACCGGGCACCTGTTTGGACGTCTCCATGGTTGCTATTGGAGTTCGGTGCGGACGGTCTTTTAACCATACGGTTGTACTATCGGACGCCCGGGTCGGATCGTGATTCCCCGGTCGGACTTCGCTTTTCACGTTTGTACGGTAACTCGTCCGAGGACGTGTCGGACACTTTTTCCGACCCGAGGACGTGTGGGGAATTATTCCCAATGCGACTCGTATGGGCTTTTTACTGTGCGAATCGTGATTGCCAGTTTGTACGGCACTTGTACGATTCGTACGGTAAAAAGACCGGATACGAGTCGTACGGGAATTTTTTTTACCGGATCGTAATTGGCACCTTAGTTGCTGGCACTGGAGTCACGCATTTCTGCCATTTGTATGGCCTTGCAGCATGCTTGCCTGCCAAAGGTGATTTCCAAATAATCAAAGGCCCTCTAACTGATCAGTTGGAGAAGTCCGGCATCTTTTTTTATCAGGTCTGTCTAACAAAGGTTGAGCACTTTCATGTGAAGGTTTAATGCAAGATCTATTTGCAGACCTACTGTGCCTGGGCTTGTATGGATTCTTTGTGGTAGATGATTTGTGGCTGAGTGAGCGGCCGTACGGACTTTGTTGTTTTTTTCATTCGATATCTGTGCATTCTCTGTGCTGTGCAGGTCAGGGTGCAGAGAATGTCTCTAATGTGGTTTGTTGTCTCTGTAAGTGATGTTTGGACGGGGAACGAATTTTACAGTTGAGAGTGTTGCTATCTCAAAAATATAGCTTTGGTGCATGCTTAACAAACACAGATCTTTCCCTCTAAAAGGTATTTCAGCAGTCACAGACAGGGATATCACAAAGATGAACAAGCATTTGCAATGCAATAGGTCTCGCATTTGCGAAATTTTAAGTTATTGGCATTGTAAATGACAATGCCTTTTATTTATCTGTTTTCAAAACCAACACATAGATAAAAGGTTGTCATTTACAATGCCAACAGCTCAAACTCTCGCAGATGCGAGACCTATTGCATTGCAAATGCTTGTTTAGGAGGTTGTGCCCTAAGCTGACAGTTCCTGAGCCACATTATGGGGGGTTATAGGACATCCTCTGAAGCCGAGCCCTGTGACCATAATCTTGGGTCTCAAACCTGTGGAAATGGCAGGCCTCTCTAAGACGGACTGGAGAATAATCACCAAAATGATACTAGCTGCAAAACAACTTTTGGCACTGTAATGGAAGTCTACGATCATCCCTTTGATACAGGAAACGGCAGGTAAGCTCTGGACATTGATTGCCATGGAGAAACTGACATGGGGGCTTGTTGATATAGACTACAAATTTGATGTACAAAGATACACTCTTGTAGGTTATTAATCGGACCGAGAGCTAGTGTACGACTGTCTTAGATCCTTGAGGTCACTTCGACTTTCAGTCTAGCGGGAGAGTTCTTTACGTGTGGTTTGTGCTCCTTTGAAATTCCACTGTTGTGTAGGTGGTTAGTCAAAATATCGAATTTTAAATATCGACCTACATTAATATCGAGTTTTTAATATCGTAGGGACAGAATATCGAAGTCAAGAATATCGTTGACCAGAATATCGACCCCAAGGTAAGTAATATAGTTTTTTTTAATATCGAAGTAAGTAATATTGAAGTAAGTAATATCGTAAGCAAAAATATCGTTGTCAATAATATCGAATTTTTTTTAGTGTTATGTATCTTAATATGTATTTTATATGTATGTTAAACATTTTTGTAATGTATTTTAATACATTTAAAAATAAATGTTTAGAAATTAGTAATTTTGTTAAAGTAAATTTAGCGGTTTAGAATC
This sequence comes from Triturus cristatus, assembly GCF_964204655.1. Taxonomy (NCBI): domain Eukaryota; kingdom Metazoa; phylum Chordata; class Amphibia; order Caudata; family Salamandridae; genus Triturus; species Triturus cristatus. Next base: position 540,372,197 of record NC_140584.1, on the reverse strand, counting down.
AGAGCGGGTTGTGGGTTTATAGGGGAATAGGGTGGGAAGTAATTTAATTATAATTATTGAATTAATATGTTTTCTTTAATTGGTATTTATCATTAATTAATTATTAATTAATTATTAATTGTTAATTATTTTTATTAATTAGTTAATTATATTAGTTATAATTACTTTACTATTAATTTTTATTTATTGTCATTGTTAATTAATGTATTGTTAATTAATAATTAATTGGTGATTTATTTTTCTTAAGTGATTAATTGATAATTAAATTAATTATGTGATTTTTTATGTGTAGTCGGTAGTAGGTTTATAGGGGAATAGGGTGGGATGTAATTAAATTAAATTAATTAATGATATTGTTTTTTTATTGGTATTTATTATTAATTAATTGTTAATTAATTATTAATTGGTAATTCATTGTTATTGCTTAGTTAAATATATTAAATATAATTAATTTATTAATTCTTTTTATTTGTTGTTATTGCTAATTAATGTATTATTATTTAATAATTAATTGGTGAATAATTGTTATTTGGTAGTTAATATGTATTGACTAGTTAATTTATAACTATATTAATTATAAATAATGTATTATTAATTGTTATTCATTGATTAATTGATAGTTAAATTAATTGTGTTTTTTGTATGTGTAGTGTGTTGTGTGTTGAAGGGGGAATAGTGTGGGATGTAATTTAATGTTATTTAGTTAAATATTTATTTTAATTTATTGGTATTTATTAATAAATATTTTGTAAATTAATTATTAATATGCTATTTTTTAATAACAAATTATTTAACTGATTATTCTGTTAATTTAACCCCTACGCTATCCGGCGCTTTCCCAACTGTTGCACTCTCTGGAGTTGGAATAGCAATTTTTACCCCTACGCTATCCAACGCTTTCCCTACTGTTGCACTCACTGGAGTGGGAATAGTAATTTTTACCCCTATGCTATCCAGCGCTTTCCCTACTGTTGCACTCTCTGGAGTGGGAATAGTAATTTTTACCCCTACGCTAACCAGCGCTTTCCCTACTGTTGCACTCACTGAAGTGGGAATAGTAGTTTTTAACCCTACGCGATCCAGCGTTTTTCCTAATGTTGCACTCTCTGGAGTGGGAATTGTAATTTTCACCCCTACGCTATCCAGCGCTTTCCCTACTGTTGCACTCTCTGGAGTGGGAATAGTAATTTTTACCCCTACGCTATGCAATGCTTTCCCTACTTTTGCACTCTCTGGAGTGGGAATAGTAATTTGTACCCCTACGCTATCCAGCGCTTTCCCTACTGTTGCACTCACTGGAGTGGGAATAGTAATTATTAACCCTATGCGATCCAGCGTTTTTCCTAATGTTGCACTCTCTGGAGTGGGAATAGTAATTTTTACCCCTACGCTATCCAGCGTTTTCCCTACTGTTGCACTCACTGGAGTGTAAGTAAGTAAGTAATAGTTTATTAGCATAGTTAATTAAAACCATTGCAATTCATCCTTAAAAAAATAAAACACTAATGTGTACACAATACATTACTCATCACTTAAGTAAAATTACGTTCACATAAAATCTATATTTATAATTCCTTTCAAAGATTCATAAGATTTAATATGTTGATAACATTAAAATAATAAACATATTGTTCTGAATGTCCTCTGTAATTTAGGGCAAGGGGACAAGTTCCAGTATTCACTCTTCTTCCACTTTCCATAATTGATACTTTATAAATAGGATTCTGCTTAGTTTAAGAGCCTCTAAAAACATGACAATAGGTCAATCTTCTGCATCTTTGTTTCTACCTCCTTCAAGAACTTCACCAGGCTACACTATAGTAATTTTTACCCCTACGCTAACCAGCGCTTTCCCTACTGTTTCACTTACTGGAGTGGGAATAGTAATTTTTACCCCTACGCTATCCAGCGCTTTCCCTACTGTTGCACTCTCTGGAGTGGGAATAGTAATTTTTACCCCTACGCTATGCAATGCTTTCCCTACTGTTGCACTCTCTGGAGTGGGAATAGTAATTTGTACCCCTACGCTATCCAGCGCTTTCCCTACTGTTGCACTCACTGAAGTGGGAATAGTAGTTTTTAACCCTACGCGATCCAGCGTTTTTCCTAATGTTGCACTCTCTGGAGTGGGAATTGTAATTTTCACCCCTACGCTATCCAGCGTTTTCCCTACTGTTGCACTCACTGGAGTGGGAATAGTAATTTCTACCCCTACGCTATCCAACACTTTCCCTACAGTTGGACTCACTGGAGTGGGAATAGTAATTTTTACCCCTACGCTATCCAGCACTTTCCCTACTGTTGCATTCTCTGGAGTTGGAATGGTAATTTTTTCCCCTACGCTATCCAACACTTTCCCTACTGTTGCACTCTCTGGAGTGGGAATAGTAATTTTTACCCTTACGCTATCCAACACTTTCCCTACTGTTGCACTCTCTGGAGTTGGAATAGTAATTTTTACCCCTACGCTATCCAACACTTTCCCTACTGTTGCACTCTTTGGAGTTGGAATAGTAATTTTTACCCCTACGCTATCCAACACTTTCCCTACTGTTGCACTCTCTGGAGTTGGAATAGTCATTTTTACCCCTACGCTATCCAACACTTTTCCTACTGTTACACTCCCTGGAGTGGAAATTGTAATTTTTAGCCCTACGCTATCTAACATTTTCCTTACTGTTCTTTTCGTTGGAGTTGGAGTAGTAGTTTTATTCTCTCTGATATTTAATATTTTTTGTATTATTTTAGCTAATGTAATATATAATTATTAATTAAAAATATTCAAATTAAATGTAATTTTTTTAATTTGTTATACGTAATTATTTAATGTTTATTCATGTTATTGTTTTATGTGTATAGATGTATTGGTAATTTTTTTTTTTTTTAATCATTTATAAGTTACTAAAATAATTATTAAAACTAATTATTAAGTAAGTATATACATTATATATTATATGTATATGTTTAATTAATGTTTTATTAAATTATATATATTAATTATTAATTTTAAACATTATAAAATATACTTAATTATGTTTATTTTATCTATAAGTATTATTTGGTTTATTTTACATATTTTTTTAAACTAAAGAAAAAAGGATATTTGTTAATAACGGTATTTTTGACATCGATATTTTATTTTCAATATTTTTGTACTTACCATGTTGTAGATAGGATGTCAATATTCTTGACATCGATATTTTTGCTCCGATATTTTTGTAGGTCGATTTTTTGACCTTCGATATTTTGTCAGTGATCCGTTGTGTATACTCTGGTGACCAATTTACCTACGTCGTTTTTCTAAAGCGGAATGGGGGGTTGAGTGGAGGGGGAAGAGGTGTTTTTCTTGTATTACGGAAAACTTAATAACATTTCTTTGGAAAAAAAGGCATACACAACAGTTGCTTCTGGGCATCACAAGGAAACTGTGTTGACCATATCCATGCAGGGTATTTAAGAACTACTCCAGAGCATATGAAGCTGGCTACATCATACGCCATGTTTAATCCCATCCACTAAAGGCATCTGTCATCAGATACAACAGATTAGGAACAGCAAGTGTCTCCATATACCACAGGACTTGTTCTACCATTTAAGAAAATTGCTTCCCTGGATTTGTTCACCTCAAGCTTCCAGAAAAAGGATCTTACCTTTCTGGGTTTCATTTCTTGTAAAAATCAAATGTATGTATGACATCATCCACAGAATCTCTGATGCACCCACTCACACCACCATAAACCCTTTCATACACCCACTCCAACTTCCACACTAACATTCTCAAACCCATTCACACACCCATACCAGTACTTACACAGCCACTTCCTAATCCTTATGACTGCATACACATCCAGTCACTCGCCTATAAAGCCTCTCATACACCCACTCACTCACTAATGCAGCCACTGACATATCCACTCATATACCTCTACAGACAATCACACACTAAGTAAGTCACCCATAGAGCTACTCAAATACCTACTCACTCACCCATACAGTCAATCACACAGCCACTTACTCACCCATACACTTACACTCACACCCACTCACTTACTCATATAGATACTAACACATACTCACTCACCTAAACAAGCACACACACACACATTTAGCCATTCTTACTCACTCACCTACCCATAGCCATTCATAAACCCCAACACTCAACTATGCCGCCCTTCACATACAGTTACTCACCCATATACCACTGACACATCCATACACACACTCGCTCACCCATACAGCCCTTCACACATGCACTCATTAACCCATACAGCCACGGACTCACCGACTCAGACACCCATTGAGGTACTCAGACAACCAATCATTCACCCATATATGCCACTCAGGCACCCACTCACACACCCATATAGCCACTTAGACACCAACTGACACACTGATACAGACATTCACACAACCAGTCACTCAACCATACATTCACTGCGACACCTGATCACTCACTTATACAGTCAGTCACGCACCCACTGAATCATCCATAACGGCACTCATACACCCACTGATTCACCAATACACCTTGGTATACATATTTAACACTCATAAACGTCTTGAAAACACTCACTGGATGATGTCATCAGTGATGTCATTTGAGATGGCATCAGTGATGTCACTGACCATGTCACAAGTGATGTAATATGTGAGGCTATAAGCAGTACATTGCGGGGGCCTGAGTTAAAGTTAGCTCAGCTAAATATAACTGCTGAGTTTCTCTGGTTTTGTATGAGTGAAACCTGAGCATAACTATAATGTCTCTTTACCCTTTTGTTTTTTTTGTGAAAAACCCCCAACATATATATATATATATATATATATGGCGGCATTTACTGCGGGAAAAATAAAGTAATCTAGCACAAAGTTGGTGTCCGTTTCCTACTTCGGAAGGTCTAGCAGTGCGATTCTTCCGGATCAGTTGGATTTCGACGATATATATAATCTACTGGCGGTCGCCAGTAGATAGTTATAGTTAGGACCATGTTTCCATAGGAAATCCGCAACATTCTATTTGGAATAACTTTGGCGCCGGTCGACGAATCCTCGCGAAATTTTCAAAACTAATGGGGCACTACGCTCCGCTCCTACCCTGAAAGTCTCGGGGGGATTCGTCAAGCGGGGGTTGAGAAAAAAGGGGGGTCCCAAAATGCGTTTTCCCCATGCATTTTTCCATAGGACCTTTAGACACAGCTACAGCCCGAACGGCTGAACAGAATTACTTGAAATTTGGCAGAGAGGTAGTCCTCAGGTCAAGGATGTGCCTTTTGTAGGTCTGGTGTAAATCTGTTCAGTAGGTCCTGAGAAAATAGCATTTAAATCAATATATGTATCTGTAAGCGCGCTCCGTGCGCTTACCGTAAGCTTACCGTACGCGTACAGTGCCGTGCGCGCGCGCAATTCAGGTAACTATAACTTGCGCGACCGCAATCCACAATGTGTAATTTCAGATGTCATCATTGATGTCATGAGTGATGTCACTGACCATGTCATGAGTGATGTACTATGTGACGTCATCAGCAGTTTATTGTGGGCGCGCAAGTTATAGTTACCTGATCTAACTATAACGTGGAATTTCATTGGTTTTTTACGAGTGAAATGTACAGCTAACTATAACATGTGTGAAACCTATGGTTTTTTAAGTGAATTTGCAAGGTTTTGTAAATGATAATTCCTAACTATAACGTGTGTGAAACCTATGGTTTTTTCAGTGAATATATATATATATATATATATATACACACATACTACAGAGGATTGCAGTAGTAAAAAAGATGACTGCCAGGAAAGCTATTGAAATTAAATCTGCAAAACTAAAAAGAGATATGTTAAGATTTCATATACCTCCTCTTCCAACTCATCACTTCATAAATCATTCTGTTTTTGGAGATTTTCTAGTCAGTGAAAGCCCTGTGAGTAAACAGCATAAAAAGAATAGAAGATTTATAAGACAAAAAGGCTGCATAGCATCAGTCAGCTACAATCCTTGCAGACATCCGACCCAGTTATTGACTTAACTGGAGGGCAACTATCACCAGGCGAATTGAACCTCTTGAGCAAAGGCCTCTATTTCTGTCCTGTACCGGAGGACCATAATACTGCCAACATGATAAGAGACCTAAAAACCTTCGAGAGAAGATGCAGACTTGCAGAATACTTTTACAATAATTCTAATGTTGATCTGCCAAGCTACCATCTAGCTCCATTTAAGAAGTTCCGCCATCCCAAATCATGGACTCCTCAATGTGGTAGAAATCCTGTCCTTGATACATACATTTTATCCATCAAGAAACTCATCAAGGAATAAACACCTAAAAGGATTTTTGATAACATCACCCGAGAAGAAAGAAAAGCTCTCCACCTCCTTCAACAGAGAATGGATGTCATTATAAAACCGGCAGACAAAGGTGGTGCAGTGGTTGCCATGAAAGTAAGTGATTATATTGAGGAAGGAATGAGACAACTAATGGATATCAACTCTTACAAACCTTTAGAAACTGATCCTACAGAAGACTTGAACAAAGAAATTAAGAACATGGTTGTAAGATACAGGAGCTTAAACCTCATTGATGAAACAACAGCAGATATACTTGTTCATCCCAAACCAAGACCTGGGAGATTTTATATGCTTCCCAAAATTCACAAAATGAACAATCCTGGCCATCCCATCATCTCTGGCAATGACACAGCCACTGAGAGACTATCTTTATTTGTCGACCTGCACCTCCAGCCCATTGTACAGGAACTTCCATCATTTGTTAAAGATACCAGTCACTTCCTTCAGATTATTGAAAAACTAAACCAAACCTACACATTTGATGATGATACTCTTCTGGCTACATTTGATGTTACATCATTATACACCAATATACCACATGAGGATGGGCTTATGGCATTATCTGAAGCTCTTAATAAAAGAACTGTGAAAAAGCCATCAACAAATGTGCTTACCAACTTTGCAAGAGTTATCCTTAAATCCAACAATTTTACATTCAATGGTAAACACTATCTGCAGATACAAAGGGCTTCCATGGGTACTCGGATGGCTCCATCCTATGCAAATATCTTCATGGGCAAAGTAGAGAACTGTATACTTGCTACTTCTAGCATCAAACCACTGGTATGGCTACGATACATTGATGACATATTTATAATATGGAATTCAGGAAGTAGAACATTGGAACAATTTACAGCTTATATCAACAATATCCATCCTACCATCAAATTTACTAGCAGCAATACTAAACAGAATCCTCATCTCCCTTTTCTGGATGTGCTACTCACCATTCATGAACACAAAATTACAACTGATCTGTACCACAAGCCTACAGATGCTCATTTGTATCTAAACTGGACTTCATGTCACCCACACCACACTAACCTGAGCATCATCTACAGCCAAGCACTCAGAATAAGACGCATCTGCAGCAATGAGGAAACCTGTAAAGACCATCTACAGGAGCTTGCTACATTATTTAAAAGGCGAGGCTATCCTCTACATATCATACAGCAACAAACTGACAAGTCTTTGCAGTTACCCAGAGAAGCACTTGTTTGGAATACCAACGGCAGAAACAAAAGTGACAGCACTACATTTGTAGTTGACTATCATCCATCAGCTCCTAACTACAGAAATATAATGCAAAAAACATTTCCCTTACTGTCCACTTGTGAAAAATTGCAAAAGGTTTTTCCAAAACCACCAGTCATTGCTTACCGCAGAGCTCTAAATGTACGATCTCTTATTGTGAGAGCTGAACTCAAGCAAGCTGTAACAAATGCAGGGGTTCATTGCTGTGACTCTAAAAGGTGCATCACGTGTGAATATCTTTTACAAACATCATCTGTAACTAGTTCTGTTACGAGAAGGACCTATGCAGTAAGGCAACATCTTACATGTCGCTCAACATGCATTATTTATGTGATTCAGTGCCAACGGCAAAGCTGTAAAAAGCAATATGTAGGCCAAACAGTGAATGACCTCCGTACACGATTCAGGAACCACAAATCTGCAATAATTAATAAGAAAATTGACCAGCCTGTAGCCAATCATTTTAACCTTGTGGATCATTCACTATCAGATTTGAAGATTTTCCCCGTGGAACATGTTTCAAAGGAAGAACTACTGGACTCCAGGGAAAACGTCTGGATGTACCGTTTAAAATATATATATATATATATATATATATATATATATATATATATTATCTAGTGGCGGTCGCCAGTAGATAGTTATAGTTAGGACCGTGTTTCCATAGGAAATCCGCAACATTCTATTTCCAAGGTACAGCCCGAACGGCTGAACAGAATTACTTGAAATTTGGCAGAGAGGTAGTCCTCAGCTCAGGGATGTGCCTTTTGCATATATGGAGTCAATCTGTTCAGTAGTTCCTGAGAAAATTGCAGTTAAAAGCACCCTAATGTGCGCAAGCGTAATTCTGATTGGTGGTTACATGTTAGTCAACGTTCGAATCGGTCGAAATCAGGAAGTTTCGGCCGCCATTTTGTTTGATTTCAGTGCAAGAGTGAAAAAGGAAGATGGCGAACGTGAAAAGGGGGCAGGGTAGAGAGTTCTCGACCCCCTAGCCTTTGTCAGGGGGTCCCTGAAGGACCCCGAAGGCAGAAAAAAACATTTACATTTTTTTTTTTATATGTAGTTTATTGTAAAATAAATATATAAAAAAAATAATAATACATACATAACTTAGCATTTAAAAAAACGTACAATTTCACTGAAAAAACCATAGGTTTCACACACGTTATAGTTAGGAATTAGCATTTAAAAAACCTTGCAAATTCACTTAAAAAACCATAGGTTTCACAAATGTTATAGTTAGGTGGATATTTCACTCGTAAAAAACCAATGAAATTCCCCCGTTATAGTTACTTCAGATAACTATAACTCGCGCGACCGCCACTCTATCACAAGGATGATGTCATCAGTGATGTCAAGAGTGATGCCACTGACCATGTCATGAGTGATGTAATATGTGACGTCATGAGCAGAGGATTGCGGGCGCGCCAGTTATAGTTATCTGAAGTAACTATAACGGGGGAATTTCATTGGTTTTTTACGAGTGAAATATTCACCTAACTATAACATGTGTGAAACCTATGGTTTTTTAAGTGAATTTATATATATACATATATCTACACATATATATATATATATATATATATATATATATATATATATATATATATATATATATATATATATATATATATATATATATATATGCATACACACACTTTTTTGTTGTTAATCAACTTTTATTTAATTTTATAAAGAGTCGTTGGTTCTCCAAGTGTGTTTGTGGACCCCAGGTTAAAAACCACTGATTAATAAAAAATGAAGTCAAGATGTCATATTTGATCCCAAATCAGGGACTGCAATTTATTGGGGTGATTCTGGATGCAACCACTTCAAGAACATAACCTGTCAAGTGACCAAACACACTAGGCGGTAGGAGTCCTTGAAAACTGCTCACATAGATACGTAGTCACGTAGATGACGTGGAGATCAGGCCAGTGGAGCAAATGGCTATGCTTTCAGAGCCAGACAGATCCAGAGCACTGCACCAGCCACAGAGGGACCCATCTTAGGGCCCAATTACGATGCCGTAGGAAACGTCTCCAACCCTTGTCGGAACCTTTCCTACGGCATTGTTATCTCCTGTTTGGATTAATTTCAGAAAGACCCAGTTTGATGGAGTCGGTCGAAAATTAATCCAAGTAGGATTTCCAAATGGCTTACGACGGGCTCTTTCCGCCCGAGGGATTACGATGGCATATTTGTACAGCCTTTCCGATACAGAAAGGCTTTGGGAATCCGACTTTGGGAGCCCCCAGCAGGGCCCTGAGGGGTGCAAGGCCTCCGGATGATGCCCCCCTGTTGATCCCAGCACCCGATGGTGCAGGGATGAACTGCACTTCAGTTCTTTACAATGAGAGCATGCATTCCGGTTGAAATGCAAGCTCCCGTTGTAAAGAATAGGATTGCGACCAAACAGTGTTCGGTCGCATCCTACTTGCTGGATTGGGACATGGGATGGGGACATGGGATGGGTCGATCCATCCCATTTCCCAAACAATGTCGAACAGACTCAGGTCTGTTTGACATCGTAATCGGCCCCTTAGTGGGGACTCGTCCCGGTCAGTCGAGGAGAAGGGATATAAAACACTTACAATGTGCAGTAGCAAGCTGTCTGGCAACATTAATTATTACGACTACTTCACTTTCACTATAGTTGTATTGTAGTTACATTTATATAACACTTAGTACCCCTGAAAAGGCATTGACGTGCTTTACCCCAAGCCTTATTCTGATCCGGAAATAGTGGTTAGTCTAGTGTTATTGGTTATTGCTAGCTACTGGGATTAGCCGTGTTCCCAAGCAAACCATTCCATGTATGTATGAGTCCATGCCACAGAACAGGGAAGAAAGCGGGTTGGTGAGGAATCTGGTTAGATAAAGTCTCTAACAGAAAAGGCATACTGACGGTATGCAACTTGTTCTTCTGATAGAAACTTCTAACCACAGATCTATCACCTTGTGGATACCAAAGCAGTACCTTATTGGGTGGTGAGTCTGTAGAAGGATTCAGACCAGGCAATCCAGGCATTAGTGCTCCGTTAAAGTGTGAAGAGGCCCTAGTTACATTTTGGCAGATGTTCAAGACTAGCACACTGCACGCCAGCACCGTTGTAGCAGACTTCACTCTGGTGGAATGAGCTTGCAAGCCCTTTGGTGTGGTTTCCAGGCTAGCCCATAGCAGAGCTTTATCCATAAGGCAATCAATCATGAGGCAGTTCTCTTTTGTACCGCTTTCCCCCTTTTTTTGCTTCAGAGAAGGCTGCAAAAAGTTGAATGTCCAATAAACCTTATCTGGTCCGATTGATGTAATAACTGAGGACCCTCTAGGATCAAGATGGTGGAGCTGCTCCTCTTCCTTTGAGGGATGAGGTGGAGCGAAGAAAGACATCAGGGAGATGGATTTCCCTATATGGAAGGACCAGTTTGTCTGGGAAGAAAGGTATGTTTGGCTGCTAGATGCCAAAGGCCTGGAGCTGGCTTATTTTCCCAGCATAGGTGTTCTTGATGAGGATCACTGCTTTAATGAATAGCAAGGTGTAGCCAGCAGCTGTGCATTGGTCCAAATCAAGTTGGTTAGTACCAAATTGAGGTCCCACTGCGGCATCTCCAAAAGTGTTGGCCTAAACATGTGGATCCGCCTCTTCAAGAAATGCATTACAACAGGTGATTTGAAAAGGGATGGCTGATCAGGCAACTGTAGAAGACAGAAAGACCGAAAAGATAACCCTTAACTGATGCCAGGGCATAGCCTTGCTGTGCTAGTGAGACACAAAACAATAAAATGACAACTTTGCCTTAATGACTGAATGCCACAGGAGAAAGACCAGACAACAAACTTCTCCCAATTTCCTGCATATACTGTTTTGGCAGAAGGACGCCTAGCTGCCATGATAACACAAATTACTTTGGAAGGAAGATTGAAATCCAGTCATTGTCACTGTTCAATCTCCACATATGGAGGTGTAGGTTGTGCAAGCTTGGGTGCACAGTCCGGCCCTGCTGCTGCAAGAGAAGATCCTCCAAAAGGGGCAGCCTAATTTGAGGATATATGCTTATGGCCAGAAGCTCCGGGTACCCTACTCTCCTCCCTCAGTCTAGAGCTACTACAATGACTTAGGCCCAGTCTTCCCTGATCTTTCCCAATATTCTGGGGCCTAGTGGTAGTGGCAGAAAGAAGTAGTGGAGGCCCGAACCCCAGTTCAAGTGGAAGGAGACTTCGAGGGAGAACCACCTTGAAAACTCTAATGCACAAAAGCTTGGACTCTGTGCGTTCTCTGCAGCACTGAATAGATCAAACCAAGGTTCTCCCCATTGTTGGAAGATACACAAGCCACTTCCAAGTACAATTTCCATTCGTGATCTGCTAAGCAACATCGTCTGATTTCATTCAAACTGTTGTTTAAAGATCCTGAAAGCTCCTGGGATATCAGTGCGATGCCCGGAGCATTCAGCCACTTCCTTAGATGTAGAGCTTTCTAGCACAGAACCTTTGATATATGCAGCCCTGTTTGCTGTAGTACCACATGACGGTCTCTTTGCCTGTGAGAACCTGTATATGTTTCCCCCGATGGTCAGAAGGAACACCTTCAGGTCTCTGCTGGAGACCAGAGTCCTCTGATCTTGGCCTCCCCAACACAGCAACCATATATCCATCACAACTGTTAGTTCTGGTTGGGGTAGGGAGAGGTATCTGCCACCGATCCAATTGTGGTCAAGTGGCCACCACTGCAGGTCTTTCACAGTTTCCTCTGATACCTGGATGGAATCCAAAAGGCCCCTTGTGGCTGAGCCCACAGAGTTCAGATCTCACTGCAGAACCTGCATGTGCCATCTGGTGTGGTCCACAAGCAGAATGCAAGAGGCCAAGAATTCTCAGACCTACTTTCACTGAGACCCAGGTCAACGGTTGGAACATCAGCATCATATCCTGAATGTCCTGGACTTATTGAGGCATAGGGAAGTATCGGAAAAGCACTGTATCCAGCATGGCTCTGATGAAGACGAGCTGTTGTGCAAAAGTCAGGTGTGACTTTTGCGTTTATGGAAAAGCCCAATGATGTCAACAACTCATCTGTTGTCTGGAGGTCGTTTATGACTGTTTAAGGCAAACCTGCCTTCAGCAACCAGTCACTGAGGTATGAGAAGGCTGGCATCCCCAATTTCTGCAGCTGGGCTGCGATTACCACCATTGCTTATGTTAACATCTGAGGTGCACTGGTAAGGCCTAGGAGAGAACAAAGAACTGAAAGTTCTCTTGCCTACCTGAACCCACAGGTAATGCCTGTTGGAGGACGGGGATGTGGAAATAGGTGTTCATTCATTTTAAACTTTTCCTTCTAAAGGAAGAAGTTCAGAGGGTGAAGATATCTGCCTTTTTTCTGTACCAGGAAATAATAGGATTAACAGGTAGTCCTAATCTCTGATGCCGACATCCTCTCTACGGCTCCTTTAGCCAAGAGAGCTTAGATTTCTCCTCCCAGTATGGTAAAGTTGTCTTCGGAGAGGTGTTCCGGTGTGGGTGGCATACCTGGGGGATGTGACAGAAGTATAGGGAGTAACAGTGTTCCACACATTTGAGCACCCATTGATCAGATGTGATGCATCAAAAAGATAGTTCAACATTTTTCACATGGTGATCATACTGTGAGAAATGGGTGGCTATTCTATTCCTTTGAGTAAAGAAATATCATAAACTAACAAGGGGCCTAAGCAACCTCCTGAAAGTTTAGCCCTGTGTAGTGGAGTCCCAAGTACTATTGTCTAGATGCTTATGGTAGAATGCAGTTCAGTCTAGATGCTTATGGTAGAATGCAGTTCGGTAAGATGGTGCTACTGAATTTCTTGCTATAAGCTAATCAGCAATTGTAGCACAACCGGTATCCTTACAGAGACTGCATTGAGATGGATTCACATAAGAAATCTGCAAGAAATTGTATGTTTAGAAGAGTTTACTTACCGTTGCTAATATTCACAAAGATTCCATAATATCCAACACCTTACCTAACTGAGGCTGCTGGGTACCTACATTTTAAAAATGTACTTGCCTTCTTTCTTCACTTTCGCTCAGCCATTTTCAGATTTTTGTGAAATATGCAAAAATGGATCGAATTTGCATCGCAATCACTTGTGACACCATGCATGGATTTTTGCAGATCTGGCACCAGTGAATGCATACTGCTTCAAAAAAGAAAGCTTACGGATCCATTTTGTCACCTGTGAAGGGTCACATAAGTAATTTGCAGATCAATCAGAAGAAAACATTACTTAGATAAAATCCTAGCTTTCAAACGTGGAAATCTTCACTGAGGCCTAAATGAATACTACTTCTAAAGTGACGGATTTTGGAATGTTGGATACATTTGTTCTACCTTACTACCTTTACAATTTGCTACTTTTCCTGAAGCTTTCTAAAGAAGGATAAGCCTGCTATTCTATTCAAGTGTTTATTTCTATCATGAATATCACTTGATGGAGATGGAAAAAATACTTACTTATAATTCTAGTTCTCTGATCTTGGGAATCTTCATTTAAATCATAAACTCCTTGAGATCCTCCCCTGCTGAAGCTTTAGGGTGGCAAAAAGTACAAAGCAGGGAACCTTGTTTGCCATCGAAACACACTCAAGCAACTGCCAGTAAAATACTAGATGGGATGTGCTGTTGTCCTCAAAGCAGGACTGTCAAATTTCAGCGCACCAAATCTACTACTTATCTGTATCCATGTACTATACAGTTTCTGATACGTAAGGGCCAGCAAAGATAATTTTACATGTTTTTCTTTAGAGCACTTAAGGTTTGATTGGCATTCTTTAAACAGAAAAAACAAACGAAAATCAGCAGTTTTAGCCTTACATAGAATGCAGCATTGTGTTTAAAAATACCAAGTACATAAATAAGACATTTATTTTAAAAAACTGTTTCTACTAGTTATTACAACCAATGAAGATTCCATGATGAAGAAAGAGCATTATAGGTCATAATTGTGTTGTTTGTCACAGATGAGTGATACCATTAAACACTCATTATGATGGATTCATAAAATAATAGATTTTATTAACATATTTACCATTTCATTCAACTTCTTCTGCAAGGTATATTTGGAGATCTAAAAAACACAAAATGATTGATTCAGACAAGTGGTTTCCTGTGTTTTAATGTGTTATTAAGTTAGAATATTTTGAATAATAAGAGACTTGGATGAAGAGATTTTCTTGTAGAAGTAAAACGGTTTTTGAAACAGCTGTAAATGGTTTGAGGTTAAACCAGGAAGTCTTTTAAGAACTCTCTACAAGCACATCCACCACATCTCTCAAGACACACCATTTTTGCAGAAATTGTCTCTTGCCTACACACACACACCCACAGACATACACATATAATACATAGGCAGCGAAAACATGAAGCCAAACTTAATTAGCCCTGTCCACGATTTATTGATTAGTAAGCATTACATAATAAATATTATCATTGGATATATATACTTAATAGTCAAGTACTTCTGACACTCCGGTCTTGAAATCAGCCTTTTCTGAGATGTGGCTCAAAGAACCATTTAAGAGAAAACACTTCATAAGTGATCACCCAGGAGGCGTGGCCAAGGTGGTGGCGAGGTAGGACGTGTCTCGCTGCCTCTCCTG
Organism: Triturus cristatus; assembly: GCF_964204655.1. NCBI lineage: Eukaryota > Metazoa > Chordata > Amphibia > Caudata > Salamandridae > Triturus > Triturus cristatus. The sequence continues at coordinate 540,356,964 of NC_140584.1, read as the reverse complement.
CCGACCGCCAAGCAAAGCACCGGCCTTTGGCCACCTACAGCCCTAGGAACACTGGGAGGAGGTGCCCCATTGCAGCGCAATCTCCAGGGGCCCGAGAGGCGTGGAGCAGACTACTGCAGGTGCCGTGATGTCGTCACGGAGCCCGAAGCTGCTGGGCTGCGCCGCTGATCCCTGGGCGAAGGCCCGGGCACAGCAGACGGCGGCGACCCCCGGAGCGACTTGCAGGACGAGTTCGGAGCACCCGCGGGAGCATGGAGCAGACTACAGCGTGCCGCACTACCGATCTGGCGACCTACCGGTGGAGGCTCCCCTGAGTAGTACAGACCCAGACTTGGGGAGCAGACTTGCAGCTGCGAGGCCCTACAGCAGACGCAGGTTGGTAGGCCTACCGCCATCTTGGCTGATGGCGCAGAGACGAGCGCAGAGGTGAGAGGAACAACAGGGGGTGCGGCCATGATGACCGCAGCATCCTCAGCTGAGTGATATTGCAGACAGGTGGGCAGCGGCCCCACCGAAATAGCACAAAAGAGGGTGGAGAGTCAGTCCGGGCCTAGCTACGGGCCCCCTGGGAGGCTGGTGAGTGGCGATTCATGCCCCTAGTGTGTACCTTTGCCCAACAGCTCTAGACGTGCCGAGTGGAGGAGCAGCCTGCGCCCAGGAAGGAGGGGGCCACAGGCCGGCAAATACGGTCATAGTGACTGGGAGGAGGCCTGGGTGCTCCTCGATATATGGGCACGTGCCACGAACAGCCTGCACACAGTCTGCACTGCAACACCCAGGCAGGATTCCCTGAAAGCACCCCTGGCATCGCCTCGTGTCCTGATTTTACCTGGCATCATTGGTGAAGTGATCTGGCCTCGAGGGGGATAGCATCTGGAGTCGGGAGTGTTTGAGCGCGGCCGCCATTAGAGGTGGTCGCCTAGGGTGGGGCCCGGCGCCCTACGGAAGCGGCCCGACCAGGTTTGGGTGCGGCTTGTGGGTGTGCTGCACGGCCCCCCACTCGGCCCTGGTTCTGGCCTGATTCTCCTGTGGACACTTGCCAGCGGCATCTCCCCAGAGACCAGCCTAGCTATTGAACATGTGGCCTGCAGGCTTGGGAGCCACTGACGCTGCAGGAGTGGTGCTGCGGCAACCAGATCACCACATAGCAGTCCACCCTCTGTGCTACACCCCGTGAGAGGGCCCACGGCTCCCGACTGGGGGAGTACTAGAGACACGGGTGGCAACGATAAGGAGGACCCTAGCGGAGGCTCTATTCGACAACCTTAGGCTGTAGAACGCCGGCAGCACCAGGTACCCTCCAGCACAAGGAAGGGAATACTGGAGGTCGCTCAAGCCACGCGGGAAAGACGCTCTGTCTGCCTTGTCCCATAGCACACAGAGACCACCACGACTCAGGCCGGGATTCTTTGCCTCTTAAGGCGGTAGATAACCACGGGTCTGGTGTGCAGATAGAGTTGACTAGTAGCGGCGGGTCAGACTCTCAGAGAAGCCACACACGGAGTTTCCCCACACCAGCAGCCCATCCGGTGGTTCAACCTCTGGGTCTTGATCGACCCTGACCTGCTTGCCCACGCCCCGCTCTACCGGAATAGACTATGTCCTCTACCCGAGGGAAGAAGGATAGAACACTAAAGGAACTATTCGCACGCCCCCAGGGGCGAGTTGTGGTGGACCCTCCACCACAGGCCTAACCGACCACATCGCACATGGACGGCCCTAAAGAGGAACCGGTGACGCAGGCCTTCCTTGAATCCCTTTTCACGACGTTGCACGAAGATTTTCAAACTGTCAAATAAGATCTCACATCCAAATCAAGGACATTCATAGAGATGTGGACATTGGTGAGTGGGTCCCTGCTCTGCCGAATTGGCTGTTCTACAACAGGATTCGCATCCATGATCAGCAGGTAGATCTGCAAACGCACCTCGAAGACTTAGAGAACCGCTCCCGTCGACACAACATCAGAATTAGAGGGGTGTGAACGAATGAGAAGGCTGGCAATATCTTCACCTATGTGAGAGAACTTTTTAATCACGTCTTGGGTAATCCACCCGACACGGACCTCAAAATAGACAGAGCACACAGGGTGGGTCCCCCCGCTCGGATAAAGCCCCCCCATCGGACATATTGGTATGTGTCCAAGATTTCCACATAAAGGAAGAAATTCTTCGCAAAGCCAGATCCATGCACCCGATCACCTTCTGAGACCAGACCTCATTTCTGTATCAGGACCTTGCCGCACTCACTCTGCAGAAACGCAAGATCTTTCGACCTATTACTGCACATCTGCACTAGCGCAACATCTCATATTCCTGGGGACACAAGTTCCGACTTATCTTCCGATTAGATGGCAAACTTTATCAACTCCGTTCCCTCTCTGAAGCAAGCCAGTTACTTGGAGTTGACATCCCGGAGGAAGACGATGGAGGCAGTAGCCCCACCCCAGGGGCTGGAGATACACAGCCACGCTGGCGGCAACAAGGACGCCGATGCCGCACCAAACGACCTGATCCAGCAGAGATCACAAAGAGGCAGCAGGCAGTGCTGGACACCCTGCCTGATGCACTGGCAAAGACGCAGACCTCGTGAGTTCAGCATGAGCTGCATGTCCTTCCTTCCTCTTACATTGGGACGGGCGGCGGGGGAGGCAGGAAGACAACTTTGGCCACACTATGGTCCCCACGAAGATCCTTTGCTGATCGCCTCTGGATGACGGACTGAACTTTGAACTTCACACTTTTCTTGGCGTCTGTTACGTCAGTTTTTCATGGGTGTTTTCCTTTTTCTTGTTTTTTAGGTCCCCCAGCCACTGCTTCCCGAACCACATACTCTTGCTGCTAGCATACCGGGCCCGCTCTAAATTTGCACAATGGCCAACACACTTGGATTCCATTCCAGACCTCCCACCGTACACCATGCCTAGACCTCTAGATGCCTATCACTAACCTCAAGGTTCTCACGCTTAACGTGAGAGGGTTCAATAACCGTGTCAAACGTAGGGCGATCCTCTCATATTTGGAGAGTACAGGAGCGGACATCTGTCTCCTACAAGAGACGCACCTGCTCTCGAACCATTGTCACCGACTCAGTTCCCGCATTTTTCCCACACAATTTTTATCGTCTAGTTCCTCCAAGATGGCAGGGGTGGTGATCTTAGTTTCTCGGACATTCAAAGGGAAGGTGGTACAAAAGGTGGCAGAAATTAGGGGCAGGTTGCTTTCCAACCAGTTCACCATAGGGGGACACACACTAGTCATCGGGTCCGTGGACGCACCTAATGAGGGGCAAGAACGGTTTCTGCACGAGGCTCTGACCGAGGCTACCGCTACACCAGAACGTAAGATTCTCTTGGGAGGCGACCTTAATTTGGTACTTGACAACACTTTAGATAGATCGGCCTAACGCACAGGTCAGGTTGGCGCACTCTCCCCTGCAGGGTTGACCAGATTGGATAACCTGGGACTGGTGGACCTCTGGAGATGCTATCACCCGCATCTCAGAGAATACTCCTACTACTCTAGTGCCCATAAAACTTACGGGAGACTTGATTACCTGATAGGCTCTGTGGCGATCCGCGACATCACGGCAGCTGTAGAAATCCTAGTGGCAGCGTTGTCCGACCATGCACCAGTTGTGGCCACTCTGACCTTACTGACCAGCCAACGCAACAGTGGCGCCTTCTGGACACCCTTTTGCAGCGCACAGACATAGTTGACCAGATACAACGTGCAATCGATGATTATTTATCCCACAATGACAACCCCGATACTCTCCTGTCCACCAGATGGGAAGCACTAAAAGCCGTAATTAGGGGCGAATTAATCGCCATATCGTCAGCGGACAACGCAAGATATGGCGAAAGCGAGATGATCTTACTCAGAAGGTGAGGGAACTAGAACAAATTCACCAACGTACAGGGGCTCCTAGAACCTGGTGCCAACTGACGGCCACAGCTGGTGGCCATCGATCGCGACAGGGCGGAAAATGCCGCCACTCGTTTTACGTTGGAGGGGACAAATGCGGGCGCCTGCTGGCACATAAATTAAAGGTTAGACAGCTACAGGGGGTCCAAGAGTTCCGGGAGTAAAAGGGGAGGGTGGTTACAGACGACCCAGCTATTGCTGACACGTTTCAAAATCTTTACGCCCACCTTTATACTGGGCAGCAGCTGGCGGAAGAGGACATTGACGCTTATCTGAGCGCGTCTTTCTACACTAACCCCGGACCAGGAGGAACACCTAGACAGGGACATACGAGTTGAAGAAGTCATAGCGGCCATTTCACGACTTAAACTAGCCAAATCCCCTGCCCCAGACGGCTACAATGCGGCCTTTTACAAACAATTTTGCTACACCTTAGCGCCCTTATTGACCAGGCTTTATAACTCCTTTGCGTCCCCGGGAGCGATCCCCAAATCCATGCTTGAGGCCGCAATTGTGGTCATCCCCAAGCCAGGGAAAGACAAAACTTGCTGCAGACCCATCTCCCTCTTGAACGTTGATTTGAAACTCTACACTGGGATTCTAGCTGCTCGATTAGCTCCTTAAATGCCCGGTCTGATAGACCCCGACCAGGCGGGTTTTATCCCTCAACGACAGACCGGTGACAACACAAAGAGGGTCCTACATCTCATAGAGAAGGCATCATAAATCCCCGGGGACTATATGGTCTTTACCATCGATGCTGAAAAGGCCTACGATCGAGTCCACTGGCCATACTTAGAACAGGCGATGATCCGCATTGGCCTGAGGGAGAGAATGAGGGTGCACATTTTCAACTGCTACCATTCCCCTACGGCCTCAGTGAGAGTTAACAGACACACCTCAGCTCCGTTCCCCGTAAGTAGAGGCAGAAGACAGGGGTGCCCTTTGTCACCCCTGCTCTTTGCACTGTACATGGAGCTGCTAACGCAGAGAGTCAGGGAACACCCATAAATCACGGGCATCCAATTTGGGGGCGACGTACACACCATTAGCCTTTACGTGGACGACGTTCTCGTGACCCTAGCAGATCCAGTGGTAGCTCTGGGAGCCTTTTTGACGGAGCCTGACTCCTTTGCGAAGGCTTCTGGGTTCAAGGTCAACACTGCGAAATCCACCACCCTAAATCTTTCGTTATCACCACATGCGCAAGCATGCCTCCAAAGTCAGCATCCCATACAGTGGTCCGGAGATATGGTCCCATATTTGGGATTTCATCTAGCTCCCACTCTGCAGGCCACAGCGTCAGTTAACTATACTAAATTACACACTCAAATCCACTCTGACCTGCAGCGATGGAAACACTACCCCATCTCCTGGCTAGGGAGGATAGCGGCTATTAAAATGACAGTCTTGCCTAAAATCCTATACCTCTTCAAGACGCTTCCCCTACGGCCTCCTACAGGTTGGCTGAATGAAGTACAGTCAGAGCTCTCCCTCTTTCATTTGGCAGGGTCGTAAGCCACGAATGAAGACGATTGTTAGCACCCTCCCGCCTAGCGAAGGCGGTCTTGGGATCCCCGATATCATGCTCTATTACAAAGCAGCGCAACTATGGCATCTGGTTGAATGGAACCAAACTGAATCAGAGAAACATTGGCTATTCCAGGACCGAGCGGTGGCGGGCACGTCCCTTATGAAGATCTCCTTCCTTAAGAAGCCGCATAGACCCCCCAACCTCTACGCCTCGCACATTACACCCACCATCTTAACAACATGGGACCAGACCAATAGGAGACACGAGCTGACTACTTTCCCTCCCCTCTCACACCACTCTTTGATAACCCTGACTTTAGGCCTGGCATAGGCGAGACTTCTTTCATACACTGGAGAGCCACGGAATGTCGAGCACTGGGTCATCTATTTGATGTAGAGGGCGTGATCCCCTTCCCTTAGCTTAGATCCGACTACGGACTCCCGGAATCTGAAAGGCTGCATTACTTGCAACTTCGACACTGGGCACTACACTCTGACAATAAGTCGCACCTTTCCCCTTATGAACGATAGCTCATCACACGGTCATCGAATAAGATATTGATCCCCGACCCATATAAAATTATGCTCACTCAATACACGCACGCATTCAATGCAAATCGCGCACGCTGGGAAAGGGACCTAGGCCATGAACTCAGCAGCAAAGAATGGGAGGGGGTATACTATAGGGCATGGCACTCAGCAAGTAATATGGGTCTCACAGAAAGGCTAACCAAATTAGCCACTTATTGGTATTACACTCCGGAGTGTAAGCACCAAGCCGACCCCACGCATAGCGGGGCTTGTTGGAGAGGGTGTGGGAAAACAGGAACAACAGTACTGGCCTCAAATTTTGGATGAAATTGACAAACATCTAGACATAGAACTCCTCAGATTTCCCGCCTACGTCTTCTTGGGAGTCCCTAACCCCCTTACATATCCCCTCAAGTCTAGAAGAGGGCGCCAGATAGCGATAGCACTAAGTACGACCACCCAAAACATATTACTCCACTGGAAGACTCCTCGGATTCCCATCCATACGAGTTGGCTTTAGCGAATGTGGAACATACTGGGGATGGAGAAGATTTCACTCAAGTTGGCAGGGAAGGGCTCGACTTTTGGAGAGCTCTGGCAACCATTCTTAGCTCTCCTGGTCCAAGGATTTCAGAAACTTACATGCCCCAGATACCTCCGCCTCTTACGTCTTACCTCACTGTACGCTATTACTCAGCGGGATCCGCCACAGCGGTTAACCCTTTACACCTAGACACGATTCCCAACACGCAGTGGACGGGAGGGGGGGACACTCGGAGGGGGGGAATTGTTACTGTTATTCCTCTAGTTTTTACATCTTCAGTTAGTGCTCTGTGCTAAATGTTCTCTCCTGGGCTCTGCGTAGCCCATATATTGAAGTCTTTCGCATATCACATTGCTGCACTGGCTGCTGATTCAATAAAAAGATTTAAACCATAAGTGATCACCTGAAATGCAGATTCCGCCGCTGTGCTGACGGAATCTTGCGCGGGCGTGGTCATGACGGAACGGTTCCGTCATGAGCACAGCTCAACCGTGGCTCATGACGGAACCGTTCCGTCATGAGCACCGAAGGGGTTAACAGCTGTGTTTTTTCAAAGCAACAAACAAGTCTTTGTCGGACATGTAAGGTACTAAATAGCATCGCTGTGTACTTCTCATTTTAACTAACTACTTTTTAATACGCATGCTTCATGCGTTTTTCCCTTCAATTAAACGATTAAACAAAAAGATATCGCTATATTTAACACATTCATCCTAATTTCAAAGAACGGCAAGTAAAAATTAAATATGCATCAATAAAGTCAATTATCCATCTAAAAATGAACTATGCAATGCACTCCTTGCGTTTTTAGCGCCGGATACTCCGTATCTAATACCTGCTCCCCACTGGAAGTTCATAGAATCAAGACAGAGAAATAAACACGATTTGCCCAGGATCACACAACGGTTTTAGAGCAGAAAATCACGTTTAAAACTCTAGACCCCGGATTGCATAAACTGCAACATAGCCTTGACAAATGTATGACAGCACGTTCTATGTGCATTAATGCACAAACAGTGCATCTTCAGCACAAATGACACCCCAGTTTACGGTAATCACCACAGATACGCCAGAGCCGCGTGACCCTTCAAACAGCTTTTATCTGGAGCAGCTGGGAGGGGTATTTATTCTCTACAGTACGGGCCAATAATGAAGAGTGCCCAAATGCTGCAATTTCCACAGCAAACACTTGAATGCAACTATGTGAGGCTGAATGGGAGGGTGGGGGCTGAGTATCGGAGAAAAACACACTGTGTCAAAGTATAAGAGAGATGGCTATATATTTGAAACATAACAATGTGTGCAAGGGCACCCAGGGCAATGCGTACCAGCCCAGGAACTACCAAGGAAAACAAGCTGTCCTGGAACAATTCTGTACAGCGCGAGACAGCGGGCACTGTACCCCCGAGCCACAAGGCGAGCAGGTACCCATGTCAAGTCTGTGACATCACTTGCACCTCTGAGCTCCCTGCTCTGTGACATCACACTTGTATCACTGCATACACCGTTCTGTGACATCAGAGCTTCCATCACTGTGTGTCTCATCTGTGACAAGCACTTACATCACGATATGTACTGTCCTACGGCATCAATCGATTGGAGACAGCAACATGTGTACGAGGAAAAACACATTTGGTAAGTAATGCAAATCAGCGGTGTGCTTTGTATATGTACGGGGAAGGCTGCAAAGTATGGTTTAGTTTGGTAGGGGGGGTCCCACTGCGGAAAAATACATAGACTAGTTTGCAAACGATTGCTGAATTCTAGAAAGTGCTTCACCAGAGGCACAGCCTGACATCCAAGGGCAATGCGCTTCAAGTGTGTAGAAAAACAGATTAACATTTTTTCTCACGGAAACAACCATTCCGTGATTTTACCAAACAATGCTTTTTAGAACAGCACAAATGTTTAACTATAGATAGACTCACACATACTCTCATTACAGCCCAGAAAACGGATGTTTGTACATTAATTTTATGTAAGCAGCATCACCGTCTGACTGACGAAAAAAGACAAGGCCAAGTCAAGTCAAGTCAAGAAATACTTTATTTCGAATTTAGTATATAAATTCATAAAAAGTCACATTCATACACAATTAAGGGACACAGCCCAATTATAAAAAGGTAAAGTTTCATTGACAGTTTAACAATCCCATATCCGCTCTTGATTTCAGTATAGATTTTAAAAAAAACGGACAATAAAATATATACAGTCCATGTGCAATAGTTGTAAAAACATTAAAGCAGGTTTAACTTGGGTGAAATTCATTTTCTTTAAAATAGGTATCAGGTAGGTTTTCCTTGGAACAGAATAAAATTTACAAAAAAACATAAAATGTACTAGATTTTGTGTGGAGTCACCATCACAACCACATGCCGGTAGCATCTGTCCCGAGTAACCCACTTTAGGTCTAGCCACTAAAAGGTGGAACGTGTTACATCTAAATCTAGTTTATAAATTTTCATGGGTTGTAAGAGTAGACATTAGGTTAGGCTCAGCGGTAGGGGTAGTTATTAAGGCGAGGTGTGACCGGACGCTAGGTTTAGTAAGCTCAATCCCTTCTCTTTCTTGCGTCCTAAGATTCAAAATGAGGGATTTAACCAATGGGACATCTTTTTTAACGATCTCTTTGGGCTTAAAAAACAGGGAACTCCTTCCAATTAATTCAAATCCCTTTTTGATGTAGGAAAACCAAGGGATTCGTGCCTTATTCTCTAAAGCCAGACAATCCCGTAATATATCTTGTGTCAAGGGTATGTCTGGATTGAGCCAGCATTGTAACCAAAAAGTCATGGGGTTCATTGCTAACTGGTCGATTATGTAAGGTACTCCCAGTTCTTCGTGGGCCACCAAATTTGGAGTACTTTGCGGGACACATAAAAGTCTTTTTAGGAACTTATTTTCCTCGACCTGTATAGAATTTACCGTACCACGTCCCCACAGCTCGCTACCATAGGTTGCTATAGCAATGCTCTTTGCTCTATAGACCTGAAGCATGGCCCCGGTCGGTTTCTTCCCTATTTTGGAAGCAAAGTTAAATATTGCAGCATTTGCTCGAGCCATCTCACCCCTTTTTTTATATATCGCGGCGTCCCACTTGAGTTTATCGTCAAATAAAACTCCTAGATAAGAGAATACCTTGGTGCTAGGAATTAAATCTCCCCCTGTTTTGAATAAAAATGTCTTCCCAGGGCGTTTACCCAGACTCATGGTATAAGACTTTGTGCTATTTATTTTTAAGTCTGGCTTAGTCATAAACTCATGAAAGGAATTTAACAGGGTCTGAAGCCCGATTTCCGGTCTTGCTAATAATACAGCATCATCCGCGTACAGCAGAACGGAAATACCCCGTCCTGCTATGCGCAGAAAATCAGCACCAGTCTCTACCAGGGTCCTCTCAAGATCATTGATGTAAAAATTAAATAAAAACGGAGCCATGATGCATCCCTGCCTAACACCTTTCTTGATGGTGAAGTCTGTCGTAACTTTCAGATCTTTGCCATACCTAACGTTTGCTCGGGTTGAGGAATGTAAATCCCGCAAAAAATGTATCAACCCCACATCTACCCCTCTCACCTCCATGGCCTGCCAGAGTTTTGACCTGTTGACACAGTCAAAAGCTGACGAGAGGTCCATGAAGGCGAGGTGAATCGAACCAGGATATACCACAGTGTATTTGTTGAGCAGTAGGTACAGGTTAAGACATTGAGTAATGGTTGATCGCCCTGCGTGAAAACCATACTGACAGTCTGTTAAAATCTTATTATCAACTGCCCAATCCTTCAGTCTATTTAAAATAGCCCGCCCCATTACCTTCACAACCGAATCGATAAGTGATATTGGTCTATAGCAACTGGTGTCATTTCTGTTACCTTTCTTAAACACCGGTACTATAGTGGACAGTGCCCAGCTATTTATCCTTCTGTGGCAGCCGCATTAAAGACCGGACAAAGAATGGCTGCCCAAAATTGAGGGTCTGACTTATATAGGTCTGGAGGGATTCCATCAGGTCCCGGGGCTTTATTACTTGTCAGACCATTTATTCCATCTAAGACCTCTGATACAGTGAAGGTTATAGTTGGAACGTCTCCACAATTCACTCTACTGACATTTGATTCAGCCGGGCTATCAAACATTACTTTAAAATGGTGCACCCACTCACCTTCTCCAATGTGAGCCACCAGACCATCAGCTCCCACCTGATGGAATAAGGGACCATTTACAACTTTCCAGAACCTAGCACTCTCTTTTAAGGTACTACTGTCAACTAGTCCTTCCCAGGCCTCTTCTTTTAAAGAAGACTTCCGAAGGGCTAAGGCATCCCTGTACGACCTTCTCAAGGTACGTACAGCCAGTAGATCTCTGGGTTTTGATGCCAGTGCTTCTCTTAGCAGTTTGGCCGCTTGTGAACAGTTTTTATCAAACCATTTAGGGCCATGATTGACAATATGGCTTGATTTTTTTAACAGTAGTTCTGATACTTTTGTGGACAGATTAGAAAAAGCGTCCAAAACGCAGCTAGCAGTAGATCCAGCAGTTGTACAGATAAATATTTCTCCTGAACATTGGGTCTTAACATTATCATTAAAAACACTAGGTGTTATTTGGGTCCACCTTAATTTCCCTTTTCCATCGGTGGGTCTTAAAACTCCTGTGACTGGTTTATGACAAATTGAATCAGACAGAATACCTCCAAGATAAACCGACAGCGGATTATGGTCGCTAAATTCGTTAGTTAAAATAGAAAAACCCCCTAAAATGGGTACAAAGGAAGATGAAATTAAGATATAATCAATAAAAGTACCATTCCCTTTACCTATAAATGTAGGGATAGTAAACAGAGTGGCCGGACTCATATAGGACATCACTGACCCCATATCATGTTCACTCAGGAAATCATTTAATTCCTCTCCATGCAATGTATGTTCATAATGTAAGCCAGATATTAACGGGCAACCTAGATTTGCTAGGCAAGTGGTAGAGGGATTACCGCAAGGGTGGATGTTAAAATCTCCGGTAATTACCAAACTATGCTGGTAGTTGGACATATATTTTTTTATGAATGTAGCCAGTGACTTAATGTTTCCTCCTTTTTCCAAAATAGATGGGGAATTATAAAAATGTATTATCCCCCATTCTACATGCCCCTTCCTTAGTATAATTGCCAAAATTCCAGGGTAGGAGTGCGTAATCAGACGCACGTCGCATTTCATATCTAGTGAGACGTAAATTACAAGACCTCCCTTAGGCCTGCCACTGGCCGAAGGAGAGGCCGGAACAAAAAAAGCCTTATATTCATCTAAGAAGTGGTTATTGTCCATGTCTCACGTTTCCTGGAGACTTATAATCATAAACTGATTTACAAACTCAACCCAACGAGGATCACTACTTTTCCTAGCCAACCCTGCGATGTTCCAGGATAGAATATTATTTCTAGGAGTCAATAGACTATCCGTTACGAGATCTTTACTTGGAACCAGTGTGGAGGTTTGGGACCTTATTTCATTTGGTACCTGAGGGGTTAGTCAATCACACTCATTGATGTCTGATAATGGCAAAAATCTATTCGTTAGTTCCAGACCTCGGGGAAAAAGGGAATCAGCCCTGTTTCTCAGTGGTTGGGGGCGGGTAAATGGTTGGTGACAGGGGTTCTGTCTCATAATGTCCCTTGGATATATAGGACCTTTGCTACTGGTATCAGGTCTAATCAGCCAAGGTTCTTGGGGGTAAAAATAACCAAGGGACAGGATGACTATGTTAGAACCCGAACCCAGGTAACCCTTGTGGAACTCCTGTAATATTTTTTTAGCGGTGTGTGGATTATCAAAGTTCACAACAATACAATCTCCTTTGTATGATTTGGACCTTTTGCCAATCCATTTGATTCTAAGGGCCATTATTATGAATCTGTTAACATCCTGTCCCCTATATAGATTATTAGTAAACCATTGATTCAGTTTATTTTTAAGTTGACCAAAGTCCTCTGTAACCCCTTCCTTCAATTGGGGGACATAACTCAGAATTACAGTATAAGGTGTGGACTCCATTGGGAGATCAATCGAATGGATTTCCTGAGAATATTGATCAGTAGGAATCGATTCCTGATTAGTAGTTGGTCTATCAATGATTCTATTTTTAGATTCCTGTGGCCCCTGAGTGGATATGGTTTCGGTCACTGAAAGGGGCTGGACAGCTATATTGGCCGAGGCCTCTATTCTCGTCGTTGTGTCAACATTATATGCCTTTGAAATACCACTTAGAGACATTTCTCCTATGTTGTTCTTTTGAGTCGCAGATCTAGTGTCTGGTTTGCACACACTATTCCTTTCTATGAGTGGTAATCTGTCTTCTATGCTGGAAAGCTTTTTTATAATCGGGCCCAGAACCTTTAATAATAGTATTTCAAACTTTTCTAGATTACACTCGTGAACCTGACCATCAACTGAAGCGTTCGTAGGTACCCGTCTGGCCCTTATGTTGTTAACAATATCAGTGTTATCTGGGGTTTGAACAACAACTGTTATCCCATCCTCGCTTTCTTGTACACCCGGTACCTTACAATCCCTTTTTCCCTTCTTTCTGGTATTTAAAGCCTTAGTTGTTTTATTTTTACCCTGTTTCCCCCTGGTAGTCATCCCTTTGTCCACAACCGTTTGTTCCTCAACCACAGAGGCAATAGTCTCCTCAGGGGGCTGCGAAGTTACTGTGTTGATGGGGGAACCAACAGTGGCTCCTGGTTCTGGTGATGAGGGGAATTCCGGTAATACGGATAACCTATTCCTGGAGCTTTGGAAATCTAGGGAGAGTCTACGTTCCGTGCCCAAAATCTCTTGCGTCAATACAGAGTTTGCCCTAGTTAAAAAAGCATCCAGAGTGCCCACCACCCTATTTCCCAGGTTACCCTTGATCTTATTAATTTTCAACCGATTGAGGGGGTTATATCAATCCACAAGGGTCCCTATGGGCACAAACACACCTGGAGAGGACCACAGACTCCTGTACGTGTCAAAACAGTACCTTAGATCTTGCTGCTTTACTCCGCTGTCCCTTCATCCGGAGGGCACTAGCCACATAACATGGCCCAGCCCAGCCTACTCCGGGCAAGGACGGGCCCACCCAGAAAACGGATGTTTGTACATTAATTTTATGTAAGCAGCATCACCGTCTGACTGACGAAAAAAGACAAGGCAATACATTAATAAAAATGCATATTACTCGCTGAACGTGGCACCGAGATCGGAGGTGTCTGCGTGTTGCAGGGAGGCCAGGGGTGACACGAAGTCATAAAGATGGACAACCAGAAGGAATCCTGAGGCTGCGATTCCCAGACGGGAGAGTGGCAATCGCACACTGTGCCAGGAGCTGAACACGTTCCGATAGACAAACAAAATGAACAATGAGTGAAATCGCCTGAGAGGGAACCAAGAGCCAGATGTATGAAGCCCTTATCCCGTTCGCAAATGGGCCGATTCTCAGAAACGGCCCGTTTGTGAACGGGAAAAAGCCTATTGGGATGTATCATCCCAAAACGCCCTCGTAAAATAGGGAATCGCAAAATTTGCGATTCCCTGTTTTGCGAATGCATTTAAGGAATCGCAATTGTGATTCCTTAAATGCAATGCTGGAAGTACCCAAGTTGTGCGATTTTCCCTTAAGAAATTACAAATTACCACCAACTTCAAGTTGGTGGTAATCAGAGATTTCTTTGAAAAATTCACTTTTTGGCATTTTTCAAAGTGCCATGTGGCGCACATACATGCCCTTAGGGCAAGTATGTGCGCCACATGTGCACGCATACATATTTCAGGGGTGCTACAGGGTGTCCTTTTGACACCCTTGCACCCTTGAAATTGCATTCGCAATTTGCGAGTACCTAATGGGTACTCGCAAATTGCGAATGTCTTCCCATTCATTCCTATGGGCCTCCAGGCCTATAGGAATGAATGGGAAGGTATTCCTTAATTGCGAATCGCAATTTGCAAATCGCAATTACGGAGTAATGAGGAATCGCAATTATTGCGATTCCTACATACGTAGCATTTTGCGAGTCCTTAATAGCGATTTTTAAAAAATCGCTATTAAGGACTCGCAAACTGCTAGGATGATACATCTGCCCCCAAGTGCCCAAAGGAGGACAATGCACCAATAACAAGCCAGCATTTCTGAATGCCACAGATAACAACCAATGGCAATCGGTGGGTGTGCCAAAAGCCCACAGAAGAGATACACAAGGTATTGCAGACCGCACAAGCAGTGTTGAGGCTCGACCTAAAAAGTGACATTTCCCATTTTAACTCCCACCTAACTCTTTTCTCCACAATACACAAAAACTGTTGGACTGAATTATACCAACACGGAACGAAATGAGAACTTTACTCAAGGAAGTGCCTTGTTTTATGTGGTAGAAATCCATTCAGCAGTTTTCAAGAACTTAGTGTTAAAAATTATTTCAGTGTGGGCATGAAGAAGTTAAATCATAGAGTTATTTAGACAACTGGAAAGGGATATTTTTGATTTGACTATAATGCTGGCGCTATGTGCCAAATTTTCATGAAATTTGGCAGATGCTTAGCATATTTAGCATACTCTTGCATGCGGGGGCAATGTTAACAAGCATTTAAAATGCAATGGGTCTCACATTTGTGAGAGTTAGAGCCATTGACGTTGTAAATGGCAATGTCTTTTACCTATGTGTTTTGCTTTGGAGTGGATGTATGGGGTGTGGAGTCGAATTATGTGGGTAGGATTGGAATTGTTAGTTGTGGAATTGTGTGGTGTGGAGTGAATTTGTGTAGTGGAATTTTGTGGCATGCTGTGCAGTGTAATTATGTGGATAGTAATTATGTGGTATTGAGTGTACTGCAAGTATGTAGAGTGGGACTGAGTGTCATGGAGTGTAATTATGTGGATTTATTTTGTCTTTTGGAGTAGTATGTAGTGGAGTTTAATTATGATATGTGTTGTTGAAGTTTGTTGGATGATGTGGAATTCTGTGGTGTGGATTGTATGTAAATGGTGTGCTGTGTAAATGTGTTGGTGAGTTGAATTAGGTAGTTTGTTGCCGAATTATGCTGTGTGGAATGGAAATGAGTAGAGCTGAATTTTGTGGCATGGAAGTGAGTGGCGTTGAGTGAAATTATGCTGATTGGTATTATGTGGCATGGTGTGGAGTGTATTTGTGTGGATTGTGTTACCAAGTTTAAAAATGATGAAATATAATTACGAAGAAAAGCGGCCTTTCATTGCACACAAATTCACAAAATTTAAACACGTTCCTTCCTCCAAAAAATGTTGGAATTGCACAAACGTCTCTTCAATTTCAGACCCAAGCAAGGAGGAGCTGCAAACAAAACACAAACGTTGATTATGAGCAGGGAAAAAAGAAAATAGTTCCAAGACCAAATACTTCAACACAGAAAATAAACAACGGGTGTGGGTGGCTACCTAGGAGGAAAATACCTGCATGCGCACAGGATTACACTTTCATGTTACTCATTTTGCTCAACCTCGGCATAAACAACTTACAGGCAGTTTCCAGGCCAGCCACACAGATGCAAAATTGCTGAGTTAGGAGAATGAGAAACAGGGGCAGAATCTCTGATCCCTGGCTACGGCCATCTTAAAAGTGTGGCATGGAGCAGAACAGAAGGAACTAGAGAAAAAAACTTGAATTGAAATGGTAATACACAGTCACATGTTGTTTGCTGTATGGTAAGTATTACTAGAGACAGTTTATAGTTAGAGGCTTGCCTGCTCTTTCCCCAAACCCCCTCTGTTTTTTCTGGATTATAAGAATGAGAAGGAACTTGTGACAAGCATGTAACACAGAGTGGTTAATCTTTAAAAAATACCTTAGCCATTTCAGTTTACTTTAGGAACAAACAGCTTGCAATACTGAAAAGCCCACATTATTCAACCCAGACACAACCCTTAATTGGACTAGACTTCAAACATAGGGAGAATAAGTATATGTGATGCGGAGCAGTAAGCGCCATGTGTGCAGTAGAAGCAATCAACGCCCAGGTGTAATTCCTGGCTCAGAAGAATACATAATCCGTGGTGACGAAGGGTTGTGAAGGGGAAGAGTTTTGAACAGTAGGAGGGGGTTGAAACAGTTGAACTGAGAACTGGTGGCAGAGTGAGCGTGGTCAGGAGAAGAAAGTTGCAAATGGAACAAGATTTATGGGCAGTCTTCCATTGGGAGGAAGCAGTGAGCCAAGGAGGGTGTTTGCAATTTAGTGAAATCCACCACAGCAGACTAACAAGAAGCGAAGAAAGCTCGTGGGATAAAGGCACTGAGATGGAAAAAGGCTCTTCAAGTGCGAAAGGCAAAATGTGGCCAGTCGGGGAAGGGGAGGCCTGCGGGAAAATGAGGGGGGAACCAAAGAACCTCTGCAAAAGGAGCCGGTGAAGGACAAAAAAAACTGAAGCAGTAAATAAAATGCTGGGTCATGAAAACACTTGTGCCTGCTCAGGCGGCCGCTACACAGTATTAGAGTGAGCAAAAGAAAAGGTTAAATTCAAACAGACTTAAAATACAGCAGTGCACATAACCAAATGCATGATAAGTTTAGACAACCACAATGGAAGCAGAAGGAAGCTGCACTTGGGCGGTACTTCTGTACGAAAAAACGGATGTGACATATTGCTACATTAATCATTTAGGAAGCAGCAAAGAAGAGCAACACTGCACTGAATTGAAAGGAGCAGGCGGGAGCAAAGTCCTTTGTCAAATACAGTTGGTCTTGCAGACAGCGCATGCGTGCTCCCTAGGCTTGACCTACAAAAAAAAGGAGTGAGAAAATGAACATTTGCGAATAACTGTGGCATTGTTTGGAAAATCCATATGAAAGATATTTAGCATATTTATTGTTCTGTGGGTACAGATATGATTGTGTAGATAATTCAGGGGGGGGGGACAAAGTTAAAAGGGAAATATTTTCGTATGCTAAGAACTTCTGTGGCCTTTAATGAAACTGCATGAAATTTGGCAGGCTTTTAGTTCACAAATGCCAATCCACGAATCTCAGTTTTCATGCATATCCAACAAGGGGTGAGGGGCAAAGATAAATGGTCATAAAATTATTTGATAATAACTTTGGTGGAGTTTTGGTGCACTTACCATGTTTAACTTATACTTGATATTGTGAGAATCATGAAAAGCCATAGAGGAGGGTACTACCTAATAGGGTGGTAAAGCAGCATTGCTTCCCATTTCAATTTGCATGAGAATCATTGCTCTCTGCTACAGAAAAACCCCTGAATGCAATGACTCCAAACTTGAATTGAAATTTAAACTTTACTCAGGTAAGTGCCGTTTTTTGAATAAGTTAAAATTTCTTCAGTAAGTTTCGAGAAATTAGCATTACAAACTCAGGTTCAGTTAAAGCAATGGAACTAAATTTAAAAAGAAATTCTACCCAATGGACAAGAAAGCTTTTTTCCCAATTAATTCATGCATTTTGAGTTTGTAGTGCGAAAGTTAGATCTGCTAATCCGAAAACAGAAGTTCTGGAGTGCCAGCATGTCTCTTTTCTTCTAAACGAGGAAGGAGCACCTGTTTGAATATATTTATTAACTGAAAAAACAAAGCTTAAAGCGAGTTTATAATTACATGAACATTTCAGTGACAATGTAATGTTTTAAACTAAAAACAACCCACTAAAATTCACCAGTTACAGTTATTTCTAGTAATTATAACTTGCGCCCTAAGGTAAGTTTAACTTGTGAACTGCCATGCATAGTCTTGTCATCAATGATGTCATTACAAATGTTGCAGTGATGTTATCAATAATGTTACAGAACATGTCATGAGTAATTTAATATGTGCGGGAGCTATAATTACCTTAGGGATCAAGTTACTAGAGATAACTATATCAGTGTTTTTTATTTTTTTACTTTAAAATGTTACGTTGTCACTGTCATTTTCATCTTACTACAAGGTCACTTCAACCTCTGAGTTTTTCATTGAATTTCTAGTTCAGTGTTTTTGGCTGTAGCTGTGTCTAAAGTTCCTATGGAGAAATGAATGGGGAAAATGTGTTTTGGGACCCCCTTTTTCTCAGCCATCTCTTGGTGAATTCTCCCTCCCGAACTTTCTAGTTAGAAGCAGAGATAAAAAGAATGTTGGTGGAAAGTTTTGTGAAGATTTGTCAAATGGCACCAAAGACATAAGCAAACCAAAAAATGCATTTCGTATGGAAACACTATCCAAACTATAACCAACATACCCTCTAATTAATTTGCTCCATGTCCTGCATTGCAAGTTCCTGTGCACTGCAGACAAAGCTTTGTGCACCAAGAAACCAACAGTGCATGCAATATTTACCTGGGATTCCATTTTAGGCCAAACAGCCATATGTTTACTTGTTTCTTTAACATCATTTGTTACACTAAACAGATTTATAAACGTGCATTGTATGTTACACCTTCTGTGATGCACCTTTTACCTGTCATATATACTGAGTGGGAGATCTTTGCGAGCTAGGAAATTCATTGGGAGAGCTGAGCCAGATCAGATCCTTTAGAAAATCCCACATGAAATGATACAGTAAGTGGCATGCAAAACATGTGACAAAGACACTTTATAATTAAAAGCAGGTTATTTCTCCAACAATTGTGTTTCAATTGATTTATAATACAATAGATGATAGCACTGAAAAATTAGGATGACAGGCTTTGACACCATAAGAAATGGGCAGCAGACTGCCACAACCCTAAAACCTTGCACACAGCTGTGGCATTACACAGAGGATGCAGTATCTGTTTGTAGCCCCAAGAGCAAAAAGTTGGTCTGCTCCTTCCACACAAAATCGCAACCACTGCTCCCTATCAGTGGCAGCAACCCCAAATCGTAAGGGTTGGGGGGACCGGGAAGGGGGGGGGATAATAATAAAAAATAAAAACAAATGTACCTGTCCTCAGTGCTTCTCACCTCACGGCAGTCACTGGGGCACAAAGCACAGGCTCACCATCCAACACATACGCTGCTTTAAAGCATGAGAGCAGCGTAGGGATTGGCATGAGCAGGCTGGACTGATGCTCACTGAAGCACAGAGACCCTGTGACTCCAACCCGGCTGTCAACACAGCTGGGTTGGAGAAACCTAAGTGTGCATGTCTGTTTGGCCGGCCAAACCGATACGCGCACTTTACAGTGCCCTCCACTACTCCATGTCATGGCCCAGCCCCACCCAAGACTCCCTTGCACAGTCAGAGGAAACTAAAATTATAATATTGTTTTATTATCATTTTATTTTTTTCTGACTGACTGACCAGTGGGGCGACGCTCCTCTGCCATTACGGAGGAGCCGCCTCTGCTCCCTGTGCTTGTACAACACGCAAGTGACCGCTTTTTTGCACTGCTCGCATTTTGAAAGCAGCAAATGTAAACAGTCTCTTGAGTGATGTGTGAAGTGCGTGCTCTTCACAATCAAGATTGTGTGCTCAGAGAAGTTATGGTGTGCACACGCACCTTAGAGGGAACACTAACTATAACTACCCAGTTAAGCCTTCTGATTGGTGGAGGGTGCTTTTTCTCACATCAGCGATTTTGGTTCCGAATGACCGGGACTTTTTCTGTGGTACCCAGCGATCTGATTGGCTGGCCGCACCCCATTTTGCAGTCACCATTACAAGTCTCAGGGACTACATCCCCATGTCCCAAAAATGTTTTGTAAAACTACTATCACAGGATAGGGACCCATTTGCACTTGGAGGGGGGCCTGGAGGGCCAACAGTTACATTTTGTATCATCAGAACTGTTAACATGCTGTCAGTCCACAAACCTGAGATCAAGAACAATCTGCATGCCCGAATTTTTGAAAAATAAGTGAATCCCATTTAGGGAGAGACACTGCTTTCCCGTAGTCCACAATGTAAAAATATTAAAGGAGGAATTAAAGCTAAGAACCAAATCCCTGCCCTGTTGCCATAATGAGAGGCAAAGGTATCCTCTAAGACTAGCAATCAAAAAGTGTATTTTGACAAGGGGTACGTGGATCCCAGTTTATGTTTACGAACCCCAGGACTTGTGTATCCCTTCTTTTGCAAACCAGACCTAGAGTCTGCAAAACCATAAAAATCAGCTCAACTACAGGGTCAGGCTTCTGCAGCTGTGTGAGAGATTAGCTGTAGGGTCTGGCCAAAAGCTGTGCAGAGTGGGGGTTGACCAAAGGTCAAAAGGCTATTCTCTGCATGGGGGCTTAAACACCTGGTAGGAGGGGGCAGGGCTTTGCTGAAGGTGGGCTAATGACCTCAGAACATTTAAACCAGAATCTACCAACACAACAGTATTAAATGACACATGTCCAAAAAAACATATTATACTGTATGCATTGTAATTGTACTTGTATTTATATAGCACTTGCTACCCATGAGGAGGCATTGAAGTGCTGTTAGTGGTGGGTTAGTACAGGGAAATATGTGTTAAGGTGAGCAGTGGGCATGTGAGTCTGTTAGTTAAATTGAATAGGATAATGGAGGGATAGACAAGGGAAGAGTCTAGAAGGTGTAATTTGGGAGATCGTAGTAGTAAGACCCCTGATGAGCCGTCAAAATGTTTTACTGCAGGTAGCGCGTTGCTCCGGAACCAATAGAGGATTAGTGGTGGGTTAGTATTGAAAAATATGCGTTAATTTGAGAGATG
This sequence comes from Triturus cristatus, assembly GCF_964204655.1. Taxonomy (NCBI): domain Eukaryota; kingdom Metazoa; phylum Chordata; class Amphibia; order Caudata; family Salamandridae; genus Triturus; species Triturus cristatus. The sequence continues at coordinate 540,335,784 of NC_140584.1, read as the reverse complement.
GACATATGAGTCTGTTTGTTGGATTGAACAGGATAATGGAGGGATAGAAGAGAGAAGAGTCTAGAAAGTGTTATTTGGGAGACCATAGTAGTAAGGTGAGGCTTGGGATGAGTAAAAGGAGAGATGGCGGAGGGACAAGTTTCTAGAATGGGATTAGGGAAATCATAGTAGTAAAATAAGTTTTGGGATACATGAGGGATGAATTTAGAAAAGCTTGCTTGGGAGATCATAGTAGTAAAATAAGGTTTTGGGTGAGCCAAGGAGGGATGGTGGGAGGATTTTTGAGATCAAAGCAGTAGAATGAGGTTTGATTCAGAGAGTGGAGATAGAGGATATATTGAGAGAGGTATTGGTTGAGACAGTAGTGCATTGGAGACAGTCAAGTTTTTTTCTCTGTTCTTCTAAAGTAGGAGTAAAGTAATTCATTTATAGAGACATAACTATATAGGAAGCGTATATCTGCATAATCTTTTATTTTTATTCATGTATTTATTTAATATTTTTCTTCTTCTTCTACAGAAGGAGTAAAGTAAAAAATATATAGATACATAACTACGAAGAAAGTATATATATGCATAAGGAATATAATATATTGAGATTTAAAGGTGTATTGTACAAACACAGACTTTCAAGTGTAGCTGTACTTGAAGCAAATTTATATAGTTAAAAACATTTTTTCAATGTTATCCTTTGCTTTATATTTCAATATTGAAGCACTTGTCATTAAAATACTTATGATAATATTGACATATTATGATAGATGAATAAAAACAGGAACCCATAAGCATCCAATCAAATATCTTATATGAAAACTATGCAGTGGTCTATAATCATGTTAAGTATGTAACATATACATATATATATATATATTACCTACTGGCGGTCGCCAGTAGGTAGTTATAGTTAGGACCAATTATCCATAGGAAATCCGCAACACTCTATTTGGAATAACTTTGGCGACAGTTGACGAATCTTCGCGAAATTTTCAAAACTCGTGGCCTGCTCTAGTCCGCTCCTATCCTGAAAGTCTCGGGGTGATTCGTCAAGCAGGGGCTGAGAAAAAAGGGGGGTCCCAAAAAGTGATTTCCCCATGCAATTTTCTATAGGGACCTTTAGTCGCAGCTATAGCCCGAACTGCTGAACGGAATTACACCAAATTTGGAAGAAAGGTAGACCTTGGTTCAGAGTCGTGCCTTTTGCTTAAATGGTGTAAATCCGTTCAGTCGTTCCTGAGAAAATCAAAATCACATATATATCTGGGCGGAGCCTAACCACACATCTCATCGTGAGATCTGATTGGCTGTCAGCACTTCATCCAAGAACTGTTGGCAGCCATCTTGGGACCAATATACATGATAGCACCTCATTAAAAAAGCATTGCAGTTAATAGAAGGTTTTAAGACTTTAGTTACATTATAAATCATTTGTTGATGGTACCATACTCATTTTAGGAATTGTGGTGTGTTCTAAGGTGATTTTACCATGTGAAAAAGCCTTCTGCTGGAATATCATGAATCATGTTTGAGAGAAAAATATTTTCTCATGATTTTCCCACAGAGGTTTGGAAGGTGACCTATAAGCTAAACTGTGAGCATATTTTGTGTAAATTCACATTATCTTTCTCAGTCATGTGAGAATGAAGTCTGACATTCTCAGCAAAACATGTACATTCAACAAGAGCAGAGACTGTCAGTTGATTCCTTTGTGTTCTACTGCAGCTTCCCAGAGTGTCCTAAAGAACAACTAGAGCACTAACAGTCCTACTTATGACAAACATATGGCACACCTGAAGCCATTTTGATTGGAATAAAGTGGCAACTCTTAAAACATTTAATTTAAAAAGGAACACAATGAGGGGGTTCGTTTTGCCATAGAAAGTATGATTAGTGCTGCAGAGAGAAAAATTAGGGCTCATTTTGAGTGACTTCTCAAATCCTCTTCTATTTCATTAAAAAATTCTGACATGCAGACTGAAACATGCACTTTCAATACCAGCAGCAGACTTCCCTGGTGAGCAGTAGCTTTACTACAGTGATCTAATGAGCAACTAGAGTGCTAACATTTAGAATTTATGGCAAATGTGTGACACATCTGAATGCCTTCTTGATGGAACCAAAGTAAACAAGCATTGAAAATGCAATAGGTCTCGCCCTTGTTTAAGTTAAAGCAATTCTGTTTGTAATTAGGTGGCTTTTTTTTAGCTTTGCTTGTATTAGTGTTTTTCAAACTCTCATGTACATAACATGCATATGTATGCATATATGTATATGTATATGTATGCATGCATTTATATTTGTATTTATATAGATATGCAGATTATATATATGTTTATATATGCATGTATATATATATACACATACATATATAAATGCATATGCATATATATGCATATATATACATATGTGCATATGTGTGCATGTAGACAGAGGTAGAGAGAGGTAGAGAGGTAGAGGTAGAGAGGTAGAGAGGTAAAGAGTAGTAGAGAGAGAGGTAGAGAGGTAGAGAGTAGAGGATGAGTAAGAGAGTAGAGAGCGAGTAGTAGAGAGTAGTAGAGAGAGTAGCAGAGAGCGAGTAGTAGAGAGTAGTAGAGTGAGTAGTAGAGAGTGAGTAGTAGAGAGTAGTAGAGAGTGAGTAGTAGAGAGTAGTAGAGAGTGGGTAGTAGAGAGTGAGTAGAAGAGAGGAGTAGAGAGTGAGTAGTAGAGAGTACCAGAGAGTGAGTAGTAGAGAGTGAGTAGTAGAGAGTGAGTAGCAAAGAGAGAGTAGTAGAGAGTAGTAGAGAGTGAGTAGTAATAGAGAGAGAGTAGTAGAGAGTGAGTAGTAGAGAGTAGTAGAGAGTGAGTAGTAGAGTGAGTAGTAGAGAGAGAGTAGTAGAGAGTGAGTAGCAGAGAGTGAGTGGTAGAGAGAGAGTAGTAGGGAGTAGTAGAGAGTGAGTAGTAGAGGGTAGTAGAGTAGTGGAGAGTGAGTAGTAGAGAGTGAGTAGTAGAGTGAGCAGTAGGGAGTAGTAGAGAGTGAGGAGTAGAGAGAGTAGTAGAGAGTAGTAGAGAGTGAGTAGTACAGAGTAGTAGAGAGTGAGTAGTAGAGAGTGAGTAGTAGAGTGAGTAGTAGAGAGAGAGTAGTAGGGAGTAGTAGAGTAGTAGAGAGTGAGTAGTAGAGTGAGCAGTAGAGAGTAGTAGAGAGTGAGTAGTAATAATAATAATAATATGAAATTTGTAATGCGCTCAGCTTACCCAGGGGCGTCCCTGGTAGAGAGTAGTAGAGAGTGAGTAGCAGAGAGAGTAGAGTAGTAGTAGAGAGTGACTAGTAGAGTGAGTAGTAGAGAGTAGTAGAGAGCGAGTAGTAGAGACTGAGTAGTGGAGAGTGAGTAGTACAGAGTAGTAGAGAGCGAGTAGTAGAGAGTGAGTGGTAAAGAGTAGTAGAGAGTGAGTAGTAGAGAGAGAGTAGTAGAGTAGTAGAGAGTTAGTAGTAGAGAGTAGTAGAGTGAGTAGTAGAGTAGTAGAGAGTGAGTGGTAGAGAGTAGTTAAGAGTAGTAGAGAGTGAGTAGTAGAGTGAGAAGTAGAGTGAGTAGTAGTGAGTAGTAGAGAGAGTAGTAGAGAGTAGTAGAGTAGTAGAGAGTAGTAGAGTAGTAGAGAGTGAGTAGTAGAGAGTGAGTAGTAGAGAGAGAGTAGTAGAGAGAGTAGTAGAGAGTGAGTAGTAGAGAGTAGTAAAGTGAGTAGTAGAGAGGGAGTAGTAGAGAGAGAGTAGTAGAGTAGTAGAGAGTGAGTAGTATAGTGTAGTAGAGTAGTCGAGTGAGTAGTAGAGAGTGAGTAGTAGAGAGTGAGTAGTAGAGAGTAGTAGTAGAGAGTGAGTAGTGGAGAGTGAGTAGTATAGAGTAGTAGCGAGTGAGTAGTAGAGAGTCAGTTGTTTAATTTAAAAGGAACACAATGAGGGGGTTCATTTTGTCATCGAAATTATGATTAGTGCTGAAAAAAGATAAATTAGGGCACATTTTGATTGACTTCTCAAATCCTCTTCTATTTCATTAAAATATTCTGACATGCAGACTGAAACACGCACTTTCAATACCAGCAGCAGACATCCCTGGTGAGCAGTAGCTTTACTACAGTGATCTAATAAGCAACTAGAGTGCTAACATTCCGAATTTATGGCAATTGTGTGACACATCTGAATGCCTTCTTGATGGAATCAAAGTAAAAAACTGATTGTATTTCCTAGTGAGGAGACATTAGTAAATGAGGAAATTAGGAAACTTCATAACAAATAAGTCTCCCAAGATGGCCATCAGAGACAAAAGAGTCCAAATGTAGCACAAATATCACCCAGATGTAGTCCAAGTATAGTCCAATGACAGCATGTCCCAGAGTGTTCTAAAGAACAACTAGAGCGCTAACAGTCTTACTATGACAAAAGTATGGCACACCTGAAGCCATCTTGATTGGAAAAAAGTGGTAACACTTAAAACATTTAATTTGCAAAGGAACAAAATGAGGGGGTTCATTTTGAAATAGAAATTATGATTAATGCTTCAGGAAGAAAAATTAGGGCACATTTTGACTTTTCAAATCCTCTTCTATTTCATTAATAAATATTCTGACATGCAGACTGAAACATGCACTTTGAATACCAGCAGCAGACTTCCCTGGTGAGCAGTAGCTTTACTACAGTGATCTAATGAGCAGCTAGAGTGCTACCATTCAGAATGTATGGCAAATGTGTCATACATCTGAATGCCTTCTTGATGGAACCAAAGTAAACAAGCATTGAAAATGAAATAGGTCTCGCCCTCGTTTAAGTTAAAGCAATTCTGTTTGCAATTAGGTGGCTTTTCAGCTTTGCTTGTATTAGTGTTTTTCAAACTTTCATGTACATAGCATGCATATGTATGCATATAGGTATATGTATGCTTGCATTTATATTTGTATTTATATAGATATGAAGATTATATATATGTTTATATATGTATGTATATATATATATATATACACATACATATATATCAATGTATATGCATATATATGCATATATATATAGGTGCATATGTGTGCGTGTATAGAGAGGTAGAGGTGTAGATGTAGAGGTGTAGAGGTAGAGAGGTAGAGGTAGAGAGGTAGAGAGTAGTAGAGAGAGAGGTAGAGTGTGAGTAATAGAGAGTAGAGAGTAAGTAGTAGAGAGTAGTAGAGTGAGTAGCAGAGAGTGAGTAGCAGAGAGTGAGTAGCAGAGAGTACTAGAGAGTGAGTAGTAGAGAGTGAGTAGCAGAGAGTATTAGAGAGGAAGAACTAGAGAGGGAGTAGTAGAGGCTGAGTAGTAGAGAGTAGTAGCGAGAGTAAAAGAGAGTAGTAGAGAGTGAGTAGTAGAGTGAGTAGTAGAGAGTAGTAGAGAGAGTAGTAGAGAGTGAGTAGTAAAGTAGTAGTGAGTGAGTAGTAGAGAATGAGTAGTAGAGAGTAGTAGAGAGAAGTAGTAGAGAGGGTAGTAGAGAGTGAGTAGTAGAGAGTGAGTAGTAGAGAGTGAGTAGTAGAGAGAGTAGTAGAGAGTGAGTAGTAGAGAGTAGTAGAGAGTGAGTAGTAGAGAGAGAGTAGTAGAGAGAAAGTAGAGAGAGAGAGTAGTAGAGAGTGAGTAGTAGAGAGTAGTGGAGTAGAGGAGAGTGAGTAGCAGAGTGAGTAGTAGAGAGCAGTAGAGAGCAAGTAGTAGAGAGTGTGTAGTAGAGAGTGAGTAGAAGAGAGTAGTAGAGAATGAGTAAAAGAGAGAGTAGTAGAGAGTGAGAAGTAGAGAGAGTAGTAGAGTAGTAGAGAGTGAAAAATAGAGTGAGTAGTAGAGAGTAGTTGAGAGCGAGTAGTAGAGGGTGAGTAGTGGAGAGTGAGCAGTAGAGAGTAGTAGAGAGCGAGTAGTAGAGAGTGAGTAGTAGAGAGTGAGTAGTAGAGAGTAAGTGGTAGAGAGTGAGTGGTAGAGAGAGAGTAGTAGAGTGAGTAGTATAGAGTAGTAGAGTGAGTAGTAGAGAGTGAGTAGTAGAGAGTTAGTAGAGTAGTAGAGAGTGAGTGGTAAAGAGTAGTAGAGTGATTAGTTGAGAATAGTAGAGAGTGAGTAGTAGAGAGTGAGTAGTGGAGAGTGAGTAGTAGAGAGTAGTAGAGTGAGTAGTAGAGAGAGATTAGTAGAGTAGTAGAGTGTGAGTGGTAAAGAGTAGTAGAGTGAGTAGTAGAGAGAGAAGTAGAGTAGTAGAGAGTGAGAAGTAGAGAGTGAGTAGTAGAGAGTGAGTGGTAGAGAGTGAGTAGTGGAGAGTGAGTAGTAGAGAGTAGTAGAGAGCAAGTAGTAGAGAGTGAGTAGTCGAGAGTAGTAGAGAGTGAGTAGTAGAGAGAGAGTAGTAGAGAGCGAGTAGTACAGAGTGAGTAGTAGAGAGTGAGTAGTAGAGAGTAGTAGAGTGAGTAGTAGAGAGTGAGTAGTAGAGAGTAGTAGAGTGAGTAGTAGAGAGAGAGTAGTAGAGAGTGAGTGGTAAAGAGTAGTAGAGTGAGTAGTAGAGAGAGAAGTAGAGTAGTAGAGAGTGAGAAGTAGAGAGTGAGTAGTAGAGAGTGAGTGGTAGAGAGTGAGTAGTGGAGAGTGAGTAGTAGAGAGTAAGTAGAGAGCAAGTAGTAGAGACTGAGTAGTAGAGAGTAGTAGAGAGTGAGTAGTAGAGAGAGAGTAGTAGAGAGTGAGTAGTACAGAGTGAGTAGTAGAGAGTGAGTAGTAGAGAGTAGTAGAGAGAGTAGTAGAGTGAGTAGTAGAGTAGTAGAGAGTGAGTGGTAAAGAGTAGTAGAGTGAGTAGTAGAGAGTAGTAGAGAGTGAGTAGTAGAGAGAGTAGTAGAGAGTAGTAGAGAGTGAGTAGTAGAGAGTGAGTAGTAGAGAGTAGTAGAGAGTGAGAAGTAGAGAGTGAGTAGTGGATAGTGAGTAGTAGAGTAGTAGAACGCAAGTAGTAGAGAGTGAGTAGTAGAGTGAGTAGTAGAGAGTGAGTAGTAGAGAGAGAGTAGTAGAGAGTAGTAGAGAGCGAGTAGTAGAGAGTGAGTAGTAGAGAGTGAATAGTAGAGAGTGAGTAGTAGAGAGTGAGTAGTAGAGAGTAGTAGAGTGAGTAGTAGAGAGAGAGTAGTAGAGAGTAGTAGAGTGAGTAGTAGAGTAGTAGAGAGTGAGTGGTAGAGAATAGTAGAGTATTAGTGAGTAGTAGAGAGTGAGTAGTAGAGAGAGAGTAGTAGAGAGTGAGTAGTAGAGAGTGAATAGTAGAGTAGTAGAGAATGAGTAGTAGAGAGTGAGTAGTAGAGTAATAGAGTAGTAGAGAGTGAATAGTAGAGAGTAGTAGAGAGTGAGTAGTAGAGAGTAGCAGAGAGTGAGTAGTAGAGTAGTAGAGAGTAGTCAGTCAGTATCAGTCAGTCAGTCAGTGTCAGTCAATCAGTGTCAGTCAGTGTCAGTTAGTCAGTGTCAGTCAATCAGTGTCAGTCAGTGTCAGTCAGTCAGTCAGTGTCAGTCAGAGTCAGTCAATCGGTGTCAGTCATGTCAGTGTCAGTCAATCAGTGTCAGTCAGTGTCAATCTGTCAGTGTCAGTCAATCAGTGTCAGTCAGTGGCAATCTGTCAGTCAGTCAGTGTCAGCTAGAGCAGCTCTGCTGACCTGGTTCTCTTGCTCTAAAGCAGCTCTGCTGTCCTGGTTCTCTCCCTCTAAAGCAGCTCTGCTGACCTGGTTTCTCTGGCTCTACAGCAGGTCTGCTGACCTGGTTCTCTGGCTCTACAACAGCTCTGCTGACCTAGTTCTTAGCTACAGAGCAGCTCTGCTGATCTGGTTCTCTGGCTCTACAACAGCTCTGCTGACCTGGTTCTCTGGCTCTAAAGCAGCTCTGCTGACATGGTTCTCTGGCTCTAGAGCAGCTCTGCTGACCTGATTCTCTCCATCTAGAGCAGCTCTGCTGACCTGGTTCTCTCCCTCTAAAGCAGCTCTACTGACCTGGTTTCTATGGCTCTACAGCAGCTCTGCTGACCTGGTTCTCTGGCTCTACAGCAGCTCTGCTGACCTGGTTCTTAGGCTCTAGAGCAGCTCTGCTGACCTTGTTCTCTGGCTCTAAAGCAGCTCTGCTGACCTGGTTCTATGGCTCTAAAGCAGCTCTGCTGACCTGGTTCTCTGGCTCTAAAGCAGCTCTGCTGACCTGGTTCTCTGGCTCTAAAGCCGCTCTGCTGGCCTGGTTCTCTGGTTCTAAAGCAGCTCTGCTGACCTGGTTCTCTCCCTCTAAAGCAGCTCACCCGACTTCGCGAAAATATATTTAAAAATAATATAAGTTTATTATAAGTACAAATATGTTATTTTTATGACTATCTTAGATAATCTCTTCCCCTAATATGTATATTAAAGACACATAAATATCATTTTGGAACATAACATTTTTTTGCGGGAGTCGCGCACCCAGCGCACCCCAGAACGTATATGACGTCACGCAGGACCCGCCACCACGCAAGCATCTTGTACCGTAATGCGCATGTGTCGCGAATGCGCGGGAGCAGGAGTCGCGGACTGGTCGCATATCGCGCACATCACGTAATATTAAATGTATATGATGTAACTGAAAAACACGCAGCCGTCGCACACCGTACGCGGATCCTTCACGAGTTTTTTAAAATAGCGGCTAGAATCCTCGCACCCACTGTGATGTGTAAGTTTTGAGTGCGCAACTCCGAAAATTTTTGGGAAAAAACATTTTAAAAAAAGAAAATAATATAAATATATTAAAATAAAAAATGAAAACAAAAAAATTAATCAATATTTCAGTTTGATTTTTTTGTTGTTGCAATTTTCAGAAAAATATGTAATGGCATTTAATGAATAAAATATTTATAAATGAACAGTTAAAAAACTGTAGAAAACCAGTACAAAAAAATAGGTATAACTACCATCACACTTAAAAATTTGCATTAAAAAAACTTTTGAAATTCAATTAAAAAAAACATAGGTTTCAGGGGTGTTATAGTTAGCTGGCCATTTCACTCGTACAAAACCATAGAAATTCCTCTTTTATTATTAGCTCTGCTAACTATAACTCGCGCGCCCGCAATGCACTGCTGATGATGTCACATATTGCATCATTCATGACATGGTCAGTGACATCACTGATGACATCACTGATGACATCTCAAATGACATAACCGATGACATCATCCATGTGACAATCTGATACACCTCATGATACACTAGTATAACCTTTCATCACTCACTGTAAAATACAGAGTACCATATTTGAAACCATTGACACACCAATACCAGTTACTACATACCCACTCACTGATTCCTAAGTCTAAGTCTACACACACAACTACCCATTCAACAACAGAATCATTTATACATGCGGTCACTAATTAATAGAACACTATCAAATGCACTTATACACATATATGGACATTGACACATCAGCAGTCATCTTAGTCGGTTATGCAGTCATCCTACTCACTCATAAAAAAAATTAATCACACTTACATTGACTCACTTACACAATTATCCAAAAACACCTCATTTATTCAAACACATAGTAACTCAAAAGTTAAAATGTTAAAAAATCACCATTACAATTATACACTCATTCATATAGTTACTCTCACAATCACTGACTCTTACACATATTTACATACACCAACTCTCATATACAAGGCCTTTTATTGTTTTACTTTGTTGAAGATGTACAACTAAAACATATATTCGCACACCAACACACAAATAAATACACTCAGTCACCCAAACAACTGTTTCCACATGCACTCTTAAACCTATACACCTAGTCAATCAACCATTCACACATCTATGCATAGTTACAAACACCACATCCAACCACACACAAACTCAGTGTCCCATACAAATACTCACCCAACTAATCAATAACTAATATACACACTCATGTAGTTAGTGACCAACTGATGCAGCATGTTATACAACAATAGAGATAGTGATGCACACATTCACATAGTTTAGTTACTAATCCATGTATTAAGTGAGACACTTAATTACTCACTTGAACAGACAGTCAGACAGCTACTAAATCCTCCATCCATTAAATTTCAAACTAAACTACATTCACTGGATGATGTCATCAGTGATGTCATCAGCGATGTCATTTGAGATGTCATCAGTGATGTCATCAGTGATGTCACTGACCATGTCATGAATGATGCAATATGTGACATTATCAGCAGTGCATTGCGGGCGCGCGAGTTATAGTAAGCAGAACTAACTATAACGGAGGAATTTCTATGGTTTTGTACGAGTGAAATGGCCAGCTAACTATAACACCCCTGAAACCTATGTTTTTTATTGTGAATATATATATATTCACTGAAAAAAACATAGGTTTCATGCACGTTATAGTTAGGAATTGGCATTTAAAAACCTTAGAAATTCACTGAAAAAACCATAGGTTTCAGGGGCGTTATAGTTAGCTGGACATTTCCCTCATACAAAACCCTAGAAATTCCCCCGTTATAGTTAGTTCAGCTAACTATAACTCGCGCCCCCGCAATGCACTGCTGATGACGTCACATATTACATCACTCATGACATGGTCAGTGACATCACTGATGACATCTCAAATGACATCACTGATGACATCACTGATGACGTCATCCAGTGAGTCTGTGTTTCTGTAAAATTTAAATATGTTTAATATATATAGGGAAAGGCCTATGGAAGAATGAGTGGGTGTATAAGAATGTGAATGGATGATTTAGTAGGTGCGTGACTGACTATATAAGTGAGTCATTAAACGTATCTTACTGCAGACTAGTGACTAAACTGTGTGAATGTATGTATCTGTCTATCTGTTGGTGTATAAGTGGCTGCATGGTTTTGTGAATAGCTATATGAGTGTCTATATGGGTTATTTATTGGTTGTCTGAGTATCTGAATGGGTGTCTGAGTGTTTGTGTGGGTAGGGTGTGTATGACTCTGTGCATAGATGTGTGAGTGAGTGATTCTATGGTGCATGGTTTTAAGAGTGCATATGTGATGGACTGTATGGGTGGGTGAGTGTGTGTATGGTTGTGTTAGTGATTGAATGTATATCTCAGTGGTACATGTGTCAGTAACTACATATGTGAAAGGCAGTGTATATGTGTGTAAGAGTATATAACTGGCTATATGTGAGAGTGTGTGTTTGCGAGAGTGGCTGTATGGATGAGTGTGTGCTTGTATCAGTAACTGTATAAGAGCGTCAGAATGTGGTAGTATTTTTATGAGTAAGTGAACTTGTGTGTATAACTGTATAGGTGAGTAAATTGGAGTGTGATTAATTATTTGCATGACTGACTAGGTGTGTGAGTACGTCTATGGATGATTGGCGGTGTCTGAGTGTCTATATAGGTGTATAATTGCATATGATAGTCCTGTACTGAGTGACTGTAATTATGTGTGACTGTACAGGTGAGTGAGTGGAGGTGTGTGTAGACCTAAGAGTCAATGAGTGGGTATGTAGTTATTGGTATTGGAGTATCTATGGTTCTGAGAATGGCTGTCTGAAATTTTGAGTCGGTATATCAAAGGTTATATTAGAGTGTGAGAAGATGCACTAATTTATCACATGGATGATGTCATCAGTGATGTCATTTGAGATGTCATCAGTGATGTCATCAGTGATGTCACTGACCATGTCATGAATGATGCAATATGTGACATTATCAGCAGTGCATTGCGGGCGCGCGAGTTATAGTAAGCAGAACTAACTATAACGGAGGAATTTCTATGGTTTTGTACGAGTGAAATGGCCAGCTAACTATAACACCCCTGAAACCTATGTTTTTTTCTGTGAATATATATATTCACTGAAAAAACCATAGGTTTCATGCACGTTATAGTTAGGAATTGGCATTTAAAAAACCTTAGAAATTCACTGAAAAAACCATAGGTTTCAGGGGCGTTATAGTTAGCTGGACATTTCCCTCATACAAAACCCTAGAAATTCCCCCGTTATAGTTAGTTCAGCTAACTATAACTCGCGCCCCCGCAATGCACTGCTGATGATGTCACATATTACATCACTCATGACATGGTCAGTGACATCACTGATGACATCTCAAATGACATCACTGATGACATCACTGATGACGTCATCCAGTGAGTCTGTGTTTCTGTAAAATTTAAATATGTTTAATATATATAGGGAAAGGCCTATGGAAGAATGAGTGGGTGTATAAGAATGTGAATGGATGATTTAGTAGGTGCGTGACTGACTATATAAGTGAGTCATTAAACGTATCTTACTGCAGACTAGTGACTAAACTGTGTGAATGTCTGTATCTGTCTATCTGTTGGTGTATAAGTGGCTGCATGGTTTTGTGAATAGCTATATGAGTGTCTATATGGGTTATTTATTGGTTGTCTGAGTATCTGAATGGGTGTCTGAGTTTTTGTGTGGGTAGGGTGTGTATGACTCTGTGCATAGATGTGTGAGTGAGTGATTCTATGGTGCATGGTTTTAAGAGTGCATATGTGATGGACTGTATGGGTGGGTGAGTGTGGGTATGGTTGTGTTAGTGATTGAATGTATATCTCAGTGGTACATGTGTCAGTAACTACATATGTGAAAGGCAGTGTATATGTGTGTAAGAGTATATAACTGGCTATATGTGAGAGTGTGTGTTTGCGAGAGTGGCTGTATGGATGAGTGTGTGCTTGTATCAGTAATTGTATAAGAGCGTCAGAATGTGGTAGTATTTTTATGAGTAAGTGAACTTGTGTGTATAACTGTATAGGTGAGTAAATTGGAGTGTGATTAATTATTTGCATGACTGGCTAGGTGTGTGAGTACGTCTATGGATGATTGGCGGTGTCTGAGTGTCTATATAGGTGTATAATTGCATATGATAGTCCTGTACTGAGTGACTGTAATTATGTGTGACTGTACAGGTGAGTGAGTGGAGGTGTGTGTAGACCTAAGAGTCAATGAGTGGGTATGTAGTTATTGGTATTGGAGTATCTATGGTTCTGAGAATGGCTGTCTGAAATTTTGAGTCGGTATATCAAAGGTTATATTAGAGTGTGAGAAGATGCACTAATTTATCACATGGATGATGTCATCAGTGATGTCATTTGAGATGTCATCAGTGATGTCATCAGTGATGTCACTGACCATGTCATGAGTGATGTAATATGTGACGTCATCAGCAGTGCATTGCGGGGGCGCGAGTTATAGTTAGCTGAACTAACTATAACGGGGAAATTTCTAGGGTTTTGTATGAGGGAAATGTCCACCTAACTATAATGCCCCTGAAACCTATGGTTTTTTCAGTGAATTTTTAAGGTTTTTTAAATGCCAATTCCTAACTATAACGTGCATGAAACCTATGGTTTTTTCAATGAATTTCAAAGGTTTTTTAAATGCTAATTCCTATCTATAATTTATCAGTAAAGGTATGATGTTTAATGATTTTCAGTGGATTTCAAAATTTTTCTATTTCAGTCTGTCAATTCCTTTAATTATGTTTTTTTAAAATTAATTTCATCACCTTTTTTTAACGTATTTTTTCAATTAATTCTTTTCAAAATTAAAAAATATTATTTGTTTTTATTGGGTTTTAAAAAAAAATTGTTAATGTTTTAAAATATATATTTTTTAAAATTTTTAAACCATATTTTCGAAACTTTATTTTTCATTTTATTTTTTTCCCTTTTTGCACCCTAAGCGCACCCTTCAAGGCCCGTACGTGTTTAGTGCGCGATCACACTGCGACCGGTACGCGACTCCAAGCCAATACGCGTCACGTACGATGCACGTTACGCGACACTGGCGCGCTTCCGCGATGCGTCATATGCGTGTATGACGCGGTGGGTGCGCGAATCCCGCAAAATATTTTACATTTAAAAAAACATATATATATATGTATTTCATGTGAATATTAATTGAAGACAAACTCTAAACTACTCATAAAAGTAATATATTTTTACATTTAATCCTATATTCTTTTTAAATTCAATTTCGCGAATGCACGCTGGGTGCGTGCTGCCTATGCGCACGGTCCGCAGATCCCATGTGACCTGAACAAAAGAGATTTGATTGGTTCATTACACTTCCTGCAAGATATGTCAAAGGGTGCTCTCCCGTGGCGATCCAACAAAGAAATACTCATGTGGCACAGCGAGCATGAAAAAGCATCTCAAAACCATGCATCCAATAAACTTGGCACGTGAAGAGTGCCGAAGACTGAGAGTTCTTCCTGGACCTTCACAGACATCATCACAGCCAAGTACTTCCCGCGTCCATCCATCGGACCAGCACTTGAACATCCGTCCTCAGTTTGCCACACTGAAAGTACTCTGCTTGAAGTGTAATGCAGTGCTATGCTACGGAGAGCAGTCTATTGACTTAATTTGCAGGATGCAAGAAAGTCATCAGTATCAGGTTTTTTTTTTTACCCTGAAGTTCATTGTTTTGTTCCTCCAGTTCTGTTTTTTTCTTTTATTTCAAGAAAACCCCCCAAAAATTAAAAATTGTTCAAAAAACCAAAAAAAATATATAAAAGAAAAAAGAAGAAAAAAAAAGTTCTTGTAAGAACTAACTTTCCTGGTTTAAAAAAAGAGCTATATTTGTTTGTAGGTGTGTGAAAGTTTAGATGAATGTATGTGTAGTATGTGATTGACTGAATGAATGCATTAATAGCTAATGGTGAATGAATAAGTGCAGAACTATGAGGAAGTGCTGCAGCATCACACAGTAACCTCTTTAACTGCAGTGTGCTGTAGTACTTCCGAAGCACAGGGATGCAACATATGTACATTAATATGTTGCAAATCTATGCTTCTATCTGCACGGCTGCTTAAATTGCAGTCATGTGGTGACACAGGCACCCTTGCACCATAGTGCAAGGATATCTATGTCATGTGCTGTTTGTTTTTGTGCAGAAAGACACACCTTCCTGCACAAAAACAATCAATAAACGTATTTTTCTCCTTCAATGTATGTTAAACATTTTAGCATGCATTGAAGATTTAAAAATGAGGAGAAAAGAATACAATTCTCCTTGTTCTGCTTCCGTACACCAATTACAGAATGGTGCAGCATTCACACAGATATCGAGATTTATGATTTCTGATAAATCTGGAGATGTGTCTTGTTCTATGAGTATTCAGTGCAATCATACACAACAACACTTATAGAACAACCTTTTAACGCAAAGTGGTGCGTATGATGAGGTTGTATTTACATGGAGTAGAAAAAGTACACAGAGCGCCTTTTCCTCTCTTTGTAAATATGAAAGAGTACCTTGCGCAATAACTATGTTACAAAAACTGACATATTTCTGTTTTAAAATTGCTTCCGAATAATTTAAGGTAAGCACAGAGTTTGGCTGCAAAGATGCTCAAAGAAGAATGATTGAAATGATTGCGGTCCTTCGATAGGTACAATGGGAAACATTATGAACCACTCAATTCTGTTTTTTTGCAGGTCACATAATATCCAGTAACAGAGAGATTTCAAAACTGCATCGGTATAAACAGAGTGTTTTAAAAAAGTTTTTCAATCTTTGTAGGTTCTTGCATATCTGCCCATTCTGCATATTTATATTTACTTAAACTTACCTTCACAGTAATAGAAATTAAAAATGGTATACATTTTTTTCAGATTTTTTTTTGCAATAAAAATAGATGTTAACCTGATTATTTTGGAATTAGGATCTGTAAAGAAAAGAAAAGATAGTTATAACTTGTAATAATATATTTTTTACAACACAGCATAATTTCAACAAAGTAATTTGTTTGCCTTTTTTGCTGTTCTCAGAATATATTGAATTTCACTAGAAATAGTGATTTCAATCGTACTCATCAAATGCTTATGGCTAACAAAATTTTATAAGTTTAACTTACAAAAACTGTAAATGTTGTCGCATAAAAATATTCACCGAGTCAATGAGCACAAAAAAGTCCATAATTCAAACATATAGCTTTCCTTGAGGCCAAATGGTATTTTTGCACTCCTTTTTATGTAATTTGTACAATGATAGTCCTATTAAATGATAATAATACATTTCTCAGAGAGTGAATCATCTTCCTAAAACTTTGACTTTAAAAAAATTAGGTAGGAATTCAGTAATTCCCTAGGTAAACGTTGTTTGAAAACCAACTGGGAATCATTACAAAGTGTCCAGCCTTTGTCACATTTTAGATAGGCAGTGGAATGTCCAGATGTGGTGGAAGGACCATCATGGAAAATTATAGCAATTGCTACAAAAGTCCTTCCTGATATTGATACTTGTGTTACTACAAATTGCTTTATTAAAGTATCCCATTTTCTTCCATCAGCTGTACAACGTTTCATCATTAAAATTATGTATTGTCCATATTTTTTTAAAAATAATGTGGATAACATTTCTGATTTGCATTCGCTACACTCCATGTTTTGATTTGCACCTATAACTAATTTATTGAAAGAAACTGATTTACAGTCTGGTAATGTTACATACAGAAATCGTTCAGTGTCTACATTAGTGGAACATGTACACATGCAATTTTCACAATGATGTTCCCATTTGTAAGAAAGGCCAAAAATATTTTCTATTTCTACACCTTCATTTTCAAAAATGGTAAGCATATACATGAAAAATTCCTGAGCATCTTGTTGGATATTTTGTGTAAATTGTGTTGAACCAGAACACACATCCAAAAGATTATGAACATCTGAAACAGATTGTATTTTACTTGTATCTGTTGTCAATTTTTCAAAAACAGAATGCAACAGAGAACAAAATCTTTGTTGCCGATTCTGCATAATTTGTTCTTGCAAACCTTCAAGATAAAAAACAACATTGACCACTACATTTGCATAGCAGTTGACACCTGAACTATTTTCAAACTGATAACCAACAACCTCTTCAACAGTGTTCAATTTCTTTTTACTTGCAATCACAACATTATCTTGTGCTATTCCCTTCTCAACACCTTCAGAACAGATACTCTCAAACCTTCTTTTTCGACCAACCACACGCTTTTCAAATACAGGATATTGACCTAAATTTGGAGCATACACCCTTCTTAACCTATTATACTCTTTTAAAGTTTGCATCTGCAGTAACCTCTGTCTCATCAAAATCAATCAAAAACAAACCAGATAATGTTCTGACTCACGACAAAGCAACATATGCCATACCCTCTTTAAATACAGTAGATCCAATGTTCACCAATGCACTGTCTACACTTAATCCTTGAGATTTATGAATAGTCACTGCATATGCCAGAGAAAATGGAAATTGTTTCCTATGGACATATAAATCTTTAACAAGCAAAAAACAAACGGAAAACGACCAATTTCTTTAACTTCTTCAGTCTAATCAAATGTAATTTTTAAAAATTCAATTCCTTCTTTTTTCTGATAATTAACAAAATCTACCACTTTACCCATTGCGCCATTAACTAACCCTTTCTCTACATCCAAATTTCGCCTTAAAATTACCCGACAGTTTACACACGCATACAGTGTCTTTTCTAAACCAGCTGTTTTAGATATTTTTTTTCTAAAGAATCCAGTTTAGTTTTCAACTTTCCCGTCAAAATAATAGTGATTCCTTCATGCTCTATTTTATCGATGGCTTCCATTTTTATAATTTCTTCATTTTCCAGTTTCAATAGTTCTTCGTTGAATATGGAACACTCTCGCAGTGTTGGCATTAGGCAGATCACTGATTTCTTTTCAGCAATTTTCATGTACACTTTTGCAAGAACTACATTTTCATTTGGAAAGACATTGCAAAGTAATCGACTTTCCAAAGCTTGTTTGCCATGTTTTGTAAGAATTCCAATTCTTATATCTTGAAGAATACTTCCATATTTAGCATTATTTGCCTGTCGCATATTTGTTGTCAGTTCTTTGTATTCAAAATTAGTCCAAATGTTCACATTACCAACACTACCAAGAGACTTTCTGGTATCTTCATGTGCAAGTGTTTTAAATACCGGTTGTCCTTTTACTGGAGTGAGTTGCAATAGATCTCCAAAAACTATGACGTGTTTTCCTCCAAATAACACGTCATACTCTGTTTTTAGAATTTGTTGCATTCTTAAATGCACAAAGGCAAGCATCAAGTTTGAGAAAATGCTCACCTCATCAATAATGAGCAGTTTCATTTTCTTCAAGACTCTTGAAACTTCACAACAAGCTTCTCCAGATAGCTTGTGGTATTCCAATTTGTTCTCATGCTCTACTGGTAGCATTAGTAAACGTTGAAAAGTAATTCCTTTAATGTTATGTGCTGCCAACCCAGTTGGAGCAGTGACAACACAAGACAAATGCGACTCAGTTGTTTTCTGCAGATAACTTGTAATTACTTTAATTAAGAAACTTTTTCCTGTTCCATCTTGACCACTCAAATACATTCGGATAGGTTGAAATGATGTACATGAGCACCCTTTCTTTTCATGAAGTAATCCATGGTCAATCTGTTCTTTCACTTGTTGATATATTTGTTTCTGTTCAACATTTAGGTGCCGATCACGATCCGGTAAAAATATAGCCCGTACGACTCGTATCCGGTCTTTTTACCGTACGAATCGTACAAGTGCCGTACAAACTGCCAATTACGATTCGCATGGGAAAAAGACCATACGAATCGCATTGGGAATTATTCCCCACACGTCCTCGGGTCGGAAAATGTGTCCGACACGTCCTCGGACGATTTACCGTACAAATGTGAAAAGTGAAGTCCGACCGCGGAATCACGATCCATCCCGTGCGTCCGATTTTACAACCGCATGGAAAAAACACCGTCCGCACCGAACTCCCATAGCGACCATGGAGACATGTGCCCGCATACGCGCCCAACACTCCCCCCAGCCCCCGTACGTTCGAGTCGTACCCCCGTGTATGTACACCCCCACCCGTGTATGTACACCCGTGTACGTGTCGTACCCCCCCGTGTACGTTCGTGTCGTACCTCCCCCGTATTTACACCCGTGTACGTTCGTGTCGTCCCCCCTGGGTATGGACAGCCGTGTACGTGTCGTACCCCCGTGTATGTACACCCGTGTACGTGTCGTACCCCCGTGTATGTACACCCGTGTACGTGTCGTACTCCCCGTGTATGTACACCTGTGTACGTGTCGTACCCCCCTGTATGTACACCCGTGTACGTGTCGTACCCCCCCGTATGTACACCCGTGTACGTGTCGTACCCCCCCTGTATGTACACCCGTGTACGTGTCGTACCCCCCTGTATGTACACCCGTGTACGTGTCGTACCCCCCGTGTATGTACACCCGTGTACGTGTCGTACCCCCCCCCTGTATGTACACCGTGTACGTGTCGTACCCCCCGTGTACGTTCGTGTCGTACCTCCCCCGTATTTACACCCGTGTACGTTCGTGTCGTCCCCCCGGGTATGGACAGCCGTGTACGTGTCGTACCCCCGTGTATGTACACCCGTGTGCGTGTCGTACCCCCCCTGTATGTACACCCCTGTACATGTCGTACCCACCCTGTATGTACACCCCTGTACGTGTCGTACCCCCGGTGTATGTACACCCCTGTACGTGTTGTACCCCTGTGTATGTACACCCGTGTACGTGTCGTACCCCCCCTGTATGTACACCCCTGTACGTGTTGTACCCCCGTGTATGTACACCCCTGAACGTGTCGTACCCCCCGTGTATGTACACCGGAGTACGTGTCGTACCCCCCGTGTATGTACACCCCTGTACGTGTCCAACCCTCCCCCCTCTACGTTCGTGTCATACCCCCGTGTATCTACACCCGTGTATGTTAGAGTCGTACCCCCACCCGCGTATGCATGGAGCGTACCCCCACCACAACATTCTAAGTACGGAGCGCACCCCAGGCCCCAACATCACAACCGCATGTACGAGTCGTACCAAGCCACACACAAGGACAGCACTGTACAACAAAATGGCCCATGTACACACCGTACACACGCTAAAAACGCACGTACACAACCAGGACAAACCAAAACGACACAAGAATACACCATTCGAATGGCACAAAGCCACTAAACATGTCCAACAACAACTAAAACAACACATTCACTGACCTGCAACTGCCAAAAACAAACAGAGGCCCAAAACACCACCACTCCTTATAACACACCCACCCAAAGTTCAAACACAGCCACACCCACCAATGGACCAATAAAAAGGGCCAACACACAGAAACCATGAGCCTTTGCAACAGACTCACTGCTGCCAGACCCCACAGACAACCTACAGCACCATACTAGAAGCTTTACCACACCTTACATTTGCACACCTTCACACACACACCTTCACAAACACCCCCTCATCACATTCACACACACACCTGCAATACCACACCCACACACCCACAACCATCCACACACACACCCCCACCATCCACACCCACACCCCTCACCATGCCCACTAACAAGAATCCAAAGTTCACTAGCCGAGAGTTGGAGGTCCTTGTCGATGAAATCCTCAGAGTCGAGCCACACCTCTTTGGAACATTGGTCAGACAGACCAGCATGTCAGCAAAAACAGCCATGTGGCAGACCATCGTCGATGCTGTGAATGCTGTTGCGGACACCAGAAGGAACAAGCAGGAATGCCAAGCCAGGTGGTACGATCTGCGGAGGAGGGTCCGAGCCAAGATGACGGATGAACACAACCAGGCCAACGTCACTGGAGGAGGGCAGTCCCGCAGACCCGTACACTACCATCCCTGGGAGGAGAGGGTGATGGCCATACTGCCGGTGGAGACAGTGGAGGGATTAGGAGGACTCCGAGACCCGGGTGAGTACACAAACAACGCACCTCACATGGGGGGAACGTCATCCACAACCAAACTCACAAACAGGCACGCAACCACCCCAAGCTATCGCATGACTCAACCACACTCCATGAACACGCACATGCCACTGGCGCCACCATGCCCCATGCACCCAGCTGGACAATGTCAAGTCACAGGCCACAGAAGACACCAACACATGACACGGTAACCCGGATGGCGGGAGGGTGGGCCCCAAAAATCACATAGTGCAACTAAGAAGCAGACAACAATGCCCTCTGCCCATATGGCCTAGGTCACAGCCAGACAAACAGTGTGTCCCCACACAGGAAAGACTTGCCAGCAAATGGCGGACGCCTTGCATTAACACATGGGGGTGAAGGCACGTTTTTGCACATGACAGCAGCTAATGAACAGGCAACACTGTGAAAGAGTGGCAGCACACACCACCACAGCAGAAGCGCAGACACAGACACTACACCCAATGGGTGCTTGGAGATCAGAAACAAACTCACAGCAACAATCCAAGGGCCATTCAAAGAACTGCTAACAGTGTGTGCCCAGGAAGCTGGGCTGAGGTGACAGAGGGTGACACACAGAGGGAGGGAGAGGGGGACAGAGAGGGAGGGAGACACAGGGAGACGGACAGAGGGAGGAGGCCGACACACAGAGGGAGGGAGAGGGGGACAGAGAGGGAGGGAGACACAGGGAGACGGACAGAGGGAGGAGGCCGACACACAGAGGGAGGGAGAGGGGGACAGAGAGGGAGGGAGACACAGGGAGACGGACAGAGGGAGGAGGCCGACACACAGAGGGAGGGAGAGGGGGACAAAGAGGGAGTGAGACACAGGGAGACGGACAGAGGGAGGAGGCCGACACACAGAGGGAGGGAGTGGGGGACAGAGAGGGAGGGAGACACAGGGAGACGGACAGAGGGAGGAGGCCGACACACAGAGGGAGGGAGAGGGGGACAGAGAGGGAGTGAGACACAGGGAGACGGACAGAGGGAGGAGGCCGACACACAGAGGGAGGGAGAGGGGGACAGAGAGGGAGTGAGACACAGGGAGACGGACAGAGGGAGGAGGCCAACACACAGAGGGAGGGAGAGGGGGACAGAGAGGGAGTGAGACACAGGGAGACGGACAGAGGGAGGAGGCCGACACACAGAGGGAGGGAGAGGGGGACAGAGAGGGAGGGAGACACAGGGAGACGGACAGAGGGAGGAGGCCGACACACAGAGGGAGGGAGAGGGGGACAGAGAGGGAGGGAGACACAGGGAGATGGACAGAGGGAGGAGGCCGACACACAGAGGGAGGGAGAGGGGGACAGAGAGGGAGGGAGACACAGGGAGACGGACAGAGGGAGGAGGCCGACACACAGAGGGAGGGAGAGGGGGACAGAGAGGGAGGGAGACAAAGGGAGAGCAAATCAGCCTTGTGGTGTGTGGGAATGTCTGCTCGTCAGCAGGTGGACTGCGTGCATGTAGACAAGGGTGGCCAGTGCCAGCATCCCCCCTCTCCTCCATGGCAAAACACAGGGCCATGTCACAACCTGTGCACGAGCACAACGACAGCTACCTGCATCATGGAAGTGTGTGGAACAACTTCATGTGCCCACGTACAGTGCAACACGGAAGGCGCCAATGCACGGCTCGCCACACCTGCTCACTCCACTGCTGACTGCAGTCACACTTAACGCAGCAAGTAAGACTGTGCCACACATAGTTAAAGTCGCCAAAGCTGTGCCCAAGGGACATACCCATGCACAAGTGCACTGTGAGTGGAATGCCAGACAGATCCAAATTCCCAGAGGAAATGTTCCAACTTTGAAACTAATGAAACATGGATGTTGCATGGAACAAAATTAACATTGTCTCTCTCACACACAGGTCAACGTCGTGGTTCACCCCCCAACACTGGGGGGGAAGACTCACAGGACCCGGCTCTGAGGGAGGCCGATCCCACCGGCAGCGACGACTCTCACCACTCTGTGGACGACCCCGACCAACCTGGCCCCTCTGGTGTCCAACGACCTGCAGCACCTACGTCAGGTACAACGGGGCCAACCACCACCCCCACTCCTGCCACATCCCAGGAGACACCCAGGATCCCTGCCCCACCACCACAAAGCAGCCAGTCTGTCCAGGAGGGACAAGGTTCTCCGGGCACCCAGGAGGAGGCAGGCAACACCGCAAATGCCATCCCTCAGGGGTCCCGGAGACCCGATGTGCCCACAACGGAAGGCCAGGCGCAAGTGTGCAGGGGTGGTGGGAGTGGAGGACGGCGGAGGCGCCAGCCTGACCAGTTGGCTGGGGAACCGGTATATGCCCATGTCCGAAACATCCTGGACACATACCGGCAGGACACCACGGGCATGGCCCAGGTTGTGTCCGTCCTCGAGGGGATCAAGACCCAGCAGGCCCAGCAACATGCGGAGCTACATGCCTGTCTACTGCAACACCAACGGAGGATGGAGGACAGAGAGGCTGAGCTTGTGACGGTGTTCACGGGAATTCACACTACACTCCATCGGATGGCCGACAACATGGGCAACCCTCCCTGTGCCAGAAGGCGTAGAACATCACCACCCACAGGGAGGGATCAGGAGGAGGAGGAGGAAACATCCGATGGAGCATCCCAAACATCGTCACGGCCTGCTTCTGAGGGTCCCCGCAGGAGGGCGGGTCGTCCACGGAAAAGACCGTGAGGGTCGGCGCTACAGCACCATCTCCCAGGACACCTGGCCTGGCACCTGGCCCACTGGAGCAACAGCATCACAGCATCAAAAGACATTCTCTGCCACATGGCCTTGCTGGTCACTGTCTGACCAATGTTGACAAAGACTGTGGCATGGACTCTGAGGATTTCAAATGGCAAGGACACCAACTCCCCTAGTGAACTTTGGATTCCACACACCCGGAAAGCTCCTCATGTCAAACCCCCCCCCTCCCCCCCCACTAAAATAAAAAGTCACACCATGAAGAGAAGATGCCTGCTGGTTGCATTATTACCTTACATGTGTCTTGTAAAGTCTAACCATGCCTGAGTTCTCTTTTGACTTCAACCATCCACACCCTGGGGCCTGAGTCTGGCACAGGACACACATGGGTCACAGTGTATTAGGCAAGACAGACATGGAGCACCATACACACCCGTGATGGGCCCAACCAGCTGAGGGGGTGGCCGCACAAGCGTGCCGACAGACATATTGAGTACAGCAACAGTCATGCGCAGAGGTCAGGGATCATGTCGAGTGTCCTGGGGGGCACCCAGGTATGTGTAGACAGGTGGCAGAACCATGTCCTGCAAGCTTGAGTCCGGTGGATGCAGAGAATGGTGGCCTGGCCAACGTTGGATGCATGGGGATGGCACATGTCACAATTCCCACACAGTCATGGACCTCATGCACAATACACAGTCTAATCCCACACAAACAGCTTGCATCTTGCTACTCGACACATAGACACATAGCCACTATCACGGAAAACCATGCCAGACATGCCGGATGCACCGTGGCAACACACCAGCATTGACTGAGAAGAGGCACCTTGGAGGCATAGGGACACCTTTATTAGTCATGTATTCGGGATTGCAGAGGCAACTCGAAGTACACATGAACAGTTCATGTGGAGTAACATGTGGGTCCAACACTGGCACCCCCCTTCTGCAGCACAAATGCGTGATAGCCATGGAACTGGCACACAAGTGTCGGCTAACAGCTAAACACCCCCAGCTGCTCACGGAGATCCTGCCATACACCATTGATCCGCTGATGTGGAAGTCCCACAGCATGTCAAGCCAATGCAAACCGTATGTGTCCGAGGGCAGTGTTACACACATTGATGCCATCATCACATTCCACAATCCCATCACTGATGACTGTCAACAAGTCTGACCATCTATTCAGGTGTACCCAGCTGCATGTAATGTGTACCATGGTGATGCTACATGTCTGCAGAGGAAACAAACATCGACAGGGGCAGTGTGCATACATCGTGAACAACTGCCACACCCAATACACCCCAGATGCATCCCTTACCCTAAGGTGACTTCCAAACGTGTCCGTGACTGTAACGCTGAGTCAGCACACGATGACGTGTCCATGAGGAATAGCAGTGCCACAACAATGCAACCAGCAGACGGCATGCGCAAGTACCTGGGGAAGAGAGACACACAAGAAGTCAGCCACAAAAAGCACAGCCACTTGCATGTGCATGTACTCGACACATGTATGGATGACAACATGCTAGGTCACAATTATGACTGGGGAAATACAACCATCACTGGCACCATCACTCCAGTGACACACCCACACACACCTCTGACTCACGTGCCATACATGCAGGTGGAGACACACATCGCAACACATGCCACACGGGGACCTATGCGTGCACACTCAGACACTGGTACTCACCACTAAGCAAAGAAGTTGCGTATGAGCTGAGTCGGGATGTCCTCTTGCGGCTCCACATCCTCCACATCACTAGCCCCATTGCCAAGCCCTTCGTCCTCCACGGGTGGATGGTCCTGGTCATCTTGATCCAGGATGAGGGTCACAGCTTTCTCAACTGCCATGTTGTGCAGCATGCAGCAGACCATGAAGATTTTGCAGACCTTCGCCGGGGCATATGGGAGGGCGCCGCCGGTCTTGTGGAGGCATCTGAATCGGCTCTTCAGGAGGCCAAACGTCCTCTCTATCACTCGCCTTGTCCGGCCATGGGCGGTGTTGTAGCGGAGCTGGGCCGGCGTGATGGGGTTGCGGAGAGGTGTGATCAGCCATGGCATGTTGGGATAGCCAGCGTCCCCTACATGGAAAGCACATGGACATAAGCAGGACAGGAGAAGCGGTCGTGCTGGAAGTCTACGCAAAATACAGGACAGACAGAGTGTATCCACCAACAACACATGCTCGTTCGTTGCGCAGCTGCGTCATCATTTCAGGCACCCTGCTACGCCTCATGATGTAGGCATTGTGTGCTGATCCTGGAAAACGAGCACAGACATGTGAAATCACCATGTTGGACAGACACACCACAAGGGCATTGATGGAGTGGTAGTGCTTGCGATTCCGGTACGCTACCTCCTGTGCCTGTGGTGGTACCAAAGCCACATGTGTCCCATCTATGGACCCAATGACATGGGGCATCCCTCCCAGGGCATAGAATCCACGCTTGACCCCAGTCAACATTTCAGGGGTAGGAAAATGGATGAAGTCATCCAGGTGAATCAACATGGCCTCTAAGAAATCATGCAGCACACGGCAGAACATGCTCTGGGACATGCCACCAACATGAGCTATGGTATTTTGAAAGGTACCCGTGGCTAGAAAATGTAGGGCTGCCATTACCTTCAGCTTGGGTGTCAGTGCCGTAGGATACCTGTGCAGCGGTTGCAGGTGTGGTGCCAGTCTCGCCATCAAATCCAGAATCAACCGTTGGGGGAAGCGGTAGCACCGGATACAGTCATTCTCCCGCATGGCAGCCAAGTCCGGAATTGGTCGGGGAAGAGGCGGCGCTCTGCAGTAATTTGGAAGTGACAAGGAAGAGTGAGTGCACCACAACAACAATTAATTAGTACTGAGCACATGTTAATCTGTCTATACACATATGCTACATACGGAGTCAGGTATGTGCCACATGCCCTGGACACGTATGGCTGCCAGGTGACACTCCTACCAAGACCCAGCTACACACGGAGATTGTGAACCTCCACATGCCATGGCATGGGATTAGCTGTGTCCAAGTGCAAGTGAACAGCCAGACGCAAGACAGGAGTGACATACATCCACACATCAGCAGAAGTAGGATGTAGATTGCAGAGACTGGTAGCGGAACACTAGAGCCAGAGGTCACATGACATTACACTAGGACAGCCCACACACCTTGCCATGAAGGTGTACATGTGATGACTCACCACACATTCATAGAGAGGATGCAGACATGTCCTTGTTACGCTACTCCGTGTCCCATGCATACATACGCACCTCACATCCGATACCACATGTGGCATGGTGTGCGGAACAGTGTGCAATGTCAATCTACACACAGACACATGTTGGTTGCTGCAACAGCTGCAGCTTTTGAGGGAGCTCCAACATCAACCTAATGTGAACCCCCCACACATACATGACATAGTTACATCGTGCACCGTGGGTAGTGACATGTCAGGTGTGGTAACCCCTGTACCGGGCCTCAGGGGACACTTCCGTGTGTTGGTGTCCGTGCCATGCCAGTGACGCTCATCACAAGTGTGCAGTACGACATGCACACATGTCAAAGGAGTCAAGGGCATGCCTGGCACACATCGCACCGTCACACATTACATGTGTACACATCTCATCATACATCTGGTGCCTTCTCGACTCAGGAGTCATGTGCCACATCACAGCCTTTCACACCTGTGCCCCACACATGTAGTACTGCCCAGACAATGCCTTGATGTCCATCCATGGACAAGTATGTCAGCACTATTCCTTCCTGTGTGCTGCCTGTCACCACTGTGATGTGTGAAAACCACTGTACTGCTGCTAAGAGGGCCTGTGTACGTTCCCATATCACTATGGGAGTGCTGCCGTATGTGTACCCATAGTGATGGTGAGCGTACAGGCATGTGTACGGTCAGTAAGTACGCATACGCAAGAACACCCATAGTGGTACGGCCCGTACACGCGTGCGTACGTTCACTATCACTATGGGTGTCCTCGCGTATGCGTACTCGCAGTGGTACGGCCCGTACACACGCCTGTATGTTCACTATCACCAATGGTGTCCTTGCGTATGCGTACTCGCAGTGGTACGGCCCGTACACACTCCTGTACGTTCACCATCACCATGGGTGTCCTCGCGTATGCGTACTCGCAGTGGTACGGCCTGTACACACGCCTGTACGTTCACCATCACCATGGGTGTCCTCGCGTATGCGTACTCGCAGTGGTACGGCCCGTACACACGCCTGTACGTTCACTATCACCATGGGTGTCCTCGCGTATGCGTACTCGTAGTGATAGTGAGCGTACAGGCGTGTGTACGGGCCGTCTCACTATGGGTGTTCTCGCATATGCGTACTCATAGTGATAGTGAGCGTACAGGCGTGTGTACGGGCCGTCTCACCATGGGTGTCCTCGCGTATGCGTACTCGTAGTGGTACGGACCGTACACACGCCTGTACGCTCACTATCACTACGAGTACGCATACGCGAGGACACCCATGGTGATGGTGAACGTACAGGCGTGTGTACGGGCCGTACCACTGCGAGTACGCATACGCGAGGACACCCATGGTGATAGTGAACGTACAGGCGTGTGTACGGGCCGTACCACTGCGAGTACGCATACGCGAGGACACCCATGGTGATAGTGAATGAACAGGCGTGTGTACGGGCCGTACCACTATGGGTGTTCTTGCGTATGCGTACTCATAGTGGTACGGCCCGTACACACGCCTGTACAGGCCGTTGCTATGCATTTGGGGTGCCCTAGGGCCCCGGAACGCACCGTACGTGTGTGTGAAGCTCAAATTTACATAGGGGACACATGAGGGACAAGTATTAAGGCCTACATGCATGCTGGTTGTCATGGAGACCAAGTTTTAAGTTTGAATTTGTTCTGGAAGGTGCACAGCAGAAGTCAGTTGGAATGAATCTACTTTGTTGCAATGTGTTTGTGGGGTTGACATCATGCTGAAGAAAAAAACACAATAAGAACCCACTGACTGTGCTAGGTTTGAAGTGATTGGAGGAAACATAGGATGCAAATGTGAGTGACCAATCACTCTGTACTCCTGTGCATGAAACAGGACAGCAAGGCAGATATAAGGCAGCCAGGTCCCATGAGGGATCACTTGCCTGCACATATTTCGATTCTACCACACTGCTGCTGCTCCTGATTCCCTGGAACCATGTCAAGGTCTGTGGAGAGGTCACAGCCATTCACCCTGGAGGAGAACCTGGCATTGCTGGATGTGATCCTCCCACAGTACCCCCTGCTGTATGGGCGACCAGGGTATCAGGTGAGTGCAGAGGCTACTAGCACAGACTGTGTCCCTTTTTTGTGACTGTGACTTCTGCCATTGTGTCCAGGTGTGACACACATGCTATGTACTGTAGGGGGGGTCCCAGGGGGGGGAATGCCTGATGTCTCCCAGCCAGTGCCCAGAGTCAGGAGGGGTGGGTGCAGAGTCCTCCCAGCAGTGCCCAGACATAAGAGGGGTGTGTGCAGAGTCCTCCCAGCAGTGCCCAGAGACAGGAGGGGTGTGTGCAGAGTCCTCTGAGCAGTGCCCAGAGACAGGAGGGGTGGGTGCAGAGTCCTCCCAGCAGTGCCCAGAGTCAGGAGGGGTGGGTGCAGAGTCCTCCCAGCAGTGCCCAGACATAAGAGGGGTGGGTGCCTATCACTCCCAGCAGTGCCCAGAGACAGGAGGGGTGGGTGCAGAGTCCTCCCAGCAGTGCCCAGAGACAGGAGGGGTGGGTGCAGAGTCCTCCCAGCAGTGCCCAGAGTCAGGAGGGGTGGGTGCAGAGTCCTCCCAGCAGTGCCCAGA
This sequence comes from Triturus cristatus, assembly GCF_964204655.1. Taxonomy (NCBI): domain Eukaryota; kingdom Metazoa; phylum Chordata; class Amphibia; order Caudata; family Salamandridae; genus Triturus; species Triturus cristatus. The sequence continues at coordinate 540,306,532 of NC_140584.1, read as the reverse complement.
CATAAGAGGGGTGGGTGCCTATCACTCCCAGCAGTGCCCAGAGTCAGGAGGGGTGGGTGCAGAGTCCTCCCAGCAGTGCCCAGAGTCAGGAGGAGTGGGTGAAGAGTCCTCCCAGCAGTGCCCAGAGTCAGGAGGGGTGGGTGCAGAGTCCTCCCAGCAGTGCCCAGACATAAGAGGGGTGGGTGCCTATCACTCCCAGCAGTGCCCAGAGACAGGAGGGGTGGGTGCAGAGTCCTCCCAGCAGTGCCCAGAGACAGGAGGGGTGGGTGCAGAGTCCTCCCAGCAGTGCCCAGAGACAGGGGGTGTGTGTGCAGAGTCCTCCCAGCAGTGCCCAGAGTCAGGAGGGGTGGGTGCAGAGTCCTCCCAGCAGTGCCCAGACATAAGAGGGGTGGGTGCCTATCACTCCCAGCAGTGCCCAGAGACAGGAGGGGTGGGTGCAGAGTCCTCCCAGCAGTGCCCAGACGCAGGAGGGGTGGGTGCCTATCACTCCCAGCAGTCCCCAGACGCAGGAGGGGTGGGTGTGATGCACAGTGTGGGCCTTGATAATTGATTGTGTATTTGCCCTCATTACACCTGTGTAATTTCACTGGCACGTACTGCTTTTGCCCTTCCCCAGATGAGTATGTCCCTATGGCAAAGGTGCAATGCGTTGGCTGCATGACATGCCTTGTTGTAACCAGCTAATTTGTTCCCATATGTGTCTCTGTGACATGTTGCAGGTGTATTGATGTAGTGTCACTTGTTCATCCTCACAGGTAGGCGCCTCTGCCAAGGAGCAGATCTGGCTGACCGCCGTGAGGAGTGCGGATGGTCGCAAGCGGCACCTGTCCCAGGTGAGGAAACGCTGGCAGGATATCCGGTGCTGGACGGGTCCTGCTGGGGGACTCACCTGAGAGCCATAAGAACCGCGGGCGCCGCCGTCTCTCCCACATCCACAAGCGTGTGCTGGCGGTGGTATTTCCTGACTTGGACAGGCGCTTACAGGAGATGCAGCAGCAGGAAGGGGGTAGGTACATGTGTGTTTGTTGTGTTTCACCAGCATTTGTAAGTGCACTGTTCCATGGATACACTACCAGGGTTTAATGGTGCTGTGCAGATCCTGTTACCCACAGTATTGCAGTGCTCTCCTGCCTCCCTTCCCCTCCTTGCAATGTGTTCCCTGGTCTGTGTGACGTCACTCCGTCACAAGGTTATGTAGCCTGGCACCTTCTCCACGTGTACAATGCCTGCAGCATCATGTGTGGGGGTGGTGTGTAACAGGTTTTGGGACCTTGCCTGTGCCCTGTCCAGTTCTGGTCTTGTGGGTTCCATGTCAGTTGGCACTAATGCTGAGTCCAGACATGGGAGTTAGTCTCTCAAGTGTGAGGCCTTACAGCACGCATGTCCTATGTGGTGGCCTGTGACATGATGTGCATGAGTGTGCGGTACGCATAGTGCGGGGATGGTAGCGTGTGTTGCAGTCATTCCCATTCAGGAGCATGGAGTTGTGTGGCCACTACTGTCCCCAGGGGCATATTTTCCTAGGTATCATGTGTGTAATCCGAATATGTCGACAATCTCTGTGTCTACAGCATAGGTTGTGCTCTGTGCCATTGTCCCCTGGCCAAATGTATATTGACGTGAAATGTAGTACAAGTGTCCACTGTACAGCCTGACCTGATTTTCCTTGTTCATACTCACGGTGGACATTGCCTGTGTGTCTTGTTACAATCATCTGATGATGCCCATTTGTACATGATTATTTGGACAGGCGCACCTTGGGTATTTTGTGTGCAATCTTGAATTGTTGCATCCCATGTGTATTTCACCCAGACTAAGGGTTGTAAGTGCTTCCTGTGTCTCCAAATAATTGTCTCATGTAGGGGGTGGGTGGTGCGGGCATGGCCTTCATGTCACAACCTGATATCTCCTTCCTAGGACTGGCCAGTGTGTGATGTTTGTCTGGACATGCACTCAAGGTGCAGTGAGCAAGTCATGGTGGGCATGTTTTCAGTATAACCTATGCTGCATGTGCCTCTTGTTCCTGGATATGGTCCCTGCTCATCCCTATTTCCTGCCACGCTGTGTGGTGCATATGCAGTGCTGGATTGTCCCCAGGGCCTTGCTCCTCAGTCAAAATTCCATTCCATCTCATTTGCTATTGTGTCATGCTCTCCATAGTTTTTCAGTGGCATGGTGGGTCAAACAACTGTGCCTTGCATGCCCTACATATGTACCTCGCTTTGTAGATGTAACTCTTCTTTTGTTTCAGGTTATGCACTGTAACCTATATAGATTGGACTCGTGTGACATATGTATACAGGTGTATGATTAATTTCTGTCTCTTCACCCTGCCCACAGCATCGTCGGGGGACACGGAGGGAGACCGAGCACCAGTGCCAGCGGTGACATCGGGGCTGGCACATCAAGTGGGACTGAGGCGGAGGAGAGTGAAGCCGGGGACCTGCCGACTGGCACAACAGAGTATGAAGCTGACGGGTCCGAGGATGATCTCTCCGAGTGGGCGGAGGCTGCACCACCATCTGACAGCGGCACAACATCGCACCCCGCCCCCTCCATTGCCATCAGCCGCCTCCCACTTGCTCGTGTCCCTTCCCAACGTGCCCGGTCACCACATGTCTCCTTCCTGCCAGGCACCGCACCCCCTGCCCCTGTCTCCACTGCTGCCGCCAATGCCGAGTCTGTGGACATCCAGCGGCAGTTGCAGATTGGTCAGGCTGCGATCCTTAATGTCCTCCATGGCCACAGCCAGGTCCTCAACAACATGGAGGCATACTTGGAGGGCATTCATTCATCGCAGGCTGACCAACGCAGCTTGCTGAGGTCGATAGACTCGACACTGACTGCAGCAGTGGGTCTCGTCCCACCCCCTACCCCTGCCCCATCCACACTTCCCACTCCCATGCCTGTCCCACGTACACCCAGACGTCAGCATGCACCCACCACAACACACAAAGGCACCACACCAGCAGGGAAGGTCCACCGCACACCTCCTGACACGCACACACAGGGTGAAGTAGGCACACCCACTGGGTCGGGGGGCAAACGTGTGACATGCAGCCAGAGTGGGAGTCCGCATTCCACCAAATCCACTCCCTCCAAATCCCCTCCCCTCAGCTCTCCTGGCCACATCTCCCCCAAAGACTCCTTCATGGCCGCTCTGTCCCTGAGCCCCACAGTGACACCACCACGCAAGCGGTCAAGGAAGTCCCCGGTCAGGGTGGTCGATTCCCCCCCCCCGGTCCACACCTTCCCCCAGTGGCGCTGCGACCCATCCCTCTGACCCCTCCCCCTCCTTGGGGCCTGTGGTTCCTTCGGGTGCAGGGGATTCCCTGGAGGACCTTGCTAAGGTGTGCAGCGAGATCCTGGCCTCCGTCTTTGGCCCTGCCCCACCCCCTGTGGTGGAGTCCTCCATCCCTGCACCCACGACGCCTACCCTTCACCCTCCTGTCCCTGCGGTGCCTGGTTCTTCCCCTCCACATGATGCCCTCACCCCTGTGGAAGACGACGGAATGTAACTGTGCAGGCAAGCTAGGGGACACGCATCCCACTGTGTCCCCCATCCAGCTGTGACTTCTGGACTGCCCTATGGGCTTTGTAAATATTGAACTTCCTACAAACAAGGGGGCAGATTTATATCGGACTTGCGACACTTTTACGCCACCGTTGCGTCACTTTTGTGACGCAGCGGCAGCGTAAACCCTGCGCCATGTTGCGCCCCATTTACAACGTGACGCATCTAGGGAGATGCGTCACGTTGCAAAGCTTGCGCCACATGTGGGCGTACCTGCACGGGGGGGGGGCGTTCCAGCGCAGGAACGCCTCCTAAAAGTGGCTGAGTGAAATCTACAAGATTTCACTCAGTCACTTTTGAGCCCATGCTGCGTCAAAACCCTGCGCCTGCTTGAAGCAGGCGTAAGGATTGACGCAGCATTGTAACCATAGGGCCCCCCAGAGCATTGCTGGAGCTGCGTCGCGCTTGCGACGCAACTCCAGCAATGCGCCACTTTTTCGGCACAGATGCGTCACGCATCTGTGCCGTTTTTGCCCCATGGTGCGCCGCATTGTAAATGCTGCGCATCCATGGTGACGGAGCTGTGGCGCACAATAACTGGCGCATCCCTGCTGATATGCAGGGATGCGCCAATCGTCATAAATCTGCCCCAAGATTTTTTGGTTCATGCTGAATAAAGCAATTTATTTTTTTCCCTTGGAACACTACTGCTTTGCTGGTATTGCTGTTGGTGGGGCTGTTACATGGTTTTGGGTGGTGTTCATGTGTTGGGTGTGTGGGAAATGTAGTAGTGTGCTGGTCATAGGGGGGACCCTGGGATCTGTGTGCCATCACACGGTGTTAGCTAGGATTCTGTGTTCATGTAAGCAGTTGCTGCATGGTGAAATTTTCCCAAGGTGTATTCCTTCCTCTGTGTACCCTGACATCTTCCCTGCAGGGTGTTCCCAATATTTAGCGCTGAGCTGTGTGTACATTAGCTGGGTGTGTGACGGACTCCTTCAACTGCTGGGAGGACTCTCCACACACCCCTCCTGTGTCTGGGCACTGCTGGGAGGACTCTGCACCCACCCCTCCTGACTCTGGGCACTGCTGGGAGGACTCTGCACCCACCCCTCCTATGTCTGGGCACTGCTGGGAGTGTTAGGCACCCACCCCTCCTGTGTCTGGGCACTGCTGGGAGGACTCTGCACCCACCCCTCCTGTCTCTGGGCACTGCTGGGAGGACTCTGCACCCACCCCTCCTATGTCTGGGCACTGCTGGGAGTGTTAGGCACCCACCCCTCCTGTGTCTGGGCACTGCTGGGAGGACTCTGCACCCACCCCTCCTGTGTCTGGGCACTGCTGGGAGGACTCTGCACCCACCCCTCCTGTCTCTGGGCACTGCTGGGAGGACTCTGCACACACCCCTCCTGTCTCTGGGCATTGCTGGGAGGACTCTGCACCCACCCCTCCTGACTCTGGGCACTGCTGGGAGGACTCTGCATCCACCCCTCCTGTCTCTGGGCACTGCTGAGAGGACTCTGCACCCACCCCTCCTGTCTCTGGGCACTGCTGGGAGGACTCTGCACCCACCCCTCCTGTCTCTGGGCACTGCTGGGAGGACTCTGCACACACCCCTCTTATGTCTGGGCACTGCTGGGAGGACTCTGCACCCACCCCTCCTGTCTCTGGGCACTGCTGGGAGGACTCTGCACCCATGTCTCTGGGCACTGCTGGGAGGACTCTGCACACACCCCTCCTGTGCCTGGGCACTGCTGGGAGGACTCTGCACACACCCCTCCTGTGTCTGGGCACTGCTGGGAGGACTCTACACCCACCCCTCCTGTGCCTGGGAACTGCTGGGAGGACTCTGCACCCACCCCTCCTGTGTCTGGGCACTGCTGGGAGTGATAGGCACCCACCCCTCCTGTGTCTGGGCACTGCTGGGAGTGATAGGCACACACCCCTCCTATTTAACAATATGTACGCTTAAAACATACACGTGTGTGGGTTCGCACCATGGGGGTACGGTTCGTACTTACACTGTTGGGGTGGGAGTAGGCTCCATACGTACGCGGGTGGGGTACGGGTCGTACTTACACTGTTGGGGTGGGAGTACGCTCCATGCATACGAGGTGGGGGTACGGGTCGTACTTACACTGTTGGGGTACGCTCCATGCATACGCGGGTGAGGGTACGGGTCGTACTTACATTGTTGGGGTGGGACGTATACGTACGCGGGTGAGGGTACAGGTCGTACTTACACTGTTGGGGTGGGACGTATACGTACGCGGGTGAGGGTACGGGTCGTACTTACACTGTTGGGGTGGGGGTACGGTCCGTACATACACGGTTGGGGTGGGGGGTACGCTCCATACGTACGCGGCTGAGGGTACAGGTCGTACTTACACTGTTGGGGTGGGGGTACGGTCCGTACATACACGGTTGGGGTGGGGGGTACGCTCCATACGTACGGGGGTGAGGGTACGGGTCGTACATACACTGTTGGGGTGGGACGTATACGTACGCGGGTGAGGGTACGGGTCGTACTTACACTGTTGGGGTGGGGGGTATGCTCCATACGTATGTGGGTGGGGGTACGGGTCGTACTTACACTGTTGGGGTGGGGGTACTCTCCATACGTATGTGGGTGAGGGTACGGGTCGTACTTACACTGTTGGGGTGGGGGTACGCTCCATACGTACGCGGGTGGGGGGTACAGGTCGTACTTACACTGTTGGGGTGGGGGTACGCTCCATACGTATGCGGGTGAGGGTACGGGTCGTACTTACACTGTTGGGGTGGGGGGTACGCTCCATACGTACGCGGGTGAGGGTACGGGTCGTACTTACACTGTTGGGTGGGGGGTACGCTCCATACATACGCGGGTGAGGGTATGGGTTGTACTTACACTGTTGGGGTGGGGGGTACGCTCCATACGTACGCGTGTGAGGGTACGGGTCGTACATACACGGTTGGGGTGGGGGTACGCTCCATGCATACGCGGGTGAGGGTACGGGTCGTACTTATACTGTTGGGGTGGGGGGTACGCTCCATACGTACGCGGGTGAGGGTATGGGTCATACTTACACTGTTGGGGTGGGGGGTACGCTCCATACATACGCGGGTGAGGGTACGGGTCGTACTTACACTGTTGGGTTGGGGGTACGCTCCATACATACGCGTGTGAGGGTACGGGTCGTACATACACGGTTGGGGTGGGGGTACGCTCCATGCATACGCGGGTGAGGGTACTTGTCATACTTACACTGTTGGGGTGGGGGGTACGCTCCATACGTACGTGGGTGAGGGTATGGGTCATACTTACACTGTTGGGGTAGGGGGTCCGCTCCATACGTACGCGGGTGAGGGTACGGGTCATACTTACACTGTTGGGGTTGGGGGTACGCTCCATGCATACGGGGGTGGGGGTACGGTCCGTACATATCCGTCTCCACGCTATGTAATGCTTGTGCGGGCCGTACCCAGGCCTTTGCCACGTGGGTACAGCCGTCCCGCCATTGTTGGGGTGACGTAGGTGTGGGCGGGGTACGACTCGTACCCACGCTCTTAAGGCGTGGGTACGGGACGTACCTGTATTGTTGTGTTGTCGGTTCGCGTCGTCAAGCACTTCCGTTGTGGCGGACGCTGGCTTTGCTGGACACGCCCCCACCCCCTCGTAGTGACCAGGGCCTGGGTGTCAGGTATGTCCAGGGCATGTGTGCTGTGTGACTTTGGTGGGGGTTTTGTGGCCTGCCCCTGGTCTTGCCCCCCCCTTTCCCCCCTCCCTTTGTTGTTCTGACCTTCTGCGGCGTCTGCGTCATAACCTGTAGAGGAGGTCGACTGCTATGAGGGCCGGGATGACACGTAGGTTCGGGTCCACGTCTGTCCGTCGCGTGCAGGTACTCCTTGTTCGCGTCGTCCTGATTTCCCGGCAGTTTTTGGCAGCTGGAAAATATTCTCCGTGCGGGATGACGTCGGTGCGAATCGTAATTCCTGGTTCGTGAATGGCAGGCTGCGTGCGTCCCGACGTCACGTCGGCGCTTTCCCGGATCGCATTTGTATGTTTATTTTCGTCGGTCGGGGTTTTGTACGATTCGTACGGAAATTGAGTTTCCGTGCGAATCGTAATTCCATGTTTGTATATTTTGTCGACCGGGTACGCGTCGGACGGTGAATGTGCTCCGTCCGACGGTTCGTACCCGGTTTTTGCAGGATCGTGATCGGCACCTTAGTTGTTCTTCCAAGTTTCCTAACTGTATTACATCTTCTTGAGGTTGATACATTGCTGTTTCCACCTCATTCATGGCAGTTGCTGCTTCATTTTCAACAATTGGTTGTCCTAGTGGATCTTGACTCAGTGCAGCAGAACTTTGACTGTCTTGAGAACTGTCTCTAGCAATCTCAGCTGCAATTGTAACTTCTTGATCAATTTCATCATTCAACATTTTCACATAATTTGCAAAAGTACTGCATTGTATGCTATCTTTACAAGCATTAAATGAATCTTCATAGCTCTGAAAATCTCCAAGTAATTCCAGTTCTGAACGCCATGTTTGAACATTTGCAAAAGGGCTAAATAGTAAAATTCCCTTTTATCAGCAGTGTCACAACTCAGTTTCCTGTGATTAATTAAATTTCCTTTTCCCTGTTTCACCAGACATCCTTCAGAACCAATAACTGCATATTTTCCATCATTGATGTTCTCTGTAGTATTCCGTTTAAAAGTGTAGTTTTGCAGCACTTCATAGAGACACATGCTCTCAAGATCATGACTTCTGTTCGGGTAATATGTGTCCAGCATATTCGTTTTCAAAATATCTGTACTTTCTGGTTCTTTTTCTGCTAAATATTCAATTTCTTGAACAGATTTCAGTACCCGATTTCGCATTCCTGCAAGACCTAGACTCACCCAAATGATTCTTCTACTTTTGGAATATGGACTTGCAGATGATAACCGATCTGAACATTCATATGCTCCAATTTCACGATGCGATAACATCTTCAAACTGAAACTGTATAATATCTTACTTAGAGTCTTCTCGTGAGAAATCTCTTCCCACATTTCTTTTAATTCCGTCTTTTCTGTTTTAGTAATGTAGGACGTTACATACCGAGCGACAGCAATGGAATTGTCCGCAACATACTGAATATCCATGTTAGCATTCCACATGGATAAAATAACTGGATTGTAGTCATTTATGTATTTTGATTCTTCACTTCTTTTTAAGTTGTAGGTATTTTTTGGAGACTTTCTTGTGATGGTATGTCGCACAGCTGACATAAAACTGTTCACTCTTCCTTTGGATAATACAGGACGTGGAAATCCAAAACGACATTTGGTATAGAACTTATCCTATGACTTGTACTTTCGTCAACAGTATTTTCCACATCGATGGCTTTGGAATCATAAGACTTGTTGTTTTAAGTTTTTATGTACTTTGCTATTGGGTACACCACATGTGGCATAATCTTCAATGAAAGACAAAACAGTTTCATCTGAATCTGTTCCAAATTTGGGGGTGTCCTTGATCCATAAAAAAATATGTATATGAGGAGCACCTCTTGCTTGATACTCCTTTCTCCAAAAGAAATCCACAACTTCTCCAAGAGGAGGATTCTTTTTATTGCAGATGAAAGACATCATAGCTTCAAATCTATGATTGAAATATCTGCATACATTAACAGGATTCAATGAGCACAATTCTCCAGGTGTCTTGTATTCAATATTTGTTATATTACAATTTGCCTCTCGAAGAAATTCAAGTAAATCATCCCAAGCATACTCAGCACAGCTTAGTGTAACAAACCATGTAGGAGTTCCCAAGTTATGTAGCATACATTTCAATTCTCCAGGACGACGGTACCAATATTCATTAGTCCCTCGCTGACATGCCATCAGATTAATCAACTGAGATTCTAAATGATCATCTCTCTGATGCACTTTATCCATAAAATCCTTTACAGTTACATTTTGCAGATGCATTCCAGTTTTTAAAATGTGATTTACTTAATATGAAAGTCCAGACAAGTCACTTTCAAACAGAAGATGAAACATATAAGGGATACATTGTCGAAATCGTGGATCTTCTGCACATAATCTTGTTGTCCGATATTCAGATGCAGGAATCTGCACAGGACGTTCATCATATCGTCCACCTTTTCCTGTTGGAAACAACTGCGGGAAGCAATGAGCTTCCAAACTCTCTTCCCATACACTCATGGGACTTCCTGTTGCTTTTTTCATTTGGAACAACTCAATCGTATTCCCAATCACCTCTTTGGAATGAAGTGGATGTACACTGTAATGTTCATAGATTTCTTCACATCTGGACATGTCCACTTTTTCAACTTGTCCACTTAATGTTTCAGTATCTTCTGCTAAATCTATTTCTTCTTCTCCTACAAACACATTTCTATAGTACTCATTATTTTTTAACAGATACAATGATGCCTTTTGCACTTTTCTAACATCCACTAATTCTTGCCAGATTTTCTTATTCTTAGTAGGAACACCATTAACTAGGATGACTAGTGGCTCATTTTCTGCATGGTCTACACCAATAGTTTCAATATTTTTCCTTAAGTCTAACGGTAAATACACAACTCTTCCTTTCAATCCTCTTTGCAACTCTGATGGAGGTAATTTACCTGTTTTAGGCTCCATACGAACAATAGCCTGAAACGGGTGCACATATTGAATGAGAATAGACTCATACGTATTTAAATCTATCAGCTCTGGAGGAATAGCAACCAACTCTAGATTATTATCAACTGCTCTAGCAGGCATTTTATTCTCATCTAATTTGTTATCACAATATTTGCAAATACGCTGCTCAGATCCCAAATCAAAACAATCCTCTACCAGCAAATAAGTTGCAAATTCCATCCACTTATCATTATCTTCTATTTCACTTTTTAAATACAGATTGACACCACTAGTCTGATTTTTATAGTGAGTTCACTGACAACAAATACAAGAAACATTTGGTCTTTCACCTGAAATTACCTTAAACTTTGTGATTTCATCCTCAAACTTTTATGTAATCACAGGTTCTACATTGTCTTCAACATTTTCTTCTACTAATGTCACAGTTTCTCCACTCTCTTGCTGAGGACCAAAGTAACAAAACTCAATATCCTTACAAACCTTCTTCACATCTGATACTGAGCACTGTTCAACTCATTTCACTTTAGTGCTGGACTTGTCGCATAATACAATCTTCTCACTAACTTCCGCATTTGAGTATGATGTACTGCCAGCATCCTGAAATGGTGAAAAACACTTTCACAAACTTTCCTAGAAAGACAAGCGAGAGAATGACCTTGCAAACCAGTATTTTTTCTCACTCTGCAAGGGTCTAGTCCTTGTAACACCTTAATCTTTTGTTTAACACTTTTTTTAGTATATGCTCGTAAAAAACTACATAATTTATCAATAGATTCCTGTCGTACACTACAAATACTACTGCAATCCCATGTATACACAGGGTGTTTAGGACGTCTCCCTAGAACTTCATCAGCAATCCCTTCTTCTGCATTTCTTTCAACCATTTTCTCATTTTCAATTGGACAACCATCTCTAACTTCGTAACCTCTACCACTGGTGTCAACTGCAAACAGTAATTTTTTGCTCTGTAAATAACTTTCTTCATTAAAGAAAGGCTCTGAACTGGAACTGGGTTTCCATTCTCCCAAAAAAAATCACAATTTTTTTTTCTATTAATTACTCTTTTCCTCCTACTTTTGGCCTTCATTAAATTGATTGGTTTATCTAGTGATCGAATTCTGTTTAATACTAAAATGAATAGTTTCCTTTTTACTTCTAAAGCCTTTTCAACAATGTTTTCAATATGCTTCTTCTTTTTATAAAACAGAGCTCTCTTTTTATATTTCTTCACATCTTTCAGCAAATTATGTACTACTCTCTTGTAAAATATTTTTTTTCGTAATTCCTTATACTGATTTTAGCACACTTTGTCTCCTTTGACTGAATATTAGTTTTTTTGCTTTTCCTCTTATTTTGAATTATTTTTGTAGTTGAAACATTCACAGTGGGTTCAGCGTTCTGTACATTCTGTTTCCTCCTACAAACATTTTTAAAAAATTGCTTTGTGATCTTACGAGAAGATTTTTTCTTTTTAGCCACATTATCTTGTACATTCAATACTTGTGGTTGACTTTTCTTCAAGTAATTCTCCTGTCTCTGTTCTTTTCTTTTTTTTTCAGGCATGATTTCTCTATTTTAACGTCCAAAAACAGTATCTGTAAAAAAGAATCACAAATAAAAGTATATTAATAACTTTCAAATTCATACTATTCTATTACTGTAAAAACACATTTTTTATAAAAACTGACTAAGAAACTATAGCCATGAAGCACAAGTGTGACGATGGTTAAAACACTACAAGCATAGTGCATACTACTTTGAAGCAGTTCATGCCCTAAAGCCTACCTCACTAAAAGAGTACATGCTAACTGACTGAATGATTACAATACTATTAGGAAACAAACTGGGTGTGTGACAGGGTATTTCCTAGAAGTCTATGAACACTGACATGGATATTGATGGTGTGAAAGACAAGTGTGAAGGTGATTAGAGATCTACATGCATACTGGACACATGTTTCAATCCATTCATATGTTAAGGCCTGTCTCACTCCAATACTATTTGGATACTGATTAAATGATTAGAGTACTGCAAGAAGAATGCCTGTGTGAGTTTATAAGTGTTCGGGTTTTGGCAAAGTGAATGGATTACTCCATGGCGCTGAATGGGTCACTAGAGGACTCCAAGAGGAGTGACAGAGTATTTGCTAGAAGAGTATGAATACTGACTAGGGAATTGAAGGTGTAAAACACAAGTGTGTAGCTGGTTAGAGGACTGCATGCATAGTGGATAGGCATTTGAAGCAATTCATGTACTAAGGCCTGGCTCACTGCATGAGTACTTGGGTACTGACTGAATGATTAGAGTACTGCAAAGAGAGTGCCTGGGTGAATTTATAAGTGTTTGGGTTTTGGCACACTGAATGGATTAGTACATGGTGCTGAATGGGTCACCAGAGGAGTACAAGGGGAGTGATAGGATGTTTGCTGCACTATATGTATGCTGAGTGGGGAATTAAACATGTGAAAGACATGTGTGTTGGTGGTTAGAAGACTGCATGCATACTGGATAGACGTTTGAAGCAATTCATATGGTAAGGGCTGGCTCACTGCATGAGTACTTGCATACTGACTGAATGATTAAAGCACTGCAAGGAGACTACCTGGGTGAATTTAAAAGTGGTTGCCTTTCAGTGCAGTAAATGGATTAGTACATGGAGCTGAATGGGTCACTGGAGTAGTATAAGGAGCGTGAGAGAGTATTTGCGGGAACTGTATGAATACTGTCTGGGATATTGAAGGTGTGAAAGACAAGTATGTAGGTGGCTAAAGACCTACATCCATAATGGATAGACGTTTGAAACAGTCCATAGAGTAACATTTGGATCACTGCAAAACAACCTGACTACTGACTGAATCATTAGAGTACTACAAAAAAAGTGACTCAGTAAATCTTTTTAAGATTTTGGATTCTAGTGCAGTGAATAGGTTAGTACTTACTGCCAAATGAGTCAGTGGAGGTGTGCAATTAAAGTGACAGAGTGTTTATTGGAGTTTATAGATACTGACAGAGAAATTGAACGTCTGAATGGCAATTGTGTTGGTAGTTACAGGCCTCCATGCATACTGGAAACACATTTGAATCAATCCATGTGCTAAGGCCTGCCTCACTCCATTAGTACTTAGGTACTGACTGAATGATTAGACTATTGCAAGAAGCGTACCTGGATGAATTGACAAGTGTTTCAGTTTTGGCGCAGTGAATGCTTTACTACATGGTGCTGAATAAGTCACTAGAACACTGCAAGGGGAGTGACAGGATGTTTGCTGAAAGTACATGGATACTCACTGGGGAATTGAAGCTATTAAAAACAAGTGTATAGTGTGTTACAAGACTGCATGCATACTGCATAGACATTTGTACCCTCTATGTGGTAATGCATGGTTCACTGCATGAGTACCTGGAAACTGACTGAATCATTAGACTACTGCAAGAAGAGTGCCTGGGTAAAACTGTTAAGTTTTTCAGTTTTGGCACAGTAAAAAGATTAGTACATGGTACTGGATCAGTCACTGAATGAGTGCAAGATGAGTGACAAGATGTTTATTGAAGTATATAGATACTGACTAGTTAATTAAAGAAGTGAAAGACAAATGTGTAGGTGATTAGAGGCCTGTATGCATACTGCATAGGGAGCAGTCCATGTTGTAAGGCCTGGCTCGAAGCATGAGCACTTGGATACTGACTGAATGATAAGAGTACTAGAAAGAGAGTGCCTGAGTGAATTTATAAGTGTTTGGGTTTTGGCAAAGTGAATGGTTTAGAATATGCTACTGAATGGGTCACTAGAGGAGTACATGGGGAGTAACAGAGTGTTTGCTTGAAGTGTATGAATACTGACTATGGAATTAAAGGTGTGAAAGAGAACTGTGTAGATGGTTAGAGGACTGCATGCATAGTGGATAAGCTTTTGAATCAATGCATGTGCTAAGGCCTGCCTCACTTAGTTACTACTTGAATATTAACTGAATGTTTACTGTATTGCAAGGACACTTCCTGGGTGATTACATAAGCAATAACTGCCTTCTAATTCTAACAAAACTTGAGAACAGGAAAGTTTTTAAGCAGTTATGCATATTCAAACATATGAAGTGCCCAAATGCTTCTCTCACAGTGGTTCCCAAATGCACACAGACTCACAGTGTGATTCTAGACGAGCAACACTATCTCTAGGAGTTTACCAAAACTCATTCACTACTGTGGAAGGGGTAAGGGTACTGTACACAACCTACATATTTCAGTACTACACTTTACTGTCAATGCCTGTCTCATTTTATCAATGCATTAGCAATGACTGGCTTCTAATGCAACTAAAACTTGACAACATGACAGGTTTTAAAACAGTAATCTGTCAGCAAATACATGATATTACCAAATGCTTCTCTCACAGTGGTTCCCAAATGCACACAGACTCACAGTGTGATTTTAGACAAGCAACACTATCCTAGGAGTTTACCAAAACTCATTCACTAGTCTAGAAGAGGTAAGGGTACTGCACACAATCTACATATTTAAGTACTGCACTTTAGTGTCAAAGCCTGACTCATTTTATCGATGCATACGCAAAGACTGGCATCTAATGCTACTAAAACTTGACAACATGACAGGTTTTAAAACAGTTATCTCTCAGCAAATACATAATGTTACCAAATGCTTCTCTCACAGTCGTTCCCAAATGCACACTAACTCACAGTGTGATTCTATACAAGCAACACTATCTCTAGGAGTTTACCAAAATTCATTCACTACTGTGGAAAGGGTAAAGGGACTGCACACAATCTACATATGTAAGTACTGCACTTTAGTGTCAAAGCCTGACTCATTTTATCAATGCATAAGCAAAGACTGGCTTCTAATGCTACTAAAACTTGACAACAATACAGGTTTTAAAACAGTTATCTGTCAGCAAATACACAATGTTACCAAATCTTTGTCTCACAATCCTTACCCACATGCACACAGACTCACAGTGTGATTTTAGGCAAGCAACACTATCCTAGGAGTTTACCAAAACTCATTCACTAGTGTAGAAGGCGTAAGAGTACTGTACACAATCTACATATTTAAGTACTGCACTTTAGTGTCAAAGCCTGACTCATTTTATCAATCCATAAGCAAACACTGGCTTCTAATGCAACTAAAACTTGACAACATGACAGGTTTTAAAACAGTTATCTGTCAGCAAATACATGATATTACCAAATGCTTCTCTCACAGTGGTTCCCAAATGCACACAGACTCACAGTGTGATTCTAGACAAGCAACACTATCTCTAGGAGTTTACCAAAACTCATTCACTATTGTGCAAAGAGTAAGGGGACTGCACAAAATCTACATATTTCACGACTCCAGTTTAGTGTCAAGGCCTAACTCATTTTATCAAAGCATAAGCAAAGACTGGCTTCTAATGCTACTAAAACTTGACAAAATGGCAGGTTTTAAAACAGTTATCTGTCAGCAAATACATGATGTTCCCAAATGCTTCTCTCACAGTGGTTCCCAAATGCACACAGACTCACAGTGTGATTCTAGACAAGCAACACTATCCCTAGGAGTTTACCAAAACTCATTCACTACTGTGCAAAGAGTAAGGGGACTGCACACAATCAACATATTTCACGACTCCAGTTTAGTGTCAAAGCCTAACTCATTTTATCAAAGCATAAGCAAAGACTGGCTTCTAATGCTACTAAAACTTGACAACATGGCAGGTTTTAAAACAGTTATCTGTCAGCAAATACATGATGTTCCCAAATGCTTCTCTCACAGTGGTTCCCAAATGCACACAGACTCACAGTGTGATTCTAGACAAGCAACACTATCCCTAGGAGTTTAGCAAAACTCATTCACTACTGTGCAAGGGGTAAGGGGACTGCACATAATCTACATATTTAAGTACTGCACTTTAGTGTCAAAGCCTAACTCATTTTATCAAAGCATAAGCAAAGACTGGCTTCTAATGCTACTAAAACTTGACAACATGGCAGGTTTTAAAACAGTTATCTGTCAGCAAATACATGATGTTCGCAAATGCTTCTCTCACAGTAGTTCCCAAATGCACACAGACTCACAGTGTGATTCTATACAAGCAACACTATCCCTAGGAGTTTACCAAAACTCATTCACTACTATGGAAGGGGTAAGGGGACTGCACACAATCTACATATTTCAGGACTCCACTTTAGTGTCAATGCCTGCCTCATTTAATCAAAGCATAAGCAAAGACTGGCTTCTAATGCTACTAAAACTTGACAACAATACAGGTTTTAAAACAGTTATCTGTCAGCAAATACACGATGTTACAAAATCCTTGTCTCACAATCCTTACCCAAGTGCACACAGACTCACAGTGTGATTTTAGGCAAGCAACACTATCATAGGAGTTTACCAAAACTCATTCACTAGTGTAGAAGGCGTAAGAGTACTGTACAC
This sequence comes from Triturus cristatus, assembly GCF_964204655.1. Taxonomy (NCBI): domain Eukaryota; kingdom Metazoa; phylum Chordata; class Amphibia; order Caudata; family Salamandridae; genus Triturus; species Triturus cristatus. The sequence goes on along the minus strand of NC_140584.1, from coordinate 540,289,937 downwards.
AATCTACATATTTAAGTACTGCACTTTAGTGTCAAAGCCTGACTCATTGTATCAATCCATAAGCAAACACTGGCTTCTAATGCTACTAAAACTTGACAACATGACAGGTTTTAAAACAGTTATCTGTCAGCAAATACATGATGCTACCAAATGCTTCTCTCACAGTGGTTCCCAAATGCACACAGACTCACGGTGTGATTCTAGGCAAGCAACACTATTCCTAGGAGTTTACCAAAACTCATTCACTACTGTGCAAGGGGTAAGGGGACTGCACACAATCTACATATTTAAGTACTGCACTTTAGTGTCAAAGCCTAACTCATTTTAACAAAGCATAAGCAAATATTGGCTTCTAATGCTACTAAAACTTGACAACATGGCAGGTTTTAAAACAGTTATCTGTTCACAAATACATGATGTTCCTAAATGCTTCTCTCACAGTGGTTCCCAAATGCACACAGACTCACAGTGTGATTCTATACAAGCAACACTATCCCTAGGAGTTTACCAAAACTCATTCACTACTGTGGAAAGGGTAAAGGGACTACACACAATCTACATATGTAAGTACTGCACTTTAGTGTCAAAGCCTGACTCATTTTATCAATGCATAAGCAAAGACTGGCATCTAATGCTACTAAAACTTGACAACATGACAGGTTTTAAAACAGTTATCTCTCAGCAAATACATAATGTTACCAAATACTTCTCTCACAGTGGTTCCCAAATGCACACTAACTCACAGTGTGATTCCAGACAAGCAACACTATCTCTAAGAGTTTACCAAAACTCATTCACTACTGTGGAAAGGGTAAAGGGACTGCACACAATCTACATATGTAAGTACTGCACTTTAGTGTCAAAGCCTGACTCATTTTATCAATGCATAAGCAAAGACTGGCTTCTAATGCTACTAAAACTTGACAACAATACAGGTTTTAAAACAGTTATCTGTCAGCAAATACATGATGCTACCAAATGCTTCTCTCACAGTGGTTCCCAAATGCACACAGACTCACAGTGTGATTCTAGGCAAGCAACACTATTCCTAGGAGTTTACCAAAACTCATTCACTACTGTGCAAGGGGTAAGGGGACTGCGCACAATCTACATATTTCAGGACTCCACTTTAGTGTCAATGCCTGACTAATTTGATCAAAGCATAAGCAAAGACTGGCTTCTAATGCTACTAAAACTTGACAACATGACAGGTTTTAAAACACTTATCTGTCAGCAAATACATAATGTTAGCAAATGTTTCTCTCACAATCCTTAACCAAATGCACACAGACTCACAGTGTGATTTTAGACAAGCAAAACTATCCAAGGAGTTTACCAAAACTCATTCACTAGTCTAGAAGAGGTAAGGGTACTGCACACAATCTACATATTTAAGTACTGCACTTTAGTGTCAAAGCCTAACTCATTTTATTGATGCATATGCAAAGACTGGCATCCAATGCTACTAAAACTTGACAACATGACAGGTTTTAAAACAGTTATCTCTCAGCAAATACATAATGTTACCAAATGCTTCTCTCACAGTGGTTCCCAAATGCACACTAACTCACAGTGTGATTCTAGACAAGCAACACTATCTCTAGGAGTTTACCAAAACTTATTCACTACTGTGGAAAGGGTAAAGGGACTGCACACAATCTACATATGTAAGTACTGCACTTTAGTGTCAAAGCCTGACTCATTTTATCAATGCATAAGCAAAGACTGGCTTCTAATGCTACTAAAACTTGACAACAATACAGGTTTTAAAACAGTTATCTGTCAGCAAATACACAATGTTACCAAATCTTTGTCTCACAATCCTTACCCAAATGCACACAGACTCACAGTGTGATTTTAGGCAAGCAACACTATCCTAGGAGTTTACCAAAACTCATTCACTAGTGTAGAAGGCGTAAGAGTACTGTACACAATCTACATATTTAAGTACTGCACTTTAGTATCAAAGCCTGACTCATTTTATCAATCCATAAGCAAACACTGGCTTCTAATGCAACTAAAACTTGACAACATGACAGGTTTTAAAACAGTTATCTCTCAGCAAATACATAATGTTACCAAATACTTCTCTCACAGTGGTTCCCAAATGCACACTAACTCACAGTGTGATTCTAGACAAGCAACACTATCTCTAAGAGTTTACCAAAACTCATTCACTACTGTGGAAAGGGTAAAGGGACTGCACACAATCTACATATGTAAGTACTGCACTTTAGTGTCAAAGCCTGACTCATTGTATCAATCCATAAGCAAACACTGGCTTCTAATGCTACTAAAACTTGACAACATGACAGGTTTTAAAACAGTTATCTCTCAGCAAATACATAATGTTACCAAAAACTTCTCTCACAGTGGTTCCCAAATGCACACAGACTCACAGTGTGACTCTAGACAAGCAACACTATCCCTAGGAGTTTAGCAAAACTCATTCACTACTGTGCAAGGGGTAAGGGGATTGCACATAATCTACATATTTAAGTACTGCACTTTAGTGTCAAAGCCTAACTCATTTTATCAAAGCATAAGCAAAGACTGGCTTCTAATGCTACTAAAACTTGACAACATGGCAGGTTTTAAAACAGTTATCTGTTCACAAATACATGATGTTCCTAAATGCTTCTCTCACAGTGGTTCCCAAATGCACACAGACTCACAGTGTGATTCTATACAAGCAACACTATCCCTAGGAGTTTACCAAAACTCATTCACTACTATGGAAAGGGTAAGGGGACTGCACACAATCTACATATTTCAGGACTCCACTTTAGTGTCAATGCCTGACTCATTTAATCAAAGCATAAGCAAAGACTGGCTTCTAATGCTACTAAAACTTGACAACATGACAGGTTTTAAAACACTTATCTGTCAGCAAATACATAATGTTAGCAAATGTTTCTCTCACAATCCTTAACCAAATGCACACAGACTCACAGTGTGATTTTAGACAAGCAACACTATCCTAGGAGTTTACCAAAACTCATTCACCAGTCTAGAAGACGTAAGGGTACTGCACACAATCTACATATTGAAGTACTGCACTTTAGTGTCAAAGCCTGACTCATTTCATCAATGCATATGCAAAGACTGGCATCTAATGCTACTACAACTTGACAACATGACAGGTTTTAAAACAGTTATCTCTCAGCAAATACATAATGTTACCAAATACTTCTCTCACAGTGGTTCCCAAATGCACACTAACTCACAGTGTGATTCTAGACAAGCAACACTATCTCTAAGAGTTTACCAAAACTCATTCACTACTGTGGAAAGGGTAAAGGGACTGCACACAATCTACATATGTAAGTACTGCACTGTAGTGTCAAAGCCTGACTCATTTTATCAATGCATAAGCAAAGACTGGCTTCTAATGCTACTAAAACTTGACAACAATACAGGTTTTAAAACAGTTATCTGTCAGCAAATACATGATGCTACCAAATGCTTCTCTCACAGTGGTTCCCAAATGCACACAGACTCACGGTGTGATTCTAGGCAAGCAACACTATTTCTAGGAGTTTACCAAAACTCATTCACTACTGTGCAAGGGGTAAGGGGACTGCACACAATCTACTTATTTCAGGACTCCACTTTAGTGTCAATGCCTGACTCATTTTATCAAAGCATAAGCAAAGACTGGCTTCTAATGCTACTAAAACTTGACAACATGACAGGTTTTAAAACACTTATCTGTCAGCAAATACATAATGTTAGCAAATGTTTCTCTCACAATCCTTAACCAAATGCACACAGACTCACAGTGTGATTTTAGACAAGCAAAACTATCCTAGGAGTTTACCAAAACTCATTCACTAGTCTAGAAGAGGTAAGGGTACTGCACACAATCTACATATTTAAGTACTGCACTTTAGTGTCAAAGCCTGACTCATTTTATCGATGCATATGCAAAGACTGGCATCTAATGCTACTAAAACTTGACAACATGACAGGTTTTAAAACAGTTATCTCTCAGCAAATACATAATGTTACCAAATGCTTCTCTCACAGTGGTTCCCAAATGCACACTAACTCACAGTGTGATTCTAGACAAGCAACACTATCTCTAGGAGTTTACCAAAACTTATTCACTACTGTGGAAAGGGTAAAGGGACTGCACACAATCTACATATGTAAGTACTGCACTTTAGTGTCAAAGCCTGACTCATTTTATCAATGCATAAGCAAAGACTGGCTTCTAATGCTACTAAAACTTGACAACAATACAGGTTTTAAAACAGTTATCAGTCAGCAAATACACAATGTTACCAAATCTTTGCACTTTAGTGTCAAAGCCTGACTCATTTTATCAATGCATAAGCAAAGACTGGCTACTAAAACTTGACAATAATACAGGTACACAATGTTACCAAATCTTTGTCTCACAATCCTTACCCAAATGCACACAGACTCACAGTGTGATTTTAGGCAAGCAACACTATCCTAGGAGTTTACCAAAACTCATTCACTAGTGTAGAAGGCGTAAGAGTACTGTACAAAATCTACATATTTCACGACTCCAGTTATCTGTCAGCAAATACATGATGTTCCCAAAGGCTTCTCTCACAGTGGTTCCCAAATGCACACAGACTCACAGTGTGATTCTAGACAAGCAACACTATCCCTAGGAGTTTACCAAAACTCATTCACTACTGTGCAAAGAGTAAGGGGACTGCACACAATCAACATATTTCACGACTCCAGTTTAGTGTCAAAGCCTAACTCATTTTATCAAAGCATAAGCAAACACTGGCTTCTAATGCTACTAAAACTTGACAACATGACAGGTTTTAAAACAGTTATCTGTCAGCAAATACATGATGCTACCAAATGCTTCTCTCACAGTGGTTCCCAAATGCACACAGACTCACGGTGTGATTCTAGGCAAGCAACACTATTCCTAGGAGTTTACCAACACTCATTCACTACTGTGCAAGAGGTAAGGGGACTGCACACAATCTACATATTTAAGTACTGCACTTTAGTGTCAAAGCCTAACTCATTTTATCAAAGTATAAGCAAATATTGGCTTCTAATGCTACTAAAACTTGACAACATGGCAGGTTTTAAAACAGTTATCTGTTCACAAATACATGATGTTCCTAAATGCTTCTCTCACAGTGGTTCCCAAATGCACACAGACTCACAGTGTGATTCTATACAAGCAACACTATCCCTAGGAGTTTACCAAAACTCATTCACTACTATGGAAAGGGTAAGGGGACTGCACACAATCTACATATTTCAGGACTCCACTTTAGTGTCAATGCCTGACTCATTTAATCAAAGCATAAGCAAAGACTGGATTCTAATGCTACTAAAACTTGACAACATGACAGGTTTTAAAACACTTATCTGTCAGCAAATACATAATGTTAGCAAATGTTTCTCTCACAATCCTTAACCAAATGCACACAGACTCACAGTGTGATTTTAGACAAGCAACACTATCCTAGGAGTTTACCAAAACTCATTCACCAGTCTAGAAGACGTAAGGGTACTGCACACAATCTACATATTTAAGTACTGCACTTTAGTGTCAAAGCCTGACTCATTTCATCAATGCATATGCAAAGACTGGCATCTAATGCTACTACAACTTGACAACATGACAGGTTTTAAAACAGTTATCTCTCAGCAAATACATAATGTTACCAAATACTTCTCTCACAGTGGTTCCCAAATGCACACTAACTCACAGTGTGATTCTAGACAAGCAACACTATCTCTAAGAGTTTACCAAAACTCATTCACTACTGTGGAAAGGGTAAAGGGACTGCACACAATCTACATATGTAAGTACTGCACTGTAGTGTCAAAGCCTGACTCATTTTATCAATGCATAAGCAAAGACTGGCTTCTAATGCTACTAAAACTTGACAACAATACAGGTTTTAAAACAGTTATCTGTCAGCAAATACATGATGCTACCAAATGCTTCTCTCACAGTGGTTCCCAAATGCACACAGACTCACGGTGTGATTCTAGGCAAGCAACACTATTCCTAGGAGTTTACCAAAACTCATTCACTACTGTGCAAGGGGTAAGGGGACTGCACACAATCTACATATTTCAGGACTCCACTTTAGTGTCAATGCCTGACTCATTTGATCAAAGCATAAGCAAAGACTGGCTTCTAATGCTACTAAAACTTGACAACATGACAGGTTTTAAAACACTTATCTGTCAGCAAATACATATTGTTAGCAAATGTTTCTCTCACAATCCTTAACCAAATGCACACAGACTCACAGTGTGATTTTAGACAAGCAAAACTATCCTAGGAGTTTACCAAAACTCATTCACTAGTCTAGAAGAGGTAAGGGTACTGCACACAATCTACATATTTAAGTACTGCACTTTAGTGTCAAAGCCTGACTCATTTTATCGATGCATATGCAAAGACTGGCATCTAATGCTACTAAAACTTGACAACATGACAGGTTTTAAAACAGTTATCTCTCAGCAAATACATAATGTTACCAAATGCTTCTCTCACAGTGGTTCCCAAATGCACACTAACTCACAGTGTGATTCTAGACAAGCAACACTATCTCTAGGAGTTTACCAAAACTTATTCACTACTGTGGAAAGGGTAAAGGGACTGCACACAATCTACATATGTAAGTACTGCACTTTAGTGTCAAAGCCTGACTCATTTTATCAATGCATAAGCAAAGACTGGCTTCTAATGCTACTAAAACTTGACAACAATACAGGTTTTAAAACAGTTATCAGTCAGCAAATACACAATGTTACCAAATCTTTGCACTTTAGTGTCAAAGCCTGACTCATTTTATCAATGCATAAGCAAAGACTGGCTACTAAAACTTGACAATAATACAGGTACACAATGTTACCAAATCTTTGTCTCACAATCCTTACCCAAATGCACACAGACTCACAGTGTGATTTTAGGCAAGCAACACTATCCTAGGAGTTTACCAAAACTCATTCACTAGTGTAGAAGGCGTAAGAGTACTGTACAAAATCTACATATTTCACGACTCCAGTTATCTGTCAGCAAATACATGATGTTCCCAAATGCTTCTCTCACAGTGGTTCCCAAATGCACACAGACTCACAGTGTGATTCTAGACAAGCAACACTATCCCTAGGAGTTTACCAAAACTCATTCACTACTGTGCAAAGAGTAAGGGGACTGCACACAATCAACATATTTCACGACTCCAGTTTAGTGTCAAAGCCTAACTCATTTTATCAAAGCATAAGCAAAGACTGGCTTCTAATGCTACTAAAACTTGACAACATGGCAGGTTTTAAAACAGTTATCTGTCAGCAAATACATGATGTTCGCAAATGCTTCTCTCACAGTAGTTCCCAAATGCACACAGACTCACAGTGTGATTCTATACAAGCAACACTATCCCTAGGAGTTTACCAAAACTCATTCACTACTGTGGAAGGGGTAAGGGGACTGCACACAATCTACATATTTCAGGACTCCACTTTAGTGTCAATGCCTGCCTCATTTAATCAAAGCATAAGCAAAGACTGGCTTCTAATGCTACTAAAACTTGACAACAATACAGGTTTTAAAACAGTTATCTGTCAGCAAATACACGATGTTACAAAATCCTTGTCTCACAATCCTTACCCAAATGCACACAGACTCACAGTGTGATTTTAGGCAAGCAACACTATCATAGGAGTTTACCAAAACTCATTCACTAGTGTAGAAGGCGTAAGAGTACTGTACACAATCTACATATTTAAGTACTGCACTTTAGTGTCAAAGCCTGACTCATTGTATCAATCCATAAGCAAACACTGGCATCTAATGCTACTAAAACTTGACAACATGACAGGTTTTAAAACAGTTATCTCTCAGCAAATACATAATGTTACCAAATGCTTCTCTCACAGTGGTTCCCAAATGCACACTAACTCACAGTGTGATTCTAGACAAGCAACACTATCTCTAGGAGTTCACCAAAACTTATTCACTACTGTGGAAAGGGTAAAGGGACTGCACACAATCTACATATGTAAGTACTGCACTTTAGTGTCAAAGCCTGACTCATTTTATCAATGCATAAGCAAAGACTGGCTTCTAATGCTACTAAAACTTGACAACAATACAGGTTTTAAAACAGTTATCAGTCAGCAAATACACAATGTTACCAAATCTTTGCACTTTAGTGTCAAAGCCTGACTCATTTTATCAATGCATAAGCAAAGACTGGCTACTAAAACTTGACAATAATACAGGTACACAATGTTACCAAATCTTTGTCTCACAATCCTTACCCAAATGCACACAGACTCACAGTGTGATTTTAGGCAAGCAACACTATCCTAGGAGTTTACCAAAACTCATTCACTAGTGTAGAAGGCGTAAGAGTACTGTACAAAATCTACATATTTCACGACTCCAGTTATCTGTCAGCAAATACATGATGTTCCCAAAGGCTTCTCTCACAGTGGTTCCCAAATGCACACAGACTCACAGTGTGATTCTAGACAAGCAACACTATCCCTAGGAGTTTACCAAAACTCATTCACTACTGTGCAAAGAGTAAGGGGACTGCACACAATCAACATATTTCACGACTCCAGTTTAGTGTCAAAGCCTAACTCATTTTATCAAAGCATAAGCAAACACTGGCTTCTAATGCTACTAAAACTTGACAACATGACAGGTTTTAAAACAGTTATCTGTCAGCAAATACATGATGCTACCAAATGCTTCTCTCACAGTGGTTCCCAAATGCACACAGACTCACGGTGTGATTCTAGGCAAGCAACACTATTCCTAGGAGTTTACCAACACTCATTCACTACTGTGCAAGAGGTAAGGGGACTGCACACAATCTACATATTTAAGTACTGCACTTTAGTGTCAAAGCCTAACTCATTTTATCAAAGTATAAGCAAATATTGGCTTCTAATGCTACTAAAACTTGACAACATGGCAGGTTTTAAAACAGTTATCTGTTCACAAATACATGATGTTCCTAAATGCTTCTCTCACAGTGGTTCCCAAATGCACACAGACTCACAGTGTGATTCTATACAAGCAACACTATCCCTAGGAGTTTACCAAAACTCATTCACTACTATGGAAAGGGTAAGGGGACTGCACACAATCTACATATTTCAGGACTCCACTTTAGTGTCAATGCCTGACTCATTTAATCAAAGCATAAGCAAAGACTGGATTCTAATGCTACTAAAACTTGACAACATGACAGGTTTTAAAACACTTATCTGTCAGCAAATACATAATGTTAGCAAATGTTTCTCTCACAATCCTTAACCAAATGCACACAGACTCACAGTGTGATTTTAGACAAGCAACACTATCCTAGGAGTTTACCAAAACTCATTCACCAGTCTAGAAGACGTAAGGGTACTGCACACAATCTACATATTTAAGTACTGCACTTTAGTGTCAAAGCCTGACTCATTTCATCAATGCATATGCAAAGACTGGCATCTAATGCTACTACAACTTGACAACATGACAGGTTTTAAAACAGTTATCTCTCAGCAAATACATAATGTTACCAAATACTTCTCTCACAGTGGTTCCCAAATGCACACTAACTCACAGTGTGATTCTAGACAAGCAACACTATCTCTAAGAGTTTACCAAAACTCATTCACTACTGTGGAAAGGGTAAAGGGACTGCACACAATCTACATATGTAAGTACTGCACTGTAGTGTCAAAGCCTGACTCATTTTATCAATGCATAAGCAAAGACTGGCTTCTAATGCTACTAAAACTTGACAACAATACAGGTTTTAAAACAGTTATCTGTCAGCAAATACATGATGCTACCAAATGCTTCTCTCACAGTGGTTCCCAAATGCACACAGACTCACGGTGTGATTCTAGGCAAGCAACACTATTCCTAGGAGTTTACCAAAACTCATTCACTACTGTGCAAGGGGTAAGGGGACTGCACACAATCTACATATTTCAGGACTCCACTTTAGTGTCAATGCCTGACTCATTTGATCAAAGCATAAGCAAAGACTGGCTTCTAATGCTACTAAAACTTGACAACAATACAGGTTTTAAAACAGTTATCAGTCAGCAAATACACAATGTTACCAAATCTTTGCACTTTAGTGTCAAAGCCTGACTCATTTTATCAATGCATAAGCAAAGACTGGCTACTAAAACTTGACAATAATACAGGTACACAATGTTACCAAATCTTTGTCTCACAATCCTTACCCAAATGCACACAGACTCACAGTGTGATTTTAGGCAAGCAACACTATCCTAGGAGTTTACCAAAACTCATTCACTAGTGTAGAAGGCGTAAGAGTACTGTACAAAATCTACATATTTCACGACTCCAGTTATCTGTCAGCAAATACATGATGTTCCCAAATGCTTCTCTCACAGTGGTTCCCAAATGCACACAGACTCACAGTGTGATTCTAGACAAGCAACACTATCCCTAGGAGTTTACCAAAACTCATTCACTACTGTGCAAAGAGTAAGGGGACTGCACACAATCAACATATTTCACGACTCCAGTTTAGTGTCAAAGCCTAACTCATTTTATCAAAGCATAAGCAAAGACTGGCTTCTAATGCTACTAAAACTTGACAACATGGCAGGTTTTAAAACAGTTATCTGTCAGCAAATACATGATGTTCGCAAATGCTTCTCTCACAGTAGTTCCCAAATGCACACAGACTCACAGTGTGATTCTATACAAGCAACACTATCCCTAGGAGTTTACCAAAACTCATTCACTACTGTGGAAGGGGTAAGGGGACTGCACACAATCTACATATTTCAGGACTCCACTTTAGTGTCAATGCCTGCCTCATTTAATCAAAGCATAAGCAAAGACTGGCTTCTAATGCTACTAAAACTTGACAACAATACAGGTTTTAAAACAGTTATCTGTCAGCAAATACACGATGTTACAAAATCCTTGTCTCACAATCCTTACCCAAATGCACACAGACTCACAGTGTGATTTTAGGCAAGCAACACTATCATAGGAGTTTACCAAAACTCATTCACTAGTGTAGAAGGCGTAAGAGTACTGTACACAATCTACATATTTAAGTACTGCACTTTAGTGTCAAAGCCTGACTCATTGTATCAATCCATAAGCAAACACTGGCATCTAATGCTACTAAAACTTGACAACATGACAGGTTTTAAAACAGTTATCTCTCAGCAAATACATAATGTTACCAAATGCTTCTCTCACAGTGGTTCCCAAATGCACACTAACTCACAGTGTGATTCTAGACAAGCAACACTATCTCTAGGAGTTTACCAAAACTTATTCACTACTGTGGAAAGGGTAAAGGGACTGCACACAATCTACATATGTAAGTACTGCACTTTAGTGTCAAAGCCTGACTCATTTTATCAATGCATAAGCAAAGACTGGCTTCTAATGCTACTAAAACTTGACAACAATACAGGTTTTAAAACAGTTATCAGTCAGCAAATACACAATGTTACCAAATCTTTGCACTTTAGTGTCAAAGCCTGACTCATTTTATCAATGCATAAGCAAAGACTGGCTACTAAAACTTGACAATAATACAGGTACACAATGTTACCAAATCTTTGTCTCACAATCCTTACCCAAATGCACACAGACTCACAGTGTGATTTTAGGCAAGCAACACTATCCTAGGAGTTTACCAAAACTCATTCACTAGTGTAGAAGGCGTAAGAGTACTGTACAAAATCTACATATTTCACGACTCCAGTTATCTGTCAGCAAATACATGATGTTCCCAAAGGCTTCTCTCACAGTGGTTCCCAAATGCACACAGACTCACAGTGTGATTCTAGACAAGCAACACTATCCCTAGGAGTTTACCAAAACTCATTCACTACTGTGCAAAGAGTAAGGGGACTGCACACAATCAACATATTTCACGACTCCAGTTTAGTGTCAAAGCCTAACTCATTTTATCAAAGCATAAGCAAACACTGGCTTCTAATGCTACTAAAACTTGACAACATGACAGGTTTTAAAACAGTTATCTGTCAGCAAATACATGATGCTACCAAATGCTTCTCTCACAGTGGTTCCCAAATGCACACAGACTCACGGTGTGATTCTAGGCAAGCAACACTATTCCTAGGAGTTTACCAACACTCATTCACTACTGTGCAAGAGGTAAGGGGACTGCACACAATCTACATATTTAAGTACTGCACTTTAGTGTCAAAGCCTAACTCATTTTATCAAAGTATAAGCAAATATTGGCTTCTAATGCTACTAAAACTTGACAACATGGCAGGTTTTAAAACAGTTATCTGTTCACAAATACATGATGTTCCTAAATGCTTCTCTCACAGTGGTTCCCAAATGCACACAGACTCACAGTGTGATTCTATACAAGCAACACTATCCCTAGGAGTTTACCAAAACTCATTCACTACTATGGAAAGGGTAAGGGGACTGCACACAATCTACATATTTCAGGACTCCACTTTAGTGTCAATGCCTGACTCATTTAATCAAAGCATAAGCAAAGACTGGATTCTAATGCTACTAAAACTTGACAACATGACAGGTTTTAAAACACTTATCTGTCAGCAAATACATAATGTTAGCAAATGTTTCTCTCACAATCCTTAACCAAATGCACACAGACTCACAGTGTGATTTTAGACAAGCAACACTATCCTAGGAGTTTACCAAAACTCATTCACCAGTCTAGAAGACGTAAGGGTACTGCACACAATCTACATATTTAAGTACTGCACTTTAGTGTCAAAGCCTGACTCATTTCATCAATGCATATGCAAAGACTGGCATCTAATGCTACTACAACTTGACAACATGACAGGTTTTAAAACAGTTATCTCTCAGCAAATACATAATGTTACCAAATACTTCTCTCACAGTGGTTCCCAAATGCACACTAACTCACAGTGTGATTCTAGACAAGCAACACTATCTCTAAGAGTTTACCAAAACTCATTCACTACTGTGGAAAGGGTAAAGGGACTGCACACAATCTACATATGTAAGTACTGCACTGTAGTGTCAAAGCCTGACTCATTTTATCAATGCATAAGCAAAGACTGGCTTCTAATGCTACTAAAACTTGACAACAATACAGGTTTTAAAACAGTTATCTGTCAGCAAATACATGATGCTACCAAATGCTTCTCTCACAGTGGTTCCCAAATGCACACAGACTCACGGTGTGATTCTAGGCAAGCAACACTATTCCTAGGAGTTTACCAAAACTCATTCACTACTGTGCAAGGGGTAAGGGGACTGCACACAATCTACATATTTCAGGACTCCACTTTAGTGTCAATGCCTGACTCATTTGATCAAAGCATAAGCAAAGACTGGCTTCTAATGCTACTAAAACTTGACAACATGACAGGTTTTAAAACACTTATCTGTCAGCAAATACATAATGTTAGCAAATGTTTCTCTCACAATCCTTAACCAAATGCACACAGACTCACAGTGTGATTTTAGACAAGCAAAACTATCCTAGGAGTTTACCAAAACTCATTCACTAGTCTAGAAGAGGTAAGGGTACTGCACACAATCTACATATTTAAGTACTGCACTTTAGTGTCAAAGCCTGACTCATTTTATCGATGCATATGCAAAGACTGGCATCTAATGCTACTAAAACTTGACAACATGACAGGTTTTAAAACAGTTATCTCTCAGCAAATACATAATGTTACCAAATGCTTCTCTCACAGTGGTTCCCAAATGCACACTAACTCACAGTGTGATTCTAGACAAGCAACACTATCTCTAGGAGTTTACCAAAACTTATTCACTACTGTGGAAAGGGTAAAGGGACTGCACACAATCTACATATGTAAGTACTGCACTTTAGTGTCAAAGCCTGACTCATTTTATCAATGCATAAGCAAAGACTGGCTTCTAATGCTACTAAAACTTGACAACAATACAGGTTTTAAAACAGTTATCAGTCAGCAAATACACAATGTTACCAAATCTTTGCACTTTAGTGTCAAAGCCTGACTCATTTTATCAATGCATAAGCAAAGACTGGCTACTAAAACTTGACAATAATACAGGTACACAATGTTACCAAATCTTTGTCTCACAATCCTTACCCAAATGCACACAGACTCACAGTGTGATTTTAGGCAAGCAACACTATCCTAGGAGTTTACCAAAACTCATTCACTAGTGTAGAAGGCGTAAGAGTACTGTACAAAATCTACATATTTCACGACTCCAGTTATCTGTCAGCAAATACATGATGTTCCCAAATGCTTCTCTCACAGTGGTTCCCAAATGCACACAGACTCACAGTGTGATTCTAGACAAGCAACACTATCCCTAGGAGTTTACCAAAACTCATTCACTACTGTGCAAAGAGTAAGGGGACTGCACACAATCAACATATTTCACGACTCCAGTTTAGTGTCAAAGCCTAACTCATTTTATCAAAGCATAAGCAAAGACTGGCTTCTAATGCTACTAAAACTTGACAACATGGCAGGTTTTAAAACAGTTATCTGTCAGCAAATACATGATGTTCGCAAATGCTTCTCTCACAGTAGTTCCCAAATGCACACAGACTCACAGTGTGATTCTATACAAGCAACACTATCCCTAGGAGTTTACCAAAACTCATTCACTACTGTGGAAGGGGTAAGGGGACTGCACACAATCTACATATTTCAGGACTCCACTTTAGTGTCAATGCCTGCCTCATTTAATCAAAGCATAAGCAAAGACTGGCTTCTAATGCTACTAAAACTTGACAACAATACAGGTTTTAAAACAGTTATCTGTCAGCAAATACACGATGTTACAAAATCCTTGTCTCACAATCCTTACCCAAATGCACACAGACTCACAGTGTGATTTTAGGCAAGCAACACTATCATAGGAGTTTACCAAAACTCATTCACTAGTGTAGAAGGCGTAAGAGTACTGTACACAATCTACATATTTAAGTACTGCACTTTAGTGTCAAAGCCTGACTCATTGTATCAATCCATAAGCAAACACTGGCTTCTAATGCTACTAAAACTTGACAACATGACAGGTTTTAAAACAGTTATCTGTCAGCAAATACATGATGCTACCAAATGCTTCTCTCACAGTGGTTCCCAAATGCACACAGACTCACGGTGTGATTCTAGGCAAGCAACACTATTCCTAGGAGTTTACCAACACTCATTCACTACTGTGCAAGGGGTAAGGGGACTGCACACAATCTACATATTTAAGTACTGCACTTTAGTGTCAAAGCCTAACTCATTTTATCAAAGCATAAGCAAATATTGGCTTCTAATGCTACTAAAACTTGACAACATGGCAGGTTTTAAAACAGTTATCTCTCAGCAAATACATAATGTTACCAAATGCTTCTCTCACAGTGGTTCCCAAATGCACACTAACTCACAGTGTGATTCTAGACAAGCAACACTATCTCAGTTTACCAAAACTTATTCACTACTGTGGAAAGGGTAAAGGGACTGCACACAATCTACATATGTAAGTACTGCACTTTAGTGTCAAAGCCTGACTCATTTTATCAATGCATAAGCAAAGACTGGCTTCTAATGCTACTAAAACTTGACAACAATACAGGTTTTAAAACAGTTATCAGTCAGCAAATACACAATGTTACCAAATCTTTGCACTTTAGTGTCAAAGCCTGACTCATTTTATCAATGCATAAGCAAAGACTGGCTACTAAAACTTGACAACAATACAGGTACACAATGTTACCAAATCTTTGTCTCACAATCCTTACCCAAATGCACACAGACTCACAGTGTGATTTTAGGCAAGCAACACTATCCTAGGAGTTTACCAAAACTCATTCACTAGTGTAGAAGGCGTAAGAGTACTGTACAAAATCTACATATTTCACGACTCCAGTTATCTGTCAGCAAATACATGATGTTCCCAAATGCTTCTCTCACAGTGGTTCCCAAATGCACACAGACTCACAGCGTGATTCTAGACAAGCAACACTATCCCCTCATTCACTAGTGTAGAAGGCGTAAGAGTACTGTACAAAATCTACATATTTCACGACTCCAGTTATCTGTCAGCAAATACATGATGTTCCCAAATGCTTCTCTCACAGTGGTTCCCAAATGCACACAGACTCACAGTGTGATTCTAGACAAGCAACACTATCCCTAGGAGTTTACCAAAACTCATTCACTACTGTGCAAAGAGTAAGGGGACTGCACACAATCAACATATTTCACGACTCCAGTTTAGTGTCAAAGCCTAACTCATTTTATCAAAGCATAAGCAAAGACTGGCTTCTAATGCTACTAAAACTTGACAACATGGCAGGTTTTAAAACAGTTATCTGTCAGCAAATACATGATGTTCGCAAATGCTTCTCTCACAGTAGTTCCCAAATGCACACAGACTCACAGTGTGATTCTATACAAGCAACACTATCCCTAGGAGTTTACCAAAACTCATTCACTACTGTGGAAGGGGTAAGGGGACTGCACACAATCTACATATTTCAGGACTCCACTTTAGTGTCAATGCCTGCCTCATTTAATCAAAGCATAAGCAAAGACTGGCTTCTAATGCTACTAAAACTTGACAACAATACAGGTTTTAAAACAGTTATCTGTCAGCAAATACACGATGTTACAAAATCCTTGTCTCACAATCCTTACCCAAATGCACACAGACTCACAGTGTGATTTTAGGCAAGCAACACCATCATAGGAGTTTACCAAAACTCATTCACTAGTGTAGAAGGCGTAAGAGTACTGTACACAATCTACGTATTTAAATACTGCACTTTAGTGTCAAAGCCTGACTCATTGTATCAATCCATAAGCAAACACTGGCTTCTAATGCTACTAAAACTTGACAACATGACAGGTTTTAAAACAGTTATCTGTCAGCAAATACATGATGCTACCAAATGCTTCTCTCACAGTGGTTCCCAAATGCACACAGACTCACGGTGTGATTCTAGGCAAGCAACACTATTCCTAGGATTTTACCAAAACTCATTCACTACTGTGCAAGGGGTAAGGGGACTGCACACAATCTACATATTTAAGTACTGCACTTTAGTGTCAAAGCCTAACTCATTTTATCAAAGCATAAGCAAATATTGGCTTCTAATGCTACTAAAACTTGACAACATGGCAGGTTTTAAAACAGTTATCTGTTCACAAATACATGATGTTCCTAAATGCTTCTCTCACAGTGGTTCCCAAATGCACACAGACTCACAGTGTGATTCTATACAAGCAACACTATCCCTAGGAGTTTACCAAAACTCATTCACTACTGTGGAAAGGGTAAAGGGACTGCACACAATCTACATATGTAAGTACTGCACTTTAGTGTCAAAGCCTGACTCATTTTATCAATGCATAAGCAAAGACTGGCATCTAATGCTACTAAAACTTGACAACATGACAGGTTTTAAAACAGTTATCTCTCAGCAAATACATAATGTTACCAAATACTTCTCTCACAGTGGTTCCCAAATGCACACTAACTCACAGTGTGATTCTAGACAAGCAACACTATCTCTAAGAGTTTACCAAAACTCATTCACTACTGTGGAAAGGGTAAAGGGACTGCACACAATCTACATATGTAAGTACTGCACTTTAGTGTCAAAGCCTGACTCATTTTATCAATGCATAAGCAAAGACTGGCTTCTAATGCTACTAAAACTTGACAACAATACAGGTTTTAAAACAGTTATCTGTCAGCAAATACATGATGCTACCAAATGCTTCTCTCACAGTGGTTCCCAAATGCACACAGACTCACAGTGTGATTCTAGGCAAGCAACACTATTCCTAGGAGTTTACCAAAACTCATTCACTACTGTGCAAGGGGTAAGGGGACTGCACACAATCTACATATTTCAGGACTCCACTTTAGTGTCAATGCCTGACTCATTTAATCAAAGCATAAGCAAAGACTGGCTTCTAATGCTACTAAAACTTGACAACATGACAGGTTTTAAAACACTTATCTGTCAGCAAATACATAATGTTAGCAAATGTTTCTCTCACAATCCTTAACCAAATGCACACAGACTCACAGTGTGATTTTAGACAAGCAAAACTATCCAAGGAGTTTACCAAAACTCATTCACTAGTCTAGAAGAGGTAAGGGTACTGCACACAATCTACATATTTAAGTACTGCACTTTAGTGTCAAAGCCTAACTCATTTTATCGATGCATATGCAAAGACTGGCATCCAATGCTACTAAAACTTGACAACATGACAGGTTTTAAAACAGTTATCTCTCAGCAAATACATAATGTTACCAAATGCTTCTCTCACAGTGGTTCCCAAATGCACACTAACTCACAGTGTGATTCTAGACAAGCAACACTATCTCTAGGAGTTTACCAAAACTTATTCACTACTGTGGAAAGGGTAAAGGGACTGCACACAATCTACATATGTAAGTACTGCACTTTAGTGTCAAAGCCTGACTCATTTTATCAATGCATAAGCAAAGACTGGCTTCTAATGCTACTAAAACTTGACAACAATACAGGTTTTAAAACAGTTATCTGTCAGCAAATACACAATGTTACCAAATCTTTGTCTCACAATCCTTACCCAAATGCACACAGACTCACAGTGTGATTTTAGGCAAGCAACACTATCCTAGGAGTTTACCAAAACTCATTCACTAGTGTAGAAGGCGTAAGAGTACTGTACACAATCTACATATTTAAGTACTGCACTTTAGTATCAAAGCCTGACTCATTTTATCAATCCATAAGCAAACACTGGCTTCTAATGCAACTAAAACTTGACAACATGACAGGTTTTAAAACAGTTATCTCTCAGCAAATACATAATGTTACCAAATACTTCTCTCACAGTGGTTCCCAAATGCACACTAACTCACAGTGTGATTCTAGACAAGCAACACTATCTCTAAGAGTTTACCAAAACTCATTCACTACTGTGGAAAGGGTAAAGGGACTGCACACAATATACATATGTAAGTACTGCACTTTAGTGTCAAAGCCTGACTCATTTTATCAATGCATAAGCAAAGACTGGCATCTAATGCTACTAAAACTTGACAACATGACAGGTTTTAAAACAGTTATCTCTCAGCAAATACATAATGTTACCAAAAACTTCTCTCACAGTGGTTCCCAAATGCACACAGACTCACAGTGTGATTCTAGACAAGCAACACTATCCCTAGGAGTTTAGCAAAACTCATTCACTACTGTGCAAGGGGTAAGGGGATTGCACATAATCTACATATTTAAGTACTGCACTTTAGTGTCAAAGCCTAACTCATTTTATCAAAGCATAAGCAAAGACTGGCTTCTAATGCTACTAAAACTTGACAACATGGCAGGTTTTAAAACAGTTATCTGTTCACAAATACATGATGTTCCTAAATGCTTCTCTCACAGTGGTTCCCAAATGCACACAGACTCACAGTGTGATTCTATACAAGCAACACTATCCCTAGGAGTTTACCAAAACTCATTCACTACTATGGAAAGGGTAAGGGGACTGCACACAATCTACATATTTCAGGACTCCACTTTAGTGTCAATGCCTGACTCATTTAATCAAAGCATAAGCAAAGACTGGCTTCTAATGCTACTAAAACTTGACAACATGACAGGTTTTAAAACACTTATCTGTCAGCAAATACATAATGTTAGCAAATGTTTCTCTCACAATCCTTAACCAAATGCACACAGACTCACAGTGTGATTTTAGACAAGCAACACTATCCTAGGAGTTTACCAAAACTCATTCACCAGTCTAGAAGAGGCAAGGGTACTGCACACAATCTACATATTTAAGTACTGCACTTTAGTGTCAAAGCCTGACTCATTTTATCAATGCATATGCAAAGACTGGCATCTAATGCTACTAAAACTTGACAACATGACAGGTTTTAAAACAGTTATCTCTCAGCAAATACATAATGTTACCAAATACTTCTCTCACAGTGGTTCCCAAATGCACACTAACTCACAGTGTGATTCTAGACAAGCAACACTATCTCTAAGAGTTTACCAAAACTCATTCACTACTGTGGAAAGGGTAAAGGGACTGCACACAATATACATATGTAAGTACTGCACTTTAGTGTCAAAGCCTGACTCATTTTATCAATGCATAAGCAAAGACTGGCATCTAATGCTACCAAAACTTGACAACATGACAGGTTTTAAAACAGTTATCTCTCAGCAAATACATAATGTTACCAAATACTTCTCTCACAGTGGTTCCCAAATGCACACTAACTCACAGTGTGATTCTAGACAAGCAACACTATCTCTAAGAGTTTACCAAAACTCATTCACTACTGTGGAAAGGGTAAAGGGACTGCACACAATCTACATATGTAAGTACTGCACTGTAGTGTCAAAGCCTGACTCATTTTATCAATGCATAAGCAAAGACTGGCTTCTAATGCTACTAAAACTTGACAACAATACAGGTTTTAAAACAGTTATCTGTCAGCAAATACATGATGCTACCAAATGCTTCTCTCACAGTGGTTCCCAAATGCACACAGACTCACGGTGTGATTCTAGGCAAGCAACACTATTCCTAGGAGTTTACCAAAACTCATTCACTACTGTGCAAGGGGTAAGGGGACTGCACATAATCTACATATTTAAGTACTGCGCTTTAGTGTCAAAGCCTAACTCATTTTATCAAAGCATAAGCAAAGACGGGCTTCTAATGCTACTAAAACTTGACAACATGGCAGGTTTTAAAACAGTTATCTGTCAGCAAATACATGATGTTCGCAAATGCTTCTCTCACAGTAGTTCCCAAATGCACACAGACTCGCAGTGTGATTCTATACAAGCAACACTATCCCTAGGAGTTTACCAAAACTCATTCACTACTATGGAAGGGGTAAGGGGACTGCACACAATCTACATATTTCAGGACTCCACTTTAGTGTCAATGCCTGCCTCATTTAATCAAAGCATAAGCAAAGACTGGCATCTAATGCTACTAAAACTTGACAACAATACAGGTTTTAAAACAGTTATCTGTCAGCAAATACACGATGTTACAAAATCCTTGTCTCACAATCCTTACCCAAATGCACACAGACTCACAGTGTGATTTTAGGCAAGCAACACTATCATAGGAGTTTACCAAAACTCATTCACTAGTGTAGAAGGCGTAAGAGTACTGTACACAATCTACATATTTAAGTACTGCACTTTAGTGTCAAAGCCTGACTCATTGTATCAATCCATAAGCAAACACTGGCTTCTAATGCTACTAAAACTTGACAACATGACAGGTTTTAAAACAGTTATCTGTCAGCAAATACATGATGCTACCAAATGCTTCTCTCACAGTGGTTCCCAAATGCACACAGACTCACGGTGTGATTCTAGGCAAGCAACACTATTCCTAGGAGTTTACCAACACTCATTCACTACTGTGCAAGAGGTAAGGGGACTGCACACAATCTACATATTTAAGTACTGCACTTTAGTGTCAAAGCCTAACTCATTTTATCAAAGCATAAGCAAATATTGGCTTCTAATGCTACTAAAACTTGACAACATGGCAGGTTTTAAAACAGTTATCTGTTCACAAATACATGATGTTCCTAAATGCTTCTCTCACAGTGGTTCCCAAATGCACACAGACTCACAGTGTGATTCTATACAAGCAACACTATCCCTAGGAGTTTACCAAAACTCATTCACTACTATGGAAAGGGTAAGGGGACTGCACACAATCTACATATTTCAGGACTCCACTTTAGTGTCAATGCCTGACTCATTTAATCAAAGCATAAGCAAAGACTGGCTTCTAATGCTACTAAAACTTGACAACATGACAGGTTTTAAAACACTTATCTGTCAGCAAATACATAATGTTAGCAAATGTTTCTCTCACAATCCTTAACCAAATGCACACAGACTCACAGTGTGATTTTAGACAAGCAACACTATCCTAGGAGTTTACCAAAACTCATTCACCAGTCTAGAAGACGTAAGGGTACTGCACACAATCTACATATTGAAGTACTGCACTTTAGTGTCAAAGCCTGACTCATTTCATCAATGCATATGCAAAGACTGGCATCTAATGCTACTACAACTTGACAACATGACAGGTTTTAAAACAGTTATCTCTCAGCAAATACATAATGTTACCAAATACTTCTCTCACAGTGGTTCCCAAATGCACACTAACTCACAGTGTGATTCTAGACAAGCAACACTATCTCTAAGAGTTTACCAAAACTCATTCACTACTGTGGAAAGGGTAAAGGGACTGCACACAATCTACATATGTAAGTACTGCACTGTAGTGTCAAAGCCTGACTTATTTTATCAATGCATAAGCAAAGACTGGCTTCTAATGCTACTAAAACTTGACAACAATACAGGTTTTAAAACAGTTATCTGTCAGCAAATACATGATGCTACCAAATGCTTCTCTCACAGTGGTTCCCAAATGCACACAGACTCACGGTGTGATTCTAGGCAAGCAACACTATTCCTAGGAGTTTACCAAAACTCATTCACTACTGTGCAAGGGGTAAGGGGACTGCACACAATCTACTTATTTCAGGACTCCACTTTAGTGTCAATGCCTGACTCATTTGATCAAAGCATAAGCAAAGACTGGCTTCTAATGCTACTAAAACTTGACAACATGACAGGTTTTAAAACACTTATCTGTCAGCAAATACATAATGTTAGCAAATGTTTCTCTCACAATCCTTAACCAAATGCACACAGACTCACAGTGTGATTTTAGACAAGCAAAACTATCCTAGGAGTTTACCAAAACTCATTCACTAGTCTAGAAGAGGTAAGGGTACTGCACACAATCTACATATTTAAGTACTGCACTTTAGTGTCAAAGCCTGACTCATTTTATCGATGCATATGCAAAGACTGGCATCTAATGCTACTAAAACTTGACAACATGACAGGTTTTAAAACAGTTATCTCTCAGCAAATACATAATGTTACCAAATGCTTCTCTCACAGTGGTTCCCAAATGCACACTAACTCACAGTGTGATTCTAGACAAGCAACACTATCTCTAGGAGTTTACCAAAACTTATTCACTACTGTGGAAAGGGTAAAGGGACTGCACACAATCTACATATGTAAGTACTGCACTTTAGTGTCAAAGCCTGACTCATTTTATCAATGCATAAGCAAAGACTGGCTTCTAATGCTACTAAAACTTGACAACAATACAGGTTTTAAAACAGTTATCAGTCAGCAAATACACAATGTTACCAAATCTTTGCACTTTAGTGTCAAAGCCTGACTCATTTTATCAATGCATAAGCAAAGACTGGCTACTAAAACTTGACAATAATACAGGTACACAATGTTACCAAATCTTTGTCTCACAATCCTTACCCAAATGCACACAGACTCACAGTGTGATTTTAGGCAAGCAACACTATCCTAGGAGTTTACCAAAACTCATTCACTAGTGTAGAAGGCGTAAGAGTACTGTACAAAATCTACATATTTCACGACTCCAGTTATCTGTCAGCAAATACATGATGTTCCCAAATGCTTCTCTCACAGTGGTTCCCAAATGCACACAGACTCACAGTGTGATTCTAGACAAGCAACACTATCCCTAGGAGTTTACCAAAACTCATTCACTACTGTGCAAAGAGTAAGGGGACTGCACACAATCAACATATTTCACGACTCCAGTTTAGTGTCAAAGCCTAACTCATTTTATCAAAGCATAAGCAAAGACTGGCTTCTAATGCTACTAAAACTTGACAACATGGCAGGTTTTAAAACAGTTATCTGTCAGCAAATACATGATGTTCGCAAATGCTTCTCTCACAGTAGTTCCCAAATGCACACAGACTCACAGTGTGATTCTATACAAGCAACACTATCCCTAGGAGTTTACCAAAACTCATTCACTACTGTGGAAGGGGTAAGGGGACTGCACACAATCTACATATTTCAGGACTCCACTTTAGTGTCAATGCCTGCCTCATTTAATCAAAGCATAAGCAAAGACTGGCTTCTAATGCTACTAAAACTTGACAACAATACAGGTTTTAAAACAGTTATCTGTCAGCAAATACACGATGTTACAAAATCCTTGTCTCACAATCCTTACCCAAATGCACACAGACTCACAGTGTGATTTTAGGCAAGCAACACTATCATAGGAGTTTACCAAAACTCATTCACTAGTGTAGAAGGCGTAAGAGTACTGTACACAATCTACATATTTAAGTACTGCACTTTAGTGTCAAAGCCTGACTCATTGTATCAATCCATAAGCAAACACTGGCTTCTAATGCTACTAAAACTTGACAACATGACAGGTTTTAAAACAGTTATCTGTCAGCAAATACATGATGCTACCAAATGCTTCTCTCACAGTGGTTCCCAAATGCACACAGACTCACGGTGTGATTCTAGGCAAGCAACACTATTCCTAGGAGTTTACCAACACTCATTCACTACTGTGCAAGGGGTAAGGGGACTGCACACAATCTACATATTTAAGTACTGCACTTTAGTGTCAAAGCCTAACTCATTTTATCAAAGCATAAGCAAATATTGGCTTCTAATGCTACTAAAACTTGACAACATGGCAGGTTTTAAAACAGTTATCTCTCAGCAAATACATAATGTTACCAAATGCTTCTCTCACAGTGGTTCCCAAATGCACACTAACTCACAGTGTGATTCTAGACAAGCAACACTATCTCAGTTTACCAAAACTTATTCACTACTGTGGAAAGGGTAAAGGGACTGCACACAATCTACATATGTAAGTACTGCACTTTAGTGTCAAAGCCTGACTCATTTTATCAATGCATAAGCAAAGACTGGCTTCTAATGCTACTAAAACTTGACAACAATACAGGTTTTAAAACAGTTATCAGTCAGCAAATACACAATGTTACCAAATCTTTGCACTTTAGTGTCAAAGCCTGACTCATTTTATCAATGCATAAGCAAAGACTGGCTACTAAAACTTGACAACAATACAGGTACACAATGTTACCAAATCTTTGTCTCACAATCCTTACCCAAATGCACACAGACTCACAGTGTGATTTTAGGCAAGCAACACTATCCTAGGAGTTTACCAAAACTCATTCACTAGTGTAGAAGGCGTAAGAGTACTGTACAAAATCTACATATTTCACGACTCCAGTTATCTGTCAGCAAATACATGATGTTCCCAAATGCTTCTCTCACAGTGGTTCCCAAATGCACACAGACTCACAGCGTGATTCTAGACAAGCAACACTATCCCCTCATTCACTAGTGTAGAAGGCGTAAGAGTACTGTACAAAATCTACATATTTCACGACTCCAGTTATCTGTCAGCAAATACATGATGTTCCCAAATGCTTCTCTCACAGTGGTTCCCAAATGCACACAGACTCACAGTGTGATTCTAGACAAGCAACACTATCCCTAGGAGTTTACCAAAACTCATTCACTACTGTGCAAAGAGTAAGGGGACTGCACACAATCAACATATTTCACGACTCCAGTTTAGTGTCAAAGCCTAACTCATTTTATCAAAGCATAAGCAAAGACTGGCTTCTAATGCTACTAAAACTTGACAACATGGCAGGTTTTAAAACAGTTATCTGTCAGCAAATACATGATGTTCGCAAATGCTTCTCTCACAGTAGTTCCCAAATGCACACAGACTCACAGTGTGATTCTATACAAGCAACACTATCCCTAGGAGTTTACCAAAACTCATTCACTACTGTGGAAGGGGTAAGGGGACTGCACACAATCTACATATTTCAGGACTCCACTTTAGTGTCAATGCCTGCCTCATTTAATCAAAGCATAAGCAAAGACTGGCTTCTAATGCTACTAAAACTTGACAACAATACAGGTTTTAAAACAGTTATCTGTCAGCAAATACACGATGTTACAAAATCCTTGTCTCACAATCCTTACCCAAATGCACACAGACTCACAGTGTGATTTTAGGCAAGCAACACCATCATAGGAGTTTACCAAAACTCATTCACTAGTGTAGAAGGCGTAAGAGTACTGTACACAATCTACATATTTAAATACTGCACTTTAGTGTCAAAGCCTGACTCATTGTATCAATCCATAAGCAAACACTGGCTTCTAATGCTACTAAAACTTGACAACATGACAGGTTTTAAAACAGTTATCTGTCAGCAAATACATGATGCTACCAAATGCTTCTCTCACAGTGGTTCCCAAATGCACACAGACTCACGGTGTGATTCTAGGCAAGCAACACTATTCCTAGGAGTTTACCAAAACTCATTCACTACTGTGCAAGGGGTAAGGGGACTGCACACAATCTACATATTTAAGTACTGCACTTTAGTGTCAAAGCCTAACTCATTTTATCAAAGCATAAGCAAATATTGGCTTCTAATGCTACTAAAACTTGACAACATGGCAGGTTTTAAAACAGTTATCTGTTCACAAATACATGATGTTCCTAAATGCTTCTCTCACAGTGGTTCCCAAATGCACACAGACTCACAGTGTGATTCTATACAAGCAACACTATCCCTAGGAGTTTACCAAAACTCATTCACTACTGTGGAAAGGGTAAAGGGACTGCACACAATCTACATATGTAAGTACTGCACTTTAGTGTCAAAGCCTGACTCATTTTATCAATGCATAAGCAAAGACTGGCATCTAATGCTACTAAAACTTGACAACATGACAGGTTTTAAAACAGTTATCTCTCAGCAAATACATAATGTTACCAAATACTTCTCTCACAGTGGTTCCCAAATGCACACTAACTCACAGTGTGATTCTAGACAAGCAACACTATCTCTAAGAGTTTACCAAAACTCATTCACTCTTGTGGAAAGGGTAAAGGGACTGCACACAATCTACATATGTAAGTACTGCACTTTAGTGTCAAAGCCTGACTCATTTTATCAATGCATAAGCAAAGACTGGCTTCTAATGCTACTAAAACTTGACAACAATACAGGTTTTAAAACAGTTATCTGTCAGCAAATACATGATGCTACCAAATGCTTCTCTCACAGTGGTTCCCAAATGCACACAGACTCACAGTGTGATTCTAGGCAAGCAACACTATTCCTAGGAGTTTACCAAAACTCATTCACTACTGTGCAAGGGGTAAGGGGACTGCACACAATCTACATATTTCAGGACTCCACTTTAGTGTCAATGCCTGACTCATTTAATCAAAGCATAAGCAAAGACTGGCTTCTAATGCTACTAAAACTTGACAACATGACAGGTTTTAAAACACTTATCTGTCAGCAAATACATAATGTTAGCAAATGTTTCTCTCACAATCCTTAACCAAATGCACACAGACTCACAGTGTGATTATAGACAAGCAAAACTATCCAAGGAGTTTACCAAAACTCATTCACTAGTCTAGAAGAGGTAAGGGTACTGCACACAATCTACATATTTAAGTACTGCACTTTAGTGTCAAAGCCTAACTCATTTTATCGATGCATATGCAAAGACTGGCATCCAATGCTACTAAAACTTGACAACATGACAGGTTTTAAAACAGTTATCTCTCAGCAAATACATAATGTTACCAAATGCTTCTCTCACAGTGGTTCCCAAATGCACACTAACTCACAGTGTGATTCTAGACAAGCAACACTATCTCTAGGAGTTTACCAAAACTTATTCACTACTGTGGAAAGGGTAAAGGGACTGCACACAATCTACATATGTAAGTACTGCACTTTAGTGTCAAAGCCTGACTCATTTTATCAATGCATAAGCAAAGACTGGCTTCTAATGCTACTAAAACTTGACAACAATACAGGTTTTAAAACAGTTATCTGTCAGCAAATACACAATGTTACCAAATCTTTGTCTCACAATCCTTACCCAAATGCACACAGACTCACAGTGTGATTTTAGGCAAGCAACACTATCCTAGGAGTTTACCAAAACTCATTCACTAGTGTAGAAGGCGTAAGAGTACTGTACACAATCTACATATTTAAGTACTGCACTTTAGTATCAAAGCCTGACTCATTTTATCAATCCATAAGCAAACACTGGCTTCTAATGCAACTAAAACTTGACAACATGACAGGTTTTAAAACAGTTATCTCTCAGCAAATACATAATGTTACCAAATACTTCTCTCACAGTGGTTCCCAAATGCACACTAACTCACAGTGTGATTCTAGACAAGCAACACTATCTCTAAGAGTTTACCAAAACTCATTCACTACTGTGGAAAGGGTAAAGGGACTGCACACAATATACATATGTAAGTACTGCACTTTAGTGTCAAAGCCTGACTCATTTTATCAATGCATAAGCAAAGACTGGCATCTAATGCTACTAAAACTTGACAACATGACAGGTTTTAAAACAGTTATCTCTCAGCAAATACATAATGTTACCAAAAACTTCTCTCACAGTGGTTCCCAAATGCACACAGACTCACAGTGTGATTCTAGACAAGCAACACTATCCCTAGGAGTTTAGCAAAACTCATTCACTACTGTGCAAGGGGTAAGGGGATTGCACATAATCTACATATTTAAGTACTGCACTTTAGTGTCAAAGCCTAACTCATTTTATCAAAGCATAAGCAAAGACTGGCTTCTAATGCTACTAAAACTTGACAACATGGCAGGTTTTAAAACAGTTATCTGTTCACAAATACATGATGTTCCTAAATGCTTCTCTCACAGTGGTTCCCAAATGCACACAGACTCACAGTGTGATTCTATACAAGCAACACTATCCCTAGGAGTTTACCAAAACTCATTCACTACTATGGAAAGGGTAAGGGGACTGCACACAATCTACATATTTCAGGACTCCACTTTAGTGTCAATGCCTGACTCATTTAATCAAAGCATAAGCAAAGACTGGCTTCTAATGCTACTAAAACTTGACAACATGACAGGTTTTAAAACACTTATCTGTCAGCAAATACATAATGTTAGCAAATGTTTCTCTCACAATCCTTAACCAAATGCACACAGACTCACAGTGTGATTTTAGACAAGCAACACTATCCTAGGAGTTTACCAAAACTCATTCACCAGTCTAGAAGAGGCAAGGGTACTGCACACAATCTACATATTTAAGTACTGCACTTTAGTGTCAAAGCCTGACTCATTTTATCAATGCATATGCAAAGACTGGCATCTAATGCTACTAAAACTTGACAACATAACAGGTTTTAAAACAGTTATCTCTCAGCAAATACATAATGTTACCAAATACTTCTCTCACAGTGGTTCCCAAATGCACACTAACTCACAGTGTGATTCTAGACAAGCAACACTATCTCTAAGAGTTTACCAAAACTCATTCACTACTGTGGAAAGGGTAAAGGGACTGCACACAATATACATATGTAAGTACTGCACTTTAGTGTCAAAGCCTGACTCATTTTATCAATGCATAAGCAAAGACTGGCATCTAATGCTACTAAAACTTGACAACATGACAGGTTTTAAAACAGTTATCTCTCAGCAAATACATAATGTTACCAAATACTTCTCTCACAGTGGTTCCCAAATGCACACAGACTCACAGTGTGATTCTAGACAAGCAACACTATCCCTAGGAGTTTAGCAAAACTCATTCACTACTGTGCAAGGGGTAAGGGGACTGCACATAATCTACATATTTAAGTACTGCGCTTTAGTGTCAAAGCCTAACTCATTTTATCAAAGCATAAGCAAAGACGGGCTTCTAATGCTACTAAAACTTGACAACATGGCAGGTTTTAAAACAGTTATCTGTCAGCAAATACATGATGTTCGCAAATGCTTCTCTCACAGTAGTTCCCAAATGCACACAGACTCGCAGTGTGATTCTATACAAGCAACACTATCCCTAGGAGTTTACCAAAACTCATTCACTCCTATGGAAGGGGTAAGGGGACTGCACACAATCTACATATTTCAGGACTCCACTTTAGTGTCAATGCCTGCCTCATTTAATCAAAGCATAAGCAAAGACTGGCATCTAATGCTACTGAAACTTGACAACAATACAGGTTTTAAAACAGTTATCCGTCAGCAAATACACGATGTTACAAAATCCTTGTCTCACAATCCTTACCCAAATGCACACAGACTCACAGTGTGATTTTAGGCAAGCAACACTATCATAGGAGTTTACCAAAACTCATTCACTAGTGTAGAAGGCGTAAGAGTACTGTACACAATCTACATATTTAAGTACTGCACTTTAGTGTCAAAGCCTGACTCATTGTATCAATCCATAAGCAAACACTGGCTTCTAATGCTACTAAAACTTGACAACATGACAGGTTTTAAAACAGTTATCTGTCAGCAAATACATGATGCTACCAAATGCTTCTCTCACAGTGGTTCCCAAATGCACACAGACTCACGGTGTGATTCTAGGCAAGCAACACTATTCCTAGGAGTTTACCAACACTCATTCACTACTGTGCAAGAGGTAAGGGGACTGCACACAATCTACATATTTAAGTACTGCACTTTAGTGTCAAAGCCTAACTCATTTTATCAAAGCATAAGCAAATATTGGCTTCTAATGCTACTAAAACTTGACAACATGGCAGGTTTTAAAACAGTTATCTGTTCACAAATACATGATGTTCCTAAATGCTTCTCTCACAGTGGTTCCCAAATGCACACAGACTCACAGTGTGATTCTATACAAGCAACACTATCCCTAGGAGTTTACCAAAACTCATTCACTACTATGGAAAGGGTAAGGGGACTGCACACAATCTACATATTTCAGGACTCCACTTTAGTGTCAATGCCTGACTCATTTAATCAAAGCATAAGCAAAGACTGGCTTCTAATGCTACTAAAACTTGACAACATGACAGGTTTTAAAACACTTATCTGTCAGCAAATACATAATGTTAGCAAATGTTTCTCTCACAATCCTTAACCAAATGCACACAGACTCACAGTGTGATTTTAGACAAGCAACACTATCCTAGGAGTTTACCAAAACTCATTCACCAGTCTAGAAGACGTAAGGGTACTGCACACAATCTACATATTGAAGTACTGCACTTTAGTGTCAAAGCCTGACTCATTTCATCAATGCATATGCAAAGACTGGCATCTAATGCTACTACAACTTGACAACATGACAGGTTTTAAAACAGTTATCTCTCAGCAAATACATAATGTTACCAAATACTTCTCTCACAGTGGTTCCCAAATGCACACTAACTCACAGTGTGATTCTAGACAAGCAACACTATCTCTAAGAGTTTACCAAAACTCATTCACTACTGTGGAAAGGGTAAAGGGACTGCACACAATCTACATATGTAAGTACTGCACTGTAGTGTCAAAGCCTGACTCATTTTATCAATGCATAAGCAAAGACTGGCTTCTAATGCTACTAAAACTTGACAACAATACAGGTTTTAAAACAGTTATCTGTCAGCAAATACATGATGCTACCAAATGCTTCTCTCACAGTGGTTCCCAAATGCACACAGACTCACGGTGTGATTCTAGGCAAGCAACACTATTCCTAGGAGTTTACCAAAACTCATTCACTACTGTGCAAGGGGTAAGGGGACTGCACACAATCTACTTATTTCAGGACTCCACTTTAGTGTCAATGCCTGACTCATTTGATCAAAGCATAAGCAAAGACTGGCTTCTAATGCTACTAAAACTTGACAACATGACAGGTTTTAAAACACTTATCTGTCAGCAAATACATAATGTTAGCAAATGTTTCTCTCACAATCCTTAACCAAATGCACACAGACTCACAGTGTGATTTTAGACAAGCAAAACTATCCTAGGAGTTTACCAAAACTCATTCACTAGTCTAGAAGAGGTAAGGGTACTGCACACAATCTACATATTTAAGTACTGCACTTTAGTGTCAAAGCCTGACTCATTTTATCGATGCATATGCAAAGACTGGCATCTAATGCTACTAAAACTTGACAACATGACAGGTTTTAAAACAGTTATCTCTCAGCAAATACATAATGTTACCAAATGCTTCTCTCACAGTGGTTCCCAAATGCACACTAACTCACAGTGTGATTCTAGACAAGCAACACTATCTCTAGGAGTTTACCAAAACTTATTCACTACTGTGGAAAGGGTAAAGGGACTGCACACAATCTACATATGTAAGTACTGCACTTTAGTGTCAAAGCCTGACTCATTTTATCAATGCATAAGCAAAGACTGGCTTCTAATGCTACTAAAACTTGACAACAATACAGGTTTTAAAACAGTTATCAGTCAGCAAATACACAATGTTACCAAATCTTTGCACTTTAGTGTCAAAGCCTGACTCATTTTATCAATGCATAAGCAAAGACTGGCTACTAAAACTTGACAATAATACAGGTACACAATGTTACCAAATCTTTGTCTCACAATCCTTACCCAAATGCACACAGACTCACAGTGTGATTTTAGGCAAGCAACACTATCCTAGGAGTTTACCAAAACTCATTCACTAGTGTAGAAGGCGTAAGAGTACTGTACAAAATCTACATATTTCACGACTCCAGTTATCTGTCAGCAAATACATGATGTTCCCAAAGGCTTCTCTCACAGTGGTTCCCAAATGCACACAGACTCACAGTGTGATTCTAGACAAGCAACACTATCCCTAGGAGTTTACCAAAACTCATTCACTACTGTGCAAAGAGTAAGGGGACTGCACACAATCAACATATTTCACGACTCCAGTTTAGTGTCAAAGCCTAACTCATTTTATCAAAGCATAAGCAAACACTGGCTTCTAATGCTACTAAAACTTGACAAAATGACAGGTTTTAAAACAGTTATCTGTCAGCAAATACATGATGCTACCAAATGCTTCTCTCACAGTGGTTCCCAAATGCACACAGACTCACGGTGTGATTCTAGGCAAGCAACACTATTCCTAGGAGTTTACCAACACTCATTCACTACTGTGCAAGAGGTAAGGGGACTGCACACAATCTACATATTTAAGTACTGCACTTTAGTGTCAAAGCCTAACTCATTTTATCAAAGCATAAGCAAATATTGGCTTCTAATGCTACTAAAACTTGACAACATGGCAGGTTTTAAAACAGTTATCTGTTCACAAATACATGATGTTCCTAAATGCTTCTCTCACAGTGGTTCCCAAA
The DNA here is from genome assembly GCF_964204655.1 of Triturus cristatus. Lineage (NCBI taxonomy): Eukaryota > Metazoa > Chordata > Amphibia > Caudata > Salamandridae > Triturus > Triturus cristatus. The sequence continues at coordinate 540,256,811 of NC_140584.1, read as the reverse complement.
TGCACACAGACTCACAGTGTGATTCTATACAAGCAACACTATCCCTAGGAGTTTACCAAAACTCATTCACTACTATGGAAAGGGTAAGGGGACTGCACACAATCTACATATTTCAGGACTCCACTTTAGTGTCAATGCCTGACTCATTTAATCAAAGCATAAGCAAAGACTGGATTCTAATGCTACTAAAACTTGACAACATGACAGGTTTTAAAACACTTATCTGTCAGCAAATACATAATGTTAGCAAATGTTTCTCTCACAATCCTTAACCAAATGCACACAGACTCACAGTGTGATTTTAGACAAGCAACACTATCCTAGGAGTTTACCAAAACTCATTCACCAGTCTAGAATACGTAAGGGTACTGCACACAATCTACATATTTAAGTACTGCACTTTAGTGTCAAAGCCTGACTCATTTCATCAATGCATATGCAAAGACTGGCATCTAATGCTACTACAACTTGACAACATGACAGGTTTTAAAACAGTTATCTCTCAGCAAATACATAATGTTACCAAATACTTCTCTCACAGTGGTTCCCAAATGCACACTAACTCACAGTGTGATTCTAGACAAGCAACACTATCTCTAAGAGTTTACCAAAACTCATTCACTACTGTGGAAAGGGTAAAGGGACTGCACACAATCTACATATGTAAGTACTGCACTGTAGTGTCAAAGCCTGACTCATTTTATCAATGCATAAGCAAAGACTGGCTTCTAATGCTACTAAAACTTGACAACAATACAGGTTTTAAAACAGTTATCTGTCAGCAAATACATGATGCTACCAAATGCTTCTCTCACAGTGGTTCCCAAATGCACACAGACTCACGGTGTGATTCTAGGCAAGCAACACTATTCCTAGGAGTTTACCAAAACTCATTCACTACTGTGCAAGGGGTAAGGGGACTGCACACAATCTACATATTTCAGGACTCCACTTTAGTGTCAATGCCTGACTCATTTGATCAAAGCATAAGCAAAGACTGGCTTCTAATGCTACTAAAACTTGACAACATGACAGGTTTTAAAACACTTATCTGTCAGCAAATACATAATGTTAGCAAATGTTTCTCTCACAATCCTTAACCAAATGCACACAGACTCACAGTGTGATTTTAGACAAGCAAAACTATCCTAGGAGTTTACCAAAACTCATTCACTAGTCTAGAAGAGGTAAGGGTACTGCACACAATCTACATATTTAAGTACTGCACTTTAGTGTCAAAGCCTGACTCATTTTATCAATGCATAAGCAAAGACTGGCTTCTAATGCTACTAAAACTTGACAACAATACAGGTTTTAAAACAGTTATCAGTCAGCAAATACACAATGTTACCAAATCTTTGCACTTTAGTGTCAAAGCCTGACTCATTTTATCAATGCATAAGCAAAGACTGGCTACTAAAACTTGACAATAATACAGGTACACAATGTTACCAAATCTTTGTCTCACAATCCTTACCCAAATGCACACAGACTCACAGTGTGATTTTAGGCAAGCAACACTATCCTAGGAGTTTACCAAAACTCATTCACTAGTGTAGAAGGCGTAAGAGTACTGTACAAAATCTACATATTTCACGACTCCAGTTATCTGTCAGCAAATACATGATGTTCCCAAATGCTTCTCTCACAGTGGTTCCCAAATGCACACAGACTCACAGTGTGATTCTAGACAAGCAACACTATCCCTAGGAGTTTACCAAAACTCATTCACTACTGTGCAAAGAGTAAGGGGACTGCACACAATCAACATATTTCACGACTCCAGTTTAGTGTCAAAGCCTAACTCATTTTATCAAAGCATAAGCAAAGACTGGCTTCTAATGCTACTAAAACTTGACAACATGGCAGGTTTTAAAACAGTTATCTGTCAGCAAATACATGATGTTCGCAAATGCTTCTCTCACAGTAGTTCCCAAATGCACACAGACTCACAGTGTGATTCTATACAAGCAACACTATCCCTAGGAGTTTACCAAAACTCATTCACTACTGTGGAAGGGGTAAGGGGACTGCACACAATCTACATATTTCAGGACTCCACTTTAGTGTCAATGCCTGCCTCATTTAATCAAAGCATAAGCAAAGACTGGCTTCTAATGCTACTAAAACTTGACAACAATACAGGTTTTAAAACAGTTATCTGTCAGCAAATACACGATGTTACAAAATCCTTGTCTCACAATCCTTACCCAAATGCACACAGACTCACAGTGTGATTTTAGGCAAGCAACACTATCATAGGAGTTTACCAAAACTCATTCACTAGTGTAGAAGGCGTAAGAGTACTGTACACAATCTACATATTTAAGTACTGCACTTTAGTGTCAAAGCCTGACTCATTGTATCAATCCATAAGCAAACACTGGCTTTTAATGCTACTAAAACTTGACAACATGACAGGTTTTAAAACAGTTATCTGTCAGCAAATACATGATGCTACCAAATGCTTCTCTCACAGTGGTTCCCAAATGCACACAGACTCACGGTGTGATTCTAGGCAAGCAACACTATTCCTAGGAGTTTACCAACACTCATTCACTACTGTGCAAGGGGTAAGGGGACTGCACACAATCTACATATTTAAGTACTGCACTTTAGTGTCAAAGCCTAACTCATTTTATCAAAGCATAAGCAAATATTGGCTTCTAATGCTACTAAAACTTGACAACATGGCAGGTTTTAAAACAGTTATCTCTCAGCAAATACATAATGTTACCAAATGCTTCTCTCACAGTGGTTCCCAAATGCACACTAACTCACAGTGTGATTCTAGACAAGCAACACTATCTCAGTTTACCAAAACTTATTCACTACTGTGGAAAGGGTAAAGGGACTGCACACAATCTACATATGTAAGTACTGCACTTTAGTGTCAAAGCCTGACTCATTTTATCAATGCATAAGCAAAGACTGGCTTCTAATGCTACTAAAACTTGACAACAATACAGGTTTTAAAACAGTTATCAGTCAGCAAATACACAATGTTACCAAATCTTTGCACTTTAGTGTCAAAGCCTGACTCATTTTATCAATGCATAAGCAAAGACTGGCTACTAAAACTTGACAACAATACAGGTACACAATGTTACCAAATCTTTGTCTCACAATCCTTACCCAAATGCACACAGACTCACAGTGTGATTTTAGGCAAGCAACACTATCCTAGGAGTTTACCAAAACTCATTCACTAGTGTAGAAGGCGTAAGAGTACTGTACAAAATCTACATATTTCACGACTCCAGTTATCTGTCAGCAAATACATGATGTTCCCAAATGCTTCTCTCACAGTGGTTCCCAAATGCACACAGACTCACAGCGTGATTCTAGACAAGCAACACTATCCCCTCATTCACTAGTGTAGAAGGCGTAAGAGTACTGTACAAAATCTACATATTTCACGACTCCAGTTATCTGTCAGCAAATACATGATGTTCCCAAATGCTTCTCTCACAGTGGTTCCCAAATGCACACAGACTCACAGTGTGATTCTAGACAAGCAACACTATCCCTAGGAGTTTACCAAAACTCATTCACTACTGTGCAAAGAGTAAGGGGACTGCACACAATCAACATATTTCACGACTCCAGTTTAGTGTCAAAGCCTAACTCATTTTATCAAAGCATAAGCAAAGACTGGCTTCTAATGCTACTAAAACTTGACAACATGGCAGGTTTTAAAACAGTTATCTGTCAGCAAATACATGATGTTCGCAAATGCTTCTCTCACAGTAGTTCCCAAATGCACACAGACTCACAGTGTGATTCTATACAAGCAACACTATCCCTAGGAGTTTACCAAAACTCATTCACTACTGTGGAAGGGGTAAGGGGACTGCACACAATCTACATATTTCAGGACTCCACTTTAGTGTCAATGCCTGCCTCATTTAATCAAAGCATAAGCAAAGACTGGCTTCTAATGCTACTAAAACTTGACAACAATACAGGTTTTAAAACAGTTATCTGTCAGCAAATACACGATGTTACAAAATCCTTGTCTCACAATCCTTACCCAAATGCACACAGACTCACAGTGTGATTTTAGGCAAGCAACACCATCATAGGAGTTTACCAAAACTCATTCACTAGTGTAGAAGGCGTAAGAGTACTGTACACAATCTACATATTTAAATACTGCACTTTAGTGTCAAAGCCTGACTCATTGTATCAATCCATAAGCAAACACTGGCTTCTAATGCTACTAAAACTTGACAACATGACAGGTTTTAAAACAGTTATCTCTCAGCAAATACATGATGCTACCAAATGCTTCTCTCACAGTGGTTCCCAAATGCACACAGACTCACGGTGTGATTCTAGGCAAGCAACACTATTCCTAGGAGTTTACCAAAACTCATTCACTACTGTGCAAGGGGTAAGGGGACTGCACACAATATACATATTTAAGTACTGCACTTTAGTGTCAAAGCCTAACTCATTTTATCAAAGCATAAGCAAATATTGGCTTCTAATGCTACTAAAACTTGACAACATGGCAGGTTTTAAAACAGTTATCTGTTCACAAATACATGATGTTCCTAAATGCTTCTCTCACAGTGGTTCCCAAATGCACACAGACTCACAGTGTGATTCTATACAAGCAACACTATCCCTAGGAGTTTACCAAAACTCATTCACTACTGTGGAAAGGGTAAAGGGACTGCACACAATCTACATATGTAAGTACTGCACTTTAGTGTCAAAGCCTGACTCATTTTATCAATGCATAAGCAAAGACTGGCATCTAATGCTACTAAAACTTGACAACATGACAGGTTTTAAAACAGTTATCTCTCAGCAAATACATAATGTTACCAAATACTTCTCTCACAGTGGTTCCCAAATGCACACTAACTCACAGTGTGATTCTAGACAAGCAACACTATCTCTAAGAGTTTACCAAAACTCATTCACTACTGTGGAAAGGGTAAAGGGACTGCACACAATCTACATATGTAAGTACTGCACTTTAGTGTCAAAGCCTGACTCATTGTATCAATCCATAAGCAAACACTGGCTTCTAATGCTACTAAAACTTGACAACATGACAGGTTTTAAAACAGTTATCTGTCAGCAAATACATGATGCTACCAAATGCTTCTCTCACAGTGGTTCCCAAATGCACACAGACTCACGGTGTGATTCTAGGCAAGCAACACTATTCCTAGGAGTTTACCAACACTCATTCACTACTGTGCAAGGGGTAAGGGGACTGCACACAATCTACATATTTAAGTACTGCACTTTAGTGTCAAAGCCTAACTCATTTTATCAAAGCATAAGCAAATATTGGCTTCTAATGCTACTAAAACTTGACAACATGGCAGGTTTTAAAACAGTTATCTGTTCACAAATACATGATGTTCCTAAATGCTTCTCTCACAGTGGTTCCCAAATGCACACAGACTCACAGTGTGATTCTATACAATCAACACTATCCCTAGGAGTTTACCAAAACTCATTCACTACTATGGAAAGGGTAAGGGGACTGCACACAATCTACATATTTCAGGACTCCACTTTAGTGTCAATGCCTGACTCATTTAATCAAAGCATAAGCAAAGACTGGCTTCTAATGCTACTAAAACTTGACAACATGACAGGTTTTAAAACAGTTATCTCTCAGCAAATACATAATGTTACCAAATACTTCTCTCACAGTGGTTCCCAAATGCACACTAACTCACAGTGTGATTCTAGACAAGCAACACTATCTCTAAGAGTTTACCAAAACTCATTCACTACTGTGGAAAGGGTAAAGGGACTGCACACAATCTACATATGTAAGTACTGCACTTTAGTGTCAAAGCCTGACTCATTTTATCAATGCATAAGCAAAGACTGGCATCTAATGCTACTAAAACTTGACAACATGACAGGTTTTAAAACAGTTATCTCTCAGCAAATACATAATGTTACCAAATACTTCTCTCACAGTGGTTCCCAAATGCACACTAACTCACAGTGTGATTCTAGACAAGCAACACTATCTCTAAGAGTTTACCAAAACTCATTCACTACTGTGGAAAGGGTAAAGGGACTGCACACAATCTACATATGTAAGTACTGCACTGTAGTGTCAAAGCCTGAATCATTTTATCAATGCATAAGCAAAGACTGGCTTCTAATGCTACTAAAACTTGACAACAATACAGGTTTTAAAACAGTTATCTGTCAGCAAATACATGATGCTACCAAATGCTTCTCTCACAGTGGTTCCCAAATGCACACAGACTCACGGTGTGATTCTAGGCAAGCAACACTATTCCTAGGAGTTTACCAAAACTCATTCACTACTGTGCAAGGGGTAAGGGGACTGCACACAATCTACATATTTCAGGACTCCACTTTAGTGTCAATGCCTGACTCATTTGATCAAAGCATAAGCAAAGACTGGCTTCTAATGCTACTAAAACTTGACAACATGACAGGTTTTAAAACACTTATCTGTCAGCAAATACATAATGTTAGCAAATGTTTCTCTCACAATCCTTAACCAAATGCACACAGACTCACAGTGTGATTTTAGACAAGCAAAACTATCCTAGGAGTTTACCAAAACTCATTCACTAGTCTAGAAGAGGTAAGGGTACTGCACACAATCTACATATTTAAGTATGCACTTTAGTGTCAAAGCCTGACTCATTTTATCGATGCATATGCAAAGACTGGCATCTAATGCTACTAAAACTTGACAACATGACAGGTTTTAAAACAGTTATCTCTCAGCAAATACATAATGTTACCAAATGCTTCTCTCACAGTGGTTCCCAAATGCACACTAACTCACAGTGTGATTCTAGACAAGCAACACTATCTCAGTTTACCAAAACTTATTCACTACTGTGGAAAGGGTAAAGGGACTGCACACAATCTACATATGTAAGTACTGCACTTTAGTTTCAAAGCCTGACTGATTTTATCAATGCATAAGCAAAGACTGCCTTCTAATGCTACTAAAACTTGACAACAATACAGGTTTTAAAACAGTTATCAGTCAGCAAATACACAATGTTACCAAATCTTTGCACTTTAGTGTCAAAGCCTGACTCATTTTATCAATGCATAAGCAAAGACTGGCTACTAAAACTTGACAACAATACAGGTACACAATGTTACCAAATCTTTGTCTCACAATCCTTACCCAAATGCACACAGACTCACAGTGTGATTTTAGGCAAGCAACACTATCCTAGGAGTTTACCAAAACTCATTCACTAGTGTAGAAGGCGTAAGAGTACTGTACAAAATCTACATATTTCACGACTCCAGTTATCTGTCAGCAAATACATGATGTTCCCAAATGCTTCTCTCACAGTGGTTCCCAAATGCACACAGACTCACAGCGTGATTCTAGACAAGCAACACTATCCCCTCATTCACTAGTGTAGAAGGCGTAAGAGTACTGTACAAAATCTACATATTTCACGACTCCAGTTATCTGTCAGCAAATACATGATGTTCCCAAATGCTTCTCTCACAGTGGTTCCCAAATGCACACAGACTCACAGTGTGATTCTAGACAAGCAACACTATCCCTAGGAGTTTACCAAAACTCATTCACTACTGTGCAAAGAGTAAGGGGACTGCACACAATCAACATATTTCACGACTCCAGTTTAGTGTCAAAGCCTAACTCATTTTATCAAAGCATAAGCAAAGACTGGCTACTAATGCTACTAAAACTTGACAACATGGCAGGTTTTAAAACAGTTATCTGTCAGCAAATACATGATGTTCGCAAATGCTTCTCTCACAGTAGTTCCCAAATGCACACAGACTCACAGTGTGATTCTATACAAGCAACACTATCCCTAGGAGTTTACCAAAACTCATTCACTACTGTGGAAGGGGTAAGGGGACTGCACACAATCTACATATTTCAGGACTCCACTTTAGTGTCAATGCCTGCCTCATTTAATCAAAGCATAAGCAAAGACTGGCTTCTAATGCTACTAAAACTTGACAACAATACAGGTTTTAAAACAGTTATCTGTCAGCAAATACACGATGTTACAAAATCCTTGTCTCACAATCCTTACCCAAATGCACACAGACTCACAGTGTGATTTTAGGCAAGCAACACCATCATAGGAGTTTACCAAAACTCATTCACTAGTGTAGAAGGCGTAAGAGTACTGTACACAATCTACATATTTAAATACTGCACTTTAGTGTCAAAGCCTGACTCATTGTATCAATCCATAAGCAAACACTGGCTTCTAATGCTACTAAAACTTGACAACATGACAGGTTTTAAAACAGTTATCTGTCAGCAAATACATGATGCTACCAAATGCTTCTCTCACAGTGGTTCCCAAATGCACACAGACTCACGGTGTGATTCTAGGCAAGCAACACTATTCCTAGGAGTTTACCAAAACGAATTCACTACTGTGCAAGGGGTAAGGGGACTGCACACAATCTACATATTTAAGTACTGCACTTTAGTGTCAAAGCCTAACTCATTTTATCAAAGCATAAGCAAATATTGGCTTCTAATGCTACTAAAACTTGACAACATGGCAGGTTTTAAAACAGTTATCTGTTCACAAATACATGATGTTCCTAAATGCTTCTCTCACAGTGGTTCCCAAATGCACACAGACTCACAATGTGATTCTATACAAGCAACACTATCCCTAGGAGTTTACCAAAACTCATTCACTACTATGGAAAGGGTAAGGGGACTGCACACAATCTACATATTTCAGGACTCCACTTTAGTGTCAATGCCTGACTCATTTGATCAAAGCATAAGCAAAGACTGGCTTCTAATGCTACTAAAACTTGACAACATGACAGGTTTTAAAACACTTATCTGTCAGCAAATACATAATGTTAGCAAATGTTTCTCTCACAATCCTTAACCAAATGCACACAGACTCACAGTGTGATTTTAGGCAAGCAACACTATCCTAGGAGTTTACCAAAACTCATTCACCAGTCTAGAAGAGGTAAGGGTACTGCACACAATCTACATATTTAACTACTGCACTTTAGTGTCAAAGCCGGACTCATTTTATCAATGCATATGCAAAGACTGGCATCTAATGCTACTAAAACTTGACAACATGACAGGTTTTAAAACAGTTATCTATCAGCAAATACATAATGTTACCAAATACTTCTCTCACAGTGGTTCCCAAATGCACACTAACTCACAGTGTGATTCTAGACAAGCAACACTATCTCTAAGAGTTTACCAAAACTCATTCTCTACTGTGGAAAGGGTAAAGGGACTGCACACAATCTACATATGTAAGTACTGCACTTTAGTGTCAAAGCCTGACTCATTTTATCAATGCATAAGCAAAGACTGGCATCTAATGCTACTAAAACTTGACAACATGACAGGTTTTAAAACAGTTATCTCTCAGCAAATACATAATGTTACCAAATACTTCTCTCACAGTGGTTCCCAAATGCACACTAACTCACAGTGTGATTCTAGACAAGCAACACTATCCCTAAGAGTTTACCAAAACTCATTCACTACTGTGGAAAGGGTCAAGGGACTGCACACAATCTACATATGTAAGTACTGCACTTTAGTGTCAAAGCCTGACTCATTTTATCAATGCATAAGCAAAGACTGGCTTCTAATGCTACTAAAACTTGACAACAATACAGGTTTTAAAACAGTTATCTGTCAGCAAATACATGATGCTACCAAATGCTTCTCTCACAGTGGTTCCCAAATGCACACAGACTCACGGTGTGATTCTAGGCAAGCAACACTATTCCTAGGAGTTTACCAAAACTCATTCACTACTGTGCAAGGGGTAAGGGGACTGCACACAATCTACATATTTCAGGACTCCACTTTAGTGTCAATGCCTGACTCATTTGATCAAAGCATAAGCAAAGACTGGCTTCTAATGCTACTAAAACTTGACAACATGACAGGTTTTAAAACACTTATCTGTCAGCAAATACATAATGTTAGCAACTGTTTCTCTCACAATCCTTAACCAAATGCGCACAGACTCACAGTGTGATTTTAGACAAGCAAAACTATCCTAGGAGTTTACCAAAACTCATTCACTAGTCTAGAAGAGGTAAGGGTACTGCACACAATCTGCATATTTAAGTACTGCACTTTAGTGTCAAAGCCTGACTCATTTTATCAATGCATATGCAAAGACTGGCATCTAATGCTACTAAAACTTGACAACATGACAGGTTTTAAAACAGTTATCTCTCAGCAAATACATAATGTTACCAAATACTTCTCTCACAGTGGTTCCCAAATGTACACTAACTCACAGTGTGATTCTAGACAAGCAACACTATCCCTAAGAGTTTACCAAAACTCATTCACTACTGTGGAAAGGGTAAAGGGACTGCACACAATCTACATATGTAAGTACTGCACTTTAGTGTCAAAGCCTGACTCATTTTATCAATGCATAAGCAAAGACTGGCTTCTAATGCTACTAAAACTTGACAACAATACAGGTTTTAAAACAGTTATCTGTCAGCAAATACACGATGTTACCAAATCCTTGTCTCACAATCCTTACCCAAATGCACACAGACTCACAGTGTGATTTTAGGCAAGCAACACTATCGTAGGAGTTTACCAAAACTCATTCCCTAGTGTAGAAGGCGTAAGAGTACTGTACACAATCTACATATTTAAGTACTGCACTTTAGTGTCAAAGCCTGGCTCATTTTATCAATCCATAAGGAAACACTGGCTTCTAATGCTACTAAAACTTGACAACATGACAGGTTTTAAAACAGTTATCTGTCAGCAAATACATGGTGTTACCAAATGCTTCTCTCACAGTGGTTCCCAAATGCACACAGACTCACAGTGTGATTGTAGACAAGCAACACTATTCCTAGGAGTTTACCAAAACTCATTCACTACTGTGCAAGGGGTAAGGGGACTGCAAACAATCTACATATTTAAGTACTGCACTTTAGTGTCAAAGCCTGATTCATTTTATCAATGCATAAGCAAACACTGGCTTCTAATGCTACTAAAACTTGACAACAAGACAGGTTTTAAAACAGTTATCTGTCAGCAAATGCACAATGTTACCAAATGCTTCACTCACAATCCTTACCCAAATGCACACACTCTCACAGTGTGATTGTAGACAGCCAATTATCAAAACACATTTCTTATTCTACGAGTACTACATTTTAGTGTAGAAACATGACTCATTTTACAAATTTATAAACAATGACTGATTTGTAATTGTACCAAAATATAAAAACAGCACAGTTATCTGTCTGCAAACACATGAAAAACACACTGTCAATAAGATTCTAGACAAAAAAAGTACTCCCTACACTTTAGCAGGAGAAATACATTAGTCTGATTAAAATCAAAATAGTCTACATACATCCCCTCACAATTAAATAACTCACTTTTCAAGTTGTTTTGTAGATTAAGAAGTATATCAGTCACACACCAGATTTTCTTATCCAGAATCTCTGCACTGTGCACCTCTCAGCAAAACCAAAGAATGGCAAAGTTTCCCTCTCATTTTCCATACATATACATGTAAACATCAAATCACATTCCTTCCCACATAAATTCAAAAGCAAACACACATTTCTATTGGTTAAACATTTCAAACCTTTCCAAATAACATCAATTTGAACCCTACCCCCAATCAGCCTTCTGCCTGTTACCATAGCAACAGTTCATGGCACACTGAACTGAGCACACAGGTCACAAGTTCAGCACACAATGTTGCTAATCAAAACAGCAAGTATGCTTGACTTTTCAACATATCAGCTTATCATATATAAAGTTCCTTTCACGCACTTTTTGTTAACCAATAAGAATCATGCATTTAAAAAACAGAAACATGCACCCTACCTTTCAGTGTAGAAGGTTGTCAAACAACCAATGATTTATTGTCCTTTTTCAAAACTGCATCTTAGCCACCATTTTAGAAAAATCTTACTTTTCAAACTGCCATTTCATTTACAGAGACCATCTGAGTTCATCCAGACCTCCCTTCAAGATGCTTAGAGTGTGGATTGTGGGACACAGCTATATTTTCTGGAGCCAAAGGTATGCAGAAAACAAAGGCATTCACAAAGACCTAGGTTTGCCAAATGTAGACATTAAATGGATTGGACAGAGAGGGTTAAAGTGGCTCCATTTGATGCCATTGGTAAAAACCTTTATGCATATCCAACACCCTGACCTCATAATAGTGCACTGTGGTGGCAATGACCTAGGCACTTTGACTGGGGTAGGTCTGGAAATGCTTATGAAGGACACCTTTGCAGAATTGTTTTCACTTTTTCCCAAAACTGCCTTTGTGTATTCTAACATATGCCAAAGGCAGAAGTGGAACTGGTCCAATCATTTTTGTCCACAAATTGAGAAAGCTAGGAAACATGTGAATAAATCTGTTTCTGCTTTTCTCCGAGACTATAGAATGGGGTTCATTTACAATAACAATCTGCGCTTTCATATGCAAGAGATGTATAGGAGAGATGGAGTACACTTTACTGATGAAGGAAACAGAGTCTTTCTCAACAGCTTTAGACTCTGTATAGGTACTTACTTATAAGTACCAAAAACTCTCAATGAACACAACGGCTCTTTTTAGACCCACTCAAGAACAAAATACTTCAGCTAGATGTGTATCTCCCAAAAATTTCAGTTTTTTTTCCTTGGATCCGCGCACCCAATGCGTTAGGAACCGCGCACCCAACGCGAGAGGAACCGTGCACCCACCGCGTAAGGATGCGCGACTCCTAATATTACCGTAAAAAAAAAAAAATAGCCCCAATCACAAATTTGTATTATCCCCGGGGACCCCATCCCCCGGGGCTTATAAAAAAACGTTGGAGACCGTGGGGGGAGCCCCAATGCCGCCACGGTCCCAGCCGGCTCCCTGCGTCCTTCGGGAGCTGGCATTGCTTTTCCACATGGGGAGCTGCTGACATGCAGCTCCCCGTGCGGGAAAGCAATATCGTTAGGATTTTGAAAGAGAGAGCAGGACCTGCTCTCTCTTTCAAAATCCTAACGAAGTTGGCTATGGGAGGGCGAGAGACTCCCGCCCTCTCATAGCAAACAACAGTGTCCTGGGGGTGGGCACCCCAGGACACTGTAGGAGCCGGCCCTGGGGGGTGGCGGTCCCCAGGGCCCTCGAGGGCTCCATCTGGATCCGCGCACCCTGGGCGTATTTTGGCGATTTTTTTTATTTAAAAAAAGGGGGCCCCAGGGGGTCCTTCTGGGACCCCCTAAGAAACACTAGAGGGTCAGAGTATTTCTACCCTGCCCCTTTTATATGTTTTAAACACTTATTCCCCTTACTTCTTCAGCCTCGCTTCTACCGAGGCACAAAATGGCTGCCAACAGTTCCTGGTTTCGAATGTAGACAGACACTCGACAGCCAATTAGCATTCAGCGCGTGATCGGGAGGGTGCGCGCTCGGTTCGGGGAGGGTGCGCTTAGGGTGCGCGGATCCTCCGAGGTCATAGATATATCTATCTTTTTTAGTCTAATTTTCTCAGGAACTACTGAACAGATTTACACCATTTATGCAAAAGGCACGAGTCTGAACTGAGGACTACCTCTTTGCCAAATTTGGTGTAATTCCGTTCAGCAGTTCGGGCTGTAGCTGCGTCAACAGGTCCTATGGGAAATTGCATGGGGAAAATGCGTTTTGGGACCCCCCTTTTTTCTCAACCCCCGTTTGACGAATCAACACGAACCTTTCAGGATAGGAGGGGACCGGAGCTGGCTAAAAGTTTGGAAAATTTCGCGAAGATTCATCAACCGGCGCCAGACTTATTGGGAATAGAATGTTGCGGATTTCCTATGGAAAATAGGTCCTAACTATAACTACCTACTGGCGACAGCCAGTAGGTAATATATATATATTTATATATATATATGCACCGTGAGTTTTCCTGTACTCGCTTGCTGTCTCCAGAATGAGGGGCGCGTCGTTGACTGCATCCTACAGGAGGATCCAAATATTGCAACAGTCCTTTTCACAAAGGGAACGATGTCATGTACGATTCCAAATATTTATTTAGTCAGCCACCATCGTGATGCGTTTCGGAGCTTCGCGCTCCTTGCTCACCAATACCGAGGCTCTATTGCAACCAGTCTTTAAGGCCTTCATCACCACGTAGTGCAACTACAAATGTATAGATAGTGACAACAGCCTCGCAGTTCTTTACAAATCTCACTACGTTTTTGACTTTTTTTGCTGTAGTCGTCATTCAACGCTCATTTGACCATTTCCAAATTTATTCAAAGTGATTGTAGATGTGAAATCACACTCTGATAACAATTTACGTTAAGGTGCAAACATTTTCATACGGTCATCATTATATCGGCATTAGTGTATAAACATCAACAACAGACTCATAATTCATTGCCTTTGTAGAATGTTGGCATTAGTATGTTCAGTGGCCCATAATACCATTTGGTATGACAATTGTATTTTGTTATGCTACACCAAGATTATCAAGATTGCCTATTGATTTACGCAATCTTGAAGCGCAAATATAAGCCATATTTACACCATATTTCTAAAGTCTGTGCAATTTCGTTATTTTGCAGACAGTGGGCATTTGGCCAAAACATACTTTTTTAAACAATTTATATACACCTCAAAAACAGTTTATCGATAAATATCAACAATAATCACTTATTGGAAAATATATTCAATCATGCCCAAGTGGGCTAATTATGTGGTCAACAATTTGTCTGTTGTCCTAAATCTATAAAACAATACATACAAATATACTTTGTGCTAGTGAATTAAAACTAATTTTATTTAAAAGAAACATTTCATTTCATTCTACCAAAGATACAGTGTCTTTATTACAAATGTGTGTGCAGATCCTCACTTAAGTTTAAGCCACCTGGGTTTTTGGAGTTCAACTCGAGGATATAGCGTGATTCTAATCTCCTCTGAGTTTTTTCGCGGTTACCTCCCCTTACATTTTCACATACCGCATCGATGACAAAATAAAGAAGACCTTTCGTGTCTTGATTATGGAACTCACTAAAGTGGTGTGCTACTGGATAGTTTCTATCTCCATGTTTTATTGCACGGATATGCTGCAATATGCGTTTATGCACTTCCAATGTCGTGCTGCCGACATATTTTAAATTACACGGACATTGTAAAATGTATACAGCATGGTCCGTCGGCCTGGGATTTAGAGCTGTACTGTATGATGTGGTGTTTTTCCCATGCTGGCATGCTTTGCACTTTGAACATTTCAGAAAACCTGGTTTTCTGTTTAGCCAGGTCGTGCCGTGAGTCGTTATTTTTTACCTCTCTCAACATATCGCTGACCTGCGACTGCCTCATAGAGGGTGCTTTTCTGAATTTAATGGCTGGATAGCGAGGAGCCACTTTGCCTAGTGTTGGATCATTTATTAAGTACCAATATCGGTTCATTATCCTTCTGATTTTTGATTCTTGACTACTGTAACTTGTTATCAGTCTGAAGTATGATAGTTGGTTTTGTTTCAGATTATCTTTCTTTCTTTTGTCTTTGAACAGTATCTGTTCTCTTGGCTGTTTCTTTACCTTATCTAGAGCAGTATTTATCCAATCATTAGGATAACCTCTCTTCCTGAATATAGACTTCAAGTTTGCAATTCTTTTTTTGCCTCAACATTATCACTGCAGTTTCTTTTTACTCTCAGACCTTCACCATCTGGAATACTTCTTACTAAATTGTTAGGGTGGAAACTTGTAGCATGCAATAACGAGTTGCCAGCCGTCGATTTCCTAAATAACTTTGTTTCCAACCGGTCATTGGCTACATATATTGTCAGATCTAGGAAATCAACACTATGGGCGCTGATCTTGTTGGTGAAGTGCAGATTTAACTTGTTCTTTTGTATTTGATTTAAGAAACTTTCTGCCTCTTTCTGACTGTCTCTCCAAAGGATAAAAAGGTTGTCAATGTACCTGTACCACTGTTCTGTATGGTTATCCCATGTTGCCTGGTATTGCGTCTGGATCACCTGCTCCTCCCACCAGCCCATATGCAAATTTGCATAGCTGGGGGCGAAGCAGGTGTCCATAGCTGTACCGCATTTCTGATGGAACAAATCTTTGTTGAAAAGAAAGAAATTGCTGGTGAGACAGATTTCCACCATTCTCAATAGCATAGATGTATGGTGCCAATGTGTCAGTGGCCTTGTTCCTAAGAAGTGTCTTACTGCTCCGAGACCAACTAAATGAGCGATGCTTGTATAAAGTGTGGAGGCATCGACTGTTATCAGAAGCAGATCTTTATCCCACGGGAAGTCATAGGTTTGTTTAAGAAAATCCCCTGTGTCCTGTATGTAAGATGGTAACAATTTCACATAGCTACTCAAAAACGAGTCAACAAATTTAGAGGTATGTTCAAATGCGTTTCCTATTGCAGAAATTATCGGGTGTCCCGGAGGGTTCATTATATCTTTATGGACCTTCGGTATTAAATACATGAACGGGGTCACTGGGGCATCAATTTTTAGATATTGGAATTCCTCCTGACTGATCAAACCCTGCACATGCCAACCCTGTAGCTCTATGTTATATTGTAAGTGGGATTCAATCATGATTTCTTTAGTGGTTTTTGTACAGCATGTAGTATTGTTAAATTGGGAGTATGCCTCTTTTAAATATTTCTCCCTGGACCACAACACTACATTACCCCCCTTGTCAGAATTTTTCACAATACAGTTTCCATCATTAGATAATTTGTTGACTAGGGCATAGTACTCTTTTGCTGTTGAGTGCTCATATTCTTTTGTTTATTATAATTTTCACATAATCTTTTCAATTCATTAGTCACCATTTCATTGTATAGACGTGAAGCAGGTCTGCAACTGGTTCCCTCGGTTCCACAGAGATTTAAATCCTGCTCAATAGCTAAGGCTGTCTCCTCATATGTTGTATCTCTTATATTCTCAGTCTGGTTTGTTGAACTTGTTGGTTCGTCCTCAAACCGCTGTCTCACCAATTCACCTTCACTAGACAAATCTCTTAGATCCAATAGTAGCCTCATATCTTGTACTGCAAGCTCTCCTCCTGATGTTTTAATGTCCCAATTGAAGACTCTAGGCTTTTCTTGTTGCTGCATAAAATGTTTTTTTAGCTTGAGCATTCTTACAAATTTAAATAGGTCGATCCTGGTTTGTACATAGTCCATTCTTGTTTCTACACAAAAAGATAAACCTAAAGAGAGAATCTTTTTTTCTCCTTCCGTGATGGCAATATTAGTAAGGTTGATGACGGTGTTATCTGTAGTGTCTTCTTCATTATCTATTGTTTGTTCCATTTCTTCTTCTCCTCTTGCTTGTCTTCGTTTTGACCCTTGCCTCCTCTTCCGCCTTTGCCTCTTCCTCTTTGAGGCTTTGGATTTTGGGCTGTTGGTCGGGGTCTTAGGTTGAAATGTCTTTCTTGCCTTAAAAAATCCAATTCCTCGATTACTGATGGATTTAACCCTTTCTCCTGGCCACTCAGACCCTCATCAGCACTAGTATCCGCCTCTGAGCTCACAATACTGCTTCACCCTGAATGTATTTCGGTGCTTGATTTGCTGGTTGTAAGATTTTGGCGGCGTAAGGAATCAAACTTTTTTGAGAAGGTGTAGATTTGCCCATTATCGTAATCGTGCTTATCTCTGGCGAATATGTGGGCCTTGCGTGCTTTAATCGTCATTTCTAGATTTTTCATTCGCTCTTATCTCAACAAAAGACTTGCAAATATTTTCTTGGTCACCTTCTTTAGATACTGTCCCATATATCTTATCAATTTCTTCAAGGATCTTACATCTATCTATGTCAGCGTATTTTACAAGTATCATTAACATTCTTCTCGAAGACTCGCTGTTGTTCTCTGCCCATTCCCTGAGCATTTCCGGGTTCGGGTCTTCATACGTTGGTGTTACTAAAATTCTCAGACCTCTTGGTACTCTTTTAACTTCTAAGTAGCGTTGCAGAGATTTGGATTCCCACCACTTGGAGAGTTCAATTCGTTTTAACTTCTCCAGTTGTTTCAACTTCTGGTCCAAATCATTAGAGCTTGCTGCCTGTTTGCTCTTGCCACTCACTATGCTTGTTCCAATAGTGGCATCATCGAAGATCTTAAGGGCAGCCTCCTCCATCTCCTTGAACTCTGCGGCTGACATATTTCCCAATGTGAGCGCAATACTCACAATCGTAAACGCTGGTTCCTTTTGCCAGAGTGCGCCAGGATAACTACATGTAAAAGGAGCTTTCCCCTCTCCCCACACCTAACACGCCGAGCCTTATCTTTGTATGCGGCGGTCTCCGGGAATCCTCCCGACAACCAAGTGCTACGGCCTTAATGTTGCGTTCGTAACTTCACGGGTGGCCAGCAGCAATTTCATTGCACCGTGAGTTGGTGGCTAACTAAATAAATATTTGGAATCGTACATGGCGTCATTCCCTTTGTGAAAAGGACTGTTGCAATATATATATATATATTCCCAAAAACGGTGACGAAGCCATGTGCGGTTTAAATTTTTATTTTTCTGCTGCTACCAAACGCGTTTCGACTGCCAAGCAGTCTTGCTCACTGGTACAAGAAATGTGGAACCGCCACCATTTTTTAAAGTGCAACACATGCAAAGTGTTACTACAAATAAGACTAACATAAAAAACAGACTCGGAGTTTTTAACAAAATAATCACAAAACTGTTTGCTAAGACATATGCCTTTGGTTGTACATAGTTTAAAATGAACAATTTATTTACTTAATTCCACCTTCATCATGTTTTAACAATTTATTTCTCATACACGCAATTTCATCGCTGCTGAGTGTATTCAATATTCAAGCTCTAGTGAGCTTTATTGACTAAGCATGCCAAATGACATTCGTTGTCTTTTTAGCTGATGTGTGCCTGTATTTACTGCGTGCATTTGTATAATCAAAGCTCCACAGATCACTACACTCTATAATAAAAGCTCAAGTGAGCTATATTGACACAGCAAATTACATTATCATTTAGCTCAAGTGAGCTTTTAACTACTGCATACATTTGTAAAATCTAAGTTCAACGGATCAACTTAGGTACAGATAATTCATTACTCAAAAGTTCACGCCCTAGTGGGCTCAAATCAGATGACTATTGACAACCACTACATGCTATTCATACCTAGTGATTACTTAAAATCTTTACTTGATTTAAACACAATTAAAATAGGCAACGCTTGACTGCTACAAACTCATAAATGGGTATGCAAATCTTCCTCAATATTCAAGCCTTCTGGTTGTTTCGAATTTAACTCTATAATGTATCGAGACTCAAGTCTCCGCAATTTCTTTACTCTATTGCCTCTTCTCACATTAGCTTTTACAGAGTCAATCACATAGTAAGTTAGCCCTTTTGTATCTTTTTTATGGACTTGCTCAAAATGCCGGGCTACTGGGTATGCTCTATCACCATTCTTAATCGCCCTCAAGTGCTGCAAAACTCGCTTATGGACTTCAAGAATCGTGCTTCCTACGTAGCGCAAGCCCCATGGGCACTGCAGTACGTAGATTGCATGATCTGTTTTGCAAGTGTACCGGCCTTTGATCTTCCTCATCATGCTTGTAAGGCCTAATTTGTATGGGTACATATTGATTCCATATGTGCATGCCTTGCATTGTGTGCATTTAGTAAATCCTTGCTTGTTGTTGAGCCATGTTGTTTTCACTGGCTGCTTTTTCATGGTGCTGCTTACTAGTGCCTGTTTAAAGGATTTTGCTTTACAAAAAGTGATCTGTGGTCTCTTAGCAACTTGTTTACCTAGCAGTGGATCATTTATTATTATGTGCCAATGTTTATTTAGAATTTTTCTCAAATCATCATGTTGCCTGCTAAAAGTAGTGATGAACCTACATTGATTATCATTGTTTTCGCTAGTCTTCTTATTAGCATCAAACAGAATTTCCTCTCTTTTCTTCTTCATTGATTTGTTGATACCATTATCTATCCAAGTATCTGGATAGCCTCTACTTCTGAATCTCCTAGTCAAAGTGTCTAATTCCTTCCTGCATTCTTCTGGTGCACTGCAATTATGCCTAACTCTTAGGCTTTCTCCATAAGGAATGCTTCTCTTTAAATTGACAGGATGGAAGCTCTGAGCGTGCAACAGGGTGTTGCCGGAGGTAGGTTTTCTAAACAGTTTGGTCTTGACTCAATATAAACTGTTAGATCAAGGAAATTTACACTTACGTTACTAATTTCACTGGTGAAGTTGAGATTTAAATCATTACTTTGAATTTGAGTTATGAACAATTTGACTTCATCGTCAGTACCCTTCCACACCACAAATAAGTCGTCAATGAACCGACTCCAATGCATTATATGGTTGTCCCATTCCCTGTGGTACTGTACTTTGATCACCTGCTCCTCCCACCAGCCCATATGCAAATTCGCATAGCTGGGGGCGAAGCAGGTGCCCATCGCAGTACCACAGGTCTGGTGGAAAAGTTGACCTTCAAAAGAAAGAAATTATTGTTCAAACATTTCTCAACCATCCTGATTATCATCTGGGTACGGGCCCAGAATTTAATAGATCTGGGGCCTCATGTAGGTACCTCAATACCGGTCGGTAACGGCCGAAAATCGGTAAATATCCCGTTACCGACCGGTATTGAGGCACTTGAGATGTAGGTGGCTGATTTCTGGATTCGGTATTTACCGAATCGGAATTTTAAGAAATCGGTAAAATACCGATTCGGTAAATTCCGAATCAAGAAATGCAATGTAGGGGGCACTCAAGTGAGTGCATTATTGGTGTATGGATTCGTTATTTACCACCAACTACAAGTTGATGGTAAATGACGAATACCTTACAAAAAGCATTTTTGTGCTATTTGTAAAGTGCCATGTGGCAGACATACATGCCCTTAGGGCATGTATGTGCGCCACATGTGCACACATGCACGAATCAGGGGTGCAACAGGGTGTCAATGTGACACCCTGCCACCCATGATAATGCCTCCTCTATTACCGATTCGGTATTTACCGAATCGGTAATAGTAACTGGCTTCCCATTCATTCCTATGGGCCTCCAGGCCCATAGGAATGAATGGGAAGGGATGCATTATTACCGAATCGGTAAATACAGATTCATAATTACCGATATTTACCGAATCGGTAATAATTACCGATTATTTACCTACATACTATTTACCGATTCATAAATACCGAATCGGTAAAATTTGGTATTTATGAATCGGTAAATAGTATGTTACCTACATGAGGCCCCTGGTATCTAAGAAGTGCCCCACTGCTCTCAAGCCATCTGTGTGCCGAATGCTGGTATACAGTGTTGACACATCAATAGTTACTAGTAAGTAATCGTCTTCCCAAGGAAGATCATAGATCCTCCTCAGGAAATCTCCTGTATCCTGTATGTACGAAGGAAGTGTTTTGACCAAGGGATTTAGAAATGAATCTACAAACTTAGATGTATTTTCTAATGCACTGCCCATAGCTGAAATTATTGGGCGGCCAGGAGGATTCTTCAAATCCTTATGCACTTTAGGACAGGTTGATCTATTTTCAAGAACATAAACTCATCATAATTCAAGAGGGTTTGGTCATACCAATTCTTTAATTCTTCATTGAATTGGTTGTTACTAATCAACATTACTTTCTCCTCAACTCTTGAATAACAGTTTTTGTTGTTCAACTGTTTATATGCCTCTATTAGATATTTCTTTTTTTCCCATAAGACAATATTGCCTCCTTTGTCTGCATTACGCACAATACAGTTATCACATGAAGACAATTTCTTAATTAGTGCATGATAAGTTTTCTGCTTTTTGTTACTTAGTTTATTAAAGTTCTGATATGAATATTTGCCCAATTTTTTTAATTCATTCAAAACCAAGTCATTATACACATCAGTCACATCTCTCGTGGTTATTGGAGTGAATTTTGAACTCCTTTTAAATCCTGTCGGTGCATCTTGATATATATTGATATTTTCTTCCTGCGCAATCTCTGCAGCATTAAAGATTTCCTCATCACCGTCTTCTATCTCCATAGCTCTCATTTCCATTATTAAGTTCATATCTCCCACTACTAGATTGTCTGTACATTCTGTTGTTAGTCCCACGGTCTTACATCTCAGTGATGGATTGGATAGAAAATGTTTTTTTAGCTTTAACATCCTGATGAATTTAAATAAGTCAATGCGTGTTTGCACATAATCCAAATCTGTTTCTGGGCAGAATGATAGTCCTAATCTCAGAATTTCCTGTTCTTCTTTAGTGAGTGTGGTGTCCGTCAAGTTTATTATCGTTGTTTCTTTGATATCTTCTATTTCTTTGTTCCTTGCTTCCTCGGCTCTATGCCTCCTGCAGGCTGCCCCCTTCCGCCTCTTCGACCTCTGCCTCTTCCTCTTGGTGTGATTGTACCCTGTATTGTTAGCCTTTGACGCAAATTGTATTTCCTTTCTTCGCGTAAAAAATCGAATTCATCGATGATTGAAAGTACTAATCTTTGAACATTAACTTCCTCGTCTAAATCCATATCAATTTCTGAACTTTGAAGGCTGCTGAGTTCTGATTGAGGTTCTAGGCCCACTCTACTTGCCTTTCCCAGTTTTTGTTTCCTAATAATGTCAAACTTCCTGGCGAAAGTATAAATCTGTCCTCTATCGTAGTCTTGTTTATCCCGTAGAAATTTCTGGGCTTTTTGTTCTTTAATTGAAACTTCCAATTTTTTCAATCTTTCTTTCATTTCGCTTTTAAATTGTTTGATGGCTTCTTGATCTCCTTCTTTACTTAAACCTTCCACTATTTGCTCTATTTCTGCCAGGATTTTCTTTCTGTCTATGTCAGCATACTTCACTAGTATTCCTAACATCCTACGAGAGGCATCATTATTATTGGCAGCCCACTCTTTTAGCATCTCCGGATTAGGTTCTTCGTAACTTGGTGCCACCATTATTCTCAACCCTCTAGGCACTCGTTGGACTTCGAGGTATCACTGCAGCGATTTCGACTCCCACCACTTAGATAGTTCAGTTCGTTGAAGCTTTTCAAGTCTTTTTAAGCGTAAAATCAAATTTGTTTCATTCTTGCCAGTGCTGCTAGTCCCAACTAGACCACTCTGATTCGTGCAAATATCATTGAACACTTCAAGCGCTGCCTCTTCGCGCTCCTTTACTTCTGCGGCAGACATTCTCAGCAAACTCCAAGCGTACTCGCTTATACCGCAACCGCTGTACCCCTCTGTGGTGTACACGCTTCACTCTCTCCCCCGCCGTTACTGTGTAGTCAGTCTTACCCGGCACCCGGATCACGTATCCTCAAGTCTTCCGACTCGCCGATTCGCTCACTCGTATTCCGGCGCTGATCTTGCTTTTTCCTCGGCTTCTCAGCCTCACGGCGCTGGGGGGTGGCAAACGTTTTGAATTTCTCTCGTGCTCCTCGAGTATTCCTTGCCACTCCAAAGCGAGAGTTGTGTTGTCGATTTTGACTCCTCGGGGTGAGTCACATAAATATTCCAAAAAACGGTGACGACGCCATGTGCGGTTTACATTTTTATTTTTCTGCCGCTACCAAACGCGTTTTGACTGCCAAGCAGTCTTGCTCACTGGTACAAGAAATGTGGAACTGCCACCATTTTTTAAAGTGCAACACGTGGCACACATCCCTGTGTGCCATGCCTCCAAAACACTGCCTGTGGTATAGGTACGTCACCCCAATAGCAGGCCTTACAGCCCTAAGTCAGGGTGCACTACACTACAGGTGAGAGCAGAACTGCATAAGCAATATGCCCCTACAGTGTCTAAGTCAATTCTCAGACATTGTAAGTGCAGTAAAGCTACATTGAGTACATGGGCTGGGAGTTTGTCATTACGAACTCCACAGCTCCATGTTGGCTTTACGGAATGCTAGGAAGGTTGGTATCAAACTTCTCAGCATAGTAAATCCACAATGATGCCAGTGTTGGATTAGGAATTGCGGTGTTGGCTCTACGTTGGCTAGTCTCTTTCCTTCAGAATCGCTCATTTCAGGTGGCTCAACAACCATTCTTGACTGGGGCTGTTTCACTGCCATAAGGGGTGCCTCATGGCTCTGCTTTGAGCACTCCATTGTTCAATTTTTATTTGCGCCCCCTTGCTGATGTCATCGAGTGTCACAGCTTCAACATTGTGTTGTACGCCGATGACACACAGCTTATATTCACCTTGTCTCAGGATGAGGGGGCCTCCGCAGCTCGGCTTAGATCTTGCTTGGCTAACTTAGCAGAGTGGATGGACCATAGATGCCTCAGATTAAACGCTGAAAAAACTGAGGTTCTCTTAGGAGGGAAGCAGCCATCGATTTGGTCCTCTGTTTGGTGGCCAGACGTACTTGGCCCGGTACCGATTCCTGAGCCAAAAGTAAAAAAACCTCAGCATCTGGTTTGAAGCTAATCTATCATTTGCGAGACAGATCTATTGCCTGACGGATAAGTGCTTTGGATTCCTGAACAGCCTGAGCAAACATTTGGCTTACTCCAGAGGTAGCCAGGAAATCAGTAGTTCAATCTTTGGTTATATCCAAGTTGGACTATTGTAATGTGTTATACCTGGGAGTTCCTCAACGTAGACTGCTCAAACTTCAGAGAGTGCAGAATGCGGCAACACAGATGCTCCTTAATATCCCCAGGCGGTCATCTATGGGGCCTGCTCTCGCCAAACTGCACTGGCTTCCTATGAGAAAGAGAGTTTCCTTCAAAGCTATGTGTCTCTGCGATAAAGTTGTAAATGGGAAAGGACCTTGGTAATTACATCAGTTTGTGAAGCTGTACCAACCTTGCAGAAGTCTTAGGTCCGCAGGGACCTTGTTTACTGTTATCCCAGAGTTAAAAAAGCTCTGATGGGAGGGCACTCTGTGTGCTTTTTGTCTCCCAAATGATGTAATACTATGCCCCTAGATCTGAGACAGGAAAGGTCAGAACCAGCTTTTCGCAAGAAACTCAAGACATGGTTCTTTAGGTAAATCTGGGGCCTGTGAAGCTCGTCTTGTTGGGATCTGCAATAAGATTGTCTTCTTAGCACGCGGCACTCTGGATGGAGTAACCAGGCACTCTATAAATTGCTTTATTATTAATATTATATTCTGTGAAGGTTGCATGGGTGAAGTTTGACTTGATTGTGTTCAGCTTTCTAACTTGTTTAATCTTTTTTAGTTCAGTATTTCTCAAAGGTGCTTGTTTTCTTTTGTTCTGTTTTGTTCTTAATGGTACTAGGATATCAAAAGCTTCCTGTAGCCACTCAAAGATGTTGAACAGAATTTATTGTGTATAGATCTGTACTGGATATAAGTTGTGCTTCTAAGTATTCAAAATTGAGTTTGTTCCATGGTGGATGAGTAGATGCATGTAAGGTTGCCTTAGGTGTGTTGATTTCTGGTGTTTTATGTTGGAAAGCTGCCGAATGGTGGTCTGACCATGTGATTGGAATAATCGTATTAAAAGCAACTAGTACTGGATTTGCAAAAATGACATCAAGAATGTGTCTAGCGATGTGTGCGGGTTTGTATACAATCTGATGTAGGTTCAGTGTGATTAGGTCAGTGATGATAGCTTTTAGATGGGGTATATTGCGTTCATCAAACCAAATGTTTAGGTCACTAAGAACGAATAGGTTAGAGTGTAGTGTTATATGGTTTGAAACTGTGTCTAGAATGTATTTGGGAATATTGTATTGATAGGTGGCAGTCTGTAGAGGAGGAGGAAGTAACAGGAGAAAGTTGATGTAGGGTTGATCTGATGATGAAGGCCTCACAACCTTGTATGGAAATGTCGTCAGCTTTGATGACATTTACTGTTTACTTTAATGTAACAGCTACTCCACCTCCTCTTTTGCCTATACACTTGTGTGATAATTTGATAGTCTGGAGGAACAGCTTAATGCAACACTAGAGTCATGTCATCTCCCAACCATGATTCAGTTATAAGAATAGGTCAGGCTGTGTGTCAGTGAGAAGGCCGTAGATGAGGTGCTTGTTTTAAGAGAGTGGTTGAGCATTTATTAGTAAGCAGTTTAGAGATTTTATTTTGGTGGCGGTGTGACTTTGTTGTCTAGAAGAGTGAGCAGTATTTTGTGAACTTGTACCAGGTTTGTCATTTGTGCTGGTATTAATTGTATGATGGTCGCAATAGTGTTGTTTTTCTATATCGTATTCCGCGTCCAGCAGGTTTAGAAGGCACTTTGTTTGGTCTGCGTGTTTAATGTGTAAATCAGTCAATTTAACCATGTTTAAAGCAGGAGCACAGCCCATTACTTTTGTTTAGCAGGGGTAAAGTTCATTTATTAGACTAATGTCATTAAATATAAACACAAAATAAGTGTGAATTAAATGAAGTTTAACATTATAATTTGCTATAAACATATATATGTTTTACATAATGTCATAGGTGATATACAATGCAATGAGTGATGTCATCAATGTAATTTTTGATGTCATCTATCACAATGTTTGAGATCCTGAGCAGTGGTTTGTTTAGCTAACCATTATTGGCAAATTTCAGGGGGGTTTTAAGTATATGTTATGAGCAGAAGAAACTAAAACTTACTCTTAACAAAACATTTTCAAGATAGACAATGTTAGAATATGTCCCTTTTTGCATGGCCATCCCCCAAATATTTGCTGAATTTTACAGCTGAGTTTTTTAGGATCTACACACAGGGTTACTGCTGCCCAATGACCAGTTTATTTGATCTAACCCCTAAACATGGAAAATGTGGCTAATTCCCAACTGGATTCCTTAACTTTCTTATAAGGCCATAGAATATGGTACAGAATACACCTAGGGCATTGAAAGATAAATATCACCCATGGACTGCAGCACTTATTGTGCCAACCACTAGTGAGACCAGGAAAAACATGGCTTCAGGCCTACCAGTGTAGCCTGAATACTGCAGTTTAAATCTGCAGCAAACCTGTCAAAATAATACTTTTGACAGAGGAAACAACCTTTCTTTTAAATATTAACTACTACGTCACCCCTGTATTGGCCTTGTAGTCCACAAGGCAGAGTGCATAGTATTTAAAAATGGAACATGTAGTAATTTAATGTCACCATGTCCCTGTAGTGACAAGTCCCCAAGAGTTATTTTCACTGTGAGAAAATCAGAGTACAGAATAACATTTCAATTCTGTATCTTGGGTTTGGGACCAGCTAGAAAAGTATTCAACCACTCTTTATAATATTTATTTGAAGCGCAATTCAATTGTGAAGGTGGATTTTTATTAAGTATTTAGGAAAAGTAACTTCTAGAAAGTTTCTGTCTCCCAAAAGCCTGACCCTGGAAGGCAGAGAAAACTAGGGCATGGTACAGTTGTTAGGTATGTTTTCTAATGAATATCATTCATCTTGTGATAGAAAGCTGAAAGTTGATACAGATATTCGTCCTGTAATAGCAATCATATAAGTGCAAGACCCCAAGTGGGTCTTGACTATGATGTCATATAGTCTAATCAAAGTCCAATATGGCCAACCAATATCAAAAAATCATTTTAAATCTTCCAATTTGCATCAAATTTGGCACATAACCTCATGTGTACAAATTAATGCATGTCATGCGCATGCCCACGCCGGATCTATACTGTGACGTCATAAATATAAAACTAAAATGGCCATCAATAAAGACACCAGGAAAAAGTAACACACAGATACTTGCACTTGAATTTATTCGTTCAATTAGAGAGGGGAAAAAAGTTACTTACGAGTACACTGTGGTTCTCCAGTATTGATATCTTGTATAGATCCAAATACTTGAATTGTCCCTTTGGTCATGGTGCGAGTCCCATGGTAACAGTAATAATAGTAGTATTAAAGCATTAGCATTGACTCCATTGAAAAAACAATAGTAGTTTATAACCCATTTGCATTGTTTTAAAACATTCAAACGTCAGACAATCTGCGCTGAGACCCATGAATACTCATCCCCTGCAGAGCCACTATACCTTTAGATTTCGAGCATGGGTGTAAACTAACTACAATAGAGCCTGACCAGAGAAGAGGGAGGGTTGCATGTGAATCTATCAAAAAATATCAATACAAGAGAACCACAGTGTACAGGTAACTTGTTTTTTTTCTCCAGTATTGTATCTTTTATGGATTCTCATGCTTCAATCAGACTAGTAAGCAGTATCCAACACTAATGAAAGCGGGAAGGCGAACCATCCCACCATGATACACAACTGAATACGAATATTGCATAAAATCAGAAGAGCCTCATATTCAGCATATCAAATTATTAGTTAAATAGTATAACAGAAGAAAAAACAGTTGAGAGCAGAAAAGTAGCATACCTTATTCAAAGAGTCACCGTAGAGCAGCCTGACTGACTGCTACATCAGTTTTACTCCAGCCATCAAGGCAGTAATGCTTTATAAAGGTGTGGGCATTCACCCATGTCGCTACCCTGCAGATGTGCGGTGGAGAAACAGGGCTGAGGAGGTTGCAACTGTCCAAGTGGAATGAACGTTCACCTTTGCAGGCAGTGGACGTCCTGACTTTTCATGGCAGATGAGTATAGCTGAGGAGACCCAGCAAGCAATACTAGCCCGCGTTAAGGTTTGTCTTTTTTAAGGGGCAGAGAAAGAGATGAGCAACTGAGTTGATTTACGGAAAGTCTTAGCTCTTTGCAAATAGAATTTCAAACAACACAATGGCCCTCATTGTGGTGGTGGTCGGACGAGCATTTGACTGCCGTCGTATCAGGATGGAAACCACCCAAATTGTAGTCAGGCGTTATTATGTTGGAAACATACCTTTTTTAGTGGTGATCCACCCAACATCTTGATGAGCCCCTTAATGTCCAGGGAGCGCAGAGCTCTCACTGCTGTTGAAGGAGGATTGGGAAAGAACAAAGGCAGAATCACCGGTTCATTGAGGTGAAATGTTAAAGGCATCCTTGGGATAAATGAAGGATTAGTGCGCAGGACTACTCTGTCCTCAAGGATTTAGGGGTAAGGCTCTGTTATGGAGAAAGCCTGAATTTCGCTAATACGTCTCACAGATGAGATGTCTAAAAGAAAAGCCACCTTTCAAGAAACAAATTTCAGATTGCATTTGTGTATAGGCTAGAATGGAGACCTCAGGAGTTGTGATAATGCAGTGTTTAGCTGCCAAATTATTGGAGGAGGCTTAAAAGGTGAGTAGGCCCTGAAGAGAACCTTCATAAATTCTTCGATGAGTCTGTTGGACCACAAAGACAGGTAGCCACAAAGAGTCTGTATCTGTAAATGGAAGCCAAATGTACCTTTATGGATGAATGGGAAAGGCCTGATTTGGCAAGATGCAGGAGATAAGTTAACAGCTGCTCCGGTGCGCAAGAAAAAGGATCATACGATTTTGAAGCACACCATGCACAGAACTTCTTCCATTTCACAATGTAGCACTTAAGGGTAGAAGGAGATTGAGCTTTGTTAAGTATTGATTTGAATTCCCAAGAGATTGTTAGAGCTCCGAACTCAGCGTGTTGAGGAGCCGAGCTGATAAATGAAGAGTATGAATCTGTGGATGAACCATTTGGCCCTGGTTAATGGAGAGGAGTTCCTGGAGGCCGAAAGTGAATGAGAGAGCACTCTGATAGGCGATGGAGCTCAGTGTACCAGTATTTTCTCGCCCATGCTGGGGCAACGATAATGACAAAGCACGGCTCCCGATTCATTTTTTAGAGAATCCTTGGGATGAGAGGGAACAGGAGAAATGCATAAGCAAACATCACTACCCCCGAGAAGCAGAAGGCATCTCCCCAAGATCCTGGCTGAGGAACTCGGCAAGTGAAGAGATTACATTTTTTGTTGAGGGATGTAGCAAACAGATTTATTGTTGGATAATCTCAAGATTGGAAGACACTTCGCAGTTGCGTGTCATTGAGCTCCCACTTGTGACACTATTTGGTGTCCCTGCTGAGGGAGTTGGTCCATTTGTTTTGTGCTCCTGGGACACGTTCCACCTTTAATGAGATGCTGTTGGCTATCAGCCATTCTTATATCTGCTGCACCTAGGCTGAGAGAACTTGAGACCTTGTTACACCATGTTCGAGTAGATAAAACATGGTGGTGGTGCTGTCCGTCCTGACTAGGACCGAAGATCCCCGGATTCTTGGGAGGAAGGCTTGGAGTCCGAGAAACATCGCCTTCAGCTCCAGAAGATTTGTGTGCTACACAGCTTCCTGTTTGGACCATTTGCCAAGAATCTCTAGATCCTGAAGGTGGGCTGCCCATCCTTCCTTGGAAGCAACCGAAGTCATCCCCATTTTTTGAATTGTCTGGAGGAAGGAGAAACCCTGAGAGCTGTTGTCCTTGACCTTCACCAGGGCATTGCAGAGGTCATTATTGAGGTTATGGAAATTATGTTGTTGAACAATCCCCGAGATTGAATCCACTGCGCATCGAGCTGCTCCTGCAGGGCCCTCAAGTAAAGGCTGCAATAGGGGATCAACGGGATGCAGGTTGACATCATCCCTAGCATAGATTTGTATGTCCTTACAGAAACAGACTTTCTTGAAGACAGTAGACGTGCTATTGCTTGGAGATGTGCAATCCTTTCTTCTTTGTGTAAGGCCTTTGAGAGCTCCGTGTCGAAGATCGTCCCTAGAGAAACCAGCGACCTGGATGGGACAAGAGATGATTTTTCCTAGTTGAAGTGGAGACCAAGAGACTGAAACAGTTGCCGGCAGGCTTGAGTGGTTTTCTTGGCTGCTTGGAAGGATGGAGCTTTGATTAACAAATTGTCCAGGTAGAGGAATGCCGGGCAACCGGAACATCAGAGAAAAACTACCACAGGGGCCATGCACTTGCTGAAGACTCTGAGTGCTGACTTCAACCTGAAGGGTAGCATCTTAAATTGATAATGACATACTGCCACCTCGAACCTAACAAATGTGTTGTGTTTGGGGTGTATGGGGATGTGGAAATGTGCATCCTCCCACATCCATGAGAAGTAGGATTCTCCCAGAGAGAAAGCATCCTGAATGGTTGACTTTTGATGAACATGTTCAAGAACCTGAGATCCAGTATTTGCCTCCCTTTGCCTGTTTTCTTCTTGGTGAGGAAGAATTGGGAGTAGAATCCCAGATTACACTGATCGTGTGGTTACTCTTCTATTGCGAGTTTGGAGAAGAGCAATCATATTTTTTTTCTGAAAATTGGAAGATGATGATGATATGTCTTCCGTGGAGGAAAATTTGAAGGCTGCTGAATAAATTCCAGAGTGTGACCATCCTGGAAAACGTCTAACACCCATTTGTTGGAAGTTATGGATTTCCACTGATTGAAGAATTTGGACACGGTGGGATGGGATTGAAAGGGGACAGGGGCCTGCGGCTTCTCATTGTCTCCTGTTGGAATCTTAAGACTTTCTGGCTGATGGTGGCCGTCTGCGTCCTGATGCCCTCGAATAAGATGGGGTCATATTTGAGCAATAGGCGTGGCCCAAATAGGATGGCCGATAAGTCTGTTGGGAATATGGCTGGAACATCTGCTGGACTGCGATCTGACCTCTACCCCTGCCTCAAAAGGGCTGAAATTTCCACTGCTGTAGGCTACCAAGTGATTTGGCCGTGTCGGTGTCAGGCTTGAAGGATTGGAGGGCATAGTTGATGTGGTGCCCGAAAAGACATTTTCCATCGAACGGCATATACAACACCTTAGCCTGCACTTCTGGATGGAAAGTAGTAGCTTTTAGCCATCCCTGGCGACGTAACATTGCCGTTCCAGCCATCTGTCTGAAGGCTGTGGACGAAATGTCCATGGCAATATCAATCAGCTCAGAAGAAGCTTTTTCACCTTCCGCAAGAATATCTTTTGCCTCCTTCTTTTTGTCCTCAGTGAGATACACCAACAGAGACGTGATGTCAGCCCACATCTGCTGGTCAATTCACCCTAAGAAGGCTATGGCATTGGAGGACCTAATGGAAGAGGCCACCAAGGCAGAAAATATTTTTCCATTATTGAGGCAGCACCCTTCCTTATCTGCTGGGGATGTACATGGAGATGATGGATTCTTAGCCCTTCTCTGAGTGGCCTGCATGATGACCGAATCCGCCCAAGGATGGCCAATAAGACACAAGAGTGAGTTTTCAGGGGCCTTATATTTTTTGTCAAGCTTTGGAACGATGGCAGGAATGGATGCTGGGGTTTTCATTCATTTGAGGCCCTCCTGCCACAAGAAATCCAAAATGGGGATAGCTCCAGTGGTGCACTATGTGCCAAATTTAAAATCATAAAGAAAGCACTCAGTTTGCTTGGCTGACATTGGGAGGTTGACATGCTTTGAGGCCTGATCGTGCAAACCTCTAATATTATGCCTCTTAAGGTGGCAATCAGCAACTGGTGGGGTAGGAGATGGTGGCATTGGGGCAACATAATTGTCCTATTCTTCTGGAGCATCAGGATCTGCATGCAGCTCACCCTCCTCCATCTACTGATCATCACTGTCTTGCAGATCTTTCCAATAGAAATAGCCTGTGGTATTAGTTTCTGTTTAAGACGTCTTGGAGTACTCTAAGTAGCTGGGCTAGTGATATTTATTTATTTATTTATTTTGTAGTGCGCATGAATCATCCCCAAAGGGATATCTCAGCGCACCGGGATCAGAAAAATGCAGGGCAAGGAACTTGAAAGATTAAAATAATGCAGTTTTTAATAATTTTCTAAAATTGTGATGAACGGTCCATAGGAACCTCTTGTGGAGGTGGAGGTTGCCGAGCAGAGTTGGCATCCTAGAAGCACTTAAAATCATGAAACGTAAGTCTGTAATTAGATATATAGGGACACTAACCGAGGGTTCCTATAGTTGATGTCCCCGTAAGGATGATGTTACTGAAAGGAGTCCACACACTGAGGAGAGGGAGGATCTCTATCAGTAAAGGAGTAGTCACCCTGTAAGTAAACAGTTGGATTATCATCCCCATCATCCTTGTCCTTTGATTTTTGGCATTTAACTTTCAATTGGGAAGGACTAAAGACAGGGCCAAATAAGCCTTCCTCCTCAGAGTCCTAAAAATCAGGAGGCCAGCTGGAAGCAAAGGAGAGATTTAGCAAACTCCTGAAGTGCAGGGTTCGATAGTGGCATCAAAATAGTTTTTTCTTCCGTCGATGATGCTGCCGACAACCTGGCTGATGGTAACACCAATGACACATCGTGAGGAGCCTTCGTTCACGGTGCAGTCATGGACACAGCTGCTGACAGTGAGGTGGTTGACGAGGTAATCTTCACCGTCGGAGACGGTCTCTTCACATTCAACAACGGAGTCAGGGTCACATCTTCGCTTGACGATGCTGTCAACATTTTGATCGCCGACATTGTGGACACCGGCGACGAGACAGTAGAGTGTGCACCTGAAATCAAAGTCTTCGACGACGGTGCCGTCAATGATCAGTCTTTCAGTGAGGACGGCTGCTTGAAGGGGGTGTGAGGAGCATACGGAGGTGCTGAGCCAGACCTATGAAGAGGATAAAAGTGTTAGATGTTTTCTCCTGAGAAGTATCCTTACCATGAGACTTAGATCTTTTGGTGTCTCTGTGGGTAGAGGACGATTCTCCCTCTCTCCATTTTTTGGAGGAGGGATGAGCCTTCTCCTCCCGCTCAAGGCTGACTTTTTTTCTCTGGAGCCATAGAAGCAGTCTACCCTCTCTGTTCTTAAGAGTTTTAGCAGAAAACGTCCAACAGTACTTACATTCTCAGGGTTATTGGTCAGGATAGAGACAATATAAACACTCCTTATGAGGATCCCTAGAGAAAAGTCTGCTTTTTCCACAACTTTTTTCGACTGTGACATTCTGTGTGAATATAGCTAAACACACACTCTAATGGCACCTCAGGCGTTGATAAGTGATACAATGGTCACACAGATTTGAGAACTACACTGTGACTGAACGGAGCTCAGGGAGACTCCCTAACACACGACATGCAGTAAGAATCTTAGGCATGTTGGCTCTGTAGGGGATAAGTTCTCCAGAGTACTCAGCTCTCAGTTTTTATACCCTACATAGAACCTCAAGCATGAAACATGAAATGATTGGAACTTGTGTGGCATATGTATATTACTGGAAGCATCAAGCAAAGCGTTAGGTGAGGGTCTTCGCAAGAGAGTTGAATCTAACACTCCTGTACCCAAAGACTGGCATAGTTTCCTTAGACGAGACGAAAACAAGACAGAGTTGTTTTGTTTACTGAGTATGCATGTGATACTTATTAACATCAAAGAAAAGCAAGTAATTGTCACTTGTCAGGATAAAATTGCGAGTTCCACACTAAAGACACATTTCAAATGATATTGCCTTGCAATCATGAGGAAGCTGATACACATGTAATGCTTTATTCTTTCCATGCAGCAACTGGAGTTCATTCCAAAATAATGATTCCTACAGTAGATACTAATGTAGTCACTCTTGCAACTGAAATTTGAAAAACACTGGATGTCAAGAATTGTGGTTAGCATATGGTACAGGAAAAACATCCACTACATACCAGCTCACAGTATTGCAGCAAGATTAGGTGTTGATATATTTGAATCGCTGCCCTTTTTCCATGCTGTTACAATCACTGCCCTTTTTGCCATGAAAAGCCACGTTGGCTTTTCATGGGAGAGTGAAGAATTCAGCTTATGACACTTGGATGACATTAGCATCTGCTAATCCCACATTTAAATTTCTGTCAGATCTTGTTCACTTCGGAAATGTCATACTAATGTATAGCCGCACTTGCCTGTTGCTTGAAATAAACAGTGCTCGCCAATTCATGTTTGCAAGTGGCAACAGAACTATTGGAAACATTCCACCTACATGTGACGCTCTTCTTCCGCATGTTAAATTATCTGCATACCAAGGGGCCCTTTCTTGGGGTCAGACTTTATTGCCCATGCAAGAATTGCCAAATTTAAATGAATGGGACTGGAAGCATATCGAGGGAGTAATAGTGCAACATTGGGCAACCATTCTGGAGGCAT
Source organism: Triturus cristatus (assembly GCF_964204655.1). Lineage (NCBI taxonomy): Eukaryota > Metazoa > Chordata > Amphibia > Caudata > Salamandridae > Triturus > Triturus cristatus. Next base: position 540,221,854 of record NC_140584.1, on the reverse strand, counting down.
CTAAGGCATGCAAAAAAAAGGTATTCGTTGTGTGTGCAAAACGTTGTGCTGAAACTAATGCAAATGCTCAAAGGCGAGCATCCCGTGCACAGACCTTTGCTTTTGCAGTGGAAACGTTTATCCAGATTAGGACAGTCTACAAACTCGAACTATCATTGTTTCATATTGTAGAAATGTTATCAGGATTTAATATAGTCTTGCATTGTTTTTTATTACAAAGGAAACATTATCCACATGCTCACAGTATGTGTTGTAAGGATATAAATGATGCAAATGATAAGTTTATTTTTGCTACAGTGTGTGTTACTTATTCTAGACGTCCTTATTGGTGGCCATTTTGGTTTTCTATTTATGACGTCACAGTCTAGATCCGACATGGGCATGCACATGGCATGCACTGACATGTACTCAAACTTTTGTGCCAAATTTGACGCAAATCAAAAAAATTGGAAATGATTTTTTTATATGTGTTGGCCATCTTGGATTTTGATTAGACAATATGATGTCATAGGCAAGGTCCATTTGGTGCTTGCTCTTAAATGACTTCTATTGCAAGTACCAACTTTCAACTTTCTATTACAAAGTGAACAATGTTTCAGTCTAACAGCTATAATAGCAGTGAAAAATGACCGGCAAAGATTGAGTTGGACTGCAGTTGTCCGCCAATTGGCCAGCATCTATACCTAATAACACTGGTGCCTGGAGTGGAGAAATATTTCATGTCTATTCCGCACCAAAGCACACTTTATATTTGAGACTTTAAAAACTTGCTATTTGGAATCTTTGACCACACAAAAGCCAAACCCAGGCCTGCTGAGAAAAACACAGGGTGGTGAACTGCAAAGGCGAAGCAGGACTGTAGCCCACTCTCCTATAAACCAGCCTCCATATTAAACACAAGCAGCCAAGGCAGTGCAATTGTGACGTGCTCGTGAAGTGCGCAACGTGTGCCCCTGCCATGAAGTGTGACTGGTGGTGACAGGCTGAAGGTCAGGCTTCTCCAATGAGTAGCCTGTGAGATACTGGTAGTTCTCCAGCAACTGTAAGTAGCTCTCCTGTGTGCAGTCCAGCCTACTAAATTAGAAGCTTTTGCTTGGTTGAATTAATATATGTATTCCAGAATCGAAAAGCTCTATTAGAGTTGAAAATATGTGTATTTTCTAAAATCATAAGCTGATGTTTGGAGAAAGATGCGAGATGTATTACTAATAATATTACATTGGTGCCAAGGTCATCAAACCTATGGCTGTCATTTATTAATTATGTACAGGCATTTCAAATTCATATAGCTTTTTTCATCTTAATGCTGGCTACCCTGTCTGATGCAATGAGGCGATCACTGCTGGTAATCGTGCATGAGGGCGGCCACTAATGTAATCTTGTCCGTCGAGGTCACTTTTACCAAACTAATAATATTAGTTGCTCAGTATAATTGTCAGTAAAATTAGTTCTTACTACAAAAAAGGTTTCAGACCCCTGCTGGAGGCGGAGAATGCTGCCAGCCAGGAAGCGTTAAGGTTTCATAAGGAACTCCTTAAGAAACTTTTGCTGGTCACTGTATAATTGTTACAAACAGCTCAAGTAGCAGCATCTTGAATAGCAGCACGTCTGCTGTTCATAATGGCTGAAAGCAAAGTAAATAAGCATGAAGCCTTAGCCTGAAGACATGTAGAATGGCTGTAGGTGTGAGTGTGTGAATTAACTGGGTGCATAATAATGTTTGAATTACAAAATCGTTACAACAAATAAAAAGATCATGCTGATTTTACAATGCATTCCAGAGTATTCAGCAAGAAACCACGTTTTGTAGTTTTATATAGCTCAAACTTGATCTGAGGGAATCGGAGCACAATTTCATTCATGTATTTGTAGGAATGGGGAAAAAGATTAGCCCAGAATCAAAGGATGTTGAGTCGGCACCGACACTCAAACCCAGTTCCCCAGCTCCAAAGTCAAATGCTCAAGTAGTTATGCCACATTCTCTTCTGTGGTTTATAAAAGGAAGCATTGGGGAACAGTAAAGAGGAACACTTTTAACAAATTAGAAGGCAAGTTTGTCCACTGCACATGTTGGGTGAAAATAAATACGGGCGGTGGCATGCAGCAAATATTGCAAGTATAAAATAAGCCAGGATTTGCCCAGAATACAAGGTTGTTCAGCCTGCCGCCGAGACTCAAACCTGCTTCTTCAGCTATAAAGTCGGCTGATCAAGCAGTTACACCACAACCTCCACCAGTGCTTATAAAAGGAAGTATAGGGGAACAGTAAAGAGGAAAGCTTTCAACAAACTAGGAGGCAAGCTTTTCCAATGCACTTATAAAAAAAGAAAATCACATCAACAAAACATGTGGTTTTGTAATCCTTGATGGAAGTTTAATTGTTGATGCAATTTTTAGGCCTGGGCGGTAAATTCCGTTCCACTTGCGGAATTTGGGTAATTTTGCGTTCTGCGGAGATCGCAGAATTGCCAGAAATTCTGTGATTTGCGGCTTCACGGAATTTTTTGCTTGTTCGTACTTTCAAAATGCGTGTTCACAAGATATTTCCCCCCCGAGCACGCAAACAGCGTTCATGGACAGGAAAAAAGCCTAGCGAATAGGCGGAACAAGCAATTCCGCGTGTTCGCGGAACTCTGCGTGTTCACGGAGATTTTTTACCATTTCGCGGAGCTTTGCGTAGCCCGACTACGCATTTACGCCCACCCCTAGCAATTATTCCTTGGTCATAAATCAGATTTAAGAAGTGTGCATTGAAATCTGGCTCGTGTTGCAGAGGCGCAATGTCATCATGGTCCCTTCACATGTGCAGCTGTTATCAAGGCGGGCAAGCAGTCAAGGGACCAGTAAACCACGCGGTACAGTTGGAATGGTAAAGCAAACAACCGTATATCACAGAAGCAACATTCTAGTGGTGTGTTCGATCGTAAGTAAAATGAGCAAGTCAAGGGAGCAGTAAAGCACGCCGTACAGTTGGAATGGTATTTGGGGGTGAGGATGGATGGAAGGAGACGGAGCTGGTAGAAGAAAAGCACGAGCACTGTGTAGAGTGCTGAAAAACAAAGAAAAAAGTAGGTCCTAAAATGGTCGTAAAAATGGGAGAAGTGGGTGTTTACAAGTACTTGGACCATGCTCTTGGAGAAGGGCTAAATAGAAGAAAGAGGCATGATCATGCATGCCATGGGGAAATGGTGACAAAGAATATGAGACAGATGGGAAGCCTGTTAGCAGGCTGAAGCCCAATGATTAAGCACATGTCTCTTTGAGACAGCACACTGTTTACCAGCTTTGGAACTATTTGATTCACCCCCAAACTGTCCCCAGTTTTTATCTGGTTCCCCCTTCCTCCCCTGTGCCTGGTGACAGGCAAAGAATTTAGAGTGTAGTGAGCAGTTAGCCTACACTGACCATGGTATTCTTGTGAGTGCTCTAATCAATCCAGCACTAGTACCATGGAAAATTACAGGCATGCCCTCCCCCACACAACATGGGTCAGATGCGATTCCCAGAAAGTCCTAGTTTCTCATTATGAGCCAATGAAGCCTGTGAAGAAGAATCAGACTCCAGGAGATATACATTCAGGCGAAGCTACAATAGAGCAAATATGTGGGGCTAATAGTAATACAAATAAATACTTTCTCCAAAGATCTTGGGCTGCCCCTTGGCAGGGATGAATACTTTGGCAAGTCTAAAACTCTACAAGATTGTAATTTAAATATGTTATCATTATGTTACTACTTTGAGACTGCAATGGTTGTACTTAACTGGTAATACAATAAGTTAGAAGTGCCAGTTGATGTGTTACAACCACAGGACACATGTGTTTTTTCTACTCAATGCAAGCTGTGGACTTTGCGTTTGTTATGGATGTCAATTTGGGACGAGTCTAATAGGGCTTCCTCTCTTTGACCCCTACTTCCCTATTTTGGATTAATTATGCTCCATCCCAAATACCTTGAATTTGATGCAGGAATTTCAAGTAACATTCTGGTATTACAAACCGTCTCTTTGAAGCCATCCTACATCCTGACTGCATTTCCAAGTGAATACTAGGGGTAGGTGGAACTTTCAGTATTTTGCTCTGTGGAATTCCGCTGAGTTACCTAAAAACTCCACGAGATTCTGCAGAGTTCTGCAAGCAGCAGAATTTTGACACCTCTTGCTGCTCACGCTGATTTTTAGCGCTGGGAGCTTGATCCGCTCTGTGAAAAACCAGCACAAATGGCATCATGTGGCACGGAAGTGGGCGCTGCTTCGTTCTGCCGCTCAAGGACATTTTCTACAGCAGCTTTCTCAATGTGAACAGTAGCGACGGAACTGCTCATGTTGAGAAACCTCGCCGGGAGGCATATTAGCGCTCAAACATGGCACTACGGGGCGCAAATTCTCGCTTGCGCCCGCCAACTTAACATTGACGTGCCTCATGTGAGATAAACATCTGCCATGCAGCAGTTGGCTGAGTTTTGCCAGAACAGTGCACTACAAGCTGAGCCCTGAGTGGGAAAAACTCTGCAAACTCTGCTGGCGAAGCAGAATGTTTTGCCTACCCCTAGTGAATAGCCTTTAGATAGGGAACAAGTGGGCACTCCGATTCAGAGGACAAACAAGATTAACAAGGGTCTGTTTGTAAACATAGGAAAAATTACCCAGGTAACACCTCTTTGGCATGTATTTTCACAAACTGAAGTAAATAGCAAAAGCAACTCAGAAATGTTGACCAGTGACCATCACACTTCCATTTCAGATGAACATTTCCTTTTGAAGCCTATTATGGGGACTTTTTAAGAAAGGTGATGCAGAACACTCTTTGACCTATTGTAGGTTAGATGTAAAGGCAAAGGGGTTCATCTGCTTAGTACTAGCAGATTTGGAGAACTTCTCAAAACAGAAAGATTTTGTTCCAAATTATCAAACTGTTTGTTGCACAAAATGTGACACAATGGATAATATTCTTACTTGTATAGTGATGATTCACCATGGGATTAAGCAAAGAAAGCCCAATCCTTATTCTTGCTTCATTTGATGGCATGAGCAGGGAAATAATTTGAGATAAAGTATAACACTGGGGTATTCCCACCTCACTTCAGAAAGCATTATATTCAGAAACTTGAAAGAGGATAAAATTGGGGCAAATTTACTCCCAGTCCACCACACCTAAATATTTACTAGCAGATGAATGAAATAGGAGTGCATGCATGTGTCACTGTTATTTAGCCACTATATTGTGGACATGGGTTTAGCAATCTCTGCAGCCCAATCTCTACCACAAAAGATCTTTGTGTCCACTAAGTATGACACAAAAAGCAGATCATACTATTTTGCTAGATTTCACCCCAGACGGCTTACACATTAGTTAAAAGTTTAGCGCACATGAATAGAATCAAAAGGATATCTTAGTTGTTATTGCAGTCAAGTCAGCAGTGATAGTCTTTGGCACTGCTCACTGTAAACAAAAGTGGTAGGAAAGTGGACAACCTAGTTAAAAAGAGAGTATCTTTGTACAACTATCTTGGCCTTCTGGTAGAGCAAAGAGGGAGCCATCAGGCTCATCTGAACACAATGAAACTAAAATTTAACTCATTACTTTATTTTCTCAAATGTTTACATTCTTTACTGGAACCTCCAACCCTAAACCCTATATAGACTGTGATTTTAGTCTAGGTCTCTCTTTCTTGGTTATAGGGCCAACCTCCTTTTCCAAGCAAGCTACCTACTTGGTTTAATCTGGCAACTGTTCTTTAGTTCGATCTTTGTTCAATTTACCACCAACCTTTAGTCAAGCTCCCAAAAATTAACTTCTGTACTGTTACTGTGTAATACAGCATGTTTTTAGTCTGCTTTTGGTTGAAGACTGCTCCAAAGGGGGTAATCATCACGGTAAATCTAGTACCTTTATGCTGGGAATGTTTACACCATGAGTGCCTTTACTTTGCATCATTAAAGATATTCACTGAAAAAACCATAGGTTTTAGGGAAAGTTATAGTTAGCTGTCATTTGAGATGTCATCAGTGATGTCATCAGTGATGTCACTGACCAGGTCACGAATGGTGTAATATGTGACATCATCAGCAGTGCATTGTGGGCACGCGAGTTATAGTTAGCAGAAGTAACTATAACGTAGGAATTTCTAAGGTTTTGTACGAGTGAAATGTCCAGCTAACTATAACTTTCCCTAAAACCTATGTTTTTTTTCAATTAATTTCTAATGTTTTTTAAATGCTTATTCCTAACTATAACGTGTCTGAAACATATGTTTTTTTAGTGAATTTCTAAGGTTTTTTAAATGCTAATTCCTAACTATAACGTGTCTGAAACCTATGTTTTTTTCAGTGAATTTCCAAGGTTTTTTAAATGCTAATTTTTAATTATAAAAGTAGTTATACCTATGTTTTTTGTACAGGATTTGAAGATTTTTTTAAACAGTTAATTTGTAAATATATTATTTATTAAACAATATTATATACTTATCTGAAAATTATTTAAATTGTTGTTTTTTTTTTAATTAAAACTGAAATATACTGTATTTTTTTACATTTGTTCATTTCAATATATTGATATTATTTTCTTTTTTTTTTTAAAGAAATTTTGGAGTCGCGCATCCTAAGCGTACCTAACGCTACGGGTGTGCATATTACAGCCACCATATTGGAAAAGTTGTGAAGGATCCGCGTATGGTGTGCGACGGGTGCGTGTTTTCCAGTGACGTGATATATGTATAATATTACGTGTTATGCGCAATAGGTATGCGACTGATGCACGACTCCTGCTAATTTGCGACACATGCACATTAGGGTACGCGATGCTTGCGCGGTGGCGGGCCCCGCGTGATGCCATATGTGGGGCGCGCTGGGTGCACGACTCCCGCTAAATTATTTATGTTCTAAAATGAAATGTATGTGTCTTTAATATACATATTAGGGCTAGAGATTATCTAAGGTACTCATAAAAATAATATATTTCTACTTATAATAAAGTTATCACTTTTAAATATATTTTCGCGAAGTCGCGTTGGGTGCATGTTTCGTAAGCGCAGGGTGCGCGGATCCCATGTGACCTCCCAAAAAAAGGTTTGATTGGTTTATAAAATTTCCACCTGTAACTATTGAAGGACCCCACCCATTTTTTTTATCATTCTTCTAAGACCATCTTCAGAGAAGCATCTCTTCACCAACTTCAACCTCTTTGTTTTTTTTGGTGTTTTTCTTTCAACTGTGAAGAAAATTGGTACCTGGAGAACACCAGGAAGTGGAAGAATCTTCGGATGAAGAATTCTTGCAGGAGGCACGCAGAAAACAGAGACCAGAATCTGTAGTATGGAAGTTCTTCACCTTTCCACCTGGACAGAAAAAAGTAAATGCCACAAAGGTGACATGTAAAATTTGTGAAAGAGTGCTGTCAAGAGGCAGTGAAAAAAAGTACTCATGCGGCACTGCCAGCATGTACAAGGACCTCCGGACAATCCATCCTCTGAATCTTGCTCGGGAGGAGACGAGGAGAGCTGCATTAAATCCACCGGCAGCTGGAGCAAGTACTTTAGTAACATCAACATCTCAAGCTCCTTCAGTGGATATAAGGTCTGAATTTGCCTTTTTAGAACAGCGCTGCATCAAGTGCAAAAAACTAGTTTGCAACGGAGAGCAGTCGGTGAATGCTATTTGTGCCACTCAACGGACCACCAATGTTATTTTTTTGTTTTTTTTGTTTTTGTTTTGGAATAATCTTTAATTCCAAAAGTTACCTGTTTATTTTTATTTTTTTTATTGTTCAGTTTTGAGAAAAACACCAAAAAAATACAAAATTGTTGAAAAAATACAAAAAAAATGTAAAACAAAAAAAGAAGAAAAAAAAAGGTTCTTATCAGAACTACCTTATCTGGTTTAAAAAAAGAACTATTATTGCATGGTAATGTCTGAAAGTTTGATTGAATATATGTGTAGAGCATGATTGACTGAAAGAATGCATTAGTAGTGTATGGTTAATTTATAGGGGCAGATCTATGAGGAAGTGCTGTAGCGTTCCACCGCAAGTCCTTTGGCTGCACCGCGCAAACTGTAGCCGTGCGCTGGCACAGGCACCCTTGCACCATGGTGCAAAGATGCCTGCGTCGTGGGGAGATTGTTTTTGTGCAGGAAGGGGCACCTGGCTTATTGCAAGGGTGAATCAGTAGTCTGCAGGGAGTTAACAGCCTGCATACATTGCGCATATTTCACAGTACACTATGGGCCTCATTTATGAAAAGTGACGCATCACTGCGTGAAAACAGTGATGCGTCACTTTTCACTGCGCCCTTCCTGTGACTCCAATGATGCGTCATATTTACAGTATGACGCATCATGTCGCAAGGAGTCACAGATACATCAGTATTTCTGACGTATCTGTAGGCGCAAAAGTGACGCATTGCTGGAGTGTGTTACAAAAGTGACGCAACTCCAGCAATGTGCCCTTTTACATGGGGCAAGCCCCTATGTGAAAGGGCCTGCGTCAGTCTTACGCCTGCTGTGAGGCAGGCGCAAGATATTGACACATTTGCACCCTAGAAGTGGCGCAGTGAAATGTCGTAGATTTCACTGCGTCACTTTTACGAGGCTTACTTACGTGGGAACGCCCACCCTGCATACATTATACCTGACGCAGGTATAATGTAGCGCAGGGGTTTACAAAGTGACGCATCTACCTAGATGCGTCACTTTGTAAATATGGTGCAACAAGGTCCAGTTTTTACGCCGCTGATGCGTCACAAACAGTGACGCACCTGCGGTGCAAAAGTGACGCAAGGACTCATAAATGAGCCCCTATGTGTCTTAATGCCTGAAGCATTCTGTAGGTGTATGCACAGTAACTAGATAGTAAGAGTGATGGTAGTTGACAGAAGGGTGAGTTTTAAGTGCTTGTGTTTCAGCATAGAGACTAGATACAGACATGGTGCTGTCAGGATGATAGGATTGGACAGGGAATGACAGTGTGATTGCTTATCTGCATGGCTACTGATCGGATTTTTTCAGGAGTAAATCAGTAGTCTGCAGGGGATTTAAGCACCGCATACATTGTGCACATTTACTTATATACTAACTACGAAATTACACATTATAGAACCACAAAATCACTTCTCATACACTTAGAAAATGACATTTTCACCACCTTTGCAGTCCTCTAATATATTAGATACCTATCATTAATTCATACACATATAAAAAATATAATGTAAACAAAAACCTGACTCATGGCATACTAACTACTATATACCAGGAAGAATAAAATGTACTGACTTTCTTTGCAGCTACATATTGTCCTTTAAATCTACAAATATGCAACTTCATCAAACTATACCTCTCAACAGACTTAATGAAGAACAGTAACAAAGAACACTTTTTTATAAGGATTTTTAAAACTGCAGAAACTATACCAACTAATAACAGATTCATAATTATTAACACATTATATGATCATCTTGCAAGCAGCACAATTGTACCTCATGTTACCACACAATCTATAATAATGCAATATTTTTAAACTATACCTTTTTACACAGAAGAAATAATCATGCCTAATAAACTACACCTTATATGATTTTTTTTTTAGAAAATACACCTTCTTAGTACATATTTAACCAATTAATAGTAAATAAAAGCCTTCATTCAACTATATCTTCTAACACACTTAAATAAATATATTACTGTACATACTGCTTTTTAAGCAAAGTTCAAATACAATAAAAATAATCCCAATATACATCTGTGCATTTTATAATATATTTCAAACAAAACAGTTTCATAAAAATGTCAAATCTTTTTTAAATTAACCTCACAAATATGTAACTCACCTTTAAATAAATCTGCTGAATGAAAAATCTCACACACTCACTCAGGATTTTCTTTTTCACACACAGAACGTAGATCAACACACTCTAAAAGGGTAAACCAATATTGGCAAATTTTCCCTCTATTTTTCCATACATATAGACATAAACAACAAATGGCATTGCTTCTCAGTGTTTTTCAAATTGAAAAACGATTTTCCATTGGTCACAGAGAATAATACTTTTCAACTGACATCTTCACTCCTGGTCCTTAAGGTCAGTTTCCATAGCAACAGGTCATGCAACATTCAACTTGGCTGCCAGGTCACAAGTTCACCACACAATGTTACAAATGACAACAACAGGTGTGGTTGGCTTTGCAATGCTTGCCCTTATCCTCTCTGCTGCACTTTATCAACATTTGTTAATAACCAATAGGAAACATGCTTTCTAAACCAAGTGAAATGCACCCTATTTTTTAATATAGAGTGTTGTTAAACAGCCAATCAAATCTCTACTTTCTTAAAAACAGCATCCTGTCCACCATTTTAGATAGATTTTATTCTTCCACCTGCCTACCTCAGCTGCAGACATTTTCTGATTACCTACAGAAATCCCTTCAAGATGCTTTCTGTGTGGATTATTGGACACAGCTATATTTTCTGGTGCAAAAGGTATGCTGAAAGCAGAGGTACTGACAAAGACCTAGGTTTGCAAAATGTGGACATTAAATGGATTGGACAGAGAGGATTAAAGTGGCACAAATTGATGCCATTGGTTAAATCCTTTTTGCATCTCCAACCACCTGACCTCATGATTGTGCACTGTGGTGGCAATGACCTAGGCACATTGACTGGGTTAGCTCTGGAAATGCTAATAAAGGACACCTTTGCAGAATTGATGTTGCATTTTCCCCAAACTGCCTTTGTGTACTCTAACATATGCCAAAGACAGAAATGGAACAGGTCCAATCAATTTTGTCCACAGATTGAGAAAGCTAGAAAAAATGTCAATAAAGCTGTTTCTGCTTATCTCAGAGACCATAGTATTGGGTCCATATACAACAACAATCTGCCTTTTAATATGGATCGCATTTACAGGACTGATGGTGTACATTTCACAGATAAGGGAAACAGAGTCCTTCTCAACAACTTAAGACTCTGCATTGGCACTTACATGTAGCTACAAAAATCTCCCAATAAACACAAGGGCTCTTTTTAGAGCCACCCAATATCCTAAAATATAACCTAGGTTTTTATAAAAAAAAGAAAAATATATTTTTGCTTGGAGTCGCTCACCCAGAGCGAATTGGAGTCGCGTACCCCTCGCGTGCACACTAGAAGGCCACGCTAGGTACGCGACTCCTTATTTTTCCGCAAAAAAACCCGGCTCCTACCATTAATTTCTATTCGCCCCGGGGACCCCATATCCTGGGGCCTATCTCATACGTTGGGGACCGTGGGGGGAGCCCCAATGCACCCACGGTCTCGACGGCACCCCGCGTTCTACGGGATCCGGCATTGGTTTTCCACATGGGAAACTGCTAACATGCAGCTCCCCATGAGGAAAAGCAATCTGCTTTGCTTCATTGAAGTGAGAGCAGGTTTTCCTGCTCTCGCTTCAATGAAGCAAAGCAGTTTGCAATGACAGGGCGGGAGCCGCGAGGTTCCCACACTGTCATTGCAAACAGCAGTGTCCCGGGGGTGGGCACCCCGGGACACTGCAGGAGCCGGCCCTGTGGGGTGGCGGTCCCTAGGACCATGAAAGGCTCCAGCAGGGGTGCCGCGCGGCGCCCCTACCCAACAATTGCAATGCCCCGGGGAGGTGGTGGTCCCGGGGGTCCATTATGAACCCACGCATTTAAATCTTAGTGCCCCGGGGAGGTGGCGGTCCCCGGGGCGCCTAGGGGGGGCTTGACCCCCCACAGGTCTATTTTTTTTTAAAGCCCCTGGAAGGGGCGGTACCCGGGGCTGCGGGGAATGCTGTCCCCCCCGCAAATATGTGTAAAAAAAGCCCCGGGGGTCCCCCTGGGCTCCCGCAATTTTTTTTGCAGTGCCCCCGGGACTTGGCCCACCCGGGGGCTAATTAATAACGAAGGGTGGGATCACGCGCTTCGTTTTATTAAATTTTTTGGCTGGATCCACGGATTCTCCGCGCATCCCGTGATTTAAAAAAAATATATATATCTTTTTTCGGCCCTGGGAGTCCTTGTGGGACCCCCTGAGCAGGCCTAGGGGGTCAGGGTGTTTCTTCCTGTTTTGCACATTTGTTTTTCTGTTTTCGTGTGCCTTGGTTCTACCGAGGCACAAGATGGCTGCCAACACTTCCTGGTTTGGAGTGTTGCCAGCCAATTAGCATGAAGCTCGTGATCGGGAGGGTGCGTGGATCCTCCGCGGCCGTAGATATCACTATATTTATTTCTTAATTACTCAAAAACTACTTAACGGATTTACATTATTTTTTAAAAGGTCGCCAAGCAGTACCTTTTTGCCAAATTTGGTGTAATTCCTATCAGCAGTTTTTGCTATAACCGTGTCTAAACTTTCCTATGGGAAATTGATTTTTTGAACTCTATTTTTTGATTTTCTCAGGAACTACTGAACGGATTTACACCATTTAAAAAAAGGTCTCTTTCTGAGCCAAGGGCTACATTTTTGCAAAGGTGGTGTAATTCCGTTCAGCATTTTGGGCTGCAGCCTGTTGCAAAATTTCCTATGGGAAATGAGATGGAGAAAACGCGTTTTGGGACCCCCCCTTTTTTCTCGGCCACCGCTTGATGAATCACCCCGAAACTTTCAGGATAGGAGCTGACCGGAGCGCCCCACCATTTTTAAAATTTCGCGAATATCCGTCATCCGGCGCCAAAGTTATTGGGAAAAAAATGTTACGATTTTCCTATGGTAACTTGGTCCTAACTATAACTACCTACTGGCGATCGCCAGGAGATAATATATATTAGCTACTGGCTGTTGCCAGTAGGTAGCTTTAGTTAGGACCAAAGTTTCCATCTGAAAAGCTGGGTTTTTTTGTAAATACCTTTGGTGTCGCTTGACGAATCTCGACAAACTTTTCACAAAATGTCCCCTTTTCGGTTCAGCAGCTGTGTTGAAAGTTAGATGTTGGTCCAGAAAGCTTTTTGTGATTTGGTGTAAATCCATTCAGTAGTTTTAGATCTTTAAAAAAATATCGATATCTGGGGACGCGAGTTCTTGCAGAGTCCCAGAAAAAAAGTAAATAGAAAAGAAAAGGGGGCAGGGTAGGAATACAATGACTCCCCAGATATGGTGGTGGGGTGCCTGAGGGATCCCGTTGGGAGTAAAAGGCATTTTTTTGAAAATTTTGCTAAGGACTCGCAGGTGGATCTGCAAATCCGTGACATAATGTTTTAAAAAAGCAAGTGCGGGCTCCCGCGCCTGCTTCAAAATAACCCCAGGGTGGGCAGGGTACCAGGGCATATGGTAAATTTAGGAGGGGGGTGCATGCCCCCCTCCTAGGGCTTAACAAACCTCCAGGGACCAGCACCCCCAGGGCACTTTTCATTGTGAATGCGGGTAGGTCCACTGGGCCTGCCCGTAGGCCTGGGGACCTCCACGTCCCCGGGGCAATTTCCAAATATGTGGGGGGCCTCACAGATCCCCTGCCCCAGGGATCACCACCTCCCTGGGGCTAATTTGAATAATATGAGGGGAGCGCTCGTGGACCCCCCCAGCCCTGGAAACCGCCACCCTCCAAGGGCACGCAGTTTTTATTATTAAAAAAAAAGTGGGGAGGCCCTGTGATCTGCCCTGCAGCCCCGGGAACTGCCACCTCGCCGGAGCACAAATGCAATCATTAAGGAGTTCTGTTGCGGGCCCCGGGAACCACCACCTACCCGGGGCAAATGTGAACAAAGAAAGGGGGCCACACGATCCCCGTCCAGGAGCCCAACATGGCCCTGGGGACTGCTACTCCCAGGGCCAGCTCCAGCAATGTCCCAGGGTGGTCACCCCGGGACACTGTAGTTTGTTATGGCATGGCGGGAGGACCGCTCCAGCCATGGGATAGCAAACAATGCACCCCTTTGAGCAAGCCACAGCATTTTGCTCTCACTTGCTCAAAGTGAAGCACCTTGCTTTTACACACAATGAGCTGGATGTCAGCAGCTCCCTGTGTGTAAAAGCAATGCCGGCTCCCGCAGGAGGCGGGGAGCCGGCTGGGACCACTGTGGCTTCAGGCTCACCCGCGGTCCCCAACAAAGTGGCCTGGGAGGAGGGGCGCTCGGCCCCCCTCCCTTTCAAGAAAATATTTTTTTTAAAAGAAAAGAAAATGGCTGGTCCGGGAGATGGGGTCCTCGGGCCGTAATTGGCCTAGGAAGGTAGGCCGTGCAAAGTCCCTCCCCTTTTAAAAAAAAATAAAGGCCTGGCCCCAGGGAATGGGGTCCCCGGGGCAGAAATCAACCCTCTGGAGGGCACAAAATGGTCAAGGTGAGGGGGCCATGCGACCCCCTTCCTAAAAAATAAAACAAAAGCCGGCAACGCGCTGGAGGCCCGCCCCCTTTCTCCACTACTCAGCAAACTTGCCTCCTGACGTGCTCCTTGTTGGGGGATGAAGTTCCCTTCACTGCTGAGGGTCCTTAGGGACCAACTAGCCCTCCTGTTAACTCCAGTAAGACTCACATAGTACGACTGCTGAGAGTTCGTCGGAGGCCACGGCCCCTTTCTCAACCACTCTACAAACACACCTCTCAGCACACTGCTGGTGGGGGATGAGGTCCCCATGACATTAATTAAAAAGTAATTAAGTAAATTTAAATAATATGAATATGGTATTAATACAATTATTGTTCTTATTATTAGCAGTAATATTAGAATACAATTATTGATAATTATAGAATAACATCAGTGTAGTATTAATATTAATGATAATTAATGACACTAATAAAAATAATTGTAAAATTAAGTAATAATATTGCTGCACTCTGAAAAAACACAAGCCACCCAAGAATCCAATTAGCCGATAAAAACCGCATCTGACCCCTAAAAAACATAAAACCTTATACCCAAATACTAATTAAAACCTTTAAAGTCCCCCTTAACCTATTCCCAATGATAAATCCTCAAAAATCCATATTTCCACAGTTTGTTATTACCTACTGGCGATTGGCAGTAGGTAGTTATAGTTAGAACCTAGTTTTCATAGGAAAAGCATTTTTTGATTTGCTAATAACTTTGGTGTCATTTGACAAATCTTCGCGAAACTCTCCCAAAAAAAAGTCTATCCAGGTCAGCTCCTATCCTGAAAGTTTAGGGGTGGTTCGTCAAGCGGGCGCTGAGAAAAAAAGGGGGTCCCTTAAAGTGTTTTCTCCATGTTAATTTCCACTGCTGAACGGAATTACACCAAATTTTGCAAAAAGTTAGCGCTTGGTTCAGAAAGCGACCTTTTTTTAAATGGTGTAAATCCGTTCAGTAATTTTTGAGAAATTCAAAAAATAAGAGTCAAAAAATCAATTTCCCATAGGAAACTTTAGCCAAGGCTACAGCCCGAACTGCTGAACGGAATTACACCAAATTTGCCAAAAAGGTAGTGCTGGGTTCAGAAAGCGGCCTTTTTAAATCCGTTCAGAAGTTGCAGAGAAATTCCAAAAATAAAAATATCGATATCTAGAGGCGGGGTAGATCCGCACACCCTCCCGACCACGAGCTTTATTCTAATTGGCTATCAACACTCCAAACCAGGAAGTGTTGGCAGCCATCTTGTGACTCGGTAGAACGCCCCTTTTTACACGTCTCTGCTTCGCAGCTCTGGGGCGCTTACTGGAGGTACCTGGTGGGCTAGTTGGCCCCCAGGGACGCTCAAGACTCAAGGGGAATTAATCCCCCAGTTTACAACGCGCCAGGGGGTGTGTTTGCACAGTGGTGCAGGGAGGGGGAGGGGTCGGGGCCTAACATACCAAGTGTGCAAATGCACCCCCTGGCACATTGTAAATTGGTTGATTAAGTCCCCTTCAATCCTGAGTGTCCCTGGGGGCCAACTAGCCCACCAGATACCTCCAGTAAGCGCCAAAGAGCTGCGATGCAGAGAGGTGTAAAAGGGGCGTGGCCTCCGAACACCTCTCTGCAACGCAGCTCCCTGGTGCATACTGGAGGTACCCGGTGGGCTAGTTGGCCCCCAGGCACCCTCGGGATTCAAGGGGACTTAATCCCCTAACTTAAAATGTGCCACAGGGCGCGTTTGCACACTTGTCACATCAGGCACCGCCCCCTCCCTGCCCCGTGACACATTTTAAGTTGGGGGATTAATTCCCCTTCAATCCTGAGGGTCCCTGGGAGCCAACTAGCCCACCAGGTACCTCCAGTAAGCGCCACAGGGCTGCGTTGCAGAGAGGTAGTCCAAGGCCACGCCCCTTATTACACCTCACTGCAACGCAGCTCTGTGGCGCTTACTGGAGATACCTGGTGGGCTAGTTGGACCCCAGGGACCCTCTGGATTGAAGGGGAATTAATAAGAATGTCATAGTTAGAAATTAGCATTTAAAAAACCATTGAAATTCACTGAAAAAAACATAGGTTTCTGGTACGTTATAGTTAGAAATTAGCATTTAAAAAACCTTAGAAATTCACAGAAAAAAACCATAGGTTTCAAGGACGTTATAGTTAGCTGGACATTTCACTCTTACAAAACCATAGAAATCCCACCATTATAGTTAGTTCAGCTAACTATAACTCACGCCCCCGCAATGCATTGCTGATGACGTCACATACTACATAATTCATGACATGGTCAGTGACATCACTGATGACATCTCAAATGACATCACTGATGACATCATCCACGTGATAATCTGAAGCACCTCCTCACACCCTAATATAACCTTTAATATACCCACTCTACGGTACAGACTACCATTTTCCAACCATAGACACACCAATACCAGTTACTACATACCCACTCACTATTCCTAGGTCTTCACACTCATCCACTCATTCACCCATAGTCACTCATACATGCAGCCACTCATTAATACAGCACTATCACATGTACTCATACACCTAAACAGACACTCACACACTGCCACTCATCCATAGTTATTCACAAACCTAGCCACTCATATAAAGAATCAATAACACTGCCATTTACTCACCTATACAGGTATACATTTACTACCTCAACTATTCATACAGATACTAACATATACTTATTCCCTTATACAATCACTGACTATACAAAGACTATTCCTGCGCCTGCCCTGAACGGAGGGGAGGCGTGTTTCCCGAGGAGCTCGCCGTGAGGTGCGGCTGGGCTGCGGTAGGGACGGCCCGGGGAGGAGGGTGTTGAGACGTCCGGAGGCGGCACGGCGCAAGGCATGCAAAGAGGGCACCCGGGGGTGTGTCTCCGGATATCAGGGGCAGGATCAGGCCGGGTTCGAAGACATTGCCGAATGGCTTGACAACTGGATCGGGCCTCGCATGCAGACATCGCTGAATCAGCTCAGCAAGCCCGAACTCAGTCAGAGGTGAGGAGGCCTGCCTGATTTAGCAACCGAGGGGTGAAATATTGGCCGGCCTTGGCTGGAGCCTGGTCGTTACCGGGCTCGGCTGGAGGGCTGTTCCCCCAAGGGATGCACATGGGGGCGTATGGCTGGAGGCGCGCTGGAGTGGTGAAGGGTCCTGGGCCCTCAGACGGGGTACAACACGCCGGCCCATCAAGACCCCCTGATATTAAGAAGGGCCCTGGAGATGGAGGCCGCCCTGGCCGAATAAGGAGTAGGGGGCAGCTGAGCTGGACGCCTGAGGCCCGAATTGGGTGCAAAACACACATCTTGCATCCGGTGGGTGTGCGGGCGCACACTGGGGGAGAGGGTTGGGGGTGCGTCTACCTGCAGAGGTGGCTGGGCTAGGCCCTGATGCGACTTGCAGTCCTCATCCTCGTCCCTGACCACCCGAGAAGATACCTGCCTAGGATCCGGGTGTGATGTGGCAAGTGCCCCTCCACATATTCTCAACATACAAGTGCGGCGTAGAACAGGGCGCTTGTTTGTGCGCGGAGTGCACCTGAGACATCAACGGCTGCAGGAGCCAGGATCCGTTGGTGTCAAGGCTTGGTAATCTTGTAACCACACAGGAGCAGAATGATGCCCTTCCCCAACTCTCCTCTTAATACGTTCCTGCTAGTTTTCTACTATCCTTTGCAGCTAAGTACCAAGGGGGGAAAGGGGAATGGGCTAGAGAAGAGACTGCCCGTATTCTTCTTTAGTTCTCTGCCTCTTCTTCTTCTTGCTTCTTATAAGGCTGTAAATAAACGCATTTCTATAATACTTTGTTTTTACCTTTCTTTTGTGTTACTCCAATACATTCAAATATATGATATTTATCTTACCAGGAATCTTCTATGGGCTTGCTTCTCTTCTGTTGAATGTGTTAGTTGAATGCGTTTATTGTTTAGGTTTCTTTTCTTTTATTCTCAGGTGATGCCAGAATTCTCGCAACTGCTTCTCAAGAGGAAAAGACAAGGTAAGTGTATATTCTCTATGACTTATACTTGGGGTCTACTTGTTAACTCTCACTGACTTACTTCATACAATTCTAGTCTCCTCTTTATATCTTCTTCTTCTCTATAAAATCAGGTAAGTAATGTGCATTGGAATGTTAACTATCAGGTTCTTGACAATGAACTCGAACACTAATCCCAACTGCCTTCCTCAGCTACAAGAAATGACGCAGTGTGTCTTATGATAACACTCACACGCACCATGTGAAAGACAAACTCCGATCGTCCTCCTCAACTGAAAATACCAGTGCTCTACCGCGAGATACAGCTCTCACGCATCAATATATTCCTATTCAGTTATCACTTCTGTGGAATAATATCCAGCGGGGGCTTTTCCTCAATATTAGGGACGAGTCAGCATAACAATACTTGCGGCGGCATTCAAATTTATAATTAACTATTTATGCCGCTCTTATTGCCATACAACCTTTTCCTTAATTGAATTTAGCACACAGCTCTGACTAAAGACACTGTTCCTCTAGACTTGCGCACTGCTTCCTGAGATTCAGGGGGCATGCGCCGTAGGAAACACTAACTTGACGTCTTCTTTGTTCCAGGAAACCCGACGCTGAAGAACCGACGCCTCTCAAGACGACTCCTAACTAGCTACTTCGCGACGACTTGAAGGTAGGTCTAAACCCAGGAAAGCTCTCGGTGAAGTGCGCCAGAGAACGTTGGTGCGCGCTTCACCTGAGCTCCTAAGACAGGGAAGCAAAGATTAGACCGCTAAATGGAGAGTGTGATGGAGGCCATCTTAGATGTCCAACGTTGCCAGCACACTCGCCAACTCCAGACACAACGAGTTTTAGGATTGGAATGTTGTGGGGAAGGGGCGGATGTAAGGGCCACAACAGAGCTGCGAGGAGAAAACCTCCCGTGAGCCCTGACAGTTGGCCAAATCAGGGCCTTACGATGACAAAAGATAAGGCGCCAGGGGCCCCCACCAAACAGAGCAGAATGGACTGCTACACAGGCATGGGAGCCCAGGCGTCGAACCCTAGTGGGTCGTCTGGTGCTATGCCGGATAATGTGGCATTGAAGGCTGCCATCACACAATCCAGGGACATGTTGGATGCCAAAATAGGGGCAGTGGTCTCCGATGTCATGCTCATCCAATAAGAGCTATGCAATGCGGTGGATAGGATTACGGAGGCCGAGACGAGGCTGTCGGGAGTCAAAGACTCGGTTACCATCCTAAAAAAGTAGGTGAACACCCTGGAGACCCTCACTAAAGGACTGGCGTCCAGTGTGGAGGATGCAGAAGGAAGAGCCTGAAGAAAAAATCTCCGCTTTGTAGGCTTTCAGGAGGGTTGCGAGGGTAACGTTGTGGAGGAAATTCCTAACCACTTGGCTTACAGACTGGATCCCCACTGACTCTCTATCACAATGTTTCATAATAGAGCAGGCACATAGGGCACTGCTACAAAAACCGCCTCCGGGGGCGAGGCCGTGACCTATCATTGCCCGGATCCTAAATTATCGTGATAGAGATGAAATACTAAAACAGGCCAGACTGAAGGATTCACTTTTGTATGCCTCCCAACATATCCTTATCTTTCTGGATTGCAATAGATTAGTCCAACAGAGACGACAATCCTACACGGAGGCCAAGGCCCTCCTGTGCGACCTAAAACTTCCATACGTGCCTCTGTTCCAGGCAAGGCTGAGAGTAATATTTCAATCACGTACACTCTTCTTTGAGTCTCCGGAAGAAGTCTTCGCCTGGGCAGACCAGACAGTGAAACACCAGCCCCACACAACGCCCCATATCTATTCAGATTCATCCCCCAGCGACTTGGCCCGCAGACAGCCAAAACCTAAAGGGAAATGGATCAGACGATCCAGATCACAAAGATGCTCCGCATCCCGCAGTGAATTGATTAAAGGAACTCAGGAGTCCCAGCTCGAAATGACAGCCTCTTAAAAATGCTACATAAGGGGGTCACTTAAACTACTAGCAGATGCAGTGGGGAAAAGTTTAGTGAGGGCTATTCCTCTCTGGAGAACATTTATTGACTCTAGGGAACGCCCTAAGACCATGGGCTGGTATTGGGGATCCATTGGCGGGGTATGGGTGCTGGCCCCGGTTGGGTTGGCACCACATTCACACTGCAACAGATACTTAAACTGTTTTGAGGTATGGGGCTGGAAGGGGGGGAGTGGGGAGTGTTATGGTTTATTTGTGTGCTGCAGCTACTCACCATGTTACAGGTATCCCTTCGGCTGGGGCCATGTTCCGTTTTCCTATGCTACACACAACATCCAACAGTATGCCCACAGATAAAACGATTGCCCTGGGGAGCAGGCTCCGGTAGAGAGCTGAAATGCAAGCAGAGTCCTGGATAAAACAAGAAGGGGCACAATTCTCCTTCAGGCCAATCTTTACCGTGCCGATGTCCTGCTGCTCCAGGAGACCCACGTTTTGGGCACAAAAATACAATACCTCATTAGATTTGGATATACCCAGGTTTTCCACTCATGATTTACTAGGGGCTCATGGGGTGCGGCCATTCTAATACACTGTAGAGTTATGTTCGAACATAAAAGATCCTGGACAGATACACAGGGTAGATACATACTTATAACAGGCACATTATATGGGGAACAAATTGCCCTGGGCAGTGTATATGTGCCCCCACCCCTCACTTGGAGCCTCGTGGAGCGCCTGACGATGCTCTGGACTGAGCTGCCTGATGGACTGGAGGTCGTGGGTGGGGATTGGAACAATGTGATAGACCTGACCAAAGATAAGTGGTTAGAGATGAGTGGCCCATATACGACGCGGGTTTCATGACGAGGCTCCCTGGTGGAGGGACTGGGTTGGACTGACATTTGGAGGAGGCTTCATCCGACATATCAAGGGTTCACTTATTAATCTGGGGTGCAGGACTCCTGCTCTCGCTCACATTACGTATTTGCACCCTCCAGCTATGCCCATAGGGTGAGGACCGCAGAGATCCTACTAAGGGGATTATATGATCACTCCCCCGGTAACACTTGGGCTACAGATGGACCCGGGACGCCCAGCCTTCCATTGGTGCCTGTCACCATGGAGGCTACAGGATAACAATATCAGACGCATATGCCCCTGGCGATTGAGCACTACCTGGCTCGTAATGTGGGATCGATGGCATTAGTAGAGACTCTGTGGGAGGCTATGAAGCAGCCGCTTCGCGGCGTAGATATTTCCTTTTGTGCGGCATTGCACAATTGGCATCCAGAATCCCTACTGTAGTCGGAGGCCCAACTCATAGAACTGGAATGGCACGGCCGTGGAGAGGGTGGAGGCCAGGCGCGTTGCCAGCTGCTCCTCATGCAACAGATCCATGCAAGCGAATTGCTGGATGAGGCTAGACAAGCGTGGCTTGCTTCTCGTAGTAGGATTTACCAGTGTGGGGATTAATCTAGTAAACTGCTACACCGCCTATGTCAACGGGCGCTTTAACCTTCTAGTATCCCAGGCATTCTGGGCTCAGATGGAGGGGTGCTCCATGAGCCTTCCCTGATCACCTCGAGCTTTGCAACTTACTTTACGGAGCTATAGGCCCCTAGGGAGACCCTACCGGAGGAAATGATACCACACTTTATAGACTATTTACCGGTTGCACTCTCAAATGCAGCAAGAGCTGAACTTGATACCCCCCTCACGGCCGTTGAGCTGGGAGCTGCGTTGGGAGATCTACACATGGGCAAATGGTTTTCCGTGCAAGTTCTTTAAGCTTATTTTTCCTAGCTCTGACCCCCACTATCTGGATGTGGGAAATGCCGCAGTGGTATTAGGACACCTCCCAATGGATTGGAGACATACCGAAGTAGTAGTGTTTCTCAATCCACGCCTCATACCGTCCCATATCTTTGCTAAATGTCAAAGCCAAAATACTGGCTAAAGCGCTCGCCAATTGCTTACTGCCGAATATCACAGAGTTGGTACATCGTCACAATATTCGCCAAGTCCACAATACCATAATGGCAATTGACCGCTATGAGGGGCCAGCTGCATAGCTACTAGCAGATACTGATAAAGCTTTTGATTCACTTAGCTGGTCCTATCTATTCGCACTTCTGCGCCGTCTTAATATGGGACCTTGCTTTCTATCATACAGAAGTCTGCTGTATACTGGCCTCATGGCTTCAGTGCGGGAGGCGGGATCAGCCTCACACACATTCCTTATTCGGAGAGGCACCCATCAGGGCTGCCCCCTCTCCCATACTTATTCACTTTAGCGATGGACCCGCTGGCAGTTTGGGTCGTAATCGGTGCACAGGTGCAGGGTTTTGAATGGGGTCTCCGATCGTATAGCCCTCTACGTGGATGACGTTCTGCTTTTTCTCACTGAACCCAAGAGGACGGGCCCGCAACTGCTCCGTATCATGCAGATTTTTGGCGAGACATCTGGCCTACACATGTATCCCCTTAAGTGAATCCTATTGCCACAGAAGGGGGCTGGCGAACTGGGCCCATGGGCAGAAGCCATAACGGTCACCACAGATGGCATGAAATACGTGGGCATCTTCTTATCGGCCAGCCCAGCACACGTTCTGGGATAAGAATCTTGCCCCAACATGGACACAGGTTAAGGAGGAGATGCGATCTTGGTCACACTTGCCCCTATCTGTATTTGGGAGATCAGCCATCTTTAAGATGGTATTTCTTCCTTGTCTGTTCTATCAGCTACAGAATCTCCCATATCCAATCTCAAATGTGTGGTTTCGTCACGTAAAAATGGCATTTGGGCAGTTTCTGGGGGGAGGGGGGTCTGCTCGGGTAGCCCTGTGAACCTGCTTCCAATCTACTTACTGGAGGGGATGGCCACTGCAGACATTCACTCTTATTATGCCACCTCTCACTTACTGGTGCTAGATTAACTGTGGCACGGTGAGAGACGAGACCCGGCCTATGCTGTGGAGTGCAGGCTTATGGGAGACACAACTCTCCACACCTTCCTATTCTCAGGACTGCTACTCCAGACTCTGCCATCGGTCGACAGGAGTGGTATTTAACATATGGAAGTAGTCCCTACGTGAAATGAGGTGGTCGGGTAGATTGACGAGGGGAGACCCCCTGTATGGAACAATGGTTGTATGCCCCAGTTGGATTCCCTGTCTGGTTTTCGGGGCTGGGATACCATAGGTATCTCTACACTAGGGGTGGTCAAGTAGACAGGCACTAAAATAATTTCAAGATCTTCAAAGAGAATACAATATGCCATGGACACAGTTCTATAAATACCTTCAATTTCGACATGCCATCTCCCCATACATTTCACACATTAAAGTCCTACCTGAATTCAATCCAATTGAAGCCAAGGTGTTCATGGGAGGTCTAGGAGACCACAAAATAACTCAAATCTATCAGTCCCTTGTAACTAACAGCTCCACTACACTAGACGCACTAAGAGAAGCGTGGACATCGGATCTAGGCCAGATTGATGGAGATGACTTGACGGAGGCTTTGGCGTCCCCACGCGGCACGTCGATAGCCTTGCGACCACGCCTTAAGCAAATTAAATACCTACACCGAGTATATAACACTAGCCAGAGGTTGTGGAGAGCAGGTCTAGTGGCATCCCCTGTGTGCCTGTGGAGTGGACATGCAGACGGCACCCTTCTACATACTATATGGCATAGTACGACACTTACTAAATTCTGAAGGGGAGTTACGGTGTGCCTCTCAGAGGTGTTGGGGTGGGACATGCCTATGTCACCAAGCTTGGCAATTCCACATTTCACAGAGGGGATCGGAGGTAACAGCTACAAGCACCACTTACTGCTTAAGGTCTCACTCTGGCTAAAAGGGATATCGCAAGGTTGTGGAAGGCCACCTCCCCGCCATCATTGGCTGTCTGGAAGTAGGGGCCAGATCATTGCATGGGTATGAAACAACCAGTGTTTAAGGCCAGGGGATTCCCACAGAAGCACCCCAAAATTTGGAAGAGATGGGCGATTCCTAGGGCTTCTATATAGAGCCCATTACCCCGATAAGAATAGATACAAAATGGCTGGGACTATAGGAAGACGAACAATACTTTTCCTCTGCTTTCCTTCTCTCTTTGAAGTCCGCTTGGGAGATTAGTAGTCCTGAAGAACAAGTTACTTACCTTCGGTAATGCTTTTTCTGGTGGATACAATATCTGCCTGTGGATTCCTCACCTTCTGAATACCCCCTACGCCAGTATTCCGTGGAAATTCTTTTCTAGCTCTCCCACGTTGACGAGGACGTCATAATGCTATGGCTTCGCTCACGGCTCCCGATGACGTCACTGGAGCCATAAAAGGACCTCGTCGGCGCGATGACGTCAGTTCCACCCATTTTTTCCGTGCCACCGTGGCAAACGGGCGGACCGACACATTTTCACATGTATACATAGTATACTAAACATATATATATATATATATATACAACGACGGGGATTTCGCCTGGAGAACTCCTGAACACTTGCGATCTCGAGGGAAAGCAGGAACAGACGAGAACCGACCCAAGTTGCAAGTGAGTAAATTATTTTATTTTGTTCACAGCAATGCCTGCATGACGTGTTTCAGCCTACCAGAGGCCTTGATCACATGACGCCATGGGAGTTGCGATCCCGCTTTTTAAAGTGCTTAGTGCTAATTAGAAGAATGACACAATTGGCTAGTTCAAACTTTGCACATTAGACATGGAGAAAATACTTAGTCATGGTCACCAGCGGTAAGGGGCAACATTGTAATAGCACACACATTAGTTAGTTAAGATCCTGATAAAATAGATTTCATACATTAAAATGTGTATAAATTATAACCAGATGTAAAACAACACGGAAAGATTTTTTTTATAAAATCCATTCAAATTTTTCTAAAAAATTATTATTACTTTCCTACGTGTGCAAAACAGGCATAAATTGTGCAAAATTAGCAGTTTAAAGATCTAACCCCAGTGGGTATAGCCTAACAATTTTGAGTTGGACCTGCAATGCCATTGTTACGCATTTTTATGGGCTAAAGAATACTTTACGGCCTCAACTATTTACAGTATAAATACATTATGGAAGCCTATCCCAAAAAAAAGAAGGGGTTGCAAAAGGTGCCTATAGATGTTGCCCAGCTGTATCTAGATTGTCAGTCCAAACTTAGACAACTACCTAAATATGTCTTAGTGCAAAGAACTCATACAATGTAATATGCATAGTGCAAAACGTGTCAAGAATGTGTCATAAAAATTGTTAAAACCTATAGATGGTGAAGGAGGTGTGACCAACACACAATACAGATAAACATACGGGAAGTCATGTAATGAACCCAATTAAAGTCAAGTGTAAAAATCTTCGCTAGAATTAAGGCCCTGTGGCGTCTTAGTATCTAATTCTAGGATGTATCTAGTTTCGAGTGCACGCAACAATGCTTCTCTATTGCCTCCACGTCTCAAAGGGAGTACTGTGTCAATGACAAAGAACTTTAAAAGTTCGCTTTTGTTGTCATGTAGTTCTTTGAAATGGCGTGCAACCGGATAGGAAGCATCACTTCCATTAATTGCCCGTATGTGCTGGAGTATCCGTTTGTGGGCCTGCAACTTGGTGCTGCCAACATATCGCAGGCCACATGGACACTCCAGCACATACACAGCAAAATCGGTCTTGCAGGTAAGTAGTTTAGTAATAGGGCGAGGGATGTCACAGAACGGAATTGAAAACTGCGGTCTACTGACACCATGTCTACACGCTTTACAGCTAGAACATCTCTTAAAGCCCTTACTTGACTGTAACCAAGTTTTATTGGAGCCTATCTCAGGGCTGGACTTGACCAAAGCGTCGCTCATCGAGCGAGCTTTCCTGAACGTGATTTCCGGACTCACTGCCACTAGATCCCCAATGACAGGGTCATTGCAAACCAAGCTCCAATTTTTCCTTAAGATTTTTCTGAGTGCTTGGTGTTGACGATTATACGTCAAAATCAACCTGACTGGCTCTTTGGTTTGGACCGATGTAGCTGGTGATGCTTTGTTGATCAGGACCTCATCTCTAGACAAACAATTAGCCTTGTGAATTGCACTATCAATTATAGAGGTAGAGTAACCCCTGGCTAAAAATCTCAATTTGCTCATTTCCTGTGCTCTGAGGCAATCCAACTCCGTGCTACAAATGCGCCTGATGCGCAGCATCTCCCCGTAGGGAATGCTACGAATGAGGTGCACTGGATGATGGCTTGTGGCATGGAGCACGGTGTGGCCTGCAGTGGGTTTCCTAAAAAGGCGTGTCATGAGTTTGCCATAGTCTACAAAGATTTCTACATCTAAAAAGAACACTTTGTCTTGACTTATATCACAGGTGAAACTGAGATTTAATGTATTGAAATTAATCACCTCAATAAAGTCAAGGGCCTGTTGTTTTGTGCCTTGCCATATCATAAAAATATCGTCTATATAACGATACCAATGAATTACATGTTTTGCAAATATGTCATGGTGCTGACCATAGAGGACCTGCTCCTCCCAGCAGCCCATGTGGAGACAGGCATAGCTGGGAGAAAAACAGGCCCCCATGGCAACACCTCTGACCTGCTGGAAATACTGATTGCCAAACATGAAAAAGTTGTTATGCAGGCAAAAGGAAATCATAGCTAGCAACATTTTGTTTGGGCGATTCCTAGGGCTTCTATATAGAGCCCATTACCCCGATAAGAATAGATACAAAATGGCTGGTACTGTGGGAAGACGGACAATACTTTTCCTCTGCTTTCCTTCTCTCTTTGAAGTCCTCTTGGGAGATTAGTAGTCCTGAAGAACAAGTTACTTACCTTCGGTAATGCTTTTTCTGGTGGATACAATATCTGCCTGTGGATTCCTCACCTTCTGAATACCCCCTACGCCAGCATTCCATGGAAATTCTTTTCTAGCTCTCCCCCATTGACGAGGACGTCATAATGCTACGGCTCCGCTCACGGCTCCCGATGACGTCACTGGAGCCATAAAAGGACCTCGTCGGCGCGATGACGTCAGTTCCACCCATTTTTTCCGTGCCACCGAGGCAAACGGGCGGACCGACACATTTTCACATGTATACATAGTATACTAAACATATATATATATATATATATATATATATATATATATATATATATATATAAATGCATAACCCAATAAGGGCATGAGAAATAGCAAAAGATCAAGCATTTCCCACTATTAAAACATAAGCATGATAAAGTCATTTAAAAAGCACTCATGTTAAACAGTTAAAGCATCTTTTTGGTAGAAACAGGGGGACAACGGGGAGGCGGGTGGGACAGTGAGGAATCCACAGGCAGATATTGTATCCACCAGAAAAAGCGTTACCGAAGGTAAGTAACTTGTACTTCTGATGGATACTTCTGCCTGTGGATTCCTCACCTTCTGAATAGAATCCCAAAGCTGTACCTCTCCCGGAGGAGGGTGTCCACCTGACTACACCAAAAAATCTTGCAGCACAGATCGAGCAAAATGGCCGTCCCTCCTAACCTCCGAATCTAAGCAGTTATGCTTTGTAAAAGTATGGAGGGAGGCCCAAGTTGCTGCTCTACAAATATCAATTACAGGAACACCTCTAGCCAAAGCAGAAGAAGATTTAGCTATAGTGGAATGAGCTCTGATACCTTCTGGAGGGTCCTTCTTGGCCTAGGCGTAGAAATCTTGATGCACAAGATAATCCACCTGGATAGAGTCCGCTTGTGCACAGCCTTGCCTTTCATCTTCCCAACGTTGCCCACAAAGAGCTGATCATCCAGCCTCAGATCCCTTGTTCTGTCCAAATAAAAGCTGACAGCTCTCTTAGGGTCCAAACGATGAAGTCTCTCCTCCTTGGAAGGGTGAGGGGGAGGATAAAAGTTGGGTAAAGTAATGGTCTGTCCCAAATGGAAAGGGGTAACCACCTTGGGAAGGAAAGCAGCCCTGGTCCTCAGAGCCAACTTATCTGCATGAATGGTCAAGAATGGAGGCTTCGAACTAAGAGCCTAAAGCTCACTAACACTCCTAGACGCGGTAATGGAAATCAAGAAGATCGTTTTAAAAGAAAGAAGCCTCAAAGGACAAGTATGAAGAGGCTCAAACGGAGAACCCATTAAAAAGGTAAGAACAAGATTTAAATCCCACTGAGGCATAATGAATGGAGTGGGAGGAAACTCATTTGTAAGGCCCTTAATGAACCTCATGACTATGGGGGGACTTAAATAATTACGGCTGGTCAGGCAAACATGGAAACGCCGACAAAGCTGACAAATAGCCCTTAACAGTCGCCACAGCACAACCCTGCTGGGCCAAGGACAGCGATAACTGAAGAACATCTGACAAGTGAGCCTTTAAAGGATCAATGGATCTCACTCCACACCATTTAACAAATCTAGACCATCTCGATGAGTAAACAGACTCGGTGGAGTGCCGCCTGGACGATAAAATAACATCCACCACATCCGGTGGGAGAGAGAAGTAACTCAGGTTGTCACGTTAAATCTCCAGGTATGAAGGTGCAGGCTGTGGAGGTGGGGGTGTAGAACGTGCCCCTGCGACTGAGAGAGGAGGTCTGCCCTGAGAGGGTGCGATGAGAGGTGAAGAAGATCTGTGTACCACACCCTTCTTGGCCAATCGGAGGCGATCAATATGACTTGGACCCGGTCTTGGCGAATCTTCCTCAGAACCCGAGGGATCAAGGGTATAGGAGGAAATGCGTAAAGGAGTTGTGAGCTCCAATCCAATTAAAACGCGCCCCCCAGCGCTCCCTGCACCGGATACTGGAGACTGCAGAACAACGGGCAGTGCGTGTTCTCGTGGATGGCAAACAGGTCCAACCGAGGCGACCCCCATATCTGGAAGATGTGATAGACCACCTCCGGATGAAGCCGCCACTCGTGATTGGCCCAGTAATGCCGACTGAGACTGTCCGCACGAACATTCAACACACCGGTTAAATGATTTGCAAACACACAAATCTGATGGGTTTGAACCCAGGACCAGAGTCGTAGAGCCTCTCGACAGAGACGATATGACCTTACGCCTCCCTGTTTGTTGATGTACCACATCACGGTAGTGTTGTCCTTCAGGACCTGAACTGACTTACCGCGAAGGGAAGGAAGGAAAGCCTTTAGTGCCAAACGTATCGCCCACAATTCCAAAAGGTTGATGTGAAGCAACCTTTTCTCTGGAGACCAAAGACCTTTGACCTCCAGTTCCCCCAGATGAGCACCCCACCCTAGAGTGGAGGCATCCGTGATCACTGCGGCCACAGGTGGAGGAAGCTGAAAGGGCTTTCCTTGAGACAGGTTGTCCTGCACACCCAACCAAGTCAACTCCGCTGCAGCTTCTCTGGAGATTCTGACCTTCTACCAGAGATCTCCATTGTGTTGATACCACTGCTTGCGGAGGCACCACTGGAGTGCCCTCATGTACCAGCATGCATGACTGACCAACAGTATGCAGGAAGCGAACAGACCGAGCAGGCGAAGGACCTTCATGACTGGAACAACCGCTACATCGTGAAATAAAGGAATCATTTCCTGTATGTCAAGAATCCCCTGCAGAGGCGGGTATGCTTGACACACAGTGTCCAGTATTGCCCCTATGAACAGGCTGCGCTGAGAAGGCAGCAGGTGAGATTTGGATACATTTATCGAAAACCCAAGGTGAACAACAGTTGTGTTGCAAGTGGCGCAACACCAACTCCGGAGACTCTGCTTTCAACAGCCAGTCGTCCAGGTAGGGAAAAACAGGAGCCCCTGACCTTCTGAGATGTGCCGCTACCACCGCCATCACCTTCGTAAAGACTTGAGGCGCGGAAGTGAGACCGAACGGAAGAACCGCAAACTGATAGTGTTGCCATCCTACCGTGAACCAGAGATACTTCCGATGCGACTTCAGGATGGGAAGATGAAAATACGCATCCTGCAGATCAATGGACACCTTCCAGGCTTCCTGTTGCAGCGCAAGAAGAACCTGAGCCAAGGTCAACATTTTGAACTTTTCCTGTCTGAGGTGAAGGTTAAAAATCCTGAGGTCCAGGATCGGCCTTAATCGTCCGTCCTTTTTTGGGGATCAGAAAATACCGGGAGTAGCATCCCTGACCCCTTTCCTGCTCCGGAACCACCTCTATCGCACCTTTCTGTAACAAGGTAAGAACTTTCTGCTGCAAAAGCAGTAAGTGGTCCTCTGAGCCCCAACCCTGGTGAGGAGGGTAAGGAGGAGGAAACTCTAAAAAAGGGAGGGCGTACCCATTCTCTACAAGATTTAAAACCCAACGATCTGGTGATCAGTTTCCAATCTTGTAGAAAGTGGGATACCCGACCCCCTACCGGACCAGTATGTTCTAAGATGGGGGATCTAGAACTGCTTTCCTGAAGTACCAACGGTGGTGGGAGGAGAAGTGGAGGAGGAGGAGGATTGCTGCCGAGAGGCTCCACTAAGACGCCCTTTATTCTTCCCTCTGTACGATTTGTACAAAGGGTTCTGTTGCTGCTGCTGGCCCTGTTGAGTCTGCTGGCGGCCATAAAAGGAAGCACCTCTTCCGAAACCACGATACCGCTTGAAGCTGTATCCCCTGGAATGCACCTGGAGGCCCAGAGACCTTGCAGCAGCACTGCTATCCTTAAAAACGCAAGGCAGAGTCAGCCTTGGCACCAAACAGTCTTGACCCATCAAAGGACAAATCCACCAGAGTCGCTTGAACATCAGGAGAAAATCCGGACGACCTAACCATGCTTGTCTTCTTGTTACCATAGAAGACCCCATAACACGAGTCAGCAGTGTCCAGACCAGATTGTATCACCTGACGGGCCACAGCTTGAGAATCAGAAAGGGCCTTCAAGAAATTATTTGTATCCTCTTCAGGCAACTTTAGAGCTAACTGCTTGACTGAGTCCATCAAAGCATGGATATACCTCCCATGAATACAGGTTGCATTAGTGGACTTCAGAGCCATACTAGCAGAAGGAACACCTTCTTTGCTGCCTGCTCCATCTTTTTAGAATCCCTATCACCAGGTATGGTAGGGAAAGAACCAGAAGACTGCTTCGAACAAGAAGCCTGGACCACCAAGCTTTCCGGTGACGGATGCGAAGACAGAAAAGCAGGATTCCAAGGAGCAGGCCTGTACCTTCTTGAAATCGAACGAGAAACTGCAGGAGCAGACAAGGGGTTCAGCCAAACCTCCAAAATAGGCTCCGTCAAAGCCTCATTAAAGGGTAGCAGAGGTTCAGAGGCTGTAGAAGGTGAAGTAAGAACCTCAGTCAGGATATTAGATTTTACCTCCGCTGAAGGAAGTTGCAGATCAAGCAACTCAGCTGCCTTCCTTATTACTACATGATAAGGAGCAATGTCTTGCAATACACCAGCCTTTGGAGATGAGAGATCATACTCAAGAGAGGTATCCAGCCCACTGGCCTCCTGTAAGCCCTCAAACTCATCCACAGACTCAACAATTTCTCCTTCCTCCTGATCCTGTGCATATTCCTCCTCCTCAAGGAGTCTCTGCGCCTCTCTCCTAGAGCGCTCTTTAAGAATCTGCGTTGGCGACACCAAGTGCGTCGACATCAACGGCTTCGAAGGAGGAGCCTCAGCTTCAAACCTCGACGTCGATCGAATTCGAGGCAGAGCCGACTCGACAGCCGAAGGAGTCCACGGAGCCGGAGTGGAAGACCTCGGTGCCGGGAAATGCCAAGCCCGGAGTCGACGGCAAGAATGGCATAAAGGGTGCTTGAGGATAGTGTTGAGGAACACCCAAGTTAAAGGCCAAAGGACCCACGGGGCCCGAAGGCGCACTAGATGGAGTAGAGGCCCTGGCAAACATGCCAAACATCGCATTAATAAAATGCGCTGGGTCTGATCCAGGAACAGGAAAAGGAGCATATGGATCCGTACCTTCCTGAAGCAGAACCACCTGAGGCTGAACCGGAGCCTGCGGAGCCGGGGATGGCGCCCGCACAGGCGAAGCCACACGGCTTGGAGAAGCCTCCCTGGGCGTCGGTACATAGCAGGAGCGGGAGATCCTTCATGTGACGAAGAGCCCTCCGACGCCGGCGACCTCGGAACCGGAGATGGAACCGGCGTCACCTGTGGAGATGGAGTCGGAGAAGGAGAAACAAAGTCCTTTTTGCGAAGTCGCTTAGCTGGAGAAGGCGACCTCGACCTCGAAACCCTGACCCTCAACAAACGGTGCCGA
Organism: Triturus cristatus; assembly: GCF_964204655.1. NCBI lineage: Eukaryota > Metazoa > Chordata > Amphibia > Caudata > Salamandridae > Triturus > Triturus cristatus. The sequence continues at coordinate 540,189,384 of NC_140584.1, read as the reverse complement.
GAGCCATGTCTCCTCTTAGACTTCTTGTGTTTTTTTGATATAGAGATATGAGAAGACAACGACTTTGCTCTTTTGCGACCCCTCTTCTCCTTTTTGGCTTTGGCCATAAACAGCTTAGCCTCGTGCTCCTTAATGGCTTTTGGATTAATTTTCCTACAGCGTCGACATTCTTCGACGTAGTAATCCGACGATAAGCAACAAAGACAATCTTCATGCGGGTCAGTGATTGACATGTGACCGCCGCACTCCCTGCAGGGCTTAAACCCAGTCTTCCTAGAAGTAGCCATTGGAAATCTTCAAGGATACAAAGTTTTCTCTAAAGAAAATGGAGAGCCCCTAGAAGAACTGTTACGCTTCGATGGCGCGGAAAAAAGGGAACTGACGTCATCACGCCGACGAGGTCCTTTTATGGCTCCGGTGACGTCATGAGGAGCCACGAGCGTAGCCGTAGCATTATGACGTCCTCGTCGACATGGGAGAGCTAGGAAAGAATATCCGTGGAATGCTGGCGCAGGGGGCATTCAGAAGGTGAGGAATCCACAAGCAGAAGTATCCATCAGAAAGATGAGTATGGCATGTTATCTCCCTTAGAGATTCTCAAATCTGTTTAGAAATGCTGTATATGAGACTCTGGGACAGAGAGAGTTTAAGGGCTCAGCAAGCTGGTGGGACCATCAAATAGTCCTTCAGTGGCAATAGGTTAAGGGAAGAGTTTGCCTCCTCTTCTGTAGTGGGAGTCATCCTTCTAGTGGTGTCCGCTGGCCTTTCCTTGCATTACCGGCATACCCTTTTCCTGGCAGATGTTGAGTTTTTCAAAGTGAAAGCATTCTAAAGCCCAACATTTGACATCTTGGATTCTGGGACCGCTCTGAAAATGTTGAGATACCCTTTGACTCTTCCCCACTTCACCTCTCCTTTACTCACTCCCAAACCTCCTCCTACTGCTATGATCTCCATTCAAACACATTTTCCTGTTCAATCTAACTAACAGACTCACATGTCCACAGTTCAAATTAATTTCATATGTCCCAACACTAATTCACCACTAATCCTGTTTTTGGGTTCTGGAGTAGTGTGCTACTCACCAAAAAGCGCTCTGATGCCTCATCAGGGGTAAGAAGCGCTATATAAATGCAAACCCTTCCCTCTTCTATCCAGCAAGTGATATAAAAATGAAAAGTCTTCCCTCTTCTATCCATCCACTATCCTTTTTCATCCACATAACAAACTCACATGTCCACTGCTCAATTTTATTTCCTATATCCCTATGGTTCCGGAGTAGTGTGCTACTCGACAAAAAGCGCTTCAAAGCCCCGTTCAGGGGTAGTAAGTGCTATATAAATGCAATTACAATATTGTTTAATTAATGGGGGGGTGTATGCCCCCCCCTGGAGTCAGTATATACCCCAGGTAGCCCATGCCCCAAGGCCGAATTTCCTAAGGGGAAGGGGGCTGGTTGCCCCACTCCCCGAGCCTGCTTGCAGGAGCACGGTTTTAATCTGTTTCCCTGCACACAAATTTGGGTGCACAGAAACAATTGAAAACTCCACTTTGTGCAAGCCGGGGCTGTTTGACAGCTCCGGCTTGCAGAAAGTAAAGTTATGTTTGCTTTTACTTGGTGGGAGCTCTCATCTCCCACCAAGCACAAGCAAACAGCTATCTCCCGAGGGTGGGCACCTCGGTTGGTAGCAGGAGCCGACCCCCATCCATCGTAAAACTGCCTTGGGAGGTGGCAGTACCCAGGGATGTGAGGTGCCACGTGGGGCTCGCATTATTTTTATGTTTAGCTCCAGGAGGTGGCAGTCCCCAGGGCAGTGGGGGGCTCGTGTGGGCCCACCCACATACATATTTGTAAGTACCCCGGGGGGCATTCCCTGGGACTGCGGGGGGCCCACAAAGGACCCCTGCATTATTTTACTATAATTTGCCCCAAGCATACATATTTTGAAATGCCCTGGGGAGGGTGCGGTCCCCAGGGCTGTGGGGGAGGGGCGCACAGCCCTCCGCATTATTTTACAAACATTTGCCCTGAGGAGGCGGGGGGGGTGCCCAGGGCACGGGGGTGCTGCGTGGACACCCCTGCATACATAAAAAGCAATGGCCCACGGAGACAGCGGTCCCCGGGGCTTTCATAAGCTTTAAGAGGGTGGCCCGTACGCCCCCTCCTATTTTTATGCTATGCCCCAGGGACCTGCCTTTGGTGTTATTCCATCCAGCGGCTAACCCCATGCCACGCAGAACCAAAGGCCTAGCAGGGCATGGGGTTGGCTGTCTCCTAGTGGCTGCCTGTAGTGAATTCGACACAGGGCTATACCGTGCGCTATATAAGACCGTGCACAACATAGAGTTGGCTGCGTATGGATGGTTTGCCGCAGGCCAGGCCCTGTGGACAAACCCACGCACCTGAAGCCTGCGAGGGGCTGGCTTTACATATGGTAATAAAATATTACTTAATGTTAAAAAAATTAACTAGAAATTCACTGAAAAAAGACAAAGATTAAAGTAATGTTATAGTTAGGTGAATATGTCAGTGACAACATTAATGTTTTGAACTAAAAGTTAGCAGCTTTAACTATAATGTGCACCCCGCCATGCACTGCTCATGACTTCACGTGTGACATCACTCATGACATATTCTATGACATCATTTATGGCATCACTGATGACATCTCAAATGATATCACTGATGACATCATCCAAGCTTTGTTTTCCTGCATATTGAGCATAAATTACTATGGAATTAGAGGTCTGACACTAAGTACAAAATAGCTCAGGAGTAGATCAGGCATCATTACTACCAACACAAAAATAACTCCCATGGGTGTTGAAAACAAGCATTATGTGCAACATTGACCCTATAATATACACTTTACAGGTAGCATAGTTCACATTAATGGTCAACCACAGATATATAGAAAACCCTCACTGAGTGTGGTGTTCAATCTGTATACAACCGTTCTGAGAAAGCCAAAATAGTGAAAGCCAATTCCAAAACAAATGCCGTACTATGGACAGCTTTTATCTGTGTCAAACCCCTGCCACACACCAAATCTACATCAAGAAATTAAAGTTGATATAAATAAATAACTGAGTTCTGTAAACAGTGTTTACTTTATGGAGAGAGTTCATTCTATACCGCACTGTTTGCAAACACTTTAACTCTTCAAAAAAGACACTATTTGCTAAACAATAACCAAGATCTGAAGATGCTAAAGAGCATACTAATTGCATCCTTCATACTGTGGTGAAAACTTTACAGATAGCCATCTTCTGAAACAAAACAAGCATGTATACATAGGTTAGTACCTGGTGCACACACTTCTATGTTAAGTATAAATTATCATTGTGACACGATTCTCTCTACTAACTCAAGATGGCTTACAAATTAGTATCTACTATGTAGAATCCTTCTCCTGCTGGAAACTTTTTCTGCAGAACCAACAAGTTTGGTGGAGCATAATGAATACAAGTCAACTGTCACTTGCACACAGAGTTACTTTGGAATGCAAACATTTATAACATGTTTAACGCCTCTACACAGCTATGGTGCATTAGGAGCACATCCGTTTTGTAAACACTTACACCAATTATCTGGACCGAAGCTGTACAAAATTATGTAGAAAGGTAATATGGTAGCTATTCGCCACTAAAACAAACTAGCACACTCATTGGATGATGTCATCAATGATGTAATTTGAGATGTCACCAGTGATGTCATAAATGATGTCATAGAACATATCATGAGCGATATCATACGTGAGATCATAAGCAGTGTATGGCGCAGCACAAGTTATAGTTATCTACTAACTATAACTGGTGGGTTTCTGTGGTTTTAAGTGCAAAACTATAATGTTGTCACTGACAAATTCACCAAACTATAACGTTACTTTAACCTTTGTTTTTTTCAGTGAAAATGTATATATAGAGAAAGATAAAGTAACAGTAGTAAACTGGTTGGAAATTACGAACCATTTGGGGCCTTCCAATATTTGATGGTTATGTTTTTAATTATGCTTGTCATCTATTCAAACGAAAGTTCAATAGACATAGGAGAGTTCCTATTTGACCATTAAAACAACAGGTTGAGGCCTCTAAACGCATCACCTCTTGAGAGATGGATAGGAGGTAGTTTGGTGCAAAGAAATTTGCAAAGTTTCTTAAAAACAATCCAGGAAAATTAGGTCCTGCCCCACCTCGTAACTCATGCGCTAACTAATACAGGCTCGGATTTTGGCTTATTCTTATTTACGAATTATGATCCGGCTGGGTAATGAGGGCATCGCAGAAGGATAGGTGCAGATTATGCAAGGAGGCAAAAGAAACACTACCTGCATCTTTTAAAAATTCTTAACACATAGGAAACAGTGGCAATAACCAATATCTATTACATTTAATATAAGAAATTAAGCTATAACTTTCGTTCTGAGTGGTAAACGCGTAATGATGATGGACAGAATTGCGAAATTCGTGAATGTTGTCTTAGGAGAACTAAACGCTTTTGATCACTACTGTCAACTTAATTATAACTGAATTTGTATAATTTTATTATTAATTATATTACATGGATGAGTTATTGTATATGTTTGTCAAACTTTGAATAGACAATAACACTGACTGACTTGGCCTTATATATCGTGGAAGAATGTAACTGGTTCAGAATCTAGCACACGTTTTCTGAAAAGTCTGGTGAAAGTAAAAGGATATCTTCAGGTGTAATAATTACTTTTTTCTCCAACGGACTGTAGCCGTGCACAACATGTATAATTCATTATTACATTCACAGGAATTGGTTCGTGATTTTTACCTCTCCCACAGATTTGTTTTAGAAGATACATTCAGCTTCATCGAAAACTATTAAGTAGAATGACTGGGAGGAAAAGATTGTCATGTACTTCTCACGCACTGTGCAAATGAAGCTTAAGGAGGTAGCGAGCAAGTTCCAAATTGAAATGTACTCCTAACCCTCCCTTCCTTAAAAATGGACTGAAAAGGGAAAAGCAATGTATAGTTAGTGACTGCCGCATGCTTTTATGCGTTAACTTACAACTCATGTTGACTCTTCAGATGGAAAATACTGTCAAATATCTAACCCTCCCAGTTCCTTCTTTGAACTTATGGGCTTTGCACTAAGCATTTCCAATCTGTCCTTCAAATGATCATTACATTTTTTTATGCATCTTGCCTATGATTGTGTCATGCTTCACTGTAAACTGTTGTTGCTCTACAGTGCACAGGTCAACTCCTTTGCTTAGTCTCGAGATAATTTCTTTCAGGGTGCAGTACTGACAAATCGAAAATGGCGGACATTCCCCACTGGAATCATGTGACAGTAACATATTTTCAAATGGGGGAGGGTATAGCATTCTGGTTTTGGGAAGTGGGCCTGCGAAGACACTTTAGTTGGTGCTAAGGCACATTCTTTTGTTGAAAGAATGATATGGGAGAGAACACACAGTCCTTTTTTGAGGGTGAGATACATACTTATACGCACTTTATTTTTTATTTTAATGGGGTATTAAGTACTTCCTAGGATTGTTGTATAGACACGTTATTTCATGAAAGTCCTAGAACAAACATTTTATTAAATATTTACAGTTCAATTAGTGCATATTATACATCCACTATCCCTCGAAATACGATACTAAGTAATTATGTGATGAATTGTTAGTGTTCATTAGTACGCTGGGTCATCTACCGTTTTGAGACTTTGTTCTCTCTATAAATTGTATCTCGTCTTCAAATTCAACAGAAAGATGGTTGGTTGAACTGAGACGTAATGACAAAGAGAACAGAAAACAGAACCCTGGACGTTGACGTGAAAGCCAACAGCATTAACGACAGGCTTCATACTTAATGCTACTCCAGAATACACAAAGCTGCTATGCGGAATATGAAGCTCCAGAGCCATCTCAGAATTAATATGCTTATCACAGGAGCAGCATGAAATAACTGCTAAATACTGGAATCTGGATTGCGCCTCTTTTAGTCTTCTGTGACATTCACTGTCAAGCACAATGTGAGCCAAACCACATCCTCTCTAAAGCCAAGAACATCGAAAGCTACCTCTAGATGAAAACACAAAGTAGATCTAGCTTCTATTTCCTTATAGGTCAAGACTTCGTGTTTAAGTCAGCAAATAGGACTGCTCTCCTCTAACAATTAATCTTCAAACAATTTCATGGATCTCAAAATGGCCAGCAGTAGCACAGACTCTCAAGCAGATCCATTCTGTAAGAGAGTAGGATCTGCACTTATGTTGCTCCCACTTTTTTTCTGATGTATACACTGGTTTCTGGCTAGAGTCTGGCTGGGTCCCTGCTAATCAGGGCCCCAGTCTCTCTGTTCTCTCTAAACGACTTGGTGTGCATATTAGATGCACTAGTGATTGGATACTGTGGTGCCTTATGAGCCCCTAGTATATGGTACCTTAGGTACCTAGGGCATAGGCACTTCACAGGCCTACCAGGGGCTGCAACATGTATTATGCCACCCCTGGGAAGCAGACTCAATCTGACACCACAGACCTGCTACTGCGGCCTGGGTGAGGTAGTGTTAGCACTCCTCACTGAGGTATAGGTTTCTATATCTCACCATACACACACATATAAACACATCAGCCACCCCTATGGCAGGCCCTATCAATTCTGAGGGCAGGGTGCTTGGTTTACAATGTGAGGGGGTGCCTCTGCATGAGCAGGGCCCCTCTGCAGCTGGCAGAGTCTATTTTCTGTGGCTGTTTGTGGATGTGGTTAAACCATATACTCTTAAGTGCATTATAATGCTAACTTTGGAATGACTGCATCAAAACATGTCGTGTTTGGTGTCAAACAACTTCGAATCCTACCCCCACATCAGTCCATGGTGAGGGAGCATGATCCCACCCTTCTAGAGGGGACGACATGTGCCTACTGTGGTAATACGGTTGAAATCTGAAAGAGCCTTGGCATCACAAAATGGATGCCACCAGCACAGACACTGGGCTGCCCTCCTGCCGCTGACTGAAACTCGCAGTGGATGAAGCCCAACAATAGGCATCCTGTCACAGGGAGGTGTCACCACCTTCCAGACAGGATTTAGTGTATTGGAGCTGGGTGGGTGCACTTCTAGAGTGCTTTGAAGTCCTGCACTGGGGGAGCAGTAGGCTCCGCTGTGCATATGCCAGCTCAAACCGGTTCAGGGGCTACCTGTCCCTGCTCTGGCGCGAAACTGGACAAAGGGAAGTGGGTGTAACCACCCCCTACCCTGACCCTCCCAGAGGAGTGGTCATGGAGCTAGTCCCTCCCCTATCTTCAGTATAAGATAGCAAAACAGATAACCCTGGACGATGCTCTACAAAGAAGAATCCTGGCCCTTCGACGTTCCACTACCTTTCGAAGACAGAAGAATCTCCCTTGGAGTCAAGGAGTGACTCCCCTGCTTGGCAGGCACCAAAAACCTTAATCAACGGTCGCAAACATTCCCGCTCCCGCTGGAGTTCGAAGTCCCTGCAGCCCTGGAAGTGGATTTTCTGACTTCTCGACGATCATTGTGAGTCCCCAGCAGAGCTGAGGCGAGTGGACCCCACGAGTGATGAGGAACAGCAATACCCGGGTACCATGCACTATTGTCGAGCCATACTTTTGGCCAAGTCAGATCACTTCTCCCGAAAAATCCACCTAGCGGCCAACAAGTCCAAAGAGATCTTTACGATCGTACATGAGCTTGCAGCCTCTGATAGAGCTACCTCCAAGCCTATCCCTTCTCAGTCCCTTTGTAACGACCTCAATGATTATTTCATTGAAAAGATCATTAAGATCAAACGTGGCATCCCCCAACCTCCTCCTTCCTTTTCTGTGCCTCTTCTACTGCCTACCCTTTCTACCTTTGATCATTTTCCGCTGATTTCTAAGGAGATCTTTTTCACTCTGTTCCGGAAAATCAAGTCAGGTTCCCCCTCTGACCTCTGCCCAGTCCATATCTTGAGGGAGATTTTTTCTAGCTGTCCGGAACCTCCTCTCGCTCTTCTCAATGCTTCTATCTCTCAGGGAATAGTTCCTGATTTTTTTTAAAGCGGCTACTGTCATCCCCATCCTTAAAAAAGTGGGTGCTGACCCTACCCTTCTTTCAAACTTCAGACCCATCTCCCTACTTCCTTTTCTGAGCAAGATTTTGGAGAGTTACCTCACTTCCTGCCTCTCTACTTTTATTGAAAATCAGCATCTCCTTGCTGCCAATCAGGCTGGCTTTCGTCCGGCTCACTCCACGGAGTCTGTTGTTCTCTCCGTGGTGGATGAGCTCAGGAGGAGCGCAGATATCAATTCCCCTCAGACCCTGGTCCTCTTAGACCTGTCCGCCGCCTTCGACACGGTTGATCATTCCACTCTCCTTCACCGTGTCGAGGACGCCGGTGTCCAGGGCACAGCCTTGGCCTGGCTTACCTCCTTTCTTACGGATCGCACCCAGGCTATTAGACTGCAGGGTTTTTCTGCCCCCATCTGCCCAGTTTCGTGTGGGGTGCCGCAAGGCTCGTCCCTTTCCCCTCTTCTCTTTAATCTCTATATATACCCTTTGATTATTGCTTTGAAGGATATGGAGATCACGGTGTTCAATTATGCCGATGACCTCCAGCTCATTTTCAATCTCTCTCCCACTCCCGATTCCATTTTTAAATTTAGTTCCACTATGACTTTCATCCAGAATTGGATGAACTTAAACCAACTCAAACTCAACCCCGATAAGACGGAATTGGTGCTCATTGGTGGACTTTCTAACCCCTGGACCCCCGCTTTCTGGCCTACTACTCTTGGTCCCCCTCCCCTTCCCTCTACTTCTGTTAAAACTCTGGGTATTAAAATTTGTCAAGATCTTTCCATGCGTGCTCAGATTAGTTCTGTGGTCTCATCCTGCTTCCTGTCCCTCAGAATTATTCGTAAAATTTCCCGTTTTTTCTCAGTGGAAGCCCTCAAACTGATCGTCCTAGCTATGATTTCATCCCGCCTAGATTATGGCAACGCTTTGTATGTTGGTATTCCGGCGTATGAACGTCGCCGTATGCAGCTTATCCAAAACCAGGCTGCCCGTCTTATCTATGGGCTTCCGAAATTCCAGCACACTACCCCCCTATTAAAGACCCTTCACTGGCTCCCCATCCTGGAACAATCTTTATTCAAGATGGGATGCCTGATCTTTATGTCACTGGCTGGTACAGCTCCTGACTTCATTAGATCTAAGATCAGCGCCTATGTCCCGGGCAGACATCTCCGCTCATCTACCCAGCTCCTTCTCAGCGTCCCTCGCTACCGCAGAAAAAAACTTGGCGGCTTGAGATTTTCGATTCTTGCCCCCCTGTTTTGGAACGCCCTCCCCTTTGCCATCAGATCCATCCCCATCTATACGGATTTTCGTAAAGCTCTCAAAACCCATCTATTCTGCATGGCCTACTCTTCATAGTTGCTTCCCGCTTCGCCCGAGATAATCTCTGTCTTTAGCGCCAGGAAACCGCTAGGTAGCAGAGCGCTTTACAAAACTTTTCAACTTCAACTTCAACTTCAACCCCTTCATGACGTTCAACGAACTTGTGCATTGGACCTTTTGTGGCCCAAGCCTCCAGCAGGTTTTGCAGCAAAAATCAGAGGCCTTCCTCGTCCCGAGTGACCGTGGGCTCTTGTAAAGCATTTCCTCATGAGGCGTCTTCGCGATCCCTTGCCCGTTGGCTTGTGGGTCCCCCGAAGACTTTGTTATCGAACCAAAGGGCTCCCCCGTTGCTCCAGGCCTGCCCTCACTCACTCTCGCTGGGTGAGTCCCTCAGACCTTGCTGGTCTGCAACGCTGACTTTCTTCGATTTCCACAAGACTTGCTGTTGCCAAGGCTTGTTGGCTCCAATCCGGTTGCCGACACCTCAGTAAGCTGCAGACGTCGTGGGACACTCCGAATCCAGCTGCTGGTCATCATCGATCCTTCCTGGTCCTCGTGAGCGAAGAGTCAAAATAACCTTGATCACCTGAAATCACCCAACTTCCGTGGGCAACCAGCTTCCTGGCCCCCGGTCACTGGCAAGTGACTGTGAACACTGTTCCTTCAATTTTCAGGTCATCTGCATCTCGAATCCACCCTTGGATTCCACCGGACACTTCTTCAGTCGACGCAAGCAGCAAGTCTTCTTTGGTCTTCATAGAAAACAGCGACGCGACCCGACACCAAAAGACACCCATGCACCCGGCTTCCCTGGGTGAGGTAACTCGTGCACTCCAGTGCCCTAGTGTGTGTTGGCCCTCGAATTACTTGCCTTGTAAGTGGCTTGCTTGTAGACTTCCTCGAAGTACCCTAAAACTTTAAAAATCAAACCACGACTTGCTCCATTGTAATCAATAGGGAACCCGCGGCTGTGTTCACACGCGTCTCCCGTGGGTCTGCTACTTACCTGCTTTCACTGCAGTAGTGAAGCCCCAGCGATTCTACAGGCCCTAGGCCTTGTCATTTTGCAAGTCGACTTTCCTAACCCATTTGTTTAGTATATGGTCTGGTACGCCCCTAGGGCCCCAGCCATATTTGTGCTTAACTTATTGTGAAACGTTGATATTTGAATGTGTTCCTGACTTCTAATCTCATAAAGAGATTAGTAGAGTGTGTCTAGTAATAAATACATATATATTTGATATATATACCTGTGTGGTGTCCTTTCATTTGGTAATTCAAGAGATTATAAAGTAAAATAAGCTGCTTTACATTCCTCTGAGACTTAGCCTGAAGGCTGCTCTCCACAGCTACCACTAGTATAGCTTTCTTTAAAAGGTTGTCTTAAACTTATCTACCATAAGAGTCGAATTGGACTGGTGCAAGGTGGCCACTATAACTAGTGACCAGCATATGCCAGGCCAACTTCTCACATTGGTGGGCAGCGTGTGGGATTCCAGCTTGCCATTGTTTTACCAGAAAAATCTCTATTTGAATTGCTAACTGAAAACCACTAAAGGTACCCAAGGTACATATAAAAGTCAAGCTTAGTATCAATAAGTTCTACTGAACTTAAAATTGTTTGTGAAAGGATAGCACATCCTTGCTACAGCTCAAGCTAGGATCAGAAGGCCACAAACTAGTGTAGGTAGTGCAACACTGCATAACACTAGAATGTCCTCAAGGGATGGAGCCAATGGGTCCACCCAACCCCAGTTTAAGGACATGACCTTCTTTGACTTGAAGGCCATGTGTGTTGCAAGACACCTGGGATTAGGACAGAGTCCCTCCACACAACACCTTATAAATCTACTTGTAGCAGATGATCTTAGACTGGCTCTACAAGCTGGTGGATCTGGATCAGGGGATGGGTCAGCCATAGTCTCTGGGTCTGATGATGAAAATCAAGATGACCTGGAGTCTGTGATTGAAGGGCCAGACCCAGAAAGGTCTGAACAGGACAGAGGAATTCTCCCTAAGAGAGTTGACAGAGTGGGAGAGAGGCCTAGGTCCCCTTCAAGGGAACCTAACCACTCATATCACTCTGACAAGGATTCTGTCCATCAGAGGAACTCATACTTACATAGAGAGACCTCCTCTGAAAGAAGGTACAAGATGCTCCAGTATGAGGAAGCTAGGCTTGCCCTCAGAACCAAGCAATTGGCCTTAGATAGAGAAGCCTTTGAGCTCTAGAGAGCTTCTAGAAAAGAGGGGTTAGATACCCTTGGTGGCAGCAACAGTGTCCCTAGAGGCAGAGATTACATTCCAGACCATAGGAACCTGTCCAAGGTTGTTCCTCCCTACCAGAGTGGGGATGATATCCACAAATGGATAACTGCCATGGAGAGGGCCTGTAAAGTTCAGCAGGTCCCCCAGAAACGGTGGGCAGCAATCTTGTGGCTCTCCTTTTCTTATAAAGGTAGAGACAATCTCCTCACTGTTAGAGAAGAGGATGCTAATGCCTATGAAGCCCTGAAGAGTGCATTAATAGATAGGTTTGGCTTAACCACTGAACAGTACAGGTTGAAGTTCAGAGATATCCAGAAAGCACAGACTCAGGATTGGACTGACTTTGTTGATTGTGCAACCAAGGCTCTGGATGGTTGGCTGGTTGGTAGTAGAGTTACTGATTTTAAGGGATTGTATAATCTTACCATGAGAGAACAGATCCTTAATAATTGCCAAAACCAGTTGTTGCATCAGTACCTGGTGGACTCTGATCTGACCTCTCCCCAAGAATTGGGAAAGAAGGCAGACAAATGGGTCAGAACCAGGGTGAGGCAGAAAACCCAGAACCAAGGGGGTGACACCAAGAAGCAAGATCCTAAAGGCTCAGATAAAGTTGGGGATAAGGGAAAAGACCAGAAGTGTTCAAAAGGGCCCCAAAAAATTGCATCTGGTGGGGATTCACAGTCTACAAAGGGAAAAGGTCAAAAGAAGCCCTGGTGCAAATTCTGTAAACAGAAAGGGCACTGGATTTCTGATTGTACCAAGTCCAAAGACCAAACCACCACCACTCCAGCCCCTAAGGCAACTGTTTCCCCTAGTGCAGTCATTGATGGAGGTGGTAACCAGAATAAGAGTGTAGTAGGGTTGACCCTGGGTTCTGATGTGGACTCTGGCCTAGTCAGAGTACCAACACAGGCATTGCTAGTTTGTGAGGGAGACCTTGATATGTACTTCCTAGTGAGCCCCAGTAATCAGGGCAAGTACAAACAGCAGCCTATAATAAATGGCAAACAGGCTTTGGCATTCAGGGACACATGTGCTAGTGTCACCATGGTGGCAGAGGATCTAGTGGACCCTGCACAGATCATCCTGGGTGAAATGTGCAGGTTACCAATGCAAGCAATGTCAGGACCAACCATAGTCTGGCAGTTGTGAATTTCTCCTGGGGAGGGGTAACTGGCCTCAAAAAGCTAGTAGTCAGTGCAGACCTCCCTGTCGAATGTTTGTTGGGCAATGATCTGGAGACTTCAGCCTGGTCTGAAGTGGAATTATGGACTCATGCTGAGATGTTGGGCATACCTGCAGAGGTATTTGTTGTGACCAGGTCACAGGCCAAAATGCATAAAGCAGAACCAGCTCTGGATCCTGAAACTATGGACCAGATGCTACCCAAGAGGAGGAGCAGTAGGGTCAAGGCTGTGCCTTCCCCTCTGTCTCAGATCTCAGATTCCCCTCCTGAGGGAGGAGAAGCAGAGCCTGAAGAAGGAACTGCCCCAGAGGAACTTAAGCCTGGTCAGGTTGAGTTCTTGGGGGCAGGGGGACCTTCCAGGGAAGATCTGAGTAAGGAGCAACAGTGCTGCCCCTCTCTTGAACCCCTCAGACAGCAAGCTGCTGCTGAGGCTGCTGGGAGTGCTAGTGGGTCCCATAAAGTTTATTGGGATGAGGGACTCCTATATTCTGAGGCTAGAGATCCCACCCCTGGAGCCACCAGGAGTTTGGTAATACCTCAGAAGTTTAGGGGGTTCCTCTTGACCCTAGCACATGATATCCCATTGGCAGGACACTTGGGCCAAAACAAAACCTGGGACAGGCTTGTCCCTCATTTTCATTGGCCACACATGTCAGAGGACACCAAGGAGTTTTGTCAACCCTGTGTCACTTGCCAAGCCAGTGGCAAGTCAGGTGGCGCAACAAAGGCCCCCCTGATACCACTACCTGTGGTGGGGGTTCCCTTTGAAAGGGTAGGGATTGACATTGTTGGTCCCCTTGACCCTCCAACAGCATCTGGGCACAGGTTTATCCTGGTGGTACAGCATCAAGCCACCAGGTACCCAGAAGCAATTCCCCTCAGGACCACTACAGCCCCTGTAGTGGTAAGAGCCCTCATTGGAGTCTTCTCCAGAGTGGGTTTCCCTAAGGAGGTTACATCTGACAGAGGTACAAACTTCATGTCAGGGTATCTAAAAGCAATGTGGAAGGAGTGTGGTGTCAACTACAAATTAACTACTCCCTATCACCCACAATGCAATGGGTTAGTTGAAAGGTTCAACAAAACCCCAAAGGGAATGATTAAAGGCCTCCCAGAAAAGCTTAGGCGAAAATGGGACCTTTTACTTCCCTGCCTTCAGTTTGCATACAGGGAGGTCCCACAGAAGGGGGTTGGCTACAGCCCTTTTGAACTTCTGTTTGGGCACCCTGTCAGAGGCCCATTATGTTTGGTGAAGGAGGGCTGGGAGTTACCTCTCAAACCTCCCAAACAGGATGTGATGGACTATGTACTTGGTCTCCGCTCCCGGCTGGCAGAGTACATGAAGAAGGCAACTAAATACCTTGAGGCTAGCCAAGAATTACAAAAAGCTTGGCATGACCAAAAGGCTGTCCTGACTGTTTATCAGCCAGGCCAGAAAGTGTGGGTGTTGGAGCCTGTGGCCCCAGCAGCTCTCCAGGACAAATGGAGTGGCCCCCATACAATTGTTGAGAAAAAGGGAGAAGTCACCTATTTGGTGGATCTTGGAACTCCCAGGAGCCCCCTTAGGGTGCTCCATGTCAACAGATTAAAGCCATATGTGGACAGGGCTGACATGGGCTTGCTCATGGCAACTGATGAGGACCAGGAGGAAGAGAGTGACCCTCTCCCTGACCTGCTCTCACAGAACCCTGATGATGGGTCAGTTAATGGTGTTGCTTTGGCCAGCAGCCTCACTGATCATCAGCAAACTGAGTGCAGACAAGTTCTGCAACAGTTCAGACATATGTTTAGCCTGACCCCAAGTCAGACTTCCTGGTGCACCCATGAGGTGAACACTGGCGACAGTCTGCCTGTAAAGAGTAAACTCTACAGGCAACCTGACCATGTCAGGGACTGTATCAGGACTGAAGTCCAGAAAATGTTGGAACTAGGTGTTATTGAGCCTTCAGATAGCCCTTGGGCTAGTCCAGTAGTCCTTGTGCCTAAACCTCATACCCAGGGCGGTTAAAAAGAAATGAGGTTTTGTGTTGACTACAGAGGCCTCAATGCAGTCACCAGGACTGATGCCTATCCAATTCCCAGGGCAGATGAACTTATAGATACTTTGGCCTCAGCCAAATATCTTAGTACATTTGACCTAACAGCTGGCTACTGGCAAATCAAGTTAGCTGATGATGCCAAGGCCAAAACAGCATTTTCAACCCCTGGTGGGCACTATCACTTTGTGGAGATGCCCTTTGGTTTGAAAAATGCAACTGCCACTTTTCAGAGGTTGGTGAATAAAGTTCTGACTGGTATGGAAACTTATTGCTCAGCTTATATTGATGATATTGCTGTCTTTAGTTCCACCTGGCAGGATCACCTGGTCCACCTCAGAAATGTTTTGGAGGCCCTGCGAAAAGCAGGCCTCACTATCAAGGCCACTAAGTGCCAGATAGGGCAGAGTCAGGTTGTGTACCTGGGCCACCTTGTAGGTGAAGGCCAGGTTCAACCATTGCAGAGCAAAATCCAAACCATAATGGAATGGGCAGCTCTAACAACCCAGACACAGGTTAGAGCCTTTTCAGGCCTGACTGGGTACTATAGGAGGTTTGTTAAGGGATATGGATCTATAGTGACCCCCTTAAATGATCTGACCTCTAAGAAAATGCCAAAAAAGGTTCAGTGGACAGCTAGCTGTCAAAAGGCATTTGATGACCTCAAGAAGGCAATGTGCACTGCCCCCATCTTGCAAAGTCCAGACTACAAAAAGAAGTTCATTGTTCAAACAGATGCTTCAGAGCTGGGTGTGGGAGCTGTACTGTCTCAACTTAATGATGAAGGTCAAGACCAGCCAGTAGCTTTCATAAGCAGAAGGCTGACCCCTAGAGAGAAACGTTTGTCAGCTATAGAGAGGGAGGCCTATGCTGTGGTATGGGCCCTGAAGAAGCTGAGGCCATACTTGTTTGGCACTCACTTCATAGTTCAGACTGACCAAAAGCCCCTCCTATGGCTCAAACAGATGAAAGGTGAAAATCCTAAACTGCTCAGGTGGTCCATTTCCCAACAAGGGATGGACTATACAGTGGAACATAGACCTGGGACCCAACATGCCAATGCAGATGGACTCTCAAGGTATTTCCACTTAGAACATGAAGAATCAACTGGTCAAGGTTAGTTTAATGTCCCTGCATTTGGGGGGGGGGAGTTGTGTAGGAGAGTAGGGTCTGCACTTATGTTGCCCTCACTTTTTTTCTGATGTATATACTGGTTTCTGGCTATAGTCTGGCTGGGTCCCTGCTAATCAGGGCCCCAGTCTCTCTGTTCTCTCTAAACGACTTGGTGTGCATATTAGGTGCACTAGTGATTGGATACTGTGGTACCTTATGAGCTCCTAGTATATGGTACCTTAGGTACCTAGGGCATAGGCACTTCACAGGCCTACCAGGGGCTGCAGCATGTATTATGCCACCCCTGGGAAGCAGACTCAATCTGACACCACAGGCCTGCTACTGCAGCCTGGGTGAGGCAGTGTTAGCACTCACTGAGGTATAGGTTTCTATATCTCACCATACACACACATATAAACCCATCAGCCACCCCTATGGCAGGCCCTATCAATCCTGAGGGCAGGGTGCTTGGTTTACAATGTGAGGGGGTGCCTCTGCATGAGCAGGGACCCTCTGCAGCTGGCAGAGTCTATTCTCTGTGGCTGTTTGTGGATGCGGTTAAACCATATACTCTTAAGTGCATTATAATGCTAACTTTGGAATGACTGCATCAAAACATGTTGTGTTTGGTTTCAAACAACTTGGAATCATACCCCCACATCAGTCCATGATGAGGGAGCATGATCCCACTCTTCTAGAGGGGACGACATGTGCCTACTGTGGTAACACGGTAGAAATCTGAAAGAGCCTTGGCATCACAAAATGGATGCCACCAGCACAGACACTGGGCTGCCCTCCTGCTGCTGACTGAAACTCACAGTGGAGGAAGCCAAACAATAGGCATCCTGTCACAGGGAGGTGTCACCACCTTCCAGACAGGATTTAGTGTATTGGTGCTGGGTGGGTGCACTTCTAGAGTGCTTTGAAGTCCTGCACTGGGGGAGCAGTAGGCTCCTCTGTGCATATGCCAGCTCAAACCTGTCCCTGCTCTGGCGCGAAACTGGACAAAGGGAAGTGGGTGTAACCACCCACTACCCTGACCCTCCCAGAGGAGTGGTCATAGAGCTAGTCCCTCCCCAATCTTCAGAATAAGATAGCTAACTTTGCCATTGCAAAACAGATAACCCTGGACGACGCTCTACAAAGAAGAATCCTGGCCCTTCGATGTTTCACTACCTTTAGAAGACAGAAGAATCTCCTTTGGAGTCAAGGAGTGACTCCCCTGCTTGGAAGGCACCAAAAACCTTAATCAACGGTCGCAAACTTTCCCGCTCCCGCTGGAGTTCGAAGTCCCTGCAGCTCCGGAAGTGGATTTCCTGACTTCTCGACGACCATTGTGAGTCCCCAGCAGAGCTGAGGGGAGTGGACCCCACGAGTGACGAGGAACAGCAATACCCGGGTACCGTGCACTATTGTCAAGTGCAACCCCTTCACAACGTTCAACGAACTTGTGCATTGGACCATTTGTGGCCCAAGCCTCCAGCAGGTTTTGCAGCGAACATCAGAGGCCTACCCCATCCCGAGTGACCGTGGGCTCCTGTAAAGCATTTCCTCAAGAGGCGTCTTCGCGATCCCTTGCCTGTTGCCTGTTGGCATGTGGGTCCCCCAAAGACTTTGTTATCGAACCAAAGGGCTCCCCTGGTTGCTCCAGTCCTGCCCTCACTCACCCTCGCTGGGTGAGTCTCTCAGACCCTGCTGGTCTGCAAAGCTGACTTTCTTCGATTTCCATGAGACTTGCTGTTGCCAAAGCTTGTTGGCTCCAATCCAGTTGCCGACACCTCAGTAAGCTGCAGTCGTTGTGTGTCCGAATCCAGCTGCTGGTCATCGTCAATCCTTCCTGGTCCTCGTGAGCCCTTGATCACCTGAAATCACCTGACTTCCGTGGGCAACCAGCTTCCTGGCCCACTGGCAAGTGACTGTGAACACTGTCCCTTCAATTTTCAGGTCATCTGCATCTCGAATTCACCCTTGGATTCCACCGGACACTTCTTCAGTCGACGCAAGCAGCAAGTCTTCTTTGGTCTCCATAGAAAACAGCGACGCGACCCGACACCAAAAGACACCTATGCACCCGGCTTCCCTGGGTGAGGTAACCGTGCACTCCGGTGCCCTAGTGTGTGTTGGCCCTCGAATTACTTACCTTGTAAGTGGCTTGCTTGTAGACTTCCTCGAAGTACCCTAAAACTTTAAAAATCAAACCGCGACTTGCTCCATTGCAATCAATAGGGAACCCGCGGCTGTGTTCACACACTGCATGCGTCTCCCGTGGGTCTGTTACTTACCTGCTTTCACTGCAGTAGTGAAGCCACAGCGATTCTACAGGCTTGTCATTTTGCAAGTCGACTTTCCTAACCCATTTTTTTAGTATATGGTCTGGTACGCCCCTAGGGCCCCAGCCATATTTGTGCTTAACTTATTGTTAAACATTGATATCTGAATGCGTTCCCGACTTCTAATCTCATAAAGAGATTAGTAGAGTGTGTCTAGTCATAAATACATATATATTTGATATATATACCTGTGTGGTGTCCTTTCATTTGGTAATTCAAGAGATTATAAGGTAAAACAAGCTGCTTTACATTCCTCTGAGACTTAGCCTGAAGGCTGCTCTCCACAGCTACCACTAGGATAGCTTTCTTTAAAAGGTTGTCTTAAACCTATCTACCATAAGAGTCAAATTGGACTGGTGCAAGGTGGCCACTATAACTAGTGACCAGCATATGCCAGGCCAACTTCTCACACATGCGCTCTGCAGGTATTTAAGAATATTCTCCCCTCCATCTCAACCACTCAGCCACCATCCTGCCCAGAGATGTCATGATCTGTTCCCTGCCATAACACAATATTCTAAGTCACCTCCAACCTCCCACAGCAAGCCACCCCTCAGGATAAAAGGATTCTACCCAGAAAATCGATCCAGCTTCTGACCAACAAAACAAATGTTATGAACCTCTAGATTAGTTTGATTTTCATAGATGCACGTGCTTGGATTATTCCCCATCACCAGGCTCAGAATCCTCATGATAAATGTAAAAACAGCAGTATCCAAAAACACTATTTAAACATTAAACCTCATTGCGTCACCAAAACACTGGCCAACATGGTGGAAAGTCTCAGAGCCCCACTCTCCCCAAAGACTTCCACACCACTGAATTTGATAGCGAGTCCAGTATATGAAGGAAGACAAGCCTTATAAGAAGAGGAGGGAGGGAAGATTGCATGTG
The DNA here is from genome assembly GCF_964204655.1 of Triturus cristatus. NCBI lineage: Eukaryota > Metazoa > Chordata > Amphibia > Caudata > Salamandridae > Triturus > Triturus cristatus. Next base: position 540,170,161 of record NC_140584.1, on the reverse strand, counting down.
AAACTGAAAAAGATATAAAACCTAGAGAGCTGTAGTTACAGCTAAGGGTTTCTTCTTCAGCACTGGATCTTTCATAGTTTTGCATGTTTGAATTAAGATATAACAAAGCACGGAACATACTGCATATCCAGCAGCAGCTCCATCAGCTGCATACAGACAGCGCTAAGGAGGCATGGCTGGCAACCAAATACAGGATTTATCAATGGGGCGACAAGTCCAGTCAGATGCTCCATAGGCTATGACAAGCCCGAACGTCACCGACGCAGGTCCCCCCTTTGAGGTCCCCAGACGGCAGGATGTGCACCTCCCCCGAAGCCGTTGTCCAGGCCTTTTCTGGTTTCTATGCAGCCTTGTATGAGGAGCATGAGGTAATAGCCAAGTCCCTGACGACTTTTTATCGGATATCCCTCCTCGCCGACTATCTGATGACTTAAGTGATGAACTCGATAAACCCATCTCCCTGGACAAACTGTGGGCGGCGCTCTCCAATACACACCCCGGCCGGGCACCGGGCCCGGACGTTTTCCCGTATGACTTTCTACGCCCACATATGGGGACCTTGGGGCTTCATTTGCTCGAGGCACTTCAAGAGGCCTCAGAGCAGTGTATTTTGCCCCCAGATTGGCAGCACGCCGAAATTGTGGTCTTCCTCAAGCCCGGTCGTCCTCCGGAGGAACCGGGCTCATATCGTCCCATCTCTTTGTTGAATTTTGAGCCCAAACCTTTGGGAAAGGTCCTGGCCGACCGCTCCGCACCCACATTCAAGATCTGGTACATCCGGATCAGTCCAGCTTCATGCCACAGCGCTCCACCAGACACAATATCAGACGGGTCCATAATGCTGTTGCGGAGGCCCCTCTTTTGGGCCGCCCTGCAGCTGGCCTGTTGGCCGACATAGACAAGGCGTTTGACTCGCTGAGCTGGACCTCCATTTTTAAACTTTTAGAAGCTATTAACTTGGGACCAAGGTTCTGGGCTTATGTGAAACTCTTATATACGGATCTCACTGCCTCGGTTCGCGCCCGGATGCTGCTCGGCTCCCTTCCCTATCTGTAGGGGTAGGAGGCAGGGGTGCCCCCTATTCCCTCTCTTATTCGCCTTAGTGATGGAGCCCTTAGCTGCATGGGTGCACCTGGACACTGTCCTCCGGGGGCTGGACTGGTCGCTGGGGCACTTGGACAGAATTGCGCGCTATGCTGACGATGCCCTGTTTTTCAAGTCAGACCCTTGGGCCTCCGGGCCCGTGTCCTCCAAATCCTTTGGATATTCTGCGAGACTTCCGGCTAGTCGCTGACCCGTCCAAATCTATCCTGTTTCCCATCCACGGCGAGCAGAGGAGTCAGGCTTGGGCCTCGCGGCTGATCATTGCAGACACGGGCCTCAAGTACCTTGGGGTATACATAACGCGGTGTCCCAGCGCAGCTTGGACGCATAACATAGCCCCACTGCTTCCCACCGTCCGAGATGAAACTACGATTTGGTCCCAATTACCCCTATCGCTGTATGGCAGGTCCACAATCTTTAAAATGGTGTCCCTGCCGCGCTTGCTTTACAGGCTTCAGAACTATCCGTATCCTATCCCCCGTCGTGGTTTCTCCAAATAAATGCACTCCTGAATAGGTTCCTCTGGCAAGGAGGTGTGATCCAGGTGGCGCGTGCCACGTGCATTCTGTCCATGTATTGTGGTGGTATCGCGGGGGCCGACGTCCGTGCGTATTATTGGGCTTCGCACCTCCTGGTGATCAACGAATGGTGGAACGGTTTCCAGACAGATCCGCCTTATGCTGTGGAAAGGCTCGCCATGGCAGGTACTCTATTTCCTGTATAGTTGCTCGTTCCTGGAGGCGCTTCCCCGGGCCTGCCGGTCAGTTATTCAGACATGGAGGCGGGTGGTTCGGTCCATGGGTTGGTCGGGTACGTTGACGGGCACCACTCCCCTCTGGCAGGGAACACACCTCAGGCCTAATTCTAAAAGTGACAGTGGAACCTTCTTACTAACAGCACCTAACCCAATATCACTCCAAGTTCAAGTCCCTTTTGCATTTTTTTTTAAAAAACACAAGGGTGTTTGTGCACACCGAACAGCACCCACTGTCACAATGCTCGTTCCCTCAGGAACTTAATTACATATACCAAAAGCACAGGTGCACCACATTATAGCAAAACCAATCAGTTGGAACAATTATACACTCCAGCTCCAATTTATAGACGGATAGAAGATCCTTGGTTTAATCTCTTTATTCCGTGTTCATGTAACATTGAACATTGCAAAAAAACACAGCCGACGCGTTTCGTCCTGAGAACGGACTTCTTCAGGGCTGTTAAAAAAACATAGACATACATGTATGAATATACAAACAACAATTAAAAAACATAAGACAAGCTTTATCATAAGGATTCATACAGACGACAAGAAACATTTTTTTGGTGTTTTTTTGGTCTTTCTAAGATTGGATGAGAACAATTATCACTTTAATGTGATGTGTTAGGGCTTTAATGTTCTCAAATTTTGTTTTTTGAATATACAATACAAATACATGGAGACCGACAGAGAAACACATACTCCTCATGAACATGATGATTCCAATTTTTCTAGAAACATAAGAATTTCAAAATGTTATAAATTCCATAAAGTTCAATAGTCCTTTGAAGGCCACAGGGGGAAATGAACTCTTCAATGTGACATTTTATGTATCTAATATACCAAATTGTGTTCAGAACAAAGACAGAAATCGAAAGAGAGAGAGAAGAAAAGGGGAAAATAATAAGTGAAAAAGTACCTAATATATAGTTTTTGGATCTAAGCCCATCTATAGGTCCACCTTCATACAATAGTTATATTTATATTTGTATTTAGTAGATTTACTGTTCCTCCCGTTTCTATATATGCTGTGAGAGTTGTACCTACCAAAGTATAACACGACCAGAGATGGCTTCATGATAGACAGAAGTTGTAAGAGAAAAGGAGTTTCTCTACAACATTATTCCAAATAAAAGTATCTATAATAAAAGAATTGTGTGTGTTAGCCATTATGCCAATAATATCTTATAGTTCAAATTCAAGACAAAAAGGATAAAGGTTTATAGAAAAAATGCTTTCTTTGGTGTAAAAATATGAGTCTACTTTTAGTTTTTAAGAGAAAAGGGTGTCCAATAAAAAAAGGGGGGGTCCAATCCGACATACCTTCCTTGAATTGATATATTCAGGATCTTGATACGTTGTAATATGTTAGAGTGACCGATATGTGAGTATATTTGAACAATTCTAGCCGGACCTGCAATAGGGTGAAGAGCAAATCAAAAGCCACGCATAGTATGATAGTAAGGAAAGACACGGGGGTAAGTCCCACCGAATCCAAATAGATGACAAACAGTGATCCCCGTGTTTACCACCCTCGGACGCACTCACCAAAATATGTTGGTCATAGTCAGCAAAAAGAAGACAACAGCAGGGTTGCCTATGGTACGATAACCCCACTTATATTACAATTCCGCATGTATCACCGAGCATCTACTTGGATTAAGGGCCCCTATGTCAGGCAGAATCCGTACATCTATAAAAGACTATACCCCGCCTGGTCTAAGCTACTAGAGGTCTATGGTCTCAAAATATGCCACACTTCATACGTCCACAAGGGAATGTACCCCACCGAGTCCGGTTTAACAACAAACAGTGAGCCCAATATTTATCGCACTAGGGACATGCTTACCGCAATATGCTGGTTACGATCGGCAAAATAGTATGACTGCAAGGTTTCCTCCGGTACGGTATCCCCATCTCTTTTGTGATCCCGTTTATATAACGCCTATCGTTTACTCGGATTTGAGACACCTGTGTCGGGTAGAGTCAATACGCCCACCTAAGATCACATGACAGGTGCTGGACACATGGTGGCCATCTTGTAATGTGTATACTTCTATCGAAATTAGCCTTAAACTAATGGTATTCAGAGAATATATAAATCAAAACTCTCATTTGAACGTAAAAAGAGGAATGATTACTCATGGTTTTAAATAACCAAATATGTACACTTTTTCTTTTTTTTTTCCCTATGGTTCGAATGTTGCGATCGACTCAGAGCCTCGCTTAGATATCACCCATGGAGAAATAAAGGCTAAACCCGAAATAACCATCAACACCATTTGGACGTACCAAAATTATATATTGGTGTATAGCTCGAAAAATCATGTTCATTATATATAGTGCCTCATATATAGTCAAGACATGTTGATATTTAAATTGACCGGCGGCCATTTTGGTATGGTCTCAATGTGAATCCTCGGTATATATCTCCCAACTTCCAAATGGACTTGAATAAGAAAATTATGGTATTACACAATTCAATGTCCGTCATATTCAACGTATATGTGCAGCGCAATTGTGGCACACAACTTGTTGATAACCCTTTCAATGGTAACCTACAATATTTTCAAAACCTCTTTGCGAAATAATATGAGAGTACACCCCTTACTCTTAGCAGAGGTGTATGGAAATGTTAATCAATATGCCCACTCTTTGCACAACCTCCATTATAAGGAAAGGGTATGCCAGGCAGAAACATTTTTGGGGCGATCCTAGCCTATGTTATTATCTTTAGTATCTATGGTTAGAATCTCAACTCAAGGGTAAAGACATGAAAGAGAGTAATGGAAATTAATCATACAAGACAAACAGTATGCCAATAGTCATCCGTACAGATGAAAAGTGTAAGGACCTGATTACATCAAAACAAAAATCAATACAGGTCCTAGCCTATATTGTTATCTTAGGATAGCTATATCTAGAATCACGACTTCAGGGTATAGGCATGGGAGAGAGTCAATGGGAATTAATCATACAAAATCTCAGTTTGAAGGTATGAACATGAAAGAGAGTCAATGGAACTTGATCATGCAGGACAAGCAGTATACAGATAATCATCAATACAAATGGAAAAATTAAGACATGATTACAGTGAAGCAAATTCAACAGATGGTAACATGATCAATAATTTACAGAAAATAATGCATTTCATTATCATCATCAGTCTTTATTCGATTAAAAGGATCCTAAAAGACACAAACATATAACCAAACATGACGTAAAAAACCCAATACAATTTTTAAAATCCATCGATAAATACTTTAAAAAAATTTAAAAGAGCATTAAACAAATTCGGATGACTACAGAGTTAAGATTTGCATAATTAAAAACACCCACATCGACAACAGAGTAAAAGGGTATCAATTAATGAGGTTCTCATCATATTGCATTAGCTTAAATAGGTTGATGAGGACACTTCAAATGTTTGCTGGAGGCTGAGCCCTTAGAGTCCATGCCCATCCCAAGAATTTGGCTAATGATATAGAAATAATAGGTGAAGTGCTAGTGCATAGGATTCTTAATGCAACGGCACAGCTCCTGGTACCTAAAGTTCTACACATAGGAGATAACCATACTCATCTTGGGGTGGCAAATACTGGACAAACAAACAGAAAATGGGCGATTGATTCTGCTTGTAACCCACAAGCAGGACATGTATCCTCACGGGCACTAGTCCATCTTCCTGTAAGAGTCCTAAGTGGTAAGGAGCCAGCTCTATATTGGAAGTAGAGCTTCCTATCTCCGGGTTTCGTGATCAGATCCCAATACTGTTCTAGAGCAGGTCTGATCTTTGCCTCCAGATAACAACCAGTCATCCCAGAGGAGTTTGCTCTACTCCATACGGGGAACAACCTTTACAACGCAACTTTTACAACGCACTACCATTACAACGAAACTGTTACAACGCAAGTGGATTTACAACGCATGCCATTACAACGCAAGTCTTTACATCGACTTGCGCTAGATGGCATGCTAACATTACAAATAGTGTAGTTTACTATCCCAACACCTTCCCTACTGTTAAGTGGAGTGGAGTTGGAACAGTAAATTACACTTTTCTAATGTTAGCACGCAATCTAGCGCAAGTCGATGTAAAGACTTGCGTTGTAATGGCATGCGTTGTAAATCCACTTGCGTTGTAACAGTTTCGTTGTAACAGCACGCGTTGTAACAGCACGCGTTGTAACGTCATACATCCACTCCATACACGTTGTTCAACCCGTTCCCAATAGATCATTTGTAGTATTCTCTTTGAGGGAAACAGTGCAGCCACTGGGTCGCTCCACAGCCCCTCCATACCCAAGGCTATCAGGGTCTGGCGGAGCTTCCTCAGCCATCCGATCTTGTGAAAGACATCTAGTTTTATAACATCCATAGCATACAGGGAAAGCTCTGGAGTGGTCCAGAGCCTTCGCCAGTATAAGACCGGACGGAGTTTAGCTATATCCATAATGGCCTTCCTACCTAACTCATATCTTAGAGGAACCATAGGGGTACTCTGAGGAAGGCCTATTATACTACGGAAGAATTTATTTTCAGCTATAGTGAGGGAAGTTAACTGGTCAAACCCCCATAGCTCTGCCCCATACAGAACTGAGCTTAGGGCCTTTGCCTCATAGACTTGGAGCACAGGTCTTATGGGTTTAGTAAAAGATTTTTTGTGCTCCCTGGTTAATGCTCCCGATATTTGCCTAAATTTCAGGGCAGCCATCTCTATATGCTTGCTCCATTTATTGTCTTTAGTTACAAGCATACCTAAATAAACAAAATTGGTAACCATTTCTAACGGTTCCCCATTCATAAAAAACTTTCTCCCTCTGAAGCTTGGATGTGGGTTAAAAACCATAAGTTTCGTCTTGGCCACATTTACCTCCAGGCCATGACCAAGGCAAAAGTCCTCGAAGACTAGTAAAGCTCTTTGCAGGCCACTCAGAGTTTTTGATACGATAAGCGTATCATCCGCAAACATCAATATCGGAGTAATAACTCCGGCCAACTTTGGGGCATCTGTATTAACGCTAAGCATGGATTTTACTATCCCGTTGATGTATAGCGAAAAGAGCGTGGGAGCCATGGTGCAGCCTTGCCGCACACCACGTTCTACCGGGAACTCGGGAGTATCATCGCCTGGTCCTCCCCACTGGATTTTGGCAAAATTAGTCTCATGTAGCCTCATTATCAGGGTCAGAATTTCTGCGGTGAGCCCTAATTTTTCCAACACCGCCCACAACCGCAGACGGGGCACAAGATCAAAGGCAGCTCTTAGGTCCACAAAAGCAACATAGAGACTGCATTTTCCCAAGGTAACCACCTTCCAATGAAGTTGCACAAAACGAAAAACCTGATCCACTGTACTAGTTAGTTTGCGAAAACCAGCTTGGAAAGGGGACAGGATCTTGTTGTCTTCGACCCACTCTAGTATCTGGTTCAAAACCATCCTCCCTATAACCTTCTGGATTGTGTCTATCAGGCTGATGGGTCTATAGTTACCTGGTAATGTCTTGTCGCCGTTCTTGAACACTGGGATTATGACAGCCCCCCCCCCCCCCCCCCCCCTGATTTAGGGACTGGGGCACCTTCAGCCACAGCATTTGCCAGTAATGTAATATACTTGCTCCAGCAATTTTTATTGTGGAGAAAAAGATCAGATGGGACTCCATCTAGTCCCGGAGCTCGTCCACTTGCTACGGATGCCAGAGCCATTAAGGCATCGTTGGTATTAAAAGGGCCATGGCGATAAAAAACATGAGTTATCTCCCAGGTGGGATTAGGTTGAGAGACACATGCATATTGGGGTTTGAAATATTTTAACCATTCCTCTTGTGTAACATGGTTTGAGGGTCTGTCAGGCTGGCCTCCTTTGTCCCACTTGATGATGTTCTAAAATAATCTGGTGTCCCTGGCATGGCTAGCACCCTTCAGGTCGGACCAATAGAGCTCGTCCCATTTCTTTTTAGCCTGACCTATACATTTTTTGTATATTTGTCTAGCCTTTTGCACACGATCGTTGTGTCCACTAGAGGCACAGGGTCAGACTGATTTGCATATGGTCATGTCTGAACTGGGGTGGAAGAGTGGGCTAAAGAACGGTGATGGATCAAACCCAGATCTGTTGACTGGGTGTAAGTGTTTGATTGGTTCTGATGCTCCGTCCATCACCACCCCCTTTTTTACAGCGAAAGCAGGTAAGGCAAGATTCACTTAACAGCCGTTCCCGTCACGGCAGGAGTGTAGCAAACAAGCAAAGCGTCCCGCGCTGCGGTAGGCAAATGCAGATTATATGGTCTTGGCCCCCTGACGCCCTCTGGTGACGCCTGTTACTGGCCGAGCACTGCGCCCTGGGACTTTTGGTGCTGTGTGCGGGCCGTTCCCCTCATGGCAAAGAAATGTTCGTGGCAGCGAAAGCAGGTAAGGCAGATTCACTTAACAGCCGTTCCCGTCACGGCAGGAGTGTAGCAAACAAGCAAAGTGTCCCGCGCTGCGGTAGGCAAATGCAGATTATATGGTCTTGGCCCCCTGACGCCCTCTGGTGACGCCTGTTACTGGCCGAGCACTGCCCCCTGGGACTTGTGGTGCTGTGTGCGGGCCGTTCCCCTCACGGCAAAGAAATGTTCGTGGCAGCGAAAGCAGGTAAGGCAAGATTCACTTAACAGCCGTTCCCGTCACGGCAGGAGTGTAGCAAACAAGCAAAGCATTTCATTATCACTGTTGTGCCCCAGTTCCACACTCCGTAGTCTACATATCCAGCCTGCTTCCTTCTTTCTTAAGGCTAGTTCTCTATTTCCACCCCTAGGGTGGGCTGGAACATGATCTATCCCGATAAACCAGAAGTTCTCCTTACTTGTATGATTTTCCTGCATGTGAAAAGTAAGGGGATATCTCAAATCGCCATTTCGGCACGCTCGTACATGTTCCTGGATTCTTATCTTCAGGGATCTTTTGGTGCTGCCCACATAGATTTTATTGCATGGACAGCCTAGTATATATACTATGTACTTAGAGTTGCAGTTTATTAGATGTTCAATTGTGTACTTGCGTTTGGTATTGAAGCAAAATTCTTTGGTCTTATTCCTGCCTATTTTACACACATTGCACTCTCTACATGTGTAGAATCCTGTCGCAGTCGGGGTAAGCCAAGTTTGTTTCTTGGGGGTTGTGACATAACTAGGGCACAACATATCTCGTAGATTTTGTCCTCTTCTGTATGTCACTTTAGGTTTCTTATTCAAGATGTTTTTTAAACTTGGTATCACCATCCGTAGATGCCAATGCTTCCTAAGGGTATTATATACCCTACTACTGCGTTCATTAAACTGTGTATTGAATGAATCTGGAGCTTTTTTCGATCTCACATTCTGTTTCACAGCTAAGGTGGTTGTTCTGGATACCCTCTTTACTTTTCTCTGTGCATTTTTTAAGATGTTTTTAGGATATCCTCTCTCCAGAAATAGCCTTTCCGTCTCCCTAAGGTTAGATACAAAGTCCTCCTCCATGCTACAGTTCCGGCACATGCGAATCATTTCTCCATAAGGGATATTCGTAATTACATGCTGTGGATGTGAGCTCTGAAAATGTAAAGTGCTGTTACAAGCTGTGGTCTTCCTATGGGTACGGCTATGGATATGGTTGTCCTGTATAACAAAGGTCACATCAAGAAAGTCAATTTTTTCCGAGCTATAGTTGATAGTAAATCTGACATTAAACGGATTGTCGTTAAGGTACGCGTAATACAGCATAAGCTCCGGGGCAGACACCTCAGGCCTGTCTCGGCATTGGTGGGGTTTCGCAGGTGGGATGAGATTGGGATATCCACTCTCGGAGACATTATGCAGGGGACCACTCTTAAATCCTTTCAGAGGCTACAGGCGGATTTTGATCTTCACAAATGACAGTTTGATCACTATCTGCAGCTCCGTCACGCATTGGCCCCCTTAATACGGCATCTCGAGTCATTACCCGAGGTTCACTGGCTGGAAGGTCGGTTGTTGATGAGAGACTTGGGGGCCCACAAAATCTGGCAAATTTATCAAAACCTCACTACACACTCCAAGACCACTATCCACAGAACCCAGACGGCGAGGGAGGTAGACCTGCACGCCCTGACTGACGATGATTGGGCCGAGGCGCTGGCTAGCCCTCGGTAAGCTGCCGTCTCCACCAGGTACAGGCTAATTCAATTTAAATATCTCCATAGGATATATTACATGCGTCTTTGCCTCTGGAAGATGGGGGCTATTCAGTCCCCCATCTGTCTCCACTGTGGCACAGACAAGGGGTCCTTCCTTCACACGGTGTGGCGCTGCGGGTCATTGCAGCTCTTCTGGTCGGGCGTGCTATCTTGCTACACAGCACAGAAGACATTGGTGGTTTACAGGTATAATAGACACCTTTTGTTTTTGGGTCTCACATTAGCCAAGCGCGACATAGCACAGCATTGGAAAGATATGTCTCCGCCCTGTATAGCTAACTGGAAAAAGGCCATGGATAGGTGCATGTCGGCGGAGGTTGCGCTGTTTCAGGCGAGGTGCTGTCCACAGAAGCATGGGAAGATCTGGGCACGGTGGGCCAAATACAGGGGAATTGACTTGTCCTTAATGTCCAGCCAGTGACCCGAGACCCTATTGAACGGCTGGTGGTGAATGATTTGCCAGTTTAAAGTGTTGGTGTTACACGGACACAGACGGGAACTTCTTTGCTATGTCCATATAATGTCTTTTAAGTATGTAAGGTGCACGTTCAGGGGGTGGGGGCGGGGGGAGCAGTGTGTTTTCATTGGTCTGATATTCCGCAGACCCCAAGGGCGGGTGCTTTACACTACCTAGCGCGTTTACAGTATACATTTCAAATGTACTTTGCTTGCTGGGCTTGGCCCATCTGGTACTATGGTAAATCAATAAAATCTGTTGTTAAAAAAAGATATAACAAAGCAGCACAACCATAAATTGTGAAGGCTCAAAGGAGTCTCCCTTTAGGCAAACGTTATGCAGTTTCATGTGTTCCACAGCTATTTCCAATCTGGCATGCACATGTAAACAGTAGAGCTACAGGAAAGATTGAGTTCATGCTTCCGGTGGAGAGAGCTGCAACAGGCCATGCAAAGGTCTGTTGGACTTCATTGACATGGTGATGCAAGCCACTAACCAATATGTCCAGTATCTGTTTGGATAAGGCTTGACCTTTGTTGGCATTACCAAATGCCACAAACAGCTAATCCAACTGTTTGAATTGGTAAGTGTGCTCAAGCGAGAACTAAAGACACGGGTTAATATCCAAGAAAAGCAAAGGTCTTTTGACTGCTGAAGACGGTTAAGTTGGCAAAACAATGTGTTGATTCACATGGACGGCTGGTGATACCTCACAAATAAATGTCTTTGTCTGGAGGGAATTGCATGTCATTGTCACATATCACCTTTTCCGCCCGAACACTTTACCGCTTTTCAATTTTTATTTCAGTGGACTTAGTGGACCCTTTTGCTTGAAATCCAGTATATGTCTGAAACAGACGTGAAGTATCCTATTTGTCTTTGGATCCTGCCCTTTATCCAGCAGGTTTAAGCCATGGGCACATGCAGCAGAGTGGTCAGGTGCACTTCTCTACTCCTAGGAGAGAAAATGAAGTTTTCCAGTTCTGACACGCCCTTTAATATGTTGGATTGATGAAAATTTCCCTCTTTGATTTGTAAATTTCCCTCTGTAGACGAATGACTACCTCCAATAGCTGGAGTAGGAGCAAAGTCATTGCATGAACTGTGGATCTGGCCATCTCAAAATCACTTGTCATGGCTTGCGGTGCCTAATCACTGTGCCTGCCAAAAAGTTTGTCGTTGATTGGCATTTTAAAGATAAAGGACTAGATCAAAGGTTTTTGTGAATGAGAGGGATTACGTTTGGTTAAAAAAAGCTTTTGAACATTGCTTGTCTTATGGGCTGCTCCTATAGTACATGTCAGTGATGTGATAGATCCTCGCATTTCATCCAACAAGTAGAAATGGGGGTGGAAAGAAATCCTGAACACGTTTGGCTAAACGAACCATACAGACATTTACTTTCTACCTTCGTTCTCCATAATAGATATTTTCTCTAAATCTGTAACCAGCATAATACCTCCCCACACATACAGAATTCTCGAGAAAATTACCATACATTATATTTTTTCATTTGAAAAAAAATTAACATAAGGAAAACGCCTATGTAGGAGCGAATACTTTTTTATTTAAAAATATTGTGATAAGGGAGTATCAAGTAGTACAAGTTATAAATTCCTATTGTTTTCCCTTATAAAAGTCAGCATCATCAGGGAAGAATATTGTGAGCACTTTGAATCCATCTACATCTGAATGTACCGCCTTCACAAGCGAACTGGCATACCTTTGTAGTTGTGTGTCTCCAAGACTGGATACGCTGAAGGTCTCTCTAGTTTCCTTCTTGATTTTTCAAAGTAAGGAGAGCTCTTCATATTAGCCATGGTGCCACCCTGCACTAGCTATACAGGTGAAATCTCTTACTTGTCTCCTTAAGACAAACCTAGTTAATAGAAAAAAGCTACGAAGGGCAGACAAATCTTCTTGGCAATTTTGGTATTTCTTTATTGCAGTTTATGAATGGTACAAGAGTGAATCAGCAAGGAACCTAAACTACTTTAAGACAGTATTGAGAAAGAACCCTGCATATGGTCTAGCAAGTGAAAGAATCCACTAAGAAATACTGTGGGAGCAAAAGAGGGCAAAAAATCAGGAACAAGAAGCATCTGATGTAGCGATAATGTGATGAAAAATTGGGATGCAGATGCATTGCGACATATTATTCTTTGTCCACGTACTCTGGTAAGAAATGACTTCAAAGGAAAACAGGTTGGTACCATCTTGGACTGTGAAACTGACAAAAAGGGAGCCATTTTGGGTAGGAATGACTTTAAGGCTAGTCATGCCTACTTACACTTTTCAGGAGAATGGTGTTTCCAACAATAGCACACTAAAGTATACAAAAAAGTGACGGATGGAATGCTTGAATTAAGCTCAGCTACTAGCAAGTAAACGAGGGCCACATCCCAGTCTATCATTTTGTTTGTTCAGCAAGCCACCTCAGTTTGGTCTCAGCCATATGCAAATCAATCTTGACCCTGCACCATTGGGAACATTGCAGCCCGAACTGCCAGGTACTCCCTGAACCAGAACACAAGAAATCCAGGACCAGTTTTGCTTTAGTTAGGGCTCATCAGCCAGGTATAACTTGGTACCACTGACACGGTGTATACAGAACCCACGTCTGGGCATAACGGTTCCACTTATGGCGACACACTTAAGTATACAAAAAGGTGTTGGATGGAATGCTTGAATTAATCTCAGCCACAGCTAATTACTCGTGCCACAACCCAGTCCATTTTTAATTTGCACACCATGCCACCTCAGTTTCGACTCAGCAATATGCAATTCAGTCTGGACCCTGTTCCAATGTGAACAGTGCAGCATGCATACTTTAATCTGAAGTCACATATCAAACATTGGGCTCATCATTTGAAGCTTCAGAGGTAAGCTTTCATCCTGCTCTTCTCCAGGCTCTTCCTGTCCAGGAAGTTGTTTTTGAAGATAAACCAGTTAAAAGATAAGACATACCTACATTTCCCTATTATACTTTTAGTCTACGGGGACTCAGGTTGGACGTGTATGGATGCAAAGCAAATATCCATTACAGAGATCGAATTAAAGGTAAGTAACTTTTTCCATATATGTACCAAAACAGTAGACAAAAATAGCATGCTGTGAGCAAAGCATGCCTTAAAGGATGGGACCAAAATCATGTTATAGAACAAGGACAAGAATCAATCCAGTAGTGTTTGGCAGAGGTATGAATTGACTTCCTGGCAGCTGTTCTCAAACGCACAGGATACAAATATTCCTTGTGCGAACAGCAGTTGCTTTACCTCTGGTAGAATGAGTTACATTTTCCTTGTGATGGTCAGTTAGCTTTTTGGTGGCGAGTTAAGGTTCATGACACTGTCCATCTAGCTACGGTCTGTGTTGTGAAAGCCAACATGTGCAAGCAGTACATAACTGAGAAACGCTGTTTGAACTGTCTCAAATCTTTTGTCCATTCCAAGTAATATTTCGGTGCCCGGTTAACATCTAATATAGAAAACAACACTGTCAGACCTCGTTCTGAGGGCCATGAAACAAGCAGGGATTGGGTGACATCGAAGGGGATTGAGGTAATTTGCTTATAATGTCTTGGGATCCATCCTACTATAGCTCTGCAAAATGGGCCAGGTACAACACCTTCAGCACTTGACTCTCACTGTTAGTGATGGTGAGCAGTCACAGGCTTCTCAGGAAGACTAGTCTTGGGGTACACCAGACTCAGCTGACACAAGAGTGTGATAACATGATAGTCAATCCCAGTGCTGATCTTTGTAAAAAGAGATGCACTTTAATTTACAGTAGAACTCAACATTACACAATACACAAAAAGCATCAGGTGCTCACAGTTTCTGGAGCAGGACAACTGTCTTCCAGCAAGGATGCCCTATTTCTCCCCTTCCATGTCCCTTAGTCCAAGATATCTCAGTTTAGGTTTTAGCATAGGTGTAGCACTCACTCTCTTTGGTCTGGTAGGCACAAGCATGTACTCAGTCTCTCAGTGTTTATCTCACCAGCAGTTTGGATCCACAGTAGGCCTGTCGCTGAACTCCCACTTTTCAGTCCTGGTCCTATCGCAGTGGTAGAAGATGTGATGGCTGTAGTTACGTCAAGTGGCTGCATCACTCCTTCTGAGCAGACGCTATCCATGCAGCAGGGTCCAGAGGCAGTGGCATGTGTGTGCCTATCTTAAAACAGATGCCCTCTAATGGCTACATATCATTGGTGGCAGATGGGCCTGCAGGTCAAGGCAGGGCTTCCCTCCTTCTAGACAGTTGAGTAATCAACTCATTGGCTTGATCCTCCCTGGGTCTAGGTGATGATGCATGCTTCTGGTAGCACATTCAGAGACAACAGCTAAGTCACTTCAAAGTATTTCAGTGCAGCAGTGGCCTGGTCTGATTGGGCACACTTCCTGTCAGCATCTTAGCACCAGAACAGTTCCTCAGGCACACAATGGCAAGTGCCTCCCAGTAGTAGCTTCACTTCTTGTGAGGTTGTCTACTTGGCCACATGATGGACATGTGCGACGGGGCTAGCCACAGAAAAGGACTGTTCAGGCACATTTGTGGCAAATGCCATGGGCTTACACAGGTCTCTTACTCATTGGTGTAGACCATCCAAGGACGCTTAGAGCAAGTTTCATGACTGTGACAGGAAAATCAATTCAGGCGCACTTGGCAAGCGCCACTATTTAGCAATAGTATATTTTTGGGGTAAGTGTCACAGTTGCAACAGCAGGGTAAATGGGGCTATCTGCCCAGGCATACTTTAATAAGGCTGCAAACTCTAGGTGATAGTGACTGACTCTGTGCTTGGAGAATTCCAGTCATGCTTCCACAACTCTCTGTCAAATGTATCAACAGCACTAGGATCAACTGATCTTGCCCCACACCAGAAATCCGCTCCTCATGAATGGTTACCTTTTTTCTTACCTCTTCTTTCAGATAGGACCATCCAGGCGATACAGGACAAGTAGCAGCTCTGCTTTCAGGTCAGACTCTAGGTGATGTCCGCTCATATATAAAGAGAGGGCTGTTAGCCAGACTCAAGCTCTGGTCACGCAGTAGTCCTTTGGGTATTCTACAAAGAACATCATCCTTGGTCGAAAAGAACTAGGAACTGGAACCACAAGTATGTCAACAGCTCTTACTCCTATACATATACAGCAGACAGGGGATGCGTTTTCTGTGGGCCCTATAAAATGGGTTTGGGTGAGTTCTTTATCATGTGGACTTCTGGGGCGTCTCCCAGGCTCAGCGTTTGTCTAGAGTGATGCTCTTCACAGCAGGGTTGTCTCCAGGTTGGAGTGCCCACAACACAGCAGGAGCATTCTGCTCCTGGCTATCACAGCCACATCAGACAATGATCTGGGAGAGAGACAAAAGGCTGATCCCAGTTTTAAAGGACTCTTCACACAGACAACAGGAACTGCGGGCCCACCCTTCACCCATACTATCCATCAAATGGCAGTAATTTGGGAGACTAATCAACAGCTCTCGCAGCAAAAGGACCACATTGAATTTCTAAACTTAGAAATTACAGCAACACACTTGCATTGTCTTGAATAGTAATTCCAACCCCATAGTGTGACCATGAACAGGCCAGGGGCTTTCACAATTGAGGTCAGAGGCCTCCTTCATTCTGGTTCACTCAGACATGCACAATGAGTGTAACACGCAGACCAGACAAATACATAAATGCATACATAATCCTGAGATATTGACTCAGTAACCTTGGTTCCCCGGCTGTGGCAAAACTTCACACATGTGGACCAGCAGGCCACCTCTCCTGTTAAACAAAAAGTTCTGGTCACACTAGGATCAATAAATACACAGTATTCTGCCACCATTGTGATACACGCTTGAACCGATGAGAGGGAAAGTAGTCCTCTGTCACTAGAGAAAGCACACTTGGTGCACCACACCAGATCCAGAACTGATTTAGCACATGACTCATATCAAGGGACAGACCTTCGAACACGCACTAGATTAGCATGAGTCTAGGGCCAAAAATCCAAATGCCAGGAAACCAGATACTCACAGTTGGGCACTTGGGAAAGGGACATCATTCAGGGGTCATTCCTGTCCCAACAAGCTCTCTGTGTAAGGAAGAATGATTCAAAAGAAAAGTTAAAAGGGAAATTGGTTAAGGGAAAAACTGAACTTTGGGAAGAAAAGAAGATTATGGGCCATATGTAGATAGCCAAATACCGGTCGGTAACGGGCGAAAATCTGTAATTTTCCCGTTACCGACCGGTATTTAGCCCTTTCTAATGTAGGAGGCAGGCTTTAAGGATTCGGTAAATTACCGAATCCTTATATCCTATGTAGGGAGCAATCAAGTGAGTGCATTTGTGGTTTAAGGATTCGTTATATACCACCAACTACAAGTTGATGGTAAATACCGAATACCTTTTCAAAAGCAATTTTGTGCTTTTTTTAAAGTGCCATGTGGCAGACATACATGCCCTTAGGGCATGTATGTGCGCCACATGTGCACACATGCACGATTCAGGGGTGCAACAGGGTGTCAATGTGACACCCTGCCACCCTTGAATATGCTCCCCCTAGTACCGATTCGGTATTTACCGAATCGGTAATAGTTAATGGCTTCCCATTAATTCCTATGGGCCTCCAGGCCCATAGGAATGAATGGGAAGGTATGCCTTATTACCGATTCGGTAAATACCGAATCGGTAATAACGAATATTACCGAATCAGTACAATTTACCGATTTTTTACCTACATTCTATTTACCGATTCTTAAATACCGAATCGGTAAAATTCGGTATTTAGGAATCGGTAAATAGAAATTACCTACATATGGCCCTTAGTAACCAGAGAGCGAAGCAGTAAGGGGAAGCTGTCACAAAGGACCTGGTTATTGGGGCACCGCTGCGGCCTCAATTACACAGGTCCTAGAAGGAGGGAGGGGCTTGAGAGGTGGTGGGCAAGGTCGGCCGTGGCAGGAAGCAAAAGGGGTATACGGCGGGAAAAATGGTGGGAAAGGGATAAAGGCGGCAAAACAACAGAATTTAGAACAGGAGAAACAAAGGCAGTACAAAACTAAACAAGATGGACAAAATTAAATAAAGATGATTTAAACAAAGTTCAGCACAATAATGAGTAAACTATTCAGTAACCAGGGAGGCAGCGAAGCAACAAGGGGGGAGCTACCACGAAGCTCAAGCTCAGAAATGGTAGAAACCGGGGTCCGAAACCCATATGGGAGAGCACCTGAAAAAGAAACCCCCAAAAGCAATTGACTCTCACCAGCGCCACCAAAAAGAGCTCAATGTGAGGAAGGAGGGAAGCCAGGAACCAGAAGGATAAAGAGGGCAGATGCTATAACATCAACAGCACACAAAAAGCATATCTGTAAATACTTTTAAAAACACACAAAATGGAATTGCCTGTGGATTGTGGCATTGGCTAAGAAGATGAAGAAGACCAGGCTGCCTAGGAGAGATGAGGCTTCCCTAACAGTTAGAAATACATTTTTTCAGGCAAATGATGGCGATCTGTTGAGGTATGGCATCAGGAGTGTTCCTGGACTACTTTTATCGCTGGAGCTCTGATGACCTTAAACCATACCATGTGGAAAAAGTCTCCATCGGCCCTCATACAGCGATGACTGGCAGGGTTGTGGAGTGTGTCAATTCTCCATAAGTGTTGTTAATTATGACATGTATCAATATTTCAATTGAATCAGGCATTAGCAATAGGGAATGACTATCTCTTGTGGAGCCATCCTGGCATCTCTCCAATCACTAAAGAAACAATTGATGGGCGGAATGCTGTGAAATGCAAACATTCACCCCCAGTCACAAGGATCTGGGTTAAATCCATCATTCTTTTGCTCACCACACCACCCGAGTTAGGACCCAGCCATAAGCAAATCAGTCTTGACCCTGTTCCTTGTGGGAACAGTCCAGCCCGAACTGCAAAGCCAGGTCCTCCCTGGACCGGAAACAAGCATCCTGGGACTGGTTTCAGGGCATCACCCTTCATCAGCCAGGCTAGCTTGAATCCAGTGGTGTGGTGAGCAAGGGACCCACATCTGGACATAGCCTTCCCATTTAGGGCGACATATGCAAAAGAAAACAATTGATGGACGGAATGCTGGACAATGCAAACATTCACCCCCAGTCACAAGGATCTGGGTTAAATCTATCATTCTTTTGCACACCAAACCACCCCAGTTTGGACCCAGCCATATGCAAATCAGTCTTGACCCTGTTCCTTGTGGGAACAGTCCAGCCCGAACTGCCAAGCCAGGTCCTCCCTGGACCGGAAACAAGCATCCTGGGACCGGTCCACTTATGACGTGGAAAATCATAATAGCTGCAAAAAAGGACTACGTGCAATAACGATTGTTCAGATTGCCCATCACAGGGACAAGGAATTAATTTTCTGGACCAATCTTTTGTCTTCGGGAAGGTAATCAACTGATGGAAAGTGTTAAACCGGAATCGTGTTAAGAGATATTTTTCATAATGGTTGGCACTGGTTAGTAAATATGGCTGGATTCCAAATGAGACTTGTACAGCGGCAAGATGGAGATTTGTGGGCTTTGAGATCTCTGATGTTAGGCGAAGCTCACGTAAATGAGATAAGCACGCGGTTTTCAAATTTTTGCGTGAAATATCCGCTGAAGACTCAGGGAGTATGAAAAGAGATTCCAGGTTTACATCTCTCAGAAATTTATGAACATACAGCAGCCACGAAATATTTTTCCAACCTTCTAAAGTGAGACAGTCAGAAATAAGCTGCCGAGTCAGTTTGCATTCTGGAGTAACCCAAAGACGATGCCATAAAAGAATTGGTTGGATTGCAATAAGATCCGAAATATAATCCTCCCCCAACTCCATGTGGCAACCGTAAATTGGTGAACTTTTGGGAGCGGCCAAAAGGTACCGCAAGAAAGCATTTTCAGTTTTTTGGATAGGTTCCGTATCGACGTAACCCCAGACCCCGGCCCCATACATTGCCACTGGACGGCACTTGGCCCTATAAATCTGGATCAACTCCCGGGAAGGGCGCTGGCCTAGTTTTTGCGCGAATGTGACCAAAGCTGTTGTAGTCCTGAGGAGCCCCAACTTTCTGGCCTGGAGGGTGGGACCCCAACTAGAGGTATTATCTATCAGAATACCTAAATAGGGGTATGCAGTTGCGGTCTCCAGGATGGTATTATTTATCTGGATACTGCCAGAATGTCTAAGGCGTTTCCCCAGATGCATGGCAAACGTTTTCCTTATGTTTACTTTTAAGTCAAGGGCTGCCATGAAGTCACAATATCTATCGAGGAGAAGTTGGAGTTGGCGTGGGGTCCTGGCCATGATCACTGCGTCATCCGCGTAAAGCAACGCGGGTATCGAACGGTGACCAATCGTTGGTAGATCCTGGCTTCCTGCCAACATCGCAGCTTCTAAGCCATTTGTATATAAATTGAAAAGAAACGGGGCCAGTACGCATCCCTGCCTGACACCCTTAAGTACTGGAAATGGTGCTGTGACTTCCCCCCCCAGACCGTACCGTACTTTCGCTGAGGCCCCTGAATAGAGATTCCGAATAAAGTTCACCAGAAGAGGATCTATCCCCATGGCCAGAAGGAGTTTCCATAGCTTACTATGGGAAACGCAATCGAAGGCCGCCGATAAGTCGACGTATGCTAAATGCAACCTCCCCTTTTTAGCCCCAACGTATTTACCTATCAGTAGGGAAAGGTTTAGTGCCTGCTCCACCGTCCCAAGTCCCTCTCGAAAGCCATACTGGAGGTCGGAAACCACTTGGTTGCTTTCAGCCCAATCCTGGAGTCTTTTAAGAAGTAGCCGACCCATCACCTTGCTGGTAGAATCCAGGAGGGAAATGGGTCGGTAACAGGCAGGACTATTACGGTCACCCTTCTTAAAAATAGGAAGAAGAATGGAGGTTGTCCAGGACTCTGGTGGGCCGATTTTAGTGGCTGCTTCGAAGACCCTAGTGAGAATTGGGGACCATAATTCTAAGTTGTTTTTTAATAGGTCCACAGGAACCCCATCAGGACCAGGGGCTTTGCCACATTTGGAGGCCTGCAACGCCATAAGTACCTCATCGTGGCCAAAATGAAGGTTAGAATTAGGGGGGGGAGGAGACCTACTGTAGTTTTGGGTAAACCGTGTCCCTACGCTATCTGCCCCTGTGTATTAGGGAGAGGGGAGACAAAATGTCATTGATTCTCACCTGCACCACAAAGCAAGCATAGAGCACTTTACCTAAGGACAGTAACCAAGGTCGGAAACCCATATGGGAGAGCACCTGAAAAAGCAATCCTCCAATCCAGTGAATCAAATGCCTTTTCAAAGTCTACATGCATGACTGCAGCAGGGTCACCAAAGCGCCAGCGGTGCTCCAAGGCAACAAGCACTCAGCAAATGTAATGGCCAGTGCTGCGGCGCAGAATGAAGCATTGATATGGGTAAATAAGAGGACAGCAGCAGTAGTAGGCAGCTTGCAAGGATCTTTGCAAAGATTTTTATTTCAGCATTGATAAGTGAGATCGGACGGTATGATGAACAAGCCTCCAGGGGCCGAGCTTGTTTATGGAGAACTAGAATGGTGACAAGGTCTAGTTGGGAGGAAAATGAGCCCTGTCCACAGCCTGTAGGGCGCCAACAGTGACAACCAACACTTCCACCATCAGGGCTTGATCAAGGGATGCTCTGTCTCCCGCCGTCAAAGTTGCCAGTAGGAGCTAAGCAATCAGAGGGTGAGTGTCCGCTAGTTTGGGGGGTGGCGATGATTGTAAAGGGAGCTGTAGTAGGAGGCAAACTTGGTCACAATGTCTGAGGAGGTGTTGAGGCCTTGTCCCATTGGGGTCCGAATCAGGGGAATTAGTCTAGAGGTGGCGTCAAGTGTTGCTAGCTAATAAAAGAGCTTCCTCAGTGTGTCGCCGACTCAAAGACATGCCGAACAGAGGCCATCCAACACTGCTTGGTCTCCTGTAGACACAGCTGGTAGAAAGAGGTCCTGTAAGCCTCCAATTGATGCAAGGAGTGGGCATCCCCAAGCTGTTGATACTAGTGCTCAAGAGACAAAAGTTCTGTTTTGTAGATGAGATGAGAAATACACTAAATGAGAGTGCAGGTCTGCCCAGGAAGGTACGCCTGAGCCCTACCCAATGGGACTGCCTTACTGGCCAGCCACAGGGTCCCCGTGGAGTCAACTGTTCCTGCGTTGAGGTCCAAGTATGTCTGAAGCTCTTGAGATAGGTGGTCAGTATACTGCGCGTACACCAAGCACTAAAGTGCCATAGAGGCCCACAACTCCCCCCATCCCCTCTCACTGGCTATAGTGCAGCATACAGGGGCTTGGTCGGAAATGCCACAGGGCAGGATATGTGTGGATCACTCATTGGGGATTTCTGTGGCCAGCAGGAAGAAATAATAAGTCCTGGACAGACTCATTGGCTGGACTGCAGAGAAGTGAGTGTGTTTGATAGCCCCCAGGTGCCTCAACCTCCAAGCATTGCAGGGGCCCAGTGATGTCACCAATTCGGCAGGCAGAGCGGAGGATTTTGAGTATCTCGTATTCGCCCCATTGCATCATGTTTATAGTCAAATACAGCATTAAAGTCACCGCCAATTATGGTAAGATTCGATGGGAGGTCCTGAAGGACATATTGGATGCAGCGTAAGGACACCCAAACTGTGGAATGTACAAACTAAGAAAGTTGGGATGCTTACCCTCAACCAGACATCCATCCCCTCGTCATCTGATACTAAGTGGGTGATAGAGAGGGGGAAGGATTTGTGGAGGAGGATGGGTACACCGCAAGAAACCCCACTGTGGCTTGCATGGGAAACCTGGTCATACCCAAAGTGGGTAAGAACAGTGCAGCGAATGCCGAGGAGTTGCATCTCCTGAAGAACAGCTCAGTGAGGGAATGACGATTAGCAAAGTGAAGCAAAGCATTACGTTTAATACGGTTGTTTAGACTGCTGACCGTCCAAGTCATGGTGGTAAAGAGCGCCATCGATCTATGGTGGCCAAATGGGGGCAGAAGTAGGTAGGATGGATGGATGGCGGAATAGGGTCCACTTTTTGGGCTGAGTGAGACCATGGATACGGAATATGTGGTGATATAGATTTAGTAGATGCGTGTACTGTGTATGTGAAAGAAACAATAAGATAACAAAACAGCAAAACTGTGTAGTCAACCTCCCATAAGACCCCCAACACCCTCCCACCCTACACTTCCACCCCAGAAGCGTCTGTCACCCAAATGTCCTCACAGAACCAAACAAAATCAGGGTGCAGAGAGGCTAACTTCCCTGACCCTCATCGTATAAGATAAACCGATTTCAAGCAGCTGGCCAAGCATACAGAAAGCAGAAGATAATAACGGAGCATCTACTAGTTTAGTTACAATAATGACCTGAGTTCGAAAGTGAGGACCCAAGCACAAAAGCTTCAGTCCAGGTCCATGGATTGAATATCCCCATGAGACCCCTCCCCCTTTGTGAATGTTGATACAAATATTTTTAAGACCATGGACCACTGTCTACTCTTAACAAATGAACGTAAATGTTTCATTTTTTTGTTTTTAAACACATCCTGCTTTTTCTTTAAGGAAAATAGGGTGTATTAAAAAAAAGAGATTGATTTATTAAAAACCAATCACATACATGGTGGTCTGCTGACCCCCGCAGGCCACCATCTCTGTGATGGATGCAATTCCTAATGGGTCGCAAACTACGAACAACCTCATTACTATTCGTGAGGTAGGTCTATTGCAACCTCATTTCCAATTTCTAGGTATTTGTACATTTGGCCTTGCGATTGCCTAATTGCAATTAGGATTTCAAATCCCTAAATTTTCTACATCTCGCCCCATTTTTATTAAAAGTAAGTTTTTAAAAAGGAACTCAGAAACACTCTTGCCCCTACACTGTTGGCAATGCTATTAGTGAAGTGGTAAGTCAAGAGTTTTTAGGTATGGCAGAAATGCTGAACTCGTATTGAAAGGTGTTCTCAAATGTGATAATGAAGAAAAAGGCGGCTCTGTAAAATAAAATGTTTTCCTAGGATCACACAATTTGAGACCAGTTTAGATTATTCTAGTTACTACCTTTTTATGATTTTTCTAAGACTGATATGTATATATATATTACCTACTGATGACAGTCAGTAGGTAGTTATAGTTAGGACCAACTTTTCCCATAGACAAAGCGTTTATTTTGCTAATAACTTTGGCACCGTTTGACGAATCTTCACGTAATTTTACTGAAAAAGCGGCCTACTTTGCCTAATTCCGCAAAGAAAGTTTTGGGATGATTTGTCAAGCGGGGCCAACAAAAAGTGGGGTGGTACCAAAACGATTTTTCTTCATGCCATGTCTATGGGGATCCAGCAATTTTAGACACAGCTACAGGCTGAACCTCTGAACGGATTTACACCCAATTTGGCAGAAAGCTGTCTCTTGGTCCAGAAAGTGCTCTTTTTGTAATTTGTTGTAAATCTGTTCTGTAGTTTTGGAGGAATTAAACAAATTAAACTTTATCGCCTAGACACCCCAGGGTATTAGTCGCGCTTTATAAATTCCTCATCATCATCATCATTATATATCAGGACTCAGATCCTACGCTTATGTGAGGGTAACCGCTGATCCAATTATATACTATTTATGTTAAAACAAAAACTACAAATTCACTGAAAAAAACAAAGGTTACAGAGGCTCTATTGTTAGGTTCACGTTTTGCCAGCAAAAAAAACTAGAAATTCAGCAGATATTGTTATACTTATCTAAAGGAACTATAACTTGTGCCATTAAGTAACTTTCGTCCACAAGTTTTATTCCTTAACATAAGTATAATCATAACTGCAGAATTTCCATGGTTTTGTGTGGGTAAAATGTGAATCTAACTAGAATGTCCTGTAACCTTTGGTCTTTTCAGGGAATCAGTATATATCAGGGGTGGCTCCTCCACTTGGGCGTTGGAGCGTCACCCCACTGATTTCTCGCAGTGCGAGAAGAAGAAACATAACATGGTATAAATAACATTTTAGGTTTCTGCTTCTCACACTGCAAGAAAGCAGAAGAAGGGTATGCCAGGTTGGTCGGGGAGGAGTGGGAACCCAATGTTATGGGCGCTGACTGTTTGGTCAGCCCCAGGGCCGACCAAACCAGTCATGGGCACTCTCCCGTTTTCTCCATGTAGGCTGCTTGCAGCCTGCATGAAGAAAACGTCCTCCCCATAGACGCCTGTACGAACGGCGTCATAGCCAATCACAACGCTGCCATTGCAGCATTGTGATTGGCTTAGGGGTGGAGAGGGAGGCTGCCTGCTTCTGCTTCCTGTGAGTAGAGAGAGAGAGGGAGCGCTAGTGTCGATGATGGTCATACGTGTGCCTAGGGATATGGCGTTCTCTTTACAGCCTGCGGCCCATGCTTTGGGATACCGGCTCTCAGTACAGGTTTGGTTGCAGGGGCGTTCATGGGGCTAAGCCCGGTCACTAGTGGACATCTGATCCACAGCACTAGAGACCCGATGCAGAACTGTTAAAAGGAAGAGCCCTGAGTTCCGTCTTCGGACCTCTCCTTGCTCGTCATTGGTGTGAGGTGTAAGCCCTGGATGTGTGAGAGGCCAGGCCGCTGATCTGTGGCTTCAGACAGGGCAACAAATGTCCTTCTTTTAAATGTGTTTTGAAAAACAGACAGCTTGGTTCTAGAATGAATTCCTGAGGGGAGATGCTAGAAAGCGAGGCATCCTCAGTCAGACTATCAGTAGCCGTATACAGCACCTACAATCTTAGGGGCTTCATATATACAGGGGAAACCCCAAGATGATTATCTCTTGTCACATTCCTCAGGTGGCCATGGTGTAGCAGACAGAGAGAGGCTACTTCTCATAAGTGCCGTTGCTGAGGACCAGGCCCACACGCAATGCAGGGATGAAGTTATTCATTGAGCTTAAGGGTACATGTCTGACTGATAACATAATTGACTCAGAACTTGTACTGGCTCAAGTCGGAGGACACTCTATGTTTGGCCTCCGTCTTCGGGAAAGGGGGACGAGTGACTGATGACATAAGGACTTTTTCCTGACATGACTGAACCTGGTGTGAAGCACACCTCCTCTCCCGACAGAGCAGAGGCAGCGGCCAATGGGTTCAGAGTTTACCCATGATGCTGCGATAGCAGTGAAGACTAATGCACTAGAGAGCTGCGTGGAACTGGTGTGCACAAGCACAGTATTTTTTTGGGGTGGGGGGAGATCTGTCATTTATGCTTCTGAACCGATGTCAACTAAATATGCAGCACTGGGCTCCTGCACTATTAACATCTGTTATTTACTATGCAAAGACCATGGATGCATGAAATATGCAGAATTAACAAAATCATTAAATTGTCGTTTCTGCCTTTTTGGGCCTGCTCCACGCTAGTCAAGGCTGTATATGTTTTATGACACTTTTGTAGATATTGTGGCATTTTGCAATGTTGTCATTGATATTGTGGCAATGTATGTGCTTGCTCATGGTAGATTGTCTGTGATGTGGCGTCAAAGGCAAGGTGTGGGGTGTCCAGGCTTTCCTGCACCAAAGTAGTAGTTTACATGCCTGTGTTTATGCCCAGACAAGTGGAGTCAGCCTGAATAGAACTGCCAAATTCAGGTACTTCTGCACCTTCCAAATGCAAGCAATCAGTACTAACCATTTGTCAGGACACAAACAATGGGCCTGGTAACAAATGGCAGGCCATATGGCCTCGCCCTCAGGCTGTAGTATGCTCTGCTGTAGAACAAACAATATAAATGTAGTGCAGAGACAACCCTTGTGCAGGTAAGATAACAAACTCTTGCTTAACACACTAAACATTTTTAATTCAATGACATATGTAGCACTTTTTATGTGTTTATTTTGTTTGGGGTCAAGAATGGCCATGGGGAGGGAGGCCTTGTGCGCCCCCTTCTCCACATATATATATATAAATAAGTCCCCGGAACCTAACCCACCCAGGGGCTACAGTGTAAACATGCGCGGCAGACCGTGCTTGTCTTTTTTAAATGTTCACTGCAAATTCACAGCTCTGTTGCATTTTTGGTGCAAAATTTTGTAAAAAGTGCTTTTTGGCCCTGTCAGGTTCCCACTGGGACCACATAACCAGAGGTAAGTGGTCATAGTATTTCTTTCCTGTCCCCTTTTCTTTTTTTAAAATGTTTCTTCTGGGACTCGGCTGAAACAGAGTCCCAAGATGGCTGCCATCACTTGGTTGAAGTGTCGACAGCCAATCAGATATTAGCACGAAATCGGGAGGGTTCGTGCAGCCTCTGCGCTTCTAGGTAATCAAATTTGAATATCTATAAAAATCTCAAAAACTACTGAACGGATTTACAACAATTCACAAAACAGCCACCCTTCAAACAAATCTGTTGTAATTTGGTGTAATTCCGTTTAGCGGTTTCGGCTGTAGTCGTGTCTAAAATTCTTATGGGAATTAACATGGGAAACACATGTTTTTTTAAGCTCCCCTTTTCTCAACCACCGCTTGATGGATCGTCCCAAAACATTTCATGAACAACAAGAATCACTGGGGAACTTTTTTGTTGAAAACGTTTGTGAAGATTTGTCAACCGGCACCATAAATATAGGCAAGTCAAAAATGCTTTTCCTACGAATAGAAACATGGTCCTTCCTAACAAACAAATTACTTACCTTCGTAAACACATTATCTGGTAGAAACCGTATCCAGCTGCAGATTCCTTACCTTTGAATTTCCCAGGATTCAGGCTGGATCCGGAAGCTTTTTGTCTGGGCAGTACCCCAGTCGGTGGGTGGCTCCATTTGGTTTCCCGTGGCATCTGCGCCATCGTTGGCTCCTGATGTGACGTTGCGGTCACCTATAGAGGCACCTGCTAGGTGCGCATACGTCAGTTACTTTTCATTACTTTCTACACCAGAAGTGTAGTGCTATGAAGTGAACCGACTATTGTGAGTCCAAACTAGGGCCCTGAAAAGGGAGCAACCCTAGTCCTATACATATGCCCACATAGCGGGGAGGCATGGGTGGGTCTGTAAGGAATTTGCAGCTAGATATTGTCTCTCCTAGCTAATTTATTACCGAAGGTAAGTAACTTGTCCATCTTATAGAGACATCTAGCCGCAAATTCCTTACTTTAGAATAGATACACAAGCAATATCATCCCCGGAAGAGGGACTGGGGACAAGTTTAGACCATGAAGTCCTGCAGGCTAGAGCGGCCAAAGAGGCTGTCCCGTCAGACTTGACTGTCAAGGCAGTAGTGCTTGGTAAACATGTGCAGAGATGCCCACGTTGCTGCCAAACAAATGTCGAGGTCTGGAATTCTACATTGGAAGGCCGTGGTAGCAGCCTTAACTCTGGTGGAATGAGCCCTTAAGCATTCAGGGGGCTGCTTTTTGGCCAGAGCGTAGCAAATTTTAATGCAGAGGACAACCCATCATAAGATATTCCTCCTCTGCACTGCACAACCTTTCTTTGATCCAATGTACCCCATAAAGAGTTGGTCGTCCACCCAGAACTCCTTTGTGTGGTCAAGGTAGAACAACGCAACGCTCTTTTTGGGACCAGGCTTGTTCATCTGATAGAGCAGCAGACTCTTACCTATGAATAGATACCCAAGCCATAGCATTCAGGTGGTGGGCTGCGGACAGACTGACTGAACTAAAAAGTCCTGCAGGACCAAAGGGTAGAAATGCCTGTGCCAGTGGACCTGGTTGTCCAGGCAGCAGTGTTTGGCAAATGTAAGCAGGGACGCCCAAGTTCCTGCCTGGCAGATGTCTAAGACTGGAACACCACGAGCCAACGACTCAACGCAAAATGGTTAGTTTCTGAACTGCCTTGCCTTTTTTTGCTCCTACATAGTCCACGAAGAGTTGGTCGTCTACCCGGAACTCTTATTTGTGGTCAAGGTAGAGCAACAACGCTCTTTTTGGGTCCAGACAGTGGAGTTGTTCCTCCTCTTTAGAGGGATGTGGAGGATCATAAAAGGCGGGCAAGGTGACAGATTGTCCCAAATGGAATGGGGTCACAACCTAAGGTAGGAAAGAGGCCCAAGTAAGAAGCACCACTTTGTTTGCAAATAGCATAAAATAGGGAGGCTTGGATGATAAAGCTTGTAGCTCACTCACCTTCCAGGCAGATATTATCGACACCAGAAAGGCTATCTTGATGGTAAGCAGTCAGAGGGGAGAATTGTGTAACAGCTTAAAGGGAGCACACAAAAGGTAAGTGAGAACCAGGTTCAGATTCCACTGAGGCATTATGAAGGGCAAAGGGGGAAATATTTGTACAAGCCCTCTCAGGAATTTATTTACAATAGGGGACTTAAATAAAGAGGGTTGGTTAGGTGCCGCAGGAAAGCGTACAGAACAGAAAGGTATGCCTTGAGAGTGCCCAGAGCAGAGCCCTGCTGGGCAAGAGTTAAGAATAAAGAGTAGAATATCAGAAAGAGAAGCGGAAAGGGGGTCAATACAATTTTCTGTATGATATTTTAGAAATTGTTGCCAACGGCAGGGCATACCATTGTGGTGGAGGGACACACGGCCGCCAGAATAACTTTTCAAACTTCGGGAGGAAGGTCAAAAGCTATCAACTGTTGCCGAGATTTGACAGGTTCGGGTAGGGAACCCTACCCTGCTGCTGTGACAGAAGATCCTCCCGAAGTGGCAGCCTGATCAGAGGAATCAATGCTCATTTTCAGAAGCTTGGGATACCAAACTCTCTGTGCCCAGTCAGCAGCCACAAGAATGTATTGGGCCCGATAGTTCCTGATCTTCTAAAGAACTCTAGGCAGGTGTGGTATGGGCAGGAAGGCGTAGATAAAGCCTGAACTCCACTCGTGATGAAAAGCCTTGCCGTACTAAAGCTGCTTTGGAAACTCCAACGCGCAATACTGCTGACATTACATGGTCTCTTCAGAGATAGACAGATCTAACCAAGGCTTTCCCCACTGCTGAAAGAGACTTTACGCCACCTCTGGCTAGAGACACCATTCGTGATCCGCTAGGCATCAAAGGCTGAGTTTGTCTGCCCTGGAAGCCAGAGGAGCTGCCAGGTGTTGAACAACTAGGGTATTGCTCTGCTGTTGCAGCCATAGCCAGCGACGCAGGGCCTGTAGACAAAGGGTCCCACCCCGTCCTACTTGTTGCAGTACTACATGGCGGTGGAGTCGTCTGTGAACACTTGCCCTAACTTACCCTTCACAGAGGGAAGAAATGCTTTCAATACTAGTCGAATCGCCAGGAGCTTCAACAAGTTGATGTGGAGTCCTGATTCCGCCAGAGACCAGAGTCCTCTCATCTCCACCTCTCCAAAATTGCCGCCCCATCCCAGGAGTGACACATCTGTCACTACTGTGAGATCTGGTTGGGGTAGAGAGAGGTGTCTGCCTCTGGACCAATCGCAGGTCGTAGCCCACTACTGCAGGTCCTTTGCAGGTCCTTTTGAGATCTGGACGACATCGGAGAAATTCCCCTGATGCTGTGCCTACTGGAACTTCAGGTCACACTGCAGAACCCGCATACGCCATCTGGCATAATTTACCAACAGAAAGCAGTAGGCCATGAGGCCCAGCAGCCTCAGAGTCACTCATTTCGAAATCCAGGATAGAGGCTGAAACATCAGTGTCATAACCTGAATATCCTGGATTCGCTACTCGGGAGCATAAGTCAGAAATTGCAATGTGTCCCGAACAGCTCCAATGAAAGGGAGCATCTGAGAAAGAGCGAGGTTCACAGTGGTGTGGAGGTGGGAAACATCAGTCTGGGGTGTGGACACCTTCAACAGCCAG
Source organism: Triturus cristatus (assembly GCF_964204655.1). Taxonomy (NCBI): domain Eukaryota; kingdom Metazoa; phylum Chordata; class Amphibia; order Caudata; family Salamandridae; genus Triturus; species Triturus cristatus. Next base: position 540,139,855 of record NC_140584.1, on the reverse strand, counting down.
TTGTCTAGGTAGGGGAATACTGAAACTTCTAACATGCGCAGATGAGCTGAAACCACCGCCATCACCTTAGTGAACATCTGAGGGGCGCTGGTAAGGCCAAAGGCTAGCACAGTGAACTGAAAGTGCTTGTGGTCTACCTTTAACCTTAGGTACTGCCTGCGGGCAGGAAGGATGGGGATGTGAAAATACCTATCCTGCAAGTCCAACTCTACCAGCCAGTCTCCTTGGTCTTGGGCAGATAAGACCTGAGCCTACATGAGTATCTTGAATTTCTCCCGTTTGAATTGACGGTTAGGAGGTCTAGAATAGGACGAAGACCTTTGTTCTTTTTGGGTATCAGAAAGTAACGGGAATAACAACCACTGCCTACTTCTGATATTAGAACCCTTTCTAGAGTCCCCGTGGCCAGGAGACCTGTAACTTCCTCTCAGAGCAAAATAAGATGATTTTCCGCCAGCTGTTCTTGAGATGTCAGTTCAGGGGAGGGAAAGACTGGAAAGGGAGGGAATAACCCCTCTGAATGATCTGCAAGACCATTTCCTCCTATGTAATGGACTGCCAGGGGAGGAGATGATGCTGGATTTTCCCTCCCTCTGGACACCCATGGTCTTGCAAAACCAAACTAGGAGGACTTAGAACCTGCAGCTGCTGGGTGGGTTGTTGGTGGATGCCTTCTGGCTACCATTCCCACGAGTTCGGAATGCACCATGTCCATGTCCTCACACAACTTGGGAAGTCTGTGCAGGCTGGTGTAAGGCTGACGCAGTTGAAAGCCCCTTCCATTGCCATGAAAGGGGTGAAAGGCAGACTGGGGGCGAGGTGTTACTGGGAGGTCCAAGGACTTGACTGTAACCTGAGAGTCCTTGAAGCGCTCCGGTTCCAAATTTGCCTTCTCTCCGAAGCGATGAGTCCCATCGAAGGGCATGTCCATGAGGTTGGCCTGGACATCCCCCAAAAAGCCAGATGTACTCAGCCAGGCGCGGCATCCAAAGGCCACCGTCGACAAAACCTCTCTGCCCAGCGAGTCAGTTGTATTAAGACCACACCTAATGGTGAACTTTGCTGCATCCCTCCCATCTCTCACGGCTTAGGAGAGAACGCCCCGGGTCTCCTCCAGGACCTGTGACAGCAACCGGGACCTGTAGCATGCAAACGGGACCTGTGGCATGCAACGTTTCCCATAAGGAATACGAGAAACAGCCCAAAAGGCATGCAGTGTTCACCGTCTGCAATGCTAGGCTGGTGGAAGAAAACATCTCCTTCCCAAGTGCATCCATCTTCTTGGTCTCCCTGTCCTGGGGACTGGAAGGGCATGCACCATGGGATGTCGAGGCTTGAACTACCAAGCTCTCATAGGTAGGATGTTGGCTGAGGACACTTGGATCATCGGGGCAGGGCAAAAGTGGGGTTTATTGTCCTGTTCACAGAGACCCTGTGCTAGGCTTGGACCAAGTGCCTAGAAGGACATCCGGCAGTGCTTTATTGAAGGGCAAAAGTGGTTTGGATAAGGAAGCCCCAGGCTGAAGCACTTAAGTCAAGAGGTTAGTTTTGACCTGCACCGAGGTCAGCTCCAGGTCAAGGAGCTCCACTGCCCACTTCCCTACCATAGCAGAGGGATGCTCCCTCCTCCGTAGCCACAGTAGGTTGAGAGAATACCAGCATCTGGACAGGTGTCCAGTCCACTGGCTTCCGCAAGCGTCTCATAGCAGTCCAATTCCTCACCAGGAGTGTCTACATGATGTTCTATAGGGTCCAGTTACCCCTCCAATTCTTCTCCCATGCCTGTAGCCTCCTCAAAATGTTAATTGTCATCAATCAATGCCGTTCTGACTCAGAGTCGTTGGGAATCAGAATGGGGCTGACGCAGCAGTGCCGGAAGCATTAACTTCTGGACCAATGCGGGAGAAGGTCGCGTTGGCACAACCGGCGTCTATCTGGATCCGCGATCGGATCTGTGAGGCCCTACCGGGTCCCGGTGGGAGCTGTCGGAGCACAACCTGATGGGGACTCTTCCAACCCTGAGGGTCTGGAGGCGCACCAAGGGGTCGGCCCGCTAAAATATTCAGAGCATGGCCTCGTAAAAGTCTTATTTGAGCTGAGGTTGCTCCAACTGCTGGAAACGAGAGAGGTGTGAAGTCGGAGCTGGCAACAGCTCAGCAGAACCGTGCCTGGAACATCGATGTTCCTCACCCGTCAATCCTCAACGGACGAGGTGAAGTCGAAGTCTCTCTAGACTTCATCCTCTTGTGCTTCTTTCACGAGTGTCCTGAGGACTTCAAGTGCGAAGAAGACGACTTGGGGCTCCTGGAGCGATCTTGTAACCTTTACTTCCTCAATCAGGACCAAGATCTCCTAAGAGTAGTGCTAGATGGCAACAACTGTCGGGCTACAAGTAGCTTTAGGGACTGCTCCCTCAAAGCCTTCAGCGCCTGGCCCACCAGTCTGAGCAGAACTTCGAGTCATGGTCACCCTTAAGACACTACAAGGTGAAGGTCGGTAACCAACATGGCGTAGTGGCAGGCACCACACGGCTTAAACCCTACCTTTCTAGAGGTCATCCCTCGATACAAAAGAAAATTATCTTCAACATCACATTAAAAAAATTCTGCTGGGAAAATGCCCATCTTGAGGGTGGTGTTGATGGTGTGACGTAGTTTGGTGCGATGGCGGCAGTGGCTCTCTGGTAGATGTGCGGTGGGCAGGGGTCTGTGGGGGCCCCCCGAGTGGACATTTGTCATGGTTGAGGTGGTTTCTTTGGTTTTGACCGGAGTCCAGGAGGAGATGGTGGGCTGACTCTCTCCCCAGCAGCTCCACCGTACTTGCCTCGTGGCTGAATCCCTTCGCCTCTACCTGGCAGGTGTTCGAGGCCGCTATCGTCTGCCCTGGTGCTGTGCCCGCTCCTGCCTGGTCCGCTACCTTTCTGCCAAATATGGTGTAATTCCATTCAGCAGTTCGGGCTGTAGCCTTGTTTAAAATTTCCTATGGAAATTAACAGGAGGAAAACACATTTTGGGATCCCTGCTTTTTCTCAGCCCCCGCTTGATGGATCACCACAAAACTTTCAAGACAGGAGCTGAAGTGAGCATCGAAACTAGTTTTGAAAATTTTGCAAAGATTTGTCAAACAATGGCAAAATATTTAATATACATTTTTGGAGGGCAAGGGAGACCCTCAAACCCCCTACTTTTTTTAGGAAATAAATTAATTACCTCAAAACTCTCTTTATTAACCCTACGACTCTAAGAGTGCATTAGTCAGACCCCAGCTCAAGAAGCCCTCAGCAGACCCCACGGACCTCAAAAACTAAAGCTCCATCTATCTCCTTCCTTTTGCAGCAAAAGTCACCAAGAAGATCGCCAAAGCACAACTAAGGTTCACCGAAGACAACTCCGTCCTCCCAATCTGGATTCTGCAGCAACCACAGCACCGAGACCACCCTTCTTGCAGCCACAGATGACATCAGCAACCTCCTCCACCAAGGACACATCGGTGCCCTGATCCTACTCTACCTCTCAGCAGCCTTCAACACCGTCTCCCATCGCACACTCGCTGCCAGACTCCACCACGTCGGCATACAAGGAACCGCCCTCGACTGGATCTTCTCTTTCCTCACCGACAGAACCCAAAGAATCAGACTGCCACTATTCCTCTCCGAACCCACGGAAATCAACTGCGGAGTACCCCAGGGATCCTCGCTCAGTCCAACCCTCTTCAACTTCTACATGACCCCCCTCGCCGCCATCGTCAGACAGCACGGCCTCAGCATAGTGTCCTATGCCGACGACACCCAGCTCATCCTCCCCCTCACCAAGGACCCCACCACCACCAGACTCAACTTCCAGGAAGGAATGCAGGACGTCGCATCCTGGATGAGCAACAGCTGCCTAAAGCTGAACTCTCAGAAAACAGAAAACCTCATCCTATGAACCTCTCCGTCAGCATGGGACATCACCTGGTGGCTCACCACCCTCGGAAGCCCCCTACCCCTACCGACCACGCCCGTAACCTCGGCATCGTACCCGACTCCTCCCTCTCCATGAATAGACAGGTCAACGCCGTTGTCTCCACCTGCTTCAACACCCTCCGCATCCTCGGAAAGACCTTAAAATGGATCCCCCCAGAGGCAAGGAAGACTGCCACCCACGCACTCATAACCAGTAGATTGGACTACGGAAACGCCCTCTACATCGGCATCAACAAGTTTCTACTCCGCAAGCTTCAAATGATACAGACAACACCGGACCCCGGTACCTCAAAGAGAGAATCACCTTCCACGTACCCAAAAGCAACCTCCAATCCTTCAACCTCACCCTCACCGACACCCCTTGCATCCACAGAGCCAGGACAGGGGGAAAAGCCTTCTCCTACAGCGTTGCCAAGACCTGGAACGAACTTCCGATCGACATCAGACATGCTCCCTCGCTGAACACCTTCAGAAAGGCCCTCAAGACCTGGCTATTCGACTGAATGGAACTGCAGATTGATTACAGGTGTGGTCGCACTAACTCCCCAGTGCGGGTATCAGACACTGGGGAGACTCCTAAAGGCTTCTCTGGTGCAAAGCATCAGAGGGAGTCCTTAAATATATTTTAAACTCTGGATGCTTGAAAAGAGCTTCCCGAGCAGTCAGTCTCTTTTTTTTGTGTGATGACGATCAGCGCGCAGACGTCATTACACTAAAGTGAAAGCAAAACAAGCCCTTTTACTTTCATTAAATCAGTGCTCGGCGGGTACATCTCAGCCCCTCTCTGAGCAGTGAATGGGGTGGAAAGAGGTATTGTTGGAAAGGGGAGAATCTCCCCTTTCCAATAATATCGCTCCCCAGTGGGTCCCTGCTTGGGGATCACCATAGGAGAGGGATCCACACACTAGCACTAAGGATTTTGGGGGGAGGAGCCGCTTGGGCAAGGGCTTGTGCTCCTTCCACCTCCATAGCAGACCAGTCTTTTTGCATCCCTGGAGGGCAGATGGGGGAATTTACCCCAGACATGCCACCCAATGGGGGGAAGAAAGTCCACTAGGGTTGTTTTCTAGAATAATTACAGTTGGTGGGGCTGCACCCCACCGCGTAAGCAGAAAGCCCATTTTTAAATATAAAGGTGGGGGCTGCCCATCGTGGGCATAGCCACGCCCCCATCCTAATAAGAGAGATATACTTTCTGCCTCCAGAGAGGCGGAAGGGGGTAATTACCCCCGATATGACCACCTGTTGTAATCTGGAGCGTTTAGGACGTGCTGATGTCAGATTTAGAATAGTATGTGGTCATTTAGAATGTGGGGAGAGACGGAATTCATTCGGTGTGCTGGAAGCCCTGCTGTAATGTTGGTGCTGTTCATGCTGCATTCGTCTTCAAATAAACCTCTCTACAATCTCACCGCTGTGGAGTAATAGTATTTTAACACTGGTGACGAGCTGTTGTGACCTGATTGGGGACAGGTACCTTCCGCACCAACTCCCCTTCAAGATTATCGGACTATCGCCTTCATCTTGTGGCCAACAATCTTCGTGTCAAGAGTTCCTGACTCATCGTGGACTCTTCTCCTCGCACTGCCTGCTGTGTGGTTGTGAGTTATCCTAACTTTCACTGGACTTTGTGAAATGATTGGAATTAATTGACTCACCGTTAACCACCATCCCTCGAGCTCCGTCTCGCGCTCTTGCCGTTCTCTAATTCTAGTGTGCATGCTTCATTCGTCATTGCTGTCATTCTCCAGCGTTTCCTTTCGTCACTGGAACGCACGTACCCACGCTGCGTGCAGCCACTTTTGTTTTCTCGTTTGCACCGTACTGGATACCTTTCATCGGAAGATCGCAAAACTTACAATCCACATTACGGTGAGACTATTTTCTTTGATTTTCCGCAATTTACAGCGGGGACTTGTGTTTCTCTACTCACGCAAGCATTCGTCTTGTCAAGTTTAATCTTACATTGACTCAGCGGCGACTCCTGGTTTCTCTAGTCATACTCCCTCAAACATTGGCCACAGAAAGAAAAATTCCACAGTGACTTTACTCTTGTCAAAATTATTTTACAGCAGCCAGTTTTGTTTTAAGGGCTCATTGCTGTTTTTTTCCTTTAACATCAGTTACATCACGGTGGCTCTGCCATTGTATCTCAGCATTTCGATTATTCACTCGAACTTTAACCTTGTTAGTTATGGCTGACACATCTAGCATGTCACAACCACCACCTTTTTTATCTGAAGAGGGTGATCCAATTCTTCCCTGGAAAAGATGGAGGAATTTGTTTGACTCCTACATAGTAGCAATAGGAGGAGAGAAGTTCTCAGCAACTAGGAAGCAAGCAATTCTGCTACATAATTTAGGTGTAGAAGGAAGAAATGTTTATGATAGCATGGATCTTATACCTATGGGTGGTGGGGATGGTGAACCTGCTGATGTGTTTGAGATGTCCATGACCATGTTAGAGAGATACTTTGGTCCTCGAATTAACGTTGTGCTAGAGTGGCACAAGTTTTTTACCAGAACACAAGGTCCTATGGCACGGGTTAGAAGTTATGTGGCTTCTCTCAAGACCTTAGCTCGAACTTGCTAGTTTGGTGAACTCTCAGAGTCTCTTGTTAGAGATCAACTTGTGAGATGCACCAACAGCACTCGTGTCCCAGAGAAGCTCTTGTCGAAAAACTCATCCTTGTCTGAAGCAGTTGCTATCGTAGAAGGTATGGAGAACACTTCTACGTGGGTGAAGGAGATGAAAAGAGACCGAGAAGAGAAAAAAGAGGGGAAGGATGATGTCCATGCTTTAGTTGATAAATCTGGTCAAGAAAGTTGTGACAATGTTGCCAAAGTCTCCTCTGTTGAAAAACAAAAGCCCTTAGATAAAGATGTGCGGCCACGTTGCCCGACGAAAATGGTCTTTTCTAAGGGAGATTGTGAAAGTCGTTCTCCTAATGGCAATGGCTATAATGACAAAGCTTCTGGAGATAAATCTAAACCAAAGTGTTTTAGGTGTGGCAGTTTCTCACATTTTTCCAACTATCCTCATTGCTTTGCCAAAGACTCTATTTGCAACAAGTGTGGCATTAAAGGACATTATGCCAGAGTTTGTAGATCTTCCGTCAAGTCTTGCAATCCGGAGAAAGGAACTGAAACTGTGCGAACAATTATTCTCAATGTTAGGGATGAAGTTGACAATGGGAAGATTGTTATGCCTGAGTATGATATCTCGGTTGATGGGTATGGCTTTGTACTTTTGGCTGATTCTGGCTTACCTTTCACAATTATCGGCAATAAACAATGGGACGAGATTGTGGGGTTAGACAGTATATTGTTGTTGCCACCAGATATAAATCCAGTCAGTTATGGTGGTACAAAGATTAATGTTCTAGGATATGTAGTAGCCAATATCCATTTCAAGGGGAGACAGACAATAGGTAAGGTTTATATAGCTGAGAGAGGGGATAATCTCCTGGATGGAGACATCAACGCGATCTAGGCATTATGCTTAATGCTAGTGCACGCGATCCTCAGGACCAAGTTATGTTGGTGGATTTTGCAGGGAAGGGACAAGTCTCTGACTACTTTGACAAGTTTCCAGAAGTTTTCACGGATACTTTGGGATGTCTTAAAGGTTTTGAGCATAGAATTGTTCTCAAGGAGAGGACTGTGCCTTGTGTATACAAGGTCAGAAGAGTGCCCAATATGATTATGGCACCGCTAGAGTCGGAGCTCAAAAGACTTTTAAGTTCGGAATTATTGAGGAAATCGAGGGGTCAGAGTGGTTGGCTCCCATCGTTTTAGCTCCTAAGGATGGTGGTGCCAGCGTCAGGATGTGTGTGGACTTGAGAGGACTTAATGAGTGGATATGGGTGGATCGTCAACCTCTGCCAAACATTTCGGAGTCTCTTAGCATGCTCAAAGGGGAACAGGTTTTTAGTGTACTAGACTTGTCTTCTGCATACCATCAGGTCCTTCTTCACAAAGACTCTAGACATCTGATGTCTTTTGTTACACCTCTGGGAGCTTACCGCTTTCTAAGAATGCCCTTTGGGTTGGCGTCGGCATGTTTTCAGAGGGTGATGAAATTAGTCCTAAAGGGAGTGCTAAATATCATGTTCTTCCAGGATGATATCTTAGTATATGGAAAAAATGAGGATGAACACAATTCTACTCTGACATGTGTCTTGCAAAGGTTAAAGGACAGGGGACTCACCTTGAAGAAATAGAAATGTCGTTTAGGTTTAAGATCAGTCACTTACTTGGGTCATGTAATCTCGGGAGAAGGGATTCAACCCAAGTTGAAACTTGCGGAGAGCATTGTAAAAGCTCCTGCTCCCAAGGATAAAGATCAGGTCAGGTCATTTTTAGGATTAGCTGAGTTTTATTCAAAATTTGTGAAGGGATTTGCCAACGTGACTGAACCCATCAGGGCTTTGCTCAAGAAAGGTACACATTTCATGTGGTCGGATGAGTGTGAGAAAGCTTTTGTTGTAATCAAAACAGAAATTGGTAAGTTACCAACCTTGGGGCATTTTGATGTCAACCGTAAGACTGTCTTAACCACTGACGACAGTCTTAAGGGTTTGGGGGCAGTTCTCTCACAAATTGTAGACGGAGAAGAGAAGACGGTCGCTTTTGCCTCAAGGGCACTTAGAGATGCTGAGATGAATTACTCATGTGTGGAGAGAGAAGCTTTAAGTGTATTTTGGGCCATACAGCACTTTAAATTTTATCTGTGGGGTATTCCTTTTCTTGTCAAGACGGATCATCGAACATTGATTCAGATTTTTTCATGCCGTCAGAGTGAACAGGCTTAAGCGCTGGAGTGAGGGTCTTCAGGAATTTAATTTCCGTGTACAGTACATACCTGGGAATAATAACAGATCTGCTGACTGTCTCTCGCGGTTACCCGTTGATTGTGAACAGAAGGAGATTGATGTAGAGAGTGTTTGTTGGATGCCTGAGTCAACTTTGTCTGGTGAAGAATGGTTAGACGGGATAAAGAAAGACAAAACCCTTTCTTCTCTTAAGACGTGGACGAGTCAAGGTTGGCCTGATTATAAAACTTTGGATTAGGAAATGAAGTCGTATTGATCTGTAAGAGAGGAGTTATCATTTTATGGTGGAAATATTATGAGGGGTGACAGGATTATTCCTCCCCCTGAATTCAGGAATAGAATAATTAATATCGCCCATGAGGGACACTTGGGCAGAAGTCTTACCAAGGCATGAGTGAGAGAGAGATATTGGTGGCCCAGTATGGATCATATGACTGAGGATGTTGTCAAGGACTGTGTGTCATGTGCTGCCAGCGATAAATTTCGAATAACGAATGTTGCTCCTCTGTCTCCAGTAGAAATTCCTGATGCTGTGTGGACTAAACTGGGGTTGGACATTGCTGGTCCATTTGAACTTTTACCTTCTTGGGAACGTTTTGTCATTCTGTTGGTAGATTATACTTCAAAATGGGTAGCCACTAAATGCGTTTCTTCTGTGTGTACCAAAATGGTAATTGATTTTCTCAAGGATGTTTTTGCCATAGAGGGTGTGCCCACATTTTTGGTAACAGATAATGGGGTACAGTTCGTTTCCCATGAGATGTGTGAATTTCTCAAAGATCATAACATTACCCATCAAAAAACAGCCCTGTACTCACCACAAAGCAATGGTTTGACTGAGAGAATGTATCGGGTTGTCAAAAGTTGTGCTCAGCGTGCTCTTGAATGTAAGGTTTCTTTCAACAGTGTTCTGAGGGACACTTGGTGGGCGTATCGTATCACTCCGAATGCTGTCACCCATATCTCACCTTTTGAGGCCCTGAAAGGAAGGAAGGCTATCTCCAAATTAAACCCAGCTTGGTTGCCTGTTTGTATGGATGGTGGTATTTCTGTTGAGACTAGGCGCGCAAGAATTTCTGACTATCAGCAGAAATATAAATCCAGGTTTGATTCTAAAATGTGTGTGAAGCAAAAGAAATGGCATCTTGGTGACAAGGTTATGGTTAAGAATCCTAATCACACTTTGGAAGGCAGGTCTGCCTTCTTGGGTCTTTTTACCATAGTTGCCATAAGAAAGAATGTGGTGAAAGTTGACTCTGGTTCTACGTGGAGTATGTCCAGACTTGTGAGGTTTACAGGGAAGTCATTAAGTACTTCATCATCTTTTGGTCCCAACTCTCAGTTTTCAGAAATTAATATCAATTGTAGAAGTGCAAGAAATAAGAATCTACCTGTTAAGTTCAAAGATTATATTTTATCTTAATGTTGTGTTTAAAGTGGTGCAGGAAATAAGAATCTACCTGCCTTAAAAAAATATGTTTATTCTAATGCTGTGATTTTTTCTTGTTCATTCAACTTATTTCTATAGTCCTTCACAATATTGTCTGTAAGTGGGATTTTTGTATATTTCTCCTTTGTGGGTTTTTTTTTTTTTGTTCTCTCTTCTTCGTTGTTTTTAAGCATGTAATACATTTCTTCGTTCTCTTTTGGGAGGGGGATGTGTTGTAATCTGGAGCGTTTAGGACATGCTGATGTCAGATTTAGAATAGTATGTGGTCATTTAGAATGTGGGGAGAGACGGGATTCATTTGGTGTGCTGGAAGCCCTGCTGTAACGTTGGTGCTGTTCGTGCTGTTGCTCATTTGAAGCCACAGATTTCTTTTTTTTAAATATAGTGGTGGGGGATGCCCATCATCGTCAATGGCATGCCCCAATCCCAAGTAAATGGTGGAAGGGTTTTTTGACCCCCCCGGTCCCCGGGGCACATGCAGTAATTACCAGTGATCTGTCCCTGGGGGGGGGCAGGGGTGGGGCAGAAATCTCACTAGACTCCAGGGCGGGTTTTTTTTGTCTGTAGGGGTGGGACTGGCCAACCCAAATAAAACAAGCAACACTCTTTCTGTCCCCCCCTCCCTTCAATGTAAATGGGGCAACAGTTTTTCATGGTTTCAGGCAAAGTTTGAGGTTTGCATGGCATTGTAGGTAAAAGAAAACTCATGGTATCCACACAAGGCACACCACAGTGGACTCCCCTAGTTGTCTAGTTTTCAACAATGTGCAGGTTTGCTAGGTTTCCATAGGTGCCGGCTGAGCTAGGGCCCAAAATTCACAGCTACCCACTTAGAAAAAAACTGGTCAGTTTTGAGTGAAAAAATGTGATGTATTTATGTTGAGTTTTGGGCCATTTCCTGTTGCAAGTAGTAGGCCTTCCCACACAAGTGAGGTACCAATTTTAGCAGGCGACATGTGGGATCATAGAATAGTAGGATATTTGTTATTGTCAATTGGATTTCACTGTATTTGTGCCTTCCAATTGGAAGTCACTGTGTAAGAAAGAAGACATTTTGAAAAATACTCTCTAAATCAAATGCTAGTATGGGTGCCCACAAATTCAGAGATGGACAAATAACCACTGATCCTAAACTCCACATTTTGTGCCCATTTCAGAAATACCCAGGTTTCCTTGATACTCAAATTTTACTCTGCATATTTCACCATATGAATTGGTCTATACTCAGTAAACAATGAAAAATGAAAAACCTCAATATGGTGCAGCTCAGTTGTTGCCTCTAGGTACCTTGGGTTCTTGGACAACCTACAAACCCTATATATTCCCACAACCAGAAGAGCCTTGCGGACTCAATGGTATATTGCTCTTGCAAATCGGCCACTGTGACAAAATGTTACATGTGAAAGCGTTGTTACAAATGGTGAATTGTGTCATACTTATTTTCAGTATTTCTTTATTTCAACTGTTAGTTTCTTTGGGAAAACCTTGAGTGATCTACACATATGACCCCTTGCTAAATTTGGAATGTTGTCTACTTTTCCGAAATATTTAGCTTTCCTGGATCAGCCAGGGAGTTTCCACTAGAATCTGGAAGTAGGTTGAGAGCACAAAGAATAGGAAAATGGGTTACCTCTTTGAAAAATGCCACAGTTGTAAAAAAAAAATGTTTTTATTCAGCTCTGCGTGTTCCTGAAGGCTGGGAAGATTGTGATTTTATCACAGCAAACCATATGTTGATGCATTTTTAGTTTAAAAAAACCAGACACTTTTATCCAAAGCACTTTTTTCCTGTTTTCCCCAAAAACTCAAAATTTTGTATAGTCTGCCTCTTTTCGCCATCTCCACAGGGGAACACCACACACCCTGGACACTCTTACAATCCTTAGGATGTTGGAAAATAAAGACACACATTTGGTGTGGATACCTTATGTGGAAAAAAGATATGGAGTCCTAAGCACAAACTACCTCAAACAGCCAAAAAAGGGCAGAGCACTGGGGATTCGGGAGGGGGGTGGGGGGAAGCCCAGAGGTTAAAGGGTTAATTACCCTTACCACCCTATGCCCCCAGGGACGTTATAGTTTGGCTAACATTCCACTCATACAAAACCAGAGAAATTCAGCAGCTATAGTTACCTGAGCTAACTATAACTCACGCCCCCGCAATGCAATGCTTATGACCTCACATATTACATCTCTCCTGACATGGTCAGTGAGATTACTGAAGACATCTCAAATGACATCACTGATGACATCTGGAATTACATCTATAATGACATCAGCCAGAGAAACACTGATACACCCATAAAACAAGTCATACACCCACACAATCACTAACAAACTCATTCACATAAACCATACAAATACTCACACATCTCGTCACTCATCCATACAGCAAGTAACACATCAACTCATCCATAGAGCTACTAACGGAACCACTAACGGAAGTCATTAGCAGTGCAGTGCGAGGGTATAAGTTATAGATAGCTCAGGTAACTATAACTGCTAAATGTCTCTGATTTTGTACGAGGGAAATGTCAGCCTAACGTCCCTGTAACCTTTGTTTTTTTCAGTGAATTTCTAAGGTTTTTTTAAATTCTATTTCCTAACTATAATGTCCCTTTATAGGGAGTTTGTATAAAAACAATCTCTTAAACTGATTTCCCATGTTGGCAATGATGCCTGGCACCACAATGATATCATAGCGGAGATCACTGCATTAAATTGCAAAATGACAAAGCAAAAGCAGACATTCAATAGCCACCACCACATACAAAACTTATAACTGCAAAATAAATTATAACCAATACACTAAACACTTTACTAACCAAAAGATTCTATAATGGCATGTATAACTCCCTTAATGTCTATAACACAGAGTATAACTCTTTCAAAGGAATCTGTGACTGCATGCATCACTGTATCAGTAAGTTACTCATTCATTGTACAAGTATTTGAGTGGATCTGTGAAATGGTGCATCCGTCTATCAATGGTTCTATAACGAACTGGTGACTGTCTCAGAACATGTATGACTGTATGAATCAGTGTCTCAATGGGTCTGTGATTGGTTGCATGAGTCTCTCAGTCAATCTGTGAGTAGCTGCACGATTGCCTTTGTAAGTAAGTAAATGACTGTCTGACTGAATCTGAGAGTCGATACATGAGTGTCTAAGTGGGTTTCTGAGTGGGTGAGTGAGTGGTTACATGAGTGTCTGAGCGGGTCTGCGAGTGTGTACATGAGTCTCTCAGTGGGTCAATGACAGTGTGAGTGTCTTAGCGGTTCTGTGAGTGGGTACATTGGTCTCTGAGTGGGAATGTGAGTGGGTGCATAAGTCTCTGAGTGTAACAGTGACTGGGTGCATAAATCTCTGAGTGGGTTTGTGAGTGAGTGTGTGAGTGACTGTATGGTTGTGTGAGTGGGTGTATGAGTGGATCTATGAGTGTCTCAGTGGGTCTGTCAGTGGTTGTGTGAGTGTCTCCATGGATGGGTAAATATGTGAATATGTGAGTGGGTCTGTAAGTGGGTGTGTGAGTCTCTGAGCAGGTCTGTACATGTGTGCGTGACTGAGTGAGTCTGTAAGTGGGTGCATGAGTATCTGAGTGGGTCTGTGAGTGGGTTTAAGTGTATCTAAGTGGGTATTAGACTGTGCATAAGTCTATGAATGGGTCTCTAGGTAGGTGCATGAGTCTCTGAGTGGGTCTGTGCATGGGTGAGTCACTCTCCGAGTGAGTCTGTAAGTGGGTGCATGAGAACCTAAATGGGTATGTGAGTGGGTGCATAAGTATCTGAGTGGGTATGTGACCGGATGTATAAGCGTGTGAGTAGGTATGTGAATGGGTGTATAAGTGTCTGAGTGAGTTTGAGTTCATACATGAGTCTGTGACAGTGATCAGTGAGTGTGTACAAATAAATATATATTTTAAAAATATTTTCACCAATATTCGTGGTGACGTTGCAATATTCGCGATGTCCCCGCAATATCGTGAATGATTAAAATAAAATCAACTTTGGACAAAACTTCTGTCAATAACACCCCCATTTCTCAAACATGGGGTTAGAGTATCTCTACCCTGACCCTTATGTTACCTTTGACACAAATTTCCAGCCCCAGGAACAATTTCCCATCGATAAAATGATGGCCGGAACTTTCTGTTCAGGTTGCGTCCAGCCAATCAGAGCATTCCCGTTGGTGTGCGCATTAGCGATTTACCAATACATCGTCACGAAATAGCCGCTACCATCGCAAAATCGCTGCGAGATATCCACGACCAAAGAAATCACTATATTGTTTGATTTCAATTTCACAAAAACTACTGAACAGATTTCTACCAAATAACAAAAAGCACAATCTGCCTAACAACATCTACCTTTCTTCCAAATTTGGTGTAATTCCATTCAGCGGTTTGGGGTGTAGGTTCGACAACACATGTATATGGGAATTAACATTACAAACGCACCCTTATTTCGCACCCCTATTTCTCGGTCCCCACTGCATGGATCACACCCAAACTTTCCATGACACACAGAACCTGCTTTGACACTTTTTTGAGAAAATGTTATGAAGACTGGCTATAGGCAATTGGAAAAATGCTTTTCCTAGGGAAACTAGGTCTCTTTTCCTAGGGAAACTAGGTCCGAACTATAACTCCCTAATGGCGACCGCCAGTAGGTTACATACATATATATAAATGTATACATATATATATACACACTAATATACTAAAAAGGTTAAAGGGATGTTATAGTTGGGAAATAGAATTTAAAAAACATAGAAATTCACTGAAACGTTATAATTAGGCTTACATTTGGCTCATAAAAAAACAGAGAAATTCAGCAGTTAAAGTTAGCTGAGCTACCTATAACTTATGCACCTACAGCGCACTGCGTATGACATTACATATTACATCACTCATAACATGGTCAGTGACATCATTGATGACATCTCAGGTAACTAGAAGTGCTGAATTTCTCTGGTTTTGTATGAGTCAAATGTCAGCCTAACTATAACGTCTCTGGAACCTTTGTTTTTCAGTGAATTTCTAAGGTTTTTTAAAAATTCTATTTCCTAACTATAACGCTGCTGTAACCTTTGGTTCTTTCAGTGAATTTCTATGATTATTTAACTTGTAGTCGCGTTTGTGGAGTGGTGGAGAAAGGGGCGGGCCTCTGACTAGATCTCATGAATCCTGCTATGTCACACTTACTTGAGGTAACAGGAGAGTTTCTTGGTCCCTAAGGACTCTCAGCATCCACGAGGACTTCATCCTTCAACCAGTAGTGTGCCAGGAGGCACGTTTGCAGGGTGGTGCAGAAAGCGGACGTGGCCGCCGAAGACCTGTCAGCAATCCCGCTGTGTGGGACTTACTGGAGGTTACAGGAGGGCGTGTTGGCCCCCACGGACCTTCAGCATTCAAGGGGACTTCATCCCCCAACCAACACGTTTGCAGAGTGGTGGTGAAAGTAGGCGTGGCCTCCTGTGGCTTGCTGTTCTTTTTTTAATTACATTTTTTATTTATGTGGGGAGGGGGCCAATGTGGCCCCCTTATCGGGCCAATTTTGGCCCCAGGGAGCCCATCCCAAAGGGTCCAGTCTATTTGAAAATAAAAACAGTTTAATACCTTAAAGGGAGAGGGGGAGGGTCGAGCACCCCCCCTCCAAGCCATAGCGAACAGCTATGTCCCGGAGTGGGCACCCCGTGACATAACAGGAGCCGGCCCTGTGGGCTGACGGTCACCAGGGCCATGCATGACTTCAGGAGAGGGGGTCTATGCAGCCTACTTTCCTTTTTTCTTTCAGGCAGGGCCTGCCCCGGGGAGGTGCCAGTTCCCGGGGCCATAAACGACCTGGAAGGGAGAGATGGCAGTCCTTGAGGCTGCAGGGGAGGCCATATGGGCCTCCTGTGCACTCATTTTAGAAATAGCCCTGGGTAGGTAGCGGTCTTCGGGGATGCGGGGGCCGTGCGGGCCCCACGCATCATGCTAATATTATTTGCCCCAGTGAGATGGTGGTCCCGGTGGTGGGGGTGCCGCGTTGGCATCCGGCATAATTAAATGACACTACCCCTGGAATTTCACCCACAAAACGGGCTTCCTATAAAAGACACCAAGGAGTCCGGGGGTCTTTTTTCTTTCAATTTTGCCATGGAACAAGCCAAATTGGCATCCACCAGACACACAATATACGAGCTGGGGGATAAGCCAGGTAAACTTCTTGCCTGGCTGGACGGACTGGAGCGGGCTGATAGATGGGTGGCAAGGGTTCAACTTAACACAGGAGAGATCACTGAGGACCCGCAACAGATAGTGGCCGCTTTCGCACATCATTATGAAAGAATCTACACCCCCATAGCCACGGCCACACCAGGCGAGGTCACAGAATTTCTCAGGGATTTTCGTCTCACTACACTTACAGAGGAGGCAACCCAATCCTTAGAAACCGACCTCACACCAGAAGAAATAGTAGCAGCTATCGGAGACATACATTCTGGGAAAGCCCTGGGGCCCAAGGGCATCCCCATTAAATTATATAAGAATGCGGCAACAAAATTAACACCGCATTTAGTAGACATGTACGAGGCCAGCATGGGGGCAGGAGAGCTCCCAAAGGACCAGCGCATGGCGACAATAGTGGCCATCCACATGCCAGCGAAGCCTGCCCACAAGTGTAAATCATATCGCCCCATATCTTTGCTTAATGCAGATGCCAAGATTTTGGCTAAAGCGTTGGCCAACAGGCTGACCCCCCATCTCAATACATTAGTACACCTAGATCAATCCGGGTTTATGCCGGGAAGGAATACGGCACTCAATTTACGACATGTACATGGGGTATTGAGTCGTAGGCATACTATTCAAGAAGACACCGTCATCCTTTCCCTTGACTTACGTATGGCCTTTGACACGGTCGAATGGCCTTTCCTTTTCACCGTTCTTGAACATCTGGGGTTTGGGCCCAAATTGTGATCCTGGGTACGCCTCCTGTACACAAAATCACTGGCGCAAGTGGTGATCAACAGTAGAATCTCTGGCACCTTTCCCTTGGGGCGTGGAACGTGACAGGGTTGCCCACTGTCCCCGCTCCTTTTCGCCCTTAGCTAGAGCCTCTGGCAGCCTGAATAAGGGGAGACCCTGTTATCCGCGGGCTCCGGTGGGTGGAGGGGTGGGAAGACTGAATATCTCTATATGGGGATGACATTCTGCTATGGCGTGTCCGAAGTGTTCATTGATCAGGCTACTGGATATATGTAAGACATATAGAAGATATTCTGGATATACCATCAACTGGAGTAGGTCTGTCCTCTATGTGCTGAGTGGCCCGCCACCAGGCGTGCCCATGGGCTGGGAGCTAAGAGTAGTAGAAAATGGCTTTCAATATCTCTGGATCTACATAACAGTAGACCCTGACGAATTTATGACCAAAACCCTCCAGGAACCTCCGAAGCGCCTGCGTCAAGATACTAAACACTGGCGGTCCCTTCCGCTGACACTGCTGGGTAGGGCTGCCCTTTTTAAAATGATGGCATTGCCCAAATATCTTTACGCCCTGCAAAATACCCCTTTCCCTGTACCAGAGTCGTATTTCAGGGTGATAGAGGTGGAAATGCGCACCCTCCTGTGGGATGGGAAACCAGCGCGGATAGCTATGAACAAACTAGTCAAAGGATGGTATGATGGCAGAATACCACTCCCAAACATACAGACATATTTCTGGGCTTCACAGCTTATCGTGCTTAACCAGTGGCTTCACTCTCCCCAGACCGAACCGCAACCTATATGGATAGACACACTTTGGGAGAGGGAGGGGTCAAGAGGGCGCACTATAGTAAGACCCGCAAGACAGACCTCATAGGTCCTACTGTGCACACAGTTCACATATGGTACACAGTTCGTAAAAAATTCGGGTGGCATAACAAGACAACGCAGTGAACCCCTCTCTGCAAGACCCAAAAACTAGGCGGACTGAGCAGTTGCAAGGGATTTAAATAGTGGGACACAATAGGCCTTTCAAAGGTGGGGGACCTATGGAGCAAGGGGAGTGTTAGTACATTTGTACAGTTACAAGATAAATGTGAGATGGTACCCACAGAACTGTTCCGCTACCTCCAAATCAGACACACACTTGCGGCCGTCATTCCTCCAGGTACTGTCCTCCCAGAGGCCTCTCCACTGAACGACCCCCGACACACAGAGCGTATTAGAAAAAGTGCCATATCGCAAACCTATAGAAAAATAAATAACAATCAGGCTGACCCTACACAGATTCTCCGTGAGAGATGGCAGAAAGACATAGGGGAGATAGATGACACGGATTGGCAGCAAGCGCTGGAGTTTCCGCGTGAGGTGGCCATACCATCAAAACTACGAATTATATAACTCAAAGTGCTCCACAGGACATATTTCACTAGGGTATTACTAGCCAAAGCGGGGAGGACGGATACTCCACTCTGCTTGCGACAATGTGGAGCAATAGGTACTTTCTTTCACATCATATGGGACTGACCTGCTATCAAAGTTTACTGAGGAACAGTTATGGACGCAATAGCATGAGTCGCCAGAGCTCCGGTTCCACTGGACCCCAAACGATTTCTCCTGAACATATGGAAAGCTACAGACCTTAACCGCAGGGCCCAAACCTGGGCAACATTGGGCATGACCATAGCAAAACTTAATATCGCTAGGCTCTGGGAAGCACAACATGTGCCGACATACAGAGAATGGTGTAATGACATGGACTGGGCCATGGTGGCTGAAAAAGCAGTGTATGTACACAGAGGTTGTCCCAAGAAATGGGAGCGGGTGTGGGGTGGATGGAATAAATTTAGAAGGGAGAATTTGTACAGTGCCGAAGCTGGAATCTCGACAGATGATAGTGCTTAATACGTCGTGTCAGTTAAGGAGTACATTGGCTATGGTGATCTCTTCAGAACTGTATGTAAATCCTAGAAAAATCGGTTGTGGTGTAAACAACTTGACTTCTTGTGCATATATCTACTACTTTATAGGCGATGTTACTCGCAAGTCGTATATGTAATAAAAATAAATAAAAAATAAAAATAATTCTGTGGACGAGATTCATTGACGATCTTTTTATTCTGTGGAAGGGTTTACCAGTGTCAGCAATAACATTTTCACAGCAACTTAATGTGAACAATTTGAATCTATCATTTACACATGACATCAGCAAGAGTGAGGTCCACATTTTGGATTTAGTAGTGTATGTTGAAGGGAATAAACTGCACACTTAAACACATAGAAAACCCACTGCTGGCAATTCTGTTCTGCACGCTAGCAGTTTTCAACCAAACAAACTCAAATACAGCATTCTGTATGCATAAAACCTGCCCATGAGGCTTAACTGGAGTAGTGAGGATTCCTTGAGAGAGTTCCAGACAAATCTGTCCACACGCCTTTCTAAGCGTGGTTATGCGGGTGATGTACTTGACATAGCGAGAGACAAGTTTGAAACCAAGAAAAGAGCAGACCTGTTATTTGGTTCACATAAAAGAAAGCACAAAGACACGGACTCAGGTCAGATACTTCTGATCACGGGTTATTCAACGTATCATGCCAGAGTCCGGAACATCTTGTACCGACACTGGCGGCTCATCAAGAGCGATCCTTTAAAAGGGCAAGACATACCCCGTGTACCACTCATCTCATTCAGAAGGGCCAAATCGATGAGAAATGAATTGGTGCAAAGCACACCCCTTGAGCAGTGGGTCAGAGTGGTTGGCATCGAACAAAGGTTTTCAGAAATGCTTCAGGTGCAAAGCCTGCAAACATGGGAAAAATGTGAAAACCATCAGGTCGCCTTTGAGAAATTCACCCGTAACCATCAGGGGAAAGTAAAACTGCAAGACAGATTTTGCAGTGTACATACTGGAATGTACATGCCCCAAACAATATGTAGGCAGCACCATACATATGGTCCATGTCAGAATTCTGCAACATCTGAAGGCCATAGCCAATAATGACAGGAGCTACTCTGTAGCCAGGCCTATCCACGAGCACCACCAAGGCTCGGCTAAAGATCTGGTGTATTATGTGGTTGACGCCATTCCCAAAAACCCAAGAGGAGGTAACAGAGAGCAACAATTGAGAAAGCTAGTCTCAATTCTGACTAAGAGTTAATTTCACATTTGTAATTGTGCTTAGTCATACCCGCTCCTTAGCAGCCTTTCCAGTGCATGAGTTTTGATTTCTTTTCAGAATTTATTTTGGGTTGCCATGGGCTACAGTATTGGTTTGGGTTTTAGTAAACTTTCTCTCAGGTTGTGATTTGTTGCAATACTTGTTGAATATGTACATAGTACAAGGTGTTCAGGAGGTTCAGCTCAGTATGTAATCTAATGCAATCATACTAGGTTAGAGAATGTATGCCCACTTGAGCTGTATGTGTAGGCACAAATATTTACCTTATGTCATTAGTGGTGTGATGTATTAATTTGCGTGCATGAGAAATGAGCATATTAGCAATTGTGTGTGACCATACACTTCATCATATTCTTAAACCATGTATGTAGTTATCACATTTGCATTTAATAAGCACACTATGTATCTTAGACACCTTGTGGCATTAATGATTAATATATGATCAGTATATTCTTTAAACTTTTCACGTAAAAGTACAACCGTGAATTCCATTTACAATGCTTAGTTTATTTCTAATCTTAATTTTATAATGACAATTTTAATTTAATTGTATTTTACTGGCATTGTGCAGTTAACATGCTTGCATTATCTGACTGTATACATATTTCTTCTATGTCCATGTCATTAACATGTTTTCCACGGTAATGTTTTTATAGACACTCACTTCAATGGTGCTGACCTGTGTGAACAAGATGGTCCGTCCACCGAAACGTGTCTCAGAGCCTTCTGTTGCAGTAAAGAACTGTGATTTTCTACTTTAGCGTGTCGGTGCCTGTTTCTTTCGTGTTTAACAGGATTGTTGTGTGTGTGTGTGTATATATATGTATATATCAGAACAACCAGCTCCACCAGCCTCAAAACTCTTGCTGACGCTTAAGAAGTTGGCACACGAACCAGTTAAGGTGCAATTTTTCCTTTTATTTGCCCAGAGCAACGGCCATAACGTTTCGGCTCTCCCAGAGCCTTGTTCACGTGTATATATATTCACTGAAAAAACCATAGGTTTCAGGCACGTTAGAGTTAGGAATCAGCATTTAAAAAACCTTAGAAATTCACTGAAAAAACCATAGGTTTCAGGGGCGTTATAGTTAGCTGGACTTTTCACTCGTACAAAACCATTGAAATTCCCCTGTTATAGTTAGTTCAGCTAACTATAACTCACGCGCCCGCAATGCACTGCTGATGACGTCACATATTACATCACTCATGACATGGTCAGTGACATCACTGATGACATCTCAAATGACATCACTGATGACATCTCAAATGACATCATCCAGTGAATGTGTGTTTTTCTGAAAATTACATATGTTTTATAAATGGGTATATAAGTGTCTAAACGGATGATTTGTTTTTGAAAAATTGATTGTATAACTGGCTTGGTGAGTAATGTTTAAATATGTAAATATCTGTATCAGTCTCTCACTTTGTGTATAAGTGGCTGCATGGGTTGGTGAGTAGCTACACGAGTGTCTATATAGGTTATTAGTTGGTTTTTTGAGTATCAGTATGAGTGTCTGTATGGTTCGGTGGGGGGTATTATGTAGTGCATAGGTGCATGAATGAGTGACTCACTGTTTGTATGTGTTGAAGACAGCATGGATGCAAGAAACCCCCCTCACGGTTAATAAAACACACATCCACCGCCAGATGTGTAATACTTTTTATTTTACTCTCTGGAAAGGAGACGAACCTCACTTGAGAGTCACAGCGAACTCCTGGCTGAGCCCAATGCTGTGTTACACCCACCAGTGCCCGCAGAGTGCCACACACCTCTGTGTTGTATTTCACCAGCTAGTGCATATGCTATGACACTCTCTAGCCCATGTGCACTGTAACACCACCCCGTGAATATGTCATGTCACACTTGCCTTCGCACGGGTTATATTGCCCCATCTAATGTGCCTTCCTCGATGCCTATGTTATAACGCACAGCGCTATGCCATACATATTACAATCTGGGATCCATATCTTTGTCACAGTGCATATGCAACGTTACACTCCCCAGCACATATTTTATATTACAACTTTAGAGACTAGTTAGGTTACACAACACTGCCCTGTGCATATTACACTCCAAGGCGCATATCGCTAGTGCCTGTGCTATTTTGCGCTCTCCAATGAATCTGTAATTGCGCACAATGTATTGCATATTATATTTCACGCCCCGGTTCATCTTATATCACACTTTTTGGTGCATAGTTTATACCATATACTATATCTAGTTTTCATTTTCAATCATGCTCTCAGGACTATGTTCTATATAACACTGCGTCCACCTACCCTTTTCACGGGCATTACATATTGCGATGGGGGGTGGAGGGTCAGGGGGTGTTTCTGCCAAGTGAGCCCAGAGTCACAGTCACAAATGTCCTCTTCTTCCTGAATAAAAGTGAGATTATGCTGCATACTTGTTCATATTTTAAGTAGTTCGCACAAACACATATTTTAAAAACAATAAAGTATCTAATACCCACCTTCTCTGAACAGTTACCTTGCTGCCCCATCCACCTTCTCCCTATCCTCTGTTGTCTGAATCCATGGACTAGCCTCCTCCCTCCTGCCAAGCATTGTCTGATGTGCTGCCACTGCCCTCCATTTAGCATGATGTACCAGTCCACTCCTCCTGCCCTCCATTGCCCAATTCTATGGCCCATCATTGACCTCCTGCTTAGCCTCCGTGCTTAGTTTGCTGCCCCTATTCTCCTTCCCCCTGCCCTCCGATGTTTTTGTGCATGACCCTGCTCCATCCTTTTTGCCCTCCATGTTCCATGGACCTGCCACTCCTATCTACTCTGAGTGTTCTGTTGAGCTGCCACTCCCCTCCCACCTGCCTAGCATTGTCAGATGACTGTAACCTGTCCCTGCCACATCCACCCTGCCTGTCCACATGCCATGCCCCTATCCCCTTCCTCCTGTCCTCCATAGTCCATTTTACTGCCACACCCTTCTGCCCTCCCTGGTCTGTTGTGCTGCAACTGCTCCTCCTGCCTGCCCTGCGCGGTCTGTTATGAGGCCCCGTCCCCTGAACTCTCTTGTCTGTGCCCAGGTCCTGACCCTCCCTTCTATCCTCCATGGTCCTTTGTGCATGCCCCTGCACCCTCCTTCTTACCCATCATAGCCATTGTGCTGCCACTAACCCTCCTGCTTTCCATGCATGGTCTTCTGTGCTGCCATGGCCCCTCCCACCTTCCCTGTGTGGTCAGCTAGCTGCCCCTGACCCCCTCCCATCTTCCCTCCATGGTCTGTGTGTATGCCATCATAGTCTCATTGTTGCTCTCCATGGTGTGTCTTGTTTATAGTGCCCATCCTGCTTGACCTCCATGGTCAGCTTGCTGCTCCTGCCCTGCCCCCTTGCCCCCAGCCCTCTGTTTCCATGTGCAGACCCCTATTCTCTCCCTCCTGGCTTGTCTGTTCCATTTTAATGCCCCTGATCCATCCCTCCTGCCCTTTATGGTCTGTTATGCTGCAGCTTTCTCTCCTGTCTGTCCATTATGGTCAGCTAGCTACCATTGCCTCTTTCCCCTCTATTCTCTGTTGTCCATGTGCATGGTCCTGTCCCCTCCCTATTGCTTTCTATGGATTGTTGTGCTGCACTCCCGTCCCGCATGCCCTGTGTGGTGTATTGTGCTGCTACAAACCCTGATGTCTGCCCTGTAGGGTCAGTTTGGTGCACCTCTCCATGTCCCTCCTGTCCTCTGTTATCCGAGTCCATGTCCCTACCCCAATTCCTCCTGCCTACCATGATCCAATGTACCATACTTGCGAACATTTTGAACTTGGTAAGAGGGAGATTTAAAAAAAAAAACTGGGGTATTGATTTTCCCCTTTGAGTTACATTGAAAAAGAGGAGATTGTAGACAGGAGACAGATCAAATAAAGCCCATTTGAGCTTAAAAACATTGGACGTTTCCTGGCTGAAACGGGTCTGTTGGCATGTGTGGTTGTACTACCACTGCCTCTTCCTTCTGCCCACAATGGTCTATTATATTGCCACAGCCTCTCTTGCCAGTCCTGTATTGTTGGTTTGTTGCCCCTGCCCCCCTTTCCACTGCCCTCCATAGTCTGTTGTACTGCCACTGACCTCCCTGCCTGCCCAGTGTGGTCAAATTGTTGCCTCTGCACTCTCCTACCTGCCTTCAATTTTCAGAGTCTGTGCCCCTGGCCTCTGCCTCTCAACAGTATCCCAATGAACAACTAGATTGCTAACATTCTATATTTATTACAAAAGTGTGGAACGCCTGATATCATCTTGATGTAATCAAAACTGTAATACCTAGAGCATTTCCTTTAGAAATTACATATATGAGAGGGCCTTATTTGCATTAAAATTATGGTTAGTGCTCTAAAAAACTAAAATGAGGACACATTTTCTGAGTTTTCAAATAGCGACAAAGAACTTTTAAATTATTTGTAATCTTTATGTTTTTTTATCCAGTTGACCACTTGATTAAATGTTGCACCTAGGGGAGAAGATGTGGTGTTACTTCCAGAGCTGCAGACTTTGCAACTGGGGAACCAGGTTGGAGTTTCTGCTTCAGCTCAACATTCTGTGATTCTGATCAAATCACTTAATCTCCCCATGTCTACAACCAAAATGATCTTGTGTGATATAACCAATGCTCATGTAAAGCACTCCAATACCTGACAAGTCTGCACTATATAAAACTGCAAATACACAAAATATAAGTGTTTTGCACACTTCTGTCATTGGGCTACACGTGGGCTACATCTGGGTGATATTTGTGCTGCATTTGGGCTCTTTTGTCTCTGGTGGTCATCTTGGGAGATTTATTTGTTATGAAGTTTCCTAATTTCCTCATTTACTGCAGTCTCCTCAGTAGGAAATGCTTTCAGTTGTTTACTTTCATTCCATCAAGAAGGTATTCAGATATGTCACACATTTGCCATAAATTCTGAATGTTAGCACTCTAGTTGCTCATTAGATCACTGTAGTAAAGCTACTGCTCACCCCGAAAGTCTGCTGCTGGTATTAAAAGTGCATGTTTCAGTCTGCATATCAGAATTTTTTAATGAAATAGAAGAGGCTGTAGCTGCGTCACCAGGTCCTAAGGGAAAATGCATGGGGAAAACCCGTTTTGGGACCTCCCTTTTTTCTCGGCCCCGCTTGACGAATCACTGTGAAATTTTCAGGATAGGAGAGGACCGGAGCTGGCCAACAGTTTGGAAACTTTCGTGAAGATTCGTCAATCGGCGCAAACGTTATTCCAAATAGAATGTTGTGGATTTCCTATGGAAAATAGGTCCTAACTATAACTACCTACTGGCGACTGCCAGTAGGTAATAAATATATATATATATATTTTCCCTGAAAAAACCATAGGTTTCAGGGGTGTTATAGTTAGCTGGACATTTCACTCGTACAAAACCATAGAAATTCTTCCGTTATAGTTAGTTCTACTAACTATAACTCGCGCACCCGCAATCCACTGCTGATGATGTCACATATTACATCATTCGTGACATGGTCATTGACATCACTGATGACATCTCCAATGCCATCACTGATGACATCATCCACGTGACAATCAGAAACACCTCATCATACACTAGTATAACCTTTCATCACTCACTGTAAAATACAGAGGGGCAGATTTAGAAGAATGTGACGCATCTATAGAGATGCGTCACTTTCCCTGCGCCAACATTCAAAACCCTTGAGTCACCATGGATGCGCCGTATTTACAATACGGCGCACCATGGCGCAAGGATTGACAGATGCGTCAGAAATTCTGACGCATCTGTTGACGGAAAAGACACGCATTGCTGGAGTTGTGTCGCAAGCACGACGAAACTCCAGCAATGCTCAGGGGCACCCTATGCCTAACATGCTGCGTCACTCCTTACGCCTGCTTCAAGGAGGCGCAGGGTTTTGACGCAGCATGGATGTAAAAGTGAATCCGTGAAATCTTGTAGATTTCACTGCGTCACTTTTACGGGGCTTCCTGCGACAGAACGCCTACCCTGCATACATTAAACCTGACGCAGGTTTAATGTGGCGCAGGGCTTCACAACGTGACGCATCTCCCTAGATGCGTCACGTTGTACATGGGCTGCAACTTTTACGCTGCCGCTGCATCACAAAAGTGACGCAACAACGGTGCAAAAGTGACGCAAGGGGCATGTAAATCTGCCCCAGAGTACCATATTTGAATCCATTGACACACCAATATAAATTTCAAAAAACCCACTCAGGGGTTCCTAGATCTACACACACATCTAAACACTTACCTATAAATTCATTCATACATGCTGACAAAGATTAATAGAACACTTTCAAATATACTTAAACACCTATATCGACATTACACACCAGCACATATCCTATTCACTTATGCAGTTAACCTATTCACTTATGCAAACAATGGAACATACTTACATTTAGTCAGCTACACACTTATACAAACGCCAGCTTTACTTATTCATGTAGATAGTAACTCATACTTAGTGTGTTATAAAATCACTATTACAAGTATACAGTTATCCATACACTCATATAATCTCTGAGTGTTATGTATACTTATTTATATACAAAAACTGTCACATATACTGCCTTTTATTTTTCGACTTTGTTGGACATGTACCATTGAGAGATATATTTGCTCAATAACACACCCGTAAAGAAATTCTCTCACCCAAACAACAGTTATAACATGGAAGTCTTAACCTCTTATACTGACTGAATCAACTATTCACACATCTTTGGGCAGTCACACCCCCCCACCAAACCACAGACACATTCACTCTCCCATACAAATACTCCATTAACTAATCAATAACTAATATAGACTTTCTTGTAGCTAGTCACAAACTGGTGCAGCAGTTTACACAACAACTGACAAAGTGATATTGATATTCACACAGTTTAGTCACTATCCAAAATATTTAGTGAGGCACTATAAAATACTCAAGTAAACAGCCAATCACACTGCTACTAAATCCTCCATCCAGATATTTATATATCCACTCATTTATCAATGCAGATTGTTATTTATATAATACATATTTAAATAACGAACCAAACCGCATTCACTGGATCATGTCATCAGTGATGTCATTTGAGATGTCATCAGTGATGTCATCAGTGATGTCACTGACCATGTCATGAATGAGGTAATATGTGACATCATTAGCAGTGGATTGTGGGCACGCGAGTTATAGTTAGTAGAACTAACAATAACAGAGGAATTTCTATGGTTTTGTACAAGTGAAATGTCCGCTAACTATAACACCCCTGAAACCTATGGTTTTTTCAGTGAATTTCTAATGTTTTTTAAATGCTAATTCCTAACTATAACATACCTGAAACCTATGGTTTTTTCAGCGAATATATATATACATACATATATAAACATATATATATAATCTGCATATCTATATAAATACAAATATAAATGCATGCATACATATACATATACATATATGCATACATATGCATGTTATGTACATAAAAGTTTGAAAAACACTAATACAAGCAAAGCTAAAAAGCCACCTAATTACAAACAGAATTGCTTTAACTTAAACGAGGGCAAGACCTATTGCATTTTCAATGCTTGTTTACTTTGGTTCCATCAAGAAGGCATTCAGATGTGTCACACATTTGCCATAAATTCTGAATGTTAGCACTCTAGTTGCTCATTAGATCACTGTAGTAAAGCAACTGCTCACCAGGGAAGTCTGCTGCTGGTATTCAAAGTGCATGTTTCAGTCTGCATGTCAGAATTTTTTAATGAAATGGAAGAGGATTTGAGAAGTCAAAATGTGCCCTAATTTTTCTTTCTGCAGCACTAATCATAATTGCTATGGCAAAATGAACCCCCTCATTTTGATCCTTTGCAAATTAAATGTTTTAAGTGTTACCACTTTATTTCATTCAAGATGGCTTCAGGTGTGCCATACTTTTGTCATAAGTGAGACTGTTGCTCTAGTTGTTCTTTAAAACACTCTGGGACATTCTGTCATTGGGCTATACTTGGGCTACATCTGGGTGATATTTGTGTTACATTTGGGCTCTTTTGTCTCTGGTGGCCATCTTGGGAGACTTATTTGTTATGAAGTTTCCGAATTTCCTCATTTACTACAGTCTCCTCAGTAGGAAATACTTGCAGTTTTTTACTTTGATTCCATCAAGAAGGCATTCAGGTATGTCACACATTTGCCATAAATTCGGAATGTTAGCACTCTAGTTGCTTATTAGATCACTGTAGTAAAGCTACTGCTCACCAGGGAAGTCTGCTGCTGGTATTGAAAGTGCATGTTTCAGTCTGCATGTCAGAATTCTTTAATGAAATAGAACAGGATTTGAGAAGTCACTCAAAATGTGCCCTCTTTTTTCTTTTTTCAGCACTAATCATAATTTCTATGGCAAAATGAACCCCCTCATTGTGTTCCTTTTAAATTAAACTACTCACTCTCTACTACTCACTTGCTACTACTCTCTACTACTCACTCTCTACTACTCCCTCTCTACTACTCACTCTACTACTCTCTACTACTCACTCTCTACTACTCTCTCTCTACTACTCTCTCTACTACTCACTCTCAACTACTCGCTCTCTACTACTCGCTCTCTACTACTCTCTACTACTCACTCTCTACTACTCTACTCTTCTCTCTACTACTCTCTACTACTCTCTCTCTACTACTCTCTACTACTTACTCTCTACTACTCACTCTCCACAACTCACTCTCTACTACTCTCTCTACTACTCGATCTACTACTCACTCTCTACTACTTGCTATCTACTACACACTCTCTACTACTTGCTCTCTACTAACTCTCTACTACTCCCTACTACTCACTCTACTACTCACTCTCTACTACTCACTCTCCACTACTCTACTACTCCCTACTACTCATTCTCTACTACTCACTCTCTACTACTCTCTACTGCGCGCTACTACACACTCTCTACTACTCACTATACTACTCTCTACTACTCACTCTACTACTCACTCTCTACTACTCTCTACTACTCACTCTCTACTACTCTCTACTACTCACTCTCCACTACTCTCTACTACTCACTCTCTACTACCCACTCTCTACTACTCTCTACTACCCACTCTCTACTACTCACTCTCTACTACTCTCCGCCACGACACCGCAAGGAACGGAACTCCATTTCCCAGAAGGCGCTGCAAACACCACGTCACGTGCCATCACAAGAGTCCCGGAAACGGATAAAGAACTTGACGTCCTTGGGGGCGTTGCCAATGATTCCTGACCCGCAGATACTGATCAACGGCCCCGCCACGAGAGTCCTGAGGATCGCCTCCGCTTCAGCTCGCAAGGTCCCGATTCGCCTGATCCCGTTGGATGAATTCGGATGTTCCCGCGTGTGCGCGCTCCAGCTTCCCCCCCCCGGTAGCGGTTGAGGTGAGTGTTTGGGGCGAACCTCGTCTACGAACCTACCCGGGTTCCCCGGGCCGTGCCGCCCTTCGCAACCCTTGTTCCTAACCCCCCCCTCCCGGGGAGAATTCAGCACGACTTAGCGGACGACACCGCCGGAGACCGCAGAAACCTGACAAGGGTTTACCCAGCTGACTCGGCGCTCCTCCGCCCCAGGATTTCCGGGCGTAGAGTAGAAGCGCAGGCAACACTTGACACCGGCTCCTCCGGACCCTGCCCGCTCACTCCTCTCGTACCCGTGAAGCAACGGGACGGTGCAGAGGTGAGCACCTCTCCCGCCGCGACGCTCCTCCGCCCCAGGATTTCCGGGCGTCGAGTATATAGAATATATCTCCTCCTGATCACGCCGGTGCAAGGACATGGCCGCGCTAGACGACGTACTGGCCGCATTGGCCCAAGTACAACTAGAATTGGCTGCGTCTAGAGCGGAATCGGCCGCCTTACATGCCCGCCTGGATCGCATCCAGCGCAATCCCTTTGATGCAGGAAACCCTCCCCCTTCACAGACACCCCAGGTAGTAGTGGAGATGCCGGCTCATATACCCTTGGCCCCCCCTGAAAGGTTTCACGGGGACATTCAAAAAGTGCAGGTTTTCTTGACCCAGGTTCAGTTGCATTTCCACTGCAAACCAAAGCTTTTCTCACCAACCAAGCCAGGGTTGCTTTCCTTATCTCCTACTTAACCGGAGACGCCGCACAATGGGCTGTCCCCATCATGCGAAGAGATGACGCCCTCTTGTACGACTGGGCGCCTTTCGTCAGGAATAAGAAAAGACCTTTGACCGCCGGGCAGACACCTTCTCCGCCGATCGCGACCCGCTTGACCTTCATCAATCCAGCACCGACTTCCTGGGGTGTGTTAACAGCTTTCGCAGGTTGGTGGCAGAAACCGACTGGCCCGAGTCGAAGCAAGCTGCCATCTTTTACAGAGGGCTAACGAAAGAATTGAAAGATGTCATTGCCCAAATAGACCCACAACCACGTACCTGTGCGGCCATGATAGAACTGGCTTCTCGACTGGAATACCGGCTCAGGGAAAGAAAGGGTGAACACAAAAGAAAGGACAAAGCTCCCCTTTTTTCCGACCATCCACGCACTACGGATCAGACATCAACCCGCGCTGACCCCATGGAGATAGGGACGGTGAGAGCATCCCTAACCCTCACCGAGAGAGACCACCAACGGAAACAGGGTCTATGTTTATATTGTGGCAAGAAAGGCCATTTCTTGCGGGAATGCCCTGTGCACCCACAAAACAGCCGACTTCGGGCCAGTCAAACAGCAGCCAGCGCCAGTGAGGGACCGGCGGGAAACCTAAGTGCTTGAAGGAACAAGAAGGGACACCTTCAAGCTGTCATTCCATCCCTTCTCTGGAGGCCGACACCTCCAAAGAACCTGACCACTTGTTTATCACCGTGCAAATAACGCTCGACGGTGGCCCCCGTAACGTCAGGGCTATGATCGACTCTGGAGCCGCGGGCTGCTTTCTGGATAATAAAGAAGCGGAACGGTTGGGGATCCCCCTCCTCCTCAAAGACACCCCCGAGCTCGTTTTTGCCGTCGACGGTAAGGAACTGGAATCCGGTCCCATAAGACACGTTACTCCATCCCTGAGGGTTACCATAGGAGAGGACCACCGCGAATGGCTCACGTTGAACGTCATTCAAGCTCCACGATGCAATCTCATCCTTGGGTTGCCATGGTTAAGAAAACATGAGCCCAGTATCCAATGGGCTACCAACACGATCATGTTTTGCTCCCCCTTTTGTCAGACCCATTGCTATCGCCAAGAGGACGCTCAGGAGCTGGAAAACAAGTCCACACACCATGTGGCCACGGCCGCGGAGAAGGAGGTGACCCTCCCCGAATGGTATTCGTCCTATAAAGAAGTCTTCGATAAACAGAGGGTGGAAGATCTACCACCGCATCGCGACTATAATTGCCGCATCGACCTGATCCCTGGAGCCACCGTTCCGTGTAGTCGGATTTATGCCCTCACGGAGCCCGAAACTAGTCACCTACGAGAATACCTGGACACCTACTTACGGCTAGGGTTTATTCGCCCCTCCAGTTCTCCTGCGGCGTCACCCCTCTTCTTCATACCAAAGGCCGACGGCGAATTACGCTGCTGCATCGACTACTGAGCCCTCAATGCGATGACCGTCAAGAACCATTATCCCCTACCGCTCATTTCCGTTTCATTAGAACAGGTTCGAGAGGCACGGATATACACCAAATTAGACCTCCGGGGGGCGTATCATCTGGTACGGATACGCGCGGGCGATGAGTGGAAGACGGCGTTTAAAACGAGATGTGGTTTGTACGAGTACCTGGTGATGCCGTTCGGGCTCTGCAACGCCCCGGCAGCTTTTCAATATTTCCTCAACAAGGTGCTGAGGGACTTTTTGGACAAATACGTAGTGGTGTATATCGACGATATCCTGATCTTTTCGTCCAACCCTGAAGAACATATCAGCCACGTACAGAACGTGTTGAAGGCACTTGAAGGAAACTGCTTGTTTTGCAAGCTTACGAAATGTGAATTTCACGTTACCACCGTGGAGTTCCTTGGCGTCCTGCTGACCCCCGATGGACAGATCATGACGGACCGGAAGGTCCAAGCGGTTGCCCAGTGGCCGCAACCAACATCCGTGAAGGACGTGCAGAGCTTCCTTGGCTTTTCGAACTTTTACCGGAGGTTTATCCACCACGTCTCTCAGACGGTAACTCCGCTCACCAAGTTAACACGGAAAGGGATTCCCTTCCTATGGTCTCCCGAAGCCCAAACTGCCTTTGAACAATTCAATAGGGCCTTTACGTCCGCTCCCATCCTA
This sequence comes from Triturus cristatus, assembly GCF_964204655.1. Classification (NCBI taxonomy): domain Eukaryota; kingdom Metazoa; phylum Chordata; class Amphibia; order Caudata; family Salamandridae; genus Triturus; species Triturus cristatus. The sequence continues at coordinate 540,107,189 of NC_140584.1, read as the reverse complement.
CGACATGCCAAACCGGACCTCCCTTTTATCGTAGAAGCCGATGCTTCCGACGAGGCGGTGGGCGCTATTCTTTCTCAGCGCCATCCAGACACCGGGCTACTCCATCCTGTAGCCTTTATGTCCAAAAAATTAAATCCCGCTGAACTCAACTACACCATTTCTGAGAAAGAGCTGCTGGCCATCCGAGAAGCGTTCCTGGAATGGCGGCATTGGCTGATGGGAGCACGACACCAGGTGATGGTGTTCACGGACCATCGAAACCTCCAGTTCCTGCGGTCGGCTCGACACCTATCTCCTCGTCAAAAGAGGTGGATGCTCTTTTTCGCGGAGTACCACTTCATAGTCACGTATCAACCCGGGACTCAGAACAAGAAAGCTGACGCTTTATCGCGACAGGGCCTTTCAGACCTCCCTGCGGTGACACCCGACCAGTCCATTTTATCACCGGAGCAAGTCATAGGCAGCCTCAAGACCGAGTCTTTCCTACAAAGAGTGAAGCAAGGGATACAAACGTTCGCCTGGGCTTCATGGCTAAAAAGCCATAAGGAATGGCACCTGCAACAAGGTCTTCCCATGTGTGGTTCCAGGGTACTAGTCCCCACACTCCAACTCCGGAAACTCGTTTTCTCCTGGTGTCATGACCTGCCCTGTGCCGGGCACGCGGGGGGAACAAAAACCCTGGAAAAAGTTTTGAGGCAGTTCTGGTGGCCTTCCGTGCGGCCGGATGTTATACTATGGGTAAAAAGGTGTGCGGTATGTGCCCAAATGAAATCGGACCATCAAAGGAAACAAGGTCTTCTGATGCCTCTTCCTACCCCGATGAACCCCTGGGAAAGAATCTCGATTGACTTCGTGGAGGGATTACCGAAGGACCAGGGATGCACAGCAGTCATTGTCGTCATAGACTACCTCACCAAAATGGGACACTTTATAGCCTGCAAACAGGTCCCCACGGCAGGGGTGTTGGCGAAACTCCTGTTGATACACGTAGTGCGGCTACATGGCCTTCCATTGGGAATCGTGTCAGACAGGGGGTCGCAGTTTACGGCAAGGTTTTGGAAGGTGTGGTGTGAACACCTCGGCATCCACTCCTCCCTCTCCACGAGTTTCCACCCACAGACTGATGGCCAGACGGAGAGACTGAACCAGACCCTCAAGCAGTATCTGCGATGCTACACGGACCAGGCTTCGAACTCATGGGTCGACTTACTGTGGGTAGCTGAAGTGGCGTATAACAACTCCCAACACTCCTCCACTCACCTCACACCCTTCTTTCTAGCCTCTGGGTTCCATCCTCGCTTTGTTCCCTTTATCCTCCCTCGAGGGAACGCTTCTCTTCCCGACGTACAGGGTAGGCTCCGCACCATACACTCTGCCCTGAAGCGAGCCCGGACAAACCTGCAGAGGGCGAAAGACTGGTACAAAGCCCAGGCCGACAAAAAACGCCGGCCCGCACCGGTTTACCACAAGGGGGAGAGGGTGTGGCTGTCCACTAGGTACATTCGGTTCAGGAAACCCAGTGCCTTAACTCCCAAATTCATAGGGCCCTACCCAGTCGTCCGGCACGTGAACCCCGTGGCTGTACTGTTGCGTCTGCCCCCACAGATGCGCATACACCCGGTGTTTCACGTATCACTGCTCAAGCCATCTCGGTGTCCTATCCGGAAGGCCCCGGCCCCGGTGTGGGTGCATCATGAACAGGAATACGTTGTTCGACGTGTCCTGGATTCCAAGCTGGTGAGGGGCAAGCTGTGGTACCTCCTTGCTTGGAAAGGGTATGGGCCGGAGGAGAACTCCTGGGAGCCAGCCTCTGCGGTGCATGCTGCCCGCCTGGTGGCGGCTTTCCACCGCCGCTTTCCTTCCAAGCCCGGGAGCTCCAACGGCCCCGGTGTCGGGGTGAAGAGGGATGTGCTGTCATGATTCCGAGCGCATTACCACGACACCACAAGGAACGGGACTCCATTTCCCAGAAGGCGCTGCAAACACCACGTCACGTGCCATCACAAGAGCCTTGGAAACGGATAAAGAACTTGACGCCCTTGGGGGCGTTGCCAATGATTCCTGACCCGCAGTTACTGATCAACGGCCCCGCCACGAGAGTCCTGAGGATCGCCTCCGCTTCAGCTCGCAAGGTCCCGATTCGCCTGATCCCATTGGATGAATTCGGATGTTCCCGCATGTGCGCGCTCCAGCTTCCCCCCCCGGTAGCGGTTGAGGTGAGTGTTTGGGGCGAACCTCATCTACGAACCTACCCGGGTTCCCCGGGCCGTGCCGCCCTTTGCAACCCTTGTTCCTAACCCCCCCCCACCCCCGGGGAGAATTCGGCACGACTTAGCGGACGACACCGCCGGAGACCGCAGAACCCTGACAAGGGTTTACCCTGCTGACTCGGCGCTCCTCCGCCCCAGGATTTCCGGGCGTAGAGTAGAAGCGCAGGCAACACTTGACACCGGCTCCTCCGGACCCGGCCCGCTCACTCCTCTCGTACCTGTGAAGCAACAGGACGGTGCGGAGGTGAGCACCTCTCCCGCCGCGACGCTCCTCCGCCCCAGGATTTCCGTGCGTCGAGTGGCAGCGCCGGCCACACTCATCACAAAAAACACCGTATTGTCCCTTTGAGCTTCCGCCCAGTGAGGGTAACTGGGCCAAGGCTATATCCCGACATATTCAGAGAGATCCAGACAGGGGAGGAAGGAGCATCAGGTACGGGGAAGAGTCAGGCAAGGGGTGGGGTCGTGAGAATGAAGGAGCAAGCAAGCACTGTGACTAAGCCTTCTACTTGTCTCTTTCAGGTCTCTCTCCCTGCAGTCCCTATCCTTCCTTCCCTCGCCCACCTGTCTTCTGAGTCCGTGGGTATTATACTCATTCCGGACTGGGGACGGATGGGAGGTGGACCCTTACATAGCATCGGCGTCATCCCGAGGAGAGGATCAAAGAAGCCTGTGACAACTACTCACTCTCTACTACTCACTCTACTACTCTCTACTACTCACTCTCTACAACTCTCTACTACTCACTCTCTACTACTCTCTACTACTCACTCTCCACTACTCTCTACTACTCACTCTCTACTACCCATTCTCTACTACTCTCTACTACCCACTCTCTACTACCTACTCTCTACTACTCACTCTCTACTACTCACTCTACTACTCTCTCTCTACTACTCTCTACTACTCACTCTACTCTCTACTACTCATCCTCTACTCTCTACCTCTCTCTCTACTACTCTCTACCTCTACACCTCTACCTCTCTCTACACGCACACATATGCACATATATATATGCATATGCATTTATATATATGTACGTGTGTGTATACATACATATATAAACATATATATAATCTGCATATCTATATAAATACAAATATAAATGCATGCATACATATACATATATGCATACATATGCATGTTATGTACATGAAAGTTTGAAAAACACTGATTAAAACAAAGCTAAAAAGCTACCTAATTACAAACAGAATTGCTTTGACTTAAACGAGGGAGAGACCTATTTCATTTTCAATGCTTGTTTACTTTGGTTCCATCAAGAAGGCATTCAGATGTGTCACACATTTGCCATAAATTCAGAATGTTAGCACTCTAGTTGCTCATTAGATCACTGTAGTAAAGCTACTGCTCACCAGGGAAGTCTGCTGCTGATATTCAAAGTGCATGTTTCAGTCTGCATGTCAGAATTTTTTAATGAAATAGAAGAGGATTTGAGAAGTCACTCAAAATATGCCCTAATTTTTCTTTCTGCAGCACTAATCATACTTTTTAAATGTTTTAAGAGTTACCACTTTATTCCAATCAAGATGGCTTCAGGTGTACCATACGTTTGTCATAAGTAGGACTGTTAGCGCTCTAGTTGTTCTTTAGAGCACTCTGGGAAGCTGCAGTAGAACACAAAGGAATCAACTGACAGTCTCTGCCCTTGTTGGATGTACATGTTTTACTGAGAATGTCAGACTTCATTCTCACAGGACTAAGAAAGATAATGTGAATTTACAGAAAATATGCTCTCAGTTTAGCTTATAGATCATTTTCCAAACCTCTGTGGGAAAAGCATGAGAAAATAGTTTTCTCTCAAACATGATTCATGATATCCCCGCAGAAGGCTTTTTACCATGGTAAAATCACCTTAGAACACACCACAATTCCTAAAATGAGTATGGTACCATCAACAAATGATTTATAATGTAACTAAAGTCTTAAAACCTTCTATTAACCGCAATGCTTTTTAATGAGGTGCTATCATGTATATTGGTCCCAAGATGGCTGCCAACACTTTTTGGATGAAGTGCTGACAGTCAATCAGATCTCACGATGAGATGTGTGGTTAGACTCCGCCCAGATATATCTATGATTTTACTTTTGATTTTCACAGCAACTACTGAACGGATTTACACCATTTCGGGCTGCAGCTGCGATTAACGGTTTCTATGGAAAATTGCATGGGGAAAACATGTTTTGGGACCCCCTTTTTTCTCGACCCCCGCTTGACGAATCACCCGAGACTTTCAGGATAGGAGCGGACCGGAGCGCCCCATCAGTTTTGAAAATTTCGTGAAGATTCGTCAACCGGCGCCAAAGTTATTCCAAATAGAATGTTGCGGATTTCCTATGGATAATAGGTCCTAACTATAACTACCTACTGGCAACCGCCAGTAGGTGTTTTATATATATATATATTTATAAATATACACACACATATATATATATATATATTACCTACTGGCGGTCGCCAGTAGGTAGTTATAGTTAGGACCTAGTTTCCATAGGAAATTCGTAACATTCTTTTCCCAATAACTTTGGCGCCGGATGACAAATCCTCACGAAATTTGCAAAACTGGTGGGGCGCTCCAGTCAGCTCCTATCCTGAAAGCTTGGAGGTGATTCATCAAGCGGGGGCTGAGAAAAAAGGGGGGTCCCAAAAGAAATGAAGCACGGGCTCCCACAGGGTGCGTTTGCACAGTGGAGAAGTGAGGGGGCGGGCCTGAGGTGACATGTGTGCAAACACGCCCTGTGGCACGTTTAAAGTTGGGGAATTAATTCCACTTGAATACTGAGGGTCCCTGGGGGGCAACTAGCCCACCAGGTACCTCCAGTATGTGCCAGGAAGCTGCGTTGCAGAGAGGTGTTCAGAGGCCACGCCCCTTTTTACACCTCTCGGCAACGCAGCTCTGTGGCGCTTACTGGAGGTACCTGGTGGGCTAGTTGCCCCCACAGGATGGAAGGGGAATTAATTCCCCAACTTAAAACACGCCAACGGGCGTGTTTGCACACGTCACCTTAGGCCCCACCCCCTCCCTTCACCACTGTGCAAACGTGCGCCGTGGCAAGTTTTAAGAGGTAGTTTTAATCTACCTGCCCTATTATGTACTAGGGCCTTACAGAGTGTTGATGGTGACCTCAGCTAGGCCTACCAGTGCAAGGGGTTCGCCCTTCTCTGCATAGAGTCCTCAGACCAATAGGAAGAAGTTGGCACAGAAACTGGAATAGAAAATACAAAGTTTAATAAAACCTCACGAGGTGGAACCACATTCATACAGCACCCTGTGGTGCTGAATGAATGTAGCACACTGAACAGAAGAAGCATGGTCCTTTTATACCCACACAGGGGCTGAAAAAGGCGGTACAAGTACGCATAGGAGAATTACATACATAGATGGTGATACAGAAATGCACAGTCAACAGTAAAGGAGGAGCTAGTAGTTGCTGACTCTGGTAGAAACAACCTGACAGCTACAGTCTAAAAACAGATGTATGGACAGTTAGATTCTTCTGCGCATGTGCAGAGTAGCAGAGTCTAAGTATAGCCAGTCCTTTAAACAGAGCAAAGGGAAAACAAAATGGCTGCCAGAAATACAAAATGGATTCCACAAAATGGACAAGATAGCCTCTAAATACGAGATGGATTCCACTAATGCTAATCCAATCGCAGCCAATTTACAACAGACGACCCTTTTAGCATTAGCTGAAGACATCTCCCATAATCCAGTAGGAAAACAAAAAAAATATGCACATTAATTTTAAATTTTTTTTTTTTTGCATAAATTTATCAATATCCTAATTCATTGCTAGGTGGGAATTTCTCATTCTAAATATTCTTAAGCTGGTATGTATAAGGTATAAGCAGGAGTACAAAGGGAACAGAGCATTGGGTCATACAGATAGCAGGAGAGAGTCATTACTATTATCAGAAACAGAACTATTAGCTTTCTAGTCCTAAGCCAATCCTAGAACCATCCAGTAAAAACATTTTCAAGGCTCCTATGCATTTCAGTGACCATCAATTTTAGCCAACAGTACATATCTAATAAAAACATTTTCACTAGACTTTTCAAGTGTTTCCTTTATGAGGGCTAGAGTGTCCATCATTATGAAGGAAATGTAATATTTTTCAACTGCTCAGATGAACTTTTCTCTCATAGAATAAACATTATTCCCAATACAAACATTAAAGCAGTCAGACATATTATTACAAAAATGATCCTGGATCCAGAGGACCAGGAGGACCACACAGGACCATGAGAATTAGGACGAAGAGCTGCAAAGGGTTGCTCCTCCTCAAAAATGGGACGACCAATGGGGTAAATTTTCAACAAAAAAGAAAAAGAAGTCCTTGGGAAATTAAAAACGCTGTACAACCAACCAGAGGGGAGTCTTCTCCCTGTGTCCGTTTGAGCCTCACAGGCAGGCTCTTGTTGTTCCCACGGTGGAGCTGCACAACTCGCAACTCAGGAATCACGGCCCAGTTTCAAGGGAAAAGTTTCTATTTTCAGGATAGGGCAATCACCCACCAGGGCAAATGCTCTCAGCGATCCTGTCCAGTGTCTCAGGCAGTGCACCAGTTTTCTTCATTTCAATTTAACACGCACCAGAGACACAGCACCTGTACCCTGAACTCAAGTCCTTCCCTAACTCCTGTATTGCTCTGCTGGCACATTGCTCTTTCGCTGGGGCCATAGATTGCATTCAGTGTGCCCAGGTATCTCTTGACCAACAAAAGTGAAAACTTTACAGCCACTTTGGGACCAGGTTTCAGAGGCCTGATGCTAGGATCTCTGAAGCAACCCTTGTTTCAAAGGGGGTTACCTCAGGCAAAAACTTTCTCGCCTTCCTGGCCGGTCTGTGACTCTCGGCTGGGCATCACAAACTTGATCCACGATTTCTCCTTTCTGATTTGTGACCCCGTCTTTCGCCCAAGACAGTGGCAGGGGTACACACTTCACATCCCAGTGCTTCCGGCCTTCTACCTTCACTGAGGTCCTGGTTGCCAGCAATGCCTGTGCTGGTTACCTTCACTTTGACTTCAAGATGGACTGGTGCTGACTCTCCAAGCTGGATCTGATGTCCGCGCCCCTCTGGCAATGGTTGTAAGACAGCAAATATCTATTGGTGGACAGAACAAAAGGTCTTTAGACAAGGCACAGAAATAATCTATCAACAGAGAGGATAGTCTCAGAATACTTCCTAGTCTAGGGACGCCCCATATATTAGCAAGGCACCTAAAAACCACTTTCATCTATGTGAGAGTAAAAGAAACAACAGCCTGGACCTATTGGCAAGTATAAAAGGAACTATTTGGTGAACTGACAAGAGTAATACGTCACCCAATCCCAAGCAGCCAAGGAAGTCTGTGTTCATTTACTAAATTCTGAGGAAAAGAGAAAAACAATACAGACATACTCCAAATCCTTACATCTGTATATTCCTATCTTAATCATCTAGAGACCCTCAAGAAAAAAGGAAATGTTCTACACTTTTACTCATAGACTTTGCATTACTTGTACAGGATTGCAGACACTTCTAAAATGATTTCTCTTAATAAAAGCACCTACATTGTATGCTTAGGACCGTGCTCTCATGTTATAGGAGCAACAGGAAAATCTAAAACTGCTAATTTAACAAGGATTCCTATTACATAAAGAACTAAAAAATTCAACATAATGGGTACATTTTCTCCAACAGAACATCTTGTGACACACAGACTCCTATAAAACAATATTTTCCTCAATAATGTTTGCTAAGGATCACATAGGCATCTTCCCTGCATTCTACTTTTCACAATCCAAACTATGCAACATCAGCTCTAGTAAGGACTGTCAGTTTATTTACACAGACTAGCTAATAAAAACTAGCAATGCCCTTGCAAAACTGTATGTAGCATGAGAATAATAAACAATAGTGGTGTTATCACCTGAGAATTTTAGAACAAAAACTACCCACAGCTAGTTCACCTTAAAGATCAAATAATGAAACCACAATCTAGACTACTCATCCTTTCATAATTTCATCAGACAGGATGGGCAGTAACATAGCAAATTTATTTATTCATTTTATTAATGCTAATAATGTTTAAAACAGTATTACTGAATAGCCAATTAAATGTCTCATGGCTATTTCACAGACAGTTTAGACAGGCTCAAAAGAAATTAGGAAAAAGAGGGAGAAAACATAAATTTGCCAACCCTTAATTTGTAGAGGAGCTAGCCTCCTCCCCCCATTTTGACAGTAGGAAACCTGTAACAGGTTTCATTCTGTCAACACTATCAACCCCAATTTGTAGCAACTGGACATAAACAAACTCTGAAGAGCTAAATAGCACATTCAGCTAGCTAAAGAACATATTCCTTTAGCAAATTTACAAGTCTAACACGAGGGCACATGAATTCAAACTAAATCCCATTGCTTCCTTAATTCAGCCCTAAAAGCATTAGTGCTACATATATGACAGAGCCATTGTCTTAATAAAAGCTGACATATACCATTATTATTATGCAATCTAGTCATGTGAGTGAACAAAAGCTTGCTTTTGCCAAAAAAGTAAGCAAAACCTCTTTCTGTCCCTTCCCTGCCATTTCGTCTTTCAAATGTCGAAATGTCAGAGCAAACGTTGCGCTGAGCCCTGCAGGCTTCTAAATGTAGGACTTCGGCCTTTAACCTATGCAGCTGTCCCATCTTGCGTGCAAGATTTTTATGGGGGTGTCCCATTTCAAAATGACCCTGGAAATGGAAAGAGCAAGCGCAAACCCACTTCATTCCGGTCTACCAGCAATTCAGAGGTAAGCTGAATAACTTCTGCCAGGTTTTTTGTACATATTTATATTTGTAAGCAGTGTGCCGAGTGCTTGTCTAGCAGTATAGATGTCAGCTATTCATTCTATGCTTACATATGTGCATTTACTGTAGCCTAAGGCAGTTTAAAAGCTGCTCTGACTGGAGAAACCTCATTTAAATAGTGAATTTTACTCAATTTCGACTTTGATGTTTAGGGCACTTAAAAATGAATATCCTACAATGTTTTTGCATAATAGCCATCCCCAGAATGTCCCCTACATATCCCAGAGATGTGGCATCAGAAATGTATAATGTATACCCTTATAAAAATGAGTTTTGTACGCCTGGGTACAGTGACATTTCACATTTAAGTGACCCCCTATTGCTGTATAGCATGGTTTAAATTCAATTTGGATGCTAGGAGGTCACAGTATCATTATTAGGCATTATAAATATTAAAAACCAAATTTAATGCACCTATTTTAAATAACATTTTTTATATAATCAAAATATATATATATTTTTTTAAATAAATCTAATCATTTTGATGAGTCCACATATGAAAAGCGAGCTGCATCCCTTGCCTATCATATTTAAACGCAGTCATTCACAGCCCTAAGAACAGAAAAACTTGAAAGTCTGCGCCACTTTTAAAAGACAGACATTATTATTTAACATCAAAAACCACTCTTATCCTTATTTAAAAAGGCATTAAGAAAATAAATCCCTACTGTCAATCTGTCCTCTGTTTATCAAAAATAATGAAACTATATTTCTAACTTTTAAAACAGCAGTCTGAAATGCCGCATTTTACACCGTGTTTGACTTCAGCTGGTCTCTGTGGCCGGAGTCCGAAATACCCATGTGCTGACACAGCTGCTTGACACGTAAAGGCGTCGAATTCACACGCCTTTCAAGTCAGCCTTGTCAGCCAGCGCAAATCTGTCGTTCTGTAATGTGTATTTTGGGTCACCAACAACCAATTCACTCAGATAATGTAAATGCCTTTTAATACCTAATACAGAAGGATAAATGCTGTGCCATTTTGTATCTTAATTTATCTATTGCAAAACACACAATTTCGTTTTTTGAAGCTTTTTTATTCCTATTAAATGTGGATTCTCATTTTATCATTAACATTGTGGCAATTTGCACACATGTATAGTGTCTTACTCTGTCAATTTAATGATAGCGTGCAGCTATTTAGCATATATTATATAATTCATTGCTGGATTCTTTTACAATGTATTTCATTTTAATGATATTTGGCATAACAGAATGATGACAAAAAAAACAAACATTGAGGTCATTCCAGACATTTTCAAAACGGTGTCATATACTCAGAACACTTAATACAGGACACTTAAGGCTAGCCATTCTTACACCAAGAGCGCAATCGCTACTTACAAGTACCACTAATGACAAACCACAGACATTTAAACACACATTTAACCCACAGATCAACACTTAGGGCAGAAACAAAAGACAGCCCACAGACTGTACTTAAACCAAACCATTTGTAAATTCTAGTTGTAAGTCATATTCACTAGATTTGGCTGGCAGAACACCAAGAAAAAAACCGCTCTGCATATCACCACTTATGAATGTTACTAAGTGCACAGACCAGGATCCTTTCTATGTACATATTTAGTTCCTCTGGGTACTAATCACCAAAGAATAAATACTTTTTTATACCTAAACCTAGTTAAGTATCCCCTCTAGGGGAGCCGGCTAATTATATACAAGTAACTGCTTTGTTCTTCAGTTCTAATGCTTTCACATAAATGTTCTTTCACTGTTCTTTTTTCAATCAAGGCTTGCTCACGCTTCATTCGTTCACGCACTTCTTTCTTCCACATTCGTACACAATCAAACATCTCTTGCCTAGTCTTTTGCCTAAACATACATTGTGCCACACACTCAATCTTTCGTAAATCAAATGACCCATACATAGGCCAACGCAACTCAGGATCCTTACGAGTGTTTTTATTCCATAATGCGCTGTACATTATAGAAGAAAGACCATACTAAATATACATATCCCTATTAGGCGTCCCCTCCGGGGGCCCGGTTGTGCTTCATCTAGTTTTAAATTCAAATTGGTACCACTACCAGAGCTACACATCCTATGAAGTGTGCTAAAAACAGGCATGCCAAAAATAGTGCAGAATATGCAGTATTATAATCAAAGTAGCACTTAAGGTATCTTTAGTACGATGTGCTGTTCAAATCAATTCAGATAGAGAAAATTCTGCTCATTATCTGCCTATATAGGTTGCAACTTATATATATACATCATAACAAACCAAGTTGGCCAACACAAAATGCGCAATCCAAAAGCCACAGTAAGTGTTACTAAACTACCTTACCAATCAAGCGCCACAGAAGGACACTTACCAATCACTTGGTGTCCAGGTTCCAACTGCCAAGTTCTAAAATCGACCAAATGGTCACTGCACGGCGCATCAACAGAAGAGATCTCAGTCGAGGACCGGCACCACCTGGATGGTCAGATCAGAAGGAAAGGAAAAACGCCGTGGTTGCCAAGACTCGGGTCTCATCGGGCAGCGATCGCGTCCAGAGCGAGATTCCAATCCTTTGTCGCGACCAATCCTTTGGGCATCTGAGTCGCTGATGAGCCCCAGTAGTTGGGCGCCAATTTGTTGATGGTGACCTCAGCTAGGCCTACCAGTGCAAGGGGTTCGCCCTTCTCTGCATAGAGTTCTCGACCAATAGGAAGAAGTTGGCACAGAAACTGGAATAGAAAATACAAAGTTTAATAAAACCTCACAAGGTGGAACCACATTCATACAGCACCCTGTGGTGCTGAATGAATGTAGCACACTGAACAGAAGAAGCATGGTCCTTTTATACCCACACAGGGGCTGAAAAAGGCGTTACAAGTACACATAGGAGAATTACATACATAGATGGTCATACAGAAATGCACAGTCAACAGTAAAGGAGGAGCTAGCAGTTGCTGACTCTGGTAGAAACAACCTGACAGCTACAGACTAAAAACAGATGTATGGACAGTTAGATTCTTCTGCGCATGTGCAGAGTAGCAGAGTCTAAGTATAGCCAGTCCTTTAAACAGAGCAAAGGGAAAACAAAATGGCTGCCAGAAATACAAAATGGATTCCACAAAATGGACAAGATAGCCTCTAAATACGAGATGGATTCCACTAATGCTAATCCAATCGCAGCCAATTTACAACAAGAGGAGGTCATGCTAATCACAGGGGTACCGCAACGCATAGTGTTCCCTAGTGTATGTAGGTGTTTTCACTGTATTCTAAGTGTCTTTTAGCATAGCACCGGCTCTAGGCCTGGTTAGTCAGAGTCAGTTACCACCAGAACCCGTCTGAAAAAAGTTGTTGGCACAGGATGATTTTGCAACAAGGCTTCTTTCTTTGCCTCTGTTGGTTCTTTCTGCACGTCTTGCTTCTTCCTGCAATTTTCTTCATCTTTGTGGACTTCTGTTGCCTCTTTCAGCATTTCTTTTGCTTCTTTCTGTGCGTTTTTTCTTCTTTCTTCACATGTCCTATATCTGTAGGCATAGTTAGGACCGAGCATTTAAAAAACCTTTGAAATTCACTTAAAAAACCATAGGTTTCAGATACGTGTTAGTTAGAAATTAGCATTTAAAAAGCCTTTGAAATTCACTAAAAAACCTTAGGTTTCAGGCACGTTATTGTTAGAAATTAGCATTTAAAAATCCTTAGAAATTCACTGAAAAAACCATAGGTTTTAGGGAAAGTTATAGTTAGTTAGACATTTCACTCGTACAAAACCAGTGAAATTCCCCCGTTATAATTAGTTCAGCTAACTATAACTCGCGCCCCCGCAATGCACTGCTGATGATGTCACATATTACATCACTCATGACATGGTCAGTGACATCACTCATGAAATCACTGAAGACATCACTGATGACATCATCCATGTGATAATTTGATACATCTTCTCACACCCTAATATAACTTTTGATACACCCACTCTAAATTAAAGACTGCCATTTTCAAAACCAGACACTCCAAGACCAATAACTAGATACCCACTCACTGATTCTTAGGTCTACACACACACACATCCACTCACTCACCCGTACAGTCACTCATACTTACGGTCACTCAATCCAGGACTATCATATGCACTCATACACCTATATAGACGCTCACACACCACAACTCATCCACAGAGGTACTCACACACCTAGTCAGTGATGTAAATAATTAATCACACTCCCATTTACTCACCTATACAGTTATACACACACCAGCTCACTTACTCATACAAATACTAGCACATACTTACACTCTTATACAATCACTGATAAAAGCACAGACTCATCCATACAGCCACTCTCACAATCACACACTCTCAAGTTATAGCCATTTATATACTCCAACACACATATATACTGCCTTTCACATATGTAGTTACTCACACATATACAACTGAGATATACATTCACTCACTAACACATCCATACATACACACACCCACCCATACAGTCCATCAGAGATGCACTCTTGAAACCATGCACCCAGTGAATCACCCACTCGCACATCTATGTACAGAGTCACACACACCTTACCCAACCCACACAAACACTCAGGCACTCATACAGATACTAAGACAAGCAATCAATAACCCATATAGACACTCATGTAGCTATTCGCAAACCCATGCAGCCGCTTACACACCAACAGACAGACGGATACAGACATTCACACAGTTTACTCACTAACCCATGCATTCAGTAAGATAAGTTTAATCACTCACTTGTAGAGTCAGTCACACACCTACTAAATCATCCATTCAGACACTTATACAACCACTCATTCTTCAATACGCCTTTCCCTATATATATTAAACATATTTCAACTTTACAGAAACACACAGTCACTGGATGATGTCATCAGTAATGTCTTCAGTGATGTCATTTGAGATGTCATCAGTGATGTCATCAGTGATGTCACTGACCATGTCGTGAGTGATGTCATATGTGACGTCATCAGCAGTGCATTGCGGGGGCGCGAGTTATAGTTAGCTGAACTAACTATAACGGGGGAATTTCACTGGTTTTGTCCGAGTGAAATGTCCAACTAACTATATTTTTCCCTAAAACCTATGGTTTTTCAGTGAATATATATATATATATATATATATTAACTACTGGTGGTCGCCAGTAGATAGTTATAGTTAGAACCATGTTTCCATAAGAAAAGCATTTTTTGATTTGCTAAGAACTTTGGTGTCGAAAGTTTGGGGGTGATTCGTCAAGGGGGGGGGGGGCTGAGAAAAAAAGGGGGTCCCAAAACGTGTTTTCTCAATGCAATTTCCATAGGAAACTTTAGACAAGGCTACAGGTCAAATTGCTGAACGGAATTACGCCAAATTTGGCAGGGAGAAAGGTATTGGTCCAGAAAGCACGCTTTTATTGAAATGGGGTAAATCCGTTCAGTAGTTTTAGAGAAATATCATAATTAACAGATATTGATATTTGAGAATTCTGATATTTGATTGGCTGAGGCGTTACGAGCACGAGCGTGCGGCTGATTGGCTGGGAACTGTTGAAACTAGGAAGTGTTGGCAGCCATTTTGTGACTAGGTTGAAAGGAGTAGGGCGGAAAAAAAGAGAATAATTGTATAAGAGGGTATAGTAGCAACACTGTGGTCTAAGTTTAAGCAGTCTGTATGGTGCAGAGGCAGGGAGTTTGAATGTTGCGTAGGCCGTGGAAATTACGTCCGCAGAACAACAGTGCGCGGTATTGCAGCAGAGTTGCGTAGGCTCTGGAAACCCCGTCGGGGAAACAATGCGCCGTATTGCAGACAGCAGTGTGTAGGGTGCACACACTGGTAGTGTGAATGTGCGGTATTGCGGCAATGTCAGTAAGCTGTGTAACGATGCACACACAGGTAGTGTGAATGTGCGGTGTTGAAAAAAAGAGAATAATTGAATAATAGGGTATAGTAGGAACAGTGTGGTCTTAGTTTAAGCAGTCTGTACGGTGAATATAATACGCAGTAATGTTTACTTATTATACCGTGTTCCCCTTTATCACGGACAGTGTCACTTTCTTAGACGAAATTTAAAATTATGTGGGAATATCGAAAGTAGAAGTGTTGTCAGCCATTTCCTCCCCTTCCACGGAGTAGCAGGGACATCCGATTGGCTGACATGTTCCAAGCAGGTCCTTCCCAAGCTTAATGTTCATTGGCTGCGAACCATTGAAAGTAGAGGTGTTACCAGCCATTTCCTCCCCGTCCGCAGAGTAGCAGGCACATCTGATAGGCCAACGTGTTCCAAACAGGAGCTTCGCAAGCTCAATGTTCATTGGCTGCGAACCATTGAAAGTAGAAGTGTTGGCAGCCACTTCCTCCCCCTCCGCGGAGCATCAGGGACATCTGATTGGGTGACGTGTGTTTTAAGCAGGACTTTCCCAAACTTAGGGGGTAATTACTATAGCGGGCGGATCGCCACCGACCGTATGGCGGTGGTGATCCGCCCGCAAAAAGTCACCATCCGCAACTCATTTCCCCCGCCATATTACTATGGTGGGGGGGAACACGGCGGACAGGAAGACCGTCTGCCGGTAGGCAATCCGCCCAATTGCCTACCGGGAGGAAAAGCACAGCACTTCGGTGGCGGTGCTTTGCAGGCACCACCATCCATATTACTATAATGGCGGAGATGTGCCTTTCCCGCCATGGAGAGGCATGCTTTTTTTTGTTTGGAGGCCTGTTGCCGGCCACCAGGGTGTTGGGGGGTGCACATGGGGGGTACCTATGGCACCCCCGTGCATTTGCATTCACAATGTGGCAGGCACCACGCAGCGCCTGCCACGTTGTGCCTGCAAATGCACAACATGCATTTCTGACATTGCGGAGGGTGCTGTTCAAAGCACCGCCCGCAGCACTGTCAGGAATGTGGGATGCTGCTGACATTACATATAAATGGCAAAAACAGCCAATAACACTTTTTTGTAAATACAAATCTTTAAATATTCACAAATAGCTACGTATTATAAGTATCTACTATGCCATAATGAAACAACTTACAACTCCGTAATATCTTTTGTTGTTGCAAAAGAATCCGACGCTAGAAATCGGAACCTGGATCACAGAATGGACACGCTTAAAATTAAACTACTCGAGCAACGGGCGTGGTTTACATACTTTTTGGTTATTCATTAGTCTAAGGAAGGAACATGCGGCTCCGCCCATTTAGATGTCACATTTTCCAGTTGACACGTGCTCACGTTTTCACTATTTAACTTGTGCACGTGTTGGGAAAAGTTACAAAATGTGAAGCTTTAAAGGTTTCGATTTCGATCCTTACACGTATATGTATAACATTGGAGAGATTAAAAACTGTTACCCGGCAAACGGTGTCATTTCCTTTCTTGTGACTAAAAACATTATTAATTGCCGTAATTCTAAATAGAAGACATTAAGAAAATATTCTTCAGAACAGAAGAAAAATAAAATACATGCTAATATTTGTCATCACTATGGTTTTAAATTTTAAAAAAATGCCAGGATTTGTAAAGCATACAGCTACCTCCAGAGACGTGTCCCGGCGCTTGGGGGTGTCGGGAAGATTAAGCAAGGTAATGCCCACAGTGTCATAGTGGTGGGCTAATGTGCCGCCTGAGCCGGGTATCGAACTGTGAACGCTGTTGTTCGAAGTCAGGTATCATAGCTGCTGTGTCACAGTTTTTCTACACTTACATTTTAATTAGTGCTAATTAAGTTTTAAACATTGTTAAATTATAACATATCAGACTACTGTTACAGTTAGTTTTTGACTACAAAAAGTATGCAAGTCTTTTTAAAATGTACTTAAGAACAATATAGGTTTCAGGGACATTGTAGTTAGAAATTAGCATTTAAAAAACCTTTGAAATTCACTGAAAAAACTATAGGTTTTACAGACGTTATAGTTAGAAATTAACATTTAAAAAACCTTAGAAATTCACTGAAAAAAACATAGGTTTCAGGGATGTTATAGTTAGGTGGACATTTCACTTGTTCAAAACCAGAGAAATGTCACTGTTATAGTAACTTCAGCTAACTATAACTCGCGCACCCGCAATGCACTGCTCATGACTTCACATATTACATCATTCATGACCGTGTCAGACAAGCTGGCATCCAGGGAACAGCCGCCAGCTGGCTAAACTGCTTCCTGGAGGACAGGTCTCAGGCTGTCCGTTTAAATAAAATGTTGGCCTCCAAACAGAGAACTACCTGTGGTGTCTCGCAGGGCTCTTCCCTGTCCCCCCACCTGTTCAACCTCTACATCTTCCCCCATATTCAAGCCCTCAGAGACAGGAAAGTGATTGTCTACAACTACGCAGATGACCTCCAACTGGTCTTTACGATTGATAACACTAACAGATCAATCACCGAGTTCCAGGCCACTATGAGGCTCATTCAGCTATGGATGGGCCAAAACCACCTTAAGCTGAATCCTGGAAAGACTGAGCTGGTACTTACAGGAGACAGTCACAAGTTCCGGGGCCCACATTACTGGCCTTCAGAGATGGGATCCCCGCCCTCCCTCTCCCTTTCGGCTAAAACACTCTTGAACAGCGATCTCTCACTCAAAACTCAAGTGAGTCTGGTAGTCTCCAAATGCTTCTTCCAACTACGAAAAATCAGGAAGATCTGCCACTTTCTCACGCAGGAAGCCCTGACCCAGGTTGTGATAGCTACTGTTCTGTCACACCTGGACTATGCCAATGCCACCTATCTGGGCATGCCTCTGTACCTGCAAAAGCGGTTACAGTTGGTTCAGAACCATGCGGCCAGACTGATCCTACGACAACCCAGATGGCTACCAGCAACTCCCCTGTTAAGGAAACTACACTGGCTCCCCATCCCCCAACGCTGTATCTTTAAAACCGAATGCCTGATCTTTAAATCTCTGCATGGCAAAAGCCCAAAATTCATCAATAACCATACTCAGGCACATCCTCTCCCGTAACTTACGCTCGGCCCACCTCGCCCACACCCCCTCATTTAGGCGAAAGCGCCTTGGAGGCTGCAGATTTGCTGTCCTCGCCCCCAGATTTTGAAACTCCTTCCCCTTGGAAATCCGAGCCTGTGCTGATCTTATGAAATTCAGAAGATCCCTTAAAACCTGGTTGTTCGAGCAAGCCTACAACTGAAGTTCTCCCGGGTAACGACTTTGCCTTCCTTTTCTATAGCGCCATGAAACCACCCGGGGAACGTGCGCTCTACAAGACATTTTTAACATTAACATATATATATATATATCTGTATATATATTACCTACTGGCGGTCGCCAGTAGGTAGTTATAGTTAGGACCTATTTTCCATAGGAAATCCGCAACATTCTATTCCCAATAAGTCCGGCGCCGGTTGACGAATCTTTGCGAAATTTTCTAAACTTTTGGCCAGCTCTGGTCCGCTCCTATCCTGAAAGTTTCGTGGTGATTCGTCAAGCGGGGGCTGAGAAAAAAGGGGGGTCCCAAAACACGTTTTCCACATGCAATTTCCCATAGGACCTGTTGACGCAGCTACAGCCCGAACTGAACGGAATTACACCAAATTTGGCAGAAAGGTAGACCTTGGTTCAGAGTCGTGCCTTTTCCTTAAATGGTGTAAATCCGTTCAGTAGTTCCTGAGAAAATCAAAAGTAAAATCACATATATATGTGGGCGGAGCCTAACCACACATCTCATCGTGAGATCTGATTGGCTGTCAGCACTTCATCCAGAAGTGTTGGCAGCCATCTTGGGACCAATATACATGATGGCACCTCATTAAAAAGCATTGCAGTTAATAGAAGGTTTTAAGACTTTAGTTACATTATAAATTATTTGTTGATGGTACCATACTCATTTTAGGAATTGTGGTATGTTCTAAGGTGATTTTACAATGTGAAAAAGCCTTCCGCTGGGATGTCATGAATCATGTTTGAGAGAAAACTATTTTCACATGCTTTTCCCACAGAGGTTTGGAAGGTGATCTATAAGCTAAACTGAGAGCATATTTTCTGTAAATTCACATTATCTTTCTTAGTCATGTGAGAATGAAGTCTGACATTCTGACATTCTCAGTAAAACATGTACATCCAACAAGGGCAGAGACTGTCAGTTGATTCCTTTGATTGAGTTGATTCCTTTGTGTTCTACTGTTCTACTGCAGCTTCCCAGAGTGTTCCAAAGAACAACTAGAGCGCTAACACTCCTACTTATGATAAACGTATGGCACACCTGAAGCTCAAGATGTTGATTGGAATAAAGTGGTAACTCTTAAAACATTTAATTTAAAAAGGAACAAAATGAGGGGGTTCATTTTGCCATAGAATGTATGATTAGTGCTGCAGAAAGAAAAATTAGGGCACATTTTGAGTGACTTCTCAAATCCTCTTCTATTTCATTAAAGAATTCTGACATGCAGACTGAAACATGCACTTTCAATACTAGCAGCAGACTTCCCTGATGAGCAGTAGTTTTACTATAGTGATCTAATGAGCAACTAGAGTGCTAACATTCTGAATTTATGGCAAATGTGTGACACATCTGAATGCCTTCTTCATTGAATCAAAGTAAAAACAGACAGTATGCCTACTGAGGAGACTGTAGTAAATGAGGAAATTAGGAAACTTCATAACAAGTCTCCCAAGATGGCTACCAGAGACAAAAGAGCCCAAATGTAGCACAAATATCACCGAGATGTAGCCCAAGTATAGCCCAATGACAGAAATCCCAGAGTGTTTTAAGGAACAACTAGAGCGCTAACAGTCTTACTTATGACAAAAGTATGGCACACCTGAAGCCATCTTGAATGGAATAAAGTGGTAACACTTAAAACATTTAATTTGCAAAGGAACAAAATGAGGGGGTCATTTTGCCATAGAAATTATGATTAGTGCTGCAGAAAGAAAAATTAGGGCACATTTTGACTTCTCAAATCCTCTTCTATTTCATTAAAAAGTTCTGACATGCAAACTGAAACATGCACTTTGAATACCAGCATCTGACTTCCCTGGTGAGCAGTAGCTTTACTACAGTGATCTAATGAGGAACTAGAGTGCTACCATTCAGAATTTATGGCAAATGTGTCACATCTTAATGCCTTCTTGATGGAACCAAAGTAAACAAGCATTGAAAATGCAATAGGTCTCGCCCTCGTTTAAGTTAAAGCAATTCTGTTTGTAATTAGGTGGCTTTTTAGCTTTGCTTTTATTAGTGTTTTTCAACATTTCATGTACATAACATGCTTATATGTATATGTATGCATGCATTTATATTTGTATTTATATAGATATGCAGATTATATATATGTTTATATTGTATGTATATATACACACATACATATATATAAATGCATATGCATATATGTGCATATGTGTGCGTGTAGAGAGAGGTAGAGGTGTAGAGGTAGAGATGTAGAGGTAGAGAAGTAGAGGTAGAGAGGTAGAGAGTAGTAGAGAGAGAGGCAGAGAGAGGTAGAGAGGTAGAGAGTAGAGGATGAGTAATAGAGAGTAGAGAGAGAGTAGTAGAGAGCAGTAGAGAGAGTAGCAGAGAGTGAGTAGGAGAGAGTAGTAGAGTGGGTAGTAGAGAGTGAGTAGTAGAGTGAGAAGTAGAGAGTAGCAGAGAGTAGTGTAGAGTGAGTAGTAGAGAGTGAGTAGTAGAGAGTAGTAGAGAGTATTAGAGAGTGAGTAGTAGAGAGTGAGTAGTGGAGACTGAGTAGCAGAGAGAGAGTAGTAGAGAATGAGTAGTAGAGAATGAGTAGTAGAGTGAGTAGTAGAGTGAGTAGTAGAAAGAGAGTAGTAGAGAGTGAGTAGTAGAGAGTAGTAGAGAGTGAGTAGTAGAGAGTAGTAGAGAGTAGTAGAGAGAGAGTAGTAGAGAGTGAGTAGTAGAGAGTAGTAGAGCGTGAGTAGTAGAGAGTAGTAGAGCGTGAGTAGTACAGAGTAGTACAGAGTGAGTAGTAGAGAGTGATTAGTAGAGAGTAGTGGAGTAGTAGAGAGTGAGTAGTAGAGTAAGTAGTAGGGAGTAGTAGAGAGTGAGTAGTAGAGTGAGTAGTAGAGTGAGTAGTAGAGAGCAAGTAGTAGAGAGTGTGTAGTAGAGAGTGAGTAGTAGAGAGAGTAGTAGAGAGTAGTAGAGTAGTAGAGTGAGTAGTAGAGAGTGAGTAGTTGAGAGTAGTAGAGAGTGAGTAGTAGAGTGAGTAGTAGAGAGTAGTAGAGAGCGAGCAGTAGAGAGTGAGTAGTGGAGAGTGAGTAGTAGAGTAGTAGAGAGTGAGTAGTAGAGAGTGAGTAGTAGAGAGAGTAGTAGAGAGTATTAGAGTGTGTAGTAGAGAGTGAGTAGTAGAGAGAGAGTAGTAAAGAGTAGTAGAGAGTGAGTGGTAGAGAGTAGTAGAGAGTAGTAGAGTGAGTAGTAGAGAGTAGTAGAGTGAGTAGTAGAGTAGTAGCGAGTGAGTAGTTGAGAGTGAGTAGTAGAGTGAGTAGTAGAGAGTAGTAGAGTAGTAGAGAGTGAGTAGTAGAGAGTGAGTAGTAGAGAGTAGTAGAGAGAGAGTAGTGGAGTAGTAGAGAGTGAGTGGTAGAAAGTAGTAGAGTGAGTAGTAGAGAATAGTAGAGAGTGAGTAGTAGAGAGTGAGTAGTAGAGAGTAGTAGTAGAGAGTAGTAGAGAGTGAGTAGTAGAGAGTGAGTAGTGGAAAGTAGTAGTGAGTGAGTAGTAGAGAGTGAGTAGTTTAATTTAAAAGGAACACAATGAGGAGGTTCATTTCGCCATAGAAATTATGATTAGTGCGGAAAAAAGATAAATTAGGGCACATTTTGAGTGACTTCTCAAATCCTCTTCTATTTCATTAAAAAATTCTGACATGCAGACTGAAACATGCACTTTTAATACCAGCAGCAGACTTTCCTGGTGAGCAGTAGCTTTACTACAGTGATCTAATAAGCAACTAGAGTGCTAACATTCCGAATTTATGGCAAATGTGTGACACATCTGAATGCCTTCTTGATGGAATGAAAGTAAAAAACCTGAAAGTATTTCCTACTGAGGAAACTGTTGTAAATGAGGAAATTAGGAAATTTCAAAACAAATAAGTCTCCCAAGATGGCCACCAGAGACAAAAGAGCCCAAATGTAGCACAAATATCACCGAGATGTAGCCCAAGTATAGCCCAATGACAGAATGTCCCAGAGTGTTTTAAAGAACAACTAGAGCGCTAACAGTCTTACTTATGACAAAAGTATGGCACACCTGATGCCATCTTGATTGGAATAAAGTGGAAACACTTAAAACATTTAGTTTGCAAAGGAACAAAATGAGGGGGTTCATTTTGCCATAGAAATTATGATTAGTGCTGCAGAAAGAAAGATTAGGGCACATTTTGACTTCTCAAATCCTCTTCCATTTCATTAAAAAATTCTGACATGCAGACTGAAACATGCACTTTGAATACCTGCAGCAGATTTCCCTGGGGAGAAGTAGCTTTACTACAGTGATCTAATGAGCAACTAGAGTGCTACCATTCAGAATTTATGGAAAATGTGTGACACATCTGAATGCTTTATTGATGGTATCAAAGTAAACAAGCATTGTAAAT
Source organism: Triturus cristatus (assembly GCF_964204655.1). Taxonomy (NCBI): domain Eukaryota; kingdom Metazoa; phylum Chordata; class Amphibia; order Caudata; family Salamandridae; genus Triturus; species Triturus cristatus. The sequence goes on along the minus strand of NC_140584.1, from coordinate 540,084,528 downwards.
GCATTAGGTCTCGCCCTCGTTTAAGTTAAAGCAATTCCGTTTGTAATTAGGTGGCTTTTTAGCTTTGCTTGTATTAGAGTTTTTCAAACTTTCATGTACATACCATGCATATGTATGCATATATGTATATGTATATGTTTGCATGCATTTATATTCATATAGATATGCAGATTATATTTATATGTTTAAATACGTATATATATATATACACATACATATATATAAATGCATATGCATATATATGCATATATATATGTGCATATGTGTGCATGTACAGAGAGGTAGAGAGGTATGGGTGTATAGGTAGAGGTAGAGAGGTAGAGAGGTAGAGGTAGAGAGGTAGAGAGTAGTAGAGAGAGAGGTAGAGAGTAGAGAGCGAGTAATAGAGAGTAGAGAGTGACTAGTAGAGAGTAGTAGAGAGTAGTAGAGAATGTATCAGAGAGTGAGTAGTAGAGAGTAGTAGAGTGAGTAGTAGAGTGAGTAGTAGAGAGTGAGTATTAGAGAGTGCGTAGTAGAGAGTGAGTAGTAGAGTGAATAGTAGAGAGTAGTAGAGAGTGAGTAGTAGAGAGTAGTAGAGAGTGAGTAGTAGAGAGTGAGTAGTAGAGAGTGAGTAGTAGAGAATGAGTAGTAGAGAATGAGTAGTAGAGTGAGTAGTAGAGTGAGTAGTAGAAAGAGAGTAATAGAGAGTGAGTAGTAGAGAGTAGTAGAGAGTGAGTAGTAGAGAGTAGTAGAGAGTAGTAGAGAGAGAGTAGTAGAGAGTGAGTAGTAGAGAGTAGTAGAGCGTGAGTAGTAGAGAGTAGTAGAGCGTGAGTAGTACAGAGTAGTAGAGAGTGAGTAGTAGAGTAAGTAGTAGGGAGTAGTAGAGAGTGAGTAGTAGAGTGAGTAGTAGAGTGAGTAGTAGAGAGCAAGTAGTAGAGAGTGTGTAGTAGAGAGTGAGTAGTAGAGAGAGTAGTAGAGAGTAGTAGAGTAGTAGAGTGAGTAGTAGAGAGTAGTAGAGAGTGAGTAGTAGAGTGAGTAGTAGAGAGCGAGCAGTAGCGAGTGAGTAGTGGAGAGTGAGTAGTAGAGTAGTAGAGAGTGAGTAGTAGAGAGTGAGTAGTAGAGAGAGTAGTAGAGAGTATTAGAGTGTGTAGTAGAGAGTGAGTAGTAGAGAGAGAGTAGTAAAGAGTAGTAGAGAGTGAGTGGTAGAGAGTAGTAGAGAGTAGTAGAGTGAGTAGTAGAGAGTAGTAGAGTAGTAGCGAGTGAGTAGTTGAGAGTGAGTAGTAGAGTGAGTAGTAGAGAGTAGTAGAGTAGTAGAGAGTGAGTAGTAGAGAGTGAGTAGTAGAGAGTAGTAGAGTGAGTAGTAGAGAGGGAGTAGTAGAGAGAGAGTAGTGGAGTAGTAGAGAGTGAGTGGTAGAGAGTAGTAGAGTGAGTAGTAGAGAATAGTAGAGAGTGAGTAGTAGAGAGTGAGTAGTAGAGAGTAGTAGTAGAGAGTAATAGAGAGTGAGTAGTAGAGAGTGAGTAGTGGAAAGTAGCAGCGAGTGAGTAGTAGAGAGTGAGTAGTTTAATTTAAAAGGAACACAATGAGGAGGTTCATTTCGCCATAGAAATTATGATTAGTGCGGAAAAAAGATAAATTAGGGCACATTTTGAGTGACTTCTCAAATCCTCTTCTATTTCATTAAAAAATTCTGACATGCAGACTGAAACATGCACTTTTAATACCAGCAGCAGACTTTCCTGGTGAGCAGTAGCTTTACTACAGTGATCTAATAAGCAACTAGAGTGCTAACATTCCGAATTTATGGCAAATGTGTGACACATCTGAATGCCTTCTTGATGGAATGAAAGTAAAAAACCTGAAAGTATTTCCTACTGAGGAAACTGTTGTAAATGAGGAAATTAGGAAATTTCAAAACAAATAAGTCTCCCAAGATGGCCACCAGAGACAAAAGAGCCCAAATGTAGCACAAATATCACCGAGATGTAGCCCAAGTATAGCCCAATGACAGAATGTCCCAGAGTGTTTTAAAGAACAACTAGAGCGCTAACAGTCTTACTTATGACAAAAGTATGGCACACCTGATGCCATCTTGATTGGAATAAAGTGGAAACACTTAAAACATTTAGTTTGCAAAGGAACAAAATGAGGGGGTTCATTTTGCCATAGAAATTATGATTAGTGCTGCAGAAAGAAAGATTAGGGCACATTTTGACTTCTCAAATCCTCTTCCATTTCATTAAAAAATTCTGACATGCAGACTGAAACATGCACTTTGAATACCTGCAGCAGATTTCCCTGGGGAGAAGTAGCTTTACTACAGTGATCTAATGAGCAACTAGAGTGCTACCATTCAGAATTTATGGAAAATGTGTGACACATCTGAATGCTTTATTGATGGTATCAAAGTAAACAAGCATTGTAAATGCATTAGGTCTCGCCCTCGTTTAAGTTAAAGCAATTCTGTTTGTAATTAGGTGGCTTTTTAGCTTTGCTTGTATTAGAGTTTTTCAAACTTTCATGTACATACCATGCATATGTATGCATATATGTATATGTATATGTTTGCATGCATTTATATTCATATAGATATGCAGATTATATTTATATGTTTAAATACGTATATATATATATACACATACATATATATAAATGCATATGCATATATATGCATATATATATGTGCATATGTGTGCATGTACAGAGAGGTAGAGAGGTATGGGTGTATATGTAGAGGTAGAGAGGTAGAGGTAGAGAGGTAGAGAGTAGTAGAGAGAGAGGTAGAGAGGTAGAGAGTAGAGAGCGAGTAATAGAGAGTAGAGAGTGACTAGTAGAGAGTAGTAGAGAATGTATCAGAGAGTGAGTAGTAGAGAGTAGTAGAGTGAGTAGTAGAGTGAGTAGTAGAGAGTGAGTATTAGAGAGTGCGTAGTAGAGAGTGAGTAGTAGAGTGAATAGTAGAGAGTAGTAGAGAGTGAGTAGTAGAGAGTAGTAGAGAGTGAGTAGTAGAGAGTGAGTAGTAGAGAGTAGTAGAGAGTGAGTAGCAGAGAGAAAGTATTAGAGAGTAGTAGAGAGTGAGTAGCAGAGTGTGTAGTAGAGAGAGAGAGTAGTAGAGAGTGAGTAGTGGACAGTGAGTAGTAGAGAGTAGTAGAGAGAGTAGTAGAGAGTGAGTAGTAGAGAGTGAGTAGTGGAAAAGTAGTAGAGAGAGAGTAGGAGAGAGTAGTAGAGTAGTAGAGTGAGTAGTAGAGAGTAGTAGAGTAGTAGAGTAGTAGAGAGTGAGTAGTAGAGAGTGAGTAGTAGAGAGTAGTAGAGTGAGTAGTAGAGAGGGAGTAGTAGAGAGAGAGTAGTGGAGTAGTAGAGAGTGAGTGGTAGAGAGTAGTAGAGTGAGTAGTAGAGAATAGTAGAGAGTGAGTAGTAGAGAGTGAGTAGTAGAGTAGTAGTAGAGAGTAGTAGAGAGTGAGTAGTAGAGAGTGAGTAGTAGAGAGTAGTAGAGAGTGAGTAGCAGAGAGAAAGTATTAGAGAGTAGTAGACAGTGAGTAGTAGAGAGTAGTAGAGAGAGTAGTAGAGAGTGAGTAGTAGAGAGTGAGTAGTGGAAAAGTAGTAGAGAGAGAGTAGTAGAGAGTAGTAGAGTAGGAGAGTGAGTAGTAGAGAGTAGTAGAGTAGTAGAGAGTGAGTAGGAGAGAGTGAGTAGTAGAGAGTAGTAGAGTGAGTAGTAGAGAGGGAGTAGTAGAGAGAGAGTAGTGGAGTAGTAGAGAGTGAGTGGTAGAGAGTAGTAGAGTGAGTAGTAGAGAATAGTAGAGAGTGAGTAGTAGAGAGTGAGTAGTAGAGAGTAGTAGTAGAGAGTAGTAGAGAGTGAGTAGTAGAGAGTGAGTAGTGGAAAGTAGTAGCGAGTGAGTAGTAGAGAGTGAGTAGTTTAATTTAAAAGGAACACAATGAGGAGGTTCATTTTGCCATATAAATTATGATTAGTGCGGAAAAAAGATAAATTAGGGCACATTTTGAGTGACTTCTCAAATCCTCTTCTATTTCATTAAAAAATTCTGACATGCAGACTGAAACATGCACTTTTAATACCAGCAGCAGACTTTCCTGGTGAGCAGTAGCTTTACTACAGTGATCTAATAAGCAACTAGAGTGCTAACATTCCGAATTTATGGCAAATGTGTGACACATCTGAATGCCTTCTTGATGGAATGCAAGTAAAAAACCTGAAAGTATTTCCTACTGAGGAGACTGTTGTAAATGAGGAAATTAGGAAACTTCAAAACAAATAAGTCTCCCAAGATGGCCACCAGAGACAAAAGAGCCCAAATGTAGCACAAATATCACCGAGATGTAGCCCAAGTATAGCCCAATGACAGAATGTCCCAGAGTGTTTTAAAGAACAACTAGAGCGCTAACAGTCTTACTTATGACAAAAGTATGGCACACCTGATGCCATCTTGATTGGAATAAAGTGGAAACACTTAAAACATTTAGTTTGCAAAGGAACAAAATGAGGGGGTTCATTTTGCCATAGAAATTATGATTAGTGCTGCAGAAAGAAAGATTAGGGCACATTTTGACTTATCAAATCCTCTTCTATTTCATTAAAAAATTCTGACATGCAGACTGAAACATGCACTTTGAATACCTGCAGCAGACTTCCCTGGGGAGAAGTAACTTTACTACAGTGATCTAATGAGCAACTAGAGTGCTACCATTCAGAATTTATGGAAAATGTGTGACACATCTGAATGCTTTATTGATGGTATGAAAGTAAACAAGCATTGTAAATGCATTAGGTCTCGCCCTCGTTTAAGTTAAAGCAATTCTGTTTGTAATTAGGTGGCTTTTTAGCTTTGCTTGTATTAGAGTTTTTCTAACTTTCATGTACATACCATGCATATGTATGCATATATGTATATGTATATGTTTGCATGCATTTATATTCATATAGATATGCAGATTATATTTATATGTTTAAATACGTATATATATATATATATACACATACATATATATAAATGCATATGCATATATATGCATATATATATGTGCATATGCGTGCATGTACAGAGAGGTAGAGAGGTATGGGTGTATAGGTAGAGGTGTAGAGGTAGAGAGGTAGAGGTAGAGAGGAAAGAGTAGTAGAGAGAGAGGTAGAGAGGTAGAGAGTAGAGAGCGAGTAATAGAGAGTAGAGAGTGAGTAGTAGAGAGTAGTAGAGAAAGTATCAGAGTGAGTAGTAGAGAGTAGTAGAGTGAGTAGTAGAGTGAGTAGTAGAGAGTGAGTAGTAGAGAGTGCGTAGTAGAGAGTGAGTAGTAGAGTGAATAATAGAGAGTAGTAGAGAGTGAGTAGTAGAGAGTAGTAGAGAGTGAGTAGTAGAGAGTGAGTAGCAGAGAGAAAGTATTAGAGTAGTAGAGAGTGAGTAGCAGAGTGTGTAGTAGAGAGAGAGTAGTAGAGAGTGAGTAGTAGAGAGTGAGTAGTAGAGAGTGAGTAGTAGAGAGTAGTAGAGAGAGTAGTAGAGAGTGAGTAGTAGAGAGTAGTAGAGAGTGATTAGTAGAGAGTAGTAGAGAGTGAGTAGTAGAGAGAGAGTAGTAGAGAGTAGTAGAGTAGTAGAGAGTGAGTAGTAGAGTAGTGAAGTAGTAGAGAGTGAGTAGTAGAGAGTGAGTAGCAGAGTGAGTACTAGAGAGTAGTAGAGAGCGAGTAGCAGAGAGCAAGTAGTAGAGAGTGTGTAGTAGAGAGTGAGTAGTAGATAGAAGTAGAGAGTGAGTAGTAGAGAGTGAGAAGTAGAGAGAGTAGTAGAATAGTAGAGAGTGAGTAGTAGGGAGTAGATGAGAGCGAGTAGTAGAGAATGAGTAGAGGAGAGTGAGCAGTAGAGAGTAGTAGAGAGTGAGTAGTAGAGAGTAGTAGAGTGAGTAGTAGAGAGTGAGTAGTAGAGAGAGAGTAGTAGAGAGTGAGTAGTAGGGTAGTAGAGAGTGAGTGGTAGAGAGTAGGAGAGAGTAGTAGAGTGAGTAGTAGAGAATAGTAGAGAGTGAGTAGTAGAGCGAGTAGTAGAGAGTAGTAGAGTAGGAGAGAGTGAGTAGTAGAGAGTGAGTAGTAGAGAGTGAGTAGTAGAGAGAGAGTAGTAGAGAGTGAGTAGTAGAGAGTAGTAGAGTGAGTGGTAGAGAGTGAGTAGTAGAGAGTAGTAGAGAGAGAGAGTAGTAGAGTAGTAGAGAGTGAGTGGTAGAGAGCAGCAGAGAGTAGTAGAGTAGTAGAGAGTGAGTAGTAGAGAGTGAGTAGCAGAGAGAGTAGTAGAGAGTAGTAGAGAGTGAGTAGTGGAGAGCGAGTAGTATAGAGCGAGTAGTAGAGAGTGAGTAGTAGAGAGTGAATAGTGGAGAGTGAGTAGTAGAAAGAGAGTAGTAGAGAGTGAGTAGTAGAGTGAGTAGTAGAGAGTAGTAGAGAGAGAGAGTAGTAGAGTAGTAGAGAGTGAGTGGTAGAGAGCAGCAGAGAGTAGTAGAGTAGTAGAGAGTGAGCAGTAGAGAGTGAGTAGCAGAGAGAGTAGTAGAGAGTAGTAGAGAGTGAGTAGTAGAGAGTGAGTAGTAGAGAGTAGTAGAGAGCGAGTAGTAGAGAGTGAGTAGTGGAGAGCGAGTAGTAGAGAGTGAGTAGTAGAGAGTGAGTAGTAGAGAGTGAATAGTAGAGAGTGAATAGTAGAGAGAGAGTAGTAGAGAGTGAGCAGTAGAGAGTAGTAGAGAGTGAGTATTACAGAGTGAGTAGTAGAGAGTAGTAGAGAGTGAGTAGTAGAGAGTAGTAGAGTGAGTAGTAGAGAGTGAGTAGTAGAGAGAGAGTAGTAGAGAGTGAGTAGTAGAGTAGTAGAGAGTGAGTGGTTGAGAGTAGGAGAGAGTAGTAGAGTGAGTAGTAGAGAATAGTAGAGAGTGAGTAGTAGAGAGTAGTAGAGTGAGTAGTAGAGAGTGAGTAGTAGAGAGAGAGTAGTAGAAAGTGAGTAGTAGAGAGTGAGTGGTAGAGAGTAGGAGAGAGTAGTAGAGTGAGTAGTAGAGAATAGTAGAGAGTGAGTAGTAGAGCGAGTAGTAGAGAGTAGTAGAGTAGGAGAGAGTGAGTAGTAGAGAGTGAGTAGTAGAGAGTGAGTACTAGAGAGTAGTAGAGAGTGAGTAGTAGAGAGTGAGTAGTGGAGAGCGAGTAGTATAGAGCGAGTAGTAGAGAGTGAGTAGTAGAGAGTGAATAGTAGAGAGTGAGTAGTAGAGAGAGAGAGTGGTAGAGAGTGAGTAGTAGAGAGTAGTAGAGTGAGTAGTAGAGAGTGAGTAGTAGAGAGTAGAAGAGAGAGAGAGTAGTAGAGTGGTAGAGAGTGAGTGGTAGAGAGCAGCAGAGAGTAGTAGAGTAGTAGAGAGTGAGTAGTAGAGAAGAGAGTGAGTAGTAGAGAGTGAGTAGTAGAGAGTGAGTAGTAGAGAGAGAGTAGTAGAGAGTGAGAAGTAGAGAGAGTAGTAGAGTAGTAGAGAGTGAGTAGTAGAGTGAGTAGTAGAGAGAAGTTGAGAGCGAGTAGTAGAGAATGAGTAGTGGAGAGTGAGCAGTAGAGAGTAGTAGAGAGTGAGTAGTAGAGAGTGAGTAGTAGAGAGTAGTAGAGAGTGAGTAGTAGAGAGTAGAAGAGTGAGTAATAGAGAGTGAGTAGTAGAGAGAGAGTAGTAGAGAGTAAGTAGTAGAGTAGTAGAGAGTGAGTGGTAGAGAGTAGTAGAGAGAGTAGTAGAGAATAGTAGAGTGAATAGTGAAGTGAGTAGTAGAGTAGTAGAGAGTGAGTAGTAGAGATTGAGTAGCAGAGAGTAGTAGAGAGTAGTAGAGAGTGAGTAGTAGAGAGTGAGTAGTAGAGAGTAGTAGAGAGTGAGTAGTAGAGAGTGAGAAGTAGAGAGTGGGTCATAGAGAGTGAATAGTAGAGAGTGAGTAGTAGAGAGAGAGTAGTAGAGAGTGAGTAGTAGAGAGTAGTAGAGTGAGTAGTAGAGAGTGAGTAGTAGAGAGTAGTAGAGAGAGAGTAGTAGAGTAGTAGATAGTTACTGGTAGAGAGCAGCAGAGAGTAGTAGAGTGAGTAGCAGAGTAGTAGAGAGTGAGTAGTAGAGAGTGAATAGTAGAGAGTAGTAGTAGAGAGTAGTAGTGAGTAGTAGAGAGTGAGTAGTAGAGAGTAGTAGAGAGCGAGTAGTAGAGAGTGAGAAGTGGAGAGTGAGTAGTAGAGAGCGAGTAGTAGAGAGTGAGTCGTAGAGAGTGAATAGTAGAGAGTGAGTAGTAGAGAGAGAGAGTAGTAGAGAGTGAGTAGTAGAGAGTAGTAGAGTGAGTAGTAGAGAGTGAGTAGTAGAGAGTAGTAGAGAGAGAGTAGTAGAGTAGTAGAGAGTTACTGGTAGAGAGCAGCAGAGAGTAGTAGAGTGAGCAGCAGAGAGTAGTAGAGTGAGTAGCAGAGAGTAGTAGAGAGTGAGTAGTAGAGAGTGAATAGTAGAGAGTAGTAGTAGAGAGTAGTAGAGAGAGAGAGTAGTAGAGAGTGTAGTAGAGAGTGAGTAGTAGAGAGTGAGTAGTAGAGAGTAGTAGAGAGAGAGAGTAGTAGAGAGTGAATAGTAGAGAGTAGTAGAGAGTGAGTAGTAGAGAGTGAGTAGTAGAGAGTGAATAGTAGAGAGTAGTAGAGAGTGAGTAGTAGAGAGAGTAGTAGTAGACAGTGAGTAGAAGAGAGTAGTAGAGTGAGTAGTAGAGAGTAGTAGAGTAGTAGAGAGTGAGTAGTAGAGAGTAGTAGAGAGTGAGTAGTAAAGAGTGAGTAGTAGAGAGAGAGTAGTAGAGAGTAGTAGAGAGTCAGTAGTAGAGTAGTAGAGAGTAGTCAGTCAGTGTCAGTCAGTCAGTGTCAGTCTATCAGTGTCAGTCAGTCAGTGTCAGTCAATCAGTGTCAGTCAGTGTCAATCAGTGTCAGTCAGTCAGTGTCAGTCAATCAGTGTCAGTCAATCTGTGTCAGTCGGTGTCAATCAGTCAGTGTCAGTCAGTCAGTGTCAGCTAGAGCAGCTCTGCTGACCTGGTTCTCTGGCTCTAAAGCAGCTCTGCTGACCTGGTTCTCTCTCTCTAAAGCAGCTCTGCTGACCTGGTTTCTCTGGCTCTACAGCAGGTCTGCTGACCTGGTTCTCTGGCTCTAGAGCAGCTCTGCTGACCTAGTTCTTATGCTACAGAGCAGCTCTGCTGATCTAGTTCTCTGGCTCTACAACAGCTCTGTTGACCTGGTTCTCTGGCTCTAAAGCAGATCCGCTGACCCAGTTCTATGGCTCTGAAGCAGTTCTGCTGACCTGGTTCTCTGGCTCTAGAGCAGCTCTGCTGACCTAGTTCTTATGCTACAGAGCAGCTCTGCTGATCTAGTTCTCTGGCTCTACAACAGCTCTGCTGACCTGGTTCTCTGGCTCTAAAGCAGCTCCGCTGACCCAGTTCTATGGCTCTGAAGCAGTTCTGCTGACATGGTTCTCTGGCTCTAGAGCAGCTCTGCTGACCTGGTTCTCTCCCTCTAAAGCAGCTCTACTGACCTGGTTTCTCTGGCTCTGCAGCAGCTCTGCAGACCTGGTTCTCTGGCTCTAGAGCATCTCTGTTGACCTGGTTCTTAGGCTCTAGAGCATCTCTGTTGACCTGGTTCTTAGGCTCTAGAGCAGCTCTACTGACCTGGTTGCCTGCCTCTAAAGCAGCTCTGCTGATTTTGTTCTCTGGCTCTAGAGTAGCTCTGCTGACCTGGTTCTCTGGCTCTAAAGCAGCTCTGCTAACCTGGTTCTCTGGCTCTAAAGCAGCTCTGCTGGCCTAGTTCTCGGGCTCTAAAGCTCTGAGCGCTCACACCCATGCAGGAATCGCTGTCCATGACTGGAGGAACACTGTGTCATCAGTAGAAGCGTCATACATATGAAGTAACGATAGGGCTAGGGTGGTTTTGGGGCTTGTTTTTATGGTTTCAAGGTGTGCGCTTGAGCCCGTGTTTGCAACATGCTGCTTCACCCAATGCACAAAAGCACAGTCGCTGCTAGCCCTAAAGTGACATAGCCACTGTACCACAAGGAAAGGTGAGATACTCTGATCTCTTTCCAAGCACCTTGCCTGTCACAGGCATCACGTCCACAGGTGGCGCATAGACTCCCTAAAGTCCATTGTGTTGATCTCTTCCCCCAGGCCTTTTCCTGAGCTCAGGGAGGCAGTGTAGTTGACTGTACTGCTGGAAGTGGAAGACTCTTGTGTAGCTCCTAGACCGTCCCTGGATGTGCTCGGGATACCGAACTCTTCACTAAGAGAGATTCACAAATGTGTATTTCTCATGTATTTGGGTAACGTCCTTTGTATACCGTTTCATGTTGCCCAGGCTGTGTTGGGGAGTTAGGCTGCAAGTCAGTGAAGGTCAGAAGAGCATGAGGGGTGGATGGGTAGACAGTGGAAGAGAGGGGTTGATGAGAGAGAATCAAGCACTTGTTACAGCAGAGGAGCAGTCTGCTCGGGGGAAATGAAATGCTAAGGATAGGTGGGGAAGCAGCAGCACACACATTGCACATACATATGCGCCATAACACACCAGGGAAGCGTGCAGGCCCTTGGGCTGAGAAGCACGGAGTGGAACAAGGCCCCTTGGTAGTGACACCCCTGGTGGCCAGGGCCTAGAAGTAATGCTGTGCATCTTCTCCTGTTTCTTTTCATTACTCTAATTTCCAAAGCTGAGCAGGGGAAGTCCTAGGAGTAATCTCTAAAGAATAAATGATTATTAAGTCCAGGTGCATCAAGGAGTTAACGAATAGTACCAGGGCAAGGGATGTAGAGGTTATGACTAGGGTGGAATTCCACAGAGTTTTAATGCAACTCAAAGGAATTCCACGTAGTGAAACTCTGCGAGCTCCGCCCACCCCTAGTATCTCTCTCTCTCTCTCTACAGATATATATATATACATATATACACACATACATGCATATGTATACATATATATATATTACCTAGTGAAAGCCGCAATAGGTAGTTATAGTAAGATCTGCTTTTCCATCAACAGAGCGTTTTTTGGTTTGCTAATAACTTTGGCTCAGTTTGACAAATCTTCAAGTAACTTTCCACAAATAAAGTTCATCCACCTCAGCTACTTCATGGAAAGTGTCGGTGTGATGCTAAGCAGGGGCCACAAAAAAAGAAAAAAAGGGGGGGCCCAAAATGTACAATCTCCATGCATTTTCAATAGACTTCTAAAAGGCAGGTATTATCAAAAAACTGCTGAAGATAATTACACCAAGTTTGGCAGAAAGCTAGATCTTGGTCCACAGTTGTGCTTTTTGTAATTTGGTGTAAATCCGTTCTGTAGTTTTTGAGATGAGAAGGATAAAAAATATATATATGTTTTGGCAGTTGCGCTCGTAAGAGTCCCACAGGCATCCCAAGAGAGCACAAAATCAAAGTGGTCCAGAGATCCATTTTTCTCATGAGCCTTCATGCCCTCATGGGAGTGAGAGGCTCTTACATGTCTCACAAGCGCTATTGGAATGCTAGAAATGAAATGGTCGCCATTACTGTATACTGTGAAAAAGGGAGGTGTTGTGGAAATGAAGTAATACAGCTATATAAGGGGCAGCAGAAAGAAATGCTGTCCCCCTAGATTTAGAGAGGAGGATTTCAAGGGATAACTACTGTGAATATAATAAATGTATACTGATTTTAACTAATTTTTACGATCTCACAGGATCGTGAATAGTAAAAAGGAGTAGATGAGTTCTCAATAATCTGTATTTTTAGGAATGCTTATTGTGGTCCTTGTTTTTGAGAGGAAGTGTGTAATAGATAAGTACTGTGATGATTAGAAGGTTAATTCTTCTTTTTTTTTTTAAATGCTACGTTCTACCAAGACTCCGGCTGGATTGTAAAAACTAGGGAGGAGTAGGTGATGTTTGAATACACTCTGGTAGGCAAACTTGTTACTATAGGAAGAAGTCTTACTGGAGATGGTGTTTATCAGAGTTTACTATTTACGCTCATCTGCTTGGTAAGAGTTGTGAGTAGAGTGAAGGCACACACCCTCCTATGCACATCTGTCATCTGAAAGAGAGAGGTCTCAAAGGAGGGAGCAGTCCTTCCCTACACCCTACTATGCACAACCGTCAACTGGAAGAGAGTTCTTGAAGAAGAGGCCAACCCACAAACTCAATACTATGCACACCCATCATCTGAGAGAGTGGTCTTAAAGGAGACACAATTTCATCGACACACCCTACTATGCACACCCGTCATCTGAAAGTGAGGTCTCAAAGTAGAGGCCAGTCCATGCACACACCCTACTATGCACACCTGTCATGTGAGAGAGAAGGTCTCAAAGGAGAGCCTAGTCCCTCCAACCTCACTACTACACACACCCATCATCTGAGAGAGAGAGGTCACATAGGAGAGGCCAGTCACTCCTCATACACCCTATTACGCACATCCATCATCTAAGATAGAGGTCTCGAAGGAAAGGCCTGTCCATCCACACACCCTACTACGAACACCTGTAATCTGAGAGAGAGGTCTCAAAGGAGAGGCCAGTGCATCCACACACCCTACTACGTATACCTGCCATCTGAGAGAGAGGTCTCGAAGGTGAGGCCAGTCCATGCAAAGGATAGGCCATTCCATGCACACATCCTAATACGCACACTTATCATTTAGTGATAGGAGTCAATGGAGAGGGCAGCCCATTCACACACTCTACTACGCACACCTATCATTACGGAGAGAGGTATCAGCATAGAGGCCAGTCCCTTTACACACCCTGATACGCACACCCATCATCTGAGAGAGGTCTAAAAGGAGAGGCTAGTCCCTCCCCACACCATTACTACATACACCTGTCATGCGAGAGGGAGGTCTGAAAGGAGAGGGCAATTCCTCCCCACACCCTACTATGCACACTCGTCATCTGAGAGAGAGGTCTTGAAGGAGAGGCCAGTCCATCCACACACCCTAGTATGCATATCTGTTATCTGAGAGAGAAATTTGAAAGGAGAGGGCAGTCCCTTCTCACGCCCAAGAGTGGACACCCATTATCCAAGAGATGGTTTTCAGTAGAGAGGCTAGTCCCTTCCATATACTACAATTTTCCTAGAACTGTGTTGCCATCCAGCAACAGTCTCACAAGAGTAGAGTACAAGCTTCAGGGGGTGAGGCTGCCACATACGGCTTGTGTGATTCCTTGTGGAAAATTACTGGGCCTGCCATAAGGTATTATACGATCCTGAGGGAGTCTTGTGAGATCGTATGGGGAGAAGCATAAAAAACAAGCATTGGAAATTCAAAAGGTCTTGCATTTGCTGGAGTTAGACTTATTGGAGTTGTAAATGACAATATATTTTACCCATGTATTATGGAGTGGATGTATGTGGTTCCAGCACTGACGTTAAGAGACCTCCAGAAAGAGTGTATGCTTTACATACATTTAAATTGGCTCTTTATTCAAGTTTTGGTTGAAAGGGCTCTGGCATAGAATAAACACCACACAGTTGCTGTAACACATCATGCAGTATAGCCCACAACTGAGGCTTGACAACTAGCAGCTTCACAAGCAGAATGCTTCAATAATAGTTACATAAATCCACAGCATTGTACTTGCCAGAGCAGAATAACAAGAGAACCAAACTTTCATGTAAATTGTTCTATGTAACGTGCATCCAAGCAACAGGCAAATAAACTTAGAATGTAAAATCACAGACTATCAACTGAAGAGGTATGGAGGTCAGAAAAGTCTTGAATAAAGATAAATAAAGAACTCTTCGCTTTATATATCCCGATTGATTTGATTGATTGATTAACTCTGGGAGTCCAACTTCATCTAAAGGCATCTAAGTAATTTATGGCACCAGAGTGCTGTGTGCTTGGGAAAGTGGGTCGTCTACTAGAAATACCACTAGAGAAAGATAATAATCTGCTGCACTGTGTCCAATGAGAAGGCAAACAATGTCATGCAAATAGAGAGACAGACAATCTACCCTTGTGATGTAGACAGAGTGTATATGCAGGCCCCACTAAAGATCACATGCACTGATTTAGCTGATTAAGCAACATGTATATACGAACTACCATGAGCCAATGCACGAAAGGGCTGTATGGGGGGGGCTGCCATGAAGCCAGACAGCCCAGTTAAAAGTACTAAATGAGGCCAGGAGAACCACAGTCTGGATTTTAAATGGCTGAGCTAGTGACATATTTCCCCATGGTTTGTTTAACCAAATTGCTGTGTGATTTTTAAAACATCACTCTAATAGTGCCTGTTGCTGGATGCTAGGTTGGAAATGGATACTTGAGAGCAAACTGTTTTGGCAACGATAAGTCGAGGCAGTTAGTGACTGTGAGGAGTGAGACACAGAAAGAACGAGGGGTTGGCCGTCTGGTGAGAGGCACAGAGATAGAGACCATTAAACAGAAAGTCAAAGGGAAAATAAATTATTAAAGGCGGACAGAGAAGCAAATGCAGGGTTAAAACAGGGAGAAAGGCAAGTGAAAAGGTTGTGAGCGATTAGACAAAAGAGGAGATTAGAGAAAGAAAATAAAGTGGGCATATTCTGAGAGTAGAGAAACAGAGGTGTAGGAGAAAGAGCGTGATAGAGAAAAGAAAATAGCAGAGAGGTGAGGCTGGCAACTGGGATATACATAGATGGAGGATGGAAGACAACAGGAAATAAAGTGGAAGGCAGAAACGAGGATTGACAGCAGAAAAAGACAAGTGAAGATAGTGGAGGAGAAAATGAGATAATGAGAGAGGTGATTAAGGCAGGACAGTAAAACAGAGGGAAAGAGAAAGAGGTAAAATAGGGAGAGAGGAGAGAAATATTAGAATAGGTGGGCGACGGAGAGCACGTCTATAGCCAGTTTCAGATTGTTCAGCTGCAAACTGTGACTGCTCAGCTGCCCATATTTTGCTTTAAAGGAAATTCGAATAGAGAAATGTTCTGGTGGTTCACGAAAGAAACAAAAAGTTATGTTTTTATGACAACCAAGTCCACTTTTCCAGGGAAGAGGCATGTAGTTTACAGAATCACCGTGAATGGTGGGGGGGAGGCCTGAACGGACATTTGTTGGAGAGCTGTCCTGCGTGGTACCAGCGTTTTGTCTGCTGCAGAAAATAGGTGCAAGCCTTTTCAATGTGTGCATGCATGGAATGGTAGGGTGGAATCTAAAGAAACACGTTTCACCCATTGCATTGGGATTGTCTTCTCTTAAGCCGCCGATTTGGGAATGGCAGCACGACTTTGCCAGAGAGCTACTGGTGACTCCTGATCGACCTATGGGAGATCCCTACTGTATGCATTGATATTATTGAAACCTGTTACCATATATCACCACCATAAATCTGGTAACTGCCATTTGTTTGCACATTCGGGGCTAGATCCATCCAGCCATGGTCTTGGCAAGAGATCTCCCCGTTCCTACTCCCCCACGGAGCACACAGAACTGCAGACAGTAACCAAAGTGCTTCCAGAAAACACATGCAGACAACACGCAATCACTTTTCACAATGTGTAACGTGAGAAAAAGGGTGTTTGTATTTCCAATAATTGCAAGTAGTTATTTCGGTGAACGTACTTAAAATAAAAAAAATAAAAAATTCACAAATGCGTGCACACACTGTACTTTGTTGAAAAACAGGGTGCTGATGGAAAAATGTTACAATACTTGAGAACATGTATGGGTTGTTTGTTTTCAATTGAAATGCCCATGGCCAACAGAATCCTCAATGTGATAAATGGTTTGCAGGAGCTCAGATCCGCATACTGCCGTTTGAGGAGCCTGCTAGAGAGGGCAGGCAGGGAGAAGCGCCTTAATGGCTGCAGCAGCTCCCAGTGCCCATTGCTAGCCAGGGATCAGATCCACCACTTGTACCGGAGAAAACGAGCCAGGTCACAGGTGGAAAGGCAAACAAACTGGTATCAGAGTACGAGGCACTCATATGGAAAAAAAAGCAAACTGGAGGAAACAAGCACGTACTAACAGGGAAGACATGGTCAGAGGAAGAGAGGAGGAAACTCAGGCACGTAAAGAACAAACAGTGACAGGAAAAAGAGTTCTCCGGCACAACAGCTGAAGAACCAAAGCGTATGGGAACTGTACTTTACCGGTGCACCACTGCCTTGAACCGAAGTGACGTATTGGCAAAGCCAACGAGTTAGGAGGCAGCAATGAAGAGCGACAGTGGAGTGAACCTATGGTAAGTAGCAGGCGGGAAAAAAGTGTTTTTCTTTGATTACAAAACGTCTTGCAGACAGCACATGTGTAGCTCGACTTAATAAGGGACAAGGCTCAACCAATAGTCACCATTCTTATTACATGATTAAAGAAATGCTGTGATGTGATTGGGTGCAGAAGCAGAAATAGCTCACATTGTTCTTGGTGATTTGGAGGAGAAGGAAGTCTGTTGTAGGTGTGCTCCACAGAAGTGCCTGACTTTGAAAATGAGACAGCCTGGTGTCTTCTGTTGTATATAAGCAACTGCTTTAAGTTCACCTAATTAAAAATATACTTTATGAACTTTGTTGAGAAGTGTCAGTAAGTGTACTACTGTTGATAAATGTATTTTATACAAGTTTTAGTGAGTCAAAAGCTGTTTGTAGAGGTGTATGTTTCATAATATAGGTTTTGAGAGGTTGTACCTGCCAGCTGAAACAATGTGCAGGCAGCTGAAGAACTGTCTAGTTTGGCGGCACAAGCTCAGATTGTCTTAGCTATACTTTCAGAAATACTGCATCTGCAGTACTTCTACATTCCTGTAATGGATGTAACACACTGTTTGTTTCTAATTTCCAGGCTGAACTCCTTTTTGATCATTTTATTTTATTTGAAGGGACTTTTTGCCATCTACCCTACCAGAAAAAAACTATTGGAGGAGATACTGTTTGGCAGGCTAGGGTGCCTGTAAGAAAGGAAAAGAAGATCTATGTACACCAAAACCCAGTAGGTAAATGAGCCGAAACAGGAGATGTTGGTGCCTGGTGATGAGAGTGACGAAAATGTTTGATGAATTAGTAACGTTTGTTGTTTTGTTTGCTTTACAGTTGTTGATGTAGTTTGTCGATATAGTTGTCGTTTGTAATGTTGTTAAATAGTTTTTTTAAATTTTAAGTTACTACAAATTTCTTTCCTTGATAGCTTTTAAAGATTTCACTATTATTATAGTCTTGCTATGTTGACTTAAAGTGGCAATTTCATATTCAAGAACTCTAACAGTTCTGCTGCATGTATATGTATGTTTAAGGTACTATAGAGAAATCAGTGCTTCTTCCCACTGTAATATTAAGATGTTTATACTAGAGTCAGGTTTTGGCACAGAGGCAAATGCATTCTCTTAGTGTACTATGCACTGCTGTCAGCTGCTGGAGAGGGCTGCTCTTTTGCACATCTTAGTATATATACTTGTCTTTCTGGAGAGAAGTTTCAGTGCAGAGGTCTATCTTACTATACATGCCTGTCCCCTTAAGGAGATTTCTAGGAGAGAAGTGAGTGTGTTCTTACATTCAAATATGCACAGCACACTGGTTGTCCAAGACACAGTTGTCCACAGAGAGGATATTCCATTTTATACCATACAAAACAAAGAGGAGAAAAAAACATGTTAAAAAAAGCTATTATCTAGCATCTGTGATTCTGGACAAACCTGGCCCGTGCATCCCTGCTTGTCCTTAGTAGACAAACTTATCTGGTTGTATAAACAGCAAAAAAGGGCTTAGTTCAGATAAGCAGAGTTGTTTCTTCTTGAGATGTGAACACCTGGGCAGGTACACTGTCACCAGGTTGAAGAGATGTTGACACCCCTGATGAGTTATGAAGGTCTGCAGCATGGGCTAACTCAGCCCGAGCAAAGTGTTGAGGGTGCACTGCCCTCAAATGTCACCACATCCCAGTGGTACTCATACTGTACTGCTTGTTCCGGCTGCCCCTACTTAACACCTTTTTGCATATTTTACAGTTCACATATTTCTCAGATACTTTTTTCCCACCTGGCCTCATTTAAAAGATTGAGACACCAAGGACTTGGGTAGCTGAGTCACATGAACAGCAGTAGACATTCTGGTGACAGAAAATCAGCAATGTCACAGTGCAAGCCAAAAAGGTCTAACCTCAGCAAAACCCAACAGGTAAATAAGGCAACAAGGAAGGGATCTTTCTTTGCTAAATAAAGAAACCCTATTAAGCTAATCAAAATTCTTCCTTGAGATGTTTTTCCTCTCCTGGGCCTCTTGCGGGTGTCTCATGAGAGGCCTGCGAAATCGTAAAAACAGAGAACTTTCTTAACATCTCAAATGCAACAAAACATCAACTGTTTTTCTACTTTAAGCAATACTTTTCATGCCTTACTTTCCTCATAACAACAAAAATACACTCTTATGAACTTAATTCTAAATGTACAATCTCACGAGCAGCTCGCAAGAGCTGGACAGGTAGTACAGTCCCCTAGTAGCCCACACAGGCAATTGTTTGTTTGACTCCTGTGATCGTCTAGCGAGAGCTGTAAGTTTGTAAACTGAATAATTAATACAATATATATATATACTGTACAGACTTTATTATTAACCCCATGGGTGCCATGGACGTAATGTTTACGTCCTCAGCTGTGGCGCTCCTCTGCCGAGTACGTAACCATTACGCCCAGGCAACTGACCATGGGGGAAGCGTTGGCGCTCCCCCCATGGACAACTAATTAATGGGTCCCCACCTGATGGCAGAGGAAGTGCTTCTGCTGGCACCCCTGACCCCCACCCTCCACGGCAATATGATGACGTCGGCATGGAGAGGACCCGCTTTTGGTGATTTCTTCTCTGGAAGGGGGATTTTCTTTTAGGAATAGGAATAAAGACGCAGGGGAAATGGACTTTCCCCGTGTTAGTAGAGAGTGGATTCCTACTCTACGATGGTGGGTGGGGCCTTGATTGTGGAGCAGGAATGCACATCACTGGACACCAGGGATGTTTCTTTGCGTATGGTTGGGGGAGCGACTCGCTCCCCGGAGGCCAAATTTCATCTGTGTGCCAGCCCCTTGGCAGCTGATTTGGCCGTTTTTCAGGCTGACCAGCCCCTGGAGGGGGTGGAAACCCACTAGAAGTCAGGGATTCATTTATGATGATTATAATAGGGAGCGACCCCTTGGGAGATTTTTCTTTTGGAAGTTTTTCCCCCAGTGGGCAGATTGGCCGATTTTAAGCTGATCTGCCCTCTGGGGTGGAAACCTACAAAACCACCAGGGATTTTCTTTTTGTTTGTGGAGCGGCCCGTTGGGCAAGGGGGAAAAAGGTTTCTAGTTATCCCACCCCAGGGCAGATTGACCGTTTTTAGGCCAATCTGCCCTCTTGGGGGAGAGGGGATAAAAGCCCACTTAACCACCAGGGAATAGTTTTTGCTTGGGGAACGCTTCCTGGGGTAAGGGTTGCTCCCCTTGGGCGAGAATTTTTTGTTTGTTATTCCACCCCCACAGAGGGCAGATCGGTCGTTTTTAGGCTGATCTGCACTTTGTGTGGCAGAAGATCACTAGACACCAGGGAGTTATGTTTTGAAGGGGAGCGACCACTTGGGGAAGGGTTGCTCCCCTGGGGAGCCAATATTTATTTTTATGCCGCCCTCCCCTGAGGGGCATTTTTAGGCAGATCTGCCTTCTGGGGTGTGATTGCGCCCTCTCGAGAGATTTGTGAGTGGATTGAGCCTCAGGGTGGGTAGTAACACTTGAGTCACCTGGGAATAAGGTTATGCATGTGGTGCTTCTTTGGTAAGGTTTACTTCCATCTGGTGGTGCCACGTCTCTGTTTGGGGTAATATTTGTAATCGTTTTTATTTGTGTTTTAATTTTCTATTCTTTTTTTAATGTAGAGCCAAACGTTTCCTTTGTCTTGTTGGTGAATCCTGTGTGCGGGTGTAGCTTTAGCAGATCTGCAGTTTGTGGAGCTGTGGTTGGTAAGCTACTCATTTTGTAATGTTTTCATCTAATGTGTATCCTTTGCCTGTTTGTATAATTAGTTTTGTTAGCTTTTTGTGTGATTGTTTTTCAAAGTGACATATTAATTTATGCATTTTGATTACTGCCTTGTGTGTAATGTTGTTTTCCTTTCTTTCCAGTGAGACTTCTTTAGTGCTTGCTGTGTCTGTGCAGAATAAGTCCAGTTGATGCTCAGTGTTGCTCTCTCTGCTAAGTGGGTCGCATCCTTTTAGAGTAGATAGGTCTTTGTGTGCTTTGAATTGATTCAATTTTCCTTCCCAGCAGTTTTACTTTCTGTTTGATAAAGCCACAGTGTTGATTAATTATTTTATACAGTGTTGGGTATTGTTGACTTGTTTGTCTAGTTACTTTTCTTAGTAAGGATTATGGCTAGCCGCAGGATGACCTCTCAGCAGGTTGTTGGTATGCTGTTCGAGTCTCCTTCTGACCATGATTATCAGACTGCATCTGCATCAGAGGCAGAGGAACAAGGCCATGAAGTTTCTGTCCGAGAGGAACCATCTGATGATGAAGTCACTTTCAGAGCAGATGAAGTGCTGCTTTTAGAGGAGGGCACTGATGTGCCAATAGCGCAGCAAGAGGCATTTGGATTGCAGCCTGGGGCTGAAAGGCATTCCAATAGAAGTGCTGGACTCTGGGTTGGAACAAACATGGTACAGCCGGTGCTGCCTGCTATTAGTAGTGTTGCAGAGTGTAAAGGGAATACTGAAACCTTTTTGCCTATAACGTTTCTTTAAGTAGTTAAGGACGATGTCTTTTTCGGTGAGATTGTTGAGCAGACACATTTTTATGTTGACTAGTATTTGAGGGACAACAGTGCCAGACTTAAGCCCCCCTCAAGAGCTACCCGGTGGACTCAAACAAATCTGGATGAGTAGAAGTTGTTCTTGGCTTTACCTTTTTTGATGGGCCTGATAAGGAAGCCATCGCTTTCTTCATATTGGTCTACTAAACCCTTGATGGCATCTGCTATATTTCCAGCAACCATGAGTTGTAATCAGTTTTTGCTTCTTCTTCAGATGCAGCATTTGGTTGATAAAGCTTTAGCATTGCCACGAGATCACCCTGATTGTGACCGTCTTTTTAAGGTTCGCCCTGTCCTTGATCACTTTGTAGATCGATTTTCAGAGATCTATGTTCCAGGGAAAGAAATAGCTGTGGATGAGTTGTTGGTCCTGTTCAAGAACCGATTGGTTTTTAGGCAGTTCATTCCTAGCAAGAGGGCACGTTATGAAATTAAGATGTATATAATGTCAAAGTAGTACTGGATATGTCTATAATTTGAGGGTGCACACAAGTAGGGATTCCAGTATTGACCCACCTAGTTGTCGGCCCACTATTGGAGTTACTGCGAAATTGTGTGGGAACTTGGTCGAGGTCTTTTTAAAAAAAGGTCACCATTTACACCTAGATAACTTTTACACTGGTGTGCAATTGTTTAAAGTGGACACTGTTGCTTGTGGCACAAACCGCCTTAATCGTAAAGGTTACCCAAAAGAGCTTGTTTGTGAAAAACCTGAGAAGGGACAGTGCAGTACCTTGGTAACGATGAACTTCTAGCTGTGAAATTTTCTGACAGGAGAGATGTCTACATGTTGACTACCATCCATGATGAAAGTACTTCACCTGTGATCGTTTGGGGTCAGGTTGCAGACGTGAGCAAACCTGTGTGCATTTTAGACTACAATAAGCACATGGGTGGTTTAGCTAGAGTAGATCAGAGGTTTGAACCTTACACTGCTGTTTGTAAGGCATATGTTTGGTACAAGAAGTTGGCTATCCATTTATTCCATTTCAGAAACTTCAATACTTTAATTGTATTCAAGGACTATTCTCCAGAGTCAAAGATGGCATTTGTTCAGTTTCAGCAGTCTCTGATAGGCAGCCGTGTTGTAGTAGAACAGGTTAAAGTTCCTAGAGAAGCAGTGGTGGAGGATGTGGCTAGACTGAAAGATCACAACTTTACTAATCACATTCATCCCGCAGTAAAAAAAAACTTTCCTGCTAAGAAATGTAGAGTCTGTGCCCGAAGAGGTATCTGGAAAGAGAGTTGTATGTACTGCTCCGATTGTCCTAAGCCTGGGTTGTGTGTGCCCACGTTTTAAATTATACCACAAGCATTGGAGTTTTTGGGTGCAACCGTGAGCATACACGTAAACTGACCGGTCTGAATCGTTTAATATTTTTTGTTCAGCTTTCACGGTTGGCGTTAGTGTGATGTATTTAGTTAGATTTGTTTGTAGTCATAGTTTTGTATCTTCTTCCAATTGATTTGTGTTTTCTTTTTTGTATAAAAAATGTGATGGCAGTGTGCGTGGACAGGTGCTTTGCTGGCAGTGTGTGTGGACTGGCGTTTGGTTGTCAGTCTGTGTGGACTAGTGCTTGGCTGGTGGTGTGTATAGACTTGCGCGTGGCTGGCAGTGTGTGTGGGGTGGTGTTTGACTGTTGGTGTGAGTGGACTGGGGCTTGGCTGGCAGTGTGCATGGTGCGGTGTTTGGCTGGAGTTGTGTGAGTAGTGTCTTGCTGCAGGTCACTACACACACTGCTAGTCAAACACCAGAGCACACATTCCATCAAACGCCAGCTAGTGTAATTGCTGTTTCAGTCATGTGGGCGCATGAAAGTGATGGGCTCTTAAATGGCACAGTCTCTGCATGTGAGAGTTGTAATGTGCTGTGCCTGCGACTTGCGGTGTGAATGGTCTTGTGTGCGTCACGTATGAAATGTGTGTAAATGGCATGTAAAGAGGTTGTGTCTTGCAACGGATTTACAACTCATGAGCTGTGAGTCACTAGTTCAGGTTTTCAACCTTTCAATCATTAACAGTGATTTCATTTTTGTGAAATCTCTTCTTAATAAAATGTTATGCTCTGAACCTTCACTTACCCTCGTGCTAAATCCAACCAGTATGTGTGTGTACTTGAGGAATAGATTGATGGGCAGAAATATTTGTCTCTTTTTCTCTGCCAAGGTGTACGTTGTCTCTAGGGAAAATCTACAAATTCTCGATATTTTCGTAAACTAAAAAAGCAGGAGAGTACAGGGTGGTGTCGTGGAGCCAAACATGTTTTCTTACCCACAATGCCCTACAAACCTCAAAATGTGACTAAAGTCACACATTTTCCTTGGATTACTGTGCTATATTCTTCAAGAATCTGAAAGAAACCACAAATTTCCTACCGCTCAGTGTTGGGCCATTTCTTACTGCGAACACTAGGCCTACCCACACAAGTGTGGTACCAATTTTATCAGGAGACCTGGGGAAACGCCGGGTGGTAGGATATTTGTGTCGTTCTGGTGATCCCACAACTTTCCCACACAGAAATGTGAGAACATTTTTATTTTTATAGCAAAATATTAGCTTTTGAGTGGATTCTGGGTAAGAAAACATTGGGGGATCAACACAAGCCACACCTCCCTGGACTTCCCCGGGTGTATCGTTTTCAGAAATCGCTTGGTTTGATGGGTTTCCCTGGATGGCTGCCGAGCCCAGGACCAAAAACTCAGGCTACCTCCTTGCAAACCAGGCTGTTATGTGATCGATAATTCTGATGTCTTCACAGTACGTTTTGAGCTATTTTACGCTGCGGGCACTTGACCTACCCACACAAGTGAGATACCATTTTTATCGGGGGATTGAGGGAAATGCTGGGTGTATGGAAGTTTGAGGCACCCCACAGATTCCAAACCTTACCATCACAGAAAAGTGATGAAAATGTTGTTTTTTGTAGGCCTGGGCCAAAATTCTGTTCCGTTTGCGGAAATTGCGATAATTTGGCATTTTCGCGTTCTGCGGAAAGCGCGAAAGTGTCCAAATTTCCGCATTCCGCAGCTTAGCGATAATTTGTTTCTTGCTCGCGCTGTAAAACAAGTACATTCTTGCGAGCGCGCGATCGCCTTACCTGAATCCCCGCGTTCGCTGACAAGTTATCCCGACCCGGTCGCGTTCTCCACGAGATATTGGATTGTTGGTAGCCATTTTGCGCTGTCTCGCAACAGTTTGCGCTCGCATTGTCACGCGATGATGTCATTTGTTGCGCGAACACGTCATTCTTTTCGTGATCATGCACCGCGCGAGTATGAGAAGATTGAGATCTCGAACACGTCATTCTACACCGCGAGCGAGAGGGTGAGGACGCGGGCACATCTAATCGAACGCGAACAGGAGAAAGAGACCCCGAACACGTCATATCCAACGCGGCAGGGATGAAGAGAACGCGATCATGTCATTTTCGACACGCCAGCGGAAGTAATGTGAAGCTCGAGAACTCAAACATGTAAAATTTTCAATTTGGAGAGGAATATCAGCTCTAGCAGCATGAAACCTTCTGCAAATGCTGATTTTGGATGAAAACAACTCCTCACATTGACATTTGGCTGTCCTTTTTTGGGCAAGGAGTCCTTTTTTAAAAAGGTGGGGAGAGGGAGGAAGTGACACAGAATCTCCAACGTCCTGTTCCTGTCCAGCAGGCTCCTCCCAGTGCTTTGTCCATCTCCTGCTCATTCTGCCTTTGAATTTGGAGCTGGAAAGATCACGCATTTTGTCTGCTGTATCATTGCAATTGGATTTGAGGATATTTGGAATAGGATATTTTACAAGTAAGTGGTTGTTGTGTCTGTTTGATTGTGGGCATTGCCTCATGGGTGTGTGCATGATGAAGCAACTGTTCCTTTTGGTGTTTTTTTATGTATTTCATTTTCAAGCATCATTTAGGGCATGGATGGCATTGGATTGAGTTGGGGAAGTGTGTTTTTTTGGGGTGGCCTTTCTGATGTTGTTGGGCCTGGCCATGTGGCTGGTGGCCATTTTGAAGCCTAGGCCTGCAAGCTTGCCTGGCCTTGTCTGCCAACAGGCCTGCTTTCATCCACTAGGATCAGAGCAGGTAGCCACAGCTTTATTAATCTAGTGTTTTCTGTGTGGTCTGTTGAATTTAGACTTCATTTAGGGCATGGATGGCATTGGATTGAGTTGGGGTAGTGTGCTTTTTGGGGGTGGCCTTTCTGATGTTGTTGGGCCTGGCCATGTGGCTGGTGGCCATTTTGAAGCCTAGGCCTGCAAGCTTGCCTGGCCTTGTCTGCCAACAGGCCTGTTTTCATCCACTAGGATCAGAGCAGGTAGCCACAGCTTTATTAATCAAGTGTTTTCTGTGTGGTCTGTTGAATTTAGACTTCATTTAGGGCATGGATGGCATTGGATTGAGTTGGGGAAGTGTGCTTTTTGGGGGTGGCCTTTCTGATGTTGTTGGGCCTGGCCATGTGGCTGGTGGCCATTTTGAAGCCTAGGCCTGCAAGCTTGCCTGGCCTTGTCTGCCAACAGGCCTGCTTTCATCCACTAGGATCAGAGCAGGTAGCCACAGCTTTATTAATCAAGGGTTTTCTGTGTGGTCTGTTGAATTTAGACTTCATTTAGGGCATGGATGGCATTGGATTGGGTTGGGGAAGTGTGCTTTTTGGGGGTGGCCTTTTTGATGTTGTTGGGCCTGGCCATGTGGCTGGTGGCCATTTTGAAGCCTAGGCCTGCAAGCTTGCCTGGCCTTGTCTGCCAACAGGCCTGCTTTCATCCACTAGGATCAGAGCAGGTAGCCACAGCTTTATTAATCTAGTGTTTTCTGTGTGGTCTGTTGAATTTAGACTTCATTTAGGGCATGGATGGCATTGGATTGAGTTGGGGAAGTGTGCTTTTTGGGGATGGCCTTTCTGATGTTGTTGAGCCTGGTCATGTGGCTGGTGGCCATTTTGAAGCCTAGGCCTGCAAGCTTGCCTGGCCTTGTCTGCCAACAGGCCTGCTTTCATCCACTAGGATCAGAGCAGGTAGCCACAGCTTTATTAATCAAGTGTTTTCTGTGTGGTCTGTTGAATTTAGACTTCATTTAGGGCATGGATGGCATTGGATTGAGTGGGGGAAGTGTGCTTTTTGGGGGTGGCCTTTCTGATGTTGTTGGGCCTGGCCATGTGGCTGGTGGCCATTTTGAAGCCTAGGCCTGCAAGCTTGCCTGGCCTTGTCTACCAACAGGCCTGCTTTCATCCACTAGGATCAGAGCAGGTAGCCACAGCTTTATTAATCTAGTGTTTTCTGTGTGGTCTGTTGAATTTAGACTTCATTTAGGGCATGGATGGCATTGGATTGAGTTGGGGAAGTGTGCTTTTTGGGGGTGGCCTTTCTGATGTTGTTGGGCCTGGCCATGTGGCTGGTGGCCATTTTGAAGCCTAGGCCTGCAAGCTTGCCTGGCCTTGTCTGCCAACAGGCCTGCTTTCATCCACTAGGATCAGAGCAGGTAGCCACAGCTTTATTAATCAAGTGTTTTCTGTGTGGTCTGTTGAATTTATTTTAGACTTCATTTAGGGTATGGATGGCATTGGATTGAGTTGAGGGAAGTGTGCTTTTTGGGGGTGGCCTTTCTGATGTTGGTTGTCTTAAAGACATGCTTTTGTTGTATGTGTCTGGTCACTGGTGTGTTGGTGTGCAATGCATGCACCCTGCAGACCTTTTTGGGGCCTGTGAATGTTCGTATTTACATTTTGTTGCATTAAAAAGGCAGAGCAGTGTGCTTTAGCATGCATCCTTTACCTGGCTTTTATAGGCCTTTTGTCAGCTCAGGGTGTTTCCCAGGCCTCCGGCTTGTTTGTGATTTGTGAGTATCCATGTGGGTGGTGGCCTTTTTTTGTGTTTGGACTGGGAGTTATTAGTGTCCTGCATGGTTTTCCTATTGGCTATTTGGCTTACTGCTTCCATCCATCCACCCCCTTTGCCAGCAGCAGCTCCATGGATGCTGAGATGCTCAAATAATTTATTGGCAAATAGGGTCCACCCCACTTCCATGACATTTTTATTTTGGTGGTTATTATTATTAACTTTCATATCCTTCCTGAGAGTGTAGTGTGTGGCTGTACACAGTAGTATAACATAGCCCTAGTTAAAAAAAAAAGTCATAAATGGCTATACTATCTTTCGTTTGCACTAGTACAGTACTAAGTAACTGAACCACAACAACAAATGTAACATTTCACTGATGTTCTTCTCCTGGCTTATTTGCTCTTAGGTGCACAAAAGACAGAGTAGGAGGTGTCATCAGCATCACCCGGCTACCCGTTGTACAGCCAGGCAGACAGAAGTCCTGCTGCGCATCACGTCCACGTGTGACCAGAACTTGTTGTGCATCTGCATCCTGCCTGACATCTGAAGAAGATGGCCCCAAAGAAAGGTACCAGGTCCAGTAGCAAGAAAGTTGCCGATGAGAAGAAGGAACAGAAAAAGGATGTGCCATTAACCACGACTGGTGGTGTGCCGGCCAATGTATTTTTTGGCACCAAAAAAGTTACGCCTGCAGCAGCGTTGTCCGGGAACCAAGCTGGGAGCAGCACAGCGGTCCAACCCCACCAACCTAGGCCCAAGCGCTTTAGTGTCGCAGAGGTAGCCAGTCTACTAACGAGCAGCGATGTTGAAGAAATGTCATTACCGCAAAGTAGTACACAATCAAGTTCAACACAGGCGCAAACTCAGCAGATCAGTGTGCAGCTGCAACAACAACAGCAGCAGCCCCCGCAACAAGAACAGCAGCAGCAGCCGCCGCAACAAGAACAGCAGCAGCAGCCGCCGCAACAAGAACAGCAGCAGCAGCCGCCGCAACAAGAACAGCAGCAGCAGCCGCCGCAACAAGAACAGCAGCAGCCGCCGCAACAGCCAACCATAGTAGTTGTTGCTCCTGACGTAGGGGCATTTCAGGAAATCGAGCTTCCTGCAGACAAAGTGGAGCAAAGTGAAACCACTGTTTCAGAAGATCTATTGTCTTCCAGACCACCAGCAAGGAAAAGGAGGCTTAGTCCATCATCTTCTTCTTCAAGCCCCGCTTCTGATGATCGTGATGCTACTTGGCTACCACCAGCTCAGTCTGAGAGTGATATACGCCACAAGACAATGCTTCTGAAAAGGAAGGACCCAGAAAATCTTAGAGTTATGGAGGTATATGTAGAAGAGGGGGGTGATGATGTTGATGAAGACGAGCCAGTCATCACGCACATTACTCCCGCCCCAAAGGGATTGGAGACCAACATTCTCACCCTATCCAGAAAGGCTGCTACTGAGCGGGGTGTAGCACGGATATCACCAACACAGGTTACACCACCACTACCTCCAGCTGCCATATTTTCCAAGGCCCGGCAGGGACCTACATCCAGCTCAACCATCTCAGTAGGTAGTGGTAGTATAAGTCACAGTCTAGGTGCACAAGGTCACATTTTAAGCACCCCCTCCAGTTCATCTGGTGTTGAAAGTGGAACATCCAGCAGTGCCAGAAAGTTCTCCTCCCCAGTTTGGGACTTCTTTGCTGTTAGCACCAAGGAGGAGAACGTTGCTATCTGCTCAATTTGTCGTCAAGGTGTCCGGCGTGGTAAGCTTGGTACAAACTATGGTACCGGAGGACAAGCCAGTCATCTAAGAATACACCACACTATCGTGTGGGAGGATCACCTACTTAAGTTAAAAGAAAGTAGAAAAACTCAACCCATTGAAGTTGGTCAGGATGAATCAGGGAGCGATATTATTGTGGTGGCAGGTGAAAAAGAGGGAGGCATTTCTAGCCCTGTCCCCAGTAGTGCAGTGGTAACGCCCACATCCTCCTCAGTAACATCAGAGTGGCACCGCAGTAAGAGCCATACTCAGGGTGAGACACCAAGGTGACCAATTACCTCAATGAGACAATCTGTGTCGTTGAGCCTTAGTGGGTTAATGAAAACAGCACCACAAAGGAAAGTAATCAAGCCTACCATTGAGAGCATGTTTAGGTTGGAGGGGCAGTTCCAACACAACCACCCAACGGCACGATTGTACAATGCGAAGCTTGCTAAAATGTTAGCGCTGGACCTTCTTCCTTTTTCATTTGTGGAAGGGGTGGGTTTTCTTGAATTTATGTCTGCCATCTGCCCTAAATGGAAGGTTCCCAGCCGGTCCTATTTCGCAAGAATTGCTGTTCCGGCACTACATCATGATGTGCTGGAATTGGTTGGACAAGCTTTGTAGCAGAGTGCTGTGCACAATATCCACCTGACAACAGACATGTGGACCAGTTGCCAAGCCACAGATTGCATGTGCATCACTGCACACTGGATCGCTTTTGTGGGGGTTAGAGATAAGCTATCTGCACGAGGTGTTGTTGACACAGCTGCGATTTTTGAAGGTACTCGGAAACATGCAACTGTAGCCATGTTCGCCATGGAGAAATCTCATACGGCTGAAAACATTTTACACGAGTTTCGCACCAAGGTTTTGGAATAGCTGCGGCCCAGAGGGCTTGGTATTGGTTTTGTTGCCAAAGACAATGGCAGTAATGTACTTAAGGCCATGGAACTTGGTTCCTATTTCAGGGTTCCGTGTTTGGCGCACTGCATAAACATTATAGTTCAAGACTTTCTTAAAAAAGAACCCATAGTCAGCAATATGCTGGCCATCTGCCGAAGAATATGCACTCATTGCAGCCATTCTTTTAAAGCTCAGAAGCAGCTGAAGATCATCCAACGTGAACAAAGGATGCCAGTCAAGGCACTCATCCAGGAGGTGGCAACACGTTGGAACTCAACGTATTACATGCTTGATCGTCTGTACGAACAGTACAGGTCACTCCATGAATATGTCTGGAACAGAAACGGGGATGCTAGTGTTAAAGGCATGAACCTTGAGATGGATCAATGGACCCTAATTAAATGCCTGACTGAGATGCTGTCTCCTTTTGAGGTCTTCACACGTGAAGTCAGCAAGGAGGACTGTACAATGGGCCAAGCTATCCCATTATTGCAAATGCTAGAGCATGAGCTGAATAATGTGTCTGAATCATACAAAGGTGTAGAGGACAGAAGGCAAGCCCATGACTTGGTGGAGAGCTTATCCCGGCGCTTAGCTGAAAATGTAAGGATACAAAATAAAATTTTGTCACAAGAACATTACATTTGTGCCACAATTCTGGATCCACGTGCAAAATTAGCACTGAAGACATTCTTTGCTTTTTTCCGACATTGATGTTGCCCGCTACAAAAGTTGTATAGCTGAAGCAGCCAGGAAGTTGGAAAACGAACGGCAGCTAATTAAAAGCCCGCAAGATCAACCCACAAGAAGTACTGAAGCAGGCCATGCAGGATCAAGTGCAACTTCGTCGGCTGAGGGCAGTGCGTTTGGATCACAATCACAACACTCACCATCACTATCGACCACAGAAACAATAACTGGATCATTAGGCCGAGTACAATCATTATCATTACAGGATTGGTATCTAAAGTTAGGCTTTAATAAGCACAGTGCTGATGCACAGAAAAAAACAGCACAAAAGCTTACCAGCAGCAACCCTGAACATTGAGCGGATGGTCCAGGCCTATCTGGACGACCCAACAGAGGTGTACATTGATCAAAACCCATTGCAGTATTGGTATAGGAAAAGGTCTGAATTGCCACAGCTCAGCAGGCTGGCGATAAGCTATCTGGCTTGCCCTGTCGCAAGTGTCTCTTCCGAACGTGTTTTCAGTGCTGCTGGTTCCATTGTAACATTGAGAAGGACCAGTCTATCGCCAAAAAACATGGAGAGGTTAACAATGATCAAAATGAATCAGCACTTCATACCACCGAATTACACAATACATGAAGCAATGGAGGAAGATGAGGACAGCGGCTCAGGTGACGGAAGTATTGTGTCAGATGATTACCTACTACTGGCTGAACCCCAAGAGTTTGAGGACGAGCTATACTTCCCTGACAATTAGGCTCGCACTTACTGTCCTCCTCCCTTTTTCCCCCCTTTGTTTATGTGTCTGTCGTTCCGGTTATAAACTTGTGAATCACAACAAATCCATTACCACCGTCTTCTACTCTTCTAATTTAATATACAAGTTTCAGGTGTCTGCTATTTGACAGTACAGTCCTCCGAATCCAGCTCCTCCGCTCCATCATACTGAATCTCCTGCTCAATTACATTTCCCTCATGAATGATGATTGGATGATGGTAACAACAAATTCAAACTTTCCTAGTCCTTCCAAAAGAAGTGGAGCATGAATCAGATGACTACTATAGCTATCCTCCTTTCAGAGCCGAGAGAGACTGGCCATTAACTGAAAATAAGATGGAACAGGTAATGATTGATGCCATGCATTGGACGCAGAGTCGCAGACTGAATGATTTAGATTTTGTTGTGTTTGTTGTTCATGAATTTATGTAATTGTGCACTGCCACTAATCAACTTTCTACAGAACACACTAAACTTAACGCAAGGTAAATTCAATTGTCCCCTTATTGCAAATATTAAATTTGTACTTCTCCTACAGCTAGGTGATACATTGCTTTTAATTCAATACAGGAAGGGGACTCACTCAATCTGCGCAATGAGTATGATTGACACAACAGACCCATCCATCATGATGATGGCGAAATAGACGGCTGGTTAACTTAAGATGAGAAGGAACAGGTAAAGACAATTAATGGCTTGCATTGGACACCTGACTCTGAGCTATTTGGATACCTGACTCTGAGCTATTGGTCTTTGTGTTTTCGTTGTTTGTTTGTTGTGCACAAAGTGAAGTCAAAGTGTACTAGTAATCTATCTTTCTGTACACAATAAAGAATGACTCAAGTCAGTAATATTTATATTTCTACTCTTGTTGTGTCATAAAAATTTTACTTATACTGCAGGCCGATCTTCACAGTCAGTCAGTAAAAGTATCGGAGATGATGAAGTCAGGAGGACGTTTCATGAGTGGCATAAAACGGAAAAGCATAAAGGTAAACACGTCAACAACAACCACAGCAGACACAAATGTCTGTGTAGAAGTGGAATAGAGTGGGATGACTGCAGTGCATTGATTTTACTAACTGAAACTGTAAAATGCAATGTTTGGAATGGATAATGTGCTTTGCGTTTGTCCAACTCTTTGAGAAACAAAAAGGACTCTAAAGTGTTAACGTAGGATGTGCTACTGCTAAGCACTGTGGACCTGCTCTCTCCTGTTACTGTTGAAGATCAATGCTGGAAACATACTAGAGTAGTAGAGATGATGCATACATGCCACCTCGGAAAGTGTTCTTGTTGCACTACACCATAACTTGTGCATTTGTTTTAACTTTCTTTCTCAATATCCCCTTTGGTTTTCCATCTACAATTACAGGCCGGGCCTTGCCCTAAACTTTGTAAAACATTACAATGCATAATTACCTTACCAATAAATAACCTTTTTTTTCCAGCCGGGCAGTGGCGAGTGGCGAGGCGTCACACCCAAGATTGATGGACGAGAGAAGCAAGAGGAATGCCGAGATGCAAATCCAGTCCACATTTTTGACCAGGATAACACAGTAACAGTATCCACTTTTATCTTCTTTTAAATAATTTGATTAATATTCTGTATACAATTTTTACAACAGTGTGTTCTTGGAGTTGTTATTATCATCATTCGGTTTGCTCTGTGTTTACGATTCTTCCCTACCAATATTTAAAATTTCTATTTGCTTTCTGTAAAAGTATTAAGGCCGGAACAGAACAAGAACTAGAAGTGTATGTAATCCAGGTCTCTCATCATCATGCATGCATTGCCTTTTTCTCCCTTAACATATGGATATGGTAGTCTTCAATGATTGTCGTTTGTTTGTCTATGTATGCATACTATTTTTCTATGTCAAACCTTTCCCAAAACCCCCCTTCCCATCCATTCAACAAACCCTAACCCTCTCCCCCCGGGCTGTGTGACTTATTGTCGAGGTGTAACTAAATTAAATGTACACCAATACTTAATCACACACTTGCTGGGGCGGATGTGGTGAAAGCAACACTACTTCAATTTCAAGGCAGAGCGATGATCTTCTTCTGCTTGCCCACCCATGAGTAGGATATTTCAGAGGTTATTTTATGTAACAAAGGAACATATACCTCAGCATGAATTGCCGGCATTGATTGGATTTGTTTGTTGTCATTCCTCATATACAGCACTAACTGTTAGGCTGTAGGCCTAGTCAAGTGACTCGACACAACCATAGTTTGTAACTCTGTCTAGTAGGCTATCCCAACCACCATTATGTTTTTTTGTCAAATATTTGAGCATATTATTGTTGCTCAGTAAGTTCTGTACTGTACTTCATTCTACTACTCCTCTAACAGTCTCTCAAAGGCGATTGACTGTCTCCTTTTCTTATTTTGCAAATGCTGCCGCCCTGCCAGTGTCTACTACTACTACTATGCTACCACCACCACCACCCCAATTTATGGCATGTATGAAAAAGGAAACCATCTTCACCATGCAGCCAGTGCTGTGCCACAGTTGGACATAAACATCAAGCACCGGTAAGAGAGAAGTTTGGGGGAGGCAGAATTAATAATGGACATGTTGTCAATGATTTCATTTTCACACACCAGTACAAAGAATGCATAGACTAGAGGACAGACTGAAAGTACTAGAAGGACAAGTCAATGAGTGAGGTGTGTCGCATCTATCTGTTTGTGTCTTATACAGGCAGCCAATTATTTAAATCAAACACAGGCTATGGGCGGCCATGCACCAGCAAGGAAAAAGTGTGATGTAATACAGTTACCCCACCTACAAAACATTAACAACATTGCATGTAACATAAAAAATATATTTAATTTACCCTAACAAAAATAAACTAAACCCACAAAAGCTGACCCACCCCCCTCCCTAACCCCAACCAATGTCCATAGGAGAAAAAAGTCCGTAACGCCCAAACAAGTTCCCACCCACCCACCCAAACAAGAATTAAAAAAGGGGCAGAACAGGATGACAGGGACTAAGTGGTGGGGCAGGACTCAAGGAGGACACGCATCTGGCCCTCTAGAGAGGCAACACGGCATCTAAGGGCGCGGCAGTTGCAGCCACAGTGGGGGGGGCACCGGAGATGGCACTACGGTGGCGGCGGGCAGCCGCCAGACGGTGGCGCCGTACCGCTGGAGGGCGGTGGCTGGGGCCCAGGGCACTGGAGGAGGCTTCAACAATTGCTGCCGCAGTCTCCTCCTCCTCCTCGGCTAAGACCACCAGCTGCCGGTATTCCCGCTGGATGGCCTCCAGCTTCCGGCGCCGTGCCTTGGCGGCCAACTCCTTTCGATTTTGTTTCGGAGTAGCTGTGTATCAAAAAGAGAAAAACAAGACAATTGTAAAATATACTCTTAGAAAAACAGTAAGACAAGTTAATTATTTATACACATAGTGGCATGGTAGAGTAGCACTATAAAGCACAGTAGTACATAACATTTTAAATCTCGCCCGTCCTTCTTCCTTCCACCCGTCTTTCACTTTTTAGTTGAACAGTGCACCAGGTGCTCTTCTCCATAAAACTTTCAAAGCGGAGTTGAAATCAGATAGATGAGGCCATTGGTTACTCAATACTCCCGCTCCTATGCCAATTAAAGGGAATTCTAGTCTTCTAGTTCACTCTTCAAACGTCACCAACAACTCATACTTACTTACGACATCGGATAGCGGGTGTACTTTGTCCGCCCGCCATCCTCACGCTAAAAAGGGTGGGGGTCCCGTGGGGACAATTAATTAGGATGATGCGCCCGGCACAGTGGCGGGTGCATCCTATTTTTTTTACATTCTGGTTGGCGTTGCCGAAAGCAATGCTAAAAATTCATGTTGTGCTGCTTTTCCAAGCACAACATGACGGGCCCCACACGGAGCCTGTCACGTTTTGCTTTGAAAGGCGGGGGGGGTACCATAGCATAGGTATGTATCCTCCATGGGGGCCCCCAAGCATACTCTGCAATGTCTGCATGCCTTTCCGTGGCGGACGGCAATGCCGCCACGCAAAGGCATTCCAAAATGCAGATTATATGGCTGGCGGTGTGTTCAGAGAGACACCACCGCCATATTGAACCCTTTTCCCCCTGGTCGACATGTGGGGGATCTGAATTTTGTCTACAGGGATGGCGGGAGGTTTGCGCCTGCGGTGTCGGCAGTGAATTCCAGCCGGCCCGGCGGGGGCAATACGCCCACCATCCTAATTGGGCCCTAAGTCACAACTGTATAGTATACATATACATACAGTACACCCTTGCAGTGAGTGTACTGTCAAGTTCAACAATAGTTAAGGATTATGAATCTAACTTACCACCGCCTGCCACTGGTGCTGCCACTCCCCCTACTGCTCCATTGCTATCTGCAGCAATGGCCGCATCCTCGCCCTCCGCGTCGCCTTCGCTGGCCCCGGCAATGGTGGTCGGTAGTGCGCCTAGAAAACATTACACATTTATTAGGCGTCATATACACCTCCCCCCTATTGATCAGTAGCAAGGTTGAAAAATGAGTTAATACTAACATACATCACTAGTACAAATCAGATAGTAGTAGAGTAGAGACTAATAGTTATATATGATCATTGTAGCCTTTGCTTAATTAGCCCTAGCCATGCTACCATTTTACCTTTGTGTCTTTTATTTTTGCACATGTGACGTTACCTTGCAGCTTCTTGTATAAGACACCTTTGAGCCCACATGACCTGCCTCACACTGCTACTGTCTAGTCTACGCGCTGCGTACAAGCGGTCAACAAAAACATTAACAAGCCACTTTTTTAGGAAGTACTGGTGTACTACTGTTACTGTTAGTCCATATTGCTTATCCATAAATGCTACACTTTTTGGCACGGCTGAGAAATGCTTGCAAGTTGCAATATACTAACGCACACCATTTCATTTTTCGCATTACAGACGGAAGATTCCCTTCTACGAACCAGAGCTTCTGAATGATGCAACAACTACCAGTACTAGGTTCTTCTAAGGTGAGGGGTCCCTTCACTTACATATTCATTTATAAATTTATATAAACTAAATTCCGAGGGGATGGTGGTGCTGCCTTCCACCACTGTTCAGTTATCATGATTTAATCCCCAACTGTATAAGTGTAACAATGTATATTGTTTTAATGTTATTGATTTTCCGGTTGGTGCTACATTTTATAATAAAACAGTGTACAGAGCTTCTCAATTTGAAATAAACATTTTGAACTTACATAGACTTGGTGGTATTTGGTGTGGACTAACTTACACGAGTGAGCAAATTAAAGTGAGGGTGTGCATGTGCATTGCTTCCACGACTGAGAGGTTGGGTGTGTTATGTTCTGGGTTGTCTACTTGTTGGGTATCTTGGGGGGAGGGTTCCGAGACCTAATAGATATGACAAGACAGTACTATAGTCAAGCAGTGGAATTGTGGTGGGTACGGAATTTCTGATTGAGGTGTGCGAGGAAGGTCCAACCTACCATCACCAACATCCTATTTTCTGGTGCAAATGTCTGTGTACGTGCAAGGTCCCTACAACAGTAGTATGTCCTATAGGCTATCATATCAAAATAGTAATAAATCTGGTAGGGCTGTTGTTGCTGTGAATTTTCAAAGCCTCAAGATTAACAAAGACTCAAGATCAATAAGAGTAAAAGTAGTACAAGACGACGACCCAAAGGATCGGACTCAATGGCTCGAGCTACTGGTGAATATGAGTTTTATATTACAACCTTTCACATA
Organism: Triturus cristatus; assembly: GCF_964204655.1. Lineage (NCBI taxonomy): Eukaryota > Metazoa > Chordata > Amphibia > Caudata > Salamandridae > Triturus > Triturus cristatus. The sequence goes on along the minus strand of NC_140584.1, from coordinate 540,048,121 downwards.
AAGAGTGGCACTGGCCAACTGGGCAAGACTAGCTACTACAGTACAGACAGACTGATAGTATGTAGTAGTAGTAGTACTGAGAGTCATCATAGCGGAGGCAGGGATAAGATTTTTGAAACCGTACAGATCGAAGGATAATTGGTGGTAAAAAAATCGCATTTGGAAACAAACAATAGTTCTTAAAAAATATGGGGCAGTTATGGAATAAGAAATATTATTAAAAACAAGAAGACTTACTGGGGCCAGCAGAGGAGCCCTCAGCGGTGTCCTCCTGGTGGTGTTCTGACTGTCCCGCCGACTGCCCACTCCCTGTCTGTCTGCCCCTGGGTGCTGATGAACAGGAAAGATATAAGAAAGAGACAAACATTGATGGATGGTGTCAAACAAATACAATATTTTTCAACAACGGTCAAAAAACACTTATGTAAACAACAATTGCAATAACTAAATTGACCGATCTCATCTGGTCAACAAGTAATATCGGGGGATTCGCAGTTCGACTACTGAAGTTACTATTTATCAACAGTAATCCAGTCTTCCATTCTGATTCCAGAATACTAAGTTACAACTAAGCCTAAGTACAACGTACCACCCAACCTAGCCCACCTATTCCAGGCATGCCAATTGTACATTAAGTATGCCTTTGCATTGTATTCCTCAACAATGCATATGGTCAAATCATGGAGGACACATGACTACATTTTTTGTATACACCAAATTTTGGTTTGATTGATTGATGCTGATCTGCTAGTGCTAACTGCTAAGCCTACCACCACTCATTGAACAAACTAGAAAAGGTTCTAATAAAGACTGCTGTACTAGCAGCACGTCACATAACTGAGTGAGGGGGCATCACGCATACCACTAACAAATTAGAAGCTCATACAAAGTACCTAAACCTAAGTATCAATCCGCCCCTATCTATTAGTGACAGGACAAAGTAAGGAGTGGACCAGAGTCACTGCAGCATTACGTAACTTAATTTCTCTAAATTAAACTCGTAAAGAATCACGCTAAGCAAGCGCAAACGCAAAGTTGCAAACAAATAAGATTAGTAGTAGCGCAGAAGAGCACCTGTGTCATAATCACAGAAGACTTTTAAATGTTATTAACCTGGAATGTATTGTAAGCAGCAACATTCTAGCTGGTTGGAAGGTAAAAAAGATATTCGCAATATATAACACCGAGCAGAAGAACAGACACAAAGTTGTAATAATTAAATAGGTACTCACCAAGCCCCGGGACCTCCACTCCTAGCAGGTCCAGCAGGTCCTGCTCACGGTCCAGGATGTCAGACCACCGGTGCGTCAGCTGCGCCTGGGTGCGCCGGACGCTAGAGAAGCGCGACACTGCCCGGCGCACCTTCCCCCACCGCTGCCGACGCTCCCGGAGTCCGTACCTGGACCCAGGCCAGCCACCTGCTGCCAGGGTTGAGGGGAGGTGGCGCTGCACAAAGAAAATTAGCGCAGCCAACTCCACCTCCCCAAATAAGGCCCGTGCCTGCACCCCTTGTGGGCGCCGCCTTCCGCAAGGAAGGTGGTCGCGGCTCTGGCTGCGACGGCGAACAGCCCTACCCTTAGACATGGTTCTGGGGACGGGGCGGGAAAGAAAAGTTAAAAAAATAAAAGAGTAAAGGAAATAAATAGCAGGCAATAGAAAGAGAGAATAAGTAGCTAAAAAACAAAAAAAAGTAGACAAAAACCAAATATATAGAAGCATGAAAATAGTTAGAGAAATAATAAGTAAGAAAGATCCAAAAAAACAAAGGATTGAAAAGATTTTTGGAGGATTGGAGGATTCAAAATCAGGCCCCAGAACCATGCAATAGAGTGAAAAACAAGATGGCCGCGCCCATTGCGACCACGTGCGCAAGTTCGCGCGATATTTTCTCCCCGAGCAAGCAAAAAGCAACGCGATCAAGTAAAAGCGGTCGCGAACAGGAAATATCGACCGCGAACATGCATTGCGTGACCCGGAACAGGAAGTCAGCATCGCGAGAGGGCGGGACAAGTGAAAACAAGATGGCCGTGCCCGTGAGCAACCGCATGGGTAAGTTGGCGACCCGCGATCACGCAAAAAATACCGCGAACAGGCGGGAAAAAAACTTCTGCGTCTTCGCAATATTTCCGGCGTGTTTGCGGAGATTTTTAACATTTTCGCGATAAATTGCGATAGTTAATATCGCAAATTCCGCCCACCCCTAGTTTTTTGTACAAAAATTGGGAGGTTTGCAAGGGATTCTGGGAACCAAAGCCTGGTGATAGCCACACAAGTCACCACATCCTGGATTCCTCTGGGTGTCTAGTTTTGAAACCATTTATACTTTTACTAGGTTTCCCTAGGTGCCAGCTGACCTAGGGTCCAAAACCCACATCTAGGCACACTGCAAAAAAAGTTTTCATTGGAAAAATGTGATGTGTCCACGTTGCATTTAGGGCGTTTTCTGTCACGGGCACTAGGCCTATCCACACAAGTGAGGTACCATTTTTATTGTAAGACTTAGGGGAATACAGTACAGTAGAACAAGTGTTTTTACCAATTGTCTTTCAATGCATTTCTGCCTTCCAAATGTAAGACAGTGTGCAAAAAAATAAGTCATTTAAAAAATGCCCTCTAATTCAATGGCTAGCATGGGTACCCACAAATTCAGAGATCAGCAATTAACCACTGCTTCTAAACTCCACACCTTGTTTCCAGTTCAGAAATACATAGGTTTCCTTGATACCTATTTTTCACTCTTTATATTTTATTTATATGAATTGATGTATACCAGGTACACAACGAAAAACCATTGTAAGGTGCAGCACAGTTATTGGCTCTGGGTACCTACGGTTCTTGGTGAACCTGCAAGCCAATATAACCCCGCAAACCGAATGGTCCAGTGGACATAACGGTATATTGCTTTAAAAAATCTGTCATAGTTCGAAGAAGTTACAGGTCAAATGTAGGCACAAATGGCTGTTTTTTTAAATTCAGTTTCAATATTTTTTTACTTTGACTGTAACTTTCTACAGGAAAACCTTGAAGGATCTACACAAATGAGCACTTGCTGGATTCAGAATTGTGTCTACTGTTCAGAAATGTATAGCTTTCTGGGATCCATTATTGGTTTTGCACACATTTCTACAACTACCTGGAAGGAGGTTGAAAGCACAAAAATAGGAACAATAGGCTACGTCTCAGTGAAGTGGCAAAACTGTGTACACATTTTTTTTTTTTAACAAACGTCTGCCTGTCCCTGAAAGCTGGGAAGATAGTGATTTTAGCATCGCAAATCTTTTGATGATACCATTTGCAGAGAAAAAAACAGATGCTTTCTTCTGCAGCACTTTTTTCAAATTTTTTCCCCCAAAAACAAAATGTACCTGTAATCTGGCAAATATTTTGGTCCCTGCCAGGAGAATCCACAAACCCTGGGTATCTTCCAAATTCTCAGGATGTTGGAAAAAAAAAGGACACAAATTTTGCGTGGGTACCTTATGTGGACAAAATGTTATGGGGGCCTAAGCGCAAACTACCCTAAATAGCCCAAAAAAGGCTTGGCATGGGGGCATGGCAGTGAAGGGGAAAAGATTAGCATTCAATAATAACAGACGGCATGAAAAATATCTCTGTAAAAATAGATTAGAACGAAATTTATAACTCGAGGATCTCGCGAGCCTCCCAGAAGTCACCTGTGAGCCTCCCATGAGAGCGATCACACATCTTAAAAATTGATGTACATAGTATAAACAGTTTACAGCAGTGATACTTAAAGAACAAGTACTGCAGGTGGCAGGGGTGGGGGCATTTGGCCCTCCTGACCTTTACATGCGGCTCCCAGGTCAATAGCTGCCCTGGGTCTTGACTCACGACGAACATTAAGAAGATGCTAAATAAACAGGCATGGTTTTATTTATTTCAAGGTTAATTTAAGTTTTAAGAAAAAAAATAACAAAGTTGTCCTTCAAAGCTTAGATTTAGAAACATCTTTATTTTTAAAGACATCTTGTAGCAGAAATTTAAAAATATGATAAAGTCTGTTCAAATTTGAAAAAGTGTATATTAACATGCAGAACCGTTTCACCTCAGTACATCAGATTATATCATTACATTGAGAAATATATATGTATATATACATTTTATAAAATTGATATTTTTCAAACATGAATTTAGAAAATGTCATTCTCCATCCCCACTCCCTGATAACAATGCCAACTAAGAAGCAAGTCATTGTTTGCATGCACTCTTTGGGTGGCCTGAGCTTATATTATACATAAACATTATGGTTTATTTAGTCAAACACAGGAGTAGGTTTAGTACAGCACAAATCCTAAAGTCACGTATTTCAAGATTCTCATTTGTGATAGTGAAAATGGAGGGAAAGTCAAATATAACAATTGCCTAAGATCACACAATTTAGTTAAGTGGAGAAGATTGGATTAATCCCATGTTTTTGGTTTCATATTGTGCAATTCAGACACTAGATGTATATGCTTCGCTTCCACTACACCCACTTTATTGCCAATGCCCGCAAACTCCTGACCGCCGCCCTGCTGTCATCAATGCGTTCCTCCGTCACATAAACCGACCTAGGTTGGTGGCCCTCGGGAAAATGTTAGCAAGTACCCATGGTTTAGAGTACAAAAAAAATGATCAGTGTCTTTTTGAAATATAAATTAGAAGTTTATGTAAAGATGCATAAAAAGAGTATGAAAACTATGCTAGCAATATGTCTGTATATGTGAGTTCCGAAAACTAAGTTGACCATTCTCAGTGCAAACACTGTTGGAATAGTTAGTTCTATGTATTTTTTAAACATATTTTTATTTACAAGAAAATAACCTTCAAATTCACTGAAAACACAAAAGATTAAAATACTGTTATAGTTAGGTGCAATATAAATCTGTGCTCTTGTTTAAAAAAAACAAAAACAAATGTTAAAGTAACTGTGAATCAACTTTTTGAACTAAAAAAATACAACATTTCACCAGTTATAGTTAGCAGCACTAACTATAACTTGGGCCCCCGCCATGCACTGCTTATGCCCTCTGATATGACGTCACTCATGACATATTCTATGACATAATTTAGGACATCACTGATGACATCTAACCCAATCGCCGTTCGTAAGCCACCACTGCAGGTCTTTTGCAGTTCTCTCCAAGATTGGGACCATCTTGGAGAGGTTTCTCTGATGCTGTGCCGACTGTAACTTCAGGTCCCAGTGCAGAGCTTGCCTATGCCAATGGGCATGTGTCACCAGCAGGATGCAGAAGGTCATGAGGCCTGACAGCCTCAGAGCCAGTCTCATCAAAATCCAGGATAGAGGCTGAAACATCTGTAGCATAGCCTGAATATCCTAGACTCATCATTCAGGAGGATAAGCCTGAAACTACACCATGTCCAGAATGGCTCTGCCGAAAGGGAGCATCTGAGAGGAAGTCAGGTATGACTCTGGCGCGTTGATAGTGAAGCCCAGTGAGTGCAGGATGTCTCCCATAGTCTGAAGATGGGAGGCGACAACCTGGGGCGAGCCCGCCTTCAGTAGCCATTCAACAAAATTGGGGAAGACTGGCACTCCTGATCTTCACAGATTAGCTGTAATCATCAGAATTACCTCGAACACCTCAGGAACACTGGTGAGGTCAAAGGGAAGCATGGCAAACTGAAAATGCGTGTGGCACATCGTGAACCACAGGTAATGCCTGTGGGAAGGTAGGAGGGGGATATGAAAGTATGTGTTCTGCAAATCCAACGCTACCATCTAGTCTCCCAGGTCAAGGGCAGACAGGACCTGAGCTAGCATAAGTAATTTGAACTTCCCCTCCTTGAGGGTGAAATTGAGAGGGCAAAGGTCTAAGACAAGACAAAGGCCTCTGTCCTTTTTAGGAACTAGAAAGTAACTGGAATAACAACTACTACCTACTTCTGGTGTTGGCATCCTCTCTATAGCTACCTTGGGCAGCAGAAACCTCACTTCCTGGTGGAGAAAAGATAAGTGATCCTTCGTCAGCCTGTCGCAAGTTAGTGGCATAGGGGAGGTGGTGTCACAAAGGGGAGGGAGTAAATCCTTAGGACGGTCTGCAAAACCCACCTGTCCAATATTATGGACAACCAGTGGGGCATGTGATGCCAAATCCTGCTGCCCTTTGGGTGCCCATGATGGTAAAAAGACAGATTAGGAAGGTTTGAAAGCTGCGGCAGCCTGGGGAAAGAATGGACTGACTCAACCGCTGGCTGCCCAACCAATGGAGGCAGTAGGTACTGTGTCTTTGGCCGCAGAGGCTGTGAAGCTTGGCGCCGCAGTGGCTGGGTGGGTAAAGATGCAGCTGGCAGCTCCTTTCATGGGCGCAAAAAGATTGAAAGGCGGATTGGAGGTGGAGAGGGGCCATGGAAAGACCCAAGGACCTGGCCGTAGCCCTGCTGTCTAAAAAAAAAAACCCCTCCATTGCTGAATCCGCCTTGTTTCCGAAAAGACGGGAGTCATCAAAAAGCATGTCTATAAGCGATGCTTGGACAGCCCCAAAAAAGACTGTCGTCTTCAACCAGGTATGACTTCATAAAGTCACTGTCGATGAAACCGCTGTGCCCAGTGAGTCGCTCGTGTCTAGTCCACATCATATTGGGAACTTTGCATCATCCCTCACGTCGGCCACAGCCTGGGAGAGGATAGCTCAGGCCTCCTCCTGGACCATTGGCAGCACCTGTGCAACTCTATCCCAGAGTGTTCGAATAGTGACCCGAAAGGCATGCAGTGTTCATGGACTGCAGCGCCAGGCTGGTGGAAGAAAACATCTTCTTCCCTAAGCTATCCAGCCTCTTGGATCCCTCATCTGGTGGGGCAGTTGGGAATGTAGCAGGATTTACTTGGGAGGTGGAGGCTTGGATCACCAAGCCCTCTGGGGTGGGGTGCTCTGTGAAGAAGTTTGTGTCCCCATGGAGCGGGGTGGTGGTGGTGGCGGGCCCATGTCTTGTTCACAGCAGCCCCTGTGCTGGGTTTGAATCAAGTCTCATGCAAGACGTCAGTAAGTGCCTCATTAACGGGGAGAAGTGGTTCTGATGGGGACACTCTGAGCTGAAGCACTTCTGTCAAGACATTCGTCTTGATTGCTACGGAGGGCCAGCCGAGATCCAGGACCTTGGCCGTCCTCCTCACAACCACAGCTCCCTCTTCTGTAGCCACATTAGGGGAGAAAGCATGCCAGTATCTGGAGAAGTATTCAGTCCTCACACAAGTCCAAGGTGTCATAAGACTGGTTCAGAGACCCTTTCCATTTTTTCCTGAGTCATTGTCCATAAGACTACGGTTCAGGCTCTGGCCTGGAAGGCAGGGCTCCAGTGGGCGCCAGAGTTGGTATCAGACAACCCCCCTCTGGCTTTGTGCCAGAGTTGGGGATGAGAATGGAGATTGGCAGCACTGGCGGGAGCCAGAGGTGCCGGGAGCATCGCCATTGGGACCAGCACCAGAGAAGGTCGAAGTGGCAAGACCAGCATTGGTCCAAATCCAGGAATGGATCCTAGGGGCCAAATGGTGCTGGAGCCAGAGCAGCCAGCACAGAACCAGAAGGGGCCCCTGCCGAACTGTCAGGCCCGAAGGTGAGCCAGAAGGAACGGGCCACCCAAATATGAGGCGCTTTGTCTCATAAAATTATTTTAGCTGGGCACGTGTCGTTCGTGCTCCCGGAAACTTGGGGAGGAGTGGAGAGGGCCCACACTCAGGCTCTACTGCCGAACCAGGCCTCAAATGTGGACCCTCCCTTGTCTCATCGGCCAATGGACTTAGTCGAAGATCTCTTTGACTTCTTCTGGAGGTGTGACTTGCCCAAATGACCTGGCTACTTCAACTGCGATGAGAATTCCAAACTCTACTACCGCTCCTGGAAGTTTCCTCTCGACCAGGACCTTGATTGTCACAGCGTCGCATGCCGAGCTGCCAGGAGCTTGAGGGATCGCTCGCTCAAGTCCTTCAAATGCATGGCACGGCAATTAGTGCAGCCCTTCAGGTCGTGGCTGACATCGATCAGTGACAGGCACTGCAGGGCTTGAAACAGGCCTTCCTTGAGGACATTGTGACACCACAGGAGGAAATGTCTCGAAACGTTTTGTCAAAAAATGACTAAGGGGTCCCTGCAAGTGCCCCAGTTTTCAATTGCCACAGCGAGTTAGGTGTACCACACATCTCAGATTTAATTAAGGTACAACCTGTGCTGCTCTGGCATAGAATTTGGATCTCCATAAGCACAGGTCTCAATAAGGAAATCCTAACCGACTCAATGAGATTAGACTATGCCAGTAAGATCACCTGGTTAAGATACGTAAAAAAATGTATGCAGGACATAGGGCATTCAGAGTATTTTTCCCTACCTGAAACGATGAACTCCATACCTCGGAAGGAGTTTAAAAAAGTTTGCATGACTGTTCTGGAAGGAAATAGGCTAGCTTTGGAAATGAATAAACTCATGGTGGTGCAGCACCAGATAATTACTATTACGTATAACATCCAACCGTATCAGTTGTGTTGTATGGGGGGGATACGATAGATACATGTTAACACATTTTAGATTCAGGACTTTCCATCGCTTGATCAGTCACCCAGACATGAATAATTGGTCTAGGGACTTATGCCCGTGTCCCTGTAACAACATCTCTCCACAAACAACTATCCATATAATTCTAGTCTGTAAATTTTATGTAAATGAAAGACGCAGATGGATCAAACCCTTATTAAAACAGGGGGGCTGGAGACAATGCCGCCCTGCTCTTTTATATTTACAGATGCTGGATAGCTATTATTGCATTGCAACTATGGTGGGTTTCCTAAAAAGCATACTGAGAGGAAGGAAAATTCTAAATGTATAGAAGTCTGATGGAACATATATGAGAAGTCTTAATACTGTGATGTATTATTTCTAGCATTGATGCCAAATGTTACAACGTTTTTGCATTAGAAAAAGCAGCAGTAAAATGAACTATTTAATGAACTTGCACATATTTATGTTGAATATTGTATTTTTAGAATTGAGATGAGAAGTTTTGATTGATTGCTTTTATGATTTTATATGCCTAAAATCGAATAAAGCTTGTTTTGACTTTGACTAAGGGGTACCTGTTCTCCAGATCTGCACTAACTGGCACGGGAAGAAAAGAACGGACGTCAGCACGCTGGGGTGGCGCCTATATAAGACCCGAGCATGTCGCTTCCAGTGTGGATCATGTCAACTATGCCACGCCAAACCGAACAACGCCATCTATCGGCACACAAGGTTACTTCTCACAAACAAAATTCCAGATCCAGTCTGACGCCTAGAGATAATTCTACGGTAAGAAATCTGTGGCTAGAAGAATCAGATTATATATATCACACTGAAAAAACGAAGGTTACAGAGACGTTATAGTTAGGCTCAAATGTCACTCGTACAAAACCAGTGGATTTCCGCAGTTATAGTTACCCGAGTTAACTATAACTTATGCCCCGACAATGCACTGCTTATGACCTCACATATTACATCACTCATGACAAGGTCAGTGACATCACTCACTGATATCTCAAATGACATTGAGTGTGTTTTTAAGAGTTTATGGGTGTTAAACATGTATTCTGACCTACTACAAAAGTTAAATTAATATACTAGGTGCACTACTACTGAGTGATACTACTTCCAATATATATTAAGTAAGTGGTTGTGTGACTGTATATCCTTTTGTGAATGGGTGTGTAAGTGGCTGCATGGGTGTATAAGGGGGTGTCTGAGTAGCTCTGAGGGTTAGTGAGATGCTGTGTGAGTGGTGGTATTGGTGAGTGAGTGGGTGTGTCAGTGGCTGTATGGGTGAGTGAGTGGCGGTTTGAGTGACAGTATGAGTGGCTCTATGGGTGGGTAAGTGGGTATGTAGTGACAGTATGGTAAGAGGGTGTCTGGATGGCTGTAGAGTGAGCAATGCAGTGTGTAAGTGGCTGTATAGGCAAGTGAGTGGCTGTTTGACTGGGTATTTGGTTAAGTGAGTTGGTGTGTGAGTGGATGTATTGGAGAGTAAGTGTCTGTGTGAATGGCTGTATGGGTGAGTGACCGGATGTGTGAGTGCTTCTTTGGATGTGTGAATGGGTATGTAAGTGGTTGTTTGGGTGTGTGAGTGAGTGTGAGTGCTTGTATGAGTGAGTGGCTGTGTTGAGAGGCTGTATGGGTGAGTGTGTGGCTATGTGAGTGGCTGAACGCATGAGTGACTGGTTGTATAAGTGGTTGTATGGGTGAGTGAATAGTTGTGTGAGTGGCTGTACCAGCGAGTGAGTCAGTGGGTGTGTGAGTGGATCTATAGAGGAGTGAGTGTGTGTGAGTACAGGTACGGGTCTGTGAATGGGTATTTATTTATTTTACAGAGTTTTATATAGCGCAAACTTGACCCAAATCGGGTATCAGAGCCCTTTACATGAGCACGAGTTGCATTACATGAGGACACATTTATTTTTGTTAGGCACAGGGAGATTAAGTGATTTGAACCAATTACAATTTCGTAATTGGTTCTTTCGTCACAGCCCTGATGCTGTGGGGGTTGTTCTGTAGTCGAGCCTTGTGCTAGTGAGTACCTCCGTTTACACCTTTATTCTTTTATTTTTATATTATCTATTGGGTATCTGCTGGGTCTATCAGATTCTCCTCCTTAGATCATTGTTGTGTTGTGTCATTGTGTTTTTCATCTTCCCCCCTTTTTTATACATTCTTTTTTATACATTCTTTTTTCTTACACCTTTTTTTCGATATCCACTCTTTAGAGCCCCCTTTGTGTCACATTCTTGTTTAGTTTCTGATACGGTTGGATACGCGTGCTTACCCTATAAGATGGAGAGCATTAAAACGTTCGGATTTTCCGACGAGGATTTTGCCCGTATGATAGGTTCATCAGCAGGCAGTGATAGACAATTTTCATTATCAAAGGGTCTTGAAGGTGAATGGACCAAACTACTAAACCTAAAGAAAAAATCAAAACGCACTGAAGCTTATGCCAACTTTATGCTTGAGTATCTAAAAGCAGGGACTATTCCCTTTGGATTACGAATACGTAATGTCCCAGGACTTTTTGTTGAGATCAGACCAGAAATGGGCCTTAATCTCTAATAGATGCTCACGCGACTGGATGATGTTGATTATCGAGACGGCGAGAGAAGTTCTAGCCATCATGAACAAGGAAATAGAGGAATTAGAAGAGAGACTAAAAAAAGATAACTCTGTTGAAATGGCCACCAAAAAACTAGAAGAAATTGCATTAGAACTGGATTCCTTCTCGACCTATCTCCTGAAAAGGAAAATGGATAAACTAAAAAAAGATGTCAGGCTATTCTCACAGGAACGGACATACCCTTATCTTATGTTCAACTTTTATAACATGTCGGACATAAATGGACCCAACAATAGCAATATGAGATGGGGCAATAATAAGAATGTCATCACCTTCTCTGATACGACTGACTCGGAAGGTGAGGGGTCCACTGATTATGAGACTAACTATAATCCGAATTTCCATGAATCCTTTGATAGACCAGCTATGCCTGATCATTTTTTAGGGAACCGCAGAGGAAACTACCGTCCCAGGTCCAGAACACCTCGAATGAGGAATTACCATCAGGCTCAGGGCCAACCACAGATGTATATCCAAACCAGACACAATCAGTACTGGAAAACACAGTAAATATACCAGTGTTTAATCTCTCTACCTCGGATGTTGGCATTGAATCTTTAGCTCTCCTCTCTAGGGGTTTATCATTTGTCCCTACATCTTCCTTCAACAAATTTGAATTCATGAAGGATCTTCATGCGTTTTTCAGGAAAATCAGGTTAAAATTTTTTTTTAGGAACAAACCTACCTCAGACTTGGGAGATAAATCTTTCGGGACTTAGACCTCCCTCCGATTTCACGCCTTGTCTGGACCTTGTCGGCCCAGAGGTAGGCATTTTTGAGAAGGTTGTTTCATCTAAAATTTCCAAAATTTTAAAAAGTGTTCCTAAGTCTGTCAACAATTTAACCTCCAGTGAACAGAAAGCCTTGAAATCCCTACAGGATAATAAGCAGTTGACTATCAAGCCATGAGACAAGGGAGGGGGTATTGTTGTTTTCAATACTTCCACATATATTGAAAAAATGAATACCCTTTTGTCGTCCACCAGACACTATAAATGTATTCTGAGAAATCCCGAGACCAATCTCAAACATCGCATCCTATTGATGGTGAAGGCTGCTGCAGATGAGAACGTCATCTGCACCAAGGAAGCTGAATTCCTGACACCCAGCTATACTCGAATGCCCATCATATATGGGGTGCCAAAAACTCACAAAAACATCTTGGACCCCCCCCTTAGACCTATTGTTTCTACCATCGGCTCGGCCCTTGAACCTCTCTCCAAGTACGTCGATCGCTTTTTGAAACCCCTGGTTAGCAATCTTGAATCTTACGTAAAAAACACTGGCCATTTCATTTCCAAGATCGAGAACACTCCCTTCGATCCAGATAGGGAACTCCTGGTCACACTTGATCTAGAATCCCTTTATACTAATATACCGCAGGAGGGAGCACTATCCGTGCTTAAAGAGATTTTGGATTTGGAAATTGAAATCATGAATGCCCCATTCATCATTCAATGCTTAAAGATGGTTTTATATGAAAACTACATAGCCTGCCTCTACATGGGTAGATTCGAACAGATTAACATCTATAATGACCTGGCACCGTTCTATGAGAACGTTCGGGCGTGGTCACGCTTCATTGATGATATTTTTTTCATCTGGAGTGGCGACAACAGCTCCCTGAATGAATTCATCGCCTGGTTGAATGCATCTGATATCAACCTCAAGTTCACTGCGCATGTCAGCAACGTGAATTTCTGGACGTTTGGGTGGAACATCAGCATAACAGCTTATGCGTGTCTCTGTACATTAAACCCACTGCCAGAAACACACTGCTACAATATAGTAGCTACCATCCCAGAAGCCAGAGGGATAGTATCCCCTTTAGCCAATTCCTCCGTGTCCGGAGAAATTGCTCTCACATTAGTGACTTTTTGCGTCAGGCAGAAACCCTTAAGTCCAAGTTCCTGAGTCGTGGTTACCATGAGAAACTGATCAAAGACTCCTTTAAACGAGCCAGATACTTCAATAGAGATTCCATGTTTGAACAGAGGACTACCAACCCTATGGACAAGTTGGTATATGTCACCAAACACTCTAACATCAACAACACTATCAGACAAACCATTAATTCATCATGGCACCTATTGAACATGGGCAATGATGAGATGAAAATCCCCAAACCCCTGTTCGCCTTTCGACGAAACAAGAATTTAAAAAACTTTCTTATAAGAGGGAAAATCCGGGAGGAAAAAGGGTTAACTCAGACCTCCATTTCTGGACTTAAACCCATAGAAGGTAACTACCGTTGCGGTACATGTCAGGCATGCCCCAATGCCATTGTTGGCAATATTATTAGTACAAACAACCGAACCATTACCCTTCAAGGGATGTCTAACTGTCGCACTTCCAATGTTGTCTATATCATTGCATGTCCATGAGATCTCATATACATTGGTGAAACAGGTCGTGAGGTACGAATTAGGATGTGTGAACACAAATCCAATATTCGAACCAAAAAAATCTCTGCGCCCCTTGTCAACCATTGGCTGGAAAAAAGCATACTGATAAGGACCTCAGATGGTCCATCTTGGAAAAAATACGCACGCCCCCGGGAAGAGATCCGACTTTTATTAGAAAAAAGAGGGAGACATTCTGGATCTTTTATCTTGACTCAGTCCACCACGGGTTGAATGAAATGATCCAGTGGGAGAATGCTATTATATAATTCCTTCTCCTATCTCCGTACCCGTCTGTTCTAATCCCTACCATTAGCTTGTTGCTCATGCATCCTTAGACCCTCATGTGGGAATCATGTGCTATATCTGATGCGAGTATTCTGGCCTGCTCTTCATGACCTATGATTGATGCTTTATTGTTCCTCTCGTTCTGTATCTTTGCTTGCGATCCGCCAGTTTTATACGGACCTTATGTTTCGCTCCCACATGACTTTCATGGGGCGTCTGTCCGCTTTTTATATATTCATCTCTTTTTATTATTTTGGTTGTCACGCTGTCTGCCCTGTATCAGATTATTGTTTGCTCAAATTCTCGAGACTTCTAAATAGAAACCCTGCACCCTATCTAATGTCAGCCTCGATTTAGCCGATGCGTCGTTTCAACATGGCCGCCACCGGGCGCCAGTGTTCCATATGAATTTTACCCGTGCAGTCCTCTTTCCATTTGCACCTGCTTCTATTTCCGGGAATCCTCCTATTGGCCCGTGAGAACTCCCTGTCGTTCTCATAAGGAAGTCCTTTGCCAGTTAAACCAGCTGAGACGGCCGGGCTGGTTTATCCGATGTATTGCTGACGGTCCTACTGATTCCCGCTCTAGGATTTCAAAACAGGTATGTGGCTTTGCGAGACCGGATGGGGTGTCACTTTATCGGGATGACGGGTTGATCTAAACCCCATCTCCTGTGGGGGTCATTGTGATTCTTTACCCTTCCCTTATTTAGCCGTCCCTAGCTGCCTTCGTTGAAGTTGATTATTCCTTTGTCCCTCCCCTAGTGGGTATATATCTGCTACATCGAGTCCATCCATTTTTGCGGGAGACCTTTAGCGATGCTTGAGTTGCCCACACTGTTTTTAAGCTATTGGCGGAATTTTCATTGCCCCGTAAAGTTCTACAGTAACTGTTTGTCTCCTTGTTTAGCTTCAGCCATGTTATGCCTGTTTATCTTACTCTTTGCAGGAGATCCGTGAGGTCTAAGAGAACCTGCTATTCTAGCGTCTCTCTGTTATCATTCCGACTCTCAAGTTCCCCTGTCCTACAAATTGTGTGTTTTTGACTCGTTTGAATCCTGTTGGCTTCCTCGATCATGGTGACGTTCTGATCTTCAAGTACGTATGCATTAAATAACATCGCTGTTCCAAATAAGCAGCATAACGGCCTTTCTTCTTAGTTAAATAACTGGTTTTGTAACCACCTAACCTATCCCTGCCCCCTGTGTTCTCCTTTAGACATGAAGGCAGTCGTTGTTAGTTTTCTGTATCATTCCGGGTCCTGAATATGATGATCGTGTCCACTCCCTGACACATAAATCTGGGAATGATCCCGTCAGACCACACCCATTGAAGTGGAGCATCCTTCGTACTTATCAAGTACCCCTAACATGTTGATGACGTCTATTTTGACCACCACTTTGCTGGTTGGATTTTAAGTATGTAACAGACAGTGTTTTTAGTTATCTTGCACACTTACTTTTATGTTTACACTGTATGTATCCTCTCTGGGTCTCACTTTCGGTGTCAGTTCTCTGATATATCTTCATCCTGTTGTCACTAAGCTCTCTTGTAGCTTATTCTCTGGTGCATAAATTTTCCAATCTTTACCTGTATTATACACTATAACTAGTGTCTGTAATTTGAAACGTTGTGTGTTATTAGAGGCCTGCTGTCACATAGTCTCTTCTAGGTACCTACTTGGACCTTATATAAATATGTTTATTTAGCATTGATACCCTTGTTTCCTACACCCAATGGAGCTTTATTGAATGGATTAAATATATGGTCTAGATTTGATTTATCAGATGTCATATATCATCATGTGAATTCTTTTGCTGAATTGTTTGTTGGTTATTTATGTATGTTTTATTAATTCTAGGTACTATTACTGTCCCTCACTGTTTATCGGTCCTCGCCCTGATGAAGGTGGGACCCACGACTGGGTCCAATACCGAAACGCGCGTTGGCGCTTGAATTTTCGGCCTTTTCTCATAACGTTATCTCCTCTTTACATCTCGAGGACACATGAGCCTACCACCCATACAATCTTATCTGGACGTTTTTTTCTACCCTGACCGGAATTGGTTTGCAGTGCGTTTGCTGAATGAATGTGTGCTATATGAGTTGAGTCGTGTGTGGGACATTTAATATGTTTTAGATATACAAATCTGTATTATTGAACACTGATTATTTGTATATATAAATATCAACTTAAAAGATTTTGAAAACATTTCATGTATATAAAAATTAAAAATTGACTAAAAATATATTTCTATATTCATTTTTTCTGTATGATGCTTACACCTTTCTGTTCGTTCAGCTCCAGTTGAGTGTCTTTTGCATGTAGGGACCTATTTCTTAGGCCCTTGTAATTTTGGGGAGGTGGTCCTTCTTTCTTTAGATTAAGTGATTTGCCCAGAATCACAGGATAATCAGTGTCATTGCCGAGACTCGAACCCAGTTCCCCAGATTCGAGGTTGACCGCCCTAGAAGTTAGGCCAAGTGGTTGTGTGGGAGTGGGTGTACAAGAGATTGTATGGGGGTGTGAGTGGGTCTGTGGATGTCATCAGTGATGACATCAGTGATATCATTTGAGATGTCATGAGTGATATCACTGACCATGTCATGATTGATGTACTATGTGAATTAATAAGCAGTGCATTGCAGGAGAGTAAGTTATAGTAAACTCAGGTAACTAGAACTGCTGAATTTGTCTGGTTTTGTATGAGTGAAATTTGAGCATAACTATAACGTCCCTGTAACCTTTGTTTTTTCAGTGAATTTCTAAGCTTTTTCAAATTCTATTTCCTAACTAGAACATCCCTGTAACCTTTGGTTTTTTAAGTGAATGTATATGATTTTTTCATTAATATTTGCGTTTGCAGAGTGGTGGAGAGAGGGGGTGGGGCCTCCAACCAGCTCTCAAGAATCCTGCTGTGTTGGACTTACTGGACATAACAGGAAGCCTTTTGGGTCTCCAAGAACCCTCAGCATCCAAGAGGACTTCATCTCCCAACCAACAGTGCACCAGGAGGCACATTTGCAGAGTAGTGGAGAAAAGGGACTTGGCCTTCAAAGACCTCTCAGCATTTCCACTGTGTCAGACTTTCTGCAGGAACAAGAGTGCTTGTTGGCACCCAAGGACACTGTAGAGCTAAGGGGACTTCATCCTCCAACCAACAGTGTGCCAGGAGGCGCTTTGCACAATGGTGGAAAAAGTGGACGTCGCCTGAGGAATCCTCTCAGCAATCACGATCTGTGTGACTTACTGGAAGTAACAGAAGGTCTTGTAGGCCCCCCAAGGACCATCTGGATCCAAGGGGACTTCATACCCCAACCAAAAGCGTGCCAGGATGCGGTTTGCAGAGTGGTGGAATAAGGGGGCGTGGACTCTGACATCCTCTCAGCAATCCCGCTATGTGGGACTTACTGGAGGTAACAGGAGGAGTAGTTGGCCCCCAAGGATCCTCAACAGCTAAAGGAATTTCATCCCCCAACTACTAGTGCACCAGGAGACGCATTTGCAGAGTGGTGAAGAAAGGGGGTGTGGCCTCCAACAACCTCTAAGCAATCTCGCTGTGTGAGACTTATTGGAGACAACAGCAAGGGTAGTTGGCGCCCTAGGACCCTCTGCAGGAAAGGTGACTTCATCCCCCAACTAGCAGATCACCAGGAGGCGTATTTACAGAGTGTGGTGGTAAAAGGGGGTGGGGCCTCTGGCGACTTGCCATTTAAAAAAAATTTCATTTATCAGGGGAAGGGGGCCGTGTGGACCCCCTTCCCTGGACCATTTTTGGCACGGCGGTCAGGCCTTTTTTAATGGTGGAGGGGAGCCACACAACCCCTCTCCCCAGGCCAATGTAGGTCCCATACCCCAGAGTCCTGCTTTAAAAAAATTATATATATATAACATTAAAATGAGGGGGGATGATATTGGCCCCGGGGACTCCATCCCACAGGGCCCGGCCTTTCTCCATTTTTTTTTGGTTTTTTTAAAGAATAAGGGGAGGGGGCTGCGTGGTCCTCATACCCCAGGGCCCGGCCTCTGTTGTGGGTGCCCTGGTCCCACTCAGGGAACCCACTCAACAATGATGGAGACTGCTGGGGCCTTAAGGCCACTGCGGTACCTGTGGGAGCCAGCATTGCTTTTACAGAGAGGAAGCTGCTAACATACAGCTCCCTCTCTGTAAAAACAATTGTGCTCCGTTTTCAGCAACCAAGAGCATTCTTAATGCTTTTGCTTACTGAAAGCAGAGCGCAGTTTGCTAAGAAAGGCTGTAAAGCTCCCGCCAAGCCATAGCAAACAGCAATGTCCCGGGGGTGGGCACCTCAAGACATAGCAGGGGCTGGCCCTGGGATGTGGCTATCCCCAGGGCCATTATGGGGTCCAGGAGGGGTCTTCTTCTATATTACCCCAGGGTTGATGGTGGTCCCCAGGGCTGCGTGGCGCCCCTGCTTTACAGTTTACAAAAGCCCTGGAGAGGTGGCGGTCCCTGGGATTGCGGGGAGATCTGCGTGGCCCCCTGCATCAATTAAAATTAAATTAAGGCACAGGGGTGATGGCACCCCCCCACCCCCCACCCCCCAGGGCTGCAGGGGCTCCACGCGCCCCCTGCATTCTGTAAGCAAAACGCCCTGTGAAGGTGGTGGCCCCCACGGCTGGGGCATCTGAGAGGTCCCCCCCATGTAAAAAATTAATAAGCCCCGTGGAGGCAGTGGTCCAAGGACAGCAGGGGAGGCTGTACAAGCCTCCTCTGCTTTCATTTTTAAAGAAGGCCCGGGAAGGTGGTGGTCTCAAGGGCAATTTTCAGTCCTTTGGACTACTGGTGGACTTTGGTGCCAAACCCTGCCTGCCTGCTCCAGGCCCGACAATCGCAAAAACCTCACTTGTCCTGTTACTGTGCATCCTCCAAAAGCCTCGGAGGGCCTCCAGCACGTTGCCAGGCCATCAGCATCACCCTTAAAATGGAGCAGCCACTTCCCTGCAGCCTGCAGGCACTGACCACAATGTCCAGTTCACTGTTCTGATGACCACCGGGTCCACAGAAGCAGCAGCTACCTAGGAGAAGGCACGGTGCTCCAGGAGGTCCGATCCGTCTCCCCACCAAGTGGGAAGACTCTAGGCCCAACAGGAGCCGCCCTGCACCCATACCCTGGATACCAGACACCATGCAGCAACAAAAGCTTGTTTGAGTCCAATCCAGACTCCAACACCGCAAAGAACGATCCACTGACAAGGAACATCAGCATTGCAGGGGCCAGCACCGACAGAGGCCTAGCTGTCTTGCTTTTGCCCTCTTCTACAAGTCTAACCAAGAATTATGAGTGCCTTAGACGCAAAGGCCCAGCCGACCAAAACCCTCTGTACTCGAGCTCCCCAGGCTGGGTCCACTGTAACTGACTGTGTCCCCCTGCTCCCAGGATGCTCATGAACCAAGCCTCCCATTAGGAGTTCCCGGACTTGTACCCAAGTCTCCCTCTGAAACCTGTTTCTAAGTGGCCCCCCTCTTTTGCCTACAGTGTAACATGCAAGGTTAGCTACCCGTCCAGCACCTCTGCACCCAGACACTCCAGGTAAGGTAAACTCAAACTGCTGGTGATACTTTGGGCCTTGGCTTCCTAGCACCTTAAATCCTAAATGAACACTCTTCCCCCCCCCCGACCCCAAGAACATGACTGCAAGTACCTGTATGCAGTATATGTTTCTTTCTCCATAGGAAAGTATTACTGCATAAAAAGGCTTTCTGTGCTCGAACTTTATGTACCTGTAAAACATGATTTCTCAAAAAGTACTTAACCAATTACGAAGTCCTTGTTGTTAAAATATATATTAAAAAAAGCCTGTTAGTTATTTTTCTAAGTTGGACTCGAGTTTCTTCTTGAGGGTGTGTCTCATTTATTGACTCTGTGTGTACAAACAAATACTTAACATTACCATTTGATAAGCCTAACCTACTCGCCTACACTACCAATAAAGAGAGCAATTGTGATTTTTAATTGAAGCCCTATAAGGCAATAAGGGTTATACCTCTTTTTGGTACACTTCATAAAAAGCCAGCATCCTGTAAGGACCATGCAAGCTTCATCTAGTTTCGCTTAAACAGTCCTGTGGTACAACTCCCGCAGCTGACTGCAGTACCTCAAGGGAGGGCCGTCTCAGAAGCTTAGGGTATCACCATTAAAAATATTATTAGGTAACTTCATTAGTAACTGGGAAAATCGGAAAAACACTTCCATAGTGATAATCAGCAATGTCATCCACTTCCACAATCTATTTCAACACTCCTCTCTATCCAATTTTACCAAAGGCAACATTCTAGACCCTACTTTTCTATGTGTCCTGATATTTATTTATTTGAGTTTTATATAGTGCTGGCTAGACCAGGAGGTATCAGAGCACTTTACATAAGGTTCCACAAAATTACATCAATTCAAGAGCTTAGAAGGGTAAGGGGTGGGGTAAAGTGTAGTAGGGAGAAAGGATGGAGATAGGATGGATGGAGAGACGAAGGAGAGTCTGCCCAAAGTCCGGCTGGGTTGGTGACGGCCAAGGGGGAAGTCCACAGCCCATCTCCTCTATAGCTAACCGGTAGCTCCATCGGGCATCAGTCAAGCGGCTAGGTCTCAAAGAGAAAACAATTAGAGAGCAAAGAGGAGGGATAAATGGAGCATAAAGGAGAAAGTGGGTGGATTAAAGGGGTATGAGGGAGAGTATGACGGAGAGACGAAGTAAGGTCTGCCCAATGTCTGGCTGGGTAGGTGACGGCCGAAGGGGTAGTCCATAGCCCATCTCCTCTATAGCTATCAAGTAGCTCCACCGGGCATCGGCCAAAAAGCTAGGTCTCCACGGTCAGAGGCAGGTTCACAGATTCGGTATCCCGAAGGGTAGGCCGATATTATGATCTGTTCTCCCCCCGATAGACTTCGACTGGTACTATCACTTTATCATTCTCTCTCACCTTCAGACCTTGGTTGCACCAACAACTACTGAATCCCAATTTTCAAAATCTTGGGCTCGTTCACTAAAAAACATCATCAGTGCTTAAAACAATTTCCCATGAGCCAATCAGTTGAGTTTAATGCTAACATCAACAAAGCTTTGCTTGAGTAGAACCCTGTTATTTTTAATTAATGTTCTCCATTGTACTTCAACCCCACCTACGACTTCAATTCTTTTCTGCTAGCACCACCAAATGCAATTTTGCAAAGGTTTCATGGCTGTGTTCTCAAACGGTTTATTTAATTCCTGAACAATAGCCACCAACTGGCATAAACTGGCGACCCCTACCTCAGACACAGTCCCTATGTTCTACAGGGCTTCCCAAAGATTGCATATTAGTTCTACCTATCTTTACCAGTACCTTTAATCCCCGAGTATGGAACTCAACAGGACAGGTGTGTCCATCCTCATATCGCCCAACTTCAAAGAGCTTCACTGGCTAATCATCAAAGCGAGGAATGAATTCTATATGTCTGCCTCTCTACAAAGCAATTACTAAAATGTGTCCCTTACTTAACCAATCTACCATCAACCTCAGGAAGCCATGTCAGGGGTCATAACCACACTACTCTTCGAAACTCCTAGACTCAAATCCTCCCAAGTGCTGATCTAATCCCTCTGGGCATCTATCTGGACCACTATCCTTACTGAGTTTGAAATTACTCTCACCATCCTGACAGACACAAAACTAAAAATCACATCTTCTCCGCATACACCTGAATAACTTAACCATCAACTAACCCCAATCACTACCATTCTCCAAAGCTAATTCTTAGTTATTCCCTCATTATTTTTTTCTAGATTGGATCTTTAGTCTTGCCATGTTGAATGTCTTTCCTCCGTCTGTTCCTTTACACTACGCCACTCTTTATCTCATTATGATGTATTCTTACCCAGTCGTGCTGCAAAGCACCCTAATTACTTATAGTGAAGGAGTGCTATAGAACACTGATAATAGTAATATTTATAATAGTAATATTTCGTTCTGGGCTAACCTTTGAGGTTGGCTGGATTTTCAAGTATTTGCCACAAATTAACTTAGACTAAGATGTACTCCCACTGTCTGACAGACTTTTAGACTCAACCCTATTGCATGAAACACCTACAACTCCACTCGCACACAGCCCAGAACATTTCAAACATCTCCAGGGTGATCGTCAGAACACGCCACTAGAGCCTGAATTTGAAACATACAAGGGCCAGAACATCTTCCCTTGTCATTACAGCTACATCCTATTGTCTTCCATACCACCTACCTAGGAAAGATTTACTCAGATCATATTCCTTTAGAGCGGGACTTTACCAGGGGAAGAGTCCCCACTCCGTGACCCAATTGCCACCTGCAACCACAATGTCTGGAGAATATGATATTTAGGGAAATACTCTGAGAAGAAATTACTAATTAGTTTACCGATATGGCTGCCACTGCTTAATCCTCGATACCGGAATGGGAGGTTTATAAGGTTAATTCTGGAGTTGGCATAAAAATGATAGTAGGGGCACAACAAGTTCTACCCCAAGATTTGAAAAAAGTGCAATGCTCCCTTCACGAGCTGTAGGTAAATGAAGCAACTGACCTTACACATGCGGATGAATTGCAGAGACACTGAAACTAACGTGCAGAATTGGTGGGACTCCTCCGATGCACTGATAACATACTCAGAAGTTGAAAAGCCTGGCACACAACTTGCTTGGCTTATTATACCACTACATTCAGGTCTCCCCACTCTTGAGCCTTAATTACCAAGGCTCAGAAGTCTACCTGCAAGAGGAAATCAATGCAGGGTTTCGGCACTTTTATGAGACCCTATTCGAGGCTAGGCTTGACCCTGAAGATACCATGCTCCCTACCTTCCTGTCCAACATCACTCTCCCGTGTGTACCTCCTGATTATGTGGAGGCCTAATATCAGACAAGGAAATTCACCAAGCAATTCGATATCTACCTAAGGGCGACGCAATGTCTATACCATTAAAAGATGCACCCACATTAATAAAGGGGTTTATTTAATACACAAGACGTAATTGCAGACACTGCAGTCAACGTCCTGGCCATCGAGCCAAGGAATAGCCTGCCAGTAGCTGACCAATTCAAAGTATAACCAGCACCAATAGTTTCCTGACTCATGGATGCAATCACGGATTTGGAGGAAAACAGTTATAAGGTAAATTGCGATCATAGATTAAGGGTAGGGCCCTTAGCCTTTAAAGTCAGACATTTAACAAGTGTGCTAGAGTAATGAGAATGAAAGTGTATGGGCAAGGGGCTCCTTAATAGGGTAAAATTAAACACTTTGAAGTGCAATGAGTAATGAGTACATGAGTAATGAGTACATACCAGTCTGAATCATAACTTTGTTGCCCTATTACTAAATGTGAGGCCCAACGAGGGTAGGTAATTTTTGTTTCTCTGTCTTCTTTAGTTTTTGGATCTACGCTATATGTCCTTAAGAAAGTGGTGTCAATCATTTCGATTTCCACCGATACGCTGTGTCGACAGATTATTTTTTGATAAAAATGCTTTAATTAGTGCAATTGTTGAAAGTAAGAAATGATTTAAGAAAAGATTTATGAATCTGAAGATCATGTATATGTATGAGGTCCTTATTAACTGACGAATGTGTTTAACATTTATATGTGGTATATTTTTTTAACTATATAATAAATGATAATTCTTTAACATTGTTGTATATTGCCCAAAATATGTACCCATTTGTATATGTGTTGATGTATCTAATGGAGGTATTAAGAGATTACCAAGCACAAAAGGGAAATTGTTTTTGTTTCAGTTGCAAACTACTCTGTCCCTTTTGGCAATTAAGGTTGACTTTCTTTTTGTTTGGTGAATAAGAAAAGAGGTCTAGCTGGGAGCCAGGTGTCGACACCTCAGCCCCAGTGTCTTTTAGGCTTTGGGAGAGGGGTGTGTATGTTTAAATAGGCCTCGCTGTGAGGCTACCTTTTACAAACAAAACCCACCAATAAATCTCGCCTATGAGAGCTACTGGCTTAGGCAATGTTTTGTAGCCATGCTGTGCAGCAGAGTGAATACTTTGCAAAGTGACTAAAACGAATTTTTGAAAAGTGCTGTGATACAGCAGGGGCTAATGCACTTTTGTGTTTTAAAGTGCATTAACGCTGGTTGAATTTTAGTCCTATATTATTATTATTATTATTAGCCATCACGTATATCAGCCACACTGGTATACAGCAGCTACAAATCATTGCTGAAGGAGGCAATGCCCATACTGTACAGTATGAACAAAAGGCAATGGCAGAGCCAGTAGTCTCAAAGGCAAGAACTACTAGATTTGCCAATGCTTTTTAGGTCTCAGCATAACACTCCTGTGATTCTGAGTAAATCATTTAATCTCCCCATTCGTGAAAACGATAAAAAAATAAGACATTTGGCAAAAATCCTATCACATAAAGAAAACAATTGTACCTTGTCCCTATCTTAGTGAAATTAGATTTGGAAGCAGATAACATCTGCCAATAAGAAAAATTAATAGTTTAACTGCTAATGTTCTTTAGTGCTTATATAGTACTTTTCTACTTCCCATTAAGTTCCCAAAATGCTTTCTGAGTGGAATGAGTTGACTGCTGCGCTCACTCAAAAATGGTTTAGGCTCTGCCCATAAAGTGGGCGGGCTCGATGGGCTGCTGCGGCCAAAAGGAACGAAGAAGACCTGCTTTTTCTTCCCACCTAATTTTTTTTTCAGGTCTTTGAGACATTGTGTATCTAGATACGGGCTTGAAGTACCGCCCATTTTCTAAATGGTTCCTTTTACTGTCCTTCATCAATGCCGCCTTTTGTTTGGTGACCATGCTTAATAAAGCAAAACCAAAGGGCAGGGTATGCTCAGACGTGAGTCCCTTGCTCACTTTGCCACTGGATTCAAGCAAGCCTGGCTGAAGACGGCTGAAATGCCAGAAACCGGTCCTAGGAAGCTTGTTTCCGGTCCAGGGAAGACATGGCTTGGCAGTTCGGGCTGGACTGTTCCCATGAGGCACAGGGTCAGACTGATTTGCATATGGCCATGTCTGAACTGGGGTGGCAGAGTGGGCTAAAGAACGGTGGTGGATTTAACCCAGATCAGTTGACTGGGGGTGAGTGCTTGCAATGTTCAACACTCCGTCCATCATTTCCTTTGGTTTTTGCTTTGTTCGCCATAAGTTGACAGGGTATGCTCAGACGTGAGTCCCTTGCTCACTTTGCCACTGGATTCAAGCAAGCCTGGCTGAAGACGGCTGAAATTCCAGAAACCGGTCCTAGGAAGCTTGTTTCCGGTCCAGGGAAGACATGGCTTGGCAGTTCGGGCTGGACTGTTCCCATGAGGCACAGGGTCAGACTGATTTGCATATGGCCATGTCTGAACTGGGGTGGCAGAGTGGGCTAAAGAACGGTGATGGATTTAACCCAGATCAGTTGACTGGGGGTGAGTGCTTGCAATGTTCAACAATCCGTCCATCATTTCCTTTGGTTTTTGACCATGCTTAATAGTCCGTCCTTTTGGTCTTTTGTAACCTCCGATGAGGACTACCGCTGTTACATGTATCATTTCATTGGTCCTGTTATAGCAACTGCTAAAGGAACTTTATTTTAACTTGTCTAAGAGCAGTTTACACAAGGAAGCGCACTGTGTTTTCACTCCTCTGAGCTTTTGTGGAAACAGGGCTAGGCCGTAATTCTTATCTCATTATATTTGCAGTTCAGGCGAAGATAGAGATTACATTTCAGATGTGGTTTCCACAAGGATTCATGTTTATTTTTCTTTATCTACATCTGCATGGTTCTCTTCCTCCTGGCCACGCACCCTAGCGATCTGCTCCCTGCTTTTTTTTAGGTCGAGCCTAGCGGTAGGATGAATGCGCTGCTCACTCTGCAAGACTGCTGTAGTAGAGTATGGGAGAGAAGCCGCACCCACTCTCCTCCCATATTTTTCATTGCCTTGTTTCATTGTCTTTCGTAAATGATGCCCTCGGATTCGTTAATAGTCCCTCCTTAGTACGGCCTTGTCTTCATTTGTACCCTCCCATGGCGACTGGCCCTTTTACTTCATTTCTTACACAGGACCTTTTATTTAGTCTGTAAGCACAATTTACTTTATTGAGTTTCTCTTACTGCAGGTCAGACATGCGCTGCTTCTGCTGAAACTGCTTGTATTTTTTTAAACAGCAGGGCCGCCCCGGTAACATGGTCGCCACTTTCCATTTCTTTAACCTGGCATTATCTTGTGTCTGTTTCAACCCCCCCAAGTAAAATGGATTTAGAAATAATTATAGAATTAAGTCATGTGAATCCCAGGTTGCACATAATCCTGTGCTACTGAGCTGAAGCTGACAACAACACATCTGTGTTACATGTCATCTGTACTAAAGCTACCTGGTAGATTGTTTTCGAAAGCCTGTTTTATTAACATCACCACCAATACTACCATCACCACCACCAATACCACCACCAATACCACCACCGCCAATACCACTGCCAATACCAATACCACCATGTTAGAAATGGGGGTCTCTAGTTGGCAGAGGTAGGTACCTTTGTCCCAATAGGGACCCTTGCTTCTAGTCAGGCTAAGGGGTTTACACTCCTAAAATAACTCCTGCTCACCCCCTTGGTAGCTTGGCACGAGCAGACAGGCTTATTTCAGAGGTAGTGTGTAAAGCACTTGTGAACACATACAGTAATACAGTGAAAACGCTACAAATGGACACCACACCAGTTTAGAAAATTGGCAATCTTTATCTAAACCAAAACAAAGACCAAACAACAAAAATACACAATTCAGTATTAAAAATATGTCTTTCAGATGGTAGAAATAGTTCAGTTCAAAGCAAAGAGCAGATGCGACACTTTTCTCACAAAGTACCTGGGATGCGTCACGCAAACAAACAAAACGGGCCACAGGTAGGTGATGTGTCGGCTCCTTACTGGAGAGGAGATGATGCCTCCGTTTCTTACTGTGTGGGGAGGTGATGCATCGGTTTCTTACTGTGTCCCCCAAAGATGCGACAGACTTGCGCCTCGATGCGCTGAGACGATCTGGTGACGACGCGTGAACTCAAGCAGCCGCAGAGCAGGGTTTGCGTCGAAAACGGTGCGATGATCTTGGACTTCGGATATCGGTGCACTTGATGCGGCGTGCAGCGATTTCTCAAGCCGCGGCAGGCGCTGCAACAGTTTCTTAGGCGATGCGTCGGAAACAGGTGCGGATGTGTCTCGCTTCTTCGAAGTTGCGTCGAGTTTCCAGCTCCAGCGGAAAACAGTCTCTAGAGGTCCAGAACAGCAGCAGGCACCTCTTTGCAGATTAGAATTCCCAGCAAGGAAATTCAGGGGAGCTGGTGGGGAAGTCTTTGTGTCCCTGAGACTTCCGAACAGGAGGCAGGCTCAGTTTCAAGCCCTTGGAGATATTATTGCAAGCAGGTGAAAAAGCAAACAGCAAAGTCCTTTTCTCCTTTCCTTGGCAGCAAGCAGCCACTGCAGGCCAACCCCAGACAGCAAACAGCACAGGGGCAGTATTCCTCCTCAGCTTTGCCGGTTCTTCTCCTTGGCAAAGGTTCCTCTTGATACCCATATGTGATCTAAAAGTCTGGGGTCTGGGCCCCTCTTTTTATACACACAAATCCTTTGTTCTCTGAAGGCAGAGAGTGTCTGTACTCAGCCAAAACCAGTTCTGTCCTCACTGGTGCAGCTTCCCGGCAGGAGGGGAGACAGCATTGTTGAAGGCAGACGAGGCCTATTCAGGTGAAAGGAAATCTCCTCCCCCTACTGTAAATGCAGCCCAAGTCTATTCAGCCCAGCCCTGACGCTTTAGACTTGTGGAGCCGCTGCCCCTCTCCAGCACCTGTCATCCAAAAGCCAGACATGCAATACACAAACTTAGCAGAGGCACACTGGATGGTCAGGCAAGAAAATACCTACTTTCTAAAAGTGGTATTTTCAAACACAGAATGTAAAAAACAGCCTCACTAAAAGATGCATTTTAACATTCTGAGTTTAGGCATACTAAACGTTATTTTTCTACCTCGTTCCCAGGGCCAGTTATGTTTGTAAGATGTCATAAACAAACTCCCCATTCTGTCCTTTGAGAACAGGTAGCCTTGCAATAGGGAAAAGCGAAATTGGCATTATTTCACAATCAGGACATGCCACACACATCATACCATGTCCTACCTTTCACATACAATGCACCCTGCCCACAGGGGTATCTTGGGCCTACCTTAGGGGTGACTAATATGTGAAAAAGGTTTAGGGACTGGCAAGTGTGTGCACTTGCCAAGTCAACGTGGCAGTCCTGGACTGCGCACAGGGTCTGCAATGATTTACAGGCCCTGGGCACATGCAGTGCACTATACTAAGGTCTGACAAGTAAATCAAGTATGCCAATCATGGAATCACTAATCCATAGCAACAATTTACAAAGGGAGCACTTGCACTTTGGCACTGAACAGCATTGGCAAAGTGCCCAAAGCATCTAGACCAGCAAAACAGAGTCCAACACACAGCAAAAACACAGGAGGCAAAGGCAAAAATGCAGGGGAGATCCACACCAATGGCGCCAGGTCTAACACACCACCAATACCACCACCACCAATACCACCACCACCAATACCAACACCACCACCAATACCACCACCAATACCACCCCCAATATCACCACCACCAATACCACCACCACCATCAATACCACCACCTCCACCACCTATAATTCTCTCTTCAAAGTTCAAAAAAGTGAAAGGGAATCATAAACTGCCTCCATCAATCAATCAATCTGGTATTTGTAAAGCGCAAACTATTCACGCTTGAGGGTTTAAAGGCGCTGGGGTACAACGGGAAGATTAAGTGAGCTATTGCCCAGAGTCACAGCATGCTGAGCTGCGCTGCCGCCAGGGTACCGACCGTAAGCCCAGGCTCCCGAGGCAGCTGCTCTGGCTGCTGTGCAATACCTCTCCTTAACTCTCATATAATAAACCAAAAAAGCCTGCATGAACCGCATATGTTGTAAATCACCATTTTACAGTGTAACTGTCATCACTTCGGCTGTGACTTAAAAATGACATTGTCATTTATAAACCCAATAGCTCTAACTTTCACAAATGGATACCAGTCCCACAACCCCTATGGCTCAACAGAATGTGGGTAACACTAAAATGGAATTTCATCGTATGACCAGAGTAAACAGAAATACATTTCAGATTCAGAACCAGAATGTATATCAGCAGTTCCCTATGATTGAAAATTATGATTTTGATTCAAGTTTTGCACAATGATGTTGCCTGAGGGGTGAGGCAGATTGCGTGCTTGGCGCAGTCTTAGAGGTAGACTAGAGTGGACCAGTAGTAGAAGGTGAGGTAAATGGCCACCAAGTGTTGTTTCTTATTGATATCAGTGCTAATAGTTCCCCTGTTAGAACAGCGGTAGTCCCAGACCTACCCCTCTCAGGAAAGATGATCCAAGTTGTAGGAGTTACAAAAAAACAAGTTACAAATCCTATCACAAGAAAAGTGCCTGTAAAGATAGGTGCGATTGAAGAAAATCACCAGCTTGTTGAGTTCTGTAAACCTACCGGGACGTGACATGTTGTGCAAATTAATTTGCATAATTCACTGTACCTCGAGGATTTGAGTTTCAGACACCTGATGAGCACTTTGAGTGTAAATTGGCACAACAAAATGCTGTAGAACTTTACCTATTGACAACCGTTGAAGAGTTGCCCTAAGATTTTAGAGAAACTGTAAATGCAAAAGTGTTGAATCTTACAGGAAAAATCATCAGACTATTTAGAGGCGTAGAACCAGTCAGTATCACAGTCAAACCCGATGTAGTTTTTCAAGAACAGCACCCTATCATATGACACCTAGATAGTAGCAGGAATAACATCAATAATTGAAGACATATTGCAAAAAGGAATTTTTAGAGAAATAATGGGGAATCCGTTCAACTCACCGATTATGGGAATACAGAAACAAAAATTGTATATTTAGAATAGTTCAAGATTTGAGAAAAATTTATAAAATTGTAATCCGATGTTGTTCTGTGGTACCAAATCCAGCCACCATATTATAACAGACTCTGTGCACAGCAGAATGGTTCACTTTTTTCTCGATTCCCTTACATGAGCATAGCCAGTTTCTATTCTCAATTGTGTTTCAAGAGAGAGTTTTAGCATGGTGCAGAGTCCCAGAAGGGTATACTGAGAGTCCATTGATTTTCAACCAGATATGGAGCAAGAATCCTGGATACATTGCAAATGCCTTGCACTTCACTTCTTGTTCAATACATTGACGACCTACTCGTAACACCAGAAACAAAAGAAGCCTGTAAACAAGATACGATTGCACTCTAAAATAATCTTGCTGAAAATGGACATAAAGTGCCCTCAAGTAAATTGCAATACTGTCAAAAAGAAGTCCAAGGTTAGGGACAAATAATTAAAAAAAGAACAAGCAAAGAAGCAGAAGACAGAGTGGAGGCAATTTTAAGGATGGGTCCTTCTAAAATACAGAAAAATGTCCGAATGATTTTGGGAATGGCTGTCTACTGTAGACAGTGGTACTGTTGGACGGTTCATACTATTACAGTAAGACTGTGCGTTTGGACAACATAAACATCAAAACTGTGCGAGACTGAGTCCATGCACACCATCAGGATATGTTGGCCTTAATCCTGGCTAGTTTACAGTGCACCACCTGGACCCATAAAGCTTACAAGGTACAGGATGATATGTGCAACCTCAGAAAATGTCAACACTTAATCCCCAAGAAAACCATGGAAACAGATCAGTACCTTTTGTTAGTAGGTCATGCACGCCCAAAACCCGGCACAAGAAATACTCAAATTGGCATTTCAAACATTTATTGAAGCAATAAGATATTTGTGCAAAATCAGTGCGCTGCATTAATTAATAGAAGGAAACAAAAGAGAGTAAACAGCAATATGAGAACGGTAAAGTAAATGAACAGTTCACCAATTGTGATGTTACATTGAATATATGCTTACATATAATTTTGTCTGTGCTCCAACCTAGCCCTTACGAACCTAGTGGCATTAGAGAGTGCAAATCTGCCAGAAAGCCTTGGGGTGATCCAACTCCCCAATTACCTGTGATTATATTTAATCTGGGAGCCCATGCTTGTGCAGAGCAGGTCATCGTCATTCTCAGGAAGGTAAACAGGATTCAGTATGGCTGTAATTCCGGCATGGACCAACCTCGACAGTGACACAGAAATGCTTCTCTGGCTAAACAAAGGACTAGTTTATATAATAAACTTCACCCATGTTACCAGGCCGTCATTATTGATTCTACCCTTGCAGCGCTGTAACTGAGCAGCCAACCATCAACATTTTGTGCAGTGAATTAAAGCCTGGAACAGAATGTTCAAGGCCCTGTTAATATGCCTATAAAGAAGTGCAAATGTAAGCAAATCCATTTTAGAGAACATTATACAATATGGGCGTTCAAGCAAATGTGTCAAGAGTCAGCAATTAAGAAAGATTTCAACTTTAAACGTGAACATGCAAAATAGTGGTGTTTCCCATCCGAGGCCTATCTAGCCACATAACACCCACTCCTTGGACCTAAGGCAACTGAATCAATCAATCAGGGGGTTTTAAAGCACGCTACTCACCTGTGAGGGTCTCAAGGTGCTGGGGGATGCAAAGGGGTTGCAGCTCCGGATCAGTCGAACAGCCATGTCTTGAGGTCCCTCTTGAATGTGTGCAGGGTCGGGGAGCGTCTGAAGTTCACAGGGAGCTCGTTCCAGGTCTTGGCTGCGATGTGGGAGAAGGCCCTCCCACCTGTTCTGTTTCTGCAGATGCGGGGTACCTCTGCCAGGGCGAGGTCGGCGAAGCGGAGGTTCTTCTTGGGTACGTGGAAGGATACTCTCTAATTGAGGTATTTGGGTCCGATGTTGTGGAGGGATTTGTATTCATGGGTGAGGATTTTGATGGTGACCCTCTTCTCGACAGAGAGACAGTGGAGGTCTCGTAGGTGTTGAGTCATGTGTTTGTGACGCGGTTTTCCAAGGACGAGTCTGGCTGCAGCGTTATGGATGGTTTGGAGTTTGTGTAGAAGAGTTCTGTTGATTCCGACGTATAGGGCGTGTCCGTAGTCCAGTCTGCTGGTTATGAGCGCGTGGGTGATGGTCTTTCTGCAGTCGGGGGGGACCCATTTGAAGGTCTTACAACGGATGCGCAGGCAGTTGAAACTAGTGGATGCGACGGCATTGACCTGGCGGTTCATGGAGCGGGAGTCGTCGAGGATGATGCCGAGATTTCGTGCGTGGTCTGTAGGGGTGGGAGGATTCCAGAGGGCCACCAGGTGTTATCCCAGGCAGAGGAGCAGGGTCCGAGGATGGGGATCTCGGTCTTCTCTGAGTTGAGCTTCAGGCAGCTGTCCTTCATCCAGGTTGCCACGTTCTTCATTCCTTCCTGGAAGCAAAGTCTTATGTCCTCTGGATTCTTCGTGAGTGAGAGGATGAGCTGGGTGTCGTCGGCGTAGGATACAATGCTGAGTCCATGCTGTCTAACGATGGCGGCGAGGGGGGCCATGTAGATGTTGAAGAGCGTGGGGCTGCGTAATGATCCTTGGGGTACTCCGCAGATGATATTGGTGGGTTCGGAGAGGATGGGGGGGGAAGTCTGATTCTCTGGGTTCTGCCAGAGGATGGATTGGATCCAGTCGAGGGCGGCTCCTTGTATCTCTGCGTCGTGGAGTCTGGCTGCGAGCGTGTGATGTGAAACGGTGTTGAAGGCTGTGGAGAGGTCTAGGAGAATGAGGGCCGCAGTGTGCCCCTGAACAAGCATACGGATGTCGTTAGTGGTGGCGAGGAGGGCGGTCTCAGTGCTATGGTTGCTCCGGAATCCAGAGTGGGAGGCGTCTAGGATGGAATTCTCTTCGATGAAGGCAGTCAGCTAGGTGTTTACGAGTCTCTCTGTGACTTTGGCCGCAAAGGGGAGCAGAGAAAGGGGCCGGTAGTTTTTCAGGTACGTTGGGTCGACTGTGGGTTTCTTGCGGAGGGGTTTAACCTCCACCCGCTTTCAGTCGTCTGGGAAGATGCCGGATCTGAAGGAGGTGTAGATGGTCCATCCTAGTTTGGGTGCAATGGAAGCGGCGGTCCTGTGGAATATGTGCGGTGGGCAGGGGTCTGTTGGGGCTCCTGAGTGGGTTATCTTCATGGTCGCAGTGATGTGTTTAACGGTGGCGGGATCCCAGGTCATGATCTTGCGCTTATCAGCAGTGGTGGGGAGGGGGTGGTGGTGTCTGGCATCTGTTCGCTGAAGTTGTCGTAGAGAGCCTTGATTTTCAGATGGAAGTAGGAATTGAGCTTGTCGCAGAGTTCCTGGGAAGGTGTGACTTCCGTGGCTTCGCTGGGGGGTCTTGTGAACTGCTGTTTGACGTTGAACAGTTCCTTAGCGTTGGTCGCGTTGGTCTGGACTTTGTCTCTTATGAAGGTCCGTTTGGTTTCTCTTATGCGCTGGTGGTATTCCTTCAGGGCGCTCCTGTGGTTGTTCTGTGCTTCCGTGGTTTTCTGGTTTCACCAGGTTTTCTCAAGGCATCTGCAGGAGTGTCTGGCTTCTTGTAGTTCTGTGGTGAACCAGGCGGCCTTCGGAGGGCGTTGTTTGGCGGTGTTGCGGAGGGGTGAAATTCTATGGCTGTGGCGTTGGACATGGCGGTGGGGGGGATTTGGAGGAGGGTGGTGTTGAGATGTTCCTCTGTGACCTTGCTCCAGTTCCGTCGTGGAGGGCAAGGGGTGGGCTTAGGTGCAGCGGTGGTATTGAAGGTGAAATGGACGCAGTGGTGGTCCGTCCAGAGGGGGTGGGTGGTGTGGCTGAAGCGGATGTTTGTACCTCCCGCGAAGATGGGGTCGAGGGTGTGTCCAGCTCTGTGGGTGGGCGTGTTGACCAGCTGCTTCAGTCTGAGGTTGACGAGGTTGTCGAGGAGAGTGGTGGTGTCGGGGTCATTGCAGTTGGCAAGGTGGAAGTTCAGGTCCCCGAGAAGAATGTACTCCGTAAAGGTGATGGCATGGGCAGTGGCGAACTCGGTGATGATAGTAGCGGGCTGGGTGCGAGGTCCTGGCGGACTGTAGATGAGGGTGCAGCGTAGCATGGTCCTGGGGCTGGTCTGGATCTGGAAGTGGAGGTGCTCTGTGTTGGAGTGGGGGTTGCTCGTGCTGGTTGTAGAGAGTCGGAGGGGGGTCCTGTGTACGATGGCCAGACCTCCTCCTGGACGGTGGGGGTGGTCCTTGCTCTGGATCTTGTAACCGGCGGGGATGGCCGAGGTGATGTCAGGGCCAGACGAGGCGTTGGTCCAGGTTTCCGTGAAGACGGCAACGTCGGGAGACAGGGTGTTGATCAGGTCCCAGATTTCTACGGTGTGTTGGTGCAGGGAGCACACGTTGAGGAGGATGCATGTATGCATGTCAGGGTTTCGGAGGTGTGTGCATCGGGCGGGCCTTCGACGGTAGTGGGAGCTATGTCGGTGGTGAAGGATATATGGCAGGGTCTGCACGAGAACTGTCCGTGGGTGGTGTTTGGTGAGGATCTTGCGCAGTCGGCGTGTCTTCCAGGATTGAGCGTGTGGAGGGTGGTTGAGTCGTAGTGATGGGGCTTCGGAGGACCAGGGTTCCCGGCGGTGGTCGCAGTTGGGTCGCGGACGGGCACAGATGGGCTTGCGTTAGGCACGCCCACTGCACGAGTCCGCTGTGCGACCGCACTGCGTCGCCATTAATTAGGTGAGGGGGTGGGACCAGGTACAGAGGCGGGAGCGGGGGCTGTGTCGTGGTGGGAGGGGCCGCAAGGGCAGCAGCAGCAGTAAAACGGGGTTGGCGAGTGAAAGTGAATGAAAATGAAATAAAGCTCAGTAAAAAACAAATGAAATAAACACTCAGTAACACAATGTCAAAACAACGACCACAAATGAACTCAGCTGACAAAAATCACCAGGAGGCAGGGCAGGCTGATGGCGTGAACCATGACTGCGGGGGACTTGAGGCTGCGGCAGTGAGGCGAAGCTGCAGGGGAGCGCTGGCCTGGACCCACGGTCTAGGTTTCACAACGCAACGAAAAGTTTTCTGAAACACATGCTAAAACATAAATTCAAATTTGTCGTTAAACCTCAAATCTAAGTCTGGGCGGTGAACTCCGCTCCGCTCGCCGAGTTTGCAAAGTTTTCCGCACTTCACGTTACACGGAGCAGTTTTTTTCCTCACTCGTGTTCGTCAGCATCAAGTTGACGAGCCCCAGCAAGGAAAATCCACCTCCCGGCGAGATATTTCCTCATTCACGATTGTCTACCACAAGTTGGCGTGAGCTAGCATGGAAAATCAACCTCTTTGCAAGATTTCTCAATGCAGGCGGTCAGATTAATCATTGCGACCAGTCGCATATGCTCATGACAGCCCGCATGGAGAAACTGTCCGTTCGAACTGAGCAAGCACCCGCTCGAGTAAAAATCTACTCGAGCGGCAGAAAGGAAACAGTGCCCACTTGCGCTGTGCATGGTCCCGTTCGTGATGATGGCACAGTGCGGACAAGCACCTAGCATTGAAAATCACCACAAATGCATTTATCGAACACTCTCTGCTGCTTGCTGAGCTCTGCGTAGCGCGGCAGAGGTTTTTTTGAACTTCGCAGAGTTTGTGACGGTCATTACGACCGTCCGCCATCGTATCGTATTTGGGACCGCCTGCCTACAAAGTGGCAGTCTGACAGGGCAAATTACAATGCGACCCCCACCGTGGCAGTCACAGTGCCCATGTTTTGCATTGCAGCGAGTGCTTTGCTCTGGCGCACCCGCTGCAAGACAAAACAGACACCCCACACATATCCCTGCACTACATGGTGTAGGTATATGCTGGGGGCACGATAGGTGCACCCAAGTGCCTATGTCCCTGGACCAGAGAGGGTTAGGGGGGCCCACTACGGGCTCCTAAACCCATTTCCACCTGCCATTTTGCGGCGGGGTGACCGCCGCAGAACAACCAGCAGAAAGGGATATTGTAATCCCTACGGTAGTGCCTGACAGGCACCGCCACCATTCTGGGATTACAGGGAGGTCCGACAGGCGGTCATAGACAGACCGCCTGTCGGAACCGTGGCTGTAAGAGTTTATGACCACCACCCCTCCAGGAAGCCCTTATAATATAGCGGAGATCCATGTTCTGATGGCGGAGAGAGACTGCCACTGACAGCCTTTCGATGGCGGTCTCCCCGCCATCGTAATTAGGCCCAATGTGCTTGTAGATGTTAGAACCATAAAGACAGCCAAAAACATATGTTAAACTTAATATATAACGTGCATACCAAAAGAGTGCAGTAAAAGCAATTTGCAAGTAAAACATTGTCGAAAAAAATCTTCACTGCTCAAAACTGCCAGATTGTTTAAATGTCCTGAGAAGCAGACAAAACAATACGGTTTCCAGCAGCCACAGACGATGTTTCCGTTGGCTCCCCTCTCACAAGCTCCAATGAACAAACATGGTAAAATCCACCCCCTCAGCAACTGCTGAAGGTGTGACAGACAATAATGCATCCGCAGAGGACGAGCCAGGATCCAGAAATCCAGGAGACGAGGAATCCCAGGGAGGCTTATAATATGTATTTTATAGCAATCGTATAAAGATAGAGAGAAACCCCTTCAGCACAAACAAGGGGACTGGAGTACTATTCAGTAATTTAAACAATTTATCCCCTGTCTCCTAATTTAGAAAACAGTGTAACAAACAATCTTGTCAACAACTATATTCATTGTATACACACCCCACAAAATTACTAAAAAGACTCTAACTTACACAGCCAACAAATTATTAGTTAATATTCATTTTATTACACTTGGTCATATATAAAAAGTCACATCCAATATGTGACAGTTTTTTATTAAATTTTGTTTTTCATAAATACAAAACATCAAAACTATATATAAAACAAAATTATTATACCACACAATATCAATAAAAAGAGAGATATGATCTAGACACTGCAATTTGTCATTAGTTCAACAGATCACAAGGAACAATTTTTTTCACTAGGCCTCGATGAACTCTATTATGCCATCTACAGGACAGAGTGATTCCACAGATTCTGCTACAAAAAAGGCGTTGACGCGTTTC
This sequence comes from Triturus cristatus, assembly GCF_964204655.1. Classification (NCBI taxonomy): domain Eukaryota; kingdom Metazoa; phylum Chordata; class Amphibia; order Caudata; family Salamandridae; genus Triturus; species Triturus cristatus. Next base: position 540,011,187 of record NC_140584.1, on the reverse strand, counting down.
GATGGTAGTTTCTTATTATTCCATCTTTTTCAAGACTAGTGTTTCAAGTCTCTCTGTTGTTCACCCCCGGTGAACCACTACAACTATCCTGTGTTTTAATTCCTGATGATATCTTTATTTTCTTATTGTAATTCCCATTAATATCCACGTTATTACTACTTAAGGAAGCCTCTTGCGATGGTCCCAGATGGCCCTAAGTTTGCCAGGGGGTCTTCAGTTTTCAAATCTATTCACAAGTCTTCCCTAATCTGTACTTATTCCCTCAAATTTACCTCGATAATTAGACAGTGGTCCTAGTTATATTACTCTCCCAGAAGTACTGTCCCACTGGATAACAAAGGGCCAGGCAATTCTTACTTCCTTGTTATCTTGCCTTGAGCAACTTCAAAACTCACTGCTCGCTGAAGAGTAACGGAATCCTACGCGCGTTGTCCTGTGTCCGTGATGATATATAGCAATCGCACAGGGCAACATTGCAAGTGAGTTTTTAACAGACCCACCAGCAGTTCTATGTCTGTAGATTGGATCAGTTGCATTCCAAGATATATTTCCAGAGCACACTCAAAAGTGCACAGCAGGCAGTGGAATACAGGCAATATGCAGTGTAACCAGATAGGCCGAAAGAACAAGAAACAGTTAGCATTTACTTTCTGAAGTAAGGGTGCACCAAAATATTGTTTCATCCTTTCACGACACAGAAGCACATGTGGCAGTGCCATTCCCATTTGGCTGCCTGACAGAACATCCATTGAGGAGCAGATAAAATAAAACCAATATCCCAACAATAAATAACAGGACAAGTGGCAAGCCTCCAAAAATGCTTCCAAGCATGAAGTGTATGAAAGATGGGATCACATTCCAAAAAAAGACTGGAAGACACTAACAAACCCGGAGCCACTTGTTTAAAAAAGTGTACTATACCCGCAGTGTTTCAGGCGTTAAAAATGCGGTGCACAAGCTCTCGGAAGTGGTGTGGGAGATTAGTGTGTGATAATGACTGTATCTCAGAAGAAGACCTTGCAACCTGAGGAAAAAACATCTCCCATGCAGATGTTAAGGCAACTTCCTTCAGAAACAATAAGGCTTTCAGCCTGCTTAAAGCATCAAAGTTCACAATTGAGAATGGAATTGAAGGTCAAATTGTTACCTCCCTAACTATGCGGGCAGGTGGAAAAAGCACTTGTGTACAAGTCACAAACTTAGAAACCGTCACCAGATTTGGTATTACTGGTTTTATTCCACAGCAACCTTGGTAATTCAACATCAAATAGCTTCCATTCAAAAGCAGTCTTAATGCAAAAATAATTGCAGCAGCTGGAGAGCCTTTCAGATAACAAGACTAATTTGCCTTGGATGCATTACATTCTTCATGAATTAGAACTTCCCTACAAACAAGAGAATGGCCTTAAGTGTTCTTGCAATCTGTATCACTAAGAAAAACCTCAGTTGCACCATTTCTACATCTGCAAGTGACCCTTGACCTTGTCAGGTAGGTCGCTCCCCCCCCGCTGCAGCTCCACCTGCGTTCTCTGAGTGCCCTTGTGTGCCCTTTTGCTCCTTCTGTGCCCCGCTGCCCATTTTGCCTTCTGTTCCCCATGCTCTTGTGTGCCCTTGGTTCCTTCTGTGCCCCGCTGCACATTTTGCCTTCTGTTGCCCGTGCTCTTGTGTGCCCTTGGTTTCTTCTGTGCCCTGCTGCCCATTTTGCCTTCTGTTTCCCGTGCTCTTGTGTGCCCTTGGTTCCTTCTGTGCCCCGCTGCCCATTTTTGCCTTCTGTTCCCCGTGCTCTTGTGTGCCCTTTCCTGTGCCCTGCTGCCCGTTTTTCCTTCTGTACCCCGTGTCCCCTGTTGTGCCTGCTCGCCCCCCTCGCCGCTCCTGCCGCTGTATCCGCTGCGGCCACGCCCCCCTCCGTGCCCATTCGTTTCCCCCTGCCACCCGCCTCCCAGCTGCTCCTCCCTCCCACCTCCCCTTAAACAGCGGCCGCTGCGCGGTGAGGAGAGTGACCCTTGACCTTGCCAGGTAGGTTCCCCCCCCCGCTGCAGCTCCACCTGCGTTCTCTGAGTGCCCGTGTGTGCCCTTTTGCTCCTTCTATGCCCCGCTGCCCATTTTGCCTTCTGTTCCCCGTGCTCTTGTGGGCCCTTGGTTCCTTCTGTGCCCCGCTGCCCATTTTGCCTTCTGTTCCCCGTGCTCTTGTGTGCCCTTGGTTCCTTCTGTGCCGAGCTGCCCATTTTGCCTTCTGTTCACCGTGCTCTTGTGTGCCCTTGGTTCCTTCTGTGCTCCGCTGCCCATTTTTGCCTTCTGTTCCCCGTGCTCTTGTGTGCCATTTCCTGCAGCCTTGCCCCCCTCCGTGCCCATTCGCTGCCCCCTGCCACCAGTCTCCCACCTCCTAGCTGCTCCTCCCTCCCACCTCCACTTAAATGGCGGCCACTGCACGGCCTCGCCGCTGGCACACCGAAGGCGCACCTAAGGCAAGCCCGTCTGCGCCCGTCCGCGCCTGGATCGTGCCAGAACCCCTGGCCCCCGCACCAGCCATGAAGACCGCCTCCGATACGACGCCAGCACCCTCATCGCTCTCAACCCAGGACGGACCCTCACCTGCTTCAGGGCCGCCCCGAAGCGCACCCATGGTCACTTCGCCTGCTGGAACCGCAGCTTCTCCTGCATCGAAGACGCAGAGGCACCCGCACCTCCACCAACTACATCCTCCTCGGAGACCTGAACTTCCATCTGTAGAACAACAACAACAGCAACTCCTCCACCCTGATAGACAACCTCGCCAACCTCGGACTGGAACAGCTCGTCACGACGCCGACCCACATCGCCGGACACACGCTCGACGCCATCTTCTCCTCAAGCCCCCATGTCTCCTTCAGCCACGTCTCCGAACCCACCTGGACCGACCACCACTGCATCCATTTCACCTTCCGGAAACCCGTCGCACATCACCGCACCCTACAGATCCCCCGTCGCTGCTGGGGCAAAATCACCGAAGTACAACTACAGACAAACCTCGCACTCAACTCACCGACCAACAGACGAAGGTGCACGCACCCTTAGACGATGGATAGACGACTGGGCCAACACCTTAGCCGCGCTGAAAAAACAAACCCCCAGAGACACCAGCAAGAGAGCATCAAAGTGCACCTGCCGGAATTTGGAGAACACATGGCACAGCGAGAAGTCGCCGGGCAGCCGCACAAAGACGCCATCCACAACCACCACCACCTCATCAGGACCGCCAAGAGGACCTCCTTCAAAGACCGCCTCGACAACAACGCACACAACAGCAAGGAGCTCTTCAACGTCATGAAGGAACTCTCCAACCCCAGCTCCAACGCCAACGACATCCCGCCGTCGCAAGCCCTGTGTGACTCCCTAGCCACCTTCTTCCACCGCAAGATCGCCGACATCCACAACAGCTTCAACCTCCGGATGACCCCAACAGGCCCGAACACGCCGAACCCACCACACCCCACCGACCACGACCCCCTGACAACGTGGGCCAACGTGAGCATCGAAGACACGATCAAGACCATGGGCACAATCCACTCCGGCCTGCCGTCTGACCCTTTTCGACACCACATCTTCAACAAAGCCGGCAGCTCCATCGCACCCCACCTGCGCAACATCATCAACCTCTCCTTCGAGACCGCCACCTTCCCTGAGAGCTGGAAACACGCCGAGATCAACGTCCTACTGAAGAAACCCAAGGCGGACCCGAGCGAACTCAAACACCTCCAGCCCATCTCCCTGCTTCCGTTCCCAGCTAAGGTCATCAAGAAGATAGTCAACATCCAGCTCACCTGCTACCTCAAAGACAACAGCATCCTGGACCCCTCCCAGTCAGGATTCCGCAGCAACCACAGCACTGAGACCGCCCTCATCGCCACCACAGACGACATTAGGATCCTACTGGACAACGGCGAGACGGCAGCCTTCATCCTTCTGGACCTCTCCGCCGCCTTCGACACCGTCTGCCACCGCACACTACGCACATGACTCAATGACGCAGGGATCTGAGACAAGGCCCTGGACTGGACCTCCTCCTTCCTCTCCGGCAGAACCCAGAGAGTCCGCCTCCCCCTGTACCGATCCAAAGCCTCCGAGATCATCTGCTACGTCCCGCAGGGATCCTCCCTCAGCCCGACGCTGTTCAACGTCTACATGGCGCCTCTCGCACGCATCGCCCGACATCACGACCTGAACATAATCTCCTACGCCAACGACACGCAACCGATCCTCTCCCTCACCAAGGACCCCCTCACCGCCAAATCCAACCTCCACCAGGGAATGAAGGCCGTCGCCGACTGGATGGAGGCTAACTGCCTTAAGCTGAACACAGACAAGACGGAGATCCTCATCCTCGGGCCCAACCCCTCAGCATGGGATGACTCATGGTGGCCCGCATCGTTGGGGACACCCCCCACACCTACCAACCACGCACGCAACCTGGGAGTCATCCTTGACTCAAAACTCACCATGACCAAACAAGTCAACGCTGTCTCCTCCACCTGCTTCAACACCCTCTGTATGCTCCGCAAGATCTACAGATGGATCCCGACAGACACAAGGAAAACAGTCACCCAGGCCCTAGTCAGCAGCAGACTCGACTATGGAAACGCCCTCTATGCCGGAGCCCCGACCAAGCTCATCGGCAGCCTGCAAAGAATCCAGAATGCCTCTGCACGCCTGATCCTCGACGTCCCGCGCTGCGACCATATCACCCCCCACTTGAGGAACATGCACTGGCTCCCCATCGACAAAACAATCTCCTTCAAGCTCCTGATCCACGCACACAAGGCACTCCACAAGACCGGCCCAGCCTATCTCAACAGTCGACTCTCCTTCTACGTACCCAACAGGAAACTCCGCTCCGCAGACCTCTCCCTGGCTGCCGTCCTACACATCCGTAGAACCACAGCCGGAGGCAGATCATTCTCCCACCGCGCAGCCAAGACCTGAAACACCCTCCCCCTCAACCTACGACAAACCGAAGACCTTTTAACCTTCAGGAGACGACTCAAGACCTGGCTGTTCGACCAGTAGCAACAGCACCCCCCCCCCCACTCCCCACCCTCAGCGCCTTGAAACCCTTGCGGGTATGTAGTGCGCTTTACAAATTATTTGATTGATTGATTGATTGAAAAATAGGACCCATGCCTCATGTACAAATCCCTCCCCTAGCTACTTTGATTGTGTTGTAAGCAGTACTTAAAGTGAAAAATTTAAATTGAAATAGAAATAAACCCATGCATTATCCAATCAGCTGGTGGTGTCTCTGCTACAGTGAATGGTAATTTTTCAAGATTTCCTAGGTGTAACATTGTGTATGTCACATTTTGTCTGGCCATGGTTTTCTGTTCTTTTGTCAAATGATATGACAAAAATAAACTTGTGGTAAATGTTTCCACGGGTCACAACCACTGCACAGTCTGCAAAGTTCAGCTCAGTAGCAAGATAGATCGACGCTGCATATGTTCATGTTGTAAAAGGGACAAGTCACTTTGTATGATGTCAATGACAGACAACACAAAGTTACTCAGAGAATATATCCTAGTGGATACCATTGTCTACTATTGCAAGAGCCTTTCCTAAACTTGCTCTGTCGATTTCACGTATCTGCTCAACAGCTTCCTGCTGTGACACGCTCCACACTTCATTGTATATTGCATGCAAAAAGTGTTTTTGACGTGGCTTTCTAGGACCTAACAAGAAGCCCTGTAAATCCATGTCTTCAGAAAAGAGAGACAACTGTTGTTTCACCTCATCTAACATTGAATGTTTTAGCCAATATAGGCATAACTTTCCGACGTTATATATTATTACTACTCCTGAGTGTTGTGTCTGTGCATAACGTCGGTCTGGCCTATTTAACCTGAAAAATGTGCATGACCTCCATCGTATTAGCATTCCCTCTGGACTGGAACGTGAAGAATTCTATGTACCATTCCTAAGCATGTTGTTGAATGCTTCCTCTGTGTAGTTTGTGAATTTTTGTCAATTCTCAAAGGTTGCAAATGTGGGAAGATTTGGTGTATTCATAACCTTTATTTTGGCCATGCCGAGATAGGATATTTGCTGCACTGTTTGGTTCAGGGAAATCATTTGTTTTGGTATAAGGCATGGTCTAAACAAAGCCTCATTTCCCTGAACTTGCCAATCTTAAGTTCCCCAGATGGATTTCAAATCAATGTTATCTTTCCAAAAGTCATACCTTTGTGTTAACAACTGTGAAATGAGAGAGGCCACATAAATTAGCACTGTGTCAGTTAGAATATTTTTCTGTGCTGGGGAAAGGACAGGCTTATAGTAAAAGGAGTCTAGGTCTATGGGTTTGTGACCAGAAAAATGTGTAAACTCCTGTGCAAATGTTTTTGAACTACCCACTGATGGTGATGGGCAGTGTTCCCATTGTGTGTAATTAAATTCTATACATGAAGTACCTGCTTTATGTGAATAATGGTGTGTATAACGGTGAAAACAAAACATTTCGTTATAATTAGATGTATCTGTATACATATCTTCACTTTCATATACAGTATAATGTTCTAAATCATCAAGCATTCATGCTTTACTGTACCAATGTCCCATTCGTCAGAGATGCTGCCAGAAGTAATAACATTGTTAAGAGAAAGAGAAAGTAGAAACACATATAGGACTTGTAAAGTCTCTGCTGGACCAAATATGTCATAGGGTACCTTGTCCCAAACAATACCATCAGGAACCGGAACCACTGAAATGTTCACAAGGGACAGGTCTCTTCGCACATTGTGTGATGAAGAGTGAGGTGTCAATACCTTGTTTACCAGTTCAACAGTGCTCTGGGAGATAGTGTCCATTCAGAAGCAAGAAAAAGACTGTCACAAAATCAATCCAAAGGAAGACGAAAAGTAATGAAGTTGTAATCAAAATGTATATCCATGGTGGGATTAAATATATCTTTTGAGCCAAATAAAAAATGCACGTCTTCTATGCTGTGGAGGTAGGTTTGATAAATCTGAAGAAAGATCGTCAATGCTGACAAGGTAGCCTCAGCCAATGGTGGGGTATAATAAACAGCTTGATTATTTGCTTGTGTTGAAATCTGTGAATGCAGACATAATGACTGTATGGTGTTTTTAGATATAGCTGGAAGTAGTAAAACTTCAGTGTGTGGCTTGATGATATCTATCAAAACAAATCTCTTGCGTTTGCTACCAACAAGATGAGGTAAAAAGTACAGTTCTCGTACCTTCAACAGCCAGGACAGCCACATGCGCTCTGCAAAGTGGCCCCCACTCCTTTTTGTCCATTCTTTTCTTCCGCACTAGATCACGAATCTTTGGAATTAACTAGGAGTTGCCTTCACTTCCCCAGCGGCAGAATGTTTCTGAAGTTGTTCAGATTCTGTAAGACAACCAAACATTCACCGATAGCAAAAGGCAATTCTGCTGCCACTGTTCTGTGACTGTCAAGGTCTGGAACCCACATCTTAACCTCAAACAGGACCCCTTAGGGAGTCCAACCACCCAAGAATCTTCTTGGCAGATTATTTAAGGCTCTGTACCCTATACAGGCGATGGACCCATCTGTGACCTGAACCAAATATTCTAGCTGTCAAACACTGCTTTAAGTCACAGTTATTTCTCTCCCCAACCGCATTATCCTCAGGACAGTATGGGGAGGAGTAGTGCACAGTCACTCCCAATGTTCCCATGGTGTCTCGGTAAGCTCTAGAGGCAAACGCTAGACCCCGGTCCAAATGGGATGCAGATACTGCATATGTGCCAATTAAGTCTTTCAAGTCCTTTATTACAGTTCGAGCCTCAGCTGATTGCTGTGGCCAAACCCAAAGAGTTCGAGAGCTGGAGTCCACTGCTAACATTATGAATTTATAAGACCCATAAGAATGTAGGAGACGACAGTGGTCCACATATGCCCAAGCAAGAGGCTTGTTCGAGACCAATAGAAGTGTCTGCGGTGGGCGAGCTATGGTGGAAACCTTTATCTGTTGACAAATGTCACATTTAAGGACATAGTCTTTTGTCTGTTTGAATAGACCTGGCCACTAGTGTTGTTGCTGCAACAGTGAAATTGTAGCTGCCACCCCTCGCGTGAGCAGATGCTAGATTCTCATGCACTGCTAGAATTTATTCTAACCTGCGGTCTGAATTAGGTACTATTCTATCCCCAATTCCAGGAAGATGAGCAGACAGAATGTTTTGCGCACTTAGCAGGTGGTAGTATTTTGCTGGAAAACCTTTCAGTATAGGTGTGCCACACTTTGGAGCCGTGAAAGCCTTCATAATGTCTCAATCTAGTCTTATGTTGGAAAAAGTCACTGCAGCTATGGCAGCAGTTTACACCGGTGCCTTGAGGCTTCATCAGCCAGTGACTTCTGTGCAGCGTGTAAATAACATTAGCCTGTGGCAAACTCACTAAGTTTTGCCACTTGTCCCTAAAGCATTTTATGCTTGATTGTGTTCTCTTTAGAATCTCTGAATCCATTCTAGCTTCTAGTGTGTATGTAATCATGGTAAAACTGGACACAGTAATACGAATCGCACACTATAAGTGTGGGAAATTCAGGATCTGTATTCTCAAGTGCCAAGATGTGAGCTTTCAGTGCAGCCAGCTGTGCAATGCAATCACCTAGTGACTGTGTGTGTGTTTTAAGAGGCTGCAATTCTCCATTCCTCATTATACCCTTAACCGCTGCGCAGGCGACTAAGTAGTGATATTTTCTTCCAACTGCAGGCAGGGCAGAACCGTCAGTATAAACTATGAAATTATACTACACTAGAGGCATAATTTCACTAGGCAGAGGATATTCATGTTCCTATTGTAGGCCTGCGTGTGTTTGTAGTGTATAGTCAAAGACAATCTACATCTGCTGCTATTAGTGAATTGGCCCACTGATCTTTGATGCAAAGCTTTCGCTTTAGGGATACTGGCCTCTGTGACAGTCTCCAAGGCTGGAATCGTAGTCACAACAATTATACATTTTCCCTGAGCCAATGACCTTTCTTTCACTAGAGCGGTCTGTACCACTGCCAGTATCTTTTCTGTTGTTACAAACTGAATTATGCATTTGTGTATAATGCAATTTATAAGAAACTGGTACAGTGTTACCCTCACTGAATGTGACATGTGTTTCCTGAGGTTCCGGTAATCACGCAGATCACCAAATTTGTGGTTTTGACACGTGTGTGTACATGTGAACTTGAAAAGTCTTAACAAATTAAATCATAAAACGTTTTTACCCGTTGTGCATAATCTGGTACGTATGTTCTGTCAAAATTTTGAAAACCCAAAATTGATTGGAGTTTTTTTGTGTGTTTGGTGGTTGTAAAAGCACATTCTTCTCTCAAAAATGTGTCACTAGACTTTTGCCTTCATTTGACAACTCGTATCGCAAGAACAGGACACTGAGATAAGTAATTTATTTATATTTATTAATTGAATCTATAGCCTAAGAAAGCAAATCCCAGAATAATGCGAACTACTTAGGCCAAATGAGTTGATAAATCATCATACGTCAAGTATATATCATCGACATAGGCCAATGCTTGGTCGCCAATTTAAAAAAAAGAAATGTTTTTGTTATATGTAGCGCAAACTTGACCCGAAATGTGTCTGAGCACTTTACATGAGCACCAGATACGTTAGAAACGGACACAGTTTTTTTTTGGTATGCACAGGGAGATTAAGTGATTTGTCCAGAATCACAGGATGTTGGGCGTCCCTGCCGAGACTTGAACCGGTTCCCCAGCTTTAAGGTAGACCCGTCAAGCCATTAGGTCACATCCTTTGTAACAGGTCTGTTACACTGCCTCAGAACTGCCAGAAGCTATTGTGATACTCTTGTGGCAATCAACAGAATTGTGTTCGAGAGGCAGGGTGCTAAATACAGTCCAACACCTGCTTTCAGGCACTATGTTTTGGCAGGAAAAAAAACATTTGCGATATCTAATGTGGTTTTGTATTCTTTTACGAACTATATCGTTCACTAGTGGCATGCTATGTGCATTTTGTACTGCAAATGTGCATGCTGCTCTGCTTAATTGTCTGATGTCTAAGACTAAGCGATATACATGATCTGGTTTTATTACTGGAAACATAGGGTTGTCCATTGGTGAGATGTAACTCTCTATTACGTCCTGATATTTAAGTTGTGTGAAGCTTTCTCTAACCTGTTGTTTTGCCTCATGTTTAATGCAGTATTGTAGTTGTGCTTGTCCATAGGGGTATGATGTGGTAAGGGCATCCTTCATCCTAACCCACATGGCTGTGGTATAATACCGGGGCTTGTGCTAGGACCCACTCCTTGGTGTATGTGTGCTTTACTGATTCTGGAACAAGGTCGGATAAAGCTGGTAATATTACTATTTCTAAACATACAACGAGAACAAGGGTGAGAGAGGTACTTTCTTTCGTTTCATCCTCCCTACTCACATAACATGTACCACACAAAAGAAAGGGGAAAACAATACACATCTGTTCCTAGAAGCTACCTAGTTTCCATAAGCGAAACCCTTCATTGTATTAATACTGCCTTCACACACTCAATCGTGTCATGCTTCATCATAGGGCGTGCTTCAACACTCTGATGCTGAGCAACTTTCAGAGTGGAGCGAAAAACATTTTTTTATTCAAAAGGACCGACAAATTGCCCAACCAAACCTAGAATCCTCCAAACACAAGATCTAAAACTACTTCAGAGAGTGTCCACTCAATTTTTATTCTGGACCTATCCTGGCAGGATAAAAAATTATATTAATTAGGTGTGTACTTGGATTTTTAGGACCCATCCTCCCTGTCAACTGTGTTCATCAGCAACATGATTCAGACCCCAAGTCGCCCCATGGGGTCTTTGGCCTTCATCAGGATAGGGATTCCACTTTTCTGCATACCTGTTGCTCTCTCCCTAATTTGTGAACAAAAAACCTTTTTCAAATTGGGGTTAGGGAATTACATAATAGCCATACTTGCCACTGTTGGAAATTTCCTCAGGAACGACCAGAGTTTCATCAATTTCTCTCCAAAATGGGGGTAGAGGTGGGAGCGTCACCCTATAGTCATACTTTCATCAACGGTGTAATGCTGCCTCTAAGCCACTTGCTGCCCTCCGATGTACCCCTCCTTGGTGTATGTGTGTTTTACTGAATCTGGTACGAGGTCGGAAAAAGCTGGTAATATTACTGTTTCTCCTAGTTGGCATTCCCTAACAAACTCAGGTGGCCAATCAGACATGAGAATGTCACAGCCGAATGACAAGTTTTCCCAAAAGAGAACATTGATAGTATGTGGTATATACCCCTCCATCTGGAGTTGTAATTCATATAATTGACTTGAGACACTCAGTCTCTGGTCAGGTGTATCCAGCTGGATGTAGTCACTCGTTACTACAGCCACCAGACACTCCATAAGATTCAAGTGAACTATCTTGACTTCTGCCACACTGTCCAGCAGAGTCAGAGGACAATATCCACTTAGAAGCAGAGTCCTCTATATGCATGGCAAGTTTAACTTTAATACCAATCACCTTCTTCTTTTTAAATTGAGGCGTTGGCTTCGGAAGTTTTTCTTCCTTTTTCATTATGAAGTCAGAAGAGCGTTGTGAGTCCGTCTTCGGTTTCACATACTACTCCGATCTGCACTCTGATCGTCCTCCTCCGCTCCGAGTGTTTTTCAGGTGATTCCTGAAAGAAACTAGAAGGTCGTGTATCAGTATCCTGATAGTTATCAGGCTGTTTAATTGTATCATGGTGACACAAGTTAAAGGATTTCCCAGAGCATTCCTATTGAGGAGATCCACTCTGTGTTTTAGTTTTGTCTTTATTTTTCTTATTATCCCAGTAGTTTTATTAGAAGACTCAGGTGTCTTTATCAAGCTATCCTTTTAATAATTAATCTTAGGTTTTGGCTTGTTAGGTCTGGCATCCAAATTATCTCTACCTATTGATATATGTATTTCTGCAATCATTTTAGGAAGTTTGCGCTCCTGGGCTATGGGAGCAACCTAATTGAGCCGCTAGTGTACTGACAACTCTGCTGCTTCCCCTTTTATAATACTTAATATCATTGGGGATACCGTGGCAAAACTGACCATTAATGTCATCCCCAAATCCAGGGCAGGGGCTGCCCCATATTCATTTTTAATCTGTTTAAGTACCTCTGGTAAAACAGATAATGATGGGGTACTATCCGTTATGGTATAGACTACATCAAAGACTGTGCCCCAAGTGGTGCAGCCTTCCACTGGGGGAACCATCTCTATTGGCAGGCATATTTTGAGAATTCCATGATTTTCTTCGGGTCCTGTATGGGGAACACTGCGTCAAGCTGATTTGTTTTTTGTACGATTCTGAATGGAATCTCATCCTGTCTGGCAGGAACTTTACCCATAATTGCATTAATAGTAATTGGGCTAATTCCAGGCGCCACCAATTGTGGTTGTACAGCCCTTACTAAAATTGCTGTTGTGGTTAGCTATAACGAATTGCATTAGTCCTCTATATAGTGTACCTATATCTATGTATAGTATGCAAAGCCCTGGGGCTGCAAGGTTTCCTATAGCTGGATAAGATGCGTAATCAGCTAAGACTGACCATGTTGCTCCCTCATGTCTGAATGGACCCAGTTTAACATTGTCTACTGTATATGGGAGGGCACCAGGGAACCAATTCATGTGTTCCTGATATATCAATAGGATTTCTAAATCCACATATGCTCATAGTTGTTTGGTACTGCTATTTCAACGTGTATGTGAAACTTCCTTGTGTTGGCATTTGTTGCTTGGAATATGACCCATGAAAAGAATACCTCTGTTCTGTATGCTTCGCGGGCCTCAACCACAAAGGTAACATACCCACCAGCAAGAGTGAGCCCATGTTGTAATGACGTTTGTGTTAGTGCATGTCTGCAATTTAGTGGTAAAACCACCTGTGCTGGATTAGCCATTTGAATATACGAAATTCAGAGAGGGTAACTTTTGTGGGGTAACCCTTTTAAAGGTTTAACCTTGAACAACCTACAGCCAGAAATAGGGGTTCCTCACTTAACTGTGGGTGATTTTTCCCTAAAACCATTGACCTCTCCAGTTAATTGATGAGTAGGGTCTTTGGACACACAAAAGAAATCTACTCAGGAGACCCATTAAATAAGTGCCCAAGCTAGAACAATAGGTGGTGCCATGGCATATGGTTCATACTATTTCAGTAATACTGTGCATTTGGACAACATAAACGTCAAAACTGTGCGAGACTGAGTCCACCATCTGGATATGTTGGCCTTAGTCCTGGCTCACAGTGCACCAACTGGAGCGATAAACCCTACAAGGTACCAGACGTATGTTCCACCTCAGAACATGACAACCCTGATTCCCCAAGGAAATCATGGAAAAAGATCAGTCCCTTTCATTAGGAACACATGCATGCCCAAAGGGAGGCACGATAAATACTCAAATTGGCATTGAAAAAATGTATTGAAGCAATAATATTCTTGTGTAAAATAAGTTTGCTGCAATGATTAATAGAAGAAAACAAAACAAAGTAATCAGCATTACAAGAATCGCAAAGAAAATGAACAATTCAACCATTGTACTGTTACGAACATTATATGCTTACATATAATTGTGTCTATGCTCCTACCCAGCGCTTCCTAACCTAGTGGCCTTGGGGGGTGCGAATCTGCCAGAATACCTTAAGGTGATTTAACTCTCCAGTTACCCGTGGGTATGTTTTATCTGGGAGCATGTTCTTATGCAGAGCAGGCCATCGTCCTTCTCAGCAAGGTAAACAGAATTCAGCTGGGATGAAATTCCAGCATGGACCGACCTTGACAGTGACAGCAAAATGGTCCTCTGTCTAAACAAAGGACTGGTGTTGTTTATATAATAAACTTCACCCATGTTACCATGCCGCAGCTCTAGTCAGACCGTCCTTATTGATTCAACCACTGCAGAGCTGTCGCTGAGCGGAAAACAACAAACATCAACATTTTGTACAGTGGACTTAATTTCATTTCAGAGAATATTATCCCATTCGGTCGCGCAAGCAAATGTGTGTCAAGAGTTGGCATTTAAGAAAGATATCAACTTTAAACATGAACATGTAAAATGGTGGTGTAACTCGCCTGAGGCCTACATAACCACATAACAATACCAAACATTTTCCTGGTGGCAACGCATTTGCTTAGGCTAACACAAAGAGATGTGCCTGTTCCACTTCAATGAGACACAAATGCATGAAAGCTTTCTTAGCGCTGTTAGAAAGTCTCTGTCATGTCCCGGCACTTTGAATGCCAGATTATACCAAGAGGTTTACTTTGTTTTGCAATAAGAGGGAGGGCTGTGCTCTCTCAGTGCTTACACAGATATACAGTGAGGCGAGAAGGACTGTGGCCTATTTCTTGATTACCCTTGATCCCGTAGCTACAGGGCTGACTAGTTGTCTGAAATCAGTTGCAGTAAGTCTCGGCCTTGAGAGGTGTAAAACTATAGTGATAACAAATTAACCAGATATAAACAACAGATTCTGGCTTCTGATAATGTACAATTGAGAAGGTATCATATTTTGAAACCCAGTACTTTGATGCCCCTTCCTGAGAAGATGTCACGGAGTTATGCACTAAACCAAGGTCTGACATAAAAAATAAGCCTTTAATAAGAGCTTTAATAAGACCTGATTATGCACTGTTTGTGGATGACTCATGCTTGAGAACAAATGATAGTATCCTGAGAGCAGCTTATGCTGTCTGTAAAATCCAAGAGAACGTTGATGCTTCCTGGCTTTAAGGTACAAGTTGCAGAATAAATTGCACTTACCAGCGCCTGTAATTTAACAGCCCAAATGAGAGTGACTATATTACAGATAGTCAGCATGGCTTTGGTGTTGTTGATGACTTTGGGCAGTAATGGCCACAAACAGGATTCATGACATAGAAGGATCACCAATACGGAATGGTGACAACGTCAAGAGGTTACTGGATGCATTGCAACTCCCCACTTGCTGCAGTTAAGTGTGCAGCTAACCAAAGTGGCAATTGCTTTGTCACAGTTGGCAACAGATATGCTACCAAAGTAGCGCTTTATTGTACCATAGTGGCTTACATATTTAACAGAATATTCACAGGTGAATCTCAAGAAGATGCTGTCTTTTCATTGTTGATGTCTATAGCTGATACATAAAAAGAATTCAAGAGGTTGCAAGAAAATGTCACAACAGGCTTGGATCAGGGCAGGATCTGGAAAAAATACAAATGACAATTGGAGTTTAGCAGATGGAAGACCAGTGTTCCAAGACAGCTTGTTGCCACACATGACACAACATTTCATAGTTAACTTTAGATTTAGGATGCTTGCAGAGGGTCTATGTCACCATTGTATAGCATGCCAACAGATAAATGCAGGGAAAAGAACATCAGTTACACTAAGTAACATATGGAGACTGGGCAGACCTTTTAACAAGATGCAAATGGATTTTATCCAGATGCCTTTTGGTAATGGGCTGAGGTATGTCCTGGTTATAATGTGCAATTTTGCCCGATGGGTGGAAGCCTACCCATCACAAAGAACTGGTCCCCCAATGCAGAACGCCGTTTTTATGGACTCAGATCGAGGAGCTCATTTTAATAATGAGATCCTCAAGATTGTGTGTGCAGCATTACAAGTGGAATAGAAGTTGCACTGTAGCTATCGGCTGCAAGCTTCTGGAATAGTAAAGCAGTTGAATGGAACCATAAACCCTAGATTGGCAAAAGTCTGTGCATCCAGTTCTTGGAAATTGACTGATGCTTTGCCTTTGGTATTAATGAGTCTTTAAAGGACAACTGACAGGAAGACAGGTTCATCACCGCACAAACTGTTGATGGGAAGATCAATGAGATTGCCTTCTGTACCT
The DNA here is from genome assembly GCF_964204655.1 of Triturus cristatus. Lineage (NCBI taxonomy): Eukaryota > Metazoa > Chordata > Amphibia > Caudata > Salamandridae > Triturus > Triturus cristatus. The sequence continues at coordinate 539,995,309 of NC_140584.1, read as the reverse complement.
GCAAATGCATATTTTCTATTCTTTGGCAGCGTGTGCGTGGTTTGCGACCCAGAAATGACAGAAGGTACGTCCTGTGTAGAAGGGGGCTGCTGAGTGGAGTTAGCCTCAGAGAACAGTCTGTAATATCAGATGTAAGTGGCCGACGGTGTAGTGACGAGCTGGACTATCGACCGCGAAATCTACGTCGATGAAGGTCTGGGGTCCCACGGGCCAAGGGGAGCGGGCACACGTGAGCCCTGCGAGGCGCACCCTGGGACCAATAATAAGCCTGCATAGCTTGACTTCGCACAGAGCACCCCAGATACGTGGGACGCCGCCGAGGGTGGTGTCGGTGAGCGGGGGGAGCGTAGCGAAGAAGAGGAGGACACCAGCCACCAACCTAGAAATAGTGCTGCCAGTGTCTAAATGCGCCTGAGGTCCCGGTGCTGTTGCATCCAACGACGAGCCCGGGGGATGGTGAGGGTCCATCGATGAGGGGCTCTCAGATGACAAAGATCAGTTGAAGCTGGGTGCCTGACCTCAAAATGGTGTCCGGCGGAGACGCTTCATAAGCAATAAGGCAGCAGCGCCAGTTTTAAAGACTCCGGAGCACTCTGCCCCAGTGAGGGTCCCTACATCAAACCTGTCAGAACCCAGAAGGAGACTATACAGGAGCTATCAAGTGCAACAAAAGAGGCTGGATCAAGGTGAACACGGCCGTGCTGGATCCCAATAGAAACTGAATGACAATCCAAAGCAGTTACAGCATGCAAATAAGGAAGCTTCTATAAGTGCACCAATACTCTCCTAAAGCATTCCACAGTCCTTAATGAAAGGTCAGTGAGGAACCAAAACGTAGGCTGGGACAGCTGTGATGGCTTTCCCAGAAAACACATACGGCACAGTGAGAGGAAGTACGCCTTAACAGGCCCCAGAGCAATCCCACCTGCCTGCTACGCTACTACAGCTTTTGCTGTTTTGGAGCAGCAGATTCCAAGGTAACTGAATCCAGCGACCCAACTATCATTGCCCCCTGCAGCAGTGAGGGTCATTCTTACCAGCCTGACAGTCCCTAAGATGGCCGCCACAAATGGGCCTTCCACAAAAGCACCCTTTCTCCCCTTGTGGGGGAGGGATCCAGCATTTGGGCTCCGGGTATACAGAGACCTCTCTGAGAGTGTCCATAGCGGCACGGGAGACACTCTCAGTAGAGGATTGTGAGTGTTCCACTACCACTGGGATCGCAGTACCGGTGCTCAAGATGGAACTTTTAACTATGCCCCCAAGGCGGAACCCATAACCGTCTGTACATACCGCGGTGCCCGAGCAACCTTGGCCATTGCCCGCTGGAGCTGTCCTATGCGGCTATAGAGGAGTTTGCCTCTGGTTCACCACTCGCCCGTCACCTACCCAGCAGGACATCGGACATTGTCTTCCCGTTGTGTCTCTCTTCCCCCCACCTTCTCCCTTCATGATTCTTTGTCTTCCTCCCCTTCCAGCCTGACCTTTCTGTGTCTCCCGAAGTTTTTTCCCCCTTGCCTAATGTTATGCTATGCTTTTGTTACTCATGTAACTATGTTATACTGTTTTCCTTTCTATGTTATGCGATGCTCCAGCAACTGATGTAACTATGTAACAATGTTCTGAAACCAATGTCCTACCTCATGTAGAGCGCTCTGATACCTCCGGATCTAGCCAGCACTATATAAAACTTTTCAAATAAATAAATAAAATAAGATAGTCTTAACGCTGTCGACAGCCGTGACATCACCACTTTTGTCTTCGACAATGTAGCAGCCGTTGTCGTCTTGACCATGAACAAGATACAAGTTGATGACAAGACCGTTGACAGTGCGCCTGATCCTGTAGAGACAGAGGCCGTAGACGGGAAGTGCTTCGTCGACAGGTGGTTTTTCTTAGACATGGAATCTCTGAAGTGAATGTGAGGCGCAAATGCTGGTACTGAGCCAGTTCTTTGCTGTGAGGTAGAGGAATCAGGCAGGTCTCTTTTCCTCAGGCACTTCTCTACATTGAGATCTAGTTTTTTTAAAAATCTCTATAGGAATAGGAAGGCTCCCCTTCTTTTCTTTTCTTAGAGGAGGTGTGAGGCTTCTCCTCACTTTCAGAGTCCTTAGCAGCCTTCTTCCTTTGCAGCCAGAGAAGCAGCCTACCCTCACAGCCCTTCAGGGTTTTTGTAGAAAAAGTATGGCAGTACTTGCATCCCGGACCGGCGACGTGGGGGTAGGTCTGCCGCCACCCTCTTCCTTGAAAACCGACACTACACCTTAGTGTCTCCACTAGCCGGATCTGATACCACACATCCATGACCCTAATGGGGCTGTGTTTTTAGAATTGCAGGTACCACACTTTCTTTCGGTGCTGTAAGGGTGGTCACCTGTATACTGTACTATAGACCACCACCATTTAAGTGTAGGTAGATCCTTTGGTCCTGACGAATTGCCATCAAATCGACTTAAGGGCAAGAAACATGTTGACCGCTTGACAGACGCATAAACCCCACATCCTTAGAGTGGGGATTAGCGTTTTTTGTCTCATTTTTAATTAGGGTAGGGGCCACGTTCATTAAAATTTTCTGAGTGGACCTTCTCCCCTATTTTACTTTTCCCTACACATCATTATCACCTACACAATTTAGGGACCTCACACGCACTTCACCCACCGGCTTTTGGAAAAAAGATCTCCGCCAGGAAGGCGAGCCCATTTCTCAACACACGTTCGCCTGCATTCACATTAGGAACTGCATACCATCCTTGTTATAGTACTTGCATTCTCTCAGATACTGGTCTGGATACAGGCAATAAAGACACTTTGTGTGGATTCTCAGAATAAAATCTGGATTTTCCACAAGTCTTGCAGGACCTAAACAATCCTTTTTTAGAATCAGACATTTTGCAGAAAGACAGGCTAATGCACTTCCGACCTGTACCTCAGATGAAAAGATGAAATGAAGAGATGGACTGCAAGCTGGAAGTTCAACAGGGTAACTGTAGAAACACTGTGACTAAGCAGAGCTCAGGGAAACTCCCTAACACACGACATGCGGTAAGAAACCTGAGGTATGGTGGCCCCGCAGGGGCTGGATACTTTAGGGTCTATGCTCTGATGCTTAAGTTTGGATGTTTTAAAATAATGTTAATATGTTACTAAATGAGGAGGTGACCCGCCAACTCATCAGAGCGGGTGACAAACCCCTACGTCCCTCTAACAGACTCTGCCTCCTCAACATATGGGAGGCTACCGACCTCTCCCAGATGGAGCAGGCATGGGCCGCAATGGGGTGGATGATAGCGAAACGTAATATCGCACAGAAATGGGGGCAAGGTTCGAGTCCATTGGTATCGGACTGGGCAAAAGATATGGACTGTGCAAAGCTAGCCAAGAAAACGGTTTTTAAGGGTAGGGGATGCCCAAGAAAATGGGATCAAAAATGGGGACGCCCCTATAGTGGAAATGCGGCGAGATAGGCAAGCAATGATGGCCCGCCTCATGATAGACGATGGACCCCCAGCTCCGGTGCTGGGACAGGTGGATTAATGTCATGACCTCTGAATACATTCCACCACGTTCCCTATGACTCTAGCCTGCAAAAGGGTGGTGGCTACACTTAAGGTTCCCCTGGAAGTGGCCTCCGGGCATGGTACTTTGCTGGCAGTGTGTTTTAATTTGATGCATATGATGTGTTTTCTTCATGATGAACGCTTACTATGTCTGTTTATCTTGGAACCAATGCACTTTTTCCTTATCAATAAAAATTGTTTAAAAAATATATATATATATGTTACTAAATGCTATTGGTTTTCACTGGGAATTAGGTTTAAAGCTTTGATACTACTATTCTACTGTTACCGTGAGACTCCCACCATGACGACACAGAAGATTCAAGCATGTGTTTCTATAAAGATCAAGTGTGTCAATTGGATCAATATCACCTGCAATCACCGAGGAAACAGTCAAGTGGTATAAGTGACACAGAAAGAGATCAAATGCCGAGGTGATCCAAAAGATCAAGAATGCCTAGTTGAAGGTATTTTGCATCTGAATGGACTTATTATGTGAGACAAATGCTAAATGTTCCAATCTTAGACTTTCTGGAATGGTGCAGAGATTTGCCTGAACTCTATTTAAACTGTTTCTTTCTTAGGTTCATAAAAAAACTTTGAAAAAACACTTGTTGATAAACTCATTGAATGAACTAAGCAAATAGACTAAAATTAAAGTTGAAAAGTTGCTAAGAAGATTACCTAGGATGCAGTAGAAGAATAGGGATAGCGGGCCATATGTATCATTCAAAATTGCGATCGCAAACGCCGAAATTCGCAGAATTTCGGCGTTTGCGATCGCAATTTAGCTAAGTGGGATATATGAAAGGAAAACAGCCTTGCAAAATAAGGAATCGCAAAATTTGCGATTCCTTATTTTGCGAATGCATTTAAGGAATCGCAAATTGCGATTCCTTAAATGCAATGTAAGAGGCCCAGAAAAAGTGCAATTTGGCATTAAGGAATCGCAAATTACCACCAACTTCAAGTTGGTGGTAATTTGCGATCTCTTTGAAAAATGCACTTTTTTGCATTTTTCAAAGTGCTATGTGGCACACATACATGCCCTTAGGGCATGTATGTGTGCCACATGAGCACACTTGTACATTTCAGGGGTGCAACACGGTGTCCTTTTGACACCCTGGTACCCTTGAACTTACATTCTCAATTTGCGATTCTTTAATTGAGAATCTCAAATTGAGAATGTCTTCCCATTCATTCCTATGGGCCTGTAGGCCCATAGGAATGAATGGGGAGGTATTCCTTAATTGCGAATTGCAATTTGCGTTCGCCATTAAGGAATATGTAGGATTCGCAAAATTATTTGCAAATCCTACATACATAGCATTTTGCGATTCTCAAATAGCGATTCTCTAAAAATCGCTATTTGAGAATCGCAAAACCAAAGTTTCATACATATGGCCCAACATTTTTAGAAGAAATGTAAATAAAGTTGCAAGAAACTTACTCAATTGTATGGACTTTGGATAAACATATATATTCTAACTAATACTAGGTGCAAGATTATTGTAGGAATTACATTTTTACTAATGGTATTATTAGCCATAACATTATTATTGGTTATGCATTTTACATCTGTATTTTCATTTACTAACATGACACTTTCACATGATGTAGATGAATTGAAAACATAATTTGTAGACTACTTGAAAGAATATTCTTCAACTAATGTTTGTTCTAGGTGAGTACAGGGGCATACATATGCATGGAATGCCAGGGATTTTTATGTGTGTGCACATTTGCCGTCCTCGGCTGAGGAGGAGGTGACATACTATCACATCCTTTCGTCTTATGCAATTTCATGCAGCATATTGCTTGCTTTAGTCTACAGCAAAAGAAACACAGATGATGGACAGAATACAGAGCAAATCAAACATTCACCCCCAGTCAAGAGATTTGGGTTAAATCCATTGTTCTTTTCTTCACCATGCAACCCCAGTTTGGACCAAGCCATATGCAAATCAGTCTTGACGCTGTGCCTCATGGGAACAGTCCAGACCGAACTGCCAAGCCAGGTCCTCCCTGGACCAGAAACAAGCATCCTGGGACCGATTTCAGGGCATCACCCCTCATCAGCCAGACTAGCTTGAATCTCTTTATAGGAAGTACATAAGTAAATGACAGACTGCTTAAAGCTTTATGCCTTCATCTCTCGATTTCGAACTCTTTAAGGGTTCAAAGATACTTTCCTCGTCTTGAGATTCAGAATAGAGATTTTTATTAATTGGAGTGAGGTTTGATGAATTGGTGAGTTAATAAAGAAAGATATACTAAAAGATTTTATTAAAACTCTTAAACATCACACCCGAATCTCATCATTGATTCCTAAAAAGATTTATTGAAATTAATTAAATATAAATTGCTTGTGATTTGCAGCTTCTAATTAATTCTTTACCTATGGCTAAGGGCCCAGTAAGATCTGGGACTTTTCTTTAGATATGCTAAAACTATAATTCAGAGCTTGTAAACCAAAAATGTATCCCAGTCCTTGCTTCACCAAAGTAATATTTCTTCATAGCTGGGGCAGTTCAAGGCAAGGCATTTTTTGAGCACTTGGTCTTGCTTTAAGGATATGGAAGCCTCATGATAAGGGAGGAAGCACTCAGCACTGCTCCTGACTGTCACAAAGAGCTTGATACACTAGACTTGAATCTTACATAATTTGCAACTCAGGAACTCATTGCTGTTGGTCACAATTCAGAAAAATCTCAAACATGCGCGTTGAGGTCATGGGAGGTAACATGTGGTGCAGCACCAGGGCAATCGCTTGAAATTATGCTTTTCACACCCTTCATAAAGGCAGAACTGGCATTTATAAAAATGTATCCCAAAAACAAGCGACCACACAGGAGTGAAAAAACACAAATACCAGTGACAACTCAATTTTCTACACAGTGCTTTAACGTCAGGGTAGCATCTGACCTCCTGCTCGAAAGGTAAACCATGTGAGTCAACTAAACTTTCTGATAACACTTTAGCTGCTCAGGCAAAGAGCAAACCAATCACGATAAATCTCATATATGAGAAGGTAATTTAAAACAAGCATGTGCAATGCAAGAGGACTCGCATTTACGCGAGACCTACTGCATTGCAAACGCCAGTAGCCATGGAAGAATACAATTGACTACATGGCCATAATAGGGAGGGACTAACAAGCCTCATAATCAATCAGAAGGCAGCATTTACGAAAGACAATGACACGAGCCAATTAAAAACATGGGCGGAGAGTGGGCGGAGCTTCCACTGCATACTCCATTACTGCATACCTCGCAGAGACAGCAGCGCATGTGCGCTACTGCTATAGGCTAGACCTAAAAATTGTTTTAGTAATGTCAGCATGTCAAGTGATTCTGAATTAACGGAAATTGCAGGTTCAATGGGAATAAATGAGAAAGAAAAGCAGGCAAGGGGAGAGGAAGAATTAGTACCTGAATCATGTCAAAAGCAGTGCATGGGCACTGATTAGATGGAATCAGACTGTGCTTGGTGAGAGACGCATGCACTAACGCATACACCCGCAGGGTCGCCCCTAAAAATGGAGACGATGTGACAATAGGGTCAGACCTGCTGACCTTAAAACTTGGGAACTAGGTTGGAGTCCCGGCTTCCTCTCAGCATCCTGTGATTCTGGGCAATCAATCTCCCAATGCCTAAAATAAAAATGAATTTGATCTTGTGTAATGCAAACTGGTGTTCCTGAAAACAACAACTCCAACGCCCTTGGGCTGTGTACGCTATTTAAAGCTACAATACAAAAATAAATACAGTCTATTAGTTCATGTTTTCTGCAAAGGCTGGAACAAAATAATCAAAAACAACTATTTATTTTAAAACACCTGTGTTCCTTTTTACCATGGCTTACCTGCATTTGTTTAGTTTAGCTATAAGTCACTGTGAGAAGCTGGCCTGGTATATGCTGTCCACTAGTTATAGTGGGGACCATGCACCAGTCCAAACAACACATTATTGATGATAGGTTAAAGACAACCTTTATTGAAAGCTATCCTAGTGGTAGCTATGGAGAGCAGCCTTCAGGCTAAGTCTTGAAGGAATGTAAAGCAGCTTGTTTTACCAGTCTATAATCTCTTGAGTGGCTAAATGAAAGGAGACCACACCAGGTATATATATAAAATATATGTATTTATTACTAAACACACCCCTCTAGTCTCTTTATGAGGCTAGAAGCAAAAGCACATAAGTTACACTTCAAAAATAACAGTAAAGTAGCACAAATACACATTAGGCCCTAGGGGCGGACCGAACCACATACTAAAAAAGAGTTAAAGGACACCTAGAAATGGACTAGGACCAAACCCTCTTGGACTTAGACAGTTCAAGGGTCAACACCCACGGGAGCACCGGAGTACTCGAGTGACCTCACCCAGGGAAGCCGGGTGCCTAGGTGTCAAATGGTGTCGGGTCACGTCTTCGTTTTCAATGGAAGCTGGCGAAGAAGTGCTGCTGCCGGGAAGATGCGAAGTGTCTGAAGAGATCCAAGCCTGGATCGGAGATGTGAAGAACCTGAAAGCAGAGTGGTCAGAGTCTGAGTCACTTGCCAGTGACCAGGGGTACGACAGACAAATGCCCACCGATGTCGGGTGTTTCAGGTGAAAGAGGTGAAGCTTGACTCTTCAGCCACGAGGACCAGGAGGCGTCAAGGACAACCAGGAGCGGGATTCGAGCTGTCCCACAAAGGATGTCGGATGCTGCAGCGTCGGTGCCCGGATTGGACACAACAAGCCTTGGCAATAGCAACCTACGCAGAAAGGAGAAAGATGCTTCGGTGCAAACCAGCAAGGTCCTGGGGACTCCCAAAGCGATGGAGAGTCAGGGCACGTTTAGAGCAACCAGGGAAGCCCAATCAAAGTAAAGTTACCCTTCTCAGGGACCCACAAGTCAACAGACAAGGGATCGCGAAGGGACCTCAAGAGGAATCACAAAATGGCAGCCCACGGGTCACTCGGAGTAGGCAGGCCAGCAATCTTTGGTGGATTCACTGCTCGGGGTCTGGGCTACAAGTAACCCAATGCACAGCCTCAAGGGATGCCGAGAAGCTATTGCACTAGCAAATGTGCACAGTGTCCAGGGGTTCCGGTTCCACGGTACCCAGAGGGCTACGGGTCTCAGCTTTGCTGGGGACTCGGTTCGGCTTCTGGGAAGTCTGGAAATGCAACTCTGCTGTTGCAAAGTCTCCGGCGTCCAGCGGGAGCTTCGGAGATGCAGACCGGACAGATGCGTTTTTGGTGCTGCCAGGCAGGGGAGTAACTCCTTTACCCCAAGGGAGATTCTTCAGTCATCTAGCGTTGAACAGATCGTCGAAAGTCCAGGATTCTCTAAAGTTCTGGTTACAGAGGTTCCTCCTTTATACCAAATGAAGGGGTTGGACTAACTCAGGGGACCCACCTAGGGAGGGTATGGAAAGAGGGGTGGCTACACCCATTTCTTTTGTCCAGTTTCGCGCCAGAGCAGGGCATGGTAGCCCCTGCAACCTGTTTGAGCTGGACTATGCACAGGGACACCAAATGTGCCCCAGTGCAGGACTTCAAAGCACTCTCAGAGTGCACCCACCCAGCCCCTGTACACTAAAGCCTGTCTGGGAGGTGGTAACACCTCCCTGTGACAGGAAACCTACTGTCCAGGCCTCCCCTGCCGGACTTTCAGTCAGCAGCAGGAGGTCAGACTCGTGTCTGTGGCTGCAGCATCCATTTTGTGATGCCAAGGCCGGTGCTGTCATGACCCTACCTCTAGAAGGGTGGGATCATACTCCCACACCAGTTACTGATGTGGCGGTATGATTCCAAGGTGTTTGACACCAAACACAACATGTTTCCGTGCAGCCAGTCCAAAGTTAGCATTTACCGTTTGGTTATAATGCACTTAAGAGTATATGGTCAGGCTGTATCACAGACAACCCCGGAGAAGAGATTCCGAAGGCTGCAGAGGGGCTCTGATCATGCATGGGCACTCTCACACACAAAACCAAGCACCCTGCCTTCAGGATTGATAAGGCCTGCCATAGGGGTGACTGATAGGTTTATATGTGCAGTGATAGGTGAGATATAGTGAACCTATATCTCAGTAAGGGGTGCATGCACCACCTTACCCAGGCTGCAGTAGCAGACCTGTGGTGTCATTTTGGAGGGCTTCCCAGGGGTGGCATAATACATGCTGCAGCCCCTGGGAGGCCTCTGAGGTACCTATGCCCCGGGTACATAGTATACCATATACTAGGGACTTATAAGGGCACCTCAGAATCCAATCTGTTGTGTACCTAAGGTACTAGGAATCATTTAGAGAGGAAGCAGCTAGGCTGGGGTCCTGAAAAGCTGGGCTCCAGCCAGTCTAAAGTCGAAAAACAGTGTTACAGCAGCAAAAAGTGGGGGTAACCATAAGAAGCAAATCCTACTCTCCTACAGTCATGACAATGAAGGTAGCTTTAGAACACATTATATAAAGTGCTTTTACTGTTTACTGTTTAAAGTAGATACTGATCGAAGAAAGAATACCAGCTTTTGGTGATTTTCCTCATTTTCATATTAACCAGGACATAAAAAGATCACTTATGCTGGTAAAATAACCTGACAAGAGCAGTGGCTGCTGCCACAAAACCCCAGTGTGTGTGTGTGTGAGGAGTAAGGGGGGGCAGATATAATTTATAAAAAAAGACTTACCTGTCCTGCCGCGGACGCTTTGGTGCTCCTCTAATCTCTCTAGGACATCAGCACAAGCTTCCCACCCAATCCCAGCGCTGCTCTCAATAGCATGTCAACGGCGCCAGGATTATTCTGAGCGGCTTGGTTTGCCGCTCAGACAGTGCCCGGGAGTCTGCGCTGTTTCTCCAACCCGTGCATATGACGGTCTCATCAGCCTAAGACAGCTGGCCAAACCACCATGCGCACTTTACAGTGCACAATACTACTCCTCCTTCCTGCCAAGCCGGCCCAAGACTCCCAGGACCAGTCAGTTAGCTGAAAAAATTGATAATATTGTTATATTATCATTTTATTTTTCACTGACTGATTCAGTCAGGCGACACTCCTCTGCCCCTGGAGAAAAGGCAACCCTAGACAGAATAGATGTTGTGGCCCTAGGTCCATTTTATTTCACCTCACCTGCCTAAAATGCAGTGTTTATCATACTTTTCACCAATGTTATTGGCTATAATCTTTAAAATGCTTAACTTCTAAACATTTCTGTAACAATGTGTCGAATGGAGGCCAACCAAATGGTGTTTCATGAAAAGCAATGACCTGGGGATGTGGGTCACCTTTTTGGGAGTGCCTAGGCTTAAGTATGATCCCAACTGGACCCTAATCATAACATCTATAAGTCTATCCTAACAATATAACGAAACTATACAAGTAAAACCTGTCAAGAGTATTTTGGGATACTTTGCCTAACGGTGGCAGAAATCTGGAACAAGGTATCACTAATGTAAACAAAATCCTAGGCTCGAGAATGGTTGTCTATATGTAGTCTTAAATTCTGCGGAATAATTAACATTAAATACCACGTTCAATGAAGCTCTTTTACCTGCAAAGCTTTTAGATCATCCTTGAGACCAGTAATTTCATTTTCTTTCGTTTCTGCAGCGAGCTGGTATTGACCCTTGAAAAATAAATGCACAGAAAGTTATAATATTCCTGAGAAGAGACACAGTATGCAGTTTACGTGCTGTGGTCTTCAAGAGAAACAGGCATTTTCGAAAACTCTGTAACCGTAATGGCTCCCCACCTTTCTAATTAGGAATTTGAAACCAACAGCGGCAAAAGTCTAGTGGTCTGGCTTAATGTGATAATGGACGGAAACAGGGGCATGTTGACATGTAATTCCATACAATAGCACAATTAGACCAGACTTATTGGCCTGCGCAATGACTAGTGGTAGGGGCATTGTGGTAGGGGTGCTGTTAGTATCAGTGGTGGTATTGGTGGTGTGGTAGTATTTGCAGGGGCGTAGCTTGGTCAGTAAGATTGGGGTGGGAGTGCGCTTCAGATTTTCTGACAATCAGCAGTGGAGGCTGTCTGTAATGGAGAGTGTTGGGGTGGGCAAAACAGTTAAATAGATTAAGTTCATGCCGACATGCATTACGTTATCATAATGAAGCTAAAAAGCTTAACTTTAAAACGGCAATGTAATACATGTCAGTGATTCAGGGATACATAAAGACATAAAATACATTAAAAAACAGCACATAAAAGTAATTTACCTCCCTTCTCTCTTCGGTGTTCGTCCTCCTCCAGCAAGCCCCTACCTAGTCCACCAACTAATCGCGACACTACTCTCATGATGTATGAGAGCAGCACCAGGATTGGATGGAGAAGACTCTCTCAGCACTCCAAAGATCACTGGAGGCCAGTGCTTAATTTGAGCTGGTGCTTTCCAGCACTTAGTTGGTTTCTGGTGCTCGGCACCTAATTGTTAAGATCATACTTAGAACAGTCTACCACATGGTGGTGCTGCTTATCTAATTTAGAGATGAGCAGAACAACGGTTGTTTAGGAATACAATGTACGTTAAAATTGTTCATACCTGCCTCCCCACCCATTCCTTTAGCTTTGGAGACCTGGAATAATCTGAACTGTCGCATTCACATGCGAGAGAGATGGTTAGTAGTTGTTCTGGCAGCGATGACAAGGGCGATGGGTGGTGCAAGCTGCAGTGGCCTCCTGGTCAGAGCCCTGGCACTTCATATTTTACGAATTAAGCACAGCTGGAGGCTTTTGCTGAGTTTCAACCCAGCCGTCTAAGACAGCTGGGTTGAGAGGTTTAAAGTGCGCATGTCTGGCTGGCTGTCGCAAGATGGCGGCCAAAGAGACATGCGCAATTTAGTTTTAAATCGTTTTTATTAAGGGCACAGTATATGGAACATGAGGTGAGGGTGCCTACAACCCAGTGGGTCAGCCAAGCTAAGTCAATATAAGCAGGCAAGGTGTAACGCCAACACAAAGTAAACAAACTTAAACACAGCAAGCCGCCTACAACCCAACAGGGCGGACCGCGTCTGAAGGAATGTTGCAAGCAGAAACCATTATTAGAGGCTGTCGATCAAACAGGTTTGGGGCAGTGCCAGAGCAAGTGAATCAGGGTCCCTGGGCTACCGCATCCCCGCCAGCAGAGGCCATCGCATTGAGGTTGCCATTTAGCGAGTCTAGTCCGGGTATAGTACCAATAAGTCGCGATCTTAAAGGCAGTTTCGGTGTGGCCCGAGAAAAACGTAGTATGGTGCGCACGGTAATAAACATCTTCCCACTCCTTGTCTGATAATTCGCGTTCAAGTTCCACCTCCCATCGCTTCTGGCCCACAGTGCGACGGCGGGGGAGGCCAGAGGAGAGGAAGGAGTAGATTTCAGAGATGAGGTCCTTCTTAGACAGACGAACGGCTAAAGGACACGTCCAGGGGCCAGAGAACCAGTGTGTCATCTGGGCGTGCAGGTAGAGGTCGGACGTGGCTAGGTTGTAGTCCGATTGTAGTTCCGAAAAAGGAATAAGGCCTCCGAGAGCAAAGAGGTGCCCTAACCGTTTGCAGCCCCCCTCAACCCACCGCGAAGCTGCGCCACTATGCATCCCCGGTGGAAAGGCAGGGTTCATAAAGAGCGGAGTCGTGGGAGATGGAAATGTAGTCAAGTTCGCCTTACGTGAGACTCTGTCCCAGGCTCGCAAGGTGGGGCGCATAACCGGAGAGGAGTAGAGGCCCCAGGCACGATCCGCGCGCAGCATCCAGACATCCCGCCAGATGTGGTGGCCCGCCACCGTCTGGTCCATAAAGACCCAGTATTTCTCGGTCATGGGACGGTTCCACTCCACTAGGAAACGTAGCTGCGAGGCGTGGTAATATTGAGTAAGATTAGGGAAGGCAAGCCCACCAAATTTTTTGGGCCGATGTGGCTAAGTGCTCGGGAGACGCGGAGCGGTCGGGCCCCAAACAAAACTCTTGATCACCGCCTGTATCAGCCTAAGAGCGTGCAGGGTGGGGGGGGGGGGGGTGTTCTAACGGCAGCGTGTGCAATATATACAGAGCCCACGGTAATATGTTCATTTTAACCGCAGACAGTCTCCCAAACCAGGTCATAGGAAGGCGAAGCCAGCGATGCATATCTGATAGGATCCGTTCCAAGAGGGCCGAGTAATTCTGCTCTGCAGTCCACGCTAGGCTGGTGTGGAGGGACAGCCCCAGGTACGTAATACTCTCCGCCACCCACTCAAAGGGAAAGCGATTACAGAGTGTACCCTTCGTCGGTGGAGAGACCGTGAGATTGAGTATTTGAGATTTCGCCATATTAATTTTGAAGCCTGAGAACTAGCTAAACATCCGAAGGTCCTCGACGATCGCCTGTAGGGAGGTCACTGAAAAGATGAGGTTGTCAGCATATAGGCTAATAAGGTGCTGGTCTAGGCCAAAAGGAATGCCACGAGCAAGAGGGTTATCTCGGAGTCGCTGGGCCAGCGGCTCCATATAAAGGGCGAAAAGTAAGGGCGAGAGGGGGCACCTTGGGGCGCAGTGTAGATACTCGCGATCCACTTCCGGAACCGCTGCCCTAGGCCAAAATGCTCAAGTGTGGCGAAGGGGAATGGCCAATGTACACGGTCAAAAGCTTTATCTGCGTCGATGGATAGCAGGAGGGCTTCCTCTTTCGACCGGTGCACCTTATCGATGAGGTGGCAGATGCGTTTAGTATTGTCCCCACGTTGGCCCGGCATGTGGGGGTTAAGTCTGTGTGCTAAGATGCTAGAAAAAAGTTTGGCATCTATATTTAAAAGGGAGATGGGCCGGTAGATACTACAAAGTTCCGGATGAGAATGACCGAGATGGAAGCTTGTAGCATAGATGGGGTGAGGGATCGGGTGTCAGCGAACGACTTGAACAGACGGGTAAGAAAAGGGGCGAGTTCGACGCAAAAGGTTTTGTAAAAGAGGGCACTAAAGCCATCCGGCCCCGGGGCCTTCTGCAGCTTCAGCAGCGCTATAGCGGAGATCACTTCCTCCTTGCGGATGGACTCACCCGCCCGCAAAGGGGTCACCGCAGCACCGCCAAAACAGAGGGAGGGATCGGGGCACAGCGAAGAGTCAGCAGCGAAGAGAGAGCTATAAAAGGAGTGGAAAGTTGAGACTATGTCCGTTGTATCGGAGAAAGAGCGGCCGTCCTAGCCGCGAAGCGTCACAACCGAATGGGCCTCCTGTTGGCTACGTAGGCAATGCGTAAGCATGCGGCCCCCTTTGTTGGAACCTACAAAGTATTTGTGCTTGAGCCGTACCACCGCGTGCTCTGCTCGATCCAGGTCAAGGCGTCGGAGCTGGAGTCTCTCCTTCTCTAAAGCCCGCCAGACCCGGAGGGCACCAGTGCGCTTGTGGATGGTTTCAAGCTCCTTAACGGACGCCTCTAGGTCAGCGCGTTTCGACTGTCTAGTTTTATTCTCAATTGCGGCTTTCGCAATGAGGCCCCCCGTGCCACCAGCTTAAGAGCCTCCCATACCGCGGTCAGCGGCTTATCTGCACGGTCATTAATCGCCAGGTAGTCCACTATGCAACGCTGAATGGCGGTAACTACATCAGGGAAATGCAGCAGTGAATCTCGCAGGCGCCAACGCGGTGCAGCAGCCGGATGCGCAGCGGGAAGCGCAGGGATAGGGTAATATGCGCGTGGTCTGAGAGGGCCCTCGCCTCGATAGTGGAACCAGCGGCCAAGCAGCTGGGGTAATTAGAAAATGGTCCAGCAGGGCATACGTCTTGTGCGCGGCCGAGTAGTAAGAGAAATCCCTGTCAGTCGGGTGCAGACTGCGCCAAGCATCTCTAATCCCTACATCGCGCAGCTAGTCCTTGCCTGGACATGCGCACTTTAAACTGCTCAGCCCATCACTCCTCTCTGCTGCTTCCAGTCAGAAGTGGCCCCGCCCCCGTCCTGAGATTCGACTCTGGATCTAGGTTTGCAGAACCAATGACATATAAAATGTAATAATGTTTATTGCCATTTTATTTTCTACTGGGGGAATTTTAAACAGTGGGCACGCTCCTCCGCCTTTGTTGAGGAGCTGCCCCTGACAATCAGGCTGGCATTTAATGTTTAAATACATTCTAAGACAAGTAGGGTGCATGAGAGGGGCATAAGGGGCAGGGGGAAAGGAGAGGAACTTAGACTTGCATGAGTAATAAGAGAGACAACACAATATTTAGTAAAATAACTAAAATTTTTAAGGAGTTTCAAAACAGAGATGAAGAGTGTGTTTGTGTTTTTGTATACAAATTCCCATTGAAATCCGACAGAAATCTCACCATACCAGACTGAAAGCATCTGGACCCACCAATCGGAAAATACATATATTAGTGGGTGTAAAATCTTATACAGCACCCCTGAAGCTATGTCCCTGAGTATTGGTAGTTCTAGTGATGGCAGTGTGGGATTGCTGGAGAACGTATTAGTGGAAATAGTGATGTTAAAGTTGGTTGTTTTACCCATGGGGGTGTTAATGAAAGTGCTGCTTTTAGTGTGGTAATGTAGTAGCAGTGCTGGGTTGGTATTGTAACATTATTGGTCTTGTTGGTCGTATCTTGGTGCCCATGGTGATATTGGAGGTGGTGTTCTTGCTGGTGGGTGTGTTATTTGTGGTACTGGTGGAGGTGTGGTATTGGTGGAGGTGTGGTATTGGTGGAGGTACGGTATTGGAGGTGTGAAAGTAGTGCTGATGTGGTGGTGTGGCATTGTTAGGTGTGGTATCTGTATTGGTGATACTGGTGCTGCTGTGGTATTGGTAGTGTTACTGTTGGTCTTTAGAGGCATTGCTGGCCATACTGCAGGTATTACTTGCAGCATTGATGCTGGTATTGAATATGGTGCTATAGGTTATGTTTTATATTGGTGGTGCGTGTTTAAGTTTTATTTAACAATTTCAGCCTCTAGCCTTTCCTTAACCGGTTAGTAGAGACAGTGGAAGATCAGTAAGTGAGTGTGTACATGCTGATTTTGCAACATGTGTGATCTGTGTGACTGCAGTGGTTTGGGGTTTTCTACACCATTCTGGACCTGCTGCATGGTCTGATTGTGCAGAAGTGTTGGTTAGGGGTTTTCCATATCTCACACAGTTCGCCCCTCTTTCAGAGAGAACTGTGTTCCAGAGGGGTCGTAAGAGAAGTGATGATGAGACTTAAGTAGTTTGGACCACATGCAGCGTTCTGTGTGATGGCATGGTCTCTGCTGTAAAATTGCACCCCCAAAGTGAAAGCATGTTGTGGGGTAGGAATATGAGTTGCAGATATTTAAGAGTCTTTAGACATTCTGAGATGCTTTCAATTATTTCTCTCTTAGCCGCAATGCCTACTCTAGAAAGTGGCCTATAAGGGGATTGACTTCCTCGGCTGTCTCAATCAGAACACGGATCATTGCACTGCATTGTATCCAAGGCCAGATGTTGCTTTTTTGCACTTGATCGAGAAAAGTTGGTGGTGAGTGAATAGTCAAGTACTTGGTTCTTGTTGAAGCTTGTCAGTGACTTGGACACCTGAAGAATGGTCGTATTTTTAGATTGGAGTGCTTCTTTCCAAGTGTTGTCTCTCGGGCTCAACTTTCTTTTGATGTCGCCGAGCAATACCAAAGGCCAAATCTCCTGGCGCCACACCTTCACCCAACTCTGGACCCCGGCAGCCACCTCCAACCCACCGGACGCCACTGCAGACAAACCACTGAGCTGCATCTTCCTCAACGTACGCTCCCTGCACAGACACGCCGTAGAAATCTGGGACCTCCTCAACACATGCCTGATGTTGTCTTGCTCACAGAGACCTGGACCAACGCCAGCTCAGCACCCGACATTGCAACCGCCATCCCAGATGAATACAAGATCCTGAGAAAAGACGGGCCACAACCACCCAGGAGGAGGCCTCGCCATCATCCACAAAAGCTCACTCGATTGACAACCACCAACTCGGTCGACGCTTCGCCCCCCATGGAACACATCGACTTCCAGACCCAGCCCAACCCCAGAACGACGCTCCGCGTCACACTCGCCTACATAGCTCCTGGACCCCGCACCCTCTTCACCAACGTCATTGCTGACCTCATTGCACCCCACGCTCCCACCTCTAAAGACTGCATGCTACTCAGAGACCTGAACTTCCACCTGGGCAACCACAGCGACACCACCACCACCACCCTCCTAGAAAACCTATCCAACATCGGACCGAAGCAGCTTGTCTCCACCCCCACTCACACAGCGGGACACACACTCAACTCCATCTTCGCCTGAGAGAACAGCATTCGCTTCAGCCACACCACGGACCTTCTCTGGACCGACCACCACTGCATCCATTTCTCCTTTATGAAACCCAATGCACACAAGCACCTGCGCTGCCTCCCACGCAGAAGCTGGAACAAAGTCTCTAAAGAACACCTCAACTCCGCCCTCACCTGCTCTCCACTCCACTCCTAAATACGACATACACCAACACAGCGGTAAGCTTGTTCACCACGGATCTCCGAGAATCCAAGAATCCAAGCTCTCGTGCTGACGACTAGAGAAGACGTGTAGACATGGAGCAAAACCCCGGAAAGACGCTCCACCAACAAAACAGCCATCACAGCACAAAGAAAAACTTCATCCAAGACAGAATCCTCTCCAACGCCTCAACTCCAAGGAACTCTTCGCCATCATACAGGAATTTGCCAAACCCAGCAGCGAAACGACTAACATCCCTCCCTCCCAAGACCTCTGCAACAAACTCAGCTCCTTCTTTCACCTCAAGATCAAGATGCTCTATAACAACTTCGACAACCAAGACAACTGCACTGCCCCCAACCTCCTCCCCCAATGACGCCACCCAACAGACCCTTCTCACCTGGACCTCTCTCTTCACAGAAGAAACCTTAAAGACAATAGAGAGCATCCACTCCGGGGCACCTTCTGACCCCTGCCCGCCGCACACCTTCCACAGGACCACCAGTGCCATTGCACCGGAGCTACGCCGAACTATCAACTGCTCCCTCGAGACAGCCACATTCCTGGACAGCTGGAAGCATGCTGAAGTCAAGCTCCTCCTAAAAAATCCCACCGCTGACACGACGGACCGCAAAAACTTCAGGCCCATCTCATTGCTTCCTTTTGCAGCCAAAGTCATTGAAAAGGCTGTCAACACCCAGCTAGCACACTTCATAGAAACCAACAACATCCAAGACACCTCTCAATCCGTATTCCGCAGCAACCACAGCACAGAGACCGCCCTCCTCGCCACCACCAACGACGTCCGCGCCCTCCTCGTCCAAGGCCATATGGCAGACCTCATCCTCCTGGAACTATCAGCAGCCTTCAACACCATCTCCCACAGCACACTAGCCACCAGGCTCCACGACGTTGGCATCCAAGGAAAGTCCTTAGACTGGATACGTTCATTTCTCTCAGGCAGAACAGAGAATAAGACTCCAGCCCTTCCTCTCAGAACAAACAGAGATCAGATGCGGAGTACCCCAATGATCCTCCAGCAGCCTCGCACTCTTCAACGTCTACATGGCCCCCTTCGCAACCATCGTCAGAAACCCCGGGCTCAACATTGTCTCCTATGCCGATGACACCCAGCTCATCCTCTCCCTCAGCAAGGAACCCGACATTACAAGGTACAACTTCCAAGAAGGGATGAAAGCCATTGTGACCTGGATGAGGAACAGCTGCCTAAAGTTCAACTCAGAGAAAACAGAAGTCCACATCCTTGGCTCCACCCCTTCTGCATGGGATGACACCTGGTGGCCAACAGCCCTCGGAAACCCACCTACCCCAATGGACATGCACGTAACCCAGCATCATACTCGACTCATAACTTACCATGAATCACCAGATAAACACTGTATCATCTGCATGCGTCAACACCCTCCGCATACTCCGCAAGACGTTCAAGTGGATCACTTCCGACTCCAGGAAAACCGTCACTCAAGCACTCATCACCAACAAGCTGGACTACGGCAACACCCTCTACGATGGAATCAACTAAAAACTCCTCCGCAAACTCCAGACCGTCAAAAACACCGCAGCCAGACTTATCCTCGATATCCCACGGCACAACCACATCATCCAACACCTCCGCTTCCTCCACTGGCTCCCCATCAAAAGAAGAATAACTTTCAAGCTGCTCACACACACCTACAAGGCCCTCCACAACACCAGACCCCAATAACTCAACACCCGAATTTCCTTCCGCGCCCCCAAGAGAAACCTCAGCTCAGCCGACCTCTCCCTAGCCACTGTCCTACATTTTTACAGGACAAGAGCAGGTGGAAGATCCTTCTACCTTGCGTCCAAACCTGGAACGAACTCCCCCTTTACCTCTGACAGAGCCCGACACGGCACCAATTCAGGAAGGACCTCATGACCTGGCTCTTCGAATGACCCCAACGGAGCTTCCCACACACCCACCCTCAGCGCCTTGAGACCCTCACGGGTGAGTAGTGTGCTTTACAAAACCCTGATTGATTGATGTCATAGTGCGCTGGGATGCTTACAGATCTGGCTTCGATGGAAGCATATCATATCCCGGGTCTTTTTCAGTATGGCTGTGGTTGTTACCCTATTTTTTCTAGGACTTTATTATGCTTTTAGCCCTATCTTAGGCAAGGGGGACTGGTGTTCATGGCCAAAAGGGGCGTTGCTCTGCCACCCTTGAAGAGAGGCGAGAATAGGGCAAAAAACACAGTGGAGCTGAAAATAAATCACTGCTCTGAGACATTGTGCTGAAACTCTTGGGTGAACTCTAGTGAACTCTGCAGATGTCCTACTGCACAAGTGCCAGCCGTGCAAGGTTTTCTTCAACCTGCAGGCACAAGCTACAGCAGTGACATCACAGGAGAGGGAGTGCAGAATTAGAAAGCAAGTGATCCAGTTGCTTTTGAGGCACATAAATAGTGGCCCTAGAAGGAGTTACAAAACTCCATCCACTTCTATGGCTGGAATGGGTCAGGTTGATGAGACAAGGAGGGAGTGGGTGGCAACAATGTGTTGGTCCTCATAGGAGGGGTGCAGAGGGCTGCTCTCTTGGCAGTAACACGTGGTTAGTACTGCATTTGGTTTCACTTTGGAAAAAAACATTATGGAGCTGAGCACAACAGAGTGCTCCTTACTTCAATCATAGATGCCCAAGAGAGTGAAATCACCCACTGCAGACAACAATTGCACTTGGGGACTTAGAGGTAAGTGTGCAGTTAAGCTTCTGCCTGCATCAGAGATTTCATCAACCCCACACGCTTTAGAAGCTACAGGGGGTATGGTTCCTGATGGGCCTCTTCAGTCTGAAGCTCAGCAGACAAAGGTTCATAATTAACCTGGGAGGTTGAGTGAGTGAGTGAAAGGGAGGAAGGATAGGTGGATGGATGAAATCGTAGATGGATAGATGCATGGCTGAATGAGTGAAAGGATGGATGTAAGAATAGAAGAGTGAAAGGCAGGGAGGGTGTATGAGTGTAAGGGAGGATGGATGGATGGGGTGACGATGATGAGAGAAAGAATGGGTGGATGGTAGAATGGATGGATGAGTAGAAGGGTAAATTGATGGATCACTGGGTGGGTGGATGGATAGATAGAGAAAGGATGGATGGGTGAAAGGATGGATGAGTGGAATGATCGATGTAAAGATGGATGAGTAAAACAATGGATGGATGAGTGAAAGGCTGGGTAGAGGGATGGATGAGCAGAAGGGTGAATTGATGGATGAGTGAGTGAAAGGATAAATGGGAGATGTATGAATGGACGGGACGAAGGGTGGATAGATGGGTGAAAGGCTGGATGGCTGAGTGAAAGGGTGGATAGATGGATAATATAAAGGGAGGATGATGAGTGGATGGAGTGAAAGGATGGATAGATGGAGTGAAAGGGTGGATGAATGAGCAAAAGGATGGATGGATAACTGTATGGATGGATGAATGGTGTAAGGGGAATGGATAAGTGAAACGATAGATGACTGAGTGGATCGATAGGGTTGATGGATAGGTGTTTCTGGACAAGTGGCGGCTCTCCTTGATGCGCTCCACAGCTCCACTACACTCTCCTTGCTTCGTGGTAAATTTTTATTGTATCAAGAGTGAATAGTTATTAATTCTTGACATAATAAAAATAAAATGCAGACCCTCTTCAGGTCCAGCAACAAACTGAGGCAGCTAGTGACATTGTTTGATTGCCGACACAGGTGCATGAAGGTGCCTGTGCCATTACAGCACTGTGAGCATGTCTGTGCAACTATGTGTGTAAGTTAAAGTGAGAGAGAGTCAGAGAAGGAATGAGTCAGAGTGAGTGAGAATGAGGGTCAGTTAAGGACTAGTATGTGTGAGAATGAATGTGAATGAATGAGAATGACAGTGAATGTAATAGAATTTTACTGTGTGTGAAACTGAGTCACAGTAAGACTGAGTAATTCAGAATGAGTAAGACTAAGTGAGACAGAGTTGGTAAGAGTAGAATGAGTGAGACTGTGTGATTTAGTTAGACTGAGTGAGTCAGAGTGAGACAGTAAACCTAGTGCAAGAAAGTGTGAGAGAACCCTTCAAGAAAAAGCTATTTAGAATTCGAACCAAGGATTACACCCACCACCTTTAAAGGTCACCAGCCACCACTGATCTTATGCTCTTGCTAGGGTGTCATCCAGGCAGTTTCTCCAGGAGATCTGGCTAAACACTGTTAGGTCAAGATGGTTGAAGGTGTTCATAACTTGGTTAGGCTGGTTTCCCATGGGAAGAGGCTTACTAAGAGTTTGCTTTGATTTAGGTGCCCAAATCATTACCATGGATGTTGGGTGCATGCTAGAAGGATGGAGACATAGGCGTGCAGAAGCAGTGGAGTCTAGATGTTATACATTTCTGGGGTTTCTGTGAAGACCTCCAGAACTGCTTTGGATATATCATTTGCGTGGCAAATGAATAAGAGTGGGGCCAGGATGCAGCCTTTCTTGACCCCTTTGTTGGCAATGGTGGGTCTGCTTCTCTCTCCATTTAGTATTACCAGGAAGTGGGATTTGGTGTCTGTGTGGAGACTTTGATCATTTTTAGAAAGACCAATGGAAGGCCTATGATTTTCAATATGCTCCAGAGTAACTGTCTATTTACCAGGTCAAAGGCCTGTTAGAAGACAAGAAAAGCAAACAGTGGCATTCTTCTTTTGGTTGAGAATTCACAGACTATGTGTTGCAGAATGAAGATCAGGTACATAGCAGAGAGGCTGCATCTGAAGCGGCATTGTACTGGGGTCAAGGTGGAGTTTTCTTACATCCATTTGTCCAAGTATTCCATTATAATTTTGGTGAATACTTTTCTTCAATGTTGATCACATTTGTTAGTCTATAAGACTCTCTGGTGGATATCTTGCCCTTTTTGCAGAGTGGTACAATCAGGCTTGTTTTCCATGACTCTGGTGAATGTTTTGGTGGTGAAGAACATGCATGCTTTTGCAAAGAGCAGTAATAGTGTATGAACCATTATGTTGGTATCATGTTGGAACAGGTATCTTTCAGCCTTGTACTCCATTAGGTACTTGAAAGATATAAATCATTTAATTTGTTCGTCCATGTCAGATCCCATTTGGGGGCCACAAGGTATTATCAAAATACAATCTTGGAGTAGGAATGCCTATGATCAGCTGCAGCACTCTGAATGATTCTGTCTGGTATGAGGAGCAGAACTTAGAGTGAGTCTGTATTACAAGAAGAGAAATGTGTGTGTTTATGTATTATTAGAACAAGCGCTACATTTGAGTTGTGTCATGCCAAAAACAAATGCATGAGGAAATCTGTATGTTATCAGAAGTGGGGCTTTTAATGATTTTAGGTACTATCAAGAGATACCAGAGGAGCTACAGGTTTTTTATTAATGTCTTTGCTGCAGACTTCATTATCAAAAGCAGATTTTCGAGTAACTGTGTTATTAAAAGCAGAGTGTGGGTGCTACCAAGACTATGGATCTGAATGAGCTAAGATATTACATGGAATAGAGTTCTTAGTAAGTCTGTGGCTAATCAAAATGTGGGTGAGTGTTGCTGTTATCAGGGGTACAGCTCTAATTCAGCCTGGGAATCATAGTCATGAGCAAAACTCGGCGTGAGTTAGGGATAATGAAGGGCAGAGCTCACTCTTCTCACTGGCCTGAATAATAGCAAAATCAGCCCTCGCAATTATTTCAGGTTTAATGTAAAGAAGAGCCAAAGGTGAGTCTGATATCACAAGAGCCGAAATCTGAGCATCTATGTATGTTAGGAGAACTCAGAGTGAATATGGTTAACATAAGGAGCAGAGACTTGAGTGAATACGAGTGGAATGCATGAATTAATCTCAGCCAATTCCTCGGTCAGCATCCAAATCTCTCGTTATTTTCACATCACGGCACCTCAGATTGGACCCAGCTATATGCAAATCAATCGTGACCCTTCTCCAATGGGTACAGTCAAGCGTGAACTGCCAGCCAGGTCTTCTCCTGAACTGGAACACAAAGGGAAACACCCATAACAGCTAGGTTTTTACCATTTTGTGACTTTACCACACATTTTTAAGCACACGTTTTTACAACATGTATGTTTTTACAACTAATGCCTTTACCATGCTTTTAAGGTAAGTTAGGAGGAGTGGGGGGTCTCCTCCACAAATTAATTATTTTTTTATCTAAAAACAATGCGTGGTAATGGCATACGTTGTAAAAGCATAAGCGCTGTAAAAAATGGGGGGTGATAAATGTGTGGGTAAGGCATGCAAGGTAGTTCCCTGCATTGTTCCGTTGTATAACCGACAGGTGGACAGTATTTGAAATTTATTAACACACATATAGAACAAGACAATACATAAACAATTAGTGAGCAGGACGTGACAGGTTATTTGGAAATCAGCCGATTTCCTTACTACAGGCAGGTGACTCTCCCAGCCGCCTCGACTGTCATCCTGACCGCTCTTCAGACCTCACGAGGCCTCCTACCTTCAACCTATGACATAGTATCACAGTGCACCCCAGAGCAACTTCCCAGGCATTTGCTTGATTGCTTAGTCCTGATGATGATCCCATAACCCTGTTGGGGATCGAAACGTCGTCGACATATACATCTTAAAATCTAAACTGTGAATTAAGGATTATGTGGAGTATAAAATGTCTGTGTTATTGTGACTACTGTTAACTTGTATCTTCTCTTAAGAGTCACTTTTAAACAACCTGCCTGTGGTAAGGAAATCGGCTGATTTCCAAATACCCCGTCACGTCCTGCTCACTAATTGTTTATGTATTGTCTTGTTCTATATGTATGTTAATACATTTCAAATACTGTCCACCTGGGCCCAAATAGACCCAATTTTGATCGTAACATTGTAGACCGCTGAATTAATCTCAGCCACTGGTAAAAACTAGGGGCAGCATCCCAGTCCATCGTTACTTTGCACTCCATGCCCCCTCAGTTTGGAACCAGCCATATGCAAATTAGTCTTGACCCTGCTCCAAAGGGAACAGTCAAGCCTGAACTGCCAAGTTAGGTCCTCCATGAACCGGAACACAAGCAACCTAGGTGGTTCCTGTCAATGTTTTGTGCAACTTGGGGCAGGGCTCCGTCACCATGATGGAGTCCTGCTCCAAACTGTGCTCTTATTTATTTTTAAAAGAAAATGTTAAAGTGAAAATGTATTTTTTAATAAAAAAATAGAATGCTCCCTTCCCCAATGTAGCCCTCTCCAATGGCGAGGGGAGCATTTAGCAGTTTTCACTGCCCCGACCACCAGGATTTTCCTGACAGTGATGGGCAATGAAAATTGATCACTAATTCTGCCAATCTAAATTGCATGTACGGAACTAGAGGTCTGCCTCTGAATGCCATTACTCCACAGAGCCAGAAGAGGGGTTTAATCACAACTGAGACGGAGTAGTATCCACCGTGATTAAACCAAATGTTCGCCTGCATCTAATTTTATGCAAGCGGACCATTATGTTGTTGCAACAGCGCCGGAGTATGCTTATAACCAACGTATAAATCTTGCCTTCAGTGCCTCTATAATTTTATTATCTTTTGAAGCAGATACCACTGTCCACAACTCCCCGTTAGTAAACTCTTCCAGCTTACTTTGGGTTGCAAAAGAAAATGCTATGTATACACTACTTTAGAAGAGCGCACCACACAATGTTTTGATTCCGATTTGGTGGTTGGAGGCAATATGGAAGGTGCCTCTCTACAGCAGGTGTAGGGTATAAATCATTATGGCTTATGAATATTTATATGTTTATAGACCTACACTGCACTGATGGCCTTCAAATAGAGCAAATTAAATATTAGCCATTAAATGGAAAGAAAAAGCAAGGAGACAACTAAAAACTGTAGCCTAACGATCAATAAAATATTCAATGACAACATTCACCGTGCAATACAAGGTCAGCAAGAGATGAAGGGTCCCTAATTAAAGGCACACCCCTGATGCACATTGATAACAGCTCGTTGGAGTACGGCTACAATGCATATTTGTATTCAGGTTTATGCCTGCTTGTGGCTAAGCATGAATCAGGTGTCCCTTTGCGGTACAATATTATTTGATCACATAATGAAGCATTATGCTGTCAGACATTTCAGCCGTCCTCTATTGAGCACCCTTACACTTATCTGATGAGTTCCAACTATAGGGAAATCTGCGTTAGAACAAATTGAGAAAACATTTATCACAGGATCGTTTATGAAGGGCGTAATTCACTGAGGTAGTGAATTTGCGCTGCTAAAAAAGTCAGTTATTATGGAACAAATAAACTATAAACTAAACGGTCCAAAGTTTAACGAAAAACTGGAATCAATAGAAGGGCTATTCAAGCCAATGCGCACAGCTTAGAGACACTGATTCTGGTTGACTGGAATACGGATCACAACATAGGCTTCTGGAATCATAGAGGGACATTTAGACAGTGAGAAGGCCACCAGACTGCGTTGGCAATCGAGACCCTTACCTAGTCCCTTCTTGCAGAAGACAGATAGACTTCTCTACTGTGATAGAGATTCCTGCCGTGTCAGTTTTTTTTTTTTTTAAACTGTTTGTTTCTTTTTGCCAAACAAACAAATAGCCCGGATGCTTATTATTTTGTGTTCCTGTGCACGATTGCCAATCCGGTTATGGCGGTCGCTGATAAGAAACGGGCATTGGCAATGCCAGTGGGTCTGGCATACGAATAAAAATGCCTTTTGTATCATTGATTGGTTTAGGGAACTAATAAGTCGTCATACAAGTCTTTCACTCATCCATCCGTTGACTCATTCTTGCATTCACCCTCTGACACAAACACCAAAAAAAACACAGACTCAATAACATAAGCAGGATGAATTAAAACAATTCAAATAAAAAAGAAGAAGGCATGCTGCCATCTAAACATGATTGGCATATATATGCATTTTGAAAGCAAAAAGATCGAAGAGAAAATACAAGGTACATGGCTGTAGGGTGACGATAAATGGCAATATCTGGAATACCCAGATTGTTAATAAGAGAGTATAATGTAGATAATCAACAGTGGTGATTCAAGCTTGTCAGCCGTCAAATAGTCATACCCTGGTGGGGTCCTGCGGTGCGGGGCAGGTTTACCACTCGGTTTCTACTTGAACCAGACACATATCTCCAATGTGTCCAGAGCCCGTTGGAATTGATGAGGCACTTACTAAATAGCGATTAGGTTGCCCATTGAACTTGAGAGCACATTTCCCGCTGTTCCACTAAGTGGTAGGTAGGTTCTCACCGTACCACTTTGTGTAGATAAGTTTCACATTAAGGTTCTGAAGAATCGCCACTGATCCCCCAGACAAATAGGCGAGAAACATGTTGATCCACCAGGAGTAGAGCGGCCCTTATCGTGACCCATTATAGTCAGATAGTCGCCTTTCCCCCCCTTTTTAATCAGGCAGGGACCCTGCTAAAATAAAGTTGGTTCCATAGGACCCCTGACCTGTTTTAATCATCCTACTCACTACTACATCCAAACACACTAGGGCCCTCACACCCACGGCACCAAACGGCAAGGAACAAAAGATCTCCGATAAAGAGCCCCGTTATGGGTGCCTGTCGGGTATTGCAGCGCAAACCCGATGAGAAGCAGGCCCATATGATGAAGCATGACACCTAGCTTGCTGAGTGAGTGAAGGCACTAGTTCCGAAAGGAGGAATTCCTCTCCTCCCACTACTCAACTGACAGGTCAACCTACCTCAATATAACTAGGTCTCTGACCAAGATGTTTAAGGCACTAAGGAACTTCGTACCCTTCTTCCTTTTGACAGTCTAGGGCATGTACACTGGACCTTACCAAAAGCCCATTGTCCCCTCTCTTTGGAATAAAAGGGTAGACACTATGGCATTAATGCAACAGTTATCAGTAATGTGAACCGATTTCGTATACCATGTAGCGATGTAACGCTTTGTCTTGGTGTTAAAAGTATCCTAAAGGAGAGTAACACAGAGTTAGAACCAGGAGGAAAGGGAGAGGAAAGGCATCATGACAAAGTGTGCGTATTGTGCTACACTTCCCGGAAGCATTGCAGCTGTGTTAGCATTACCTCTGTCGTAGGTTCTCATGGACTAGAAACTACTTGGTTGTGGTGGTTGTTAAGAGTGCATCTAGTCAGCTCCATAAATGTGGTGACTAATGTAGATACTTTATATGGTTCATGTGAGTTTTTGTGTGTACTTCGTAGGTGGGTGACGCATACCCACCAAGTATGAATTCAAATGTTTTTGGCTTATTTCCATTAGCAAGGAATACATTTGATCGCAATCGCTAAAAGTAGATCAAGTAGGATTGGTCATCTGAGTTGAAAGAAATAGGTAGAGATGGTGCCAGCAGACTCAATATTATGGTTGGGAAGCCTAATATTATATGAGATTTGAAGATGTAATTGAGGCATATCGAGATTTGCTCCTAGTATGGTCTAATAAGCCTGCAGCTAAAGAACATGTGCTCAGTGCCTCCCTTACTGATATTGAAATCCCAGCAAAGAATGGAATCAATTTTTTATCGCCAATAATTTTGTCCTCTAAAGAAGGGTTGGTGATTTGGTAACACTGGTGTTGATAGCTTTGTACATTTTGGACATCACACGACCTGAGTTATTTACCCTCCTTATTGAGGATAAAATGTTTGGGTATTTTAGAGACCACATTAGGATATCCTAGCTTTAAGTTTCGGAAAGCTGCAGAAATCCAGCTTTGGAAGGGAGTATATGTTTTGTGATTATCTTGAGGTTAGATAGGGTATCCACCAGAAATAACGTGTTCTTCAATATGTGCTTCATTGTTGCTAGTGCCTTAATAAAATGTGAATGTTAAAGAGTGAGGGCAAGCAAGGGGTGTTGACCAGAAGATTAGCGAGTTACTGGCCTGCCTACCATCTTGACTTTGCTAACTTGGTTACTTTCTATCTAAGCCCCTTTTCCTACAGAGTATGGTGCCATTCTGCTGCTGGACGTCAAACATTTATGACGAAATATGGCATATAATCACCGATTAATAGCTGGTCTGATCATATCCAGTATGTTGTGCATGGCTACAGATGCACTTTTGCCTTCTGATTGCGCTGTGGCATATGCTCCCCAAACATCTGCAAGGGAGAATGGCGCTCCATGCCCTGTGAAGAAAAGGGCTGAGGACTTGGAAGTTTTGGACTTTCATCAGTGAGCAAGTATGTATTTCCTACATTTATAGTGTTGACCGATTGCTCGGTTGCCAGTTTGATTCCCCCAGCTGGTTATGTGATACAAAATAAATATCAAACCTTTATGAGGCTTGAATGGCAGACACATTACTTGATTCATGATAAATTAACTTGCAATATAAATTTCCTGATGGTTTCAACAAAAAACTGGGAATTTCCTTATGTTGTCCATTTAAAGATCTATTCCCCTTCTGACATCAAGAAAAAAAATGCATTCTTGGCATATAAGAAAAATACTTTTACTTTGTTGCCATATCTGATACCCTTAATAGTTATTTGATTTAACGTTGGTTAATGTTCGTCCATTTTGATAAAGACATTTCCAATTCTAAACCCACTATCCACTCGACATATGCATTTGCAATGAGTTATTGAAAGCATTGACCAGATCAACAGTGGCAGTAAATACTTTTTCTAGTCCATACCTTTTTCCAAGCAATGGTTTGCTACAGTATACCAACTTAAATGAAGAAGAATCCCTGATTTAGTCAGTTTTGGTCTTCATGTGCAAGCATCAGAGGTGTGTGAAGGGGATTTTAGTATGGTGTGTATTTCTTACATATATGGGGTAGGGAGGAGGCTTGTTCAGTATGTGCTTTGGTGCGGGGTGAGATTTATGGTGGTAAGTTGAGTCTAGTCTTTAGTGAGGTTTTCAAGTAGGGGTTTAGTGAGTTATCCACCACCCTTGTAAACTGGACCCATTCCCGCAAAGTATGAGACAATAATTTGGAAAGGTCTTTTCATTGCAACAAGATGATTTTAAGATTGAAACTGGTATGTCCCACAGAATACATTCCTCTTCATCTAGATGGTGGGTTAATTCCATGAGGAGTGCACCCAGTGGTATTGAGGCGAGATAAGCAGTCCAGCTTGTGTGCAGGATCTGTAAGATGCTTACACCAAGCTCAGACCAACATGTATTAGAGAGTGTGCATGAGAGGAGCATGTGTTGTAGATCTTAATTCTTTTCTCCTCAACTCCAGCAGTTGTCTGACTCTTAGAGACAAAGTTTGGATGCCATGCATAGTCTGCATTGTGCTAGGGACGGTGCTGTTTTATTAGTTGTTAGGCTAGACCAAGTAGAGGACCAGTTTAGGGCCTTTTCATGTGAGGAATTTATTTTGCCCAGAACAGTTTCTTATTTACTTTAAATTGGTTTTGTGAGGATGGTAGGTTTCGCTGTCAGAGTGAAATAAAGTTTGGAAGCAATAAGTCTCCCTCTAGCTAGATTCCTCAGTGTGTCTGGGAGTTCTGGTATTCTCGGGGGTTTATGCTTGGCGATAATGGCTTTGATCCTTAGAAGGTGATCTAAATCTGTCTTTTCTAATTTGAGTTTGAGGTGCGATAATAGTATAAGGTCTGAGGGTATGCCCAGGTCCCCTACAAAGAGGATGCCTAGTTGTGCCCATTTCTCAAGGAACAGTCTCCTGCCTTCCGATTTGAAGTTATTGTTATACCATAGCGAGGCTAAGGTAGAGTATTTTATTTTTATTAATTAGCTTGCTGTCAGTTTTTCGAAGGACCTGTGCTGTGCTAGTAAGAAAGACTGATGAGTGTTCCGTCACTGTCTTCTGTGGTAATAAAACAGATGAGCGAGAGCAGTAGGACGAGGTTCTTCTTAATGGTAAAGAGAGGCCTTGTCTCGGTAGATATGCCGTTTGTAATTTATGGCAGACTGGGAGATTTAGGCCCCTGAGTCTTTTTGGGAGTCGTAATTGTTTTAGGTCGATTCTTGGTTTTTTAGATTGCCAAAGAAATGTGTTAAGTAGGAGGTCTATCTTAGTAAAAAAAAAGCTGTCTGGCTGGTGGTGAGGGAACATGGGGAAATCATCATTTTGATGGTTTCGATATGCCCCCACCAGGTGAAGAATCTGGTTGACTATCTAGTATATATATATATATATATATATATATATATATATATATATATATATATATATATATATATATATATATATATATATATATATATATATATATATATATATATATATATATATATATATATATATATATATATATATATATATATATATATATATATATATATATATATATATATATATATATATATATCAAAGAAAGGAAATATATATATATAAAAATTTTTCCCTACGGTTTAGGGTGAACCAAATGCCTAAGAAATTTACTTTGTAAGGGGTCCATTTGAGACTGTAGCCCCCATGACTGAACTATTACAGTGGATATTTAATCCCTTCGCTGCCAGGCAACAATCCCCCTGCCAACACCCCCCCCCCCCCCCCCAAACCAGACCCCTAACCATCACCCAAGCCTTTTTACGGCTTTTTGGGGCAGCTTGCACTTAGGCCTCCATAACCTTTTGTCCGCATATGTTCTCCACGCCAAATTCGCGTCCTTTTTTCTAGCACCCTGGGGATTCTAAAGGTAGCCAGGGTTTGTGGATTCTCCTGCAGTTTACCGTGAAATTGGCCTAAATACAGCTAAAATTTGGGTTTTTATGGGAAAAGGTGCTGCAGAAGGATGCGTCGTTTCTCCCCCCTGCAAATGGTATCAAGCAAGGGTTTGTGGTGCTGCAATCATCCTCTTCCCAGCTCTCAGGAACAGGCAGACTTTTGTCAGAAAACCATATTTTTCAACATTTTCCTATTTATTGTGCTTCCAACCACATTAAAGATAGTGGTAGAAATGGGTGTGAAACCAATGTGGATTCCTCAAAGCTATACAAGTAGACAAAACTCTGAATTCAGCAAGGGGTCATTGGTGTAGATCCTTCAAGGTATTCCTATAGAAAGTAACAGTTGAGATACAAAATTTTGAAATTGAGTTGGAAAAAAACAGCCTTTTGTGCTTACGCTTTCACCCGTAAGCAATATACCGTTACGTCTGCTGGACCCTCCTGGCTGCGGGGATATATAGGGCTTATAGGTTCACTAAGAACCCGGTGTACCCAGACCCCATAACTGGGCTGCAGCTTGCAATGGTTTTTCATTATATACCTGGTATACAACAATTAATTTGGTAAAATATAAAGAGTGAAAAATAGGTATTGAGGAATCCTATGTATTTCCAAAATGGTAACAAGCTATTGAGTTTAGAATCAGTGGTTATTTGCACATCTCTGAATTTGGTGCATACCTATACTAGCATGTGAATTAGAGGTCCTGTTTCAAAATTACTTCTTTTTTACACACTTTATTACATTTGGTGGGTACAAATGCAGAGAAAGATATTTGGTAATAACACTTATTCTACTATTCTGTGTTCCCAATAAAAATGGGACCTCACTTGTGTGG
The DNA here is from genome assembly GCF_964204655.1 of Triturus cristatus. Taxonomy (NCBI): domain Eukaryota; kingdom Metazoa; phylum Chordata; class Amphibia; order Caudata; family Salamandridae; genus Triturus; species Triturus cristatus. Next base: position 539,962,819 of record NC_140584.1, on the reverse strand, counting down.
GTAGGCCTTGTGCCTGCAACAGCACACGGCGCAAAACAAATTGGGCACATCACATTTTTCCACTGAAAACGGACCCTTTTTTTGTAATGTGCCTCGCTGAGGATTTTGGGTCATAGCTCAGCCAGCAACTAGGGAAACCTAGCAAAACCACTACATATTTTAAAACTAGACACCCAGGGGACCCAGAATGAGGTGACCTGTGTGGCTCTCACTAGGTTCTGTTATGCAAAATCCCTTGCAAACCTCAAAATGTGTCTAAAAAACAGTTTCCTCACATTTCTGTTATGGAATGTTCTGAAATCTGAGGGGAGCCTCCCATTTCCTTCACCCAGCATTCCCACAAGTCTCTCAATATAAATGGTACCTCACTTGCATGGGCATGCCTAGTACTTGCGACAGGCAACAGCCCAAAACACAACGTGGACATATTACATTTTGCCATTAAAAACTGACCCTTTTTTTTTTTTAAATGTGCCTGGGCCCTAGTTCATCCGGCACCTAAGGAAACCTAGCAAACCTGTACATCTCTGGAAACTAGACACCCAGGGAAATCCAGGATGGGGTGACGTGAGTATCTCTCTCCAGGTTCTGTTACCCAGAATCCCTTGCAAACCTCAAATTTTGTCTAAAAAACACACTTTCCGCACATTTCTGTGATGGACAGTTCTGGAATCTGTGGGGAGCCACAAACTTTCACCCACCCAGCGTTCCCCCCCCGGTCTCCCAATAAAAACGCTACCTCACTTGTATGGGTGCCCCAAGTACCCGCGGCAGGCAAAGGCCAAAAAAGTATTGTGAAGACATCAACATTTTTCACAACAACCTGGTTTTGCAAGGGGGGAACCTGCGTTGTTGGTCCTGGGCTTGGTGGCCATCTAGGGAAAACTACCAAACCCAGACATTTCTGAAAACTAGACATCAGGGGGTGCTCAGGAAGGTGTGGCCTGCGTGGATCCCCAACATTTTCTTACCCAGAATCCCCTGCAAACCTCAAATTTAGCTTAATAAATAGCATTTTCCTAACATTTCTGTGTGGGAAAGATGTGGGTTCAGCAGTCCAGGTCAAATTTCCTACCACCCAGCTCTCTCCCAAGTCATCCGATAAAAATGCTACCTTACTTGTGTGGGTGGGGCAAGTGCCGGCCACAGGGAAGGGCCGAAAAATGTATTGTGGAGACATCAAAATTATCACAAAACGTCCTGGTTTTGCATGCGGGTCACCAATGTTTTTGGTTTCGGGCTCGGTTGCTATCTAAGGAAACCTGCCAAACCCATACATTTCTGAAAACTAGACACCCGGGAGAGTCCAGGGATGTGAAGCTTGTGTGGCTCTCCCAGCGTTTTCTTACCCAGAATCTCCTGCAAACCTCAAATGTTGCTAACAAATCAAACTGTGTGTTAAGCAATCCACCCCCAGCTCCCAGTTTGTGTTAGCAAGTGGGTGAAACCAAATTAGCTCCCCCTCCACCCTGGGCAACAGAGATATTATACATCAGAAACTAAACAGAGAGTGCTCTGAGACAGCAGTAATCTGCTGTTAGCAGTTTAAGCTGTGTTTGTTAGGGATTGTACACTCGTTTTTTGGCTCAGAGAGTGAGTAAAGTTTGTACAAACAGTATTGTTAGAGGGCAAAGGTTGTTAGGCCCTTACTTGCATAACTCCAAAGTGTGGACTCAGCCTGTCTGTCTCCTAGGAGATTCTGAATTAAAGTACATCTTCCAGCCACCTGAGCAGCAGCCTAAGCTTGCCGATTGGCTCCCTAGCTCCCAAGCAACCCTGAGTACTCCTCTTACACCTGCCCAGGCCCCTTAGGGTTTGTTGAGTGAACCCCAAATCATTCGCCACTGTTTGGGGAGCTGTAGTTTCCCTTGGCCCAAGATTACAGTGAACCAAGGACCAGGAGGTGGTGAGAAGGCAGACTTGTGCTGTCTCTTTCCTGAAATTTAACAAGTGATTTTCCTCTATCTGTGATTGCATCATTTTCACCTGTTTTGCTTGTGGTTGTTACAGTTTAAAAATAGTTTTTTACCTGCCCGTGACTGCATTATGTTTCACCTGTTTTGCTTAGAAATTTTAGGTTTTTACTTGCCTGTGACTGTTCCAATTCACCTGTTGAATTGTGGGCTTTGCAGTCCAAAATCTGTTGTTTTTTACACTGCCTGTGACTACCTGATTTTCCCTCCAAATCTCCCGCTTGCTCTGTCCTCAGATCTGTGTGCTGAGCAATCCACCCCAACTCCCAATTTGTGTTAGCAAGTGGGTGAAACTAGATTATCCCATTTCCCCTTTAGCAACAGAGATATTATACATCAGAGACTGAAGAGAGGGTGCTCTGAGACAGCCGTAATCTGCTGTTAGATGTTTAAGCAGTGTTTGTTAGGGATTGTACACTCATTTTTTGGCAAGGAGAGTAAGTAAAGTTTTGTACAAACAGTATTGTTAGAGGGTTAAGTTTGTTAGGCCCTTACCTGCAGAACTCTAGAGTGTGAATTGAGCCTGTCTGTCTCATAGTTGATTCTGAATCGAGGAGCAGTTTCCAGCACCCTGGCGAGCAAACATTGCCTGCGGTCGCAGGGACCTTATATAGGCTGCTATTGGATGCTACATGTGTGCACTGATTGGTGGTTGCATCTGGTGTTTCTATTGGATAGGGTTAGTGTTCCTATTTGTTTTGGTATTTGAGGGTACTGACTGGTTCCTGGGTCAGTGATTCTATTGATGTAAGGCTTAGGGCTTGTGATCTGATTGGTGAATAGGTTTAGGGTTTCGGATAGGTTCCTTGGGTAGGGTTGGGACTAGGGTTGGGGCTTTCTATTGGATGAGGGGATTAGGGTTTCATCCCTGATTGGCTGTTGGGACTAGGGCTGTGATGAGCTGTAAGAGGCTGTTCTATTGGTTCTAGGGATTAGTGCTAGTTCTGTGATTGGTTAGGGCTAGGGTTCCACTTGGCCAAAGTGGTCACATGATTACTAGGGCTATATAAGGCCAGTGTTCATGGTGTTGAAGCCTGGACATTGAGGCTAAGGGCAGAGAGGACAAGTGCAATTGTCTGTTTGAGCCTGATCGAGACTGGTCAAGACTAGGGCCAGAAATGCTGCCCATTTTCTCAATCACCAACACCCACCCTACCCCATCTACAACCAGAGTAACACAATCACAGCACATGTACTCTACCTATTTACTACATACTAACCCAAGACAAAGTTCAGTGTCTCAGCACTCACTACAAAACTCCAGAAATCAAACATATACACCATTATATCCCAGCTACCACACATTTCCACCATCACCTACAAACAGTACACAACTCTACCCTATACCACTGATCAATCCGCTCATTAGTAACACAACCCAGATCCACACCATACTTAAATGTATCCCATCCAGACACACACTCCATGCTCCAATTACTCCTAACAGACCCCTTGTTGTCACTAACAAACCTATAGTCAGCCTACCATCATTTCTCCAACCAACACCTCATCTTATTTCTAGCCCAAAAACACAAATGCACAACACTCACACTCCACATATATTACCTCTTGCAGCAATCAAGTCTAAGACAAACACTCTTTAACTCTACTTCCTCCCCTTTTACTCACAACATACACTCTACTCACAACAAACACATCACCACCCCCTTACCTGACAACTTCTATTCACAAACAATACTATACAAACAAATCCATCTCATAAAAACAAATACATCAGCACCTCCTTTCACTAAATCTCAAAAACAAAATATAACACACATCAGCACAACATCTCTCAAGCACCACACCTCATAATACTTTCTGTCACAAACTACTAACATACACCCACCTTTTAGACTACACAAATGAACAAACTCCCATGCAAGCTTTCTCTCTTCCACCCCACCTAACACATATACAGCAACACATCAATTATCTTTTATCCGTCTCTCATCCATTGGCCAATTTAGAACCGTACTACATGATCCACATGCTACACCACAACGTCTAACTCATACACCTTCCGCCCTAAACAGACAAACAAAATAAGCAATGTGCCACACCTCCCAACTTCGCTTCTCCATGTCTACTACACAACAAGGTTACACTACAAAAATGACAACACACCAACTCACTCTAAACCACTGTCTCCACCACCTACACACGCAGACCCATCAAAATGCCTTCTTAGCCTGCTGGGCGAGGAACACGATAGAGAAAAGCTACATGATTGCTATCCTCATACAGCTAATAGTAACACTATGGACACCTCTGCTGCAAGCCCACAAAATACTGCTCACTCTTCTACAAAACAAAATCACGCTATCGCCAAAGTATATTCTCTAAACTGTCTACTAATAAGTTCTCGATCGCTCTCTAAATACAAACATCACATATACGACCGTCTCACTGACACAAAACCTTACATACTCTTCATAACTGAATCATGGTTGAGATATATGGCTCCAGTCCTGCATGAAGCCGTTCCTCTATGGGCTATGAAACATTCACCCAAAATTGTATGGGAGAAAAAGGAGGTGGCCTAGCTGTTGCGTTCAGACAAATATTACATATCACTAAAGCAGACGACGTCTCCATAAAAGATTGTGATGCTCTTTTCAGCAGATGATATCCTACACCAACTTCCTCCTGTAACTTCCTGCTCCTTTACAGACCTCCACCTAGCAATGCAACATTCCCAGACACATGTCTAGACAAGGTTTCAAACTGGAAAAAGCGATCTGCCATGCTCTTCGGCTAGTGGTCACGTCACATTCAACGCTGACCGGCGTGTTTGCTCGAAGTGGAGCAGTGGAATCCCTCGTCAGGCTGCAGATACGAAGCTGCAGGTGCGGCCAAGGTCATAGGAATTACAGGAAGCGGTCTCATTTTCACTGTGTATGGATAGAGCCTAGATAGAGACTGAGTCGAGTCGGGATGAAATGGGCTTGTACTCTCACTATTTCACGCCGTCACTTCTGGCATGCCCTACTGCAGCGCAACAGCCACGTAGTTCTGGCTATTAAGCCTCAATAGTGCTCGCTGCCCCCACATATTTTTTCACCCTGGGCTATGGAGCACCTGCGGAGAGAAGAAAATCCATCCAGATCTAGGCTCCTGCTACAGATGTCATACAGTCCTGCTACTATGACCTCGGAAGCTGCTTCGAGTTACAATATGTCTGGAGCTGGACTTAGCAGCTCGAACTGTGAGATAGGAGGTGGGTTTTTTGGGAGCATTTCTGGTGCAGTGCATTTTTTTAGGGAGATCTGCTGGAACCTGGCTTGAAAGTCAGGGGCCATCTAGAAAAGATCAATCAAAATATCTCGCACCTAAATCAGACACTAGCCCTTGCAGAGCAGCGAACCTCTGATCTCTAGGACATCCAGAAAAAAATTAGAAAGGTATATAAAATTGTTTTAAGTAAAATACTACCATCTCCTAAACAATACAATCAGGGTGGAGGGAAAAAGAAGCTATGGTCCATTCGGCTTCCAATCGCTAGTACAAAAAAATGAATGGGGGGGGGAATGGACCACTTGTCCTGTGTAACCAGGGTCTATTCAGTTATGGATCCTTAAAAAAAAAACTCATACATGTACACAGGTGTAGGGTGGTGTAGCTTGATTCTCCACCTTTCTGTACAGTGACAGCATCATCATAGGGTTTAGTTTGTTATGCTGACCTCCAACTGGAGGAAGACCAACGGATATTGCAGAAGGGTCCAGAGACGAAAAAGTGAGTATTGGTGCTCTTAGGGAAGTGAGTTAAAATTCCCATAACCGCCATGTGGGGGAACATTTATTAATGAGCATGGTGGTGTGTAAAATTAATAGCTAAGTGGTGCTTGCGTAGATCCAGTTACTAATCTACCACACTGTTGATGGTCGACATGTTTCAGCCTCTTGGAATCCTGAGGCTTTCTTCAGGACCAATTAGTGTGTAGTGGCATGTTATGGTGACTACTAAAGTGGTTAACTTACCACTTATAACATGTAGAGTCAGGTCAATGACACCTGTAACTCAAAAGTCCCTATTCCGGGCTTCCTCGAGGTGCTGGTGAGCACTGGAGGCCTGCTTCAGTCCAAGCCCGGTGCCTGAGATAGGTAAGGGACTAACTGACACTACCAAATACTATTTTAGCGAAAATGCACCTTCCGTCTCTTCTCAACTTGTCCTCTGGGAGGCGTACAAAACAGTGCTTCGTGGGCAAGCGGTCTCACTAATCACCCATCATAAAAGAGAGAAAGTTAAAATTGTAGAAACACTCGAACAGTAGGTGGACGACCTGGAAAGAGCCAACAGTCAGGACCCCTCTGACACGAACACTCATCTATTGCAACTTAAGAAGCAGAAGTATAAGGAGCATTTGTGGGAGGCAGAGAAAACGCGACTCTCTCATGCCCAATACACTATCTATGAAAGCGGAGACAAAGCCGGCAAGCTTCTGGCCTGGCTTGATAAAAGAGAAAGGGTAGATAGATGGATCGCAGAACACCAACTTCTCACGGGTGACACCACTGGGAATCCCCAATGCATAGTAGACCTACTTGCGCATCACTACGAACAGATCTACACTTCCACACTCACAATCACACAAACGGACGCAGAGGAGTTCCTCCGGGATATTAAACTTCCTAGACTAGCGGAGACAGAGTCTCAATCGTTAGAGGTAGAGCTCTCCGCGGAAGAAATCGCGATGGCAATTGGCAAACTGCAGTCTGGAAAAGCACTAGGCCCAAATGGTATCCCCATAGAGTGGTACAAACGTAACGCGACAACACTCACACTGTACCTGACAGCAATGTACAAGGCCAGCTTGGACAGGGGGGAACTACCACGAGACCAAAGAATGGCAACAATAGTAGCCATTTATAAACCTGGCAAGCCCGCATAGGAGTGTTCCTCCTACAGGCCCATATCTCTGATCAACGCTGAGGCCAAGATATTGGCCAAGACCCTAGCCAACAGACTCACGCCACACCTAGCAACACTGATACATCTGGATCAATCCGGGTTCATGCCGGGGAGAAATACAGCTTTAAATCTTAGGCACCTTCACAACGTGCTGGGCCGTAGACATACCATTCAGGAAGATGCCATTGTGCTATCCTTAGACGCGAGCATGGCCTTCAACACAGTCGAGTGGACCTTCCTCTTTGCTGTTCTCCGAAAATTGGGGTTCAGACTGAAATTTGACTCCTGGGTCCGGCTACTGTATACTGCTCCCTTGGCCCACGTGCCAAGGTCGGGGGATTTTCCGTTGCACCGAGGCACGAGACAGGGCTGCCCGCTGTCACCACTTCTTTTTGCCCTGGTGCTGGAGCCTCTGGAGGCCTGGGTACGACAGGACCCGGTCATCCGAGGATTTAGATGGACTGAGGGATATGAGGATTATATATCTCTGTATGCGGACGATATCCTTCTATATATGGCCTCTCCCAGACGCTCCTTGTCCTGTCTATTAGACATTTGTAGCTCTTATGGACGTTATTCAGGGTATACGATCAACTGGGTGAAATCGGTGCTCTACGTCTTGAGGGGTCCCTCACCACTCCTCCAGGCTGGCTGTAAAGTAACGATAGTAGAGGACACTTTTAAATATATAGGGATTCACGTCACCCAGGGCCCGGAAGTATTCATGACCCTAACTCTCCAAGCCCCTTTGAAACGGTTGCAAAGAGATACCAAACACTGCCTTTGTCACTCCTGGGAAAAGCGGCGCTTTTCAAAATGATGGCGCTCCCCAGATTTCTTTATGCCCTCAAAAACGCACCCTTCTTAGTCCCCCAGACCTACTTCCGCGCCATTGAGGCAGAAGTTACTAAACTCTTCTGGACAATAAGCCGGCCCGTATAGCTATGGTGACACTATACCGCACCTGGTACGATGGGGGCATCGCACTCCCGAACATACAGTCTTATTACTGGGCCGCTCAGCTGATAGTGATTAACCTTTGGATTCATGTCCCCCATACGGACCCAGCCTATGCCATCGACAGGTTGCAGCTGGGGGAGACGGGGCCTCACCGGTCCCTAATGGGCCCCACAAACCACACACTCCCGGTCTGGAATATAGTGCAAAAAAAGTTAGGATGGCATAGGATACTCACACAAGCAACACCCCTTTGGGTTACGGACAGGCTGGGAAGGTTGGAAAAAAGTAAAGGCTTTAACAACTGGGACCTTATTGGGATATCCAAGGTGGGCGACCTCTGGTACGGGGAAAAATGATCACATTTACACAACTCCAAACGCAGTACAAAATGGCGTCAACGGAGCACTTCCGTTACCAGCAGATCAAACACGCTCTTGAAGCGGAAATTCCCCTTGACACCACCCTATCTGAGGCCTCCCTGCTAGAAAATAGGCTACTGACGGACCATATGGACAAAAAAGCAATCTCTTTGACATATCAGAAAATTATTAATAACATGCCAGATCAGGTGAAGAAGCTTAAAGACAAATGGCAGGCAGACCTGGGCGAGTTAGATGATACGGATTGGCAGGAGGCGCTCGCGTCCCCTAGAGAGGTAGCGATTGCATCTAAATTGCATCTTGCACAACTCAAAATCTTCCATAGAATCTACTACACCAGAACTACTCTCTGTAAGATCGGGAAAGTGGACAACCCGCTCTGTCTGTGACAATGTGGGGAGGTTGGCACATTTTTGCATACTATATGCACATGCCCTGCAATAGCGTCATACTGGGAATCAGTTATGTGCCTTATCACAAGGGTAAGTGGGAACCTAGTCCCTACAGAGCCCAAATGCTGTTTACTTAATATTTGAGATGCAACAGATCTGAATTCAACATTACAGAACTGGGCTACCCTGGGTATTATGCTAGCCAAGAACAATATTGCAAGACACTGGGGTGGGGTAACCGCCCTCACACTTGCGGAATGATGTAGGGATATGGATACAGCCCTGGTGAGAGAAAAGACTGTATATATTCACAGGGGATGTCCCAAAAAATTGATAGAAAAGTGGGGTGGCTGGAACGCATAAAGAGGAGATATTTGCGAACTGCCCTTAATAGCTCAGGAATGCAAATAACCAAATGTAAATGACACTGAATGTTGTAACGCTGTATATGTAACTGATTAAGTATAAATGTTCTTATAATATACATAGAAGGTGACAAAGGATGTATACTATGTGGACTGCATTCGCTATATTGCTACCTGTAAAGAAATAATGGATGTGCCTTCATTCTTATATAAATAAAGGTTTAAAAAAAAGAAAAAAGAAGTATACATCATGGATTTGCTGGTTATACACATATTGTTCATATTTTCGTTATATATTAAAATCTGACACTAAAGCTTTCATATCTTTCTATCACATTACATGTTACAGTAAGATTTATGTGATGAACTATGTTAGTTTGTAATAAATTTGATCTATTAAAAAGTACCTTTTCCTCTTCCATTGCACATATCTTAGCCTGTAACTTGATTGCACACAGAAAATAGAGTTGAGAGAAAGACAAAAGTTAGTTGGTTAATTAGACATAAAAAATTAAATATTTTTTCAATAACATTATTCATTTTAATGAGTTCTTATTTTCCATGTTTTCCTTGTTGTATTTATTTCCATATGTATTACTTTTACTGTTTATATGGATTTGAGCAGATGGAAAACTTACTTGAAATCCTAGATCTGCAGTGTTGAAACATTCGTTGAAATCAAACTCCAGAATGGGCCAAACATGTGCGGACAGTGCATAAAACTAAATTTAAATGGGAACAAACTGGCATTTTAATTTGCAGTAAGAAACACATTAGGAGATCTAAGGAAAACTCTTCCTTAATATATATGCTTTTTTTCACACAAATATGCCTAATTAAACATTAAAATAATGCTTACATCACTGTAGCATTACCCTAACTTTCCCACCTAAATAAAAAGACAACACATGTAGGAAATTAAGTGAATGTGGCCAAGCAGACAACAGCTGTGGAAAACTGAAATCTGACACTGCTCCTTTATAGAGACAGCAGTTTACACATCCGCATTATGTCTTGTACTGACAGTTGCTACAGAGTCCCAATTATTTTTTACTGATCTCTACTCTACTTTATTTTACCATCCTATGGCCAAATTCAAGTTGGGATGCTAGTGGCAACAGAATGTTTCCAACAACACAGATGTAGAATTACAAGAAAGTAACTAATCCTCATATGTTGTAGGATCTCTATTATTATATAACATTTTTACAACTTTATTTTAGATTGTGAAAACAAATACAATTTAGAAATACGATGTTATAAGAAAATCACACAACATGAACAAGTTACTTACCTTCGGTAACGATATATCTGTAAGAGATATAGATTAGTTATAGATTCCTTACCTTATAATTACCCCCCGGCGAAGACTGGATCCGGTGAATTTTTTTGTCAGCAGTACCCCTGTGCGTCGAAAGGTGGGGTTGGTCTGCTCCGCATTCGTCGTTGGCGTCCCTAGAATTCAGTCTGCAGAACGGGAAAGATGGGTGGGTTGGTAAGGAATCTATAACTAATCTATGTCTCTTACAGATATTTCGTTACTGAAGGTAAGTAACTTGGTCATCTGAAAGAGCCAATTTAGTTATAGATTCCTTACCTTAAAATAGATACTCCACCAATATCTACCCAACCCCGGAGGTGGGTCTAAAGTCCACACCAGAAAGTCCTGGAGAACAGAACAGCCAAAAAAGCTGTCTATCCTGACTTGGCTGTCCAGGCAGTAGTGTTTAGTGAACGTGTGCAGAGAAGCCCACATAGCCGCTTGACATGTAATTGAGAGGGACTCCCCATCCCAAAGAGGTTGTCGCTGCCATCGCCCTGGTGGAATGGGCTTGCAGTCTCACTGGAGGCTTCTTCTTTGCCAAAGAGTAGCAAGCTTTAATGCACAAAACGACCCACCTAGAGATGGTCCGTTTGTGCATGGCTCAACCTTTTTTGGCGCCCACGTACCTAACAAAGAGTTGGTCATCCACCCTGAATTGTTTGGTGCGATCCAAATAAAAGGAAAGCGCATGTTTTGGATCCAGACGGTGGAGGCTCTCTTCCTCCTTAGAAGGATGCAGAGGCGGAAAGAAGGTGGGCAAAGTGATTGTTTTACCAATGTGGAAAGAAGTAACAGGATTGCTGACATTGCGCGTTCTCTTCGGTGGCGAATAGATGTAACCAAGACGTTCCCTTCTGTTGAAAAAGACCTTGCGCCACGTCCGAGTGAAGACGCTATTCTTGATCCATCATGCACATGCGGCTGAGTTCGTCCGCCCTGGCATTCAGTGAAACTGCACGGTGTTGAACCACCAGGGATATGTCCTGATGTTCCAGCCATGTCCAGAGATAGAGAGCCTATTGACATAAGGTCCACGACCCGGCTCCGCCCTGTTTGTTGCAGTTCCACATGGCGGTGGTGTTGTCCGTGAACACCTGCACCACTCTTACCCGGACAGAGGGAAGGAATGCCTTTAGTGCAATGAGGAAATATGAATTTTGTGATCAGTTATGTCCCCTATCGTAGACCCCAACGGCTCCATGTGCATGCTATAAGTACATGTATGTTCCCTTCAGTTCCAGTTTTGAAGACGCAAATATATGTGCGTCCACCGTCAACATGTCCTCTTTCAGCTCCACCATGAATGGGTCAGATATTCCATTCCTAAGTATGAAAGGCCACCGACTTTATGTGGTTCACTTTCCACATTTTACAGATTCAAGCGAGTAGGCCCTGAATTCTGTCATCAAGCCTTTTCCTGTCTTCTGCCTCTGAAAGCTCCAGTCTGAGCCTGCATCTGTATCCATGAACTTTGTCCTACTCCCTGCGCGGCTAACGGTGCCTGATCCAGCATATTGCCTGCCAAAAACTGTATTTCACCTTCAAGATTATCTGCTCCGCTCCTCATCCGATGCATTCCTGTCTAGCAGTTTAGGTAAACATTCCTCCAGCTACCGTGCAAAGGGCCAGGCCTCGCTGTCCTCATGCAAGTAATTCATAGGCCCCGTTACCATGGAATATTCCTACCCCCTCGCATCTCATGTAGACACTTAGACGCTTGTACACGCACTAACAGTCAGTATAGAATAGATTCTATCCTAGAGACCTTTCCTTTTGGATAACACAGTTCTTTAAACATAGGATATTAGATATGATTTGGGATTAGGTTGACATGACCCCCAGACTTCTGTCTCCACATGTAGAGCTAAATGTCAAGTCCCCTTCACCCTCTAGTTGCACGTCAATCACACGTCATGCGGCTGCGCGCGCATCTCTGCCAAATATTTCTGCTGACATTGCAGGATTCTTTCATGGATCCACCCACTTGTGACATCATGTATAATGACGTTTATTAAATTACGCCCATATGACCGCCCTATTAGTTACGTATGCACAGTTTATCTGTATTATCAGCTGTTACGCCTCTTACATCTGTTTCACTGTAATGCATTTTCCTATAAAACCGATTATCTGTCAATAATGTATGCCCTTCCTTCCTGAACTTTCGTGGTGATGGAATAGAAAGCCTACAATTCGAATTGTATTCCTTTGTATAGGAATAAAGCCTTTTAAAACCTCTAACACCACGGATTCTGCCTCTTATATTTACTGAGTTATTCTTACTAGACTTTACCGCATAAAAAATAGTACCGGTAATGAAATATTTACCACAGAAATTGGCGCCCGAACAGGGACACTTTCTCATCTCACGCGCCGGAGGTGCGTTGCAGGCCCGGTCTCCTGCCACAGCTGAACGGACAAAAACGCGTACCTGCAGGATTTCCTGTATCTCCCTCCGGCCAAGCGGGGGCGACTGAGGCTGCGATCAACACCCAGACGAGGCGGTGAGAAGTGCGAAGTATCCCGACCAGAGCCTAGCTGAGAGAGCAAGATCCGAGGTATACAGAGGCCCACCAGGTTCCGAAGTTCCGAGTCCAGTCGAGTCGAGTCCAGTCCGGTCCAGTTTCAGTTCCGTTCCGAGGCCTTCCGTTCCGAGCTACCCGGTGAGTACCATTACCGGGGAGGCATTTTACGTGCACATAGTCTGTGCCGGTCAAGACGGGTTTGGGTACACAAATCCGGTCTGCACTGTTTCAGCAGTGTATCTGTACTGTTTAGCAGTATATATAGTATGTCTTGCATATAAATAAGTATTATCTAGTGTCAGTATTATGTCAGTAACTAGTTTTCTATTAGTTATCATTGTTCGTTAAAACTGTTAAATGTTAAATGTTTTAATACGTTCTATACATTGTGGTGTGAATGACTGTTCATTATTGTGTTTTATAAAGTGTGTTCTAGTAATAAGGTCTAAAAATGCCGCTCTTTTCGAAATTAAGACAGATCAAAACCAGAAAAGGGGTACTCGAAGAAGCTGTTCCCATCCCACCTAGGGACACTCCCGGGTATTTTATGTATCATAAGCATGGTCTAGATGCCGTATTATTTCTTGATTTATGGGTGGACTACACCAAGGATTTGCCAGAAAATCAGAGATGGCCCGCAGCGGGGACCTGGGATGCAGATTGCATCATGAGAGTAGAAGAAGAATTATGGAAAAAGAAAGCCAGACAGTCACAGAAAGATGCCATTGAATTATGGCGTAAAGAATCATACTGACGTACAGAAAAAGCACTCAGACAGGAAGAGAAAGGTAGAGAGAATTCAAATAAAACCCGAGAAAATCTATTAATTGAGGAAGGTACCCGAGTAAAATCATAACAAGTAGATAGACAAAGAAACACTCTTATGAATGGTATGTATCCTCTTCTGGCCGAAGGGTTACCCAAGGCTATCACGGAAATACCAAAGGACTTAACTCCTCCATTGCTCCCGATAAAAGCACATCCCAAAACACATCCCAAAACAGCAAAGGACGTTTTCCTTTCCTCCTATTTAGATGACGTAGCTCCCGAGTATGCTAATGCCATACCACACATACCGCTTGCCGATGGTGTTCAACACCAAGAGCATCCGTCTGTACCCCCGCAATCACAAACTCCTACGCAAGTCCCAACAGGTCCGTCCGTTTCTACAGTTTTTCCCGCATCTACAATCTCTATCCTACGTCCAACGAATCCTTTCGTGCCTAGCGCCTCAGATGGTGCTACGGGAGGTACGACAGACATGTTTGCCACCCCGCCGCGAAACAAACAGACCCTTAGAGATTTAGCACTCCAACGTACACCCCAATTAGCGACATCCGACATGTTTAAAGAACAGCTTGTGGATTGTAGATACGATCCAGTACCAGGTAGACAGGACAAATTGCTCATATCATCACTACGTATACGACGAGCTACATTATATTTAATGACGATACCAGGAATGGTTGAACATCTAGACAATATATATCGCTTTGTCCAAACAGGACGAGGTCCAGAAAGTATTAACGAAGCTATGGAATACCAGAAAGTGGATGTACAAAGACAACTACTACGTTTTTTCATAAATTGTGTCATTAGGAATCAAGACAGGCCCGGGGCAGATCATGATACCATGCAAAGACTTGTCAAATGGGGTCAGAACATATCAGAAGAGAAACATGATAGACAGGCGTGTATAATCGCCATGTGTCGAAAGATCCGCAAGGAAGTAGAACGAATACATAAAGAAAGACGAGAAACAGACAGAGTAGAATCAGAAGAGGAGGAGGAGCAAGAATCAGAACAATTAGAAACGATAGCTTATGTAGGTAGAGGAAGACCCCATAATAATACTAGAGGTTTTAATGACCCGATACGTCCAATACGTCCAGAATATAATCGACATTTTCAAAACCCTATGTTAAATACAAAGTCCCCCGAACACCTATTCCAAGCCGCTGATAAATTACTTCGAGATCGAAGGGGGTACCATATGCTCGATTCCATGGACGAACAAGAATTAGCCAGGTCAGCAGTACAATGGGCTGACAGTGCCAGCGAATACAATGATGATGTACTTGCACACACATTTCTGAATCTTGACCCCTACGAACAGCGTTTAGCTAGTATATACATGATTCAACACCTCCTTATATTATATAAAAGCCAACACTCCGATCCAGGACCCTTACCTGACATATTGACAGAACTACTCACGAATATATGGAGAGGGTCAGGTACTGATTTGATTAAAGAAATTCTAGAATTCCGAAACCAATATTTAACTTTCGTATGCCCAGAACACGTTCCAGTTCCCATCATAGGAAGAAAAATGTATCACATAGATAGACAGAACCCGTTACGCGAAGTACACCCAATAAGAGGTGACGGTAATAACTTTACACGCGTGTTTGTATATACGCCTATAACTAAACTGGAATTATTAGAAATGAAGAAAGTAGTACCCAGCCATGACAAGGATCCAGCAGGTTTCCACCGTGAAATAAAAGACATGTTACTCATGGGAGAGTATACCTACCCCGACATTATGAAAATATTAAAAGTCCTATTACCCGCCGGTGTTTACGAGAAACTCAAAGAAAAGGAATGGGAGGTGGGAGACCAAAAGATAGATTGGACAGCATTAGAAAACGAAGAAAGGGCCCGAGCCGCAGGAGCAGGACTTGGGGAAAAGACTACAGCACTAGCAGGACTACTAGTGCAGGTACTGCCACGTTTATTAACTACGAAAAAGGAAGACTGGGGTGCAATATCAGCCTGTAAACAAAAGCCAGATGAAGACACTAGTGATTTCTATTCCCGATTTGAAAAATGTTTTGGTATAAATAGTGGTATAAAAGCCAGTAGTGAGTCATATCCACATCTGTTTGTGACAAAATTAGTTGAAAATTCTCTGCTGCAAGTCAAGAATAGAGTATTGAAATTCGAAAGTACCTGGCAAGGTAATACCCCATCACAGATGTTACAGATGTTACAATATCACCACAATAGAATTAGAGAAGAACAAGAACACGAACAAAGACGTATGAAAGATACAAAAATGAAAATGCTTGTTGCCCAGTCAGTTCCAGCCGATGGTCATCAAAAGGGTGATTCCGCAGGTCCTACGAAAGGGACATGCAACTATTGTAAACAACAAGGTCATTATATACACGATTGTCCAGTCCTGAAACATAATATTGCTACAGGTAGAACCCAGGAGAGACCACGTCCACCTAGACAGGATCAGAATCAACAACAAGTCCCTCAGCATGCACAACCTAGGTTAGCTCCGCAACAACTAGCTCCGCAACGAGGAGCTCCACAACAGACCGTAGCACCACCACAAGCGCAGCCTATTGCTGCAACACAAGCAACAACACAACAGATGTATCAGTATGCACAAGCAGATTATCCCGATTATCAGCGATATACATGACATAGCCTAGAGAGGGAAGTTGGCTTACCCCTTATTGAGGTTCCTGTAGACCAAGAGGGACCTTATGTACATAGTGAACTATTAGGGGAAGACAGAAAGTTTTTACTTGATACAGGGGCAAGCAGAACAACTATAAGACGCAGTGAAGTTCCAGGGGCACCCCTCTCAGGCTCACAGAATATTTCCCTTGGATTCTCAGGAAAACCTATCATTAATGAAGTAACACAACCTCTTCCACTTACGATCGGTCCATTGACACGTACTACAGATTTATTACTTACTAAATCATGTCCAGAAAACTTGTTAGGTATAAAAACATTGAAAGCTCTAGGAGCTATAATATGTTGTTCTCCTGAAGGAGTACGACTATTTCTACGTGACTTCAAAGGTCACTACGTGTCCAGAGACATGGATCACCGACTGCAGAAATTACCTACACATTTATGGGCACAAGGCCCCACTGATGTTGGTTGCATGAACATTACACCATATCGAGTCACACTAAAAACAGGAGTAATACTACCACGAATGCGACAATACAAGTTACCACCCGATGCTGTTGTGGCTTTGCTGCAAATCATTGACGAGCTCATTGCACAAGGAGTGGTTGTCGAAACCGACTCCAATGTATGTAATTCCCCGATAATTCCGATTCTTAAAAGAACGGATCCAAAAGCACCACCAGTATATCGATTAGTTATTGATCTGCGCGAATTAAATAAATGTATTGTACCACAATACCCTGTGGTCCCAGATATCTCTTCATTACTAACCGCTATTGACTCAGAAGCAACGTTCTTCACTGTAATTGATCTCAAGAATGCTTTCTTTAGCTTCCCAATAGATCCGGAAAGTCAATATCTGTTCGGATTCAGTTTAAATGGACGAAGTTTTAAATTCACACACGCACCTCAAGGATTTACAGAAAGCCCCAGCATCTATAGCCAAGCACTGAAACGAGAACTTGACAGTATCCACATGCCCGTTAACACTGCCTTGCTTCAATATGTCGATGATCTGCTGATCACCGCCCGAAGCGAACCTGAATGTGAAAAGGCGTCACTGACGGTTTTGACATTTCTGGCCGATAAGGGGCACAAGGTGTCCCCTTCTAAGCTGCAATTCTGTGTCCAGCGAGTTGTTTACCTTGGGCACTCGCTGTCCAAGGAGGGAAGGCAGCTTACACCCGACCGTATCCAGTTAATCGCTAACATGCCCCCACCCAAGACACAAAAGGAGGTGCGGGCTTTTATAGGCCTCACTTCATACTGTAGGCAGTGGATCCCTCAATATGTATTTCTAGCAAAACCACTCATCCAGTTGACAACACAGGAGGCAGCCACATCGACTGTCCTCCCTTGGACTCAAGAACATACACACGCCTTTGAAAGCTTAAAGAAAGCTTTATGCCAAGCACCTGTTTTAGCAACACCATGTTACAGTAAACAGTTTACACTCTTTGTTACAGAACGCGAAGGTACTGCCTTGTCAGTACTCACTCAGGAACAAGCAGGATCACACAAACCATGTGCTTATTTCTCTAGTACATTAGATCCAGTAGCTCAGGCTCTTCCTGCGTGCCTGAAATCGGTGGCAGCAACAGCTTTAGCTATCAGACAAAGCGATGCCATAGTGTTAGGACACCAACTGACAGTACAAGTACCACACGCAGTGGAGGTTCTTTTGAACCGCACACAAACACAACACTTGACTATAGCGAGACTCACTGGTTACGAACTAACATTGTTTCAGCCACATATAGAAATCAGACGTTGTAATACGTTAAACCCTGCCACACTGTTACCAGTGGGCGGAACAGATCCATTGGCACATGATTGTGTCGAAGTCATTACTATCACGACGAAACCCAGACAAGACTTGACAGATATCCCTTTGTCAGATCCAGACTTGACATTGTATGTAGATGGGTCATGTATGAGAACAAGTACAGGAGAGTTAGTGGCCGCTTACGCAGTCACAACAGACACTGAAGTCATTGAAACAAATTGTATTAACACTTTGTCAGCTCAAGCAGCAGAGCTCATCGCTCTGACACAAGCCTGTATTCAAGCCAAAAATAAGAAAGTCAACATATACACAGATTCACGTTATGCATTCGGAGTCGTCCATGACTTCGGCGTACTGTGGCGAGAGAGAGGTTATTTAACTTCTCACGGTGCCCACATCCAACACGGACCCCTCATTCAAACTCTATTGGACGCGATTCATCTACCCACTGCAATATCGATTATGAAATGCAAAGCCCATACAAAAGTTACCAATATCATTTCTCAGGGTAATGACCTAGCTGACAGAACAGCTAAACAGACTGCTCAGAATCAGACTCTCACAACTGACATGACAAAGACAATAGTTCAGACACTAACACATTGCATGACAGTTAAGGATCCCACCCTTGATGTAATTGACATACAGACACATGCTACACCAGAAGAAATAAAGAAATGGACTGAATTAGGAGGGATCCAAACGGATCAAGGATGGATGACGAAGGAAAAATCTATATGGTTTCTTCCCGACTCTATGGTTCAAGTCATCATTAACACAATACATAGTCCAGCGCACCTAGGAGAAAAAGCTATGCTAGACAGCATTCAACACATTTGGTTCAACAAACACTTGCGAGCAGCAGCTAAACAGAAAGTACGTACCTGTATGATATGTTGTCAGTTTAATCCAGGTAAAAGCATCCCCGTAGAGCAGGGTTGATTTCAACCTCCCGATCATGCTTTTGAAGTCCTCCAGATGGATTATATCCAGATGGAACGATGTCGAGGATTCAAATATGTTCTCGTAGTTGTCTGTGCTCTTTCCCGTTGGACAGAAGCCTACCCGGTTTCAGATTACACTGCCCCGACTACTGCCAAACAGTTAGTTCGAGAATTCTTCCCACGGTACGGTTTACCACGTGTTGTCTACTCAGATAACGGCCAGCCGTTCTCATCCGAACTAATGAAACATGTTTCCCTTTTGTTAGGCTACCAATGGAAATTCCACTGTGTCCGACATCCCGAGGCAGCAGGTCTCGTGGAACGTCATAATCAAACCCTGAAAATTAGATTGTCCAAAATATGTAGAGAAAAAGGTGTCGATTGGATAGTAGCCTTACCAGTTGCGCTCTTTTACATGAGAATGGTAGCACATTCTCGAACTGGGCTATCCCCGTACGAGGTGATCTTCGGTAGACCACCAAATATGTGGGGGACGCCTATACCTCGCAAAATCACTGATGTTGACTGTAATATGCTGACAGATTACCTGGCTTCCTTGATGTCTGCACTACAATCTTGTCGTTCACAGGTAGCCGCAGTTTTTCCCGATAATACTGAGGGGAAGCCCCATGACGTGGTTCCTGGTGACCTGGTTTTGGTCAGGAATTTCGATCGGAAGACCCAACTGGAGCCTAGGTGGAAGTCGCCGAAGCTAGTTCTACTCACTACAAGGACAGCCGTGAAGATCGAGGGACGGAAAGGGTGGTTGCACTCGAGTCATATCAAGAAATTTTATGGACTACCATCCAGTGTGAATACTCAACCTTGTATTACCTCACAGACAGACTCAAAGCTCCCCTTGGTTGAGCAGTCGAAACCAGAACTTTACAAACTAAAATTGAGGTCTAGCAAGTCAGACAATTTGATTGTTTAAGTCCTCTCCAAGGTGAATCGGTTGAATTTGTCTCTGACATGTATCCTCTAGACCGGAATAGAGAAAGAAATCAACAGATACAGCTTAAAAAACATGCGTATTGTAAATCACTTCGTAGTCACTGCATAGTAACACTATTAATTTTGTTTTTTCTAAGTCTTCTGATCATTATTTTCAGCATACTATTGCATATGTATTACCCTATTCTTAAGCGTGCTTACAATGTAACTGCAGAACATTCTTTTAGCGAATTACCTCCGCATGAATTGTCCTACAGATTTGCGCTGCGCAACAACACATTTATCAGTATGTTACATCATTCCCATCAGACCAGCAATGCCACAAATTGTTGGATATGTGGCCGACTCCCTCCCTATCAAAACTATAAGGGAGTTTTGCCCCTCTTTCCCTATCCGTTCACACACAATGGCTCCTGTGGAGCATGGTTTAGTTTGATTAATTCCCTAGATTCAAATTCCGCAGTTTATCAAGACAACTGGGTATGGGGAAACCTGAACCTAGTTTTGCTTAAAAACTGCTACCCTAACAAGGAGGGACTTCCCAAAAGAACAGGAACTGATCTAGAAAATGAAGTATATGGATTAGGTAATTTTACACTTAACCTCATGATCCTGAACGTTGAATCTGAAGCTACACCAATCTTGCCCGCCATGTCAGTATTCCCAGTAAAAGGGGAATTATGTATAAGAAAGAATGGTTCCATACACATGGGCCATAGTAAATGCACCACTGTAATAAAATTCAGTGATCAAGGCAAGTCTACATTTAGAGCCTCCCATCATTCCTACTTCATATGTGGCCAGACCGCATATATATGTCTACCTTTAGATTGGGATGGTACCTGTTACATAGCATTCCTTCTGCCACCTGTTTTCCTAGCTCCTCCTGACTATCACAGAAATACCCATTTAGTACACAATAGACAACAGAGAGATCTCCCAATTGTCGATTACACTGAAACAGCATGGGAAAAATACACAGATTTCAATAAAGGGTTCTTTCCCTATATAGGTACAGTCACTAATAGTAAGCTGATACGTAGATTAACCAGAACCCTTGAAGCAGTAGTGAACGAGACTATTTCCGCCTTAGGCAATTTAACAGAAGAGCAGTCTGCTATGCGGATTGTTGTGCTTCAAAATCGTCTTGTCCTTGACGTCATCCTGGCCGATAGGGGCGGAGCTTGTAGGGTCATCGGATCAAGTTGCTGCATTTTCATACCAGAAAATTCGCCGTCAGTATATAAAGCCATAACCCGCCTTCATAAGATTATAGGCCAGATACACCAGAGTCCAGGCACCTGGACTTGGTCCGGTTGGTTCTGGGGCGTGTTGTCAGCCTGGGGATGGAGAATCCTATCCTTCCTAGGTATTGGCTTTCTCATACTATTCAGTTGCTGCTTATGTCTACAATGTGGGCCAGCGATTTGTGGTCTGTGTGCCACATCGTGTATCCCACATCCACGTTTTCGTTCAAGATCCCGGAAGAAGAAAGAAGAACAAATGATGCTATATGAACAGATCGATGGATTGATGAAGATCGATATCTCCTGAGGGTCCGTAGGGGACAAGGAGGGAATGAGGAAATATGAATTTTGTGATCAGTTATGTCCCCTATCGTAGACCCCAACGGCTCCATGTGCATGCTATAAGTACATGTATGATCCCTCCAGTTCCAGTTTTGAAGACGCAAATATATGTGCGTCCACCGTCAACATGTCCTCTTTCAGCTCCACCATGAATGGGTCAGATATTCCATTCCTAAGTATGAAAGGCCACCGACTTTATGTGGTTCACTTTCCACATTTTACAGATTCAAGCGAGTAGGCCCTGAATTCTGTCATCAAGCCTTTTCCTGTCTTCTGCCTCTGAAAGCTCCAGTCTGAGCCTGCATCTGTATCCATGAACTTTGTCCTACTCCCTGCGCGGCTAACGGTGCCTGATCCAGCATATTGCCTGCCAAAAACTGTATTTCACCTTCAAGATTATCTGCTCCGCTCCTCATCCGATGCATTCCTGTCTAGCAGTTTAGGTAAACATTCCTCCAGCTACCGTGCAAAGGGCCAGGCCTCGCTGTCCTCATGCAAGTAATTCATAGGCCCCGTTACCATGGAATATTCCTACCCCCTCGCATCTCATGTAGACACTTAGACGCTTGTACACGCACTAACAGTCAGTATAGAATAGATTCTATCCTAGAGACCTTTCCTTTTGGATAACACAGTTCTTTAAACATAGGATATTAGATATGATTTGGGATTAGGTTGACATGACCCCCAGACTTCTGTCTCCACATGTAGAGCTAAATGTCAAGTCCCCTTCACCCTCTAGTTGCACGTCAATCACACGTCATGCGGCTGCGCGCGCATCTCTGCCAAATATTTCTGCTGACATTGCAGGATTCTTTCATGGATCCACCCACTTGTGACATCATGTATAATGACGTTTATTAAATTACGCCCATATGACCGCCCTATTAGTTACGTATGCACAGTTTATCTGTATTATCAGCTGTTACGCCTCTTACATCTGTTTCACTGTAATGCATTTTCCTATAAAACCGATTATCTGTCAATAATGTATGCCCTTCCTTCCTGAACTTTCGTGGTGATGGAATAGAAAGCCTACAATTCGAATTGTATTCCTTTGTATAGGAATAAAGCCTTTTAAAACCTCTAACACCACGGATTCTGCCTCTTATATTTACTGAGTTATTCTTACTAGACTTTACCGCATAAAAAATAGTACCGGTAATGAAATATTTACCACAGCAAGACGGATTGCCCGAAGCTCCAGAAGGTTGATGTGGAACCCGGACTCTGCCGGAGACCAGAGGCCTCTGATCTCCGCCTCTCCCATGTAGCCACCCCATCCCAGAAGTGATCAGTCTGTCACCATCATATACTCCGGTTGGTGAAAAGAAGAGGGATCTGCCATTGACCCTATCCTGGTTCGTTAGCCACCACTGCAATTGACGTGCAGTGCTCTTCCGAGATCTAAATGCAATCGGACATATTCCCCTGATACTGTGCCCACTGGAACTCCAGGTCCCACTGCAGAGCCCTCATATGCCACCTGGCATGATATGCCAGCAGGATGCAGGAGGCAATGAGGCCCAGCAGCCTCAGGGTCATTCTGAACGAAACCCGGTATAGGAGCTGAAAGATCGGAATCATAGACTGAATATCCCGGACTTGCCGTTCAGGAGGGTAAACCAGAAACTGCGTCGTGTCCAGAACCGCTCCGATGAAAAGGAGAGGGAGTCAAGTGTGACTTCGGCACGTTGATGGTGAACCCCAGCAAATGCAGGAGGTCAGCCGTAGTCTGGAGGTGGGAGACGACAGCCTGGGGCGAGCCCGTCTTCAACAGCCAGTCGTCGAGATAGGGGAAGACTGGAACCCCTTATCTGCGCTGATGAGCAGCGACCACCGCCATCACTTTCATGAACACCCGAGGGGTGCTAGTAAGACAAAAGAGGAGCTTGGTAAACCAAAAGTGCTTGTGGCCCACCATGAACCGCAGGTAATGCCAGTGGGCCGGCAGGACGGGGATGTGAAAATAAGCGGCCTGTAAGTCCAACGCTACCATCCAGTCTCCAGGGTTGAGGGCAGAAAGGACCTGAGCCAGTGTCAACATTTTGAACTACTCCTTCCGGAGGAAACGGTTGACGTTCCTGAGATTCAAGATAGGACACATGCCTTTGTCCTTCTTGGGCCCCAGAAAGTAATAGCAACCACGACCTACTTCTGGGGAATGTACACGCTCGATGGCTCCCTTGGCCAGGAGAGCCGTAACTTCCTGTTGGAGAAGGGCCAGATGATCCTCCGACATGCGATGTTATTGAGGTGGCATGTCTGGGGGGGTAGTCTCGACTATTTGCAAAACCTACCTGTCTGACGTGCTGGTGCGCCAGTGGGGGAGGTGATGGTGAATCCTGCCGCCCACTGGCGATCGGTGGCCCTGAAAGGTCAGACTAGGAGGGTTTGGAGACTGCTGCAGAGGGGGCTGTGGTGGACTGGCCCACGCGCTGGCCCCCAGACCCACGATGGTGGTTTCCACGTCCTCGGCCGCGCAGAGATTGCGCTGGTCTGTGGCCCTGGGCGGAACGTGGCACCCCTTCCGTAGCCATTGTATCCCACACGGAGTGGGTGTAACGGCCCAACAGACATGCAGTATTTACCGACCGCAGTCCTAAGCTGGCGGAAGAAAACATCTTCTTCCCAAGGTGGTCCAGCTTTTTGGATCCACTATCAGGTGGTGCATTAGGGAATGCGCCTTTTGATGTGGAGGCTTGGACCACCAAGCTCTCAGGTGTGGGGTGTTGGGAGAGGAAAGTGGGGTCACCCGGGGCAGTCGGTGGTGTCGGGCAATCATCCTATCCACAGGAGCCCCTGTGTTGGGCCTGGACCAGGTGCCCATAAGGATGTCGGTTAGAGCTTCATTAAACGGCAGCAGGGGCTCCGAAGAGCTCGCTGCCGGTTGAATCACTTCTGTCAGGCAGTTAGTCCTGACCGCCACCGTAGAAAGCTCGAGGTTGAGAGCCTCGCCTGCCCTACGCAACACCACTGCATAGGAAGCGCCTTCCTCCATAGCCCAGATAGGAGGAGACAACATGCCACGGTCTGGTGAGGTATCCAGACCACTGGCTTACCCCAGTTCCTCTCTCCAGTCTGGTTCGTAACCCAACTGGTCAGTCAAAGGGTCTCCAGACCCCTTCTCACCCTCCTCTGGTTGCCAATCTGGCCTGAAAGGACCAGGGGAGAACAGGGGCACAAAAGTACCCATCGGCGTCGGGTCCAGCGTCAGTCGATGTCGGTCCGGCTCTGTGTCTACATTGGGGTGGAGGTGAAGCCAGCTGGAGACACAACCGGCGTCTGCTGTGGATGTGGTGCCGGTGGAATCGGCGCCGGTGGAGGTGTAGTCAGGTCGCCTGGCACCGAACCGGATCCAGGCCTGGATCTAAGGGGACCCTGCGGTGCCGGGACCGAAACAGTCAGCGTCGAAGACCCAGGGCCCCAAGCCGAGTCCACGAGAAGGTGCGCCGGCGGAGTGGGGCTGCCCAAAGATGGCATGCATCGCTTCCTAGAAACTGCGAAGCTGGGCAGAGGTCACACCGGGTCCCGGGAAAGGAGGTAAACCCGGAGTCGATCCTTCGTGCTCCGCACACCCAGCCACGGGAGGGGCACCCCCCGCATCCCTCGTCGCATTGGCCGACAGATGGGAGAAGTCAAAGAGCGAAGATGCTTCTTCGACTTCTTCTTGTGCTTCGACTTACCAGAGTAGTGCGAAGACTTGGAAGAAGACTGGCTGTGGCTCCACGAGCTCCCACACGACAGGGACCTCGAGTGGCACGGAGCAGACTGCCTTGCCTCGAGAAGCTTTCGGGACCGCTCGCACAAAGATTCCGGATTCATGGTCGGGCATTCGGAACACAACTTGGAATCATGGTCGGGTTCCAAACAGAACAGGCACACGCGGTGCAGATCCGTCACCAACATCAACCGTCGGCAGGAACTGCAAGTCTTGAAACCGGGCATCCCTGACGTGCACCAGGAGTCGAAGACTCAAAAACGGCATCGATAAAAGTCATCAAAAAGTGACTAGTGGTACTGCTCGCTCAGGATCTGCGCTGACTGGCGCGGAAAAAGAAAGAACTGACGTTAGCGCGCAAGGGCGGCGTCTAAGTAGCTGCTGCGACGTCATCCCGGCGACCATGACGCGAACGTGGTGCCGACCGACGCCACCTTTCGACGCGCAGGGGAACTGCTGACGAAAAAATTCTCCAGATCCAGTCTGACGCCTGGGGGTAATTCTAAGGTAAGGAATCTATAACTAATTGTCTCTTTCAGATCTTCTGTACAACTATTGGCCATGCTATGTTTATGGTTACTTTGAGATCTAATATGTCAGCAGTTAGAATGATCAAAAGTCCACGAGTACATAATATAACCCAACATTATAGGTCAGTTTTCAAAGTGATGTAATAAAGTCATATCATGCCAACATTTTGTCAATACACGAAGGCATACCACATAGTAAGTATAAATCATTAAAGTGAAAACCTGGGGGGTGTGGCCAGGATGCACATTTAGGGGGAACAACCTTTACAACGCAACTTTTACAACGCACTACCATTACAACGCATTTTTTACAACGCATAATCCATTACAACGCATGACATTACAACGCATGACACTACAACGCATTTTTAAAAACTACCTTTACAACGCATTCCATTACAACGCATACTACCATTACAACGCATACCATTACAACGCATAATATTACACTATACTATCCAACACTTACCCTACTGATGCACCCCCTGGAGTTAGAATAGTAATTTTTACCCCTAAACTATCCAACACTTACCCTACTGTTGCACCCCCTGGAGTTAGAATAGTAATTTTTACCCCTACACTATCCAACACTTACCCTACTGTTGCACCCCCTGGAGTTAGAATAGTAATTTTTACCCCTACACTATCCAACACTTACCCTACTGTTGCACCCCCTGGAGTTAGAATAGTAATTTTTACCCCTACACTATCCAACACTTACCCTACTGTTGCACCCCCTGGAGTTAGAATAGTAATTTTTACCCCTACACTATCCAACACTTACCCTACTGTTGCACCCCCTGGAGTTAGAATAGTAATTTTTACCCCTACACTATCCAACACTTACCCTACTGTTGCACCCCCTGGAGTTAGAATAGTAATTTTTACCCCTATACTATCCAACACTTACCCTACTGATGCACCCCCTGGAGTTAGAATAGTAATTTTTACCCCTATACTATCCAACACTTACCCTACTGATGCACCCCCTGGAGTTAGAATAGTAATTTTTACCCCTATACTATCCAACACTTACCCTACTGATGCACCCCCTGGAGTTAGTATAGTAATGTTTACCCCTATACTATCCATCACTTACCCTACTGATGCACCCCCTGGAGTTAGAATAGTAATTTTTACCCCTATACTATCCAACACTTACCCTACTGATGCACCCCCTGGAGTTAGAATAGTAATTTTTACCCCTACACTATCCAACACTTACCCTACTGTTGCACCCCCTGGAGTTAGAATAGTAATTTTTACCCCTACACTATCCAACACTTACCCTACTGTTGCACCCCCTGGAGTTAGAATAGTAATTTTTACCCCTACACTATCCAACACTTACCCTACTGTTGCACCCCCTGGAGTTAGAATAGTAATTTTTACCCCTATACTATCTAATACTTACCTTAAATGTAATTTAATATTATGCGTTGTAATGGTATGCGTTGTAAAGGTAGTATGCGTTGTAATGGTAATGCGTTGTAAAGGTATTTTTTAAAAATGCGTTGTAGTGTCCTGCGTTGTAATGTCATGCGTTGTAATGGATTATGCGTTGTAAAAAATGCGTTGTAAGTGCATGCGTTGTAAAAGTGTGCGTTGTAACGTCATACATCCCACATTTAGGGAGCTCCAACTCCCGATCGCCTTATCCTGCATCATTCTGCCACTATGGGTGATATACACGGCCAGTTGAAGCAAGGAATTCAGCCCTACAATGATTAGCCGCTCCGGAGTAATTGAGGTGTTCGCCATCCCTCTGAAGGGGGAGACTGCAGACTGGTGACTATTGGGGAATATGGGGAGCAACACAAACCACTAACACCGGAATAGAGTGAAAAAGGGTGCTTTCATTGAAACAGGTGCTCATCACAATTAAAAGCCCTTGGGCTGATGCCTTACAAAACTACAACCTCACTATACAAGATTTTACCTATGTAAAACTAGCCTTACCCCTAAGGTTTCCCCATAGAACATTTTGAACCTGCAATTTAGTACCTCCCTACTGTGACCTTTTAACCTTTCACCTTTGAACTTTACCCTTTGACTGTTCACCTTTGAACTTTACCCTTTGACCTTTCAACTTTAACTTTTATGACTATTAACCTGTAACTAACCTAACTTCCTAATGCACGTTAAAGATCCTACCTCGTGAACTTGTCTACCCGTTCCCTTTCAGCCTGGATTGCCATTATCAACAAGGAATAAAATCGGCTAAAACATGCCAACTTGACTGCCAACCGCCACTCAGAAAAAGTGGTAATTACCACTTTTTCTGCCCCCCCCCAAAAAAACTAAGACACCTTCAGAGACTTTGCAAGGGGAACCTGAATCTGACACAAATACAGAAAACACAGAAAAAAAGCCAACCGCCTAAAGATTCCTTGTGTCACATTTTAAAGCCAGCCCCATTGACGAAATATCTTAGCAAACCTCCTCCCTGACCTATGCATATCGCTAACAGCATTTTTATGCCCCTCTCCCCAAGTCCCTCATGTCCGCCATGCTCCGTCCCAATTTCCCAGCCTCCCTGATATTGTCTATACAACAGGCATACCTCCCAAGACCTTGTGTGTCAGCAGCTCCCCAGAAGTATCAACAACAGTAAAAAAGCTGTCCCTTGTGTCCCACCACTGTGACATAACAACATACCCCTGCACTGTGCAACTCTTCTAACAGGGAAGTGGTTCACTTCACAGTGCAAAATTTGAAACTGGGTACCTATGAAACACAGCACTGCCAAGACGCCTCTAATCTGTCCTAGACTTGCACAACCAAATCTGTATGTCTGCTGCCCCGGACAGACCTCTCCCCCCCAAAATAATCCCTTTACACCCAATAATTCATATCCTAAAAATTGCCCCCAAAACATCCCAGTCATGTGGGTCAAGAACAACACCTTTCCATGCTCTCTAAAGCATATCACGGATAAATATCAAGTAACCTCTGAAACTAGCCCCCCAGACCTCGACGTCACAGTGGGGATCCCACTCCTAGATTCCCTAACCCAATCCCCTAAAATCCTGGACACCACTTGTCTGCCGTCAGGGCATATCTCCACCAAAGCCTAGAAGGACCCTGGTCAATCAGCTGCAAACTAAACTGTATGACATCTTCAATACTCCATCTGGCCTTTTGTCTCCCTTGCTCCCTACTAGGCAGGACCTGCCCTTTATTCTCTGTAACAGTGGGCATCCTATAGAACCTCGCCCACTGTGAACAAGAGTAAGCATCTGTGATGTCCTTGTCCTCCCCCGGTGCATAACGCACTCTTAACATGCCCTCAAATTTCAAAATCTTCACACCAAACCCGCAATAATTTCAGCCCCTGCACATACATTATAAACTGTTGATTCCCAATTACCACACCGCTATGTTATTAATGTGAAATAAAACTTTTTTGTGTAATTTAGCCGTCTCAGAAACTTTGCCCCCCTTTGACAGAACCTTGTGTGTAACCAGCATGGCGACCGGCCCCACCACTATTTCATCCATGTGAAATAGAACTTTCTTGTGAAATGTATAATGTCCCAGAAAGTTTGGCCATCTTTGCCAGACCTTGTGTTTCATGGTGTCCGATATCACTGCCTTGTTAGCTTCTCTTCCAACAGTAAATGGGCCTCCATACCACATAATCCAACTCAATGCCCAGGAATACCAGCACCGTACAGAGATCAACTGTCTTTCCTTTTGTCAAAGGGGTGCATAGGCCAACCCTGAGCTGCCCAAAACTGTCCAGCACCCTCTGGCAGTCCATGGAAACGGGCTTGTTTGATTTACGCCGATGGGTGGCAGCACCTTCCTGGGTCCAGCTGCCTTCTTTGTTGCCAAAGGTACCCTCAGTTCACCCCTGAGCTCCCAGAACTGTCCAGCCCCCTCCTGCAGTCTACGGAACCGGGTTGTCAGCTCTAATCCAAATCCATGAACAGGGCCTCCATGATCACAAAATCAATGTCAATCATGAAGAATGACAGTGCCATGCTAATCAAGCTGCCTTCTATGCTGCCCAACATCTTCAGCAGTCCACGTAATGGGCTTGTCAGCTCTAATCACCATCAGTAAACCGTCCCTTCATGGCCACAGGATCAATGTCGCTCCCCAAGGGTGCCATTGTCTGGGCAAATTGTCTTCTATGTTGCCGGAGGTACCCCAAGGTAAACTCAGAGATCCTCGAAAATGCCCAGCATCCTCTAGCAGCCCTTGGAACTATGCGTATTTGCTCTATCACTATTGGTACCCAGTCCACAATTGTTACCGGATCATTCACACGGCCCTGGGATTGACAGCCCGGACCTGTGTCCAGCTGTCTGTTCTAGTGCCCAAGGTACACCAAATCACCCATGATCCCCATTAGTGTTTTCTATATCACTATGGTAACCAGGCCTTGATTGGCAACAGAATCAATCTCAATGTCCTAGTATGACAGCCCCCTTAACGGGTCCATCTATCTGCTCTGATGCCAAAGGTGTTAGGTTTGAAAAACCCCATTCTTATTATATACTTATTCTGTGCCATAGTAGGTTAGCAGTGTGTGGCTAAATGACGTTCCATTTGCATTCACGTTATGGAACCCACTGAGTTATCCTTGTAATGCGCAAGCCTCAGTTAGCAAGTGTGACTCCATTTGTTATTTCTCAATCCCCATTAGGCTGTGTCTGAACTAGGCCTCATTATTCGTATTGCTTGCCTCAGCAGAGCACAGTATTCAGATATTATTTCCTTCCCTGCTCAAGGTTGGATTCTGACTTACTAATGAATAGGCCTTTCTGCCCTTGCATTCCTATCCTTGTGTGTAACTTTGCTCCCACGCTAGGAGACGCCGAGCCTCAGCAAGGTATCCTTGAGACACTGATAGTATGTACCCATCTGGCAGGTGGTAGCCCATCCTTCTGTGCCTGTTTTGTTCACTTTCGGCCTGAACCGGTAACTTTACACTGTGGGCGTGGTTGGAGGTTCTTGGAGGAATGATTAAAATAATAATAATAATAATAACAAGCTTATAAAGCGCTTGGTTACACTTACTAGTGTGTCCCCGTGCTGCGGCACAAATCAGGTTCCGGGCAGAGGAAAGAAGAAGAGATTAAACAAGAGAACTCAAAGATGGGATGAGCCAGGTCTTTCGTTTTTTCCGAAAGACTGTCTCCGCAGACTCCAGCCGGAGCCCCGGGGGGAGTTTATTCCAATGTTTGGCAGCTAGGGAACGAAAGGAGTGGCCACCCATTCTAGCTCTCCTAATGGTCAGAATGCTAACCTGCCCTGTCCCGCTAGATCTCAAACAGCGGGTCGGAGAGTATGGGGTAAGAAACTCATGCAGATAGGTGGGTCCTTTTCTCTGTAAAATGCAATGGCTCACACACATAGCTTTGAAAAGAATTTGTTCCCTTACCGGGAGCTAGTGAAGGGAAGCCAGGGCCTTGTTGGAAGAGGCTCTCCTGGGTAATATTAAAACGAGACGAGCCGCAGCATTCTGAATGTGTTGGAGTCTCTGCACACTAGCTCCCAAATAAAGAGCGTTCCCATAATCCATGCATGACGTCACCAGAGCATGGACCATAGTTTTCCTCGTTGAAATTGGCAGTACATCCAAGGTCTTCCGGAGACCTCGCAGAACCCCAAAACATTTTCCCGCCACTCACCTAGTGTGCTTATCAAAGGAAAGCTTGGAATCCAACCACACCCCAAGATTCTTTACCTGATCATAAGGGGACAAGGTTGGACCCAGTGTCTGAGGCCACCATGCTGATGACCAGATTGTGGGAGCTTTACCTATCACAAGAACTTCAATTTTATTACCATTAAGCTTAAGGCAGTTGTTAGCCATCCAAGACGCCAGTTCTTGTAGGCACATCGAAAAATTGATGGCTGCCTTCTCATGATCTTGTGTTAGGGACACCACCAATTGTGTGTCATCAGCATAAGACACAACATTGGCCCCAAATTTTTCAATAATCTCTGCCAAAGGGGTGATGTAGGGATTAAAGAGGGTGGAGCTGAGGATAGAGCCCTGTGGGACCCCTTGGTTCAGCTTAATACTTTTAGAATAGTAAGGTTCCTGAGATACCTGGAAACTATGCTCGTATAAAAAGGCCTCCAGCCATTCCATGGCTCAGTTCACCAAACCTCCTTTCCTCAGGTGCTGAAGTAAGGTTGGATGAGCCACAGTGTCGAACGCGGCACTGAGGTCAAGTAGGACTAAGGCAACCGTTTGTCCCTCATCTACATATTTGCGGATGATTTCGGTGGAGAGGAGCAGAGCCGATTCGGTGGAGCAAGATGTTCGAAAGCCCGATTGAGTGAGGTGAAGTAAGATGTATTTACTAATGTGAGCTGTCAATTGGGTATTAACCACCTTCTCTGCAATTTTGGCAAAGCATGGCAGCAGTGAGATTCTAAGCTCACTGCCAAACCATGGTGCAAATTTAAGTTGTCTACCAGGCGCTCTCGAGGACCATGGGGCGTTACTGTCTAATGCCTCCATGATACGTTTATCCAGTGCATCACAGGCCAAATCAATATCTGTGGTGCCAGGTGACCCGCCCTGTAGAAGGGCCAAATTGAAATTAGCGTGTGAAAACTTAGCCCACTTCCTATGCTTTTTCCTGGTGCTCAACTTCTCCTGTAAATAAGAGTGAGGCGTCCAGGCACTAAAAGGAACCAAAAAGTGATCCGACCACGGGACTGGAACCGGAGGCCCAATTTCTAAGGCATCCCAGTTGGCAAAAAACAGATCTGGTAGGTGGCCCAGTTGGCAGGTAGGGAGCACCAATTTAAGTGTCAATTGAAGAGCTGCCAATTCCTGGCTGAACTCTTGCACCCCAGTGTTTGTCATCTCGTCAAAATGAAGATTCAGATCCCCCACATCAGGAGTTTCTCATAACACAGTGCAGGTTGAATCAGTTGCTCCATAATGCTAGCTTATGTGTTGCAGACTGTCGGGGAGCCAGTCCCTCGGCAGACATCTTAGGGTGCAGGTCAGATTGGACTCCTCTGCAGAGTATTGCTAATAAAATGCTTGCTTATATTCTGTACTGTCTGACCGACTCTTCGTTACTTGGAAAGGCATAGCAGGTGGTTGTAAATAACCCAAGTGGCCCCTCAGGGCCACATCCTTCAGGTGGCGCCCAAACAGGGACTTTGCAAGGTGATCCGACTCGCTGGTAATCGGGTTGCAGGGTCGGCGGTTCATCTGGTCAGTCGGGCGGCTCGGGGATCCCCACATGATCAGAGCCCGGTTCTCTTGGCTGCCCCGCCAGTCTGATCGGGCGACTCCTCGTCTAGTGGTCACCGGCTAGGGTCCTGAGAAGGCAATACCTTAGATTTGACCGTTTGGTCCGAAGAGTCGGCAGTGGAGAATAACCTTGCTTAACCTGATTGCACCAGGTGAGTGATTTGATTCTTGGAAAAATGGCACCATTCTTGAACAGCACGAGCCTACAGGCGGTGTCTTGGTACAGTCTCCGGACTGTCTTGGTGCAGTTTTCGGACTGCCTTGCTTGAACGGCACGAGCGGACGTGCTGTGTCTTAGTATGGTCTTCGGGCTGTCTTGGTTTGAACTTGGGTTTGCGGACCCTTTAAAAGGCACAGAGTGTTTGTGAACAGTCTACCAGGCCAACTGGAAATTTGGCCTATTCTTGAAAAGGCCTGGGACTGTTTGCAAACAATCTGCCATGCCAACTGGAAATGTGGTCTACTCTTGAAAAGGCCTGGGGCTAGAGCCTGTCTTCTTGTCTTGGTGCAGTCTTTGGACTGTCTTGTCTTGGTGCAGTCTTTGGACTGTCTTGTCTTGGTGCAGTCTTTGGACTGTCTTGTTCTGATGCAGTCTCCGGGCTGACTTGAGGTGTTGATTGTTGTGTTTGGGTGCTATGAGGTTTGTGGACAGACGTCTGTAAGGTGCTTGTGAAATGCTTGTTTGATTGAGTAGCGACTGTGCTCTTTGTGTGGAGGTAAGGATTCCTTGCCTCAGCAAGCTGTGTTGTGTGGGGTTTTTGTTTGACACGGTCTGAGGAACGTCTTTGGGAAAACTACTTACAATTCCTTTGCCAGGCAAAATGATGAGTGTAGCCCCTTCTTGAAAATGTCTCGAATGAGCTTAATTTGGTATCTTGTTGTCGTTGTACTCTGCAGATGCCCATTGGAAGGAGGTTAGCTGGCGCCTCCTGACGACATTTTAAATTTAGAAAAATACAAAAAATAATCAATAAATAAAAACCTGGTTTGATCAAAAACACTAGCAAGAATGTACATTTGTTTTGACATAGGAAGAGTACAACATGAGAAACGTATGGAAGGGATGTGCACTTAAATTGAAAACAGTGTTGTGACGATGCAAGGTAATGTACATTTATGCTGAACAGACACGCATTCTAAAGGTGCAGTAGGAGAGGTGAAATACACGCTCGTAATTCAGTAGCGCTGAATGTGTTCGGTCTCTCCTTGAAAGGGGGGCAGGAGTTATGGAAAGGGAAGAAGGGAGCAGTGTGTCGGTACTTAAAGAGCTTTCCAGCTTCAGACACAAACTGCATTCTGAAAATTGGCACGTAGAAATTTGGTGCAATGCTCAGAAGTTAATCTATGATTGATTTGAGTGGGTGTGTTTCATTTGGATTCGTGTGACATTTTACGAGAATATCCTTCATAGAGATAAGATAGAAAATAGGAATGAGCTCAGAATTTGATAATACATCTTTTAGTAAGCATGGTTTTTAAAGTCTGTGTTTGAACACAGCACTTTTAGGAAGCAGCTATTTTCTTGTCCAACTTTTCCGTGCATTTCTGTCTTTTTGTGGATTGATAGTCTTGTTTCAGTGTGACAGAGAAAGAGGATGTGCATTTGGTGTATTATCCTTTTGTGGTGTCTTCACTGTGTTACTGTGAGTGTTGGTACAAATGCTTTGTACATTGCCTTTCAGATGAGCTTGTCTGCTCGTGCCCAGCTCCTAAGGGGGGTGAGTAGGAGTCATCTAAAGTAACCCTGGGCATAGTTTGCGTAGTAGCACTACGCGTAGCAACGCAAATTACACTCTGAACTACGCACAAATACACAAACTGTGTAGTGTGCATAGCTGTTGGCACTGTGTACTTGTCTGCTCTGTGCAATAATTGAAAAAAGCATCTTGAACAGTGCAAGTTAAGACAAAATAAGTTTCGCAGTCTTTATATGCTAAAATGCATATAGTCATTTCACAAAAGTGAAAATGATAATTTAGTAAGCAGTGAGAGAGGTGATGATTTTGGAAACCTCCCTAACCTAGGGAGAGAACCAAGCAGATGCCTTGAAAACGAAAAGCACATCTTGTTGAACGATTCAGAAGTGGTCCCATCCTCTTAGGACCACCCCAAGCACAGTTATTCATTGGCAAAAATACAATCCCAACCAAAGGTCCTGCAAAGCATTATGGGACGAGATTAGCAGTGGGCAGTGAATATTATAGTATCCAGTATCAAAATAATTCTACAAAGAGCTGCAGTTCAATTAGTCCTTACTAGATGTCCCTCACAAGTCAAATGCAAAAGCTTCATGATAGGGTTTCAATGCTTTTGCAACGACTAGTGGAACTGCAGCTTGATGCAATAATAATTTCAATGCTTTTGCATTTGACTCGTGAGGGACATCTAGTAACGACTAGTTGAACTGCAGCTCTTTGTAGAATTATTTTGATATTGGACACTATAATATTCACTGCCCACTGCTAATCTCGTCCCATAATGCTTTGCAGGGCCTTTGGTTGGGATTGTATTTTCGCCCATAACTGTGCTTGGGG
The DNA here is from genome assembly GCF_964204655.1 of Triturus cristatus. Classification (NCBI taxonomy): domain Eukaryota; kingdom Metazoa; phylum Chordata; class Amphibia; order Caudata; family Salamandridae; genus Triturus; species Triturus cristatus. The sequence continues at coordinate 539,927,250 of NC_140584.1, read as the reverse complement.
TGGTCCTAGGAGGAAGGGACCACCACTGAATCGTTCACCAGCATGATATGCTCTTTGTGTTGAAGACATCTGCTCGGTCCTCCCCCTAGGTTAGGGGGGACCCCAAAATCATCAACTCTCTCATTGCCTAATATTTCCTTGTCAAAATTCACTTTTGTGAATTGGTAATATGCTTTTTAGCATGTAAAATTTCTGCTACGCTATGTGTTTCGTACATTTTGCGTAGTACGTAGTAGGACCAACTTTGCATGCTCTGTGAGTGTAGCGTAGTATTACGCCCAAGTTTAGTCTAAAGTGTATGTTCACCTTACCCTGACTGGAAGGAAGGATCCTTGTTTGGACAGAGGTACCTACCTCTGCCAACTAGGGACCCCCATTTCTAAAAAATTGTTCTTGTGTTTAGTTCTGAATGGATAGGGAGTCTGCTTTTTAAAATGGGTAAGTATTGTTGACAAGAGATCACCTTCTTAGGTCACCTACTGTCAAAGGGGGGTAGGAGATTAACTCCTTGGCGAACTAACACTGTAAATGAGGAGCATGAGGTGCATGAACAAGTCTTTTGGGCAAGTAACAAACTGCGCTTTTCTTTGGCTTCTGTGCTTGGTACATATATTGTTGAGTGCTGTTTTTTGTTGTAAGTACACAAGACGGTTTGTTATGCACGCTTTCATTTCCTCATTTAAATCTTTATTTCGACGCATTAGCATCATAAAAGATACAATAAAAAAAACATTCATTTCTCTTACAATTTAACACTTCATAACACAAAAAGGATAACAGGATCAATTAAGCTAACCTGTTTCTTTGTGTATACATTGCAACCGAGTACACAATATCTAATTACAAGATTTCTTAACAACACAATTTACCTGGGCGAAAATTAAACAACAATTAATAATACGATTAATAATAAATACAATTTAAGAACTATTAAAAAGAATAATTAAATCACTAACCGCTAGGACATAATTTTAAAAGGTTATACCAATAAAAAGAGAAGAAAAAAAAGTTTGGAACTTTTAAATAATCCTCCAGGCTGGATAATTAAACATGCAATTTAAGTACATGATCGTCCGAATCATTTGAGATATTTGATGAACAATAGTTGTGCATTTGTATTAGAAATGTAAGCCCAACTTTATTCTAATGAAGTTAACAGCAAGAAGAAATCTACTGACTCCAAAAACTATCACCTGGCTGGTGTCAGTCTTTAGAATTCTGCCAGCCTCCTTATAAGATTTCGAACCAATTCTAAGACAAAGCGGCACTATCCACTTTTTCCTTGGTGTTACATAGCTGGAGCAAAAGAAAAGTATATGTAAATCATCTTCCTTTGCATCATGAATACATGAAATACAAAGATCACTACTTGACTTCGCCCAGCTTTTTTCAAGCGCCTTGGTTCTAAGTGTACCATATCTAAATTTTAGGTACAGAGTTTTTGATAACGGGGGATGGATCTCATCTAAAAAAGGTTCAAAAAGTACTACATCTTTAAACAATAAAAAAATTATCAGTCAATGGACCATGGGTTTTTATGTACACTGACTCGTAGCTCACGTATGACCAAAATGACAGTTTAACAATTTTCATTGAGCACGAGTTCATAGCCTCAGGATCTTTCTAAAAATGGGCTAAACCAATCATGCCCAGCCAGGTTCTAACGTGCTTGAACCAATAAACTTTATTACAGCTATTGAGATCCATAACTTCTTTCAAACCTTCCTTATAGTCGAGTAATTCAGGAGTCGTCCACAATCTGACCCACAACAATAATGGTCTTAATATTGCGTGTTGATCTATTCGTTTCATGTTTAGATCCAGAAAGAGGGGTGTCAATGGGGTATTAGTAGGTAATTTTAACAACCCCCTGAGGAACTTGTTCTCAAGGCTTTCAAATGTACTTCTACATGCGGGTCCCCATAATTCCGCCCCATATAGTACCGCTGATTGTACCTTATACTTAAAAATCTCTAGGGCAGGAGTTACTGCCTTGTTCAAGCATTTATTATGTCTTTTAAGGATTGGAAGACAGTTTTGTTTAAAGACTATTTTAGTCCTTTCTAGCTGTGATCTCCATGCTAAGGATGAATCTATAGATACAACTAAATAAATAAAATTCTGCACATAATCAAGCTTCTGTCCATTTAACATTAGATTTTTCCTAAAATTTTTATGCGGGCTCAGGGCCATGTATTTCGTTTTTTTAGTATTAATTTCTAAACCTTTCGAAATACAATAAGACTGAAACCTTTCCAGTAGGTTTTGAAGGCCCCGTGGTGTTTGGGAAATGAGGAGGGTATCGTCCGCAAAAAGAAGGGACAAGACCCGTTCACCCCCCAGTCTTGGTGAATCATTATCACTGCTCTCCATGTAAGACGGAATGTCGTTAACAAACAGGGAGAATAAAGTTGGGGCCAGTACACACCCCTGGCGTACTCCCCTCTTTATCGGAATAGCTTTTGTAAGTTCCCCAGTTGGACCCCACCTAACCTTGGCATAGTTGTCCTTATGTAGCCCCATGACCAGTTTTAATAAATCTACTGGAAGTCCCTGGGTTTTCAATGATTCCCACAAAAGTTCTCGGGGGATAAGGTCAAATGCCGCCCGTAAATCAACAAATGCCACATACAAGTGGCCTTTGCGAAGGATGACATATTTCCAATACAAACAACAAAGCCTTAGAACTTGGTCAATGGTTCCTGTTTTTGTTCTGAACCCGGCTTGATATTTTGTTAAAATTGATTCATCTTCCAACCATGTATCAATGCGATTTAATATATGCCTAGCATACATTTTTTGGGTTGTGTCTAAAAGGCTTATAGAGCGGTAGTTGGCAGGATTGCTTCTATCGCCCTTTTTAAAAATAGTAATAATTTCCGCTCCATTCCATGTGTCCGGGATTGCTTTCCCAGCCGCAACAGTATTACACAAATGATTAAGATATGGTACCCAGACGTCCAATTCATACTTGAACAGGTCGCCTGGTACTTTGTCAAGCCCTGGAGCCTTCCCATGTTTGACTGAATTAATAGCTAGTTCTGTTTCCTGTAAGTCGAAAACTATTTGTATGGGTTCGGCATCTACAAACGACAAAGCATACTCTTCCTGCACTGCACCTTCGGCCCCTTGAGCGGCATACAAATTCATAAAATGGTTAATCCAAGTTGCCTCATCAAGAAAAACCTCTCTTGAGCCCTTCTCCCTTTTGTTACCCTTGGCCACTGTTTCCCAAAATAACTTTTGGTCCTTCATTTTTGCTGCCGTCAACATACAGGACCATAATTCCTCGTCCCATGAAGACTTTGCATTGGCCAGGACCTTATTGTATAATTTCCTACTTTCTATAACTGCCAATGGGTTTTTGGTTTTAACCAATTCAACCAAAATAGATTTTGCTATTCGGCATTATTTATTGAACCATAATTTACCTACAGGCTGTAAGTTCACAATACCCGTCCCTTTTTTTGGTCTTTTAGTCATGAGTTCTAATAGTTCACTAAAGAACGCTTTATGTAATTTAAGAAGTTGGCCAGGTTCACTTTTAGAGGGATCATAGGTATCGAATATGTTGGTAAGGCAGCTATAAATATTTGCCATTGACTCCTCTTGCTCTAGGATGTATGCCCATTTAATAGACCGTCGGTTGTTACTTAGTATAACATTATCTGGGGCTGCTTGATATCCTCCCTCTTTAGCTTCCAACCCCATTATTAAACTCTTTACAAAACTAATTTCAAGGGGACGATGATCACTGTCAGATCTTACTTTAACCGTCAAGTCTTTTGTATATGGCCACAGATCCGAGGAAACAATAACATAGTCAATTATACTTTGACAATTGCGTCTCAAGAAAGAAGGTGCCTTAGGGCTATCAGATGGTAAACGCCCATTACATGCCCTTAGTCCATGGCTTGTCAATACCCTTGTGATTTGAAGAGCTAGGGTAGTACCAGCAACCACCCCATTACTAGATAAGGATGGTATACCATTAGCATTATCTTCATCCTCATACAAATTGTTCATTCCTACAATGGGCTCAAAATTACAATTCATGTCTCCACATATAATCGTACTTGTTTCCGGGTCCCGAGTATCCAGAATTGACTCTAATTTGTTAATACATAGTGACTCCTTATAAGATGGGCACGGTCTATTATATACATTAAAGAGATGGATCACCGGTTTATCATCGGTAACCATTTCCAGTCCAAGTATATCTAACGAGTCATTTTTTAGTTGCTGGATGGCTATATTAATAGACACACTAACCCATATTATCAACCCTCCTGAAGGACGGCCTCTTACTGATGGAACTGCATCCAGCTGATAAGTTCTATACCCAACTCTGTGCATGGATTTCGTAGCCCATGTTTCTTGTAAAACACAGATATCAAAAGAATTTATATAATAATTCCATTCGGGTCACTTATTTTTGAGCCCACTCCTGCAACATTCCATGAAACAACCTTAGCTAAAGAGGGGCCATGATTTAGGCTACTGCTATTGACTGGTGAGGATTTACTTGGCCTCCTAGATGCTCCTGGCCTAGTACAGTTCTGTTCACTCAGCTCTAATTGGTCTGTTTGGTCGTCTCCTAATATTGGCCCTGGAACTTTCTTAGGTTCTTTTATAAATAAGGTGTTTTCCCCCTGTATACCGGGCGACAGCAATCGAAGCGAGCTATCATGATGATCAGATGACCTGGGTGGACTGATGACAAACGTGGCAGAAATAACCGGTGAGACGGATGGGCAGAAAATAAATTTCTGTTCCTCCCCATGTACTGTGAGTCAATCAACGGCCTCCAATCCACTGAACCTATTGTAACAGGGGATGAAGGGTTGAACAAGCTGCGAGCCCATCCATTCTCCACGGTGCTGCATACTACCGTATTGAGGCCTCCCGGCCCTACGTTGTATTACAGTCCAGCCATCGTCCCCCCCCCCACTTCCCAACTATTAGAATTTGAGTCCCTATACAATTCGCGCCCAATTCCACCCCTGGCTTGATTTGTGTCCCTGGTCCAGCTCCATCTATTATCAGGCTGTTCCATTGGCGTATAAAAATAAGCCAGGAGTCTTGCCACAATCGATGAACCATTTTTTCTAGACACCCCCGAGCAAATATGTCCCACTGACCGAGGGTCTTCGAATGATACGACCACGCAGTCCCCTTGTGTTCTTTTTCTATTGTAACCTACCCAGGGGGCCCTCTCTACCATTAAGATGTTACTTCTTGTTGTTGGTGGTAATGGGTGATTAGTGTTTAGCCAATGTGAGACTTTGTTTTTGAGCGCCCCAAACGGTTCTATAGTTGTAGGGCCTAATTTCGGAACCCCAGTTAGGATAACTACGTAATCACACGCTTCTGGGGGTAGATTAATGTTCCTACGTTTTTCTGTGTGCGTTTTATCATCATTATGTGTAGGTATAGTGTGAAGAGACGGTTTTTTAACTACTGTTTCATGTGCCAAAGGAGACTCTGCACTGGTTTTACCTACGTCAGTATTGGTAAAGTTAGGTGTAGGGACCTTAGGTACTGAATTTCTGCTTTTTTCCCTTTCGTTATCAGATGTTTTTGATGTATGCACTTTGTTAATTGGGGCTGGTACCTGAATTACCTTTTTTGACTGGCTAGTGTAGTCATATTTTATCTCTTTCTTCAAATCTATAAGTTGTTTTTCTATCCCATCTAATCTTACTTCTATAGGAGTGAGTAGGGCCTTAAATATTTTTGTCAGGGATGGTATAAGTAGATCTTCATTCCCTATACTTATACCTGTACTATCAGCTGTTGGACTATCTGATAGAATGTCAGCTAGGGAATTGTCTATAAGAATGTCATCGGTAATATTCAGCGATAATACTTTGGGGCCAACCCCTTCTTTCCCAGATTCATGGCCCTGACTTTTCCCTGCCGCTCTTGCATTAACTGTATCATTTTCATTACACTCCCCTATCTCTACAACTTTGGTGGTTTTAATAGAGGGATATTTTTTGTAAGTCCGCTTACTTTTTTGGGGGGGGATTGTTCCCTCCCTTTTCCCTCTTGTTAAGATATTATTACTATCTGCCTGGATACCTAGCTGTGGGGCTAACAAGGTGCTTCCTGTGGTTACCAAACCCTGCGAGTCAAGAACACTACAGTCTTGGAGATCAGAATGTGCACCGATAGTACTATGGACCACCGCGTTTATATGTGAAATGTTAGAATTGCTTAAAGTATTATCAGGGGTTCGGACTGGGGTTCGAGCTTTAGCAATGTGACCCATGGAGGACCTCTTAGCTAAAGCGAGGTCTTGAGAAACCCTTCTCTCCATAAGGACAATACCCTGGTCTATTAGTGTGTTGGTGCGTACTATAAAGTCGTCTAATGTTCCTGTTAGTTTCGAGCTACCTGCCACAGCTTTAGTACTTCTTGTTTCGCGTGAAGTCTTATCAATATGATCTAAATAACAAATACACGAAATTCAAGAGAGAATTTTGGATCTTTTAAGCTAACAGCTGTGCCAATAACAATAGTAGCAATGGGATCCCTTTTAGAAGAATGATGGTGATACACCAATATCTAATATCCTCTAAACAAATCTTACCACATCGAAATATAGGCACTAGTGTAGAAACAGTCCTATAATAAGAACAGAATATTAAAATAAGCTTGCTTACAATGTCCGAAGATCATATGATGGAACGATCAGAGTCCATGGCCCAGTCCAGTCTCCTCGGGCCTCAGAGGGCCCGCCCTTTGCCTGGGCTTAGCCCGGCGTGTCCCGCGCGCGTCCCGCGGTATGCGTTTCCGGTGCAGATTTAAAGCACCTGGTCTGCTCTGGGCGTTGCCGGCGATATTCAAGGTGCCCCACTGCCTTATGGGAGATGTAGTCAAATTACAATGACTACTCGCTGATCACGGTGCGAGTGTTTCCCGTGAAGCGGGAAACGCGAGGAGTAGCTGCTTGTGGCGTCTGGTGGAGTTTTTGGATTCGGCCCCTTTTCCAAAGTTCTGCTTTGGCCACTGTTTTCACGATGTATCACGGCAAAAAGAGAAAGTTCCCACGCTTTCTGTCTTTGACGCTATCACAAGAGCCCTCCTGAGCGGTCTAGGAACTGTCATGACGGTGGCCGTCTCCACAAGACAATTGGTTGGACTCGCTTTAGTCACTAATTTCACAGATATGGTACTCCATGCTGTGAACATGCCCTTGAATAAACAGAGAGACACAGCACCTCACCAGTGCACGTCTAACTGGCTACGAAAAAGTACTGTTTGGAAAAATTGTCATGATTAGAAGTGTGTCACCTTGAAGTAAGCCATTCTATTGCCCCTCCTTTCTGTAAATTGATGGAATTGAATTGAAAAGAAGATGAAAAGACCGGTAGACTAGACTGATGTTTCCTTATCTGATCCTTAGGGGGAACTATAGGTTGATGGCTCCTGTTTAAATTCCCAGGTGGCAACACCACTATTGCTCATGTTACCGCAACACTACATACAGTCGCAGAGACATCACAAGTCCCTTAACAGTTAGCCTGCGTAATTGAGCTGGCAGCCCTTACTAGAGCTGGTGAATTGGTAGGCGAGAAGTAAAAAAAGAAAAGAAAACAAATGTTGCTACATGCCTATGTCTTTCCCCTGGTTATGGTGACACATGGCCCAGTTTGTGTACTGTATGGTGCACATGATGCACAATACTACGAAGGGTGCCTGTATGCTCCCGGTAATTATGCACCACACATTTTAGTGGTTAACAGTTTGAAGAGCACATAGCTCTACAGGAGCTTGTTTGAAACAACAAGTTTTGCTGGAGAATTCATGTGCTTGCTACATAATGCTTAATTTGTCAGTTATTTATATAATCAGGATCTCTGTTCAATTAGCAATTATAAATGTTCCTGTCCCAACTATAACTTCAGCGCATGGTCACAAATGCAATATTTATGTTGGCCTCCTTGGAAAAATCATTCTAGAGGTGTCTGCAGACCTGCACAGCAGCGGAGGTTCACAAAAAAGAAGCTGTGTTGTGATATCTATGACTTATTGAACACAAGCTTGCTAAGACAAAAAACACAAACAAGCCATTGCTTTTAAATTCCTTTTTGAGCTTCTTCAGATGAATGATATAGGAATGGACAGATGCAATGATTCAAAGTATGTCCAGATTGTTCTTTCAGAGCTTAGTAAATGAATTAAGGCTTACCCCACTACTTGGTGTTAGGAGAGAAAACAATTAATTGTATAACTTTTTATCCTTGCCAGTTAATTAAAACTCTGCATTCTGCCCACTAGTAGGTCCGGGACACCCTGCAGTCATAGAAAGAGGGGCCCCTGATGTGATGCACAGCCAGGCAGCTTGTTATGGAACATCCATGAATATGATTGAGGCGTAGCTGCAGAGCAAAGAAGTGCTCGACAAGGCAGTACCACTGAAAAATAAAACAGAGAGTGAGGCTATCCAGGAGCCCCAGCCTGTTGGTCCACCTGTGCTTGAGTCTTAGCCCATTGAGCCCAGCCTGTGGTCTCGCCTGAGTTAGAGTCATTGCCCCCTGTTCCTCTTGAGTCTGACCCCATTTTTCCTTGACCCCCGTGTGCCCGGAGTATTGAGGCACAATTGGCGCCCCGAAGGAAGGACAGTGCACCAGAGGGAAAGTTGAATAAGTAGGGATGGACTTCATCGATGAAGAATAGGGTGCAGGTACCCTGTCTAAGATGCCAGCGATAGAGCAGGGAAAAAAGATTGGTGCACTGGCCTGGACAGGATTAGTTGAGGGTGTCCTCCAAGGAGGGATGGTGCCATATCCTGAGTGAAGAGGATTTTTCCAGAAAGAGCTAGACCAGTAGCTCCACCGCCGGTGCTCAACATCGTCTACACCAGATGAACAATAGGAGCCTGCCAGTGATGGCTCTCTGAAAGAAACTGGAATGAAGAGTTTTGCCCGTCCCCCTGTTCCCTGGTCATCAATTCTTTTGCATTGCATTTCTCTCCCAATTACCAAGTATCCTTTTGGTCATTTCATTATTGAAGAACACCACCTCTTTGCAGCCCGCTGACTTATAGCTTGCTTGATAACAAGTTTGCCTTGGATCTTACTTTATAATGTTTACTTTCACAATTATGTTTTACCTATGAGGAAATGGCCTGACAGATGTTGCCTCTCTTTCCTTTTCCCCCAATTTTTGTTGCCTCGTCTATGCATCATACATTCCATCAGCTACAACGTGGAAGTAGGTTTCTGCCCTTAGTCAAAAGGGGTCGCTAGCGCAAAGAGTATGCCCATGTGTACACAGTCTCCCAGCTCGTTGTGCCTGCTGTGTAAGTACACCGACTTCCAAGAAAAAGGATATCCATGCAATACAAATGCTAAGATCAAGCTTTAGAAAGAGATCGATGGATTGATGAGCATTGATGCAGACACTTTTTAGGTCAACATGTCTCTTATAGTTTCCCTGCTTAATAGCGAGCATTTGAACACTTCTGAGTATTAAGATATTGATCATGTGAAAAGAGATTCCCCCTCCTAATTAGAATTGTAAAAACCCAACTGGATAGCGCCAATATAGCATTTAGCCACCCATGCTAAAAGGAGGGCCTGTTAGGTTTGAAAAACCCCATTCTTATTATATACTTTTTCCGTGCCATAGTAGGTTAGCAGTGTGCGGCTAAATGACGTTCCATTTGCATTCACATTATGTAACCCACTGAGTTATCCTTGTAATGTGCAAGCCTCAGTTAGCAAGTGTGACTCTATTTCGTATTTCGCAATCCCCATTAGGCTGTGTCTGAACTAGGCCTCATTATTCGCATTGCTTGCCTCAGCAGACCACTGTATTCAGCTATTATTTCCTTTCCTGCTCAAGGTTGGATTCTGACTTACTAATGAATAGGTCATTCTGCCTTTGCATTCCTATCCTTGTGCTTAACTTTTCTCCCACATTAGGAGACATAATTAGCATCATTTAAGTCTGTCTACTTATTATATGGTCTACTCAATAAAGAGAGAATTGCAGGGAATTGAGACAGAATTTTCAAACTTAAGGTCAAAGCAGCTGAGCTGGAAAAATTCTCCCATTCTGCATTGGAGACTTATTCAAACTCGGCTACTTTGGCCTAAAGTCTGAAATTCACATCGCAATTCCCTGCAAGACAATTGTCAGGGCTGGAAGTGCAATTGCCAGGACTGTCCAAGGATAGTGAATTACCGGGGACAGTCTCCAACCTAACGGGACTGTCCTGGCAAAAACAGGACAGTTGGCAACTATGCTAAGGTTGGTTTACATTGTTTCTGGTCCCTCATCGCTATGTATGTCCATGGAGGGATGGTCATTTTATCCAATTAGGTCACTTAGAGCCTGAAGGAGAACAGCAAGTTTCTAACAGCAAGTGAGTAATGCGTTCATTACATATCCAGAAGTATATGGCTAAGTCTAGAGGATTGGAACCTCACTCCTCGTTAGATGGGTTTACACGTATAAAGGTACCCTGCTGATGCATTTACCCTATATGAATAAACTCTAATTTTAGTAGTGAGCTTTCAACTAGCGCCACAAAAGTAAGTGGAATTAATGGAGTACTACCCAGATGCAGAAGGGTTGCATGTACAGTCTAGTTTTCTCCACCGGGGAATTTATACAAAGGCCAATTCCTAGATTCCAGTGGTCTATAAATCTTCTGTTGAGAGGTGTTTGGGTAGCCAATATCGTCTGCAGCATTCTACTTTCTATTCTATCATATTCGGCCACGGTATACGGTGTTCCTGGTACAGGAAGAAAACAAAAGATCGCAAAGAGGGACTGCGCTACATAAATGTATCGCTCTAAAGCCTGGAGAGTAAATACCTCCATCAAATGGCAACCCTACAACAATCTAAATATCTGCGAACTAAGTGCAGCAAAAAAACGCCTTGTAAATGGGGTGATTCTAGCAATAAACATCCTGGGCAAATATTTTTTTTATAATGGATATCCTATCCACTATCGATAGTGGAAGCTTTATCCATCTATCAATTTGTATAGTTTTTCCATTACCATTACCAGCCCAAAGATATCAGCAGCAACCAGTTCTAGCAATCTGTGGATGTTCACCCAGAGTTACTTAACAGAGCCAGTGCACTAGCTTAGCTGATATCGAGTGTTTACTGCTTTTTTGGCTTCAGTCACTAGGAATATTTGCCCAAGTTGATACAAATTTTAGAATAAATTATAACTTTTATATTTCAAATTAGTGAGGGAGGTTGTTAGCAGAATGTCACCTGTGTATATAGAAATTAACAGGCAATGAGTGAAGAATGTTATACCCCTGTGGGTGGGAATAAAGTTAATGAACCTTGCATTCTAATGGCTCTATTGTTATGGCAAAAAGGAGCATGAATAATTGGCATATCTTACCAGCTGCTACTGGGAAAAGCAAATAAACATTGATCCTTATTTTAGCAGTGAGTTTGGCATATAACAGGGTGATAAGGAGTAAGAAGGTGGCACCCACTCCAATTCTCTTAACCTCTCTACGAAAAGGCCTCTCTATAGCCAAAAATATTGAGGGTGCTGGGATATTTGGCTTTATTGTGCATCACACGGAACAGGGCCCAGACATTGTACGACGATATTAAAAGTATAAATCCGAATTGTACGTGCATCCCCATCTGCCTCAAAAATGGTTACAATGTGTTGGCATAATACTAAAACTTTACTATCTAGGTTCATTAACAGCAGGCATAGGCTGGATTGGAATGGCAATTTATTCTTGTCAGGTATCAAGAGCACTATGACAGATGCCTTTCTGGTGGAGAACAGGTGCTCACCACACTTTCAAGTATTTCTCTAACAGTTGTGGGCCCAACTACGTCTTCTCTGCCTTACAAAATAACTTCAGCAATTAGGTTGTTGGAGCCAGGTGCCTTCCCAGTAGTCAGGCAACCTTTAGCTGAGTAAATCCTAGATAGCTGTATTGGATTATCCAGAGTTAGCATTAGTCTTTTACTTGCACCTCACTAGAAGTATATCATTTCAGCTGGTGTTGAGTTCTCACTTGTGTTAGAAATTTGGTCCTCTAAATCTGAGTTTAAGCTCTGACAAATCTAATAGTCTACAGATAAATTTGAGTATCCCAGTTTGCCTACAGACACACATCCTCCAGATGAAGGCCATGAACTCATCCCAGATTGTGGTTCATCTAGTCACTAATTCAGAGTTAAGCCTCAAAATAGTGTTTTAGATCTTCCAATATCTTGTTTGAATATTGAACATTGAAGAGCAGTTTAGGAAAATCACCAAAACCCTCTCAATTCCCTTTGGAGCAGTAGGAATCTAGTCAACATCACTGCATAGTGGTGTAATAGTAAGCATGTTGTATGACAAGTACTGCTATTCATCCACCTATTACAGTAGATATGTAGACATTAACAAATTATCTGGGTATCATGGAAAATGTAATAAAATGAGTAGGTTCATACTTGTCCATATCACTGCTTTCAGACAGCGGCGATTTACAAAATGTTCACGATCTCAAATTTTGCTCTTGAGACCACGAAAAGCTGACCCTCTGTCTGTGGTGAGCTGTCCAGATAAGGATGTAATTTGAAGTTTCAAATTCCACTCCATAATCTGCGTTCATAAATGTAATACCCATTCAAAAAAAATCCAGATTTTCTATATAGGGCCTGCATGTAATTATAATCTGGAGCAGATGCTGGCCCCCGAAAGGGAGCACTTGCAGTTTCAGCTCAACGTCAATGGACTCAACCCTTACTCCAATTAAAGTAGGGTGTGTTGTGCAATCTTTGTTATGCCGTTGCTAGTGTATATACACTGCTCGGATACGGGATGGATATAGAATGCACCTGTGCAAGTTAGCTCTTGTTGGTTTAGGATTTTTGGTTTGAATTTTCTATTTAGTTTAAATTATATTTGCATCCACTTCCCTGCTAACACCACTCTGTCATATCCTAAAGACATACTTTTTACAAACATAATTCTTAATGGATTTTTAATGTGCATTTAATGCTGGGGATTTGTTTATTTTGTGACCACTATTACGCTTTACTGAACATACAGTTTATATCAGAGAATATATTGACCCAAGCAAATCTTTTAAAGCTGATTAGTGTGTGCGGATTGATCGATCATTGTCATTTAAAATTTAGAAGAAACAATATTTGTAATGCCAGAGTTGATCACAATAGAGGCGTTTGCATTTTAATTTGCAATTGAAATTCTCACCCAGATACCCAGGACCGAATATTAGCGAATAATGCTTGAAAATAACTATCTAGTGCTTGTGATTGTAATAGCAAGCTACCAACCACAAATCTATTTAATCTTATACTATTTAAAAACTTGTAATCTTGAAAATATATATATATGAAACAAAATTTAGAACCTTCCTGGGAAAGCTACAAGTTCGCTTCACTTGAGAGGAGGGGAGAATTGACCCTGCATTCCCGAAGAGTGAGGCTTCGAATCTGGATTGCTAACAGCAAGCACCCGAGAAACAGCACAAATAAGACAAACTTGATGTGCCAATTTGGTGCAAGTCAATTTTACTATGTTTAAAGGCGAGAGCACAAGTACTTTAGCACTGGGAAAGTGCACAGAGTTTTAATGCCAACAAAAACGATATTCTGAACACAGGAGGGGAGACGGCAAAAAGTTTGGGAGTGACCCAGCAGAGATGTCTAAGTCAACACGACCCCCCCCCCCAAGCCTAAAGCCATGGTAGACTAGCTAATAGCTTGATAGGCTTCCCAGCGGCGTAGCTAGACCTTTTAACGCCCGTGGCAGTCGGGGCATTTGCCACCCCGCAATGGTCGCAGGTAAGGGGGGGTACGCTGCCTCCAAAACTTGTGGTGCCTGAGGCAGACTTCCCCCATACCCTCTGTTGCTGCACCACTGGGGCTTTCCTGCTTAGGAGATAGAACGTGGACAATGGCCCTCGACTGCAGAGACCGTTTTCAGTTTTATGTCCTTCTAAGACCAGTTGGTCCTTCTGTCAACACTCTCCTGAGGCACTAGACTGACCCACAGGGAACACTTTGCGTCACCTGTGGACCCCCATCTGTGAAGTTTCTAATGTTAATTTCAGCAGTAGGCAGACAGTACCACGGTGGCCAAACAAGTAATGTGGCCCATTCTACCTCCTGGATCAGACATCTGGCTCCAACCCTAGGCAGACTCTGCCCATAAGACAACAACCAACAGAGGCCACTAACCACTATTATTTAAAGAGCCAGACCCCAGGACATCCAGGCATCTCTGACCTCTGAGGTTTCTGAGTGGGGGGCAACACCACTCTGAGAATTAGGGTGATAGAGAGATAGGCATCCTACTTCTACTCTCTCTCCCATTAGGTCAGGGGTGGCAATCTAAGACTGGTTCTCCAGCCCAGGGTCTGTATCCTGAGGCTGGAGAGAGGACTCTCCCTTACCCTTCCACCTGGACCTCTGTACCCTCTGTTTGAAAGTGGTACCCCCAGAAACCTGAGTTTTTAGGGGACACTGGGTGGGAGACCCTCCCACCCCCTCCAATACCGGTGGTAGTTAATTCCTCAGGATGCAATCAATGGGCAACTGGGGACTGACTATGACCCTTCTTTGGGTCACCTTCCCACTACATTCCAGGGACACCAGCACCAATATCCCTTAAAGGAGTGACAGAGATCCTATTTACCGTGACCTGGTGGAAGTGACAATCTCCTACCTTCAGGCATCACAAGCTCACTCTCTGAGGGTATCTCCTAACTACAGTAGACTAGGGCATGTTCTACCACATGCCCCTGGGGAATTCTTCCACGAAGGTCTACAATGGGCATCCCCGCACAGGTTCCATTAGTGGGTAGTTTCTTTTGACAGACAGAGTCCCTCTGATTGTGGCCTTACTCAGAACAATCAAAGCACTGTGGCTGGAAATGGGGTGCCCTGAGCAACGTCCAGCCAGAACATCCACCCTGATTCTCAGAAGGTGCATGGGAATCCTTTCCTCCTATCTGATTCTGGGACTGGTTTTTGTCACCTTTAACCTACTCCCTTACTATGCTGGGAGGTAACTTGAACTACGCTTTTTGGGATCACTCCAGAGTACCTTCTTTGATAATCTGGTGCGGACCCAGATGTCCACCTCCTGTGCAAGCTCCCTTGGTGAAGTGAGCAAGCTTTCAACCAGGTATTGGTGCAACTCTGTAAAGCAAGTACTGAGCCTGTGCAGTCTCAGATTTAGGTCATACAGCCCCTTGCAATCACCTACTTTAAGGCCTTTTGCCCAACCACTCAATCCCTTGGTGAAATATTCTAAGACATCCACCCAAGACAGGTTTGACAACTTCTGGCTGTCCCTGAACCTGATGCGATATGTTTCTGGGGTCAGCCAAACCTTTTTGGGTAAAATGGCCTTCATGGGAGCATACCTCTGGCCAATCAAGGAGAAATTTTAAAAAACTGAATTTGATTGTCTTTTCGTTTGGATAAATAAAAACAATATCTCCCCAAACCCTATACATATTCAGAAAGGGGCTCGAGACCATCGAACAGTGCCTCAACCTCCATCTAATCGTGGCAAAATATAAATACGCCAAGGGTGTCTCTACACACCTGGCGTTTATGGATCTGTTGAGTGCTCTTGATTATGTATGCAGATCCAAGCTAGGGTCTATTTTAGAGAGTATGGGTGTTGATGGGTGCTTGGTTTCATTCTTAAGACTCCTACACTATGATCTTATAGCAGTAGTAAGATTCGGTAATGCTGGTGAATGCACAGATTCCTAAATAGTTTAGTGTGGGGTGCGTCAGGGGTGTGTTCTTGCCACAATTCTATTTCTGTTATACACAAACAGGCTGGACAGGTCACTGGCTTCCATTGGGGTGGACGTTCCTTGTGTCGGGCAAAAGGCCGTGCCCTTGCTTTTATACGCAGACGATACAGTCCTCCTGCCCTTAAGAGCCTTATTTTTAGCTATGTTAGTTTTATGAGCGATCTGGATTTGGAGACAAACCTTGCTAAAACATTCACAATCGTATGTGGTTTGATGACAGGTGCACCTGGTCAACTTGCATCAAAAATAGGATAACTTGCTACACACAAGCAGTAAGCACTACCTCTTCGCTCGCTATTATTATTGGCAAAAAATCTATTGCACCAATTTTGAAGATATATAATCGGAAATGTCTGCCAATCTTAACCTATGGGATGGGTATTTGGGGATGCAGGGTGTGGGGGTTATGCAGAAGGAGAAAAATAGATTCTGCCCTCGGTTACTAGGCGCTCCCCCCTCGACCCTGCATTTTTCCCTGCACCAGGAGTTAAGCATGGATTATGTGCGGGATACTATTAATGCCGCTCCTTTGGCCCTCTGGTGTGCAATATGGGCAAACAAGGAAGCTGATCTCAACTGGGCATTATTAGAGATTGCCTGCTTTGTGACCGTGGTTTGGCAATTCCTTGGCTAAAATACATTAGACTGCTTCCTGGCCCTTGGTTGCGCCCATATGTTTGAGCACCCTGAGACTATCTTGAAAAAGGATAAATACTGGGTACAGGATAGTTTTGTCAAGCATAGATAGGTCACCAGGGAGCTAACAGACGTGGCCAAATGCCTGGATAGGGATTCTTGCATTATCCAAATGGCACCAACAATTGCCCCATATTTTTATATGTGACAACCGTGTATAAGAGAACCTTACTAGCCAGATTTAGGTTAGGTTCCATCCGCTGGCTTATATGCTTTCCGCTACATCAATACTACTCTACTTGCGTTAGCAATTGCACATGTGACGAGAAATCTAGTCAAATTTTATTACATTTTATATTTTCTGCAAATATTATCAGCCATTTACAAGGAGGTTGTTAGAACCGTTGTTGCGTAACTATACATTTTCGAAGTGTAAAGACGCTATATTCTTTTTACAGCAACTCAATGATTGTGACACATGTTTTTCAGTTGCTAGTTTTCTGAAGTGCATTCTAGCACAAAGAAGGAACATGATGTTTTAACAATAATCTATATATATATATATATACCCTCCTGTATAATGAATTTTTTTATTTTTATTATAATGCTGCAGTTGGCCATATGCACTTTAAATTCCCTAAAGCAGCTACTGGTGGGTGCAGGTATTTTTGCACAAAAATGTTGCCAGATTCATAATTAAGATTTCTGAATAAAGTTTTATGTATTTTTTTAATTCTTTTGTATGCATGTTGCCAGAGGTTTTTATTGAAGGAATTTTTAATTGTATTGTTTTTATTGTATGACCTCGTTTGTGTATCTTTTATGATCTAACATTGAAAGATCGAATAGAGACAATGGAATTACTAATGGCATTTGATGTCAGATTATTTTGAGGAGTTTTGTGTTACCTATTATCACTGAGTGGCACTGCACAAATACTAGTACTAAATCCGACAACTGAGCACCAATGTAGGATGATGGGATATTGATTGAGTGGGTTGAATACCCTTCTCAAGCACAACCACAATTCCTGTCAGTGCGAACCTTAAAAGTCAGTAAATCAACCTGTGCTTAACCCGCTGGTAGCCTGCTACAAAAGCAGTCAGGTTTAACTTAGAGGCAATGTGTTCAGTCTTTATGCAGCACACAAACAGTAATAAAAGGAAAATACAACACAAGAAAAATTCCATACTTATTTAGAAAAAATATAGAACTCTTTAATACATAATCTGAGAGCAAAACAAAAAAAAGAGTCCAATCAGTGGAACCGGAGATTTGCAATTTAAAACATTTACAGAAGTCTAGGAAAAAAAACAATCGCCACCTGTGGTCATTAGTCACGTTATAACGGGGCATTGTCACCAGTTAATTCTGACCACGATAGCGAGCTGGCTAGATACAGGAACCAGGTTAGTCCTGCTGAAAAAGTTACTGTCTCAAAGTCCAGCGGGAAAAGTCCAGTTCATGGGGTGAGGAGACCTCAATGAGTGTGTCAGGGATGGTCATTGCTGTAGCGGGAAGACACTCTCGGTCGAAACAAACGGTCATTGATAGAGCCTCACGTTGGCGGTCACCTCAGACTGTTGTCACTGTAGCACAAAGTGCATATGTCGATTTGCGGGTCATCACTAGCAATTGCTGTAACACGAAGGGTTGATTCAGTGGAGCTTTGTATTGGCAGCGGTCACAGGCGTCAAGATATGAGGGAACAGAACTGTACACAGCCGCGAAGAGCCCAAAACATCAGGATTTCTCCTTTTCTTCACAGAAGGTGCTCCACTGCTGCCAGCCAAGGGTCCAGGACTTGGGGAGGCACGTCTTGGGGATCAGGAACTCACTCCAGCAGCAGTCAGCAGGGCTCAGGCAGGTCCAGTTGCCAGTACAGTGCAGCAAGTCAGCTGGGCCGTTGCAGGGAGGCCTCTGGAGCTGGTTGTGTCCCTGTAGCTCAGATAAGAATGTCAGCCACTGAACCCTTAGATTCGCTCTGGTAGTCCTGGGCTTAAGCAGCAAGGCAGTCCTCTGAGGGTACAGGGCAAGCTTCAAGCAGCAGAGAAATCCTCTGGTAGTAGTAGGGCAGTCACCTGAAGTACAAAGCAGGCCTCGAAACTGGGGAAGGAAGACGGCGGACTAGTGCCGCCGCGTCTCGCAGCACCACAAAGCTCTGGCTGGCAGCTTTCAATATTGTGGCAATAAGGCTTACTTACCTAATCGGGAAATACCTTAGAAAATACACTTTGTTACTCCCCTCACGCTGTGGCGGAGTTTCGCAATCATTGAGGCTTGGACCCGGGTGCAGTCTCCGGCGGCATTGGCGGACTTCGAGGTGGGTCTGCTGGCGAGTTTGCTGGTTGTCTGCTCCCTGCAGCATCTACGGATCGGGGCTCTACTGGTCGTGCCTTTCTTCTACAGAGGCTGTGCTAAGGAGAGTCATGGCGCCGCTGAAAAACACGGCAAAACCGGCTCGTGTTACTAGGACCGCGGGATTACCAGCCCCTCTACAAAGCGAAGACAGCTCGAAGGCGCTGAATATGAGGAATGGAGCTAAAGCTGCTCCTACAAGAGCTGTTAGACCCGCGCTTCGGATGTTAGAGGCAGGTAAAACGGCTGAGTTAATCTCGGAGGGAGAACTCTTGGTCCAAACAGCGGATGCAATAGCAATTGCAACTATACTTTGTAGGGCGGTGAAGAAAGATACATTTGAGACAGCCTTTAAGAACAAACTATCTTTTGAGGATCCTGTGGGATGCGCAGAAGGGGAGTCTGATTTAGGAGATGCCTGTGAGTCGCCTAGAGTGCTGGAGCAGAGGGTAAACACGGACTCAGGGGAGACTTCAGTCACACAGGATGAAATTATCGTTGATCGGTCTGAAGGTTTGGCGATGGGCTCCAATGAGCATGGCCCAGAGGCTAACGGTGAGAGCCCATGCAGTATTTCTCAGAGTGGAGATGTTTTAAGCCCTGAGGTAGATGAGAATGGTTCTAAGAGTATCCAGTGGTCCAAGGTACTACTCCTGCACATCCTGATTTGGGCGCTAAAAAAACAGAACAAGAGATTAATTACATCTGGTGCTTCGCCTGAAGCCATGGTCTCTGGGAAGAACCAATAAGACTTATGGAAAACAACACCAAGGCCCCAGCAACAGCGGAAGCAAGGCTTGTCACTGGCTCACAAGATTCTGGGTGGAAGCTTGCAGGGATTCAATGGAAAACAACATCAAGGCCCTAGTAACAGCGGGTGCATATAATCTATTGGTTCATAGGTTCTAGGGGACGCTTGCAAGGATTCAAGCCAGGTCTCGAAAAATCCCAAACATTTTACTAGACCTGCAGGTCTAGAGACTTAAATAATCTACTCGACCTAATTTAATGCTCTTGACCCATAAACTGGTTGCAAATGAAGTGATCCTGGGCAAGTATTTTAATTCACTGAGACGCCCTTTTCTTCTTCATGACTTATGAGAGCACCTTCAAATATGCAAAATCAGCTCGTCTGCTGTACAGAAAACACTTTTGTTTGATTTATAGACTAAATATTAGCTCCATATAGAATGCAAATCTAGCCACATATAAGACACACTTGACTGCACACTTGCCTCTTAGTGAACTAAATGCATTGTCATCAGGGCTTGGCCAGGAATGTCTCTCACATCATGTTTAAAAACTGTCACTTTGAATAAATACATAACTAGAGCATAACGTAGCAGCCCACTGTTATTTGCAGTCAGCAGATTTTCATTGAAATGGCCACAGAATTTGTCACTGACATGTAGTTTTAAAACTATATAGTGTACAATGTTTGGAAATACAGTTTCTGCAAATATTTGTCATTTGCACATCACCAAGGTGCCGATTCCGATCCTGTAAAAAGGCCCTACGAATCGTCGTACGGAGCGTTTTCTCCGTACGACTCGTACCCGGTGAACTGTCCGTACAACCTAGGAAGTATGATTCGTACAGAAAGCCTATTTCCGTACGAATCGTACAAAAGACCGTACGGGTAAAAAAAAAACTACGAATCTGATCCGGAACAGCCTGTACGCGACGTCCGTACGTATGTAAGCAGCGTTTTACGGCCCAGCAAGTACGATTCGTCCCTACGGCACTCTGTACGGCTCTTTTTTTACAGGAGCCAATATGACGCCGTAAAAGCTGAGTCCCCAGGGATACGAGTCGTACAGGCCAACCCCCCCGCGTATGTACGCACCATACCCCCCCGCGTATTTACGCACCGTACCCCACCCGCGTATGTACGCACCATACCCCGGGAACAACCTTTCCCGGGCTACGAGTCGTACATACTTCGCTTCGTAGCGGGTAGAGTCATTCCCCGTGTACGGGACGTTTTCCGTACGATTCATAAATCGGATAGCCGGTCCGGATAGTACTTGTAGTCTCGGACTATATTTTTACGAATCGTACGGAAAAGTGTTCGGGTACGTCTCGTACAACTTTTTCCGCTACGATTCGTACGGATCGGGCCGATCCGTATGTACTTTTTCCTGTACGAATCGAACTTCACGCGCCGGACGTGACTTGTACGATTCGTACGGAAAAAAATACGGATACGAGTCGTACGGAATTTTTTTTTACCGGATCGGAATCGGCACCCAAGTGTTCTGATTGGTTTTCCTCCAATTTAAATTTTGTGTGCATCACAATTCTGAATTACAAAATAAGGTTTTTCTTAATTTCTGATATACTTGTACTATTCATTTACAAGCTTTACAAATGTTTTAGAGAAAAAAACAAACGTTTTACTGCATTTTGTTTCACAATTATTATCAAATAGCTCACTTGACAAAAAGCATTAATTGTAAAAAGAGAAAGAAAAAACCCCACAATTTTCCAGGTACACATGAGCAACAATTACTGAAAAGACCAACTGACATGTCACCTCTGTCCTTGAGCAGTTGGCAAATGTGTCTATATAAGACAAGATTTAAACGCGTTTTAATTGCTCATTCACTTTCTGAAGAAACAAAACACCTGTTTCTTCCAGCTTAAGTTTACTCGCCAGCAGGGACGAGTAAGTGATAAAAAATTGCTCGACCTGCTAAAATTTCACTCGCAATTGGGGAACATCAGTCATGGTATGATAGCGTGCCATAAAGTGCCACAGGGGTAATATATAATGAGCCATGTGCACTGGACCACTACACAGGGGGAGCAGCGGGTCGTGATGGAGAGGGGGGCAGGAGGGGATCATGCCACTCCTCTGTCTATGTGGGTCAGGGAACAGCTCGGCTGCTCCCATCCTGGTAATATGGCCCATCCTGCCAACACCTAGTCCCCATTTTTGTCTCACTATATGAGAGGAATACACAAAGACCAACTGCCAACTACACCCAGTCATGTGACCCATGACACAGCCTGTAAGTACCAACTGGTTAGGACAAGAAAATGCTAACTTTCTAAACGTAGCAGAATTGTGACTTAAACTTTGATTTTACCATTAAATAGGATTTGAAATTACAATCCCTTTGAGACCAAACATCACTTTGTACCTGTTCCCAAATAAAAGTCATCACATTAAATGTAATGAGGTAACCCAACGTTATCCAGTGGGAGAGATAGTCCTCACAGTAGTCAAAAACTATTTTGGGAGCTTTTCACTACCAGAACATGTAAAACTTAAAAGTATATGTCCAACTTTTCAAACGAATTGCACCCTGCCCTATGGGCTATTGAGGGCCTACATTTGGGGTGACTCTCCTGTATTAAAAAGGGAGGTTTAGGTCCCGCAAACGGTTTGCAATGGCAGGCCTGAGACATGCTTTAAAGGGCTACTTAAGTGTGTGGCATGATAAGTGCTTTAGGTCAACGAGTAGCATTTAATTTACAGGCCCTGGGTACGTGTTGTACCACTTTACTATGAACTTATAAGTAAATTAAATGAGCTAATTGGATGTAAGCTGATTTTACCATGCATAAAGGAGGGAGCACAAGCATTTTAGCACTGGTTAGAAGTGGTAAAGTACTCAGAGTCCTTATGCCAACTAAACGAGGTTCAGAAAAGAAGATGCGAGACGGCAAAAGGATTGGGGGTGATCCTGCAGAGAGGGGGAAGTCCAACAGCTATGTATCAATCATTCTATATTGCCCTGCATTTTTTGCACCAATAACCACAATCTATTAACTCCAAGTACCCTCCTCCTTCCCCAACCCACACCGAATCACCTCCCATTCCACTTCTTGCACACCATAAATTATACCCATTAACAGCTTTCAACTTGTGCTGCTATACATCATGAATTAGAATCCAGCCTCACCCTCCAACCTGTATAGCATAGTCCTTAAAAGTTCACAAAACAAGTCACAATGGAGCTAAACATATTACAACAACGTCCACTATCAGCATATCTGATCAGTTCTCACAATTTGTCTTTATAGTGATTGCTGGTAGAGTGACACTTGAGGAATTTCAGTACTTTAGCAGGCTGAACATACTGACCTTCCAATTCACCTTTAAATGGATTCTAGCTGGGTATGGAATAGCATGCAGAAATACCTGTTGTCTTAGCAGCTCCTTAAATTCCCAGAACTCTTTCTTACATCCTACACTAACAGGAAGTTAGGGTAAATGGAAGTTTTATCACTTTCATGTTGTAAATCACCCTTTTCCCTTGCAAGTCTTAATATTGTGTCTCAATCTCATCTTGAACGTTTAGCAGCCTAAAATGTAATGGGTGACACTGTGCATCTGGAGACAGTCAGGAACCTACCTATGTGCTCTTTCTACCATAACCATCTTCGAGAAGGCTTCATCTTCTTGCAACTTCATCAGCAGGTGTTCCATCCCCACTGTAAGAGTTTCATTTGCCGTCTTTAGAGCCTCAGCTTCCTTTTTTGCCAGCAGTGGGCTTCTCACAGCCACCACTGCCCTGCAACGCCCACCTCTTCCATCTGTGTCAGTAATTGCAAATCTGATAGTGTCTGTTGCGCGTCTACAACTCAAAATGTATCTTCATCTGGTGGTATTCTTCTGTTTTCTCATTTTCCTGTTTGCAACTTGATGTGTGGGCTCCCTCCAAAGATCCCAGCCTTCACAATTATGAAGTCCTGTAAGACTTTTTTTCCTTAAGTATGCCAACTTTACAGGTAAAGGAGGCGTGTTTGTTTTTCAATGCTTCTCGTGCCTCGTGGTGTCATGTTCTCTCTGTCTACTCAAGACCTTTGCAAGGTACTCATGGGCCCCATTGGGAACAATGTAGATCGAAATTACTGTGTGGAATTACATTACGCATAATTAAGAAGTCCAATGTTCCTTCTTCGGAATTTACTGACGGCAGGAATAACTAACCATATATTGCAGTCGGGAAAACACAGCAAGTAAAATTACTGTAACCTATCGCTCACTCATTTTTGCTTCAAATTCATGCAGAGGCATATAATCAAACCTAATTAAGAGCATAACTCTGGTCCTGATGCATGGCATTACAAATTTCCCCACATAGGCCACGTGACAAACATGCACGATTCCATCTATGGCACTTCACAGAGTAGCGTGCTATCCGTCCACAAATGCACTTTGAAGCCTCATTAGGGTACGAAATGCTGTATAAGTACAACTACAGTACACCGTACCCAAACTATAGGGCACTGCGTTTCCCTAATAAGGACAATAAAGAGTTAGGCAAATTACTATTGACTTCACCTATCACTGCCCTTTATAAACATACATATTTTACTTAGACCTTGATTCAAAGTTTTGTTTTACATTTTTATCCAGAAACAGATGAATGTTAGCACAATTGTCGGAATTCTGAGTTGTGCAGCTGACCACGTTCTGCAATTTTCTCCTGACAGATTTCCCCAAAACAATTCTGAGGAACTCTATCAGAATACAATGCTAGGACAAATGTAAAACATGTAGAAATGGGTCATCCTGAGTGGGGAACTCAAGAGAAGTTGATTATGTTACCCATTAAATATTGCACACTAGGTTACTGGCAATTACCATGTGTTCTAATTGTAACGCAAATATTAAATAACTTAAAATCGTGATCTTAGTCTCCAAATTTGTCTTTGTACTTCTATCATAATGACATCAATACAGGCACATAGGATCCACTATAAGGCACTCAGTTTTACCCATAGAGCCTACTATGAAATAATCCCCATGCTGTTTATTTGTTTGCTTCCAGTCTAAAATCTCTTCATTGCGGGTGTTTCCTCCTGCTATAATTTCCCAGATTTAGAAATGCTCGGAGGGGACTCTTTTGTTGCTTTCTTTTTTCAGAATGTACTCTGTTTCGGCCTGTGCAAAAAAGTTATAAGCTCTTAAAATAAATCTGTTTTATTGATTATCTTCATATCATTTCTGATGTTAGTCAGTTCTGCGCCAAGATGCATTAGGACGTTCAATTAACTTTATAAGTAACAACTCATATTTTGCATGTGTCGGTTGTCAAAATATTTAAAGGGGGCCCTGAAGTCCTAAACACAGGGCAACTTTAGAAGAAATTGGATAGAGTTGTGGCTCTTGTTCTTTGGTGATGGAGCACGAAGTATAGCAAAGGTGTCTGACGCATGACCTGTGGGTAGACGAAGAGATAGCTGAACTATGTGACGCTCATACATATAATTTATGCCTAACCAAAGGCATACATATCTCTTCCGCCTAAAGCAAACACCTCTATGATCAGATTGCCAAAGTGCACTGTAAGATAGATGTAGAATTTGCTTTAATGCCAAATTTGTTTTGTTTTTTCTCGCTGGAATGGTGTCAATGCAGGTGCAGTACACTCACACTCCCCTAGTGTAGGCTCTGCATCAGTGTGTCCTGCCTCTTCAAATTAGTGCAGTTTGGCAGTAACAATGCTTGTAAAACCTTATTCTGCTGTCAACTTAAGCCTGGGTCAGTCAAAAGCACCAATACTCTGATATAGTGTATAATACCTTCCAATGCAAAAGCATTGCACAATGAAAACGCTACATTGGGCCCGATGTAGGTGGCTAAATACCGGTCGGTAACGGTGAAATTCGGTAAATATCACCGTTACCGACCGGTATTTAGCCAATTGCAATGTACGTAATACCGAATGGATTCGGTAACAAGGAATCGGTAAAATAAGCAAAATCATTTACCGATTCCTTATTACCGACCCGTAGATACCGAAAACCCCAAATACCGAATCGGTAAATAAGATTCGGTAAAAGAGATGTACCACAAATCGGTAATACCGAATTTCATGAAATTCGGTATTTAAGAGTCGGTAATTACCACTGACTCAAAGCAGGTGGTAATCATGTGCACAGTATTTAAACAGCCCCAAAATGCAACAGTCTCAACACAATGGCGGCCCTCTACTTTATTGCAAGATGGCTACGACTACGGGCAGCAGGAATGAGGATCTGGAGAAGGGAGGAGCGCATATACAGACGGCGCATCACACTATTCCAACTCACTGAGGCAGAAATACATGAAAGGTACAGGCTACACCCCCAAACTATCCTTGACTTGATACGGGACCTGCACCCACTCCTGGAGCATCCTACACCAAGGGCGCACGCCATACCACCACATGTCCAGGTGCTCTGTTGCCTCCACCTATTAGCATCAGGAAGTTACTAGGGGGTGATAGCTGCGGCAGGTGGAGTGTCGCAGAGCTGCCTGTCTCGGTTCCTTAACAATATCCTGGATGCCATGATGCAAAGGATGCATCACTACATACGCTTCCCCAACACACAGGCCGAACTGCAGAAAACAAAAACAGACTTCTACCAAAAGGCACAGTTCCCACATGTCATAGGGTGCATTGATGGGACACACATACCTATCTGCCCACCTGCAGCCACCGAGTACATCTACCGCAACAGAAAATCCACCCACTCCATCAACGTGCAGGTCATCTGCAATGCAGCCAACATCATCACCGACATCGTGGCAAAATTCCCTGGGAGGACCCATGACTCCTACATATTCCGCAACAGTGGAATATACACACGTCTGACTGGGGGAGAATTTGGAGAAGGATACCTGCTAGGTAAATCAATGTGACACACCCTGATGTATACCTTGAATGAATGTATTGGTGACTCAGATTAATGGCACTTTTTTTTCCCATATAGGTGACAGCACATATGCCGTGCGGTCATTTATCCTGACTCCATTTCTCAATTCATCCACCCCAAGTGAGAGGAGATACAATGTCGCACATAAAAGCACGCGCAAAGTTGTGGAGCGCACCTTTGAATTACTAAAAAGCAGGTTGCCTCCACAAAAGTGGAGGTACACATCAGTACCACCCCATCACCTGCTGCAAAATAATAGCAACATGTGCAATGCTGCATAACCTTGCCACAAAGAAAGGAACAGCAGTGGAACTAACAGACTCTGAGGACGAGGGTGAGGACTGTCCACAGCCAGAGCACAGTGCAGTAGGTGTGGCAGCAGCACCGGATGGGAGACACAGACGGGCTGAGATAACACGCAACTACTTCTGAGTGAGTAAGGAGACATAGCCAGTTACTGTATTTTAGTGATGGTGTTTAATGACCACAGCACACCACCAAGATCAAAAGCAGTGTCCACACAAACATGGGTTACGTCACCCATGTCAGTACAACCATAGCATGACTGCCTCCACTTCTTGCGCCCACGCGCTGCACTACCACGTTCCCTTGCCCCACTGTCCGCACTGCCGGTTTGTCCAGAGCCAGCGCTGTGGCATTCGCTGCGCCTCCAGGACTCTGTGGGATGGGGCGTGATGCTACTACGGCTAGTAGCCTCATCACTTTCACCCCCATCACCTGTTGTGGCCACCTTGTCTGTCTGGAGCACTTCAAGTGCAGTGGTCACTGTCACCAGCCCCCTAGCCACATCACGACTGCAGTGTGCCATCTCCTCTTGTATGGCCACAGAGCATCTGCACATGAGAGAGGTTGAAGTGGACAGGCGGTTCACCGCCTTGGTGTAAATGTCCAGCTTCTGCCGCTCCCTGCACCTTGAAAGACGGTCCTCATCTAACTTGCTGCACAGCAGCCTCACAGCCTCCGCCACGTCATTCATGCCCTTAGCCATGGTGTTGTTCATGGCACCGATGCCCTTCTCAATGCGGTGCATGTGGGCATTCATGAGTGCCATCTCCCGCTGCACTGACCTGATTGCCCTCCCTTGCAGGCGCTGGACCTTCAGCATGTTACCTTCGAGGCCAGCAAACACACTGTCATGTTCGGCCTGGACCTGAGGACTGGCTGCCCTTGCCCTGGAAGATGTGTGGGCGTGCTCTGTGGGGGACTGTGATCCTGCCCTGGTGTCAACCTCAGCCACTGTAGACTGCTGTCCACCCGTGCTGTCCTCCTCGGACACCTCCATCGGCTGGAGGGTGGCCACTGTATGTCTCCTGCTTGGCGGTGGTGGTGGCGTTGATTGTTGCGTTGGTGATGGTGGTGGTGGCGTTGATGGTAGCTGTGGTGATGGTGGTGGCGTTGATGGTGGGTGTTGTGGTGGGGTGGTGTGCCCTGCAGGCGACTGGTCCTCCTCCTCTCTGCTCTCTGGCCTGGGTGCCCTTCCTCTGCTCCCCTCTGCTGCCCTGCGAGATGGCTCGCCTGTGGAGACAGAATGTACATATGCTCACTTTTCTGGCAGCATTCGCATAGTAATACATTTCATGCCTGTCCTCTGCCTGCTAATTGCTAATTGCTGTCACATGCCTTTGGGTTTGCTGGACTGACTGCTCTGACATGTGTTACTTCTGACTACATCTCCCATGATGCATTGCAGGTTAGGGGTAAAACATGAATTGGAGTGGGAGTCACTATGCCTCTCTGGAGATTGGGGGTAGGGTGGGGGGTGCACAGCATGCTGTGAATGCATCTTACCTTGTTTGTTGGCAGCTCTGGCTGAGCTCTCTGCATCGCCGACCCCACTCACACTCTCCAGCTGGAGGGTGGACTCAACCAGCAGATCCAGAGCAGTTGGGGCAGGTGCTGTATTCCTTTGCAGCCTTCCTCAGGTCATACCACCTTTTCTTGAGGTCCTCAATGGAGCGGTGGGTAACTCCAATGGCGTTAATTTTGTCCTGGATAGCAAGCCAGATCTGTCTTTTTTGGGACTCTGGCACCTGCAGGGACTGTTTCCCAAATAAGCGGTCATGGTCCTTGGTGACATCTTCAATGAGGACCTCCAAGCTCTCTCCCACTGAATTTCTGCTTTCTTTTCCTCTCTGGTGCCTCATTCTCCCTCTCCTGGTTTTCCATTTGGATGGCAATTGGATTTCAAAGTCTGAGGAGTTGCACCTGGCTTCTCTCCTCTGCTCCCTGCCTCACAGTCAGCTCCAGGTTCAGTGCAGCTGCATGGGTGTGGCCACTTCCTGTTTGGGAGGTAATGAGGATGCACAGGATTGGCTGATTCCACAAATTGCGATTTTTTAAATTACCGAATCGGTATTTACCGATTCAGTATTTACCAAATCGGTATTTACTATTCGGTAATGGGGATTCGTTTTTTTTTTTTTTTTATTGGATTCATTCCGATTCGGTATTTCTTAACGAATTTTAACGATTCGGTAATTTATACCGAATCTTTACGTACATCGGAAATACCGATTTCTTAATACCGAATCAGTAAAAATCGGTATTAACGAATCGGTATTTCACATTTACCTACATATGGCCCTTAGTTCACTATTTTTTTTTTTAGAAATATTTTTATAGAAAGGAAAAAACTAAAATGAAACCAAAAGCAGCAATGACATAATATTGAAGTCCGTAGCACAGAAATACATTGATCATCAGAATTGTAAGCCGAGCGGCAGCAATCAAACCCCACCCCCCACAGGCCATATTAATTAGTTGCAGGTAACCCCGTCAGATAACATACATATAGTGGGGTAATTTAGATAACAGTATCCGCCCCAGTCATCTTTGATGCGGAATTGACTCCCCTAGGAAATGTCAGGTTAGGGCACTTCGTCAATACAAGCAATATCCAGGAGTCTTTGTCACTCACGTCGCAGCTCCACAGTAGGGGACAAGCAGATGCTACCTCTATATCTGTTCCAGTTTCCCCATTTATGATCCCATTTCTTGGGGCAGCCCCTGTTTTTAAAAACATCTTTCTCCGCGATCATAGCTCTGTCCATATCAATTGCCCAGTCGCGCACAGCCGGAACCACGCCCACTCCCCACTTCTGAGGGATATTCCGTTTTGCGATGACCCACCCCAGTGAGGCCCATGTTTGCTCAGTTTCCGTTAGATCAGTAACCTCCCAAATGTTTAAGAGACATAGCTGGGGGGAAGCATGCAGTGCCTTGCCACCTGCTCTCGCCAACAGTTGTGTGACCTAGGTCCAATAGGACTGCACTAACGGACAATCCCAAAAAAGGTTCCCAGCCGTTGACCTTGCTAGAGACAAAGTGGGACGTCCCGTTTACCTATTTTGACCATGGTCCCCGTGTCTAAGTATATCCGATGAAGAATTTTCAGTTGGACCAGGCGCAATCTCATTGGGATAGCCACTTTTCTGGGGGAAGCCAGGGCATCACGCCAGTCCTCATCCTTTAAGTCCCCCAAGTCTGCCTCCCAACTCCGTCGCAACAAAGGGTCCAGGCAATTATGTAATAATTTTTTATATGTGAGGGATATGGCCTTTTTGGGCATGGGGTCAAGAATCAATTGACCCTCCAGAGGAGAGGCCTCCGGCAGTGGGGCGTCTTTAGCAAGGATGCTCTAATCGCATGACTGATTTGCAGGTATCGAAACATCTCAGTCTGGGCTAATTGGTATTTGGACTGTAGGTCTGCAAATGTTGCTAGGTGTCCCCCCACCCACATGTCGCCCACCGTCGAGATACCGATCATCTCCCACTTGTCAAATCCCTGACAGCTGCTGAGTTGTCCCAGGAAATCTGGTTGCCAGAGTGGTGTGGCTTTTGTTAGTGTGTTGTGCCAGCCCCCTTTCCTATTCACCCCGTGCCAGATCTCCACTGTGCAGACCATAGGTCCTGTGAGATTGAGTTTGCGAGGGTGCGTGAAGAGTGCCTCACTGTAGTCCCCCCTGCCCAGAAGCCACCTATCCATCTGGAAGTTTGGATCATCATACTCCCCATGCACCCACCTGTTGATAGCCACCAATTGGGAGGCCTGATAATAAAGCCTAATATCGGGTAATGCGATACCCCCATCGTACCACCGCCATCATCAACTTTTTCAATACGTGGGTCCGACCGTCCCACAACAGCTCCCTCACTACGCTATCTATATTGGAAAAATAGGTGTCAGGGATAACATTGGGGGTGCTCTGCAACACGTAGAGGAAGCGTGGTAGCGCCAACATCTTAAAGAGTGCTGCACGTCCCAAGAGAGTAAGGGGGAGGGACCACCAATATTTGACCTCAGATCGAAGACATGTGAGGGGACAAGCAGATTCAGTTCATAGAACAAGGACGGATCTGGCGTTATGTGGACACCAATATACTTGAAGCTCGCAGTCGCTACCAGTATGTCATACCCTCTAGGGTTGTACGGCGGTGCACCCCACAATACGAAAAGTTGAGACTTAGTCCAGTTGATAGTGTATCCCGAGTGGGCACCGAAGATGTAAAGATATGGAGAATATGCTGGAGAGAGTGAGAAGGCGAGGCCATGGACAGGAGGATATCATCGGCGTGTAAGGAGATACGATCCTCATGGTCCTCAGTCCACTTCAAACCCCTAATCCAAGGGTCCCCTCTGATCCAGACTGCCAGCGGCTCTAGTGCTAAAGCAAATAGTAAGGGGGACAGAGGACACCCTTGTCTGGTACCCCTCCCCAACACCTATTGTCTAGAGACGTGCTTGTTGACTGCCACATGTGCAGTTGGGCAGGCATAGAGCAAACAGATCCACTTGGTAAAGTTTGGACCAAATCCCATCCTATCCAGCACAGCAAATAGATAATCCCACTCTATGGTGTTGAATGCCATTGATGCATCCAACGACAGTAATGCAGCATCTTCTCTGTCACGCCTGCCCAAGACCCCATTCAACCGTCGTAAGTTTGAGGGCAGTATTTCTCCCCGGCATGAACCCGGTTTGATAAGGGTGTACAAGTTCCGCGATGCACGGGATAAACCTGTTGGCCAACAATTTCGCCAATAATTTTGCCTCAACTGGGAGGAGCGAGATCGGTCGATACGACCGACAATCATCAGATGGTTTACCTTGTTTGTGTATGACCATAATGGACGCTCTCCTAATCTCAGCTGGTAGTTCCCCCCTCTCAAGGCTCTCAGTGTACATTTGTAGCAAATGGAGAGAGAGCTTAGCAGCCATCGGCTTTAAGAATTCGATCAGGATCCCGTTGGGCCCCATGGCTTTTCGCGAGTTGATCGTCTTAAATAGCTTTCTGAATTTCAGCCTCAGTGAACGCGCCCTTCAGGGAATCCCGATCACGGTCGGACAGACGTGCAACCTTAATGGTAGAGAGGTCTGCAACTGCAGAAGGCTGGACCGATGCCGAGGGTGTATACACGACAAAAAATGAGAGGCACACATGTCAGCGATCCGTTTGGGATCCGTGATTACAGTATCATTGGCCCCTCTCATCTACACAATTGTTCGTTGCTCTCCAACCAGGCCAGGAGTTTACCCGTCCGTTCCCCATGCTCATATATCCTATGCGAGTGGAGGCATACTGTGACCTGGCCGCCTCCATCAGGTGCTGCTGATAGTCAAGGCGGACCATCGTATGAGAGTGCTGCATCTCAGGGTCAGGCGTCAGTGCCATGTCTTTTTCCCGAGCCTGAATTTTGTCCTCAAGTTCTGTGATGCGTCTAGCAAGTTCCCTCTTATGGCTGACCATCAACGACAAGGCTCTACCCTTCATGACAGAGCCGAATGCCCCCCATAAGGTGCAGGCCAAGGTAACAGACCCTACATTTTCTTGAAAATAGAAATCAGCTTACTTGAGCACCGCCTCTTTAATATGGGGAACCTTAAGCGCCCAGGGATTGATAGTGAGGGTGGTACGCCGGCTGTTTAAGTCAAGAGAAAGGGTCGTGAGGACGTGGGAGTGGTCAGAGATCCCTCGCGCAAGGCATCTGGATTCCGCAAAGACTGGTATATCAGGACCGTAGTGAGCACATGGTCGATGCATGATTGACTATTGTGGGCCCCTGAATAAAATGTAAATTGCACGGTAGTGGGGTTAAGCCATCTCCAAATGTCAGCAAGGCCCACAGAGGACAAGAATTCTGCCAGCTGAGAAACCACAGGGGGTCCCCACAGGGCGGTAAGCGGTCCCTAGCCCCATCTAAAGCTAGATTAAAGTCCCCCCCAGCACTAACAGCCCCAGGGGTAAATCAAGCAAGAGTTTATCAAGGTCACGCAACGTGAGATGCTGCAGTCCAGGGGGAATGTATATGAAAACTATGTTGAGAGCTTGTCCCTCCCAGGTACCGGAGAGCACTACATATCTGCCCTGGACATCCGACCAGATCCTATTGATCATATAGGGACAACTTCTGCGTATGACTTTGTTCACTACTTGTTCCAGTGTTACAATGGCAAACTGGTAACCATATTGTCGGCCAGGTGTGTCTCTTGTGCCCCATTCAAGGTTAGCTCTTTCACATCCAATCCCGGGAAATTGCTATAATTACCATAGGCATTTATGAACAACCATTATAAAGACTTTGGTCATTTTACTAAAAGGAATTCTGGAGAAATTTGTAACAATGTATAATGCATATAGAATTCCTGCAGGATTTTAAAAAAGCATTTATATTTTAGTGAATGTCATACTTTGTGCTAGGGCTTCAGAACACAACTGAAAGCGTGGTTTAACATGCTATTAAGGGGTGCTCTATTTATTTTTAGGACCATGGCAATTTAGCCACACATATGTGTTCGTAGCTTGAAGGAATACTTCTATCCTTTGCATGCTAGAACACAATTTGTTGCAAAGTTATTTCAAGGCAGTTATCTTTTGCCAGTATTTTAGACCTGGTGGCTTCCTGCATATATGCAGTGTTATATTCCCCAGTTAGGTCAATGTAGGCAAGCAGCTTATTTCTTACATTGTCCTCACAAATAAAAGTTTCAGCGGTGACCTTTTGCACATATTTGCATGCACAACAATGTTGGATTTGTTTCTCTGAAACTAAACTTGTTTTCACATCTAGCTTCGCACAACATTATCACATGCCCTGAACTTCATGTACAAGGTCTCGTTTCGCACTGTGTACAAATGTCATCACTATCTTCATCCACGGGGCGACAGGGCGATCTACATACACATAACATCACTAATCTATGCGCACATCGCAAGACTGCTTTCTATTATAAAAGATTAGCATCCAGATAGATTAGCAGAGGAGGCACTTCCGCTAACACAGAGGGTCCTTGCATGCTGAGAAATCTTCATGAGCGGTCTGACATCTCAATCTTAAGGATTTCTAGTTAATGCTGCCATCATCTTTGCGGAGAGGTTCAGAGAATCTCTGAACAGATTTCCAGAGAGTCTAGTCGAATCCACCTACCACTGCTGTAGCGCTGGCTGCATTCAGGGCAGTACCCCATGTTCCACACACCTCTCTCTCAGTAATATCCAAGAGCCTGGTCTCTACAGCACAGTAATTCAAGGAAACTTGAAAAACAGCACAGATCAAAAAATATAAAAAGAGGAAATAACACTTTACATAAATGATAAGCAATATACACCGAGAGGAAAAATCACAGTGAGTACAGATAAGAACAGATTATAAGGTAAAATTTCTCCCTCATGTTTGCCAATTCCATCTCCGTGATACACCTTTAAATGAACCTGAAGAAAAGAAGAGTATACTAGTGGCTGTCCTGTCCAGTATGAAACAGTAGAATGGATTATCTTTCAATGCATGTGGTAGAGTAAATAAAAGATAAAACAAAACAAATTATTCAAAGACACAAGTGATACATATCAGAGAAGGTAGTATAAATTTCAATATCAATGGAACCGAGGGGGGAAGCATTAAGGTGCAATATAAGGTCATTAGGAGGAACATTTTAAAGCATATACAAAATATTTATGGACGATCAATCTTTTGGAAATACAGATCAATACCACTGATAATGTTAGATTGACATGGAGTGTCACTGTCTGCACTTCTTGTGAAAAATACCCAGGCCCACCAAGAATGGAGAGGCCTT
The DNA here is from genome assembly GCF_964204655.1 of Triturus cristatus. Taxonomy (NCBI): domain Eukaryota; kingdom Metazoa; phylum Chordata; class Amphibia; order Caudata; family Salamandridae; genus Triturus; species Triturus cristatus. The sequence goes on along the minus strand of NC_140584.1, from coordinate 539,892,707 downwards.
CTGAGCTGATTATCAAATAGCCAGGATAACTGTAACCCAAACAGTATAATTAATATTCAAAGGCTTTCAGTAACTGGGGTAATTACTAGCCATAACGGTTTAACATATCTAATTTAGAACAACATATGCTTCAGATCACCCGAGACTCCTTGAGAGCACCAACATGTATCCAGTCAGTTTGATGCAGCAACTAGAATGTCCAACACAGAGCACATGTGTGCATCACTGCCCACAACACTGCACTTCGAGACCAAAAAGTAAATTCCACACTTCTCTCTCCCTCTCACGCTTTCAAATGCACATCCCACACACTCTGTTCTTGGCAAGGCTGTCCTACTCCGTGACAGCTCCCACTGAAAGAGAGAAGGAAGGCATATGCAGGACATCGTACATTCAGGCTAGGATAAAATAACACACTAAAGTCAATTAAAAATAATGGTAGTCAAAGGTCATCACAGGGTGTCAGACTACAAGAGTGCCTCTAGCACTACACTCAGTCAGTCAGTCAGTGACAGGCGCCACAAGTCTTCAAACCCTACTTGTGCAAAGACATTCCTTGATACACCATGAGGAATTTATACAGAACGTACCCACCCTTGAAAAATGTATACAATAGCAAAAAGGCCAAGAAAGAAAAATAATCAAGGATCTGCTCCAAACACCCTCAGGGACTTATGTACTATTAACATGGCCCAAAGGGATACAATGTTTCCATGATAGAATGTCCAATTACACCACAAATTTAGGCATCAACCATAATGTCCAATTTTACAGGAGAAGATGGTTCGCGCTAGAACAATCATTTAAGATTGAAGATTAGGAAACTCAATAGCAATTACTGCAAAAAAGGCCAACAATTCTTTTACTGGTATACAAATCGATAGGCTGAAAACATAATGCAGGAAAACATTGCGGGAAGAGGAAAGGAAGTTCTCCGAATACCAATAGCAAAATGTATTTCTTATATCCATACTATAAGATCAAATAAAGTTTTGCAACTTTATTTTTAAATTTATTTATCGAGATTTTTACTCGATAAATAGATAAACAAAAGAATATTCAAAACTGTGCAAAGAATGTAATAACAGTAGTCAATGCAGGTCACTTTCAGTCAAAACAAGAAATAATGTTAAAAACTCCGACATTTATCAAAAAGCTAACATCTAGAATTAAAGCATGGCGACCAAATTTTATTTGTCAAGATGTACATGTATTGCAGAGCTCTGAACTCCAGAGGCAACGGCCCAATCCAACCATACAAACATGATGACTGACTTTTTCCAATGAAATCCAAACAAGTATAAGCAACAATAGAGAGGATATCCCAACTCCCGCCCACCCCCACGGCTACCCCCTGATCGCACAAGATCCGTGTAGTCCTGTCCACAACTTGTAAACATAGCAAGAAGAGTAAACCCCTCCGGTCACCCCCCCCCGCATTGCACCCCCACAGTCCGAAAATGTACATATGAGTTATCCCAAAGGATGGACCTCTGTTGCTGATTGCGGATCTAACAGTGCCCGATAGTCCGCCAACCAATTCCAAATCTTGTAGTGTTTGCGTGGGCACCCCCCTAGCGACAAAGATAGGTTGTTCCAGTCCCATACAAAAATCGAGCTCCTTCTTCCATGTGGCCACCGATGGGGCCCTCGGCGCCTTCCATGCCTTGGCGACGTCCCTTTTCGCCAGAGTAAAAGCCAATTGCATGAGGTGTCGCTTGTAAATATTGCCTCCTATCCCCTCCATAACATGAAGCAAGGCCAACTGCGGTGTACGGGGGAGCTCCCACCCCAGGACCTCCGAAAGACAGGCAAACACCCCCCTCCAAAAGCGGTCGAGGGAGAGACAACGCCAGACTGTGTGAATGAATGTACCCTCCGCTCTACTGCAACAAAGACATATAGGAGAGATGATCAGCCCTGCCCTCCACAAGCGCACTCGAGTAAAATAGACCCTGTGAAGGTACTTGAACTGGACAAGGTGGAGTCGCATCGCTATGGCCGCCCCCCGTGGGGCTGCCTGGGCTTCAGTCCAGTCCTCCTTCTCCAGTGTGCCCACATCCTCTTCCCAGTCCCCCCGAAGCTTCTGTAGTGTGGGGGAGCAATGAGTACCCAGGGATTGCATGGCGACCGTTTTAACACAAAAATCATCTGTAACTGCTAAAGAAATAGTAAAAAGAGGTACACAACTTGACAAAGTTTACTAACATCGAATCATGATTCGGAAGACTTTACAGACTGACAAGAAGATTGTAACAATGTTGTCTAAATGGGTACATACAATAAAGATTTCACTTTGTCCGGTTTCAGGTGTGACACTGGTACTTGTTATATTTACGAGAAGCGTTGTTATGAAGTGGCCCATGCCATGTGCAACATCTTTGGCTAATTTTGGTTTTTAGCTAGCTGCGCCAAATTTGTAAGTTTACTTTGCCTTACATGCTTTCATACCCCAGATGAATCCCGGAAGTAAAATTATTGAAGATGCGTGGTAGGGTGACGGTTGTGGAACGGGTAATTTCAAACAATTTAACTACCACAACCCCTACAGCTAATTGGGTGTTAAATGTGTAAAATAAAGTCAGGCCCATAACAGGCCATTAAATCACAGCAACAATACTACTAGGTGTGACAGTACTTGAGTCCGGAAAAAATCGCCAAGAGAAAGGAACCCCTAATAGCTTGGTTTGAAGGCATTTGTTTGAAGAAGCTGTACAAAAACTGGAAAATATCTGGCACGTTTGAAATAAAAGAAGAAGAATATACTTAGGACCGATATTTGGACTCTATTTGAAGCTTTGACTTATAAGCTTTTGCTTGATTTACCTACTATTAAACATATATTTGGAAATATTCGCTACAGTCTCAAGCTGCACTGACAATACGACGCGCACAAAAAATGCAGCTGAGAATTGTGAAAAGCATAGGAAAGGACAGAGACTGTTCACTCTTTCCTACTGCCAGAATGTACGCCAATCTTGCTTCAAAGCAAGGAGGTGTGGGAATTTCATGCTACTCTGTAAAAAGAACGCCACGTTTAGGTTTTGAAGTGAGAACTGTTTGAAACATTAATGGCCACATGCATAAATATTAGGAATAGCGATTACATAATTGCGATTTTCTGCAAATCGCAATTAGGTAATCGCTATTCCTAATGTATGTATGTAGCAATTCCTAGGGAGTTGCAAATTGACCTACCTCATGAATATTAATGAGGTAGGTCGCAATTTGCGACCCATTAAGAATCGCTCAAATAAAGGGGATGGTGGCCTCCTGTGGTCAGTAGACCACCATGTCAGAGATTGCTTTTAAATAAAGCAATCTTTTCTTTTTTAAATGCAGCTCTGTTTTCCTTAAAGGAAAACGGGTTGCATTTAAAAATAGAAAAATGAAGAGTTTTCTTTTCATTTTTTTTAGCGCACACAGTGGTCCATGGGACCACTGCATGTCTTAAAAAAATGTTGTATTACCATTCACAAAGGGGAAGAGGTCCCTTGCAGACCTCTTTCTATTTGCGAAGGGTTACCACCAACTTGAAATTGGTAGTAAAATGCGAATGTTTTGTAACTGCATTTCGGTCCCAAAATATTTTTTTACCTACCGCCACGATTCAACCCTAAACGCGCCCCTTCCTAGCACCCGAATCGCAAACCCTATCTGCGATTCGGTAATAGGTTACCGAATCGAAAATAGGGTTTGGTACATAGTATGGGAAAAGCCTTTTTTACGGTCGCAAACGGCGCGATTCTGCGAATCAGGCCATTCAAACCCTAAAAAAGATACATACATGTGCCCCTAAAACACCTGAAAAGCATTCTGTTTCCCCTGCATTCACACCTGTTTTTTAGAAACCAGAATACAAGCAAAAGTGAAAATTAAAGACATGCCCAATTCAGTGGAGTTCTAGTTTTCTCTCAGATCCGATTTTGCTGTGTTGTACAGATGAAGTTTTCAAGCTTGCTTGTAAATTCATTGACGCCACTTCACATCATTAATACTTCACCTCACTGCTACGAGAAAAGACAATATAACAACTGGGAAAACAGATTCGAGCCACGTTGTGAGCTCAACAGCATGTCTCAAAAGAAAGAAGTTCCACAAAAGTGGATGAACACAAGTACTTAAGCAATGGGACCCTGATAAGAGAAACACACAGGGAACAACAGTAAATAGTATGCTACAACCAAAAGAAACAGAGGAAAAGTAAGCAGCAAGTACACAAACAAATAAAAAGTTAGGGCGGAATGTAAGCCCCTTTTAAGACTTATGTAAAATACAATAGATTTCACAAGCACAGCACAAGCGTTGTGCAGGCGAAACCTAAACAGATGGGTATTTATGAAGATTAAGGTAACAAGAGTCCTGCGCTCTTTGCCAGTATACACACAGCCTAGTGCGTGCAGCAGACCAATTCAATATAACTCCCAGGGGTGGTTATCTAGTAGCAAGAATAATATCAAGCTGGTCCTGTCTAGTTGATCACTCTTGAGCAGAAGGTGGTGGTCTGAAAGCCCTGAGCTAAGCCATTATATGGCTATTATGCCTGGGATGTAAGAAAGTAATGTTCCGGGTCCAGGACTGCTTAACGGCTACGCTCAAAAGCATGCTCTGGTCTCTCACAGCTCACACTTCGATTCTTACCGCCCCAGACAAGTCTCGTCAGTAGCGTTCGGAGTCGAGTGTACCTTTTCCTCCCAGGCAGGATGCAGATGTTTATGAATAAGTACAGGAGCTTGGGGAGAATCAGCATCTTAATCAGTGTCACTCTGCCCTCTAAGGAAAAAAAAAGAAGAGTTAGACATCTCTCCATCTGGGCCACAAAGCCGACGATCATGGATTATAGTTACGAAGGGTAGATCCCGCAGGCCGTTTAATCTGTATACTAAGTAAGCAAACTGTGTCAAGTCTCCACATTAGTGGAACGTTCTGAGGGACTTGGGCAGTATCATCTGGAAGCATAAATATTTAAGACTTATGCGAATTAATGCGCAAGCTGGCAAAGTCACCAAAGTGGACATCTCAGATTATGGAATTACCATTAGTTGCGGGATCCCTAACAAAGAGCAACATGTCAGCAGTGTAAAGGGAGATAAGATATTGCCATGTGGGGAATCATAGGCCCCTATGAAGCTGTTCCTCCTGGAGCATGAAGACAGCTAGGTGGTTGCCGATGGTTAAATCAAATAACATTGGCTACAGAGGGCAGCCCTGTCTCGTGCCCATGCGGTCCTGTGAGGTGGCAGTTGGCATACCTCAGGCGATCAGATCCGTATAGAGCCATATAGAGCAGTTTTGTAATGGCAAGGAATAAGGCCCAAGGCTCATTGAATGGAGGATCACAAACAGGAAGGGCCATTCCAGAAAGTCTACGGTGTTCTCGTCGTCAAGGTTTACAGAGATTGCCTGGGTCTCAAGCTTTAGTCAATGCGTCATGGACAGTAACATCCGATAGTTGTTGGAGGTGGTCCTGCAGAGTATGAAGCTGGACCGATCTATCTAACTAGGTTGGGCACTAATTGGTTGTGCCAACTGGCTAAGAATCAGGCTAGGATCTTATTGCCTAGGTTTAATAGAGAGATCGGTCTGTAGGAGCCGGCCTCTAGGGGGTCTCTTGCCAGCTTTAAGATCAGAGAAATGAGGGAGTCTCTAGCAGTGAGGTGGGGAGGGTACCGATTTCTAAGGCCAAATGACAGAGCTCCAGGAGCTGGGTAGCTAGAAAATCCCTGAACTCTTTGTTGAATTTGATGGTCAAACCCTCCTACCTGGACCCACTGCCACCCAAAAAGCTATGGCTTGGAGAGCTTCATGTAGTGTGAGCAGTGTCAAGAGAAACTCATTCATCCCAACCTCCACCCATGCCAAGGTGATGTAATCGATAAGGTTTCAATTTGTTCACTAGAGTGTGAGAGCTTTGGTGTATAAAGGTGCGTATAAAAGGCATGGAATGCTTGTGAGATAGGCTACACAACTACAACGGGGGCCATGGTGGAGCAAAGAGAAGGGGTCAGTGTTCTTGGACGAGTGCTTTTCAAGACTCAAGCGAGAGTTATACTGGGCTCTCGCTCTCACCAAATATCTGTGATCGCACATGTTTCCCTAAGTAGGCTACTTCGTGGTCAGCAGCCTTTCTACAAAGGGAAAATAGCCCATGAAATACCACCAGCAGGGTGATGTCTCAGGAGGATTCATATTGCCATTAGTAGTTATCAGTAGTTTTGACGAATGTCATATTGCCATCAGTAGTTGTTTGGGCTTCTAGAGAGCAAAGTTGCGTCCAAGTGGATTTAAGGACACCAAACTGTTTATTAAGCGCAATCCCCTGGATATGCACTATAAAAGTCTCCCAAACCATCAGGTAGAAGGGGGTCAGAGCCCATGTTAGTGTCATAGAATTCCTCAATTGCTAGCGCTACATCTAATTAAAAAATTGAATCCAGTTTAGAGGACACCAGTGGGAATAAAATCTTGATCTGAATGAGTACTGGGGAGAGGCCCGAGAGGGTCTGAGTCTTGTAGGCAATATCACGTAGCCACATGAGTGTGTTAGGGAAGTGTAATCTATACAGGAGTGCAAGCATTAGGCCGTGGAATCAAAGGAGAAGGTGGTGGGCATTATTTCTCAATTCCGCAATCAGACTGCCAAAGCATCTGAGGGCATCAATTGTTTGAGGGTGTGCACAGCATTTGGGTTGCCCACCCTCCGAGGAATAGTAGAGTCAAGCATAGAACCAGGACAAAAAAAAATACCCCAATTGATGTGGCAATCATTATGGGTGCGGTAGTGGCGGGCTGTAGTGTTGGAGTGGGCAACCATGCAGTAAGCCAGAGAGATAAATGTACCATCCCATGGTATCGATATCGGAGAAGTCAACGGTATAGGGTAGTGACCACATAACTAGGATAACGATTCCAAATGAGTATGCACTGTAAGATGCAAAGTAGTAGCACAAGTCCCATTTGTCAGCGAACATGTAGGTTTCTACAGGAGTGATATGCATCTCCTGGAGCAGAGCAATATCAATGCTATTGCTCCCCGATAGGTGACATTTCTTGGGGGTCTTCAGGCAATGAACATTCCAAGTGACTAAGTTCATTTTATAGGGTGTACTTGGTGCGTAGTTGTGTGTGTAGGGTGCCAGGGCCCAACGGGGCGCAGACCCATGGAGATTCTAGGATGTCTCTATGGGTTAAGGTCAACCTAAGTCTCTATAAATATCATCCCTAAGGCAGGCCTACCGAGCCCTAAGGCAGGGTGCTGCATATTAAAATGCAGGACATGTGTCTTTCCATGTTCTGACAGAGAAAAATCCTGAATTGTCATTTTTGCTGTAGAAAGGCTACTAGCTCCTTTGGCGAGGAAAGGGTTACAGACTCACAGATTCAGTAGTGCTATCTTCTGAATTAGACTACTAAAGTTGGTACATCAAGGTATTGCAGGAAATGTTACAGCCCACTCGACTTGATGCCCAAGTTGAATGCAATGTAACTTTTAAGTAAATACCAACTTTAGATAGTTGCCACTTTGTAGACCAAGTTTTCCAGTGTCTGTTTACGGTTGCTGTCCATGAGACTGTCTTCAGCCCTCCTGCAGGGATGCGTGAATGACAATCAGGAAGGAACACAAAGGGCTTGCCCTTGGAATAAGTGTTACTTTGCCCAGGCACGAAACCCAAACAAAGTGTGAGCCCAAACAAAGAGCTTCAAAGGAGAAGTCACCTTTTAAGGTCAAATGGTGGGCACACACGAGAGGGGCTGCTCTTTGTTATGGCGTATAGGTGGGCACCAGGGACAGAAAGGGGGAAAAAGTTGCTAGACCAGTTTTCCTGTGGGCGAACAGCTCTCAGGTAACCACACCTCTAGGGTGAGCTACCAGGCTCGACACACACCAAGAGAAGGGTTATTTCATCCTGGGGTAGGGGAGAATATTGCATTCTGGGATAGCTAGATGCCACATTTTGCAGGAAAACGTCATCAAGAGGGAGGGGACATGGTTGCCCATTGGCTAGTAGTCACTTTATCCCCTGAGTGCACGTTCAGAGCACCAAAGTGACACGCCTGGCACTCAGATCACTGATCACATATGCACTGGAGAGGTTACCAAAGAAGTACTACCCTGCTGTTCTCTGGACCCGGCAAAAAGAGGCTGCATTAAAGACTGGACTGCACCTCCTGATCCCTGGGTTAGCAAAGAGAGGACTGTGCCTGTGGTGCCCTGCTCTAGGAAAAGTCCTCTGCGGAGCCCCAGACAGAAACAATGATTGCAGGGGTTAGTTGGCTGACGTCCTCTTACATCACCAGGACCACAAAAGCTGCAGAAGCCTGCCTTGGCCAGTTGGTAGCCACAATCACTTGAACGCCACTGACTGCTTAAGCACAGCCTGGAAGACCACGTCTCAATGCTTAAAGGTTGCACCACAGTTGTCGGAGTAAAGTTTGGTTGCTCAAGATGAGCACTAGCGTCAGTTAAAGGGAACTGCTGCTTTTGCTGTAACGGAAGACCAGTTGACCAGTGGTAACTGGTTTCTGACTGAAATTCAAACAGACTTTGAGGGACATCGACTTCTGTGGCAAAAGACATCCCACCATGTTTGTGGACCAAGTAGTGGCCCCAGGAAGTTACCCGTCAACAAGATCAACGTCCTGTATCCCTTGCCTCAGGACCACTCCATTGATGTTTATGGAAGTTCACCCGTAGAACCTGGAACTGGACTGGAGACTGCTTTGACTGCAAGATAACTTTCCTGCCAAACCTCATTGACACCTGTGACTTGCTCCCTGCCGGAGTTGGTTGCCCCAAGTGGGCCGGAGTAACCAAACACAATTTTACAAACATTTTTAGGTTAAATACTCATCGCTGTAGATGAATTTAGGAATGTGTGATTTGAATGAAAAGCAGCGATACATTATTTGCTTAATTTATTTATATCTCCGAAACCCTTTAGTGGATTTTGTTCGTTTTGGCATTTAAAAATTCATATAAATAAGAGCTATTTTTATCAATTGGTGTTGAATTTAATTTGTTTGTGTGTCTCTCTTATTCACATTCTTCGGTACTCCTAAATGCATTACACTTGTTCATTTGACAAAGCCTGACTGCTTGAAGGCACATCTAACTGGGGTTAATCTAATGTCCTTCAAACTAACCTGACTGAACCCAAGACAGGTTTGTAAGTTTATTACACTGCAATGTTGCACAACCTTGCCATATAATAAACCACTTTCCTCAAAGGTTTCAAACAATCCACAGACTTCCTACCGACTCGGTTAGAGCTACACAAATTAACAGCTTTCTGTTTCCTAACCCAGGTTTTAACCCTGTGACTCAGCACACAATGATATTCCCATTTAAATTTCTCAAACAAAGACAACTGATCTAAATCCTTGGTATATCTATGAAATTATTCTAATCAATAATCATTCCAATCTCTACCAGGTATTATTTACTTTCTTATTACTCTTGGCGTGGAGCTCAATGAGAAAACTCCTAATTGTTGTTTTAATAGTATCATAAACTCGGGGAGAAGATACTTATGCGCGGAGTTCTATTTTCTTCCCAAAACAGGTCCATAGTTTCCCTAAGTGAATCGAATAGAATAAGAACAATTTAAAAGCTCCTCATTTCATCTCCAAATAGTCAGTTCTGAGCCAGCCAGGACACGAGAGAAAGGTACACTGTAATGCAGACATTGCCCGAGACCACCATGGATTCTATTTGAACATCCACTAAACGGCATACATAATGGGCAAGTAGTCAATTGAATTGTTAAATAGGACTGATGAGGATATGAAAGAAAAGTGAATTTGCTCTAATGCAAATGCATAAATCTCCACCAATCCTTAAGATTACATTTTATGCATAACATTCTTGTTATGTAAACTCGAGCAGTGGTACTTGCTTTTAGACTGCCTATTCGGAATCCCACCTATCAGCAGATTAAAATCCACTCTCACTGCCTACATCGCATCTGGAAGAATGTCTCATCCCTTCACCCAACCCAGCCTGAAGTTGCACACTTTAGCATTCAGAGCATGGATATAAACAGCAAACAAATTGCTATTTACCCAGGGGTGTGGAATTTAATAAATTATCTACTTGTCCATTGGGCAGGTGGCTTCATTAATCCACTTGTCCCTTTCGTGTCATGCAGTGCGGTGATACATTATGACAGCAATCTCATTATATAAGGGGTACTATATAGCCTCTCTGATTATGCCAGGGCTCATACCATAGTAGTGTTTGAATACTTGCAATCCCTTTATATTGCTGCAGAGCTACATACCGGGGCTGAAGGTAGTGTTGTAGTGTAGTTCCTATATCCCTGATAGGCTCTGCGCATTGGAATAATATACACTATAGTTTTGACAATTGACTGAGGTTACTATGTCTCTATCAAGTATATTAAACTTAATTACTTGTGTGTGCCAGCTAACTCAGAGGTCACTAGAAAACTTCTCGAATAAACAAGAAGGTATTAGTTTCTGACAACCGCATAAACATGACAACTTTGTTGCCCTAAGAATTGGAACAATCTCAGAATCGTGGAAACAATAGATAATAGTTTCACTCAGTCAATCGTGCATGCTTCGTTTCTACAAAGTTACACAGAAATAGATACACGGGCGTTTCAATAAAAAGGGTTTATTGAACAGTCTTATTTCTCGTGCAAGAGATATGAACTGCTACAATTGTAAGACAGAATGCGAAGTATAATATGTACAGCATTAGCAGTAAGATAAAATAATACTGCAATAGCATGGTTTGTAGCTATGACAGATATTCATAAAAATACATACATAAATAACACAGGATAAAATGTTAATACTCATCTGATGCTTCTAGCTAGTTCTACCCCAGTGTACCTAACCTAAGTGTAGTACGAGGTAAGAAGTAGGTGCTGTTTGCCTTTGGTCTAGTTTAGCAATAGTTGCCAAGATTTGCCAAAAGTCCCTCTAGGTTCTAGTCCGCTCCATACCTTAGAATAAGTGAGGTTGGAATCCCTTTCTGAGTCTCGATCTCTACCACCCCGCAAGGGGAGTCAGAAACACTGGAGCTGGATTCTCTGCGAGCAGGGTGACAGTGTCTGGTCAGTGCGTCAGGCGGGGACTTGACTTCCTTCCGAACTTGCCGTGGCGAGCTGTGTCGTGCAAGTAGGCAGCCGAACCATGGTTTGCCATGGTAAGTGAAGGTATATTTATACCTTGAAGGGTGTTTAGGAATACCAGTATTGACGTAAAAGTCGGGCAGAAGAACGTCATGACTGAACCCCTAAGGAATAGATGTTCATGCATAATAAATGAGTTCTTGGAGAAATCAATATCCAAGCAAGGAAAAGTCCTAAAGGCTTAAGAGTCTGGTTTTCCAAGAACTCGTTGTGAAGTAGATGAACAGATGTAGGTGGCCATGCCTGTATGTGGTTAGCATGGATAATGCCTAAATAAGGGTAGGATGTCTATGCCTAAATAAGGGCTAAGCGAATTGTGCCTATATAAGGACATAAATCGGCAAACCTATATACGGTATCTAAATCGACACACAACAGTGTTAAGCAATATTTCCAGGGTTAGAATCTCCTTTTGAGTCTGTTCAAGCCTACTAACTTGCATGTTTTAAGGGTTTCAACAACTCTTCTGCAATCTTTTCCCATACTGAGAAATGTTGGAAATGTATTCCTAACAGTGGCAGAAGTAAACCTTCTTCCAGAGTTGGGAACAAAGTGGTAGGAGGGAATGTGAACTTGCAAATTCTCAGATTTTTACATGAGCAGATCTACACATGCATATTTGTTCATGCTAAAATGCAGTTCACAAATATTTTCTAGGAGTACTATTTCTTGTCCTACTTCTGTAAATTCTTGGGAATTCACGAAAACCGTACAGCTGCACTTAATGCAAGGACCCCTAATTTGGTCTGGCGTTAACCATGACCTTTTGAGTTTATTAAAATTCTGTCCCTCTCTGTATCAGCTGGCTCCACTGTGAGTAACAGCATTGTACTCTTTCACAAGGAGCATATCAGCACAAAAAGTAGGTTTGGTAAGTGCCAGGAACTACTGTGGCAGTGTGTGCTTTTTCAGACCAAAACCAATGTTTGCTTTTGCCAATGTTTGTTATAATAGGGAGGGCTCGGAAGCTCCCACACCAATAAGGTTTTACAAAAGTAATGCCCAAAAATTCACACATTGAAAAAACTAAAAAGCTGACTACCAATTTCAGACCTACTGGCTTTGCCAATGCTTGTTTATTTTTGTTTCCCATAATCTTATTAAAACTGGTTACACTGATTTTCCTTTATGAATATTTTTGGGAAATATTAGCATGCATCAACATATGTTACTAAATGATGCTGCAAGGAAATGGTACCTGAAATTCTACAGTAGTTTAGCAAAATGTTTTTTTTTCTCCTGATTTCATTTTTTTATGAACATATTATTTGGAAAGCAAAGAATTATCAATCTTGCTTTCAAACGTCTGCAAATATATGCATCAAATCAGAGAGCATTCTGGGAGCATTATACATAGCTTCATATTGCAAAAACTTTGAAAACTTGTGTACACATTTTTACACTGGAACCACTGTCAGTAGTGCAGTCAGAGCTTACAACATTTACTTAGAGCGCTCACGCTAATAATAAAGGCTTTCAATTAATGAACCATGAATACAGGTTTGAACAGCATTAACATATGGACAAAAATATTGCCTTAACTGCAGACAGTGCCCTTCTCTGATCAATAATATGCTACTGCAAATTGGCAGCAAAAGGGTTTGTGCTGCAGGAGGATGGGCATAAGACAAAATACACATGAAAACGTGTTGCGCTTGACCCCAAACTATATGTCCTGGGCTTCTGGCTATAGGAATGTCACATCCCTGTTACCTTCTGTAAATATGTAGCCTACCATCTACCCTTTTCATGAGCATGCGATTAAATCACAGAGAGGCAAGATTTCTTTGTCACCAGTGTTACTACACCATTTTGCTTCCTCTTTTCATTGAGCAGACCACATTCTCAATTCCATCATTTCTCACTGTCAAAGCTTCCTTGGAACCTATCTTCATTTCCTGAAGAAATATTATAAATGCTTTAAAATGTTAACAATAATTTGGGATTATCCTCATTTTAACTAGGTGGGCGTTCTCTTTCACATTTAAAGATATTATGTCTGATTTAGATTGTGGAAGGTGGCCGCTCGCCCGTCATGGAGGTTGAGGTTGTCTCCACCACCACCCCGGCCAGACTGCTGCCCGCCAAATTAAAAGATCACAGGTGACCCTGTGGTGAACTCTGTGCCTTCAAAGAAGCTGTCGCCACAGCGGTTCCTGTGTATATATTTATTTTATTTTTTAGTTTATTAAAACCATTACAAAATAGACATAAAATCATAAGAACAAACAGCATGAACAATACATCTTCAGAGACTTGTTAACAACATAATCAACAATATTTCATTTTTCCAGTAACCGATACAGTGCTTATATTAAAATACCAAGTGCCTAGTTCTGACCCAGTCCAAATAGGTCAACTCCGCCAAAAAGTGGTAGATAAACTCTTTATCACTGAAATTCATATAAAATTTTAAATATTCCTAAAACAAAGTCAAGAGTATATACACAGTTCTAATTTAAATTAACATGAGCCAGTCTAAAATAATGCCTAAATCCTTTGCTTGGGGACCGGTGGGGTGATTCAATCTGGAAGGACGACATGCTTATTGCATTCTAATCTTGCCTAGCTTGGTATAGGGCAGGACAATAGCATAACGGATGAAACCATGATTTCCAATAATTGTTGCATAGCCTACACTTAAGGACACCCCTGTCACCAACCTAGCACGGGTTAAAATCTCTTATTGGTAATGCAAGCACTATCATATAAAGGATTTGGTCCCGAGTATTTGTGTTAATGAGATCCGAAAAATATTTTTGTGGCTTCCCAACATGATAGGAATCCGTTGGGGGCTGAGCCCATCCTCTACTCGTCTTTATGCAAGTATATGGATGTATTCCTTAAGCCTATCTCTGAGAACACCGATACTTACCTAAGGGATACCATGAAAACAATTCAACTTGTGGACGATTGCGCCATTAGATATGAATTGTAACCTCCTGGTCACCATGGATATCACATCCCTTTACACAAACATTGGGTGAGGCATTGAGACTGATGAGAGAAGTTCTGAACAAACGTCCCAGGCCACACAGAGTCCCAACTGAATTTATCATCAAACTCCTTGATGTAGCCATGACTAAAAACTTCTTTAGCTTTCAGGGTGACTTCTACATATAAACGAAGGGAGTTGCTATGGGGGCAAGCTTCGCGCCCAACCTAGCAATTATCTTCATGGATGTATATGAACACAACTATATCCTGAGTGAACAAAACCCCTACAGTCAGTGTATAGAGCTATGGCATCGGTACATTGACGATGTACTACTGATCTGGCCAGGGAGTGAAAACCTACTTAAGGAATTTCACTCTTGGTTGAACAACTGCTCCAAGGATATACAATTCTCTATAGACTATAGCAATTCCACAGTCAATTTTTTGGATCTAGCTATAAAAGCAGAAGGTAAACTTTATACCAACCTTTACAGAAAGGCGAGTGAACGCAACACTCTCCTGCGGTACTCGAGTCACCATTCACGCAACCTTAGGGACAATCTGCCCTTTGGGCAATTCCTAAGGTTGCGGAGGAATTGCTCCAGAAAGGATGACTATTTCCTAGAGTCAGTTGAACTTATGTCATGTCTGACTGACAGAGTCTACCCACTCAGACTATTGAAAAAGGCACCAAAACATGCATGGTTCAACAATAGAGATTCCTTTCTGGAACCCAAAGAGAGAGGGACTAATGAACAAGACAGGTTAGTTTGTGTGACTACATTCTGCACAAAGAGAAATACCATCAAGAAAATTATAAACAACCATTGGCACCTGGTGACAGATGAACTTGGTGGACTACCACCACTCATGCATGCGTTCCGCAAAGGCATGAATGTAAGGGAACATGTTGCGAAATCCCTATTACCCACAGAATTGAGAACTTCACAGATGACACTATGGAACATCCCGCCCGTGAAGGGACATTTTAAATGTGGGCAATGTAGGGCATGTCCCATGGCCAATGAATTGAAAACTTTCACACACAACAACTACAAACACACACTTCAAGATCACACTAACTGTAACTCCAGCGGGGTAATCTACGCCATTTCCTGTCCATGTGCTTTTGTATATATAGGACGAACTATAAAAAAAGTAAAGTCCTGTATCCTGCAACACTGCAGTCGTATACGGTGCCAGGTACAGGGAGCACCCCTCGCGGAACATTTTACATCATTTGGACACACACCGGAGAGCCTATGTTGGTGTGCAATTGTGATGTCATATGTGAATAATTGCGTACCACTAGGTTGGTATTTTGTCTGTGAATAAATCCAAGCTTCAGCACTGGTCGCTAATTGTCTATACACATTGATTCCTAAATCTGGATAGTGAGACTGCACTTTTTGTTTAATTGTACACTGTCAGTTTCAAATACTCATTGAACAATTGAGTCTATATTAAATATTAGAATGGTGACATTGCACCATAAGGCGTTTTGTAATTACATTGAAGACACCACCAAAAGAGGAGCTGGGTTGTTGCTTAATTGTACATTGACAGTTTAAATATACATTGAACAATTGTATGTATTTACAAATATTAGAACTGTGACATAACACTTTGAGGCATTCAGAAATGCTGTATAAACTGAGAACTTTTTGAGTCTTTCGACCCTTTTTACTAGTGTGTGGTTGACACCGCCCCTTTTCAAGGCCACCGCCCCCTTTCTTTCAGTATAAATGCTCCTGCGGATTGCTGTTCTGCTGGCTGCTACCGCGATGGAGTAAGGACGTCGATCAGATCGTCTCTTTCACAGCCGACCACCACCTAGGAACGCCAGGCGCTCCTTAGTATTTTAATTAGAATTCCCTCCTTTTTTCTAGTTGTAAAAATCACGCTGTGCCCTGGATTGCCTGATTCATTCAGCCAACTTTTGCCACAAATACGGATCTGAATATTACGTTCCATGGATGGTGTGGGCACCAACGCCATGGTCTGTGTCTACTGAATAACGGGAATTGTCCTTAGCTGGCCCTTGCCACGTTACGGGTGAGTTGCTATAGACAGTCCTTGTCCTTGTAGTGTACAATCCTTATGGACCCTTGACAACAACTGTTGTTATTATTATTGAATTCCAGGCATTGGTGTAACCAGGTTTTGGACTCCAATTGAGCATTGCAATTGTGATGAGGTGGGTTTAATACATTACTCCCGCCATTTGATGTGGAGACACCACGCCTGGGTACCCTATTATGTCCCGATTCTAAGTTCCTTGTTTTTATTCTGTAGGGTCACTTCACCCGTCCCCTTGTCCTGAGGAAGATCCGCATAGCTGAGGTATTAAAGTCCCTCTTTTGCCGATAATCCGGATCGAAACGTCAACGCTACCCCCTACCGCACCTGGACCAATTACCCCTTTCCCATTACCCCTGTTTACAGCCTTAAAGAAACTCTCCTTACAAATTCAAATGAATTATTTGCATGTGGCCAGGTTGCATCTAACTGTTTATTGATTATCAGTTTTGTACAGTCTTGTAAATATATGCCCTTTACTTTTCTACACACTTTGAGCTCTCTTGACTCCTATATATACACTTGAGCACTTCTTCTTACACGTTCCCTACCTTCTTGACCCTCTAATGATTGTTCCTTTAAATGACTAAATAAATATATTGCAATAATACTTAGTGGTTTTTTTCTGCACATTTATTTTCACGATCTACAGATGTTTGGGAGCTGATAATGTAAGCTCAAATAAATTGTTAATTCTGCTAATCTAACTCTTCCTTGAATAATTAGTCCAGGACCATTGTTTCTTTATAATAACCGATACCCAGGTCCAGGGACCTTTTGGGAATACCCCATTGTTTATAATGGCATCCTCTACTCTCAACGGACCGTAAATCCTGTGCCTAGGAGCACTCTTTAATTTGCTTGTTAATAGCTGTCTTCCATGCCCGGTAAGGGATGGTACCGTCCCCCAATGCGGACTCCTCGATCTTGAGTAACAGAATCGCCTTGTTAAGTTGACTAGACCATGGGTTGCCCAATTTTTTATAATTTGCTTTCAGATCATTTTTTAAGGAATACTTGGGGGTCGCTCTGCACCTGATAAAATATTTTATCAAGCAAGCTTTACAATCGATGGATTGAGTTATTAGCCCTAGCTCAAGTCGTAACCTGGAGTGTCGGACATGTCGCCATTGATGGAATATTTTTTTATGTGCTCCAATGTGACATTGCTCTAACGCATCGTCCATTGCGCCAGGATAGGCACGGTGCCCATACTGCAATGCTGGGATTATGGTTGCCTTTATAACTCTTAAAATGGGTGCAGCTGAAGAGCTACTTAATAAATGATTCAGTTGTGCAATTCCATAAGTAATAGCTGCCACTTTCTTATTAAGATCTTTAACTTGGGCTACTGCAGAACCCTTTTCACTAACCCACTTGCCCAGATATTTGTAATGCCTTGCTGTGATAATGGTCTGACCTCCCAACTGGCAGGTTGCCAAATTCTTCCTGCATTAACTGCCCGAATATCAGGACTTTAGTTTTGGACTGATTTACCAATAAATGGTTGACCTTATTATATCTACCCAAAGCGTTTAAAGCCCTTTGCAGACCTGCCTTGGTATGATCCATGACCACAATATCATCATCATATTGGATTATTTGCAATCGTACTGATCGTGGATTAGGGGGACCAAAACCTCAACCGTCCAGTACTTTCCCTAAATCCGCTGTGTACAGATTAAACAACAAGGGTGCCAAAACACAACCCTGTTTTAGCCCTGGATTAGTTTTCACTTTCTTAGTTACTGTTGTTGCACTAGCTTTCACTCAAACCCATGTCCCTGAATATAGTGATAAGATGGCTCTTAACAGGTTTGCTGGTATACCCAAACCCACAAGTTTCCTCCAGAGAATGGCCTTATGTACTGTGTCCAAAGCTGCGCTATAATCTATGTAACAGCACAGTAGAGGTGGTCTGTTCTTCTGAATAACATAATGACTAAGGACAGAGAGAGCTTGAATGTTGTCTACCGTAGATGCTCCAGCCCTGAAACCTGTTTGAAAAAATTGCAATATTCCCTCCTCTGCCACCCAGGATTCCAGATGCTCTAGTAAAATTCGGGCATATACTTTTGCTTCAATATCCAGTAAGGCAACCAATCTGTAATTTGCGGCTCTGGTCCGATCTCTGCACTTATATATAGGGCATAAAATTGATCCTCTCCAACCATCTTGTACGTCAGTGCTTAGAAAACAATTGCTGTAGAGAGCTGACAGCACTACTGCCCAGCCTACGTGCGCCTCCTTATAAAGGTTCGCTGGGAGTCCATTCGTGCCCGGGGCTCCATTAGCGTTCAGCTTTGTTAATACCTTTTCCATCTTTCCACTATTTGTTAAATTATGCTCATCCTCCTGGGCCTCTTCATCAGGCTTACCCGATCGTGCCTCCAAAACCTCTTGATGTTGTAGACTTGGTTCAGCTACCGCCAGCTTTTCTTTAAAAGATAAAATTAGAGTGGAGGACCCTACAGCCTCTATTGAACTATCAATCTGTTCCACATACAGCTTAGCAATATGGCACACCCAAGCTGTGTCTGCCACCCCATTTTCCCTGTCCATATTACCATTTTTTAATTTATTAATGTGGGCCCAAAATTGTGCTTGGCTAGAACCCTTTAATATCTGAATGAATGTGACCCATTTCTTATACTTTCTTTTCTTCTGAATCTGCCAAACGATTTTATTATGAGACCTTCTTGCCAGTTTACCTGCTGCAGCTGTGTTCTTAAAAGGATTGCACCGGTGCACTAGCCGCGCTTTACGCAACATTCCTCTGGATACAATAATTGCCTTTCAAAAATTACCTGACCCTACTGGGTAATGCTCCCCTTTTTAGATTTGGCCCTGCCCTCCTTGTCCAATATATACTTTTGTAAGTTCTCCATATGCCTTCCCCACTCCTGTAGGGAGCCTGCTCAATAATTTGCATTTATAATAGCCTCCAGATCTTTTAACCAGGTACTAATGGTGGGTTTGTATTCAGATGCCCATTTAATTTTCCTCACCAGCTTCGCTACCTCCTCCCCAGATGAGTTGCCCACATTAATAGCTTTATCAGCTGGTTTCAAGGCTAGACTCAGCATGTTCCTTGAATGATCAATAGTCAGTTTCTGCTCTGATAATAAAGTCAAAGTGATCTAAACATACAGCCAAACTTGTGGATAAAAAGGTGTAATCAATGGTTGATACGTGTTTGCAGGCTGGCGGGAGTATCAGCTCTTTATTTCTCGACTCCCACTCAGACTGAGCGGATACTAAGTTATAGTTATCCATAAAACTGTTGATTCGAAAGTCTGCATTTCGTTAGAAAAACCCTTAGAATTTTCCCCCAGCCCTCTAATGTTAAAATCACCAGTTATAATAAATTCACAATACGAGTAATCAAGAAAGAGGGCTTCAAGGCATTCGAGAGACTGTTTTACCAAGGTTGACCTTGCATTCCTGGGAGCATTCAAATAACAGTTAATCACAATCAAAACCATTTGTTTGTTTGTTTCCAAACCGTAAATACAGATCGCTTGGGCTGCTGAACATTTACAGTCAAGCGCCGTCACAGACAAGTTGGCAGTATGCTTGATAGAAATTGAAAGACCCCTTGATGGGCGGTCAAATAGGCTCAGCAGCGCGGCAGTAGCAAAAATCTTGTAGAAGCATGGAAGAGCAGTGGGGGCCAATGCCAAAGTTTCTTGAAGACATAAAATGTCACCAGTACCCAAATATTGGCAGCCATCCTTGCTTTTTGTAAAGATTTTTAGCCCAGCCACATTCCATGTTATTATTTTCAATCTTAGGATTTGACACCCGTTCCAACTGTTTTGGGCGTCGAGAATTTAATTAGAGCCTTCAATTGTGGTTTCCAGTTTAATGAACAAGTGCTCCCATCAGAACTGATGTATGCGGCCCAAAAAACTGTGTGTGGCTGTAGCCCAAAGCGTGGCCTCTTGCCTGAGAGATGTTTTGGGGCTGAATCTCACCTCTCTCAGGTTACGCAAGCAAACGATCTTTAATGCTCTAGAACTTTTCGTTTCCTCTGGTTCCCAGTTTCTACTTCCACCTGATGGGCCCATAAGAACGCTGTGGGTTAATTGACCTGTAGGCCTCTCCTGTGCCTTTCATCCCGTCCGAGTCAAATTTTACCCATAACAAATCTTCCAAGGTAATATGATTCAGAGCTGGGATGTGGGAACACAGTTTCAGCAGGTTCCCCCGATTAAGCCTATTCTGAGGGCCCCTCAGGCAGAACCTGGGAATGAAAACCATCACCCCTGTCTTACCCGAGTGGTCAGGGCTTGTCTCCCCTATTTTCACCGACGTGGTGTCCTTATGCTCCACTCTACTCACTGCTATATTCCAGTTGTCACTAGGCCATTGAGTCGGGGCATTTTGTTGGTGGCAAGAGCCTGTAATTGCACATTGGATTCCCGACTCCAGCATCCTGATCCCCAGGTACATTTTGTGGGACAAAAGATGTTATTCTCGTCTGGGGGGTCCAGCTGTCTGGACCTGCTATGCGGCCCTGATGATCCCTTTAAAGGATCTTGGCTATAATCCTGCATTAACCTTGGAGTGTATGTATGTGGGTCCCCCAGACTACTTGTGTTCCTGCGTCCTTAACGCCCACATTGGAAACTCTGTTCCCCGTGGACAAGTCACAGGCCAGAACCACCTGTTTAATTATTCCGATATCACCGGATCCATTTGGTTGTTCCAAGGCTTTTGATAACACCCGCTGGACCTTGGCTGTCTTTTTCTGCTCAAATATTGGAAATATTTGGTAGGGATCTTTGGCGATGATTTAAAGATTCCTCTTTTTAATAAGTGTTGTTTTTTCAATTGCTTTTTTAGCTTCTTTTTTGGTCTCCATGAAAGACCGGTCCCTACTGTGTTCTCTGCAGGGCTGTTAATTTGAATTCCCGGTGCTTGCTCAATTTTACTTTGTGGAATACTTGGCATCCCACTTCTTACTTGCTCCATCTGCTCCAGTAAAGCAGCGCCGTCTACTCTGACTCTGCACCCACTGAAGTAAATTGAGAACTGAATGCCTCATACCCTTGGCTCTCCATCATAGCATTTGCCAACTCCTCCTGTCGGATTCTTCATGCCCTTCACCAGTGGGCCCCTCAGGGGCCCACTTCTGGGAGAGAACTGAGCTTATCTATAATGGGGGAACAAGAGCAAGGTTTACCCAAAACCATGGCTCTAAGCTTCATATCTAATTGTGTTAGTTTGCTCTCAATTTCTGCCAAGTGTGTTGCAAATGGCTGAAGAAGGTCTATCTGAAGTTCCATTTTACTTGACTGTCAAAGAAGCGCCCTGGCCATTATATCCTGCCGGGCATTTATACACCCAATGTAGAAATCTTTTCGGGAACTAAATCTGAAACAGGGGAGTAGTTGCAAGCCCTCCTTCCAATCATCGGTGTATTATTTAGCGTATCTCTATTTGGGGTTCCATGGCGGCTAAAAACTGATGTGAAAGGTTTCCTTGCTAATGATCCATGGCATGGCCATTTCCAACCATTGTTGGAGAAAAAGATGGAGAGTTTCTAGCTGTGTTTACCAAAGAATTCGCTCCTAATGAGGTATTCAGCTTTATAGGGGAAGGTAAACTTTGATCATTCCCTGAGTCCTTACTTTGCAGCACTTGGGCTACTACTAGGATGTTTTTATTGTTCGATTCATCCACTTGAGAACTTGATTTATTATCCCCAGACTTGAAAGCCAGGGGCAATAAGGAAGATGGCAGGCATAGCTGGGATCAAGATACTCTGCACCCCGAGCTGGCAGCTTAACTTATCTCCCATTGAACCTTCCTCTAACAGCTTTGGATGTACCTGTGGAAACACTTCCAAAGGTGAATTAGAGCTGGTGCTGAGTAAGTTAGACTCTGTGGGTAAAGAGAGGTCTAAGCTTGTCCAGACCGGGGCCGGAACACCCTTACCCAAAGGAAAATCCAAAGGCGCACTGGCAGACCAAAAGTAGGTCCTGGTTAAGCTTCAAGCAGAGCGAGTCACCAGTCCCTCTGTGTTGTTACAAAGCATAGGTAGAGTCGCCCCCTCCTTCCAGGACAGTATCCCCACTTCCGGTGATTTAATTTCCATTGTGGGCTCTGTGGCTTTGCACCTCCCCATTTTAGGGTTAAACAAATGTTTTGGTGCGCCTTGAAGGATCTGTTTCTTGGACCAGATCAGTCCAGACCAACTCGGATTTCTCCAACCAAGGGAATGTTTACCAGACAACCGATGCAAGCTTCTCCAGCCTGCTCCACAAATCCAACCACAGACCTCCAACTTTCCAGGCGAGGAGAGGCTGCGAGCCACTCTAAGCAATGCTTACTAGCGTTGCTAATGTTGGGGGATGAATAGTGATTGCGTCACTTTAAAATCACTTTTTAAAACCACTTTTATGATGCTCCTTCCGGACTAGGACAAAGCACTGAATCAAGGTGGCACAGTGAGACGCACTGCTGCCAATATCACCAAACCATGTTCTCGCTGGAGGAGTTGCCAAGGAGGATGTGGGGGCAGGGGGGTCGAGCGCCAAGCGGAGCACACCAAGGAGCACTTACAAGCCGCACCTGACCCTGGTCCGGCCACCTCCGACGTCTCCTGCAGACTCACACTTCGCAGCCGCTAACAACAGCTGCTATGGTCGTCTGCCTCCCCCCGCCTGGCCCTCCTCCGTGCTGCACCCTGTCAGCTTGGATTGTCAGAGCTGGGAACCGCTCTCCACTTACCAGACCGCCAATTGAAGCCACTGGGTCATGTGGGCATCTTGTTGCTGGACTACAACTGTGGCTGCGGCTGCAAGCGGGCTCGGGCTCAAAGGTTATGCTCGAGTCCGATTAGTGAGTGTGTGGTGTGGCAACTAGCTCTCCAAAGTCCAGGGCCAAGACTGCTCCCCGGGACCTTTGCTTTGCCTGCTCCTTCAGCCGCCGTCTCACCACCGCTCGGACCGCCACTTACACTGCTGAACAGGAACCAGGGATGCACGCACAATTAAAACTGGAATGGTTCCTGTGAAGTCACAAAATGTTTGGTGCACTTCCACCATGTGTCTAATAGCAGTGCACCCAACTTCTTTGTGTTTCAGAAACAAACTCCAAAAGCTGGAGTGTCTGAAACAACCAATAATGGCCCCCACAGCCTGGGGTTTTATATAGCAGTGAAGGAAAGAAGAGGCGTTAGACCTGGTACCATTGGTGTGAGTCTCCCTTCCATTTTTTACTGATTGCCTCCTAGACCTGCCATGCTGACTGGGTAAGTGCATCCACTTACCAGTCCCTAAACCCTCCCTTCATATTAGATATCTCTAAGGTAGGCCCACGGGCAGAGTTCATTGTAAGTATAAGTTAGGACATGCCCTGGTGTGTGTGGCATGTCCTAATAGTGAATTACAGCCATTTTCTTTTTTCACTATTGCAAGGCTACCAGTCCCCATAGGTCAGAATGGGCAGTTTGATTATAACACCTTATAATCCTAACTGACCCTGGGAACATGGTAGAAATTCGAGTTTAGTATGCTTGAATTCAGAATGATAAAATACATCTTTTAGTAAAGTTGGTTTTAACATTCTGTTTTTGAAAATACCACTTTTAGAAAGTAGGTATTTTCTTACTTAATCATCCAGCCTGCCTCTGCTAGCTTGTGTATTGTGTGTCTAGTTTTGTGAGTGACAGGGGCTGGGAGATTCCAGGAGACAGGGTGAGTCAGCACAGGGTTGAACAGACCTTTCTACATGTAGCACCTGGGTATGAATAGGGCTGTGCCTGCCTTCCACAATGCTGGCTCCACCTCCTGTGGTGCGTCTGATGTCCCTGGCCCACCCTGCCAAAGGAAAGAAAGAGTCCTGTAAATAAAGTGCTCCAGGACTGTACAGAACTGGTTTGGACTAGGTACAGGCCTCTCTGCCTCCAGAGGACAAAGGATTTAGTAGTATAAATATGGGGACCCAGACCCCAAGACTTTAGATCACTTCTGGAACAACAAGACGAACCTCTGCCAAGGGGAAGAACCAAGGAAGCTGTAGGAGTTGGACTGCCCCCCTGCCAGTGTGCTGTGTTGGCCTACAGTGGTGTCTCCAGTGCCAAGGAGAGGAGAAGGAACTTTCAAAGAACTTTCATCATCTTGCAGAATATTACTCCAAGGGCTTGAACTTGTGCTTGCTCCTGCTGAAGTTTTAGGGACAAAAGACTTCACCACCAGCTCCCCTCTTAATTTCCTTGCTGGGAATTCTGTCTGCAGAAGCCTGCGTGTCGCTGGGAGCTGGAACAACAACTCAACGAAGAAGAAGCGTGTCGCAGTCGCATCGCCGGAGAAGCGTGTCGCCGCCGCAGAGGTTGCTGCCGCATCACCAGAAAAGTGTGCCTTCATCAAAGCTGTTACCCGACGCATCACCGGAGAAGCGTGTCGCCGCCGCAGAGATCGCCGTCACATCACCGGAGAAGTGTGTCGCAGGGCCTGTCGCGGCTCCAAAGTTATAGAGTTCGTCGCACGGCCGCCGGGCGTCTTCACGTTGTCGCATCAAGAGCACCATCTTATCGCACCGGATTATCGCATTGCATCGAGGCACCATCATGTCGCATCGTAACCGGAACGCAGTATGAGAATCAACGCATCACCTCCCCTCCGGTAAGGACCAAGACGCATCCCCTACTCTGTGCAAGCACTGAGGCACGACGCATCGTCTCCCCTGAAGTAAGGAACCGACGCATCTCCATCCCTGCAAACCTTTTGTTTGTTTTGCATTACGCATCCAGGTACTTTTGTGAGAACTTTATCGCATTTATCATCAACTTGAACTAAGTGACTTCTACCATCTTTGAGTCTATTTTGAGTACAGTATTGTGGATTTTTGTTGTTTGTGGTCTTGTGTTAAGTCTATATAAAGAATACTTATGTATATATAACCTGTGTGGTGTCCATCTGTAGTGTTTTCACTGTATTACTGTATGTGTTCACAAATGCTTAACACACTGCCTCTGAGATAAGCCTGTCTGCTCGTGCCAAGCTACCAATGGGTTGAGCAGGGGTTATCCAGTAGTGTAATCCCCTTTCCCTGACTTAGAGGCAAGGGTCCCTATTTGGTCAAAGGTACCTACCTCTGCCAACTAGAGACCCACATTTCTAACAAGAGGTCATCAGACTATTCACTTTAAATAGGGCAGGCAGTCTGATGCACTTAAATGTACGGCCCTCTATTCTGTTGGGTGGTCAGAATATTGTTTTCAGAAGATAGAGCTAGTGGGGGCATTACTGTTGGAAAACTAGTAATTGGCCCGACTCATAACTGAGCAGGCAGACCAAGGGTTTGGCGGACAGGTTTGTGAGGGAGTAGCCTTTCTGCCAAACTCTAAAACATTCCCTTTATCTTAAATCCATTTATATTATAAGGCCTTCACCCCATTAACAAATTATGATCCTGTTGAAACTACAATAACATATGAATCTTTACCCAAAGGCATTAATAAAGTATAGGCAACAACCCACCATCAACCTGTATCATTAGTTACAAATGCACACAATTCCTTGCTTCGTCTGGAAACTTCAAAGATTCAGGTGCAGAAGCAGGGCGCTTTCTGACTAGTGAGGCTATGACTGAGTCTGACTTAGGGTCAGGTCTGTTTGCCCTTCATTAGCAAGAAGAGTAATAAAATCCTGCTCTTCCTTTTTTAGGTCGAACCTCTAGCGGCAGCACGCATGCGCTGCTCGCTCTGTGAGGCATGCAGTAATGGAGCATGGAGTGGAAGCTCCGCCCACTCCCCGCCTATCTTTTTCATTGGCTTGTGTCTTTGTCCTCTCTAAATGCTGCCTTCCGATTGGTTTATAGGCTGCCAGTCCCTCCATATGATGGCAATGTCGTAAATTGTATCCTTCCATGGCTACTGGCCCCTTTACTTCGAGAGTTGCATGGTATGTGTTATTTAGATTGTGAGCACTATTTTCTTCCCATTACTTTCCATCCCCCCCACTCATCCGCACTCTCGTTGTTCGTGCCTTATCGCCCTCCTGCCGACCGCCCGCCCCCACTCCAGTTTGCAACGCAATAGGTCATGCTTAAATGCGAGTCCTGTTGCATTGCAAATGCTTGTTGAATATAGAGAAGTATTTATCGTATTTGGGTTGTCTCATGGGCAGTGTTTTACTATTTTGGCAGCTATATTTACATCTATGCCAGTAATGGAGATTCAACAGAACCCAGTATTTTGACCTTTCGGAACATATTCTTAACAAGCATTTGCAATGCAATAGGTCTCTCATTAGGTTAGGTTTGAGCTATTGGCGTTGCAAATGATAATGTTTGTAAGATTTATTTTTTGTTCAACCAGCAGTAGCATAAGTAAGAAAAGAAATTCCATAAAGCAAGGAAAGGGTGTAGTACCACAGGCTGTTACTAGGTGACCCTGTGGAGTTGTACAGCGACCTTTATTAGCCACATAAGGTACTGCACCCTTGCCTCGCTTCGTGGCATTTTATTACCTATGCTACAGCTGGAATATTTAAAAAAGTAAATAAATATACCAAACATTTTGATTTCTAATACCATTAGCTCAAACTGTCACTAATATGTAAGACCTATTGAATTGCAAATGCTTGTTTTTTCCTTCAGGTGAGCACGGCTTCTAGGGAGAAGAGGGAAATAAATAGAGGAGAGTGGCCAGTCCCAGTGGAAGATAACAGATAGGAATGTGTGGGGAGTGAACAGGGGTGGCCGGGAAGGAGGGAGAGGAAGCGGAAGGAGGCACTGGGTGTTAACTGGGTCTGGGATAGGGAGCAGCACAAAGCAGTGGAGGTTAATCATTTATAGTGAGAGCAGGAGGGCTGGTGGGGAGCTAGGGGGCTAGTTTAGTTAAGTAAGGCAGACAGGGCACCTGTCAGTGGCTTGATATATCAAGGCGCACTGTTGGTTTTCAAGTAAAGCCTGTTTGGGATAATTAGGTTAAGGGCTAGATGGGTGATAGATTAAGGCATGGTTTGGCTGTGGGGGTGGTAGGTCCGTGGATTAGACTGGAAACGGGGGATGCATGGTTGGCGAGACTAGGACACAATTAGGTTGCAAAGGGAGTGTTGTTTCAAAATGGGGCTAAATACTGTTTATAAATACCCATACTTCCTTAAAATGGTGACATGGGGGAGTAATATTTATTTTTGGAAATAGCAGCAAGGGAAAAATGCTTGGGAAATGGGGTTATGGATGGATAGTCAGCTGACCTTTGGTCTGGTGGCAAAGCATTGTTTTTGAGAAGAATCTGCATTTTGCCATTAACTCGACCGTGCAGAGGAACTGAATGGGTGTAGGAAGAAGATCAAAGTGCTGCTTTGGGTAAATCTGCAGCAGCGGTTAGGCGCTAGACAGGAGTGTTTATACAAAGGCCTGTGGGTGCATTGCTTACATTACGAAGACAGGCAGGGACTGACCTTGTGATCTCTGCGGTAGCTGGCTGACAGAACAGGGGTCAGTTCTAGGCTAAGGGAGCTGTGTCTATATTTTTTCAACAAGGGCCAAAATGCAGCTGGACTCTTCAGCTGCTGGCTTGTAGACCTCTTGTGACTAGTGAACTGGAATTTACACAAACGTAGCTGCAAAGTTGAATGATGGATACCCAGTGCAAATTTGGTGAAACCGTAATCGTGTCAAGTGAAAGATAAAGTAACACCTCGTCTTGTCCTCCCAGGCTTCGCGGGTGGAGGAGACCGGTGTTATAATGGCATGCCCGGTACAGCAGCAAGAGTAAAGTCCAATCACGCACGTCGCACTTTATTTACACTTCTAGGAGCGGGAAGATGCCAGTAGCGTAGCCAGTATATCATAGGCCCTCCTGCAACGAAAGAACTGCCCCCGGCTGATGTTTGAATTATAAATTACAGCAATACTCAGAGTTCAGTGGGCACTTCAAGCTTGTGGGCCCCGGTGCTACTCTACCTGCTTCACCAGTGGCAGATACGCCTCTCGAAACACTTGGATATCAGCCGACCCTAGTTGTAACTTTGCAATGCCGACACCTTGCAGTGCGACCACACAAGCTGCAGTGAAAGTGAATGCAGCGCGGACAGTCACCTGGGGTTTGCAATGCTACCAGTCCAGTGCATGCGCTGCTCTGGTGAGACATTTAGTGAGTGGGCATTTAAAAATCCTACCACATGCTTTCTGTGTGGCCTTGAGCACAGGAACAAGCAGAGGCGCCATCTGGCTTTCCTCTCTCGTCATAGGCGCGCACGCACGCACCACTCGCGTGCTTGTTTTCTTTCGCAATGCTCGTTTTACTTGGAGGCAATTTTTTTTTCTTCGCGCTCTCACTTATAATGTTTTTTTCTTGTTAAATTATTTGCCTCCGTTTATTTGTTTATTTTTAATTTAAAGGATTTAATAATTGCGTACATTGAGCCGAGGACAAGGCTCGAACACTGGACCCCAGCTCCCTAGTTGGCAGCTCTCACCACTGAACCATAACCTCTCCCTCCGAGAGCAGCTGTTTGTTGTGTTATTCATTGGTGAATTCGCACTCCTTTTTTGTCGTACGCGCTGCTGACGTGGTGTAAACTATGATCTGTGACTCAAAAATGTAATTAGTAAGACTCCACACATGGTATTAAAAAAGTACTTTCCTTTGCATACTTTACAAAAAAAAAAACTTGGTGAGATTTGTGACTTAAAAATGTAATTACTAAGACTCCACACATGGTATTAAAAAAGTACTTTCCTGTGCATAGTTTACAAGAAAAAAAAATAAAAAAAAACGTGGGGACCTGTTTGTTTGTCTAATCGGTAAATCAGACCGACTACATTCCAATATGGCCACCTTGCTCGTCTCTCTTCATGCTCCACGTCAAGCCTCTTCTAGAACACCCAGAGTACTTCACTTGGTGACCCGTGCAGGAGGAGAGCATGGCGGGCAATCACGGGGGTCCTGGGACATGAGACTCAGCTTTGGACATCGATCCTAAAAAGACAGAGCAGAGGTCAGTGAAAAGGCAACACAGCAGGCAGGCGCAGCCCCGTCATTTGCATAATTCTTCAAACACGCATTTCGTCTTCTTGACTGTCCAAACTGCGAGGGACCTTTAGCTGTCGTGACAATATGCGATAGAAAACTTTACAAAACAGCACATGTTTGATGTGATGCAAGAGCCTACATTAAAAATAGATGTATTAAATGTATTAATAAATTTAAATTTTTACATTCCATGCAGTAGTCCTTAATAGAATGCAACGATTAATTCAAGAAGGTAGGCACACTTGTTGCCATTCCGTATTGATGGATGTCATCAAATTAATATTAGTGATGATGTTAACACGTTCATATAGTGTTTCACCAGGAGACTCCCATCTGCTTTTAGCATGTGTCCCCTTCGGTAGTGACCTCAGATCCAGGAAGGACGGCAAAGCTCCTCATTTAAATTGGGCGAGTGAATCTTGATGCTGTGCCCATTGCAATTAAAGGGACCTTCTGATAATAGTGGGCTAACAGCGAGATGTTGCTATTTTGCAGAGATACGGCCAATCAGTAGTTCTTTTTACCAGTAGATCTCGTTTTTTTGGGTGTCGATTTATATAGCGCGTACTTGACCCGAAGGATTTGGAGCACTTTACATGAGCACCAGTTACGTTACACAAGAACACCCTTAACCCCTTCCTTCCTTTTGTGCATGGGAAGGGTGTTCCCTTGATTACACGGAGGTGACTTGTGGCGATGTGGATACTGCTTTTCTCCATGCAAGTTATATTGACGGTAATATGTACTTTTTAATCCACTCGCAAGCCATAGGTTCTCTGATTGCCCACAGCTTTGCAGCTAGGTTTCGCTCACTGAGACGGCTCCCGTGCTGCCAATGACCGCACCTCTCTTGCTGGAGCCAGAAAATGCGCACCACAGCAGCAGCTTGACCTAATCAAATGACAATATTAGTTGATTAGTTTGTTAGTCTTCATTTTAAACGTAGCTAAATAACGAAACCAAGCTGATCAGGTTGCAGCCTCGCCTTCCTGCTGTTGCTCGTAGCAGATTGGCATTGCATCTAGATCTGGAAAAGCCTTCATGACACTGCCCTTGTTGTACGAAGTTCCTTTATGGTGGAAATGTCACTTGACATCAAAATAAACAAGGATTTTACACAGTGGGATGTGTGAGCGTCAAACGGCCTCGCTCGGTTTCCGTTTGAGCTTGATTAGGATGCAATCACTATGCGAGAAGGAAGCTCAAAACGTGTTCACATAGACATACATGCCACACTCCCGATTTCAAGCTGAGTCTCCCGCCTCCCACCTCCTACATGCAAAAAGCCGATTCCTCAGGGGTTTCAGCTGACAGGTCCTGCCTAGTACCGCCTAGTAAAGAGTAACGTGGTATATGCACTGCCAGCAACCTACTCCTACACCCCAGTGCACAACACTTGTAACACACTCTCTCTGCCTGCTATTGTGCTTTCTCCTTGCTTATTAAATGTAAGAACAAAATGTGCATTTGCGTTTCAAATATCCCATCAAACAGCAGCACACTTGCAAAGCCCATGCATGACAGTAACCCGATTCAGGCTCTATTCTCCCGGTTTTTATTTTTAGAAATCTCGCACTTTTCTCTTCTGATGTGTTGGCATGTATCCAAAGATTTCGCCACGTCTATGGCAAAAAAATGCACTTAACTGTTCCTGCCAAGTGCTTACAAATACACATCATTTGTAGATGAAATGAGTGTGAGTTACCACTTAAGTCTCCATTGCTAGCGCGCTCATAGCCCACCATCTTCCAGAGGCTTCCTTTCATATCGGAATATCCCAGGTTGCAGTAAATAGTGCTCAGCGCTACCTTTTGTTTTTGCCTTTAAAAAGGAAGTTGTCATTCTGCAACTGTGTTACAGTGGAATGTAACCATTAAGCAGATGTAAACACTGTGTGTTTTCTTAGCACACAAGAGAAGGCAATCTTTTACCCCATGGTGATTAGGCTGCCCACTAACTTGGGATCTGGGCTCTCCATAATTAAATGGACCTGTAACACCTTGTGTGCGAACTCTAATCCCTATTTGCCCTGAGCTTAACCCTAGGAGCTTTGCTGCCACAACCCATTGGCTTGTTTGAGAGCAGCCACCAACCGAAGCCTAACATTGGGCCACAAAACTTTGCATCTGACCGCCCTAGTGCCACTGGTGGTGCTCTTTGAGTGCATCCTTGACCTTGGGGGTAACCTTATTGTAACTCCAGAAACTCCACCCCTATGCTTTTATATGATTGTTTACCTGCATATTTTGTATTGTTCTACTTACATCCAGCTGTTATGTAAAGCGCTCTGATATCCGCAAGGATCTTGTTCGCGCTCTATAAAACTTTCTAAATAAATAAATAAATAAACTTCACATGTAATCTCTCCCTCCCCCACCTACACTCTTTTCCTTCGCTCCTCCTCTTTCGTTATCCCCCCCACAGCCACTACAGATCTCAGAGATTGTGAATGCCAGAAAACACAGGCCATCGCTCATGTCATTAAAGTGATTTGCACCACTCTGCTAATTAAGGACAATCTATAACATTTATATTCGCATGTCTGCAGACACCTTCCTACACCAAGACTATTTTGTATTTTCTAGTTCCGTGTTTGAATACAACAGGCTCCCCGGCTGCTTGCATACACTTACAGTTTTGTTATCACAAGTCTGTTTAAAAATGCACACTTTGGAGCCCTTTCACTGCAAAGCCTCGGCAAATCCTTTTACGCCCAAGGATTTGCAAATTTAGAAAGGCTGCATTGAATTAAAGATGGGTCAAGAGGCAAAAAAGAGTAAGAGTCACTGCATTTTAATTAAGGGTCAGCAGACAACATGGCATGCAGGATGAAGCCTCAAACTGCAGTTAACTAGCATTTGCAATGCAATAGGTCTTGCATTTGAAAGAGTTTGAGCTATTGGCATTGTAAATGACAATGTCTTTTACCCATGTGTTTTTAAAACCTGCAAGCAGTGCGTAAACACACACTTTGTACTTCTAGTTATTGCGTACGAGAAGCAAGGCTGGCAGTAAAAGAGGTGGTTTTTAAACTTGGTAAGACAATCCACACAAATACACTCCACACCATGTCACAAAATTTCAATCAGCATTATTCCACTCAGCGCCACACACTTCCACGCCACACAATTCAATTCTACACATTTCCATTCCACACCATTTTTTTAACTCAACAACACAATTACACAACACATCACATACATCCAATCCACACCACAGAATTCCGCATCATGCCACATAATTCAACAGCACACCCCATAATTAAACTCCATAAAATACCACTCCACCACACAAAATGCCATTCCACATAATTCCACTCTGACACACAATCCCACTCCACATAATTACAGTACACTCAATACCACATAATTACTATCCAAATTTCCATTACACACCATGCCACATAATTCCACTACACAAATCCACTCCACACAATTCCACCACACACCATTCCACAATTAACAATTCCAACGGACATAAATCCACTCCACACCACATAAATCCAAAACACATGGGTAAAAGACATTCTCATTTACAGCGCCAATACCTCTATTTCGCACAAATGCAAGACCAATTTGCATTGCAAATGCTTGTTAGGCATGTCTGCTGTTCCCTCCTGATGCCCCAGGAGCGGTCCCCATAATGGCTGGAGACTGGGGAATGCGTGCACGCTTTTAGGCTTCCCTTAAGTTTAGCACCTCATCTCACGCGCACACAAACAGTAGCATTGCTCAACGAGACGGCCGTACGGTATTTCCGTTTGCTCATTGATATGTGAAACACCAATATAAAACTGAGACTAAATTAAAAAAAAGAGGCTCATAAATAAGATTAAACATTTTTAACAATTACGTGCGAAGGGTAGGTAGATAGAATATAGTATGCATGCATATTTTTATTATAGAAAATCCTTACGTTAAATCCTTGCTCTAGTGTGTACGAAATAATAATGCGGTGGATCCGGAAATGCAAGGCGCTGTGCACTTGCAGGGGGTGATAAGTACCTAGACTCTCCACGGAAATTCAAGCTAAATAAGCATAAAGTAACTCACAGTGGAGCTCTTCCGGAGAATGTATAGTGCAGGGCTAGGGGACTAGCCTGTATGCCGCCAGGACAAAAGGCTAGGGAATGCTGGGAATCCGAGCACAGTAAGATTGATATATCGGGAGAACTTGTGGGAGATGCGAACCACGCAAGTGGAGTAATGTCAGTCACCAGTCCACAAGGGGCTGTGTAAGGTGCCTCATGGGGCGCAAGGTTGCTGGGACCAGGGTCAGCGGCACATGCCCAAAATGTAGGGCAAAGAGACCCAGGCTGCCGTAATGCCCAAGTGTTGGGCAATTGTGAAGAGCACATGGTCCTGACGCTAATGTGAGCCAAGAATGCATGTGTCAGGTTTGGGTAAGGCTTGCACCACAAAGGGAAAGCCCATAATGGGACGCTTGTGTCATGTGACTACCAATCCATGTGATGGTGGTCTGCATGGAAAAAGGGGCCCTTCAAGCCCATGGAGGACTGCTGGTGTCATATCTGTGACATAGAGAGCTTCAGAGTAGTGGATGAAGAAAAGTGTTGGACCCGGCCCTCGTAACATAGTCAGACCTGACCCCTGCACCTCACACCAGCCCCGAGCCCCTGGCCTAGCCGATCCTTCCCACCAGAACACACGCACCCGACCCGGACTTCCCCCGTCCATAGGCCTTCCTCCTTCGGCCACCCCGGGCCCGCGTGCCCACTGCATGCACCAAGATGGCCGCCCGGCCCCAGCGCGACCCTAGCCTACAGGCGCCACTCCGGCTGGAGGACATCGCGCCCCCCTTGGGATGAGAGAGGGAGGAGCAGTTTCCATCACACCTCTGCGCTTCCCTGGGACGGTGGGTTTCGATCGACCTGCCGGCCTCCCTGAGGGCTGGCTCCACGCCTGCTGGGTGTCTGGGGCTCCTCCCGACCCGGCCCTGAAAGGATCAAAGGACAATGGCAGGAAACCCCCAACAAGCGACCCCCAGGTGACAAGACCCCTGCCTGCACAGACTCCGGACATCAAAGAGGAGTCGCCCTATAACAAGGGGTGCTCTGGGACTGTCCGGCAGATTCGCCTTGGAACCACCTGAGCCCTGCTGACTCGCGGCTCCCTGAAAGATCGTAAGACCTCCGAACTTGTGCTTGAGCCCTGCTGAGTGACTCGCGGCTCCCTGAAGATCGTAAGACCTCCGAACTCGTGCTTGAGCCCTGCTGAGTGACTCGCGGCTCCCTGAAGATCGTAAGACCTCCGAACTTGTGCTTGAGCCCTGCTGAGTGACTCGCGGCTCCCTGAAGATCGTAAGACCTCCGAACTTGTGCTTGAGCCCTGCTGAGTGACTCGCGGCTCCCTGAAGATCGTAAGACCTCCGAACTTGTACTCGAGCCTGCTGAGTACCTCGCAGTGCCCACAGACTCCCTTGGTCCCGCCTGACCCCACAACGACAAACGTATCCCCCAGCTCGAGGATTGTGAGCTGTGCGCCGGATACGCTCCTGCATTTGATCCATTCCCCCCAAAGACTGTCCCGCTACCTCCGAACCCCCCTCCAAGACTTTGTGAGCCCGCGCTCCACTTGTATATATATTGCCTTGCGGATCATAAAGATCTTACCACTCCGATCTGATAAAGATTTGCTCTTAAGAACTCTCGGTGTTGTGTCTCTTTGTCGTGTGGTGCCGAGTGTACGATCCTAGATACGAGATTCCTCCCCTGAGGAGTCTCCCGCCAGTGCCCGGCTACGATACCCCGAGGGTTGGTCTCAGGCCAGTCAGGGCCCCCTCCGGGCCCCTCTGAGGTCGCCTTCTAACAAAAAGGGTGGGGGACTCCGAGTACCCCTTCCTTTCCTCGTACTGTTTGTTTTCACTGATGGGTAATATAAGTACTATGATTGATCTAACTTGTACATGTGATAAAGTATTTCATGACATTCCTCATAAGTCTTAAGTTTTATGTCAACCTGTAGTTTACCGCAAGCGTTGCCATGCGAGACGTTATTGTAGAAGTTAAGGTCGCATTTTTTTTCAAATGGCTGTATTTTTTTTTTTAAATGGTGCTGTGGCGGGACCCAGCCAGCAGAAGCCAAACCGGTAGGAAAAAGTGGTGCCCTGTATCCCAAACCGCCCCACAACGATGCGCTGGGGGACACAGCTCCCCATGGGGCAGGATGGCGAGCGCCATTGGAGATGCTGGAACCACAAACACTATCCTGATGCCACACTGACCCATAATACACACTACCGCCCCCTCTTCTCCCCATTTAACACCCAGAACACATTGCTAGCAAGAATCTGCTGCATGCACTGTGCACTACAAATAAGTAATGTGATCACTTAACACGAGATAAGCATCTATTTAGAATGCCAGCCTCGCCCTGTGCTCTATCGGCCCAAGTATCCGCCCTCTTCTGCATAACTGTTGTGCTCTGCTAGGGGAGAGAGACAAAAGAAAGGGGAAACTGTCTTCATTACGCTACCGCCCTGTCTGCTTTTCGGATGGCCCATCCGGACTGGATAACACGCCTATTTAGATTGCTTCACGACAGCCGTGAAGCAGACGAGCCAGTCCGGATGGGCCGGACGAAAGGGAGAAAGGACTGTGGCTAAAAAGCATAATTTTCAATGGGAAGCCAGCGTTTAGCATAGACGCTGACACGACCCAATGAAATGATGGGCGGGGCTTCAAGTCCCCTTCTGAAATCTCCTTGCTCACAAGAGGTCTGCAACGCTATGCGAGACCTAAAAATATGTGAATACATACTCACATATCCAAAATAGGAACACATGACCGGTAATTACCGGTATTATGTTCAGAATCAGAATACGGCACGTGGGACCGGCATGCCCCTCTTCACACCTCTCGTAGCACAGGCAATGCACGCTGAGCCTCCTTTTCAAGGCAAGACATGTTGCCTTGTAACCAGAGGCAGGCAGGCATATGAGGCTCGTCAGCCCCGGCTCCGCCTTCAGAGCAGCACTGTGTGTATCTGGTCCAGGAGGGCTGGAATCGGAAGAAGCAGGCCTCCGTTACAGATACCCATCTCCATTCCTGCAGGTGTCTTCTACCCCGATCTGCATTCTCCGGAAGCCTGGAGTCGTTGCAACGCCAGGGGAAGCCCCTGCCGGCATCAGCACTGTTGTTCTCCACCAACAGGGGGCCCCAGAGCCCAATGATGCAAGTGCCAACATCCCAGAAGAGGGGTTAGGCCGTCCCGTGTGGCGACTCCTAGCTATTTTCTGCGTGCATAACTGAGTGATTGCTCATGGGCTGAATTGGAGCGTACCTGTCACAAGGGGTCTGGTGA
This sequence comes from Triturus cristatus, assembly GCF_964204655.1. NCBI lineage: Eukaryota > Metazoa > Chordata > Amphibia > Caudata > Salamandridae > Triturus > Triturus cristatus. The sequence goes on along the minus strand of NC_140584.1, from coordinate 539,856,210 downwards.
ATTCTATCGGTCTAGTGAGTTCACCACAAAGGGAATAATTCTGACTGTTCCTTCCAGCTCTCCCACAGATTTACCTTTCTTCCCTTAAGGGAAGCAACTACATTACTAGCACTGTGATCTGCCATGCCTAGTTTTGTGGGACTGTGATACCAGATTACTGTATCAAGTTTAGTAGGTGCACAGGTGCTCCTGTGCCCTACATGCTGTTCGGAATTTAATTAGTGTAATAGGGCTCACAGAAATGACCGTATAACATGCAATAGGAGCGCAGGTGTGCTGTACCTATGTGTTTACTGTAATTGTATGTGATTTACCCAAAAAATCTGCATTACTTGCCAGTACTTATGACTCATGGCCTTTTTGGTCTTGTTGGATGTACAATATAGAAGTCTATTTTTACATAAGTAAACCTGTACGGAGTATTCTTTCTGTTGCTGTGAGTGTGTTGCACAAAAGTTTCAGACATTGCTTCTGCTGATAAGCCTGCCTGCTCCGCGCCAAGCTGCCAGAGGGTGAGCACAGGTTATCTTTGGAGTGTAACTGACTAGCCCTGACTAGAGCTGTGGGTTCTGCCTGGCTGAGGTGCATACCATAGCCACCCAGAAACCCCAATTCGAATAGAAACAAACTTACTACTAAATGGGAGGGATTAGAGAGGCCTAAGGAGAGGTTTGGGAAGGGTTATAACGGGTTAGGGAGGCATATGCACCCATCTACAAAAGAGTGAGCCCATGGCCATTCACAAACTGTACTTCTAAGTTAATACAGCGAAGAAGGAATCCAAAACAGCAGTAATTTACTCTAGCTCAGAGCTGGATTAAGTCCAGCACCACGCATAGCAAACCACTGGTACTGCAACACCCTATCGTAGAAAATATTGGCAGTATGGATTTAAAATGAAAACCCACTGGAAATAATGTTAAACAAAATTACATTAATTAAAACAGTTAAACATATAAATAAATATAATTTAATGTTACGAAACCTAAAAATAAACGTTTCTTATTTACGTATCAGATATTATAACAACCGTTTGTGAATTTACAAATTAACGCAATATCTTAATTTTTTACTTTAGGTGAGAATTCATTCTTTAACTTAAACTTTGGGAAAATAATTAGTATTTCATTTATTTACATTAATGTAATATTTGCATCAAAATTACATTAATAGTGCTGTAGCATTTTGATTTATTTGGTGTACATTTAAAATAAATATATAAAATTAATTGACATGACAATTTAACAAAAATATTTGTACTACTATTTTCGATTTAAATAAACTTTTTTACTTTCCCCTAAACTTTTCCATTGGGAGACTCAACTGTCAGGTTGGAGATCTGGCTATGGCAAAGTATAGGGAACATTAAAACGTTTATTAAACTTTGTAATGAAGGAGTAAAAATATTTTTATGTTTAATATTATTGGAAATTCATTTTGTATAATTAGCTTAAACATAGAACAAAAGAAAAGCACTATAGTGCGACTAACTTAATTTTGAACAAAATCTTTAATTTAAATATCAAAAGATTTTTCCAAAGTTTAAATAAAAATACATTCTCACAAAAAAGTTATTATGCATTAATAATTCTTAAAAATGCGAAGTATATACAAGTAGTTGAAGTATACTTTAATTAAAATTAATGATACAGTAATTTATAAATTCTAAAAAGGTCGTTCGAATATTTCCTAATTTAATAATAAATGTTTTTATATTTTTTTTCGATTAAACTATATTTATATATTCCCCTATTTAATTTAACATTATTTCCTGAGTGGTTTTTATGTTAAGTCCCTGTCTTCCTTATTGTCAGGGGGAGGCTGTTGCAGTATCAGTGGCTGGCCATGTGTGGTGCTGGACTTACTACTGTTTCTTTTTGGTAGCAGTAACTTACACTCATAAATGTGTCGCTGCCCCATTTTTTAGTGGGTGGAGAAATGTAAGTCTACACTGTTGAGTAACTTTTCATTCAAATTTTGTGAATAGGCAAAAGTAGTATAGTTACCCAAAAGTGTAAGAATTACAAGTGTAAATTTACCCACAAGTATAATTTACCTTTGCAAATAGCCCCCATGCCTGGTTAGAACTTCATATTAGAATTATTAGAAGATCTTTGTCAAAGGATGAAAAAGAAGGGAGGCATAGTGAGGGGTTTGACTTTATTGAAGAAAGGACAGTGTCCACAAATATCAGGACACGAGAAGGCCCTGCCTGGAGTTGTAAGACAAGGTTGGAATCTCCAAATAATTTCCATCTTGCAGAAAGCGTATATCTTTATTTACCAATGGCTTTGGCAATTGAGAAGGACACGTGGAATGGTGGGCTCTAGTTGATAGTGGAGCTACTTGATGTTTTAAGAACAGCGGGTTGCAGAGGCAGTTTATCATTGCTTTCTGACCAAATAATCAAAGTAAATTTATCCTGGGGATTGATGGTGTGGCTCTTAGGCTAGGAAACATTACTTTTGATACACTGAAACTTTTGTTTTTCCATCTAATAAACACCCCTGCGTTGTCATAATGGGAAAAACTTGGTTCAGAAAATACAATCCACATATTGATTGGCAGAGACAGGAGGTTCATTTGGATTCTGAATGGATGAAGATTTTCATGGATCAAGAAATGCACAATGAGTGGACTGCCATGCCTTTGGCCTACCTTTATTTTTCTGAAGTCTTCAGTAATAAGAGAGCTAATACACTACCGCCTGATAGAACTTATGAATGCTGCACTGATTTAGTTCCAAATGCTTTTTTTTCCTTATGACAAGATATATCCCTTAATCATCAAGGAAAATCAAGCATTGAGGAAATATTTGGATACAAAATTGAAGAAAAAAAAAGAGATTAGGCATCCTTGGTTCCAAAATGATATGGATATTACAGACCCTGTACGATTACTGAGAATTATATACAATTACTAACGCCAACAAATATTGTTTGACTTTTATTCCAGTTCTGCTACATCAAGTAACATATGCAAAGATATTCTCCAAACTGGATTTGAGGGAAGCTTGTAACCTCATAGGAATAAGAGATGGGAATGTGTAGAAAACAGAACTAAACACATGATACGGTCATTTTGAATACCTAACTATGCTGTTTGACCTTTGTGTTGCTCCAGCAGCTTTCCAGCATGCTTTCTGAGACATCCTAGGCACTGATGTAACTAAATATCTCAATGACATCTGGATATTTTCTAAGAATTTTGCAAGATCATAAAAAGCATGTAAGAGATGTGTTACAAAGACTATGCCAGCATTTCATATGTGAAACTAGCTGAGCACCATTGCTTTAAGTACAGCCATGATGTCACTTTTGGGGTTTCACATCTCTGCTAATGGGCTAGAAATGGAAGAAGATAAAGTAAAAGCAGCTAAGAAGTGACTTCAACCTCAAAAAACAAAAGACATTCAGCGTTTTTAGGATCCCTCAATTTAAGCCTGACTGTTCATTCAAGACATCTCTACTATTGTGGCACCTTCTTGCACAACTCATCAGAAAGGTGTACCACTGCAGCAGGATTCCAAACAAGAAAGAACTGTTAAAAACTGCCTTCACCTCTACTCCAATTCTGTTGCATGTAGATACTACATCATAATTCGTTGTATAAACAGATGCCATCAGGGACATTTGGGCTATTTACATTCAACTGTCTTTGACTCCAGAACTTTAACACCAGCAGGGATAAATTATATCATCTATGATACACAGTTATTAGTGATCAATGTGGAATCATTGAAGACACCATCTTGAAGGCTAGACAAAAAAATAAGAGTAGGGACAATCATACAAATCTTGAATATTCAAAATCCAGAAAGTGCTTGAATCCAAGGTGTGAAACATGGGATCTTTTCTTCTCCAACTTCCTCTATGAAATCAAATTCCTACGTGTTCAGCAGCATGAAAAAACTGATGGTGTGTTTCACCGGGATGAGTTGGAAGAAATACAAGCTCCATCAATATTAGTCAAATAAACAAGAGAGGATGATTCTCAAATCCACATCTAAAATGTTCCTCTCAGGCAGTCCTTTGAAAGAAAACTTAATGAAACCCGATGGATTCAACCAATGTATAGAATAGAAAATGAAGGTTACATATTGTACCATAAGGATTAGATTGTTGTCCAGACTTTAGAACTGCAGGAAAAAGTCTTTCAGTGAAGACATGAGAAGCCAAGGGAAGGGAATTCTCGGTTTTGTGAAACAACTGAACGTATTTTGAGAAACTTTCTGTGGCCACAAAACGTGCAATTTGTGCCCAGGCAAAATGAGACCACAGACCACCGGCATGTTTTTTTACAAGCCTTGCCTACACTAAAAATATCATGATCACAGATCACGATGGATTTCATAGCGGAATTACCAGTTTCAGAAAAAACAGTGCATTGTTGCTGGTAATAGACTCCTTAACTAAATTAGCTCATTTTGTACCACTCAGGAAACTGCCATTGGCAATAGAATTATCCTGAATTTTCTGGACTGGCCGTCTACAGTTATTAGGAACAGTAAATTATAAATCCACAAGCAATCATCCATGGAAGAATGGACTGACAGAATGGATGGATCAGATTACTGATCAATACTTCAAATCGTTCTTGACGAAAATGTAACAGGATGGGGGAGGATGGATTTATATAGTAGAATTCACCTATAATATCTCACTTTGTTCATCAACAGGATGCTCACCTTACTTTTCCACCTTTGGTTTTCATCCCAAATTGTGCCCCACAGAGGTTTGTTACTTAAAGGTTTCGACAGTAAATAGATTAGTAAAGAAATTAGGAAACATTCACCTATCAGTCAGAATTTTTCTCATACAAGCGAAATTGAAGTTAAACATATTGCAGAAATATATAGGAGATTGTTAGATTTGGGGGTCTCTAGTTGGCAGAGGTACCTTTGTCCAAGTAGGGGTCCTTGCGTCTACTCAGGGTAAGGGGATACACCCCCAAAATAACCCCTGCTCACCCCCTTGGTAGCTTGGCACGAGCAGACAAGCTTATCTCAGAGGCAGTGTGTAAAGCATTTGTGAGCACATACAGTAATCAAGTGACAACACTACAGATGGACACCAAACAAGTTTTTAATAAAAAATAAGTATGCTTTATATAGACTTATCACAAGACAACAAACGAAAAAAATCCACAATACTGTACTTAGAATGGTAGAGTTAGCTTAGTTCTCTAAAGATGGTAAATGCGACACTCAGAGTTCAATGTACCTTAAGATGCGTAACGCAAGACAACGAAAGTGTTGCAAGGACAGTGATGCGTTGAAGATCTGGTGCAAAGAAACTAAGATGGCACTTTCTTCTTGATGTGACACACTTCCCGGTGATGCGGCGGCGTCTGCAGCGACGTTGATCCTCTCTTCCGGCGATGCGAGATGTTTCCACACAATGCGAGCCGCAACAAGCCCTGTGACACGCTTCCTAGTGATGCGGCGGCGTCTGCTGCGACGTCGATCCTCTCCCCTGGCGATGCGAATTGCTTCCACAACGATGCGAGCCGCGACAGGCCCCGCGACACTCTTCCCGGTGATGCGGCGGCATCTGCTGCGACAACGATCCTCGTCTCCGGCGATGAGTCGCGACAGGCCCTGCGACACACTTCCTGGAGATGCGACCGCGTCTGCTGCGACGTCGATCCGCTCCCCTGGCGATGCGAGGCGCTTCGGTGGCCCTGCGATGACGCAACGATTCTTCTGCGACATGCTTCCCAGTGATACGGCGGCGTCTGCTGCAACGTCGATCTTCGTGTTGTGAAGCGGCAGCGGCAGTGCGGTGACACGCTTCTTGCTTGTGAGTCACGCTTCTTGCTCGTGAGTCGCGCTTTCAGCTACTTGCGACACGCAGTCCCTGAGAGAGCCTTGCAAAACAGCAGGCACTTCCAAAGAACTCTTGGGGAGCTGGTGGGTGAAGTCTGTTGTCCCTGAGACTTCAGCAGGAGGCAAGCTCTTTTCTCAAGCCCTTGGAGATCCTTCACAAGTTGAATAAAGTACACAAAGTTCCTTTTCTCCTCTCTTTGGCAGTCAGGCAACCACTGCAGGCCAATCCCTCAAGCTTAGGGATAGTCTCTCCTCAGTCTCTCTGGTTCCTCTCCTCAGCAAAGGTTTCTTCTTGTTTCCCAAAGTGATCTAAAGTTCTGGGGTCTGGGTCCCCCTTTTTATACACAGTTTCTCTTTGTTCTCTGAAGGCAGAGAGGCCTTTGCCTAGTCCAAACCAGTTCTGGTCAGTCCTGGAGCACTTTGTTGACAAGACTCCTTCTTTCCTTTCACAGTGCAGGGCAGAGACATCAGACGCACCACAGGGGGTGGAGCCAGCATTGTGGAGGGAAGGCACATCCCTATTCAGGTACCAGGTGCAACTCCTCCCACCCATCTACATGCAGATCTCTCTATTCAGCCCTGTGCTGACTCACCCTGTCTCCTGGAATCCCCAGCCCCTGTCACTCAAACTCCAGACAAGGAATACACACCTAGCAGAGGCAGGCTTGGATGGTTAGACAAGAAAATACCTACTATCTAAAAGTGGTATTTTTAAACACAGAATGTTAAAACCAACTTCACTAAAAGATGTAATTTATCATTCTGAGTTCAGGCATACTAAACTCGAATTTCAACCTAGTTCCCGAGTGAGTTAGGATTATAAAATGTAATAATCAAACGGCTGTAATTCACTATTAGGACATGCCACACACCAGGGCATGTCCTACCATATACTTACAATGCATCCTGCCCTTGGGCCCACCATAGGGGTGTCTGATATGAAGAAAAGGGAAGGTTTAGGGACTGGCAAGTGGGTGCACTTGCCCAGTCAGCATGGCAGTACCAGACTGCACACAGGCTCTGCAATGGCAGACCTGAGACACACTTTTACAGGCTGCTTCTGTGGGTGGCACAACCAGTGCTGCAAGCCCACCAGCAGCATTTGGTTTACAAGCCCTGGGCACCCCTGGTGCACTGTACTAGGGTTTGACAAGTAAACCAAATCAGCCAATCGTGGAATCACTAATCCATACATCAATTTACAATAGGGAGAGCATATGCACTTTAGCACTAATCATCAGTGGTTAAGTGCCCAGAGTCATAAAACCAACATGGAACCTGCAAAAAGGGCCAAGTCCAACAGAGATGTAAAACAATAACAAATAGAAAACTGTGTATGGTTATCCTCTGTATTTTAGTCGATACCTGCTTCACATCCCAACTCTGCACCAATATTTCTGGGTCCATTTTCAGTGAAAAGAAAGATAGGGAAGGGGGTGCCCAATAACTGGAAGATTCATCAAGTGGTACATATCTCTAGGGTAAAACCAGCCAACATTACATAGGGAAACCCTCCTTCTCCAGTTTTAGTGGATGGATGTTTTGAATATGAGGTAGAGAGAATATTGGCTTCAAAAGTAAAGAAATATCAATTGTTTTTCTTGGTTGGGTGAAAGATCTATGGTATTGCAGCTCGATCCTGGAAGCCTGTTTCTTTCATCCATGCCCTCATTGATTAAAATATTTCATGAGCTAATCACACAGAAACCAGGCCCTACTGGGGGGAGGAGGGAGTTTTAAAAGGGGGGCGGTACTATCAGGAAATACCGAGCATAACTGCATTCGATACAGTGCTAATGGAAGACTGGTGCTTTGTGCTGGGGCGTAAAGATATTCACAGGTTCAATATTACAGGCCCTCATTCCTTAATTCATGGTTCAACACCGCATTACTTGTCCTATTACTGGGTGGATGGGCTGATTCCTGGTGGTCTTGAGGCTCGTCAGAAAAGAAAAAAAGACCTTACTAGTTGTTTTTTTAAAAATTATTATACATGTAGCATGTGATTTTCCTATGGCCCCAAACATTTGGTATTTTTTCCATACAGTATCACAGTGACTGGAAGAAACTATTAAGAGGTACGGACAGTTCGGAGTACCCTGGCCAATCCTAAACCCACCTGAACTTCCTACTCCTTATCCACCATTACAATCCAGAAGTTAATCCCAGATGGAGATCTGTGATTAACATCTGGAAACCACTTTGTGTATCCTTTTCGGGTTTCTCACAGGTCTACCCCACAAGTAAGTGATAGAGTTCATAATGTCCTCTAAGCCACTGAAGTAAATACTGTATTGAAGTAGCAGTGGTTCACTGTTCCTCGCGTCAGGGTAGCGATAGCTTCTTTGACATTAAATATATATATATACATACCACAGTAAATGGACTAACATGGAAACCTATTGATCACCACGGAATCTCTTTAAACTTTCCACATGGCGTAATTGTGAAACGAAACAGTGGTAGTCCACCAAAGCACACTGAATTCACGTCTGAGCTGAATATGTAAAAATGATTGCAGAAGATGAACGATAACTTATATGACAACATTTTATGCTCGTTCACATTACAACACCTATATCAGAAGAGGTTTATAGGAAATTCAAAGGTTTGATTCAGGCTAGAATGGAATTTTTGGCTCCCTCACTCCTTCAGCCAACTGTCAAAATAACAGCAACAAATCCACTCACCCAAGAGCACCACTGCAAACTTAGGAAACCAAATATAGGTATCATATCAATGTAATTCTAAAAGAAAGTGTTGCTCAAAAAATCATGTCATCAGCATATTGCAGAAGACAAGTTGGGAAGTCATTTCATTTTGGGGGGAAGAACACAAGATCAGTTAGATAAATCCTCCCAGGTTCCTATCCTTACCAGTCTTCCTGTTTTGTTCCCTTCCTCCCTCCACAGGATGAGCTGGGACAAAAGACTGGCAGACATCTTCTTGTGTTCATATAGGTGACTGTAGAATAGCAATGGGGGGGTGAGAAATCTAAGGAAGAAGAAGAGCTCCCAGTAAAGGGAACTCGTGCCAATGCTATGTATCACAAATAGAGAAACAGCATGTTCAGCTATTTGAAATAAGGAGTGGGCCTCACTAAGGAGGACAGAAAGAAAGGTCTTTAGAGGCAGGTACAATTGATTTGGAGCGACTGACATTTTTTGAAAATTACTAAAAGACACTACAAATAAGATTGGTGCAGAATAGTGGCCAGCAGGATGAAGCAGACTCCTGAAAAACTGTAGTATCCAATAAGCAATTATAGTGCCCGGTTAGGCCTTCATGAACTCCCACTGCTATTTCTCCTCCCTACTTATTTCTCAAGATTACTGAACTACCATAGGTGCTGGGCGAGCTCCTGCAGCGTCAGGAAATGAGACATCGCCAGGATTCAGACGGAGGAACAAAAGGACACTACGCACTAGCAGGCACAGCGAACCAACAATCCCGAATGAGGCGTTAGAGGACACAGGGAAGCATACGCGGAGAGAGGCAAACTCCTCCACCCTTCCTTACTGCTTCTGATTCAATTGTGTATGAAGTGTATAAGCCAAACTGGGCTGATGTGAACTGGCTGTTGAGATTGGCGGTGCTGAGTGAAGCAAGAGACTGACTGGTGGATAAAATGATTGACCAAAACATGGTCCGGGAGATGAGTCTCCTTTTAAAGCAGCAATTGACAGGTTGTTGAATGCTGTGGCAGTGAGAGAAGTGTGTCGGCTCAAGAGAGACTGGACAAAGGTCTCAAACTTTAAGCAAAACAAGGGCATTGCACTGGATTACTTAGAAAGGCTTATGGATGTATTTGAAAGATGCTCAGTTATTGGCCGTCCCATAGACTCTGCACAGGAAGCTGTTGGGGCAGCCTTTGTACAGGGATTGACACCTAATGTTCAGAACCAGTTACACACTTTTGTATGGGATGACAACCTAAGGGCTTACCTGAACTGTTCACAGTGACCAATCAATGTGTAGCCATTCAGGAAAGGAAAAAGATCAAATGTATTAAAGTCTTTACAAATGCAGCAGACGATAAAAGAGAGGGGAGGGAAGGAGGGCGAGGCACTCAGATGAGGCCAGGGTAGAGGGCAGATAGGCTGACCACATGGAAGGGGAAGAAATACGCAAACTCGCCAGGATCATGCTTCAATTGTGGTCAGTTGGGACACCGAAAGTACTACCCTGTCTGGAATTTACGCAAGTTGTTCAAAACTAAAATCCTCATTACCGGGATTACCAACTGTCCCATCAACACCCTTATCCCGACAGATCAAAATGTGCCCTATGTTAAATGTTTAATCAAAGGTAAACCAGCTACACGTCTGATTGATACCAGCGTCAGCTAACCTGACCTCAAGAGTTCAGAGTTTCCTCTGTTACCGCTCCCAGTCTTGTCCATATATGCAGCCTGCATCTCACACCAAAAAGATCTTCATAAGGTTACTGATCCAATTAGTTTGTTTCCTATTACTGATAAACAAGCTTTTCAGTTGAGTTCTACTTCATCTGCAAACCTGTTGGGTACAGACCTTTTGTGCAAGCTCAACAATACAGTGGCGATGGAGTCTTCTTGAATGTTACACAAGTCAACTAGAACAAAGTATTAACAGTACTATGTGAGTCAAACAATCAAAATGTAGTGTATGATTCTCAAGAGTCTGAAGATGTTATTTGAGAAAGTGTCCACTATTTTGTGGTCTACCCAAACTGATGATGTTTGTTGTATTTCCTCTTTACAGCCATTTAAGATTAAAGTGAATTCAAATAAAAAGTTGTCTCGCGTTCCACAATATCAATTACATCCAGAAGCTTCTAAATGAACAAAATCGATTACTGCCAATTTGAACAAACAGGTTTCATTGTCTACTGTTATGTATATGTAATAAACCTATTCTTTCCATAAAATAGGTAGGGAAGAACAATGTGTACCCTTTTGTGCAAGGTTTTCGGACAATAGTAAAGTTATCCTAAGCCTCTCTGTGGTGCTCAACTCTGCTGCCATCCTTTCTTGTATTCCAGCAACAGGCCGATGGATTACAGTGGTGGTCCTATGCTTTGAATTCTATCTCAATATATGATGGAGGCCATTTAATTTGGTGTAAGCTACGATAGGAGTTTATGGAGTTCTCCTGCGTTTTATCCCAAGCCCTGAAACAGGATATGGACACCTTGGTCCTCTCCGAAAAGCTAGATTGGTTCAGTATGTTAGCGACCTTTTGCTAGCCTTTCTCTGCCAGTTTAGAAAAATAAAAACTGGACGATTTATAAAGGTTTACTGAATTAGCTAATAAGAGACATAAGTATTCCAGAGAGGAATTACAACTTTTCAATCGTCTGTACGATTTTTAAGAGACGCCATCTATCTTCTGCTAATATTGAATCTATCCGTAAGTTGTCTTGTCCTTTGACTGTTTCTCAGGTATGCACTTTCTTGGGGCAAGAAGGATACTGTAGGCAGTGGAACAAAGGCTTTTCTACCATGATTCGTTCATTTCAAGTCACCCCTGAACCCTGAAAATGTGATGCAGTCTTTTGTGAAGGTGAAGCACACATTCATCTCGGTACCTGCACTGAGGCTTACCAAATATGACAAACCCTTTAAGCTGTACTGTAATGAACACAACATTTTGGCTCTTGGAGTATGTGTGTACCATGAGGATCGGGAGTAGCTCATTGTTTCTCTTCTCTTGATCCCGTAGCCATTTGTCTCCCTCCTGGCCTGTGTTCTTCCGCAGCGGCTGCCCACCTCATAGAAACCTCAAGAACCTGTGTGCTTGGGTCCACCCTGATTGTTGCCATCCCTCATTCGGTTTCTGTCTTTTGCTCACCACGAAGACACAGTTCCCCTTTTCAACTGCATGACTGTCCCATTATGAAATCCTATTTTTGTACACATCTCATATTACTTCAACCCAATGTCTCCTCCCCCACACTTTGAAAAGGTGATCATCCCTAGGACTATCTTATTGTTACAGAGTATCTAACTAAAGCTCCAATGGACCTATCCAAAAGTACCAATACCCAAGAATGATCTATTTTAATTTGAGGATGTCACATGCCTCAGAAACAAATGTGAAACACTTGTAACCGGTTACACTGTATGTACCTTACACAAAATTGACGAAAGCAGACATTTGCCTCAAGTGCATTCTGCACAGGTGACCAAAAGTGTTGCCCTGATTCAAGCATGCATTTTAGCAGCTAAACAGATTGTAACTGCATTCACAGTCTCCAAGAATGCGTTTGGATGTTCCCCAAATTTTGGCTTCTGTGGATTCAGAGGACACTTGTCACCTCGATGGAGACACCTATTCAGATCGGGATATGTGTGCAGAACTTACTGAATGTTCTCATGCTCTTTCTCAAGATAATGACTGTAATCTACCTCAAATGAAGTATCCCAGACAAACAAGTTGGGAGAGAAGACTTTAAACAAAGCTGAATTACCTCCTGACAGGAAAGCTGCTATGTATACACTAAAAAAGCTGACGTGGCTCCTGTACCGACTCTCAAAGATTTGTCTGCATTCCAGGAACATACATCTAATGTGGGGCAACAAGACTGAATCAAACAGAACTCCAAAAAGGACCCCCGTGGTGTGTAGCAGGACAGCAGTGGGAGAGTGGTAACCCCAAACTACTTGCTTTCAGACCATAACAGTGCATGACCCATGTTGGAAAGGGTGGCATAATTTGTGCTGCAGTGATCCTTTGGAGCGCTCCCTTTTTTTCCCCTTCTGTTGCCCAGAATTGTTGCCCCTCCTGTGTTTTCGGCCAATCTCATGACCTTGGGAAAGGGATTAAGACCACACCCACTGCCCACCTACCTCCTTGTAGTCACTTTAGTCGTGTGAATAAAGTACATTTGAACATGGACAAATGCTAATATTCCTACGTTTTTCTAATTGTGTGTATGTTCTTGGGTTGGGGCAAAGCCTATCTTTGCACACAGGCCAACACTGAGACTGTTCAGAAACAGATGATGAGAGATCTCATCCCCCCTTTAGGGGCGACTCTCCACTTTTTCAGCGAACATAGTACCCACCTTGCTTCTTCTGTAGTTCAGGAAATATGCAAGGCTTTAGGGATCCATCAACACTTTCATTGTGCTTATTACCACCCAGAAGCAGCAGGAAAGTCCACATTTAAGGATAAGATAGCCAACATTTGCTCAGAAACCCAACAGAAATGACTTGAAACTGCCTTAGAACTGTAGTTCATCCGAGTAATTCCTGCCAAGAAAACAAAACTGAGTACCTTTGAAATAGTGATTTGCAGACCCATGATGCTCCCCTCAATCTCACCAGTGTCACCTGCCTCTTTGAGCCTGCTATGGCCCAGAATAATGAAAACAATTGATTCATGGTCTCTACAGTTTCTGTTCTTAGGCCCAAGAAGCCCTGCCTGAGTGTCCAACCAACGTCTGTCACAACCTGAAGCCTGGGAGTTGGGGGTATAACTGAAGGTTCATCAATGAAAGTCCGCTCTGCAATCTCATGGAAGGAACCCTACCAGAACACACTGATCACTCACACCGAAGTGAAAAGTAAAGGGCTCCCTGTCTGGATCCACACTAGCCACTGCAAGTGAGCACCATCACCTCCTGACACCAACTAGGTTGCTCCAGGTGTATACTACATCTCCCACACAGTGCTTTGTTCAGCACCTGTTCTAGCTCACCAGTCTTGACATTGCAAGTGAAAAATTTGAAGACTGCAACTCGGTGACCACAAGATGCAATCACGCTTTTTTTTGCTACCGCCTCTGTCCTTGGTGAATTTAACTGGCAACACACTTATGGCTATCCATCTTTGCGGCAAGTCCCCTTTAGGTCTTGGTATGTGACCTTAAAGTTGAGATTAGCATCGGTGTGGGAGAAAACTGCACAGTCCCTGCTGCCCACAACAGAATCCGCTGTTTCATACACCAGGACAACACCTATTTACACCTGCTGCAAGGTTATGCACAGGGTTTTATTTCTTTCTGCTGGCTGGATTTGCACCAACTTGTCCTCTGTCTTTTTCTTGTTTTTTCCTTGTGAAGTGCAGATGTGTGAACCAATCCATTTCTAAGCAGACAGACAAAGCAATTGTTGGCTTATGACACTGTATATACAGCATATTTCTTTATCTGCACTTGATGTCCGACTGTCTTGTTACAATCTCAAAGCCAGAACAGAAATTCCTCTGCAGTGTCCCAATCATGATTTCTGTGATCTTTCCATGATTCTTCTAATTGTCAAACTATAAGCTGTCACAACAGAGCCTGCTGTAAGTGCAAGGGAGAAATTATGGCTTCTTGCCCTGGCTCCCACAAACCTTAGCTTATTTGTCTGAAGACAGAAGCTGGAGGAAGAGCCTGGCCTTTCCCCTTTCACCTTTCCAAGGGCCATAGTAATAATTGTGCAGGAAAACTTTCCCTCATTATGAGTGATTGACTCTCGTTAGCTGTTTAATGCTCCGCATTCATGTGACTTTAGCCACACATCAGTGGACTGAACTGTAAGGAAATTCTCCACATTAACCAGAGAGTGACCAAGAACAGAAGCTATCTTTAAAGGCGTAGGCCTAATGACGTTGCCTTTTTGATAAGTGAAAAGAAATGTTTCGTAAGATGCAACAGTTCCTGTTAAGAATTAGAAACAGTAGACTTGTATAACTTGTAACTGACCTTTGTTTTTTGATGGGTAAGGAAGTGTTGGTTCATCCACACTGAGCAGAATGCTAAGATCTGAAGAAGGTTGTGGCTCAGGAGAAAAAGGAACTAGATTTAACATAAAGGAATTTAAGGCCATATGTACTAATCTTCTGTTCACAAATTGTGCACTGACTTTTTGCAACCAGTATTTTATTTTGTGAACTGACCTATATGTACTAATCTTCTGTTCACAAATTGTGCACTGACTTTTTGCAACCAGTATTTTATTTTGTGAACTGACCTATGTTCTAATAGGTCGCTTCTTAAAAAACAGGAATTGCAGGTGGTCGCAGAATGACCTAAATATAATTAATTAGGCAGATCACAGATTACGACCCCTTTAGACTGGCTACAATCGTAAGGATGACGGCCTGCAGGGAACAGCAGACCACAATGCCCCGTGATAGCATTCCAATACGGAGATTTTTTTTAATTAAAGCAACAAGAATTCCAAAAGAAAGCAGTGGTGCCTTTAAAAATAAAAATGTGTTCTGATTTGGACTTCAGGTGAGAGCCGGCAGTGGTTGCCTGGACCCCTTTGAGGCTCCTTCAGTGATTCACAAAGGGGAAGGACCACTTCCTGTTTACAAATCTGATACCACCCAAACGTTTTAGGTAACAAAGGACACGAAAAGGCAGCATTCAGTGTGTTCTTATATGTAAAGACCACTGGTCTAGACACTGGAACGGATGACAAAAAGACAGGTGGAAATTGGTGGAGGATGTGGGTCTTATTCTAGAGTAGAATGTTCCTACTGAATATTCTAAATTGTAAGGAAAGAGAAACACGAGGAAAATTACCTCTGAAAGATACTGAAGAACAGGTCCAGATGTTGTCTTCTGATTTATCCATAATGTAGGGCGCAATCTGCATGAGTGACGCACAGAAGTATCTGGATCATTTCTGTGTGTTGATGGTGCTGGAAACTGTTATATACTGATTGGATTATTTTGGCATTTAAGCTGATCCTGTACTGGACTGTAAAGTTTAGCCCTCATAACTGAAAAGAGCTACTGCACACTAATACATTTTACACTAGAGAGGCCGAGGTCTCTATTTGTTTGCTTTCCTGGGTAACACATTTTATAGCTTTAAGGCACACGCTATCAAATCCACATGATAGTACAACATGGAGTCACAAAACAAAATTGCCTCTCTCTTATTTGATTATTTATTTTCGGACACTTTGCCTCTTCTTTTCAAACTTTATTTTATCCAACATGTGTTTCGTCGTCTTAAGGTATTCCCTACAACTTCATGAGGGCTAAAACAACAGAAAAACTACCTTTGTAGTACTACATACAAACAAAATTTATCGGTGAGTAAAATGTACAGAAAAATGTGTTACATTTAAGAATCGGCATAGTAAATATCAACCATACATATAAATCCACATTTTCACACACACAGGAGGGGTTTACCAAATCTGGTAAAGACCTCACTCTGTGTTAAAGGCATTTACTGGGTATGGTAACTAAATACAGCTTCATGGAGGCTCTTGTAATCGAGGCCTAAGTGCTGGACATATTTCAAACAAAGAATTATTTCCAATTCGCTACCTGTTTTTTTAAGGCGGTTACGGATTCAGTGTGCTGTTTCTTCAGTGATTCCGACTGTTGTTCTAGAGAATCCTAGTGAATTAAAAAAAATTAAAAAATGATTCAAACGATCCTGTCTAGGAAGCTAAATTAATTACACATTCAAATGCGTCTTTTTTTCTAAAAGGACTAAATATGACAAACTCTTTTGAACAGGACTCTAAAAAAAATTCAATTGTGAATACTATTATCGGCAGGATGGGGCAATCTTCCCGTGAGTCAACATTTAGGAAGTGTCATTGGTGCTGGAACAATGTTTCAGTGTCCAGTTACTAGACTTTAGGAATACCACACAAACATCATAGGAGCAGCAATATCTGTGCTGATGAGCAAGAGAGAAAAGTGAGGTACCAGAGATTTCCTATGGGACTTTGATGACAAGAACAGGTCCGAACTTTGAGGCATTTACTTGGGGTACCCAGATAAGTCATGTGTTTCTGGGCCTCTTTTGTAATAACTGTGGTCTCTCTCCACTGTTGTCCCAGGGCCACAATATCTCGGTATTCCAAATTCTCCCTTTTAGCACTTGACTTTCTTTGGGTTGCGTGGCAGAGTCAGATGTAAGGTGACATGATACTGAACAGTAAATAATTGAATGTCCAGTGCTTTTTGTTTAAAGCAATCCTTTTAGTCTTTTTACCATTTTCATGATTTTTACAATTTGTCAGAGTACACAAAGTAAAGAAATATATAAGTATTTCCATCAGATACTACGTAGCACATAGTAAGAATCAATACATATGCTATAAGAAAGTAGAAGGGGGCTAGGGATAGAAAGAGAAAAGAGAGAGAGCGGTAAGAGCCATCTAGCTCGTAACCAGTCATTTAGTTCAAGCAAATCTACTCCATATGCCCAGTATCTGGTGCAGCAGCAGCAGCAGCAGCAGCAAGCAGCAGACTTGGAGGAGTGGAGGAGGAGCAGGCAGAGACTGGGAGGTCGGATCGGTGAGAACTGAGGCACCCCTCCCCACCAGTGCCAGCGTCCGTGTATGCGATCGAACGCAGCACGCACGCCTGTCCTGCCCAGCACCGCACCGCACTGGACTCTAATAACGGGAGCAGGAGTCAATGCGATCAACGCGCTCGATTGCAAGCAAAACGTGAAAAGTGAAAACTGGTGAGAAGAGGCAGCAATAAAGGTGCGCAAGGTGCCCTTAGACTGAGGACAACGGAAGACACAATATTTAAATTGCAGCAAGTATCAGCATTGCATCGGCACCAGCTGGATTGTGGGAGTTGTAGACTGCAGGCTCCCTGCTTATTGGGACTCCTAAAGACCACCGATCCAGCAGGGGACAGTAGTAACACCAGTGAGTTAACGCTTGCAAGAGAGCGCGGTCGCCTTAGAGGCGTCTGCTGAGTGCGTGCCCAGTGAGTCCACAGAAGCGGCCCAACTAGGTTGGGCGCGGCTTGCGGCTCACCAGAGTGCCCTGCTCTCGGTAGTTTTGCCTACTGTTCTTATTGCTCTGGCGTTTCCCTCTCTGAAACACTTAGCCAGTTTTTATTTGCCACTGTTCACTGCCATTTGCTGCCATTTACTGACTACTTATAGCCAGTCTGCCTGCCAGATATTTGTTATCCTCGTTGTGTCACCAACTCTTTGTTTCACTGCATAATCGCTCCATCATCGCCGCTAGCCACCACAATTTCTAACTTAAAAACTAAGCCCAAGCGATATTGGGTGCCCTCGGAGATTTTGAACTCTTGGACTCTTGGCCCCTGGACTTCAGTGCCTAACTGTTACCCAGCCCGAAGCTTGAAGAAGAGTGAAGAGGAGTGGGCAGGTGGAACCACCGCCTGAGAACAGTAGCTCCTCTGTAAAAGAAAAACTCCAGTTATAACTAGGGGGGAGAAATGCGAACAAGAAACTATGCGCATTTGCAAAATTCCCATCTGCACCATAAGACTGCCAAACAACAGAAGGCCAAGATGTTGTATCCTCAAGTAGGAAGGCAGGGGAACCAGACACTATCTCAATCTGACGGAAAGTTGGAGGCACACGAAGTGTCTGAGATGACCATATCGGGCAGGTCCTGTAACTCCCAGATACACCCGATTGAAGGAAATCAAGAACCTTACAAGAAAGTGCAGCAAGGACACGTCCTGGTGTCAGTCAATCGGAATAATTGTGACACCAGAGACACTGGTGATATAAGAGACTATTTTAGGCGGCCTGATAAAGAACCCCAAATGCACAAGCAAGAAACCCTCTCCACGAGATTTGAGAGCTTAAGTTCCCATAATCAACGTGAGGAATCTCGAATAAGTACATCCCCCCCGGTTGCTCTTTACCCAGAAATCATCATTCATGGGAGGGATTCAGTCCCTCTACAACTAGCTCCACTTCTCCCCCGAAGGTCATCTCAAGAAAATCATCAGGATGACTTGCAAAATAATAAGCCAGTCACAAGTGTGCCCAGACATTCTGATAGTAGCCCGACAATTTGAAGTTAGCCGGGGCTCATCAAGAAACAACAGAATGTATGGTGTCTCTGGACCCTCAAGAGGACAAAGACCTTGCCTCAACCAACGATTCAGCTCAGAAATCATTAAAATCACCAATTTGGATTTCGTCTACTAGCCTAGTGAGCCCTGTATCCCAGATCATAAGCCTATCGAGTCCGTCGCCTCCCGAAACAGAAGCAATACAATCCAATGACGCATTGGAGTTTGGTACTCAAAAGTTCAAGTTTGATTTTCCCTTGCCTGTCTCTACACCAACCTCAGCACCCTGTGGGCAATTTCCTAAAAGCCATCTTGAGGACATATATCAGTTTGATACCAGGGGTTGCTTATTTAACACTCCTCTGATGTTTACAAACAATAGTAGAGCCAGCCAAGAAGCTTTCAACCAACAGCAAAATTTACAACAAAACCTAAAAAAAACTCACGAAAGGAAGCAATCGTGTTCAACTAGTAGCTGCTAAATTCAAATCCAACTCCTTTACATTGTCAAAGTAAGGCCAGTGATTTCCAAAAATAGAACCCCGGCTCAGGGAGCCATTTTACACTCCTACTACACATAAGGTTGAGGTGCTACTCTCAGATACCAAACAAGCCCTGAATTCGATGGTCATGTATTCTAGAAAAAGATTACTAAAGTGACTGTAGAGCGTGAAAAATGTACTTCTGATAAGAAGGCGACACAGGTAACCAAATTGAACTTTTAATGGTATATGAACATTTAAACCATCATTTCTCCTAAAAATATTAGCAAATTTGATGGGTCTTTCGACATATCTTTTAGCTAGTAATAAACAGAATCTAAATTCAAAATCTATATACATTTAAGTGTATAAATATGTTTATTTTGTTCAAGTGCAATACTTACATTTTTCCACTCAAGTTCTTGTTTTTCCATCATAATCTGACTTATATGTTCTTCATACTGAATTTGGGCATCCTTATTGAAGAAAAAAAAGTTTTTCATTAAAAGAATATCCATCTAAAAAGTAATGTACAGGCTGCAGCTAAGTTTCATTCAATAAAAATGTTTTTAACGGCAATAATGTACAAGCTGTAGGAAGAGTGAGGATGCGGCTGTGTTGTATGGTTCTGCAAACTCTTGGTTGCTGTGAAAAACCCGGATGTTTCATTAGTCCCCTTAAACATATTCCTTTCATTCCATGGAGATTTTAATTTTTGTAGGATTTTCTCGACTTTAAAAAGCATGGGACTCATTCCCACAAATAAAGACTGGCTTGCATTTTTTCAAACGTGCCCGCCACATTTTTTCCAATGTTGCATGTTGGAGCAATAAAACACAAATTAAACGAGCATTAGCAAAGCCAATGAAGACTGTTCCTGACAATGTATTTTGCATGTTTTTTTTATGTCTTTAACATTACCCAAAAATATGAGAATGTTGGTTGTAATATTTATTTGCAATACTTATTTAAAATGGCATGCAAACACCCAGGTAAATAGATTGATGCTGAATTTCGCAGGAAAAAATAAAATGCAAGGGATGGTGTTTTAAAAAACAGAAATGAAATAAATTATAGCACACATTGTCAGCAGCAACAATAGCATACATTATGAAATTAATTTGGGCGCCTGCCTTTCCACGACACAGCCCTTGTGAAGCTGCCCAGTGCCACAGCACTGCATAAAAGCGGGAAAAGAATGCATGTGGTTATTTTTCAAGTAGTCGAAGCAGCTGTGTGTAGACATGCTAGAATTTACATTTCAAGAGATGTTTTTTATATGCAGCAAACAAAAATTGAACAAAAATATAGCACACAAAGCAGCAAAAGAAAAGTTCCAACATGATAGCACAAGACGCCTTTCTTCCCATGACAGAGCCTGGGGCTGTTGCCTGGTAACACACCATCAATGGGAACCGAGACTACACGGGTGATATATCGATTGGTAAAGTTGTTGTTTACACATTTTAGTATTTACATGTTGAGACGTTTATTAAAAGCAACAAATTAAAGATACAAAAAATTATAGCACACATTGAGCTGAAATTAAATAAGGCGCTTGCTTAACCCCTTCGCTGCTAGGCCTATCCCCTCCACCCCTTCCCCCGTGCTAAGCCTTTTTTTGGCTATTTGGGATAGTTCGAGCTTAGGCCCTGTAACCGTTTGTCCATCAAAGTGATCAACGTCAAATTTGTGCCCTTATTTTCCAACACCCAGAGGATTCTAAAGGTATCCAGGGTTTGTTGATTCGCCTGGAAGGGACCCAGAAATTTGCAAAAATACAGCGAAATTATTATAATAATTTTTTTAAAACCGAAATTGCAGAAGAAAGCGTCTGGTTTGTTCCATGCAAATGGCATCAAAGGGTTTGTAGTGCTGAAATCACCATATTCTCAGCGTTCAGGGACAGGCAGACTTTTGTCAGAAAACACATTTTCTATACAGTTTTGTCATTTTACTGGGACATAGCTAGGCTTTCCTGTTTTCCGTTTCTATTTCTGGTAAATTCTGGTGGAGTTTTTTCAATTTTTTCAATACCTTAAAAAAACAGTGGTCATCAGTGGTTACACATTTTCGAGCAATTAAAAATAACAGAACCAGTGTTTTTTGGGTGTTTATAGAATTTTAATTTAATTTTAAATATTGATTGCCTTCTGCACTGAGAGTGTATGTGTATAGATAGCGTGAGCACAGGGTATATGAGGTTCAAATACATTTTTACTTCACCAGAATAGACTGCTAAGTAAATAGCATGCTTCATTATCTCTGAAGATTGCAAAGATGCTTTCAGCATACCATCTAGCAAGTGACAAAGATATCTTTCAGGGAAGCACTTCAGCTCAGGTATCGATTCTGAAAGGCCATCATACAACTTTTTCATATACGTAGCTGAATTACTGCAAATACAAACAATATCACTCCATTCTTTATTGAACTTGGTAGGAACTTTTTTCAGCAGCATTCCATGTGACACTGCGTTCCATGTTTACCAAACATCTGGTGTCATGCTTCCACCACTATCTCAGATGCTTGGTGACAATATTCTTTTCACATATACCTGTCACTACATCTTCCATTGAATGTTTAAAGCCTGGGGTGTTTGGCAATTCACTTACAATCAATACTGACTCACTAGAAAAGGAGGCTGATGTATCAAAGGATTTCACCCATTATCTGTCTGTGGGTAAATGTGATGATACATACTACGAAAGATTCTTATGAAACCAGCTATTTTATCTATCAGTGAAATCAAATGTAGCCAAAATATCAAATATGATTTTGATATTTCCCACTTCTCCACAGTTTATAAAAAAAGACCTAAAACATCCATCTAAACATTGCATCTTTAGACCAAAGACCACAAAACTGAAAAAAGTAGAAGGGAGACGTTTTAGTGATATCCCTAGACAACAAAACTCAAGCAGAGTAATGTTAGCCCAGTCTTTCTTGATGCTACCTTGCATAAAAAAGTTACATTGTATTGGCCCCTTCAGGAAGAAATAAAAATGTCTCTTTCACTCATCTTTTCCTTTCTTTGAATGGCACATAGTTTGTGGTTGCAAAGTTGTTTTTTCAGTGTTTATATGTTTATACCGGTGATTGCTATAGTCCTTTCAGTGGGGTTTTATCAGTTATTATATGTTTAAACCTAAAACCAGATAGCCTAGACATAGCCTATTTTTCCTATTTTTTTGTGCTTTAAACCTCCTTTCAGTTAGTGGTAGAAATTGGTGTTTTAACCAATAATGGGTCCCAGAAAGCTGTACATTTCTGAAAACTAGACACAATTCTGAATTCAGCAAGGGGTCATTTGTGTAGATCCTTCTAGGTTTTTTTAAATAAAAACTAACAGTTGAAAATAGAAAATATTTGAAATGGAGTTAAAAAACTGCCATTTGTGCCAACGTTTTTACCTGTAACTTCTGCTAAGTATGACAGATGTTTCAAAACAACATACCGTTACATCCACTGGACCCTTCAGGTTGTGGGGATACATAGGACTTGCAGGTTCATCAAGAACCCATGGAACCCAGAGCCGATAACTGCGCAGCGCAATGAAATGGTTTTTCATTGTGTACCGGGTATATCACAATTCATTTGTTAAATATAAAGAGTGAAAAATAGGTACCAAAGAAACCAATTTATTTCTGAAATGGGTACAAAATATAGAGTTTAGAAGCAGTGTTTTTTTTTGCACATATCTAAAATTGTGGATACCCATACAAGCATGGGAATTAGAGGTCATTTTTCAAAATGAATTCTTTTTTTTTTTTTTTACAAATTGTCTTACATTTGGAAGGCAGAAATGGAAAGAAAGTCAATGGGTAATAACACTTGTTCTACTATTCTATGTCCCCCTAAGTCTCCCAATAAAAACACTACCTCACTTGTGTGGGTAGGCCTAGTGTCCGCGACAGGAAACAACCCAAAACGCAATTCTTAAAGTGAAAACGGACAATTTTTTTTTGCAATGTGCCTAGCTGTGGATTTTGTACCCTAGCTCAGCCGGAACCTACGGAAACCTAGCAAACCTATACATTTTTTTAAAACTAGACACCCATCGGAAGCCAGGATGGGGTGACATGTGTGGCTCTCACTAGGTTCTGTATGCCAGAATCCCTTACAAATCTCAGAATTTGAAAAAATTCCTCATACTTCTGTGATGGAAAGTTCTGGAATCTGTATGGATACACAAACTTCCACACACCCCGCATTCCCCAAAGTCTCTTGATAAAAATGGTACAGCACTTGTGTGGGTAGGCCTAGTGTCCGTGACAGGAAACGCGCCAAAACGCAATGTGGATACACCACATTTTTACAGTGAAAACTGACCCTATTTTTGCAATGTGCCTAGCTGTGGATTTCGAACCCTAGATAGGCACATTTTACTCACATTTCAGTGATGGAAAGTTCTGGAACCTGTGTGGATCCACTAACTTCCACCTACCCCGCATTACCACCTACCCGACATTCCCCAAAGTCTCCCGAGTAAAATGATACCTCACTTGTGTGGGTGGGGCAAGGGCCTGTGACTGAGAAGGGCAAAAAAAAAAATAGGGATTAAGGGTATAGCACAGCGAATTCTAATGACTACATTTAAATTTTCTTTTTTTTTTAGCTAAGTCTGCATTGGACACCCACACACAAGTGAGGTATCATTTTACTGGGGAGACTGAGGGGAACGCTGCGTAGTAGGACATTTGTGCTGGCACGGTGATCCCACACAGAAATATGTGGAAAATGTGATCTGTTCAGCTAAATTTGACGTTTGAAGGGGATCCTGGGTAGGAAAACATGAGGTCCACTCAAGCCATACCTCCCTGGACTCCCTTCAGAAATGTGTGGTTTGGTAGGTTTCACTAGATAGACGCTCAGCCCGGGGCCAAAACTCCCCGGTAAGTCCCTTGCAAAACCAGGTCGTTTTGTGATAAGTAATTTTGATGTCTCCACAATATGTTTTGGGCCCCTGCCTGTCGTGGGTACTTGGGCAGCCCACACGAGTGGGGTACCATTTTTATCAGGAGAACCGGGGGAACGCTGGGTGGCAAGAAAATTGTGTTTTTTTCAAATACCAGAAGAGTATGACACAGAAATGCAAGAAAAATGTGCAACTATAAACACATTTTCAGGTTTGCTGGCATTGTGAGTAAAACAACTTGTTGGGATCCAAAAGCGGCACACCACCCAGTACTCCCCATTTTTTTGGTTTACAAAAATATCTAAAGTTGGTACATTTCATCTAGAGAGAAACGACACCTTAGCACAGAAAGGCAGATAAGACAAATATGACTGTCTAGCCATCTGTTCCTCAAGTACAAACACATACTGGCTGGATTTGACACGAGGGTGTGTGAAAGGTTCTAAATGTATATTTTATTAACAAGAGATTTAACAAAGGAAATGTACTGTTAATTTAAAAGTTAAAAACCTGAACCAATAACTCACAGCTCGTGAGCTGTAAAGCCACGGAGAGGCACCAACCTCTTTGCAGGCCATTAACACACCTTTCATACTTGACACACTCGTTCACACCACCAGCTGCGGCGCCAGCACATTATAACACTCACATCAACAGACAATGTAGAGACAATGTACAACCTGGCGGACAAAGAGAGAAAAGACAAATATTACTTCAAAACAAACGATTCTTAAGTACACACACATGCTGGTTGGATTTGGCACAAGGGTGAGTGAAGGTCAGAGCGTAAAATTTTAGTAACAAGAAATGTCACAAAAAGGAAATGCACCGTTAATAATTAAAAGGTTAAACACCTGAATCAATGACTCACAGCTCATGAGCTGTAAAGCCACGGCAAGGCACCACCCTCTTTACATGCCATTCACACACCTATCATACTTGACACACAAGACCATTCACACCGCCAGCCCCGGGCCCAGCACATTACAACATTCACATCAACAGACAGTGCCATTCAAGGGCCCATTACTTTCCTACGCCCACATGACAGAGCTAGGAATCACACCGGATGGTGGTTGCCAGTGTGTGCAGTGGCGCTTGGCTAGCGGAGTGTGTAATGACCAGCAGCAAGTCACTACTCACAAAATGTCAGCCCAATGCCAGCCAAATGCCAACCCATGCACATCGCCAGTCAAGCGTTAGTCCACGCACACTGCCAGCCCATCCACAGCGCCAGCCCAGGCACAGCACCAGCAGCATGCCAGTCCAAACACACACAGTCATCAATTTAGTTTTTTTTATCATGAAGGAAAACAAAAACCAATTGGAACTAGATACAAAATTATAACTACAAACACAACAGCAGTAACAAAAGACATCATTCTTATGCCAACCGTGAAACTGAATAACAAATATAAAGCCATACAGACCAGGCAGTACACTCACGGTTACTCCTAAAAAAAATATTTTGAGTGTCATACAATCTAAAACATGTGGGCATACAGCCCAGGATTAGAAGGACAATCAGCACAGTGCATAAAACTCTCCTTCCGCATACCTCTTCACAAACAGACTCTACATCTATTACAGGGATTGTTTTTTTGGGGCGTGGGAAGAATTAAATCAGGAAAGTGGCGATCTTTCAATCTAGCCACATCCCCTACTTCTCCAACTCTAGGAACACTTGCCCCTTCCCCTACAACAAGGCTGCCTATCACAGACTCCTGAAACTGAACAAAAATCATCTTTGAAGCTGGAGAACACTCCTTGAACACAACAAAAGCATTAAAAGTTGCTAAAGTGAAAAGATGGATGGCCAACTTCTTATACCAAATGTAAGCCTTACAATAGTGGTATCCCCACCATTGTACAACCGGAAATTATAGACAGATCCTGTCCTACTCTCAGACAACATATACATCTTAATTCCATAACGTGCCATCTTGCTAGGAATGTACTGCCTAAAAACCAAATGGCCCTTGAACAGGACCAAAGACTCACCGACAGCTATTTCTTTCCCTGGGGTATAGATCTCTGAAAATAGATGTACAAAGTGATGAAGAACAGACCAAATCTTAAAAAGACAGTCACAGTCAGGATGATCTTATGGAAACTCTGAAGCATTATCAACAAAATGCAACACCCGAAGCAAAAGTAAATACTGATCACAACTTAATTGCCATCAATGGACAGGTAGACAAAAAAATGAAGCCAGGGACGGCTTCCTTATCAAGCCCATCAAAAAAGTCAAACCCAAAAACCTCATCTCATCCAGATTTGTGGGAGTCCACCGGGTAGCTCTAGAGCGAGGCCTAAGTCTGGCACTGTTGTCCCTCAAATACCGTTCAGCATACAAATTAGCCTGCTCATACATCATCCATAAACAATTAAAAAAACTGTTTAGGCAAAATATTTTCACAATTCACTCTACAGCCTGCGTCACTATTTAAGGTAGGAAACAGTGGCTGCACCATGTTTGGATCAACCCAGAGTCCAGCACTTCCAATGGGAAGCCTTGCAGCCCCAGGCTGCAATCCAGATGCCTATTGTTGCACCATCCACACATCAGTGTCCTCCTCTAAAACAGGCACTTCATCCGCACTGAGTAGCTTCATCATCAGATAATTCCTCGTGGACAGAAAACTCACTGCCAGAATCTTGCACTTCCTCCTCTCCCTCAGATGCAATGTCAGTCTCATAATCATGGTGGGAGGAAGATTAAAAAAGCATACCAACCACCCACCTGCTGAGCAGTAATTCTGCGGCTATCCATATTCCTTACCAATAAAGGTAACTTGTCAAACAAGTCAACAACAACAAACACTTTGTAAAATAAGTAATAAAGAAGAACAATTATTTATCACAAAGACATACTCCAAAACTATACCACTGACTTGCCAGAAGCAGCTAGACTCACAACCACTTACTATCCACAGACACAGCAAGGATCAACAATATCCCACTAAAAAAGAAAAAGAAAATTATACGTAAGACAATGCAAAACACATCACGAAGAATTTCACGCTCAAAACACAAACTAAATATGGTGCTATTATGACACCAATTACCATAAATTCATTCATGCATGACAATAATACTCATTTGGAGTAAAGACAACAAAAAAATGTGTTACCAAATAAATGCAACTAAGCAAAACTGCAGAAACAGCAAAAATATTCACCCCCATAAGAGGGGAACGACCCTTGCCCAAGGGGCCACTCCCCAACATTTAAAAAACCCTGGTGTCTAGTGGCTTCTGTCCCCCTTAGGACAGATTGGCCTAAAAACATATGGCCAATCGAAACGGCCACAATAATCCCCCCCCCCCCCCCGATAAAGGAGAGCGACCATTGCCCAAGGGGCCACTCCCCAAAACAAAAAACAATCCCTGGTGTCTAATGGCTTCTGCCCCACTTGGGTGCAGATATGCCTAAAAAACATAGAAGGGGCAGAAACGGCCAAAATATTTGCTCCCCAAAGGCTGCTCCCTAAAACACAATCCATTTAAAACAAATGTAAAAAAATCCCTGGGGTCTAGTGGGCAATCCTGCTGCACTATTGAGCTCCATGCGCAATCGTGCATCAGGAAAGCTGAAAAAAGACATCGGAGGTAAGGAAAACTCTTTCCTTTCCTCCAATGCATCTTTTTTAAATCCCCCCACTTTTCCCGAGGAGAAACTCACATCTCCTCTTTGGACGCGCTGGAAGCAAATGGCTTCCAGCGCGTCCTGTATCACCTAATGACATTGGTTCGCGGAGCGTGCTGACGCGAAGGGGGTGCGGTGGCAGCGGAAGGGCTTCGGCTGCCCTCCAAGGTGGGGGTAGCATAAAGGGCGGCCCACGGGGGGAGTGCCAGCGCTTCCCCCGTGGGTGGGTGCTAGGACAGCAGGGAGCTGTCCTACGCACATGCAGACAGTGAAGTCGGATAGCTCCGGCCGTCTGACACACGGAAAGGGTTAACATGGCATAAGGCCTGCTACTTGGGAGTAAAGCACTGTCTCAAAGAGGGCAGACACACTTTTGTAGCCCTCTACAGAGAAGGAAGGCTTAAGGTAACCTTGCAAGATATAAACTCATGAAAAGTAAAACAGATAGGAATACATATATAAATATGAATAAATCGGTACTTCCTACAAACTGAAGGCAATTGCCGTGGCTTTTTATATAGAAACATTGGTATTTACAGTTCTTGTAAGTGACAAAACAACTGACCGTGCTGCTATTTAACTTTTAAGACATGAATCTTATAAGCAGCACATCAAAAATAAATAAAATGATACCTCAGGCAGTGCAATTAACTAAAACACAGTGGAAAGGAACTTAACAAAAATGTTTACTTTTATGTTAAACTGTGGCAATTTAAGGGTTATAGCCAATGCTCAACTTAAAAGCAACAATAGAAAACAGACATACACGCATGTTAAAGTATTACATTTTATCTTGTTCCAAATAAATTGTTGGCATCTTAATTTCCTTATCTGCGACAAATTAGTGCCTTAAAGATATTTGCTTTACAGCTACAAAAGCTACTTAAGTAAGCAACAAACCTGAGCTTGCCCAAATTTCAAGAAAGAAGACATAAGCGCTTGCTAACTGAACTTAGGGTATCAGAAAAAAGTACATACAGAATACCTTCATTTGCAGCTTAGCCATAGAAAGCAAACACAAAAGTTCGGCACGACGGAGCCAATGAGATACACTTGCTGACAATGCACATAAAATCCCTCTGTGCACAGGCAAAATACAGTCTACACCATTCCACTAATGCCTGTCCTATGAGTAATAACGAAGTTCAACTTACTGATGCTGTAACACTGTCATTTGAGGACTTTTGTCGAATTTATGTTTTGTATAACCCTTTCATACTTGTATGGTCTAATTAGACCGAAAAAGTTTATTGAAATGAAATTCAACTCACAATTGTTAGCCAAGAGCTAAAGGGAGTTGACAAAGACATACATACATATATGTACATACACACACACATATATATGTATATATTATCTACTGGCGGTTCACCAGTAGATAGTTATAGTTAGAACCTAGTTTCCATAGCAAAAGCATTTTTTGATTTGCTTTTAACTTCGGAGTCGTTTGACGAATCTTTATGAAATTTCCCAAAAAGAAAAAAGGGGGGTCCCAAAACATGTTTTCTCAATGCAATTTCCATAGGAAACTTTAGACAAGGTTACAGGTCAAACTGCTGAACGGAATTACTCCACATTTGGCAGGGAGAAAGGTCTTGGTCCAGAAAGCATGCTTTTGTTAAAATGGTGCAAATCCGTTCAGTAGTTTCTGAGATATTAAAGGAAAATATATATATCTGGGCTGAGCCTAACTCCCAAGAACGAGCTTGCCTCTGATTGGCTGCTAACACTTCAAACCAGGAAGTGTTAGCAGCCATCTTGTGCCTCGCATCAAGTGAAAATAAAACAAAGGTCCCGGGGATAATTTAATATACCGGAGCTATGTCTGTGCGAAATACCCCTTTCACGCTCCCTCTCCCCACATCACCAGCTCGCAGCTATGCCTTTAGAAGCCAGTCCGTCAGCTCGCAGCTCTCTACCGCTCGCAGCCCTCTACCTCTGCGAGCCGGTACGCTGCTGCGTCGGCTCGCAGCTCTCTACCTCTGAGAGCCAGTACGCTGCTGTGCGTTTGCGAGTTGAGCCCACAGGCCGCAGCTGTCCCTCTGCAAGCCTGGGTGCGAACTGTTGAAACCAGGAACTGTTGGCAGCCATTTTGTGATTCAGTCCACGTTAGCTCGCATCTCTCCGTCTACAAGACATTGAGTCCGTAGTTCTACCTCTGCGAGGCAAGTCTGAAAACATACCGGAGCTCTCTCTGTGCGAGTTACCCCTTTCCCGCTCCCTCTCCCTACATCACCAGCTAGCAGCTATGCCTTTAGAAGCTAATCCGTCGTCTCACAGCGCTGCGTCTGCGAGCTGTTGGGCTCGCAGCTCTACCTCTGCGAGTCAGCCCATTAGCTCATAGCTGTGTGTCTGCTAGCAGACCCATCGGCCCGTTGCTCTCTCTGTGCGATTTATACCACAGTTCTCTGAAGCACAGCCCCCAACAACCATCTTGGGACCGCAACTCTCCCTCTGCGAACCAGCGGTCGGCTTGCAGCTCTTCGTGTGCGAGTTCTCGGGGCCTCAGTTGTATCTCTGCAGCTAAGACTGCAAATATACCGCAGCTCTCTCTGCGAGATACCCCCTTCACGCTCCCTCTCCCCACATCACTGTCCCACAGCTATCCCTTTGCAAGCCGACGGCCCGCACCTTTCCTTATACCAGTCAGCCCGCAGCTTTTCCTCTGCGAGCCGGCTCGCAGCTCTCCCTCTATGAGCCAGACAGTTGGCATGCAGCTCTTCCTCTACGAGACACCCTGCCGGCTCGCAACTCT
Source organism: Triturus cristatus (assembly GCF_964204655.1). Lineage (NCBI taxonomy): Eukaryota > Metazoa > Chordata > Amphibia > Caudata > Salamandridae > Triturus > Triturus cristatus. Next base: position 539,825,838 of record NC_140584.1, on the reverse strand, counting down.
CCGTCTGCGAACCACGGGTCGGCTCGCAGCTCTTCGTCTGCGACCAGATCTATTAGCTCGTAGTTGTGTGTCTGCTAGCAGGCCCGTCGGCCCGTTGCTTTCCCTCTGGGAGTCAGACCACTGTGCGAACCACGGGTCGGCTCGCAGCTCTTCGTCTGCGACCAAGCCTATTAGCTCGTATCTGTGTGTCTGCTAGCAGGTCATTCGGCCCGTTGCTCTCCCTCTGGGATTCAGATCACAGCTCTCTGAAGCATAGCCACAACAACTTTGTCACACATAAGCCCCAAAAAGAAAGGGAATAGACAACACCCATACACATCCACTCCCTTTCCACACACAAGAAGAGGTGCAAAAGAGAACACACCACAACAAAACCCATTGTCAACGCGGGACAAAGACCCATGCCATAACAGAAGCAGGAAAGGTAGGAGAAAAACACAATAAAACTCACATCTCCTCTTTGGACGCGCTGGAAGCAAATGGCTTCCAGCGCGTCCTGTATCACCTAATGACATTGGTTCGCGGAGCGTGCTGACGCGAAGGGGGTGCGGTGGCAGCGGAAGGGCTTCGGCTGCCCTCCAAGGTGGGGGTAGCATGAAGGGCGGCCCACGGGGGGAGTGCCACCACTTCCCCCGTGGGTGGGTGCTAGGACAGCAGGGAGCTGTCCTACGCACATGCAGACAGTGAAGTCGGATAGCTCCGGCCGTCTGACACACGGAAAGGGTTAACATGGCATAAGGCCTGGCTACTTGGGAGTAAAGCACTGTCTCAAAGAGGGCAGACACACTTTTTGTAGATCTCTACAGAGAAGGAAGGCTTAAGGTAACCTTGCAAGATATAAACTCATGAAAAGTAAAACAGATAGGAATACATATATAAATATGAATAAATCGGTACTTCCTAGAAACTGAAGGCAATTGCCGTGGCTTTTTATATAGAAACATTGGTATTTACAGTTCTTGTAAGTGACAAAACAACTGACCGTGCTGCTATTTAACTTTTAAGACATGAATCTTATAAGCAGCACATCAAAAATAAATAAAATTATACCTCAGGCAGTGCAATTAACTAAAACACAGTGGAAAGGAACTTAACAAAAATGTTTACTTTTATGTTAAACTGTGGCAATTTAAGGGTTATAGCCAATGCTCAACTTAAAAGCAACAATAGAAAACAGACATACACGCATGTTAAAGTATTAAATGTTATCTTGTTCCAAATAAATTGTTCGCATCTTAATTTCCTTATCTGCGACAAATTAGTGCCTTAAAGATATTTGCTTTACAGCTACAACAGTTACTTAAGTAAGCAACAAACCTGAGCTTGCCCAAATTTCAAGAAAGAAGAGATAAGCGCTTGCTAACTGAACTTAGGGTATTAGAGAAAAGTACATACAGAATACCTTCATTTGCAGCTTAGCCATAGAAAGCAAACACAAAAGTTCGGCAAGACGGAGCCAATGAGATACACTTGCTGACAATGCACATAAAATCCCTCTGTGCACAGGCAAAATACAGTCTACACCATTCCACTAATGCCTGTCCTATGAGTAATAACGAAGTTCAACTTACTGATGCTGTAACACTGTCATTTGAGGACTTTTGTCGAATTTATGTTTTGTATAACCCTTTCATACTTGTATGGTCTAATTAGACCGAAAAAGTTTATTGAAATGAAATTCAACTCACAATTGTTAGCCAAGAGCTAAAGGGAGTTGACATAGACATACATACATATATGTACATACACACACACACACACATATATATGTATATATTATCTACTGGCGGTTCACCAGTAGATAGTTATAGTTAGAACCTAGTTTCCATAGCAAAAGCATTTTTTGATTTGCTTATAACTTCGGAGTCGTTTGACGAATCGTTATGAAATTTCCCAAAAAGAAAAAAGGGGGGTCCCAAAACATGTTTTCTCAATGCAATTTCCATAGGAAACTTTAGACAAGGTTACAGGTCAAACTGCTGAACGGAATTACTCCAAATTTGGCAGGGAGAAAGGTCTTGGTCCAGAAAGCATGCTTTTGTTAAAATGGTGCAAATCCGTTCAGTAGTTTCTGAGATATTAAAGGAAAATATATATATCTGGGCGGAGCCTAACTCCCAAGAACGAGCTTGCCTCTGATTGGCTGCTAACACTTCAAACCAGGAAGTGTTAGCAGCCATCTTGTGCCTCGCATCAAGTGAAAATAAAACAAAGTTCCCGGGGATAATTTAATATACCGGAGCTATGTCTGTGCGAAATACCCCTTTCACGCTCCCTCTCCCCACATCACCAGCTCGCAGCTATGCCTTTAGAAGCCAGTCCGTCAGCTCGCAGCTCTCTACCGCTCGCTGCTCTCTACCTCTGCGAGCCAGTACGCTGCTGCGTCGGCTCGCAGCTCTCTACCTCTGCGAGCCAGTACACTGCTGTGCGTTTGCGAGTTGAGCCCACAGGCCGCAGCTGTCCCTCTGCAAGCCTGGGTGCGAACTGTTGAAACCGGGAACTGTTGGCAGCCATTTTGTGATTCAGTCCGCGTCAGCTCGCATCTCTCCGTCTACAAGACATTGAGTCCGTAGTTCTACCTCTGCGAGGCAAGTCTGAAAACATACCGGAGCTCTCTCTGTGCAAGTTACCCCTTTCCCGCTCCCTCTCCCTACATCACCAGCTAGCAGCTATGCCTTTAGAAGCTAATCCCTCGTCTCGCAGCGCTGCGTCTGCGAGCTGTCGGGCTCTCAGCTCTACTTCTGTGAGCCAGCCCATTAGCTCATAGCTGTGTGTCTGCTAGCAGACCCATCAGCCCGTTGCTCTCTCTGTGCGAGTTAGACCACAGTTCTCTGAAGAACGGCCCCCAACAACCGTCTTGGGACCACAACTCTCCCTCTGCGAACCACCAGTCGGCTTGCAGCGCTTCGTGTGCGAGTTCTCGGGGCTGCAGTTGTATCTCTGCAGCTAAGACTGCAAATATACCGCAGCTCTCTCTGCGAGATACCCCCTTCACGCTCCCTCTCCCCACATCACTGTCCCACAGCTATCCCTTTGCAAGCCGACGGCCCGCACCTTTCCTTATACCAGTCAGCCCGCAGCTTTTCCTCTGCAAGCCGGCTCGCAGCTCTCCCTCTATGAGCCAGCCAGTCGGCATGCAGCTCTTCCTCTACGAGCCAGCCTGCCGGCTCGCAAGTCTCCGTCTGCGAACCACGGGTCGGCTCGCAGCTCTTCGTCTGCGACCAAGCCTATTAGCTCGTAGTTGTGTGTCTGCTAGCAGGCCCGTCGGCCTGTTGCTTTCCCTCTGGGAGTCAGACCACTGTGCGAACCATGGGTTGGCTCACAGCTCTTCGTCTGCGACCAAGCCTATTAGCTCGTATCTGTGTGTCTGCTAGCAGGTCCGTCGGCCCGTTGCTCTCCCTCTGGGAGTCAGATCACAGCTCTCTGAAGCATAGCCCCCAACAACTTTGTCACACATAAGCCCCAGAAAGAAAGGGAATAGACAACACCCATACACATCCACTCCCTTTCCACACACAAGAAGAGGTGCACAAGAGAACACACCACAACAAAACCCATTGTCAACGCGGGACAAAGACCCATGCCATAACAGAAGCAGGAAAGGTAGGAGAAAAATACAATAAAATGCTCTGCAGAAACGGAAAAGCTGAAGGTGAAGCGAGATTCACCTACCAAGCACACAAAAGTGGTAGATACGAGTGACTCAAAAACATAGTCAACTCTAACCAACGCCCACAAGGGAGACAAACCTAAGTCCACCCACAACCACAAAAAATACTGGTAGGCCAGAGAGGCTCCAAAACAGAGTACTCTCACATACACATCCCCAACAGTGAGAGGTAAACACACTCCCACAACAACCACAAGGGGTCAATTACGAAACATTGCACACAAAGGTAACACACCAATGTCACTCACAACCACGAAAATAGTGGTAGGGCAGAGAGGCTCAGAACCTAAGAGCCAACTCATACACACACCCCCAATAGAGAGATACACACACTCTCAGAACAACAACAGGGGATGACCACGAGGGACTTGATGTGTAAAAGTTAACTCGATAATACATACTCAGGTGGTAACAAAGAGTGACCTAACACCAAGGATCGACTCAAACACACCACCCACAGGGTGACATACCCACGGCACCCACACAGATCTTAACCTGAAATAAAGTTATCTAAAGATACTACTTGGAGTGGACCTACTTTTGATTACAACGCTCTCCCTCTGCGAGTTAGTTCGCTGCTGGGTCTTTGCGAGCCGTCTCGCAACTCTCCCTCTGAGCCGAGCCCACGGGCCGCAGCTCTCCCTCTGCGAGCCTGCTCGACGGCCTGCAGGTCTCTCTCTGCTAGCCGGACCGCAGCGGTCACTCTGCGAGCCGATATTGGGAATATAAGGCGGCTCTAAAAAGAGCCCTTGTGTTTATTAGTTGGAGCTACATTTAAGTGCGGATGCACAGCTTCAGGTTATTCAGAAAAATTTGGTTTCCTGTACTCCATCACTTCTATAGATATGAGCTATATCAAAACATATGTTATTGTTGTAGATCGACCCCATTCTATGTTCTCTGAGGTATGCAGACACAGCTTTGTTGACATTCTTCCTAGATTTTTCTATCTTATGATAAAATTGGTTTGACCATTTCCACTTCTGTCTTTGGCTTATATTGGAATATACAAAGACTGTTTGAGGTAAAAGCAACATCAATTCTCCAAAGGTGACCTTCATAAGCATTTCCAAACCAACCCCAGTCAATGTGCCTAGGTCGTTACCACCACAGTGCACAATCATGAGGTCAGGGTGTTGGAGATGCAAACAGGTTTTAACCAAAGGCAGTAACTGGTGCCACTTCAATCCTCTCTCTGCAAACCATTTAATATTCAAATTTTATAAACCTAGGTCTAAGTCAATACATCTCTGTTCTGCATACCTCTTGCACCAGAAAACATAGCTATGTCCTACGATCCACACTAGCATTTTGAAGGTATGGCTAGACGATATGGATAGATGTCTGTAGCTCATGCAGTCCGTTCATAGAATAAGAGATGTGTTTAAAGATGGGGAACTTTTTTTTCCCACTGAAAACGTTAACTGATTGGGAGGTGAAAAGCATTGTTTCGTAAAAAGTAGGGTGCATATTATTTTTGAGGAAAAGCATGTGTGTCATTGGTTAATAAAAAAAGAAGTTTAAACGTGGAGTACATATTATAGAATAAAATGTGCTCAGCTCAACTGCACCTGCTAATTGCATTTGGAACGTACAGTTCAAACTTAAAAGAATGGTGAACTTTTAACCTGAACGTGCCGTTAAATGTTCAAGAAAATGTTGCAAAAAAAATATCATTAGGTTTAAAAAAAAAAAAGATGAACTTTTAACCTGCACGTGTCGTAGAATGTTCTAGAAAGTGTGTTGATAGAATCCGTTGAACTGGTCACCTGTATGTGTCCTTCAATGTTAAAAAAAAAGCCTGTTCATATAGAAAGTTCAAAAATAACCAATAGAGAAAAGTTTTGCAATCTTAAAAAAAAAAAAATCAAGGAACTATTCTGATTTGTTCTTTACATGTATTTATGTGTGGAGCAACAGGGAAATTGTGCTATTACTGGCTCCATTCTTGATGAAAGTGGTGCATTGCATATACTGTGTGACACAGAAAGAATTGCATGAGTTTCTGACATTTGAAATCTGCAGACCAACTACGAAGGTAAGTTAGAAATTAAGAAGGTGTGGTATGTGTTGTAGTGGTTAGGTATTTGAGGCGATATTTTTAACTTTGAAAGTATTTTTTATTTTTAAATAATATAGTGTTTGTAAAGTCTGGTGTTTCACATTGGTTCTAAAATATGCATAAAGTGTGACTAGTTAGTAAACAAGTACTTTATATATATATAGGAGTTTTTCCAGAAAGAAAAGGTGTAAGTTGTCATCTGTAAAGGACTGTATGGTTTTGAAAATTAGATGTAGAGTTAATTTGGATTTGCATATCTATTCCAGCGAGATAAACAGAATGTCTGACGTTTGAAAATTATGCTTAGTCTGGAAATAGTGGGGAAGGGGTTAGAGTAGAAAATTGATGCGTTATTAACTTAACAGAGATGGAACAAAAACCAGAAATGTTATGTGCACAGTTTGCGGTCTCATTTTTTACACTGAGAGGTAGATTTCAATATCAGTCAAGGCTGGTGTGGTACTGCGAGGCTTTGGATTTGGGTGTTCTTAGGAAATCTAAGTTGTTGGGGAGCGTTTCTTTAGAAGACATTTTTTATAAATATGTGGGAGATACAAAGTAAATGAAAATGTTCTCTGTATATTTTCTGTACGATTTTGTTCACAGTGCTAAAGTAAATGTGATTATTAGTGATTGTAACTGTCAGGGTGTGTTCCTCTGCTGAATATACGCAGGCCTTTAAGTGGTCCAGGTCTTATCGGTACTGAGCTCCGTTACTTCTTTAAGACAGCCGCAATTTTTTTTATCCCAATTAAAGCTGTCAATATACGTATAGTAAAGGGGCGGTACAGATATTTTATAAATGTGTGAGAGATAACAAAAGAATTAAAAGTGTTCTTAGTAAATTTTCAGTAAAAATTTTTCACACTACTAAACTAACTGAATATAAGTGATGAAAATTGTTAGGGTGTGTCTCTGTGTTGAATATACGCAGACCTTTAAGTGTGCCGGGTCTTAACGGTGCTGAACACTGCTACCCCTTCTCAGAAACCCGCTATTTTTTTCATCCCACTTAAAGCCCTCAATATACGTATATTAAAGAAACGGTACAATAAAAGTTTAGGAATTACACCTCTGTTTACTCTCCTCATGTCCCACCCCTATTTTGTGCAGCCAACAGTAGTGTTTATAAAAATTAAGTGATAGAGCTTTATCTAGTATGAAAATAGCACTTATATCTTTATTGACATGTACGTGGGATCTGTAGTGTAAACAGAAAGTCGTAATCAGTTTCAATAGTACAAAAGTGACGTGACATTTGTTTTAAAGATTACATGGTTTTAGGAGTAAGGTATAGAGATAACAAATAAGAAGTATAGTTTGTGATGTTTAAACGAGTATGTAGGTTTGTAAATCAGGGACAACGTTGATTTGTGTTGAGAAATAAATTTGGCCGAGAAAATGTTGCACGTTTGGAAATTATGCTTGGTCTGGAAATAGTGGTGAAGGGGGGGTGGGATATTTACCTGTTATTAATTTAAGGCAGATAAAACAAAAAACAGATAATTATGTGTACAGTTTGTGGGCTCATTTTCCACACAGAGAGGTATATTTGAATATAAGCCAAGGGAGGTGTTGTACTGCAAGCACGTTTACAATGTACAGACATTATATGGAGAGCAAATACACAGAGTAAATATGTACCTTTCTTTGGATATGTACACATGGTATGAATAATTTGATGATAGTCTCATGTATAGTGTACAATCCCTGGTGATGCGGGGCAAGAGAGGGTGAAAGAGGTGTGGTATATTCTCAGTATTAGTTTGGAGAGGGATAGCTGCAGGCTGGTGTTGAGTTGTGTTGCAGAGGTAGAGCTAAGGGCCCCACTGTTTGCAGAGTGAGAGCTGCTAGACGTCGTCTTGCATAGGGATAGCTGCGGGCTTTTGATGCAGGGCGAGCGAGGGTGAAGGGGGTATCTCGTAGAAGAAGAACTGCAGTATATTCGCAGTGTTGGCTAGTAGAGGTAGAGCTACGGACCCAACGGCTTGTACGGATAAACCTGCGAGCCCGATGGCTCGCAGACGAAGAGCTGCAAGCCGACCGGTGGTTCACAGAGGGAGAGTTGCGAGCCGACTGGCTAGCTCGTAGAGGGAGAGCTGCGGCCCGTCGGCTCGTAGAGGGAGAGCTGCGGGCCAACTGGTATAGGTAGAGGTGCGGGCCATCAACTTGCAAAGGGAGAGCTGCATGGCGGTGATGTGGGGAGAGGGAGCATGAAGGGGGTATCTCGCAGAGAGAGTTGCGGTATATTTCCAGTCTTGCATTCAGAGATACAACTGCGGGCCCCAGACCTCGCACACAAAGAGCTGGGAGCCGACCGGTGGTGGATTGCAGAGGTACAACTGTGGGCCCGATGGCTCGCAGACAGGGCTACCTCTGTAAGCCAACACTGGAAATAAACCGTAGCTCTCCCTCTGCCAGATACCTCCTTCACCCTCTTTCGCCCCGCATCACCAGGCAGCAGCTATGCCTTTAGAAGCTAGTCCGTCGGCTCGCAGCTCTGCGTCTGGGAGCCGTCGGGCCTGCAGCACTACCTCTGCGAGCCAGCCCATTAGCTCGTAGCTGTGTGTCAGCTAGCAGGCCCGTCGGCCCGTTGCTCTCTCTGTGTGAGTTAGACCACAGCTCTCTGAAGTATATCCCCCAACAAGCTTCTCGGGCCGCATTTTTATCTCTGATGCCAAGACTGGAAATATACCGCAGCTCTCTTTCTGCTAGATACCCCCTTCACGCTCCCTCTCCCCACATCACTGTTCCACAGCTATCCCTTTGCAAGCCGACAACCCGCACCTTTCCCTATACCAGTCGGCTTGCAGCTGTTCCTCTGCAAGCGGGCCCGCAGCTCTCCCTCTGCTAGCCAGCCCGCAGCTCTCCCTCTTCGAGACGAAGGGCTGCAGCTCTCTCTGTACGAGCCAGCCAGTCGGCTCGCAGCTCTTCCTCTACGAGCCAGCCCGCCGGCTCGCAAGTCTCTCTCTGCGAACCACTGGTCGGCTCGCAGCTCTTCGTCTGTGAGTCCTCGGGCCCGCAGTTGTACCTCTGCAAGCCAAGACTGGAAATATATAGCAGCTCTCTCTCTGCGAGATACCCCCTTCACCCTCCCTCTCTCCACTTCATCGTCCCGCAGCTATCCCTTTGCAAGCGGACGCCTCGCACCTTTCCCTATACCAGTCGGCCCACAGCCGTTCCTCTGCGAGCCGACGGGCCTCAGCTCTCTCTCTACGAGCGAGCCAGTCGTCTCACAGCTCTTCCTCTACAAGCCAGCCCGCTTGCTCGCAAGTCTGTCTCTCTGAACCACTGGTCGGCTCGCAGCTCTTCGTCTGTGAGCCGTCGGGCCCGCAGTTGTACCTCTGCAAACCAATACTGGAAATATACCGCAGCTTTCCCTCTGCCAGATACTCCCTTCACCCTCCCTCGCTGCACATCACCAGTCGTAGGTATCCTTTTGCAAGCCGTGTAGTATGGAAGTAAATAACGAAATCCAGACGAAGTGAAGAAAAGTTAGGTTTATTCCATACAAAAGACCCACGACCTCCAGCTACAACAGCAGAACATTCAATGGGCCAGGGATTCTAATGCACCGGAACACTTAAACACTCTACATTCTACCTATGACCTAATGGCTTAAAAGAATACACTTATAGGATACAATACATTACCACATATTACACGCCGACGGCCCGCAGCTCTCCCTATGCAAGTCAGCCGTAGCTGTCCCTGTACGAGCCGGCCCTCAGCTCTCCCTCTGTGAGCCGGCACAAAGCTGTTCCTCTAGGAGTCGATGGCCCGCAGCTCTCCCTGTACGAGCCAGTCCGTGGGGGGGTGAACGATTCACTCCCACAGTGTGCTATTTGTATACTAAATAAAGCTCTGTTTGTTTAGTTTTTATAATTAGTACTCTCAGGGGCACAAAGTGTTGGTTGCAGTACTAAAGGACACGTATATGTAAATTAACGTCATAACAAGGTTATGTGCTGGTGTTAAAGCTCGTTACATGACTGGGCTGACACATTACCAAAATGGGAATGACATCTTACTTAATCTCTCCCCCCTCTCCTTTCCCATGTCGGACGTTTTTGTTGCTCTCTAACAGTTGATCTAACAGTTGATCTGTTTTTGGTTATGCACATCCAGAATGAAATGTAAGCCTGTGCCATATCTTTGTTAATATGGTGCAGTGTTATGCAGTGTTATGCTTACTAACTTGTCGATAGAACTTTTAAGGTAATGATGGTAACGTTTACATGTGCAATTTAGTTGAGAATATCAGTCTAATTATACAGAAAACAAATTTTTCAAAATAGTGTCTACAAAGTTATCTGTACTGGGTTGCAGAGGAAGTGTTCTTGGACGATGGGTTGCGTGGGACGGTGGGTTGGGGCGGGCGGGGAGGTGAAAGTAGCAGGTAGTAGATTCACATATAAAATGGAAAGGTGAATCTAAATAATTAAATAAATATATGCTGTATGTCCAGTGACACTACCTGCCACCCTACTGTTCCCTTATTCCGCTCCACTGCCATACAGCATTCCCTCTGCAAGCCGCCAGTGGAACTTATCTAATTGTATGTGATTGTTTAAACATATTGAACAGATATAACAAAGAATTGAAACTTTTTTTTTTCCTTTCTCAGAAAATGATTTTGTTTGGATTAAAAATTGAAAATGCCTAGAAGAACTGAAAAAAAGGAAAAACAAAAATGTCATATATTTAAAGAAAAGTCAAAAATGCGGATTACAAGTAAATGAGAGTACTACCAAAAGACTTTCTTCTGGTAAAAACACTAGACAATTTTTTTCACACAAAGGAAAAAAAAAAAAATTCCAAGTAAGGAGAAGCAGACTTCGACTTCAAAATGCAAGGAAAAATATCATGATAAGGAAATAGTATTTGTTACCCATAGACAAAAACAATTTCAAGAAATTCGTCAAAGACTTTTTCGAAATAGAGTAATTAAGAATTTAATAAAAGGATGCCAGAAATTTAAAAAGAAAGTGCTGCAATTGAAACAGAAACAGCATATTGAAAGCATAGTGGATACTGCTTTTAAATTAAAACAAACAATATTCATTTAGATTTTGAAGAGGATGAAATTGTTGGATAAAACAATGAAGATTCTGAAAGACAAAAGTAAAAAAAAAGACTTGTGTACAGAAGCAACTTTTGTAAAGTCTTTGGTGGAGAATGGAAACATGCGTCTAATAGTGAACCTTTTTTTTGGAAGAGAATTACTTCCAAGAAAATAGTTTACCATTTGCAGTTGATACTAGAGGTCGTTGCTGCGAAGTTTAGAATGGTTGTCCTGTTCCAAAAGAGGAAATGGTTGGTATTAGTGCAGAACAGTTAATAGCTGAAGAAGTGCAAGAGAAATGCACACAGACTCCTGTGTATAAGTGGGGTTGTAGCAGTATTTATAGTATGACAGTAATCTATTAATATAATGCAAAATTTGTTACGAGAATATACACTGAAAAATGTTAAACAGAAGATTAGGTTGTTACAAGGACTAGATCCATGTAATGTAAGAAAATATACTGAGAAACATGGTCATTCTCTAGCTTGTCTTTCCCGAAAAGTGTTTTTCATCACTTGAGGATATTAGCAGTACACCATTCAGAAATGCGGAAGTTTGTAAGGAAACTGTACTATGTAAAAAGTCCTGCATTATGTTTAAATGAAGTAAATACAGCTCTTTTACATGGTTCTTTATCAGATGTACAAAAAAAATGTGATGACATTGAGTTCCGATATTTTGATTCAGAAGAGTACCTATTCCGGAGGAACTGGCAGATTTGAATACATATGAGTCAGTTCTAATACAATCTGTTCATCCATTTCAAACTATAATTTCCATGGAACCTAAAACAGGTAAACTGCCACCAACAGACTTACAAAGAGGGCTGTAAGGAAGAGAGTTGTACTTACCTTTGGATTTTAAGACAAATATTCAAATTGTTGGTGGAGACAAAGAGGAAAATGAAGCAGTAGTCATTCTAGTAAATGGAGTAACAACAAAGAGTTGGAAAATATGGCAAGAATTTGTGGTTGTTAATAAACTTCAAAAGGCTAAGTTCTATCTTGTGGAAACCAATATTTATTATAAAAGTGTAAATATGTGGTCAAATAGAGAAAGTGGACAAGTCAAGGAGTGAAGAGATTTATGAACATTACACAATATGTCCTCTAAATTCAAAACAAGTAATAGGAAACAGCATTGAGTTATTTCAAATGAAAAAAGCAAAGGGAACTCCAATGAGTGTATAGGAGATAGGCTAGGAACCTTGTTGTTTTCCACAGCTGTTTCCTACTGGAGAAGGTGGGCGATATGATGACCGACCTGTATGGATTCCAGCTTCTGAATATCACTCAACAAGATTATACTCTGAAGATCCTAGATTTCGACAGTGTATTCCATATATATTTCATCTTTTGTTTGAAAGTGATCTGTCTTCTCTATCCTATGCAGTGAACCACATACTTAAAACTGGAGTTCATTATTCACTTCTTTCAGCAAAAGAATTTGTGGAGAAAGTTCAACAAACAGATGAAAATGTAGAAGCACAGTTAATTAATTTGATGGCATGTCAACAAGGAACAAATTAGTATTGGTATCGTCGTCATGGAGAACTGAAGTGTATGTTACGGAACTTAGGTACACCAACATGGTTTGTGACACTTAGCTGTGCAGAGTATGCATGGGAAGATTTGCTTGAATTTCTACGAGAAGCAAATTGCAATATAAAGAATGTTGAAATGAAGACACCTGGAGAACTGTGTTCTTTGGATCCTGTAAATGTGTGCAGATATTTTAATCACAGGTTTCAAGCTATGATGTCTTTCATCTGCAATAAAAATAATCCACCTCTTGGAGAAGTTACCGATATCTTTTGGAGAAAGGAGTATCAAGCGAGAGGTGCTCTTCATATACATATGCTATTGTGGATCAAGGATGCACCTAAATTTGGAACTGATTCAGAAGAAATAGTATTGTTTTTCATTGAACAGTATGTGACATGTGAGATTCCGAGAGAAGGAGGAGATAGAAGCTTGAGACAGCAAGTTTTACGTTTCCAAAGTTTCCATTGTGGAAAGTACTGCCGACGAAAATACAAGTCTAAAGGAAAATTTTATACCAAGTGTCGATTTCGATTGCCACGTCCAGTAGTTTCTAAAGGAAGAGTAAATTCTTTTTTTCTTCATTAAGACACACAATAACTCGCAAATCTCCAAAGAATACCTACAGCTTGAAAAGAACAGAATTGTCTAAGTATATTAATGACTACAATCCGGTTATATTTTAAAAATGTGGAATGCAAACATGGACATTCAGTATGTTGCAGACAACTCAATTGCTGTTGCCCGCTACGTAACATCATACATAACGAAATCAGAAAAAAACGAGATTAAACAATTGCGGGAAGAAATTGGACAAGAGAAAAGCCTTAGCAAAAAATTGTACAGCTTTACTTTGAAAATGCTTTCACACAGAGAAATTGGATCCTATGAATGTTCAGACCGTTTGTCCTCTTCAAGTTTACATTCAAAATCACAAGGGATCATTTCGGCAAGTTTAGGTCTTGCTTGCTCAAGAAATAGAGTGTTGAAATCATCAGAAGAAGTTGAATACTCAGCAGCAAATGAACCAGACAGTACAGAAATTCTTAAAACTAATATGTTGGATACATACTATCCGAAAAGGAGTCGACATCTGGAACAGCTATGTCTGTACGAAGTACTTCAACATTACAGCTTCAAAAGCAATGTTAAACAGAATTTAAAAGATGGAAATATGCAGTAGTTGGATGTCATGGATGTTTAGTAAAACACACAAAAGGTAATCTTATCAACCACAAGAAACTCAGTTGTGAAACTGCAGATAAGCAAGAATTTTACTATTTAGCACTTCTCCAACTGTTCAAACCGTGGCGTAGCGAAAGTTATTTACTTGGAGATTTCGACTGCTACGAAGATTCTTTAAATGCATGTAAAGATAGCATTGCATGTTCAATTTTCCTTACATATTTAAAAATGTTGAATGATGAAGTTGAACAGGAAAAGACTATTACAGCTGAAGTTGCTAATAAAAGTTCCCAAGAAAGTTAAATTTCTGGTCCATGTAGTCAAGATCCACTTGGACAATCAATAGTGGAAAATGAAGAAGCGATTGCTATGCATGAAGTCGAAATTGCAATGCAACAAGTACAAGACGAGATTACTACATTGGAAAAGTTAGAAGAACAAGTAAATATTGAACAGAAACATATATACAAGTGAGAGAACAGATAGAACATGGTTTGTTACATGAAAAGAAAGAAGGTGAATATTCCCACCTTCTGCTAATCCACTTTCCAACAACTTTAGATTCGGAGCAGGTAGAAAAATACTTCTTATTCTCTTCTGAAGTATAATTTAACATCCTCTTTAATGGTAAAGTTGCATTTTAAGTTATAACTATCGCAATGCCACTTTTAGAAAGTTGGCATTTTTGTGCCCCATAACACTGCCTTTTTGCCTGTGCAACATGACTCCTGTTATGGGTTGAGTGTTGCTGCCAAACACTGAGATAAAGGAAGCCTAGGTGTGGACAGGATGGGCTATCCTTCCAGGAGGTCTGAGAAGGGGTTGTATCCAACTTCACTTGCACTTCAACGGGCTTTGCCTCCAGCACACAAGAAGGAACCAGACACTAGGCCTGCCCTTGCGACTGTCATACGACCAGTGGCTCTTAACCTATTTACTTCTGTGGACCCCCACTTAATCATTACTGGAACATAGCGACCCCTTCAATCATTATCGGAAGGCGGAGACCCTGGCTACGCATTTTTGATGATTTGAACCCCCAAACAATACACAATTTGTTTTAGAAACAAGCATTCATCAAACAAATACACAAATGATTAAATATTTCATGTAATTCACAAACAATTATACAGAAAAAAATCCAAATTTAATTTTAACAATAAGGTTGGAGCTTTTCTAAATTCAATGGAGGCCACTCATAGTCCATATTATATGCTGTTTGATCTATGGAAGCATGGCAAATGCATAAATCTGAGGATACTAATCTTACATTTAACCTCCTTCCATATCTCTTTACATTTACATAACATTGGGTTTTTTTTAATTGTACATTTTGCTTTTTTTGTTATATAAACTTTATTAATCAGTTAATATTTAATTTTTTAAGAAGTCGAGGGCCGCCTGAAAAGCCTTTGCAGACCCACCTCAGGAGTCTCTGGACACAGGTTAAGATGCTCAGTATGGAGGAAGGAGAGACAAGGGGGGCATATCCCATCCACAGGTTGGCCCTGGGGTAAAAGGTGACGATTTCAGTTCCCAAAGCAGAACACTCCTGTATCTGTATACAGGTCAGAAAAAGAACTGCTCTCCTGCCAGAAGGACTGCCTTGCTGCTTGAAGCACTGCTTTGGTGTCGGAATGAGGAAGATAGGACCTGCTAGCCTTAATCCCAGGTCACCCAGAGTGACACCAAGGGTCAGGTGGCACACCTGTGTGAGCAATAGGAGCACTAAAAACATCTAGAGGCAAACACAACTGCCCAGCTGACTAGCTGCAATTGGACCTGCCTGAGCCCTGCTGCTGGCCTCTGCTGAAGTTAGTCCTGCCCCCAAGAGGTGCTCCCCAGGCCCTGGACCTTCCACTGGCATCAGTGAAAGCTCTTCCTCAAAGAAAATGTGAAAATCCTAGAGTTTGGGCTTCTTGTGACTGCAAAAGGCCCCGTCTGCACCAAAACTACTCTGCCACTCGAGATGACCAACAATGCAGAGAAGAACCATTTACTATGACGTGTAATGCAAGATTGGCACTTCAAGCTGACAGCAACCATCTTCGACAATCAACCAACGCAAGGCTAAAGCAACAATTGTGAGCGACGCTTGTCCGGCCCTTCACGACGAAAGCCTACTCCTTGCGGGCTCTCCACAGCAAACGGAACTCTTCTCACCAGACTTGAGAATGTAATTTTCCAGCGGGAAAAACCTGGGTCCTTTTTATCAAGGATCGGCGATAACATTATCGCCGCTAAAGCGGCGATAATTGTCTTGATAATATGCCCTTGTGAATTCCCATAGAAGCCCGGGTTCTGGTGTGAACCTGGACTTCTATTGGAATTCTCAAGCGCATATTATCAAACCCATTATCGCTGCTTTAGCGGCAGTTTCCTGCCGCTAAAGCGGTGATAATGTTATCGCCGATCCTTGGTAATAGGGCCCCAAGTCTCTTTACCCGACTCACACTCCATCATGGTCGGCCTGAACTTGGGACTCCTCCGGACTAGCATTGACCAGGCATTCCGATTTCTGCTTCCGGGCACCATTTTCCCTAATACCTTTAAAAAATTAAAGTCTCCAGTTCTACTTATTGGATTTTGTTAGTTTTAGTCTTGTTAGAACTGGCGATTTCTGGTTGGCTAGGGCTTGCGCCAAAGCCAGGCAGAAACCACCACTCTAGTCAGGGCAAGGAAGTTACACGCCAAAGATAACCCCTGCTCACCCCCTTGGTAGCTTGGCACGAGCAGTCAGGCTTATCTCTGAGGCGATGTGTAAAGCGTTTGCGCGCGCACCCAGCAACAACACCCAAGGGCCACCACAAAGGAAACTCCACACAAGGTATTCTATAAAAATAACCTTTGTATTATACACAACACATTAGATAAAAACACACACTTTACAATGTGCCAACAGGCACGGGCAGAATTTACAAGGGATTATGTACAAGACAGGGCCACCTGGACCACTGTCGGGAATTAGCACTTTTTAGCACGTAGCACAAAAATATATAAGATCACTGTAGCACAAAAATAATAGGTATAGCACACAACCAGTACTTACTGGTATCGGGGAAGTACCACCTGCGTAACCCTAACTACCTTAGGAGACTGTCACGCAGGGAACTAGAACCTCACTAGCACCACCTGTACTAGGAGAAAGCAAACAACCACCTAAGTATCACGATACCTGTAGGGGTAATCGGACGTTACACATGATGCATCACATTCAGAGGTGTAGGGAAGGAAAACACATGATGCCTAAAACATTCAGAGGTGTAAAGCAATGGCACATGACGCATCAAAACACATTCAGAGGTGCAAGGAAGGAACACACATGATGCATAAAACATTCAGAGGTGTAAAACAAGGCACATGATGCATCAACACACATTCAGAGGTGCAAGTAGGGACAACAGTGCCAAACTCTACATGAGCCACCACCTGTGGCAGTCCCTGGGCCAACTGGCCTGGTAGGGGCTAGGATGCCCTGCGTTCAGTCAAGCTGCGCCCGCTGCGCAGACTAAAACGACAATGGTCCCCCACCTAAACGTGGCAGCTGCCCACTAAGTGCCGGCCGCTGTTGAAAAGGTTACTGGGGCAACGTAGGAGCCACGTGGGCTCAAGTCCACAAGATATGCCCCCTAGAGCCTCTCCGGGCTCTGTAACTAATGTGGGGCAAGGTGGGAGTGGCCCGCTGCCATCTGGGGCCACTCGGGCACGTAAGCAATGCCCCGGTAACGTTGGAGCCCCACTGGGCTCGTGAAACAATGTGCCAACTTTTGGAGCCTCACTGGGCTCTCTCGAAGTGCTCCCGGTCGTCGGAGCGCCTCGCGCTCTGGACACTCATGCCCCCTTTCGTTGGAGCCTCACGGGCTCGTGAGCACGGCTCCCCGCACCCCCAGCACATGCGCGGAGTCCCCCAGCCCTCTAGACACTCACCGGCTGTTCGGGGGACTCCCGCGTCGTCTCCGCTCTGGTGGGAAGGCTCCGAGGCTTCTTTACACCGCGGAAGGGGCAGGCACCGACAACGTGCCTCGCGCCCCCTCCGCACAAGCTCCGGCCGTGCTCCTCTCACGGTCCAGCGCGGGGTGGGCTCCCGCCTGGACCTTCACTCTTCCCGGGCACTTCTCCTCACTGCACAGGAGCGCGGGGTAGGCTCCCGTCCGCTTCCTGTTTCAAAGTCCCGCCCCCGTCCTAACGAAGGCTGCCTGACTTCCGGTTACGAACCGGGCTGCAGCGGTGATTTCGGTGATTAGAGGGGTGGGCTCCCTCCGTAAATGCAATCTTCGGCGGGGTAGGCACCCGCCGCAACAACAAGCAAATAAGCGGGGTGGGCACCCGCCGACAAGCACCCAAACACGGGGTAGGCTCCCGTCACCAGCAGCACACGGGGTGGGCACCCGTTGTCACAAACAAAGCGCCCCTGGCGCCGAGGGCAAGTCCAGCGCTTCCAGGCGCTGGAGGCTGTAGTGGAGCACCAAGTATCACGCTCCCTGACGCTGGGGTCCCAACAAAGCGCTCCTGGCGCTATAAAGCAAATACAAGCGCTCCCAGGCGCTAGGGATGGCAAGTCCAGCCAAAAAGTATTTCAAGGAGCAGGGGGGCAAAGACTGGGCCCAGAGCCAGCTCACAGGGCCCTCCAGCAGGGAGGCAGTCCCCAGTGGCGGTCTCTCCTGGCGCCCAGCAGCAGCAGGCCCCCCCTCAAGTGGATCCTGCAAGAGAACACCATGTAAGGGGACACAGCCCCTTTTTATACAGTATAAGGCTTTGTCTAAGGTGCAGGGAAGGGGCGAACCAGTTCCAACAGGTTCCTGAGCACTTTGTTTTGCTCAGCCCCTCTCCCTATTCACTGGCAGGGCTAGGGTCATTAGACGCACCACAGGGGCCGGCGCCAGCATTGTGTGGGGGAAGCCCTGTCCTATTCAGGACCCAGGTATACTCCTCCCCAGCCATCAGCATGCTAACTCCCTATTCACCACTGGGTGACTCCTCCTGTCCCTGGGGAATCCCTAGCCCGTCACATGACCTCACCAGCCAATCGCCAGACAAGCCACACATTTCAGACTGCACACTGAAGTGCCCACTTCTAGAAGTGGCACTTCCACACTAGGTACATGCACGCCGCACACATCAACGCGCAGCATTCACTCACACGAGTCCGCACATACCAAACACGGGCCTGCACACCCCACGCATCAGGAACTACCAGGGCACATACATTCCCCCATGCATTCCTATGGGCGGGCAGGCCAACCTCACAACACGCACGCACTTTACCCTGCGGTAAAGTGCGCAGAAGTCAATAAAATCACTAAACCAAGTCACAGTATTAAGCAAAAAGTTTCGGGGTGAACCGGCCAGAAGGGCCAAGTCCAACACAACCCCCTTCCAGCCAAAACGCAGGGTAGACCAATCACCACCGTGATGGACTTCCCTGCTTGGGGCGATAGAACACGGACGCGGGCCCGCCACTGCCGGGACACCCTCCTGTTCTACGCCACGGTGAACCCATGGGGTTTCTTCTCAAACCACTCTCCGGACCAACTGGGCTACCCCACTGGTACTCCCAAGCTGTCCGCGGCCAAGACCAGGCCCTAGGCCACCCAGGTGCCACTGGTCCTTGCCTAACCACAGAGTGGGGGGTGGTAACCCCTGGCACATAGCAGCCATTCTCCACTCTACCCCTCATCAGGGCAGTTCTAAACTGCCACTGATCTTCCAGCCTAGGGTCTGTACCCTCAAGCTGACCAAACGTCACGGGTGAGGCTCTCCTCCCCCTACCTCTTCTCCTAGGGTTCCGCCCTCTCTTCCTCTGAGAGGCACCCTCGTAACATAACTCACCAACCAGCTCAGGACCCCTCCCGGAGAACTGGTCTACCAACCTAGGGTTTAACCCCTCAGGTTGCACCGGGGTCAGAGGTGGGCTCTCCCACCCTCTGCACCCCCTTCCAGAGTCCTGCTCCCTACCAACTCGGGCGGTCCCTCTGGAAGAAGAACCGGTCAGGACACTGGTTACAGTAGTCAGACCCTTCAGGCCAGGCTGCTCCTGAACCTGGCCTCCCAACCTTTGGTCTAAAACCTTCAGTGGAATAATTGCCTGGCACTCCAGGACTTCTGGGGACTTACACACCATCCCCCTGAGGCTGACACATGACCCATGTGTCGTGTGACCGTCTGTCTGGCGCAGATCTCCCGTCCCCTGTCCACCTGACAGTGCGCGAAGATCCCCCAGAACAGAAGTGGCGCCACCCGGGTCCCCCCAAGAAGATCTAGCCCAACTGGCTAGTCCCTGGTCCACTGGTGCATCCACTGGGAAACTCATCCCCCAACCACTCCTCACGCTGGACTCCTGTACCCTCCCTACCGGAGCGGTACTGCCAGACTCTAGAACCACAGGAGCCCTGCTTACAGGCGCTCCAGGTCCTCTACTCACTAGGTGATCCTCCTCAAATGGGCTAACAGGACAGCCTAGGTCCCCAACTTGGTGTTCCCTCATGAAACCACCCAAGTCCTGAGGCAGGGTTTCGTACGTCTGGGGACCCTCGGTCACCCACTTACTCCCGCTCCACTGAGCCAGGCCGTAAGCCCCTACACCCTCCTCGCTATCCTGGGACCTAGCTGGGCTACACGGAGCCTCTTCCACCACGCTGGGCTGGAAGGTACCTGAACCACTACTTGAGTCACTAGTGTGGGAAGAACTATCCCATTCCTCATCATAACTCGGGGCCCGTTCCCATCGGTCTGCTTCCGTTGCCAGCTCCCATGGATCAGTGCGCCCCCATGCTAACAGGTGTTGGCGCAACTCGGGATAAAAACTACTGGATAGCTGCTCTCGGATGAGCAGATCATACAGTTTTTCAAAATCCTCCTTCGTGCTACCCATTACCCAATCAAACAGTGCATCATCGCATTCCTCCACAAACTTCTCCCAAGACTGGTGAGGCAGCTTCTTCCTGCCCCTGAATTTCAACCTACATTCCTCCTCCCGGGAACTAGGTACCATACTGAGGGAACTGGAAATGGGATTCTCTGCACTGGTCTCTCTATTGCTGCCACCACTGGACTCAACCCTCCCTGGGGAGCCCAGAAAACTACCACTGCGCTCTGGGGACAACTTACCCTCCAGAGCTAATCTCTCCCTGGCGAAGGCCCTCTCAGCCTCCGCCATCCTCTCCTGCGCTAAGACCCTCTCGGTCTCCAGCTTTTTCTCTTCTCTAGTCAGCTGTGCCATCCCCCAGGCATGCTCTAACCTGAGCTTCTCCATGGCCAGCTGATGCTCCCTCTCTTCCCTCCTATCTACCCACTCCTCTGGGGACAGGGAAAGGGATGGGGTGCTGCTCCTGACACTGGACCCAGCAAGGGACTCCCTATCTATGGGGTCTTCACTCTCTACTGGCGTCCCTGTCAGGTAACCTTCCTCCTCCTCAGATTCCTCAGGGCTCCCCTCAGACCCACCACCCTCTCGGCGTGCGGCCCGGGCCCTATCTTCCTCACTGCGCTCTCGCTCCCACTCCTCCTTTTGCCAAAGGATCAGGTTGTCCCTCAGTTTGGACTGGGTATCTGACTCACCCACCTCTATGTCCCTCTCCTCACAGAACCCTACCAGCTCCAACCTACTGTACCTAAACAGACTACAGAAGTTAAAAGCAGGCTCCATTTTGGCGGACGTTCCTGAGAAGAGTTTAACACAAGGAACCTGGGGGTCGGAGCTACACAGGAGTACACAATTCACAAAAGGTTTCAGTGGGCTCTCTATCCTGGAGAACCCACACTCACTGTCTAGTGCCACACACACCATCCACACACAACCCTCCCCTCGGACTGGTAAGGCAGTTTCTACCACCCCTGATCCCTCAACCTGACCACCACGTGACACAGGTACCAACTCTGGGCGCAGGGCGGGGGACAAATGTACTGGACACAATTACACAATGATACCTTCAGGAGAAGAAATAAAGGAACTTCAAAAACAATAATCCCCAAAATGTGATTTATCTAATGCAGAGTTTTGTGGTGTAGCCAGTCGCTGCTGCGGTACAGCGCAAACGCAAGTCCAAATCCCACCGCTGATCACCAATGTTAGAACTGGCGATTTCTGGTTGGCTAGGGCTTGCGCCAAAGCCAGGCAGAAACCACCACTCTAGTCAGGGCAAGGAAGTTACACGCCAAAGATAACCCCTGTTCACCCCCTTGGTAGCTTGGCACGAGCAGTCAGGCTTATCTCTGAGGCAATGTGTAAAGCGTTTGCGCGCGCACCCAGCAACAACACCCAAGGCCCACCACAAAGGAAACTCCACACAAGGTATTCTATAAAAATAACCTTTGTATTATACACAACACATTAGATAAAAACACACACTTTACAATGTGCCAACAGGCACGGGCAGAATTTACAAGGGATTATGTACAAGACAGGGCCACCTGGACCACTGTCAGGAATTAGCACTTTTTAGCACGTAGCACAAAAATATATAAGATCACTGTAGCACAAAAATAATAGGTATAGCACACAACCAGTACTTACTGGTATCGGGGAAGTACCACCTGCGTAACCCTAACTACCTTAGGAGACTGTCACGCAGGGAACTAGAACCTCACTAGCACCACCTGTACTAGGAGAAAGCAAACAACCACCTAAGTATCACGATACCTGTAGGGGTAATCGGACGTTACACATGATGCATCACATTCAGAGGTGTAGGGAAGGAAAACACATGATGCCTAAAACATTCAGAGGTGTAAAGCAATGGCACATGACGCATCAAAACACATTCAGAGGTGCAAGGAGGGAACACACATGATGCATAAAACATTCAGAGGTGTAAAACAAGGCACATGATGCATCAACACACATTCAGAGGTGCAAGTAGGGACAACAGCGCCAAACTCTACATGAGCCACCACCTGTGGCAGTCCCTGGGCCAACTGGCCTGGTAGGGGCTAGGATGCCCTGCGTTCAGTCAAGCTGCGCCCGCTGCGCAGACTAAAACGACAATGGTCCCCCACCTAAACGTGGCAGCTGCCCACTAAGTGCCGGGCAGCTGTTGAAAAGGTTACTGGGGCAACGTAGGAGCCACGTGGGCTCAAGTCCACAAGATATGCCCCCTAGAGCCTCTCCGGGCTCTGTAACTAATGTGGGGCAAGGTGGGAGTGGCCCGCTGCCATCTGGGGCCACTCGGGCACGTAAGCAATGCCCCGGTAACGTTGGAGCCCCACTGGGCTCGTGAAACAATGTGCCAACTTTTGGAGCCTCACTGGGCTCTCTCGAAGTGCTCCCGGTCGTCGGAGCGCCTCGTGCTCTGGACACTCATGCCCCCTTTCGTTGGAGCCTCACGGGCTCGTGAGCACGGCTCCCCGCACCCCCAGCACATGCGCGGAGTCCCCCAGCCCTCTAGACACTCACCGGCTGTTCGGGGGACTCCCGCGTCGTCTCCGCTCTGGTGGGAAGGCTCCGAGGCTTCTTTACACCGCGGAAGGGGCAGGCACCGACAACGTGCCTCGCGCCCCCTCCGCACAAGCTCCGGCCGTGCTCCTCTCACGGTCCAGCGCGGGGTGGGCTCCCGCCTGGACCTTCACTCTTCCCGGGCACTTCTCCTCACTGCACAGGAGCGCGGGGTAGGCTCCCGTCCGCTTCCTGTTTCAAAGTCCCGCCCCCGTCCTAACGAAGGCTGCCTGACTTCCGGTTACGAACCGGGCTGCAGCGGTGATTTCGGTGATTAGAGGGGTGGGCTCCCTCCGTAAATGCAATCTTCGGCGGGGTAGGCACCCGCCGCAACAACAAGCAAATAAGCGGGGTGGGCACCCGCCGACAAGCACCCAAACACGGGGTAGGCTCCCGTCACCAGCAGCACACGGGGTGGGCACCCGTTGTCACAAACAAAGCGCCCCTGGCGCCGAGGGCAAGTCCAGCGCTTCCAGGCGCTGGAGGCTGTAGTGGAGCACCAAGTATCACGCTCCCTGACGCTGGGGTCCCAACAAAGCGCTCCTGGCGCTATAAAGCAAATACAAGCGCTCCCAGGCGCTAGGGATGGCAAGTCCAGCCAAAAAGTATTTCAAGGAGCAGGGGGGCAAAGACTGGGCCCAGAGCCAGCTCACAGGGCCCTCCAGCAGGGAGGCAGTCCCCAGTGGCGGTCTCTCCTGGCGCCCAGCAGCAGCAGGCCCCCCCTCAAGTGGATCCTGCAAGAGAACACCATGTAAGGGGACACAGCCCCTTTTTATACAGTATAAGGCTTTGTCTAAGGTGCAGGGAAGGGGCGAACCAGTTCCAACAGGTTCCTGAGCACTTTGTTTTGCTCAGCCCCTCTCCCTATTCACTGGCAGGGCTAGGGTCATTAGACGCACCACAGGGGCCGGCGCCAGCATTGTGTGGGGGAAGCCCTGTCCTATTCAGGACCCAGGTATACTCCTCCCCAGCCATCAGCATGCTAACTCCCTATTCACCACTGGGTGACTCCTCCTGTCCCTGGGGAATCCCTAGCCCGTCACATGACCTCACCAGCCAATCGCCAGACAAGCCACACATTTCAGACTGCACACTGAAGTGCCCACTTCTAGAAGTGGCACTTCCACACTAGGTACATGCACGCCGCACACATCAACGCGCAGCATTCACTCACACGAGTCCGCACATACCAAACACGGGCCTGCACACCCCACGCATCAGGAACTACCAGGGCACATACATTCCCCCATGCATTCCTATGGGCGGGCAGGCCAACCTCACAACACGCACGCACTTTACCCTGCGGTAAAGTGCGCAGAAGTCAATAAAATCACTAAACCAAGTCACAGTATTAAGCAAAAAGTTTCGGGGTGAACCGGCCAGAAGGGCCAAGTCCAACACAACCCCCTTCCAGCCAAAACGCAGGGTAGACCAATCACCACCGTGATGGACTTCCCTGCTTGGGGCGATAGAACACGGACGCGGGCCCGCCACTGCCGGGACACCCTCCTGTTCTACGCCACGGTGAACCCATGGGGTTTCTTCTCAAACCACTCTCCGGACCAACTGGGCTACCCCACTGGTACTCCCAAGCTGTCCGCGGCCAAGACCAGGCCCTAGGCCACCCAGGTGCCACTGGTCCTTGCCTAACCACAGAGTGGGGGGTGGTAACCCCTGGCACATAGCAGCCATTCTCCACTCTACCCCTCATCAGGGCAGTTCTAAACTGCCACTGATCTTCCAGCCTAGGGTCTGTACCCTCAAGCTGACCAAACGTCACGGGTGAGGCTCTCCTCCCCCTACCTCTTCTCCTAGGGTTCCGCCCTCTCTTCCTCTGAGAGGCACCCTCGTAACATAACTCACCAACCAGCTCAGGACCCCTCCCGGAGAACTGGTCTACCAACCTAGGGTTTAACCCCTCAGGTTGCACCGGGGTCAGAGGTGGGCTCTCCCACCCTCTGCACCCCCTTCCAGAGTCCTGCTCCCTACCAACTGGGGCGGTCCCTCTGGAAGAAGAACCGGTCAGGACACTGGTTACAGTAGTCAGACCCTTCAGGCCAGGCTGCTCCTGAACCTGGCCTCCCAACCTTTGGTCTAAAACCTTCAGTGGAATAATTGCCTGGCACTCCAGGACTTCTGGGGACTTACACACCATCCCCCTGAGGCTGACACATGACCCATGTGTCGTGTGACCGTCTGTCTGGCGCAGATCTCCCGTCCCCTGTCCACCTGACAGTGCGCGAAGATCCCCCAGAACAGAAGTGGCGCCACCCGGGTCCCCCCAAGAAGATCTAGCCCAACTGGCTAGTCCCTGGTCCACTGGTGCATCCACTGGGAAACTCATCCCCCAACCACTCCTCACGCTGGACTCCTGTACCCTCCCTACCGGAGCGGTACTGCCAGACTCTAGAACCACAGGAGCCCTGCTTACAGGCGCTCCAGGTCCTCTACTCACTAGGTGATCCTCCTCAAATGGGCTAACAGGACAGCCTAGGTCCCCAACTTGGTGTTCCCTCATGAAACCACCCAAGTCCTGAGGCAGGGTTTCGTACGTCTGGGGACCCTCGGTCACCCACTTACTCCCGCTCCACTGAGCCAGGCCGTAAGCCCCTACACCCTCCTCGCTATCCTGGGACCTAGCTGGGCTACACGGAGCCTCTTCCACCACGCTGGGCTGGAAGGTACCTGAACCACTACTTGAGTCACTAGTGTGGGAAGAACTATCCCATTCCTCATCATAACTCGGGGCCCGTTCCCATCGGTCTGCTTCCGTTGCCAGCTCCCATGGATCAGTGCGCCCCCATGCTAACAGGTGTTGGCGCAACTCGGGATAAAAACTACTGGATAGCTGCTCTCGGATGAGCAGATCATACAGTTTTTCAAAATCCTCCTTCGTGCTACCCATTACCCAATCAAACAGTGCATCATCGCATTCCTCCACAAACTTCTCCCAAGACTGGTGAGGCAGCTTCTTCCTGCCCCTGAATTTCAACCTACATTCCTCCTCCCGGGAACTAGGTACCATACTGAGGGAACTGGGAATGGGATTCTCTGCACTGGTCTCTCTATTGCTGCCACCACTGGACTCAACCCTCCCTGGGGAGCCCAGAAAACTACCACTGCGCTCTGGGGACAACTTACCCTCCAGAGCTAATCTCTCCCTGGCGAAGGCCCTCTCAGCCTCCGCCATCCTCTCCTGCGCTAAGACCCTCTCGGTCTCCAGCTTTTTCTCTTCTCTAGTCAGCTGTGCCATCCCCCAGGCATGCTCTAACCTGAGCTTCTCCATGGCCAGCTGATGCTCCCTCTCTTCCCTCCTATCTACCCACTCCTCTGGGGACAGGGAAAGGGATGGGGTGCTGCTCCTGACACTGGACCCAGCAAGGGACTCCCTATCTATGGGGTCTTCACTCTCTACTGGCGTCCCTGTCAGGTAACCTTCCTCCTCCTCAGATTCCTCAGGGCTCCCCTCAGACCCACCACCCTCTCGGCGTGCGGCCCGGGCCCTATCTTCCTCACTGCGCTCTCGCTCCCACTCCTCCTTTTGCCAAAGGATCAGGTTGTCCCTCAGTTTGGACTGGGTATCTGACTCACCCACCTCTATGTCCCTCTCCTCACAGAACCCTACCAGCTCCAACCTACTGTACCTAAACAGACTACAGAAGTTAAAAGCAGGCTCCATTTTGGCGGACGTTCCTGAGAAGAGTTTAACACAAGGAACCTGGGGGTCGGAGCTACACAGGAGTACACAATTCACAAAAGGTTTCAGTGGGCTCTCTATCCTGGAGAACCCACACTCACTGTCTAGTGCCACACACACCATCCACACACAACCCTCCCCTCGGACTGGTAAGGCAGTTTCTACCACCCCTGATCCCTCAACCTGACCACCACGTGACACAGGTACCAACTCTGGGCGCAGGGCGGGGGACAAATGTACTGGACACAATTACACAATGATACCTTCAGGAGAAGAAATAAAGGAACTTCAAAAACAATAATCCCCAAAATGTGATTTATCTAATGCAGAGTTTTGTGGTGTAGCCAGTCGCTGCTGCGGTACAGCGCAAACGCAAGTCCAAATCCCACCGCTGATCACCAATGTTAGAACTGGCGATTTCTGGTTGGCTAGGGCTTGCGCCAAAGCCAGGCAGAAACCACCACTCTAGTCAGGGCAAGGAAGTTACACGCCAAAGATAACCCCTGTTCACCCCCTTGGTAGCTTGGCACGAGCAGTCAGGCTTATCTCTGAGGCAATGTGTAAAGCGTTTGCGCGCGCACCCAGCAACAACACCCAAGGCCCACCACAAAGGAAACTCCACACAAGGTATTCTATAAAAATAACCTTTGTATTATACACAACACATTAGATAAAAACACACACTTTACAATGTGCCAACAGGCACGGGCAGAATTTACAAGGGATTATGTACAAGACAGGGCCACCTGGACCACTGTCAGGAATTAGCACTTTTTAGCACGTAGCACAAAAATATATAAGATCACTGTAGCACAAAAATAATAGGTATAGCACACAACCAGTACTTACTGGTATCGGGGAAGTACCACCTGCGTAACCCTAACTACCTTAGGAGACTGTCACGCAGGGAACTAGAACCTCACTAGCACCACCTGTACTAGGAGAAAGCAAACAACCACCTAAGTATCACGATACCTGTAGGGGTAATCGGACGTTACACATGATGCATCACATTCAGAGGTGTAGGGAAGGAAAACACATGATGCCTAAAACATTCAGAGGTGTAAAGCAATGGCACATGACGCATCAAAACACATTCAGAGGTGCAAGGAGGGAACACACATGATGCATAAAACATTCAGAGGTGTAAAACAAGGCACATGATGCATCAACACACATTCAGAGGTGCAAGTAGGGACAACAGCGCCAAACTCTACATGAGCCACCACCTGTGGCAGTCCCTGGGCCAACTGGCCTGGTAGGGGCTAGGATGCCCTGCGTTCAGTCAAGCTGCGCCCGCTGCGCAGACTAAAACGACAATGGTCCCCCACCTAAACGTGGCAGCTGCCCACTAAGTGCCGGGCAGCTGTTGAAAAGGTTACTGGGGCAACGTAGGAGCCACGTGGGCTCAAGTCCACAAGATATGCCCCCTAGAGCCTCTCCGGGCTCTGTAACTAATGTGGGGCAAGGTGGGAGTGGCCCGCTGCCATCTGGGGCCACTCGGGCACGTAAGCAATGCCCCGGTAACGTTGGAGCCCCACTGGGCTCGTGAAACAATGTGCCAACTTTTGGAGCCTCACTGGGCTCTCTCGAAGTGCTCCCGGTCGTCGGAGCGCCTCGTGCTCTGGACACTCATGCCCCCTTTCGTTGGAGCCTCACGGGCTCGTGAGCACGGCTCCCCGCACCCCCAGCACATGCGCGGAGTCCCCCAGCCCTCTAGACACTCACCGGCTGTTCGGGGGACTCCCGCGTCGTCTCCGCTCTGGTGGGAAGGCTCCGAGGCTTCTTTACACCGCGGAAGGGGCAGGCACCGACAACGTGCCTCGCGCCCCCTCCGCACAAGCTCCGGCCGTGCTCCTCTCACGGTCCAGCGCGGGGTGGGCTCCCGCCTGGACCTTCACTCTTCCCGGGCACTTCTCCTCACTGCACAGGAGCGCGGGGTAGGCTCCCGTCCGCTTCCTGTTTCAAAGTCCCGCCCCCGTCCTAACGAAGGCTGCCTGACTTCCGGTTACGAACCGGGCTGCAGCGGTGATTTCGGTGATTAGAGGGGTGGGCTCCCTCCGTAAATGCAATCTTCGGCGGGGTAGGCACCCGCCGCAACAACAAGCAAATAAGCGGGGTGGGCACCCGCCGACAAGCACCCAAACACGGGGTAGGCTCCCGTCACCAGCAGCACACGGGGTGGGCACCCGTTGTCACAAACAAAGCGCCCCTGGCGCCGAGGGCAAGTCCAGCGCTTCCAGGCGCTGGAGGCTGTAGTGGAGCACCAAGTATCACGCTCCCTGACGCTGGGGTCCCAACAAAGCGCTCCTGGCGCTATAAAGCAAATACAAGCGCTCCCAGGCGCTAGGGATGGCAAGTCCAGCCAAAAAGTATTTCAAGGAGCAGGGGGGCAAAGACTGGGCCCAGAGCCAGCTCACAGGGCCCTCCAGCAGGGAGGCAGTCCCCAGTGGCGGTCTCTCCTGGCGCCCAGCAGCAGCAGGCCCCCCCTCAAGTGGATCCTGCAAGAGAACACCATGTAAGGGGACACAGCCCCTTTTTATACAGTATAAGGCTTTGTCTAAGGTGCAGGGAAGGGGCGAACCAGTTCCAACAGGTTCCTGAGCACTTTGTTTTGCTCAGCCCCTCTCCCTATTCACTGGCAGGGCTAGGGTCATTAGACGCACCACAGGGGCCGGCGCCAGCATTGTGTGGGGGAAGCCCTGTCCTATTCAGGACCCAGGTATACTCCTCCCCAGCCATCAGCATGCTAACTCCCTATTCACCACTGGGTGACTCCTCCTGTCCCTGGGGAATCCCTAGCCCGTCACATGACCTCACCAGCCAATCGCCAGACAAGCCACACATTTCAGACTGCACACTGAAGTGCCCACTTCTAGAAGTGGCACTTCCACACTAGGTACATGCACGCCGCACACATCAACGCGCAGCATTCACTCACACGAGTCCGCACATACCAAACACGGGCCTGCACACCCCACGCATCAGGAACTACCAGGGCACATACATTCCCCCATGCATTCCTATGGGCGGGCAGGCCAACCTCACAACACGCACGCACTTTACCCTGGGACACAGCGGTAAAGTGCGCAGAAGTCAATAAAATCACTAAACCAAGTCACAGTATTAAGCAAAAAGTTTCGGGGTGAACCGGCCAGAAGGGCCAAGTCCAACAAGTCTCATTTTATTTATTAAATGGTTCTCTAGTGTTCCAACTTGGTGTTTTTTTTTCTTGTGGTATGTTTTCACTTTATTACCGTTTGTGTGCTGCATAAATACTTTACACATTGCCTCCAAGTTAAGCCTGACTGCATTTGTGTCAAGCTACCAGAGGTTTAAGCACTGGTTAATTTAGTAACTTTTTGTGGTACACTCTGAAAAAGATTGTGGTTATTATTCGAGCGGGCTGCCACACCTCAATTAATAACCCAATTTCTCACACCTTAAATCATGTTCATACTATGCGAGACACCATTCCTCTCTCGCTGTTGAAATACTGACAGTAAACATAATACCCCCCCTCACCACACACACCCTCACCCTCAGGACAGTACCCCCACAAAGGTGATCTTACAAGGTGTTCTGGCTTTTTGGAGAATGGTTTGTGGAACTGCTTAACTAGCAGGGGAGCATCTATGAACGTAGATGGGTCACATTCCCTCTCAGAAAGGTCATATCCTTTCCATGCCACTAGATACTGTAAAAGCCTATGATGGATTTTTGAGTCTATGATAGCCTCCACTTCATAGTATGATGTGCCAACAATGACTATAGCTGGTGGAATTGCTCACATTTCTGACATTGCAGCTTTTACTAAAGACAAAAGTACAATAGAGTGAATCGGCCATCTTTATGGCATTTCTAATCTGACTGCTGCTGTGCCAACCCTTCTTACTATTTCCAAAGGCCCTATAACTCTAGATGTGAACTTGACCCTGGGACAGAGAGAAACTTTGTTGGTATAACCATACTGTTATCTTCAATGTTGTAACAAAGGGTAGCCTGTCGATTTAGATCAGACTGTTTTTATGACGTGGTAGTGTACTGTTTTCTAAATATCTCTGATACGGTGTAGCAGATATGAAACACAGCAAACTCAGGAGACTGAGCATGCAGGAAAACACTCAGAGGTTGAGACCATATGTGCTGCACAATAAGGGTGTTACTAATAAACAATGCAGGGAATTATTAAATGTGATGTGATTCTTTAAGAGAAATCCATCTCACCCGCACACACTTGTGATTCATTAAAAAGCATCACAAGTACTGTTCTATTGACTGGATCACTTTTTAGCTTGGACATCAGTCAGAGGGTGGAAACTAGTGGATTTGGAAGGACTATTTCTACTCTTTTCATTAGCTTTCTGTTGTCTAGCGTTTGGGTAGCTTAGGAATTTTGATAAAGGATTTTAGATTAAAAAAAAATTCCCCAAAAATGTGTTGAAGATAAAAATTGGGATCGTGATTCTGGGCTGATGTTGCACATCCTCACCAATCTAGGAGGGCGGCTTGGAAGTATTTTTGAATGTGGCGAAGCCCTAAACCACCTTCTTCAGGACTTAGTTGAAACGTTGTCAATTTTGCGCTTGGTTTCTTCCATGCCCAGATAAATTTCCGCACAAATTGATCTATTTCTAGGAAGAAGTTATGTGGAATCTTAATAAGAACATTTGAGAAAATAAAAAGAAACAGTGGAAGTACCTTCATTTTTATTAATGCTACTCTTCCAATTATCGATAGCGGCAGGTTCTACAGCTATTTAGAATATTCCTTACCTTATTAAGTGTTGTAATAGAATTTAGTGCGAAAAGCTGTGAATAATCATGTGTGACCAGATGTATCGAACCGGATTATTTTTTGCCACTAGAATCTGGCAATGGTAATTGAATAATAGGATCTCAGATTTGCTATCGTTGATTTCATACCCTCCTAGATTGGAAAATGTTTTGACTGTGTTGAATGTTTGTTTAATATTTGTTTTTTCTGCCTTACGACAAAGGATTAGATCATCTGCAAATAATTTCAATTTGGGGGCCCAACTATAGGTGGCTTAATTGAGTGGTTTTGGCGTATCGAATTTGCTAATGGCTCCATGTATAAAGAAAATAAAACGGGCAACATTGGGCAGCTCTGTCGAGTTCCTGTTTGGATCTCAACTATATCAGCAGTATTGGAGTTAATTATTATTAGGGCTCCCGGTTTTATGGTATTTATTTTTTTGCAACTACCGTCTGTATTTATCCATATTTATTTTGGGTTTTGTGGAAAATTTCCACATTCCTTTAACCAATAATTATGCACTCATGCTTGAATGTCTGCCAAGTTTCAATGCTGTGAACACCCGCAGATCATAAATCAGTGCACTTATATGAAAATATGCAAATATCAGAATCAACCTTGTGCATATCTACTGCTGCTAAAGCATCTTTACCCAAATTAATTTTTTAACCCCTTTATCTATCGATCCACAAATCTATTGGGCTGGCAGTCATGGAAGACAGTATGGAGAATTACTCACCAAAGCAACCCAATTTCCGTTTTTATCCACATTTAAAAATAAATACAG
Organism: Triturus cristatus; assembly: GCF_964204655.1. Taxonomy (NCBI): domain Eukaryota; kingdom Metazoa; phylum Chordata; class Amphibia; order Caudata; family Salamandridae; genus Triturus; species Triturus cristatus. Next base: position 539,793,619 of record NC_140584.1, on the reverse strand, counting down.
ACCAGACAATGAATGTTTTCTGTCTGTATTTATGTGTAAAAATCAGTAAAAATGGAAAACAGGGAGTCTTAATTATTATTTTGGCCTGGGCTTTACCATATAATTTCTTGAGTAAATCTACAAAATCTAGGGGAAAATCGATTTTTTTAATATTGCAAAAAGAATATTCCAATTGACCAGATCATACGCTTTTTCTGCGTCAATCATAATAATTGCTCCTTTCGTATTACTATTTGAAAAAAAGTCGATGGCCTGAACTAAAAAGTTTGTATTATTAGTGATGAATCTTTCTGGTAAAAAGCCAATCTTGCAGCGACTAGGGTAATTCTCGTTGCCATGATTTTCGTGAATAGTTTGTTATAATTATTTAATAAACTAATAGGCCGATGAAGATCCAGGTATACCAGGGGACTTCTCCTTTTTAAAAAAGCTTGACTATAACTGCTTCAACAAATGTCTTTGGTATATGGCAACCTTCAAGGATTGTATTATATAAAGAAAGTAATAGATTTGTTATTGGTGGCAGAATTCATTGGGTATTCCATCGAAGCCACAGGCTTTCCTGCTAGGTGTGTTTTTTACAGCTGCATGAATCTCCATCTCGGAGATTGGTGCTATCAACTGGGCTTTCTGTAGGGGTATTAGTCGGGGTAGCAAAATTGAATTTAAGAATTTGTCTATTTTCTCTGATAGTGTATAGAGTGTAGAGCAGTATAGAGTTCATCATAGTGTGATAAAAAAAAACTTTATTAATCTCGTCCGTCTGATGGACATTTTGGCCTGTCTCATCATCAAAGATAGATTTTATCCTAGTATTATTAAGATTTTTCTTCATAGACCATGCCGGACGTCTGCCAGCATGTTCACTGTCCTCATACCAATTTTGAAAACAGTTTTTATGATTTATTATTTCCTGGTGTTCATAAATGATTTTTTGACGAGCCTGGTTTAGTTTTCTAGTGGAATAGAAGATTAATTCGGACAGCTGGATCGAAATTCTGCTGGAGATGTTTAGCTAATTCGTTTTTCTCTTTGATAATTCTAGCTTTACGAGAAATTGCCTTTACTCTAATAAAAGACTTACAAGAATCCCATACCGCAAAGGGACTTGCTGTTCCCACATTTATAGTAGCAAACTCAATAAGTAATATCTGCATTTTTTTTAATCCAGCCCTCATCAGTTAGTAAGGTTTTATCTAATATCCATCTGGGTCGCTCCATTAAGTTGGCTTTTGGCCTGATCTCTATGACTGGGACCGAGTGATCAGAAAAAGGATTGGGAATTATCCAGTACTCCCCTTTTTCACAATGATGGGAGATTAAAAAGAAATCTATTCTGGATACTGTGTTATATTTTTTTGAAAAACAAGTAAATTCTTTGCAAGCAGTATGGCAGGCCCTACAAGGATCTACTAGCGCGAAATCCTGAATCATATTATCCAAGTTTCTAGCGGTTAATGGTTTATTTGGGGATTTATTTTTTCGAGAGAAATCTAGTCCTAGATTCTGGATAAAATTAAATTCTCCGATAATAATAGCACATTGTAGAGAGATTAATAGGTCAGTTATTTTTTCCCGTGCTTGGACTTCATCATGTATAGGGCCGTAATAACTGATTATGTGGAAAGTTTGCTCTACCAATTTTAAATTACCCATAACCCATCTGACAAGGGGATCACTCATGATCTGGAGAGCTTCTCCTTGATAGTGTCAGGTAATAAGAATTGCAACCCCCATGACAGCGGCCTCTGCTGAGGCCAAAAAAGCCTGTTTTAGACCTTTTGGCCATTTGGGTGCGGGCATACTTTTTAAAAAATGTGTCTCTTGAAGTAGGATCACGTGGTTGATTAACCATTAGCCATTGAAGTATGGCTATTAATTTTGTTGCGTTATTGCCTCTGTTGATATTGCATGATGCAATACGAAGCATTTGTTGCTCAACCATTTGGACCAGTTATTGTTTTTTGATTTGTAATCTTATTGTCGATTCCATTGTTTCCAAACCTACAGATAAGAAAACTACCCTTGATTAAGGCTATGACTGTTTTTTTTTTTCCTTTTTCCTGCTGTCCTCCACCCACCCTGAAGTGCCCTCCTCCATTTGTGCTCACTTCAAATTGGGTCTTGCCCGCCATTGACCCTTGCCCCCCCTGAGCCCTGGATCCCTCCCCCCAGTGTCCCCCCATCCCCCTACTATTGTACTTTGTCATGGTACTGAGAGCTTGGCCCCCCTCCCGGAGGAGATGACAGTAGTTACCACTTAGCTAAAGGAAAAGGACAAGTACATCATCTTCAAACCGGGGCGCAATGAATGAATAAACATAACGTGTTTAGGGAAGTGCTTTTAACATACAAAATGTTCTTCTGGATTTCTAAGCTACTATATATGCCCCTCCTATTGACCTGAACGTTGCTTGCTATTTCCTCTTTCTCCCCCCTCCTTGACCGAGAGAAGCAGTTCCCCAGCTCATTCAATGGACTGAAATATATGCGATTTCCCTTTAAACAATACAGTTTGGATTGTTGGATTATCCCGGGTGGTGCAGTATGGCGTTTGAAATCGTCAATCATATCTACAAATTCTTTTCACCTTCATGTTGCAGAGATGGACATATCAGAGTAGATCCTGAAGGAAAAGTTCTCAGGGGAGGTGAATAATTTTGTTTTGAAATGCCTGTGATAAGCTCTGTTCTTTGACTCTGAAATGCCCAAAGTTGACCAGGATTGTTCTTGGGAATTTGGCATTTGATGGATGAATTGCTGGTACGCGATGTGCCCTATTAATCATCAGGCCGCCTATTTCTTTTGCTTTTTTGGGCAAAACTACCTGGTATCAAGTCGTTTATAAATTGGACCGATGATTTGCCTACTTCCCGATCTTCCGGTATACCGACGAATCTCAAATTGATTTGTCAAGCACGATTTTCCATATCATCCAGTTTGAGTTGCAAATCTTCGAGTTCAGTTTGTAATTTGATCAAAATGCTTCTATGATCGTTATGTTTTGTTTCTAGTGAGGATACCTTAAGTTCAGCCAGTGTCAAACGAGCTGAGAGTTGGTAGAAGTTTTCATTGAGTTGCCCCAGTGGTTTGTTGGTTTTCTGGTATGCCAGTTCCTGGGAGAGCTTCATATCTCATAGCTCGAGTAGGATCTGGTTCAGCGTGGTTTTGATATTTGTAGATGATTGAGAGTGGAAGATCAGTTCTGTCGCATCTCGTTCTGTGCTGATAAGTGCTCGCGAATGAACCTTGTTCTGTTACCATATTGCAGGTTACGTCTCGAGGGGGTATCGATTGTGGGGGGCCAGGTATTAGGAGATTAAATTGAAGCATCACCTTTAGCCCTCCTACAGAGAAGAGAGGATATATTGACTTTTCTGCTCTCTGGGGTGTGTCTTGTTGTTGGTCCTGAGGACCTGCAGGCGGCAGATCTGTGTGCACTATATAGGGATCAGGTTCTGATGCTGGTGTTGCAACCATGCAAGGTGGATTGTCCTTATTAGCGCTTTTAACAAGATCCATTTTAATCTTCCTTACCCACAAGGCTCTATACCTGGCTCTATCAGGAAACAAAGATAAGGACGGAGATGGAGTTAGCTGGCCGGAGGGGCGAGATGCGATACCGGCGTTATTTTCTTTTGACTGAGATTTTTTCCTCCTTGTGTTGCCCTTTTTTTTGCAGCCATAGGGTCTCTGGAAAGGCGCTTCATTGAGTGGACGTTGAGCGCTGTCTTCTATTTTTTTTCTTTTTTGCAATCTTGTCCTGACTTTTGTAGCTGGGTTTAATTAGTTGGGGAAAAGTGTAGGAGTCAGGACAAGCAGGTCGCAATCCGTATTCGCAGTAGGCGGACCGCCTCCGCGGCCAGCTTAGCTCCCTCCTCTCTGGGGGGAGCCTAGAGCTCACCCTCTGAGCTACTTAAACCCCTACTATTAATTACAAAGTTCTCACCCTTTATATCTCCCCTATTTGCTCTTCTTCTTAGCGTTAGCGGGTGTTAGGGCATAGCCATCCTGACTGATCTTAAAATACTGTAATAACCCAGGTCTGACCCCCTCTAAAGAGTCTGTCTGTCTTTTTTCTAGTATTTCGTTCTAGTATTTTGTTTCCCCCTGTTATTGTATAGCTATAGTAGGATAGACTCGGGATGCTGGATATTAAGGATCTAAGGAGAATCTACAGAGAGGAAGGAGTATTTGATGGGCAGTTAAATACAAATCAATTAAACAGTCGATTGTACCCTTTACCCAAGACTCACCGGAGCTGTGATGTCGTGATGCCTTTATTGAGCCTTAATCTTCCCTGGCTTCTCCTCTGTGTGTGCAGCTCAACTCCTCCTTTCTCCTCTCTCTTTTTTCCTTTTTTTTCGTTTCTTTTCAAAGTCCGAAATGCCCCTTTGCTCAGAGGAGGAAAGACGAAAGACCATCAAAAGTCATCTCTTGTTCTTTACAAAAAAACCAAAAAGGAATCCTCGCCCAGGCCACTCCTCCTTCTTCTCTCCCTTTGTCTCCCTTTAGCTGCATGTAAATCCAAGTGTCTCCTCTCCTCTCCCATAGCAGCCTTTTGATCCTCCTCAATTCCTCGCAGTCCTTTCCCCCCAGCACAACTGGCGCCACCACCAGCCTGCCCCTGGCCCTCACAGCAGGCTAGCGCATCAGCTGAGGCTGCATCCGCGGCCGCAACCGCACCTGTATCTGTTGCGAGGAACGCCAAAAGCCGTGACTGAATCGCTGCCCCTCCTCTGGAAGCTCAGCTCACTCAGCCGTGGAGCTTGGTGGGCACTCTATGTGGCTCAAACTTCCCAAAGGATTTTGGTAATGACAACATCTCATTTCTTCTTTCGTGTTATAGGGTTCACCAAAAAGGCCATATTTAAGCAGTCAATATAATAATACACAACATATTGCTTCAAAGCTGCATACACATGTGACTGTAGTCCGAGATGATAGGTAGAAATACGGCAATAAACAGAGAAACAATTGTTAGAGGGGTATGCAAATAACATCCAGTTTAGCATTACAAAATTACACTCCACCATTGTGTTCAATGCTGTATTTATACGGTCACATTTGAGGATCCAACGACATTTAGCCCTATTCAAGATCATCTGAGTATCCGGGAAGTTTCTTTATCTGTTCAATGGTCTACCATCTGATGTTATTAGGCAAATGGTTGAATGCAAAAGATGAAGCATCAATCTCGGTGATCAAAGGCAATTGTAAATCAGGATCGAGAAGAATAGGTACACTCATGAATGCTTTTTAAAATAAAGTAAAAGCTTCCTCCTTCTTTTCCCTATTTAAATGTACTCCTTTCATTGTGCGTCAAAAATTGTCAAATGATGTTCTAAGCCCACAAATCTTTGAATCTCTGTGGGATTCAACCATGCCTATTCTTTGGAACCGTAGAAAGGTAATCTCTGAATTTTCAAAGAAAAGCTTTTCTTCCCATAGAGTGAATGTTTTCCGACCTCCAACCTTCGCTGTCTGCCTGAAATAAGACCTAAGTCCAGTTCACCAATAAGCTGTTGTTTTTCAATGGTTCTTTACTTTTTGTCTTAAAACCTTAGAAATTCTTATATCCGGGTCCCCTTTATCCAATTTTAATGCTCTTGGTGTCTTTTACTTGTCACGTTTTTCTATATTTTTCCAAAGTGGTTTGTGAATCTTATTAAGTTAGAGTCTTAACTTTAAAATTGTCAGTACTGCTTGAACCTTACTCATTTATTAGGGGAATTGCTTGCTAGTGATGCCATAGCTACCAGAAGTTAAGAAGAGTTTCTCTGAGAAATCTATTGAGACCTAACCAGAGTGTCTTTATTAATCAAGTAAGGCCCCCTATTTCCAAATTAATAACTGACTTTCTGACACATTCATACAAGGTTTTCTGGCTTTTGAGGGGTTTGAGCGATATGTATTTCCATTGTATATATTTTTGATGTGATGCTTAATCTTTAGGTGTATATAAGGTAAAACCCTTGGTGGACATTAATATATTAAGTGTTATTGTGGGGTTTACAGAGCGTCTAACACACACCATCTCCATGTGCAAGACTTGGACTGTTCTGCCTCGCTAAAGGGGTGCAACCTGGTGATCGGTTTTGGTCCAATAGTCAGATGGACCCAGGGTCTTTACCAATATAAAATTCCTACTGTCATAGGGAAGAGCCAAAACCCTGACTGCTCTTGGATCCCTCCCTCACAAAACCAGCTTCTACATTCACACATGCTATCCAATGGAGGTGCGCTGTTATTGCCCACTGCCTCAGAAGAAACCCTCCTGTTATTGTTCATCTCCCCTAGTCCATCCTGGTGGTGCATTGCTAGCTCCAGCAGCTGCATTTCTGGTTAGTGCTGAAAAATCTGCAATAGTGTTTCATGCTGCATGTGCCAGCAGTAGGCAGGTTAATGCAATGCAGCATGTAGCGTGGTGAACTTAATACTACTATGATGGCCGCAGGTACAAATGTAATGATGCATTGGCATATGAAGATGGCAGGTGAGCGGTGCGTGTTGTAGTAAAGAATTGGCTGCGGTGTTTGGTGAGTTCCCTGCTTCTCACCAGAGGTGATCACCTTATGAATTCTACTGGGTGACGGCAGCATTGGGTGCAGTTTATGCTTGTTTATCTAGTGTACAAGGATGATGCTCTTCGATGCAAGCACAAGTACATGCTGTAAACATGTGCAGCATAGTGATTCTCCCTGGTGGAGAACCAGCTGCTCCCGTTGAGCTCATAGCACATGTTCCCTTTACATGAACAACAATTTATTGCACATACGCACTATGTACGTGCACATGCAGGGAAGCTGGAGAAGCTTCAGGGATAGTGCATTGAGACCATCATCATAGTCATCTAAGGAAAGCAGCTCCTATAACTTACTGTGGAGAAGTTAATTTGATGCCATTGACAGTGTCCCAGAGGAGAGGGGGAGTGTCTTTAAGCACTTGGGGATCTGGAGAGATATAGTTAAAAACTCTGTTCACTGGTGTAATTGGTGCTTGGCAAGCATTGGTAGAGCCAATAGCGTCAGTGTAGGCTGCCGGCAGCATGTCAAGCAAAAAGGAGAGAGACAGGCAGGAGAGGGTGGCGTGAGAGACACTGACTGGCAGCAGTGCTCAGTGTTGGCAGAGGGAGTGTAAGGAAGAAGGGAATAGATAACAATATGGAGACAGCGCGGGGGAGACATAGAACAGGACATGCACTCCCAGTGGAGTGCTAAAGCTCAAATGCAAGAGAAACATGCAAAAAGTTAAAAAGGCTCCATCATGTCAGCAGTGGAAGGACACACAACCATTGAAAAGAATGATTAAATGGAGGTGCTCCAAGGCCGGGAAAAACACAAGAGAGCCAATGAATAGAGCAGAGATGGAAAATCACAAGAAAGCTTTCCATTCTTAAACGAGGAGCAGAAATGAAGCCCACTCTAAGTTATACGTTAAAGTATTGATTGTAATGCTGTGAACAACAGACAGAAGGAGCTCTTTGTACTGAGATTTTCCTAAACATCTAGGGCCATATGTATCAAACTCCCCTTTAGCGATTGTCAATTAGCGATTTTATGCGAATCGCAAGTTGAGAATCGCAAAACGGTATGTAATTTAAAAAATCGCAATAAAATAGCGATTCCCTAAAAATTGCTATTTCATTGCGACATTTCAAATATATTCTTTATTCTAAAAAAATCGCAATTTTGCGAAAATCGCAAATTTGCGAATCGGAAACTCAGGAGCTTGATGACATCACAACCAGGAAGTGTGACTACCCATGCTGCACCTGAGTTTCTGAAGCACAGTGAGAGAAAAGGAGTGGAGGTGAGGGAAATCTGCAGTGCAAGAAACAATGGCAGACACTGGAGACATGGCCAGCCAGGACAAACAGCAGCGGGGGGAAACACAGAGGAAAAGAAAACATAAGTTTTCGGAAACTGAGCGGGAGATCCTGATCCAGGAAATGGTGATAAGCCACAAGCAGCTCTTTGGCAAAAAGTCCCTGCGGGTGCCTGAGACACGCAAGCGGAGGATTTGGGCTGATATCCAGCGCAAAGTAAAAGCAGTTGGCGTCACCCACAGAAGCGTGGAAGATCTAAGAAGGCGCTGGTACGATATGCGCCAGCGCTGCAAGGAGAAGGTGGCTGCCAGGTTGGAGCAAGCCAAGAAGACTGGTGCTGGGACCTCTACCGCCACTGACTCCACACCACTAGAGGAACAGGTTGAGGGGACCCTGCTACCAGAGAGTGTAATGGGCGTGTCTGACCTGGACAGTTCCGACATCCCGGTACCAAGACAAGGTAAGAAGCATGCCATCACACCCCTGATACCCCCCAACTACCCCCACACACCCAGTAGCGACCCATGGGCAGAACAAAACTAAAACTCCAGTGCAGGTACACAAGCACACACAGCAATGCATTATGGGAGATGTAGTCACATGCACATTACAGTGGTGCATTTACACCCAGCCAGTCCCTAACAGCATGTGCGCATCAGGAAAGGCAAAATACAGACAGACAGGACCCATGTAATTCCAAACAGTGAAATTTAATGCATGACAAGCGCAAGTCAGGACAGAAAATTAATGTGTGCCTTTACGTCCACAGCACCATCAGAAACACAGGAAATAGTCAGAGGAGGAGAGGATGAATCCCCTAACCCAGAGGCAACAGGGCAAGAGGAGGAACTGGAGGAGGAGGACAGCCCAGTAATCCCTCCAAAACGCCGCTGGCGGATTGTAGTGCCACCACTGCCCCCATTGGAGGATGAAGGCCAGGACACCGATGGCGATGTCCAACCAGTCCCAGCACAGCCAGAGCCACAACACCGTGCTGATCCGATCCCGACAGTTCCATTCAGGCGCAGGGCACGTGCATCCACCAGTGCAGCAGCCCCAGGAGAGGACACAGTCTTCGGCGGGCTGGAGGGGCACATGTTGGAAGTACAGCGCCTGTAGGCGAAAAGCAAAGTTATTACAGAGGCAAATCAGCGTTGGCTTCATGGGCATGACGGGTGCCCTGGAGGCACTCTGTGCGGAACTAAAGGCAGAATGTGCTGCTAGGCACAGGGAGATGCAGCGCCTAGATCTCTACACCCGGGCGGTTAACCGCCTGTCCTCCGCAACAAATGTGCTGTCAAGGCGCAGCATATGTATGCAGCGTGAGGTGGCACACAACAGCCAGGACGTGGCAAGGGCCCTGGTACAGATCACATCTGCTGTGGATGAGCTGCGGGCAGCTCACACTACTGGCCCAGGAGTCCTCACTCCAACAGATGAGGATGCACAATCAGGCAGGAGCAGCATCACCCCCCGCCTCCCCCGGATAGGCGCCGTAGTGGGCGTCACAGTAGGGCTACTGGGACAGGTGAGGAGGGCACTGTGCATCCCCTGCCAGGGGCTCCGACCCAACAGCGCAGCACTTGAGGTGCACTAATTTGGACCAGGAGATGGGTGCATCAACCCAGTTTACATGGACACTTGCTCCTGATTGTACAATCGCACTGTGATACTAACATGTGATGGCCATTGGACGATACATTGTGTGGTACACAGGCTGTGTGCCGTCATTTATCCTGAAGTTAAGGAAATAAAACACAGTCTCACAACTGATATTTAGCATTGTGTCATATTTTTTTACCAAGAAATAGTTGCATGTAATCTCATCCCGCCTCTGGCGCCCAGCAGCTGCACCAATTACACCGGCTGGCATGCATCCTGGCGCTGGCCCCTCATCATCTGATGAATCCGATTCACTTAACTCCACTGGGGTGCCTTTCCTGGTGGTGATGTTGTGCAGCATGGCACATGCTACCACTATCTTGCAACAGGTCTGGGGGCTGTATTTTAGTGCCCCTCCACTCTTATGTAGGCATCTGAATCTGCTCTTGAGTATCCCTAAGGTCCGCTCAATGGTACATCTGGTTGCTATTTGGGCACTGTTGTACCTCCGCTTCCCAGCTTTGGCAGGATTCAGGTAGGGAGTCAGTATGAAATCACGGACTGCATACGCACTGTCACCTGTGGGGTGGGAGGAATATGGTTAAACACTGTCCTGCCAATGCTATCCTTTACTAGTGTGTCCTTTGTATAAATGCTTTTACCTAGTAGGTATCCCTCACCAAACTCCCCACTTGTGAGTCGACGGTGTATCCCACTGTGGCGGAAGATGAAAGCGTTGTGCGTGCTGCCTGGGTATTTTGCGACAATGCCGGTGATGATGTGCTTGGCATTACACACCACCTGTATGTTCAGGGAATGGTAGGATTTGCGATTCCTGAACACATACTCGTTCTGGGAGGGGGGGATTTGGCGACATGTGTCCCATCTATGCATCCAATGACGTGGGAAAATGTGCTATTTGATAGAAATCCTGCTTGGTCTGGTCTAGTGCCTGTAGTGTGCTGGGGAAGCGGATGTGGTGATGCAGCCTCTGTACCATGGCATAAAGGAGTGCGTGGAAAAAGCGCGACAATGCACTCTGTGAGACCCCTCCTGCTGAGGCTATCACCCCCTGGAAGCTACCTGATGCCAAGAGGTGCAGTGAGCACAGGACCTGGATGTGGGTGGGGATTGTGTGTGTCCTGTGTGTGGGGTGTTCAAGGATAGGTTTGAGCTTCTCAATTAAATCAAGGATGCTCTCTTCATCCAGCCTGTAGTTTGTAAGGGTCTCCTCCTCAGTCCGCTGGAACAGGGTTATGCGCGCACGGAAGATCCTCTCCTGGCGTCTCCTCCTTTGTGTCGCAGCCTCCTGGCTAACACATACAGCCCAGCCATTGTGGAAAAATCTGTTGCATTGTGGGCCTCCTTAAATAGTTTGCACCTGGTTACCACCTGCTCAGACTTGGTGGTAATTGCGATTCTCAAAATTGCGAATTTCGTGAAATCGCAAATTGCGATGTTTTCATACATTTCATTGCGATTTCTAAAAATGCAATTTTTCAAACTGCGATTTTCGCACGTTGAACATCGCAGTTTTGGAATTCGCACTAATAATCGCAGAATTATTGGTTCGCAGTATGAGTAATCGTTATTTTGGCGATTCCCTATTTTTGTGATGCGAGAATGTCTCATACATCGCGTTTAGCACATTTTTAGTCGCAAACGCTGTTTTTTGCGATTCGCAGCGTTTGCGAGTAAAAATTTGTTTCATACATATGGCCCCTAATCACTAACACGAAGCAATTAAAATACTTGACTATTGATTTTAAATGGGTGATTTTGCAAACGCTTTTGTCTACAAAAGCCGGATTTTTGAGTATGGCGGTGGGTTTCTTCATTTTATTTCCAGTAGTTTCAACTATTCACTTGATTTGATATCACATTGGTTTAGAATATTCGTTCTTATTTAGAAATAAGGATAAACTAACACACATTACACCGTGGTAAATTGTTTCTCTTTTTATTATTAGCCTTAGGACTACAAGACTGTAAGTGTCTTACAAAACACAACCATAACAATAAACGATGAGTACTTTGATGGCATATTTGCTCACTTTAACCTTTACAAAGTGTCATGGCTTTTTAAAGACTTTGCTTCAGGCAGTGGTTTTTAAAGCGTAGGCTGCCGAACGGTTAGGTTCTCCCGATGCTGACCCTGAAATGATTTAGGAGCAGAGCGCACACAAAACTACTTCAGGTTACAGTTACTATTTTCTCAAATTATATCACCACTCCTACGAAATTGCATGGTTGAATTTATCCTGCTTCTTATCAAATAGTTCTGAGACGCATTTCATGCTCTTTTAACCATCGATAACAAACATTTCCCTGCTTGAATGTGAGCCAACAAAATATCAATTTTTAGTTCAACTTCGATGTCTATGTTGGGTCCTTTTATTGGAATCCTGAATACTCATTTTAATCAAGCACTGGTACCGCCAATTAGTCGAGCTATTTTGTAAATGAAGAAGCTTCTTCACCATTTGTCAAGCGTGTGTGTGGTTGTGCGGCTGACTGCGTGGGTGAATGTGGAAGGAGTTATCAGTTAGAGGGATAAGTGAGAGGATGGATGAATAAATGTAAGTGCCTATCAAGGTGCATGTTAGTGTGAATGGGTTGAATGAGCAAGGAATGAATGGGAGAGAAAGTGCATGGATGGAGGCAGTCAGGTTACAGAAATCCTACAGGCTGAGTCCTCAGAAAGAAGTACTGATAATGTCATAAAAATGACAAGTGCCACCAGTGACATGCCAAGTCAAGCATCACCCCAGATAAGAACACCATCATAAAGCATGGCTTTTATTATATTCTTTTATTGAGCAATATAGATGTCTGTGATAAAGGAGCGATTGCAAGAGCACTTGAAAAATATATTCTAAAAAAGTTAGCAGACTGTGAAATGTCTTTGCTTCAAGGCAAGCGCACACACCACATTAGGCTGAAGTCAACATTGAAATACAGATCTTGCATACGTACTGATCTTGCCAAATGTTACAGAAGTAAGCCTTAATGCACTGTATCTTGAATAAGTGTCAATAACTGTTAGAGTACCCTAAGGACACAGAGAAGCACAACTCTGTCCCTTCACTCTCTGACGTGCATGTCTTTCGACTTACTGCAGGATGTATTTTCACTGGATGTGTCCTTCAATGCTACATACCACATCTCGCTTATGTGGTTGCAGACTTTCATGGTGCATGCATCAGCCTCTTAGCTTTTTCACTTTGAACTTCACAGAAAATATGAAGGTGAAAACAAATCTAAATTAAATGGGTCTCATTTTGATCGCACATTAAGTTTTTTTACATAAAAATGTGAAATTACAAAAGTGGACAAGGTTTAGATGTCCACGGCATCCAGTTTAATGCCTTGCAATAGAATTGGTGCTGCCTGGTCCTTCTCAGGTCTGGTGTAGGGAAGACGTGCGTCAGAATGGTACCAGTGATGAGCAAATTGGCAGAAAGCAGTGAAATAATACAGCTGGAATTCAGGCACGCCAAACCCCCCTCTACCATAGGGAAGAACTAACAAACGCCATTGTATTCTGGGCCTGTGGCCAGCCCAAATCAGTCATAATAAGGGGATCCTCAGGGCGTTAAAGAAGTTATTGGTAAAGAGGATGGGTATATTCAGGAAATAGTACAGAAATCTGGGAAGGTCAACCATTTTAATGATAGAGATACAGCTCATCCTGTAAAGAGGGAGTCAAAGCCATCGGTTAATGTGTGGTCAACCTCTCTATAGCCAGACCATAGTTCAGCCGATCACTTGCTCTTTATCACAGTGCAAGATAATGCAAAGTATTTTCTACGGCCCGTCACACCAGGTGAGAATATATTCACATGCCACTGGGGTAGTGGCATCTGTGAGGGGGAACAGCTCACATTTTGACGAATTTATCAGAACAGAAAGCCCGCAGAACGGAACAATCTCCCATACAATAGGGGCAAGGCTGTCATTCAGGTGCTTTATGAACAACAAAATGATGCAGGAGATAATCAGGGGCCAAGGGACGAAATGCAAGCTGCAATGCAGGTGTTTCTCTTGTAAATGGCAGGCTAGAGAATCCATGGCTATGATAATTAGGAGTGGCGTAAGGGGGCACCCTTTCCTGGTAACCCCGGTTATGGCAACAGCATCCAAAAGGAAGCTGTTGATCCACAGCCTGGCAACAGGGTGTGAGTATAAGAGCAAAATGAGTGAGATGAACCACCATGATAACCCCTATTTAAGTAGTGTTGCGTGTAGGAAGGACCATTCCAACTAATCAAATGCCTTCTCGGTGTCCAACATGGTGACAGCCGCAGGGACACTCAGCAAGATCCTGTCCATTACGGAGAACATTGTGCTTAAGTTCAAGGCTGTGGAGCAATGTGGGACAAAGTCAGATTGCGCAGAAGGAATAATCTGGTCCCTCAGTAATGTCAACCAGTAATGTCAACCGGGTCGCAAGGAGTTTAGTGAGTATTTATTGTCGAAATTTAGTAATGACAGTGGGTGGTATGATGTGCAGGGTTAAGGGTCCTCACCCGGTCCAAGTAACAGGGTGATCACCGCTTCCCCCAGGGAAGGTGGAAGGGTACCAGATTGTAAGGCTTCGGCATACATTTCCAACAGATGCAGCACGAGGAGATGTTTGTAGGCTTGGTAGAAGACCCCTATGAGTCCACCCAGGCCGCGGGCTTTAGACCTATCGTGGGAGTCAATCGCCTGTATAATCTCTTCACTAGAGATAAGTACAGTGAGTCATTGTCTCGGGCATCAGTGATCCAGACCATCGCCACCTCAGACAGATGCTCTGTTTGGTTAGTGTTGTCCCTGTCTGCCCGCAAGGAATATAGGTGTGTGTAGTATCGGAGAAGGTTCAGTGGCCACATCGTAGTTGTCTGTCACTCAATTCCCATCCCATAGCCAGAGCTCCGGTATGCAACCACCTCCGAGAGGCAGGCACAGTAGTCTCGGCAGCATCTGGCCTAGGTATACACAGGGGCCTCACATCTTCCCAGTTATGATGTTTCCTGTTTAGCCAGGTCTAGACTGCATGTCTGGGTGGTTTGTATCATGCAATTCATATTCAATACGGGCTAGGTTATTACGAATGTCCCGTAGCACCTCAACGTGTTTGGAAATGCAGGCTCCATGTATATAGGCTTTGAAGCGTCCCATATCGTCGCCTGCTGTGCCACTGTACCTTTGTTGAGTTCAAACTATTCTACTTTAGCTGCCCGGAGCTCAGAGCAAAACACCTTGTTGTGTAAGGCGGTGCCCGGGAATTGCCTGGGGCGTTCTAGACCCCCTCGGAATGGTACCTCCAGGACCAATCGCACTGTTGAGTGATCCGACAGCGTTCATGGGAGCGATTTACATCCACCAGTCACGGACTGGTATTGGCTAATATGAACCAGTATAAATGTGCAACAATACATTTTGGGATGCGGAATAGACGGGGTGTTAGCGTGTTTAAGATCCGATGTGTTCTTCAGAAGATAAGAGTCAGCGATATCCTAAAGGATCATCAGAGAGCGCAGCTTGACACCTGCTGCCGCACCAGTGAAGTCCAGCACAGGGATCAGCAGTCATGTTGAGGTACCCTCCCAGTAGAATGATGTCAGCATCTATGCGTCCCAGTGTAGACAACAGATCCTGGAAGAAATACAGGGCATACACATTAACCAGGAGCATGCGGTGGCTGGTCAAGGTGCCCGCCACTATGACAAATCTCCCTACCCTCATCTAAAATGCTAGCAGTATGATGGAAGGGTATGCCTTTATGTATGAGCATGCATGCTCCACGAGAAGAGGTACAGTAACTCGAAAACTATCTTTTAGGGCCCCAGGAGGATGCAAATGTGGGGAAAGCTCCTGGGAGTAGGTGCGTTTCTTGAAGTAATGCAATCTTTTTTCCATGCCTGGCTAGGTAAGAGAGCACTTGCTTACCTTTGCGATGGTTATTAGGGCCCCTAGCATACCAAGAAAGGAATGCGAGTTTAGCAGTGAGTTTCCCCTCCCCCCCATTCATGGTGCTGTCACCTACTAGTGGAAGTGAATCAGTGCATATGCATGTCAGTGATGCAAGCTCTTCTTGGCCAAACAAGATCAGAGAACATCAGCCCTGCAACATCCGCCATCCCCATCCCTCCACCTACACTAGGTACTTCACCACCCAGTGGATACACCAGGTAATAGCAAAGAAAACAGATGCAAATACCCCAACCATTTCCAATTCGGTATACACTGTGGTAGGTGGGCAACACTTCAGAAATCAGACACCCAGTGTAAACGTAAAATCAATAGGGGTCACCTAGGAATTGGGCATGAAGGCAGTATATGTGGAGACAATCCCAGCAGACGGGCACAGGTACATTTCCAATATGTCGCCAGAGGATCAGACAGTCTGGCGACCAATGAGGGCTGTTTCTAGGGCATACAGCATAGCTAGTACACCAGTCATTCGTAAAAAGGTCCGTGCTATCCGATGCATGAAGATCCGGTGACGTACGGTCCGTAGTGCTGCGGCGAGAGGACGGTTGTTCCTTGCCATATTGTGAGCAGAAGGCCATGGCATCGGCGGGGTTATCGAAGAAGCGGGCTTTCCCATTGAATTCGACACAACGGCGTGTCGGGTGTAACATTCCATATTTTAATCAGTGTTTGCATAGTTGGGCTTTGGCATCTGCAAATTTACACCAGGAATCCTGCACCACCATTGCGTGGTCTGGCAAAAAGGATATAGCAGATCCTTGATATCCTAGCGGGCCTTTTTCACGTGCCAGAAAAAGAACCATGTCTCGGTCGCAAAGGTTCAGTAGGCGAGCGATAATGAGACTTGGCATAGTGCCCAGTGGCGTGCATGAGCCAATATATCAATGGGCTCTTTTTATGACTAATGTAGTTGTGAAGTTTAGCGGTCAAACAGTTCAGCAGGATGTCGTTCCATGAACTGGTCTGGTCTTCCCATATCCGTGGAATCCGCTCTGCCAATAATGCGGATATTATTATGACGGGATCTTGCCTCCAAATCTTCGTTCTTGACTGCCACAGCTTTGAAGAGGCGCTCCACTTTTTCCTGCTGCTTGGCGGTTGTTTCTGCTCTATCTACGAAGCCTGATATACATGCCTTTGTATTGTCCAGTCTAATGTTCTCTTGATCCAGGCATTCTCCCATGTGGTCAATCCTGCAGGTGAGTGAGTCAAACCAGGCCTCTATCGTATGGAAGCCTGCGTGGAGCTCTGCCATGATGGCAGCTGTTCAGGTCAACTGTTCAGAGTCTGTAAAGCCAGCCATGCCCCCCTCAACTCCCCACGTGGTGTCTTGCCATTCCACCCCCTTCTTTAGGATGTTCAAAAGGGAGCTTCCTCTGTTTGGGGTCTCCTCGCACCATGTTCAAATGATCCCGTGTGGGGTCCGCGAGCAGGCAATTTTCAGAGCGGGGGACCTGCATATGTCGAGTAGGGCAAGCACAGAAAATAGTCCTGTTTACCGCCCGGTCTTTAGGAAAGTGCAACTCATCGCCAAGGCGTATACGAGCCATTATGAGCCAATCTCCAGGGAAACGGGGCAAAATTGCAGTTAATTCTGCTCACGGCTCATCCATATGCCAAGCAACTAGTACGTTCTAATCCTCTTCTGGCATGTCACCAGATGTGTGGGCCCCAGGTATGCTGCGCAGGCTCCGCTGAGCAATCAGACACCCATGTAGAGTAATGAAATGAGAATAAGTAGAGGCTGGGTGCGGGTAGGAGGAAGGGTGGTGTGGGCATGCATCGCCCTGCCGCAGGAATGTAAATTGAGGCGGCCCACAGATGTCAATGCACCTTTCTATGCGTGGGTCACCAGATCAGATCCGCCGCTCTGGACGACTCGGTAGATCCCCCCCTGGGTAAAGGGAGGGAGCCTGGGCAGAATGCCGTTGCCAGGGGCAGGCCGTTTGTGTGTGCCTCAGTGGGGCCCACTGCCTTTAAACGCTGCTATGTGGGCTCGTTCACACTGTTGCCTCCTGCAGCATCTCCCCCATAGCTGGCCTCCGCACCTGAGTGAGTAGCATTGTCCGTCCAATGCAATAAGCGGTGCCAACAGCTCGGCGAGGGTCGATGTCCTCAAACCTCAGGCTCACCAGTAACACCTGTTGCCACTGGGCCTCCGAGGTGTAGGCCAAGCAGCCACACAGATGCCAAAATCCAGCACATTTCTTGCATTCCTGCACCCGCAGAGAAAACTACATGCCGCTCTTGGTAGGATGGCTAATATTGTTAGTCTGCTGGCTGCAGATGAAAATGTCAGCCCAATTCCAGCAAATCGAGGGCCCGTTAAGCTGGATCTTAACAGTCAAGTGACCATCTTAGCCGCCAGCGACGCAATGCCCCACCATGATTTTGTTTATTACCTTACGGTTAATTTGAATCTTTTTTTGTAGAACTGCCCTAAGGATGGCCCAGCTAACCTGATCAAACACCTTCTCCGCATCTAAAGAGAGGAGCAGAGATGGATTGTGACACCTGTAAGCTTATTAAACTAGGTGGACAAGGCATTTGAGATGGTCAGCTCCTTGACGGTTCAGATTGAAGTCCATCTGGTCTGATCCATCAGGCTCGGTATAAAGGGCTCCAGCCACCGCATTATAATCTTGGTGTAGACTTTTACATCATTATTTAGAAGCGCAATGTGGCAATGGGATACACAATTAAAGGGATCTTTACATGCTGTATGTATCAAAACAATCTCATCTTTGCACATTGATGGAGTGTGGCTCTTTTGAAGGAGTTGAATAAAGCAGTATGGCGGCCTTTAAAGATTGACAAATATACCCTAGTGAAGTCCACCAGGAAGCCATCTGGTCCTAGAGCTTTACTCGCTGGCATAGATTTTTGTGTCTTATGAATTTCTTCAGGAGTTACCGGAGCCTCTAATAATTCTCTATGGGGGGACAAAGAGGCGTCCATTCACAGCACGGTATGTACACACAAATGTACTCTACGCCTTCGTTTCCCTGCTTATAAAGAGATTGGTAGCAATCATGTAACACCTATCGCTTCTCTGACTCCTTTATTGCCCAAATGTATGTATGCGTTCTGATGCGAGAGAAAAAGGATGTGGAGACAGATTTTATGTGCCAACAATGTGTCCACCTTATCACCCAATCATAAAACAGTTGTTTCAGGGAGAGAAGGGAACCCTACGCTTGCTTGATCCTTAGGGATTTGAGCTGACCCCTCAGAATGGCCAACTTCCTTTGACTTAGCTTAGAAGAGATCTGTTTATCAGATCGTTCTAGGGCCTTCATTTCAGAGGTGAGATTATTTTGGAGCAAAAGAGGTTTCTCTGGCCCTGTCTATTTCAATTGTAATTACGTCACTGCTAATAGTGGTTTTGAAGACATCCTACAGGTGTGTGCAGATACTTTAGATTATGTGTTATGTTCAAGTATTCCTGTATAGCTGATGTGATAGTCAACCTTTTAACTGAGCCCCTAAGTATATGCGGTTTAAGATGTCACCATGTAGAACTACACAGCAACGCTGGCCCCCGCCCCAAACGAACAAGTTACTTACCTTCAGTAATGATATATCTGTAAGAGACATAGATTAGTTATGGATTCCTCACCTTAGAATTACCCCCAAGCGTCAGACTGGATCCGGAGAATTTTTTCCTCAGCACTACCTCAGAGCATCGATAGGTGGCGTTGGTCGATTCCACGTTCGTCGTTGGCATCGTGGTTGCCGGTATGACATCGCGGTATCTACTTAGACGCCGCCCTCGAGCACGGACATCAGTTCTTTACACGACATTCCACGCCAGAAGCGCAGAGCCATGCAAGACACTAACCACTGGTGCACGAAAACTAGGGCCCTGTAAGGGAGTCCCTTACCCTAGAATTCAGTTCGCAGAACGGTGAGGATGGGTGGGGCGGTGAGGAATCCATAACTAATCTATATCTCTTACTGATATATCATTACCGAAGGTAAGTAACTTGTTCATCTAAAACGGACAATTAGTTATGGATTTCTCACCTTAAAATAGATACCTCAGCAATACCAACACCGGTGGTGGATCTGCGAACCAAGTTCACACCAGAAAGTCCTGGAGAACCGAATGGCCAAAGAAGCCGCCCCTCTGGACTGGGCTGTCCAGGCAGTAGTGTTTGGTAAACGTGTGCAGTGAAGCCCACGTAGCTGCCTGGCAGATGTCAAGAAGGGGGACTCCACGTCCCAAAGCAGTAGTGGCTGCCTTCGCCCTGGTTTAATGGGCAACCCAACTGGAGGTTCCTTTTTCGCTAAGGAATAGCAGATTTTGATGCAAAGAACGATCCATCGGGAGATGGTTCATTTTTATACGACCCAATCTTTCTCGCCGCCCAAATAACCGACAAAGAGCTGGTCATCCACCCGGAATTGTTATGTGTGTTCCAGATAGAACAAAAGCGCATGTTTTGGATCCAGACAGTGGAGCCTTTCTTCCTCTTTAGAAGGATACAGAGGCGGAAAGAAGGTGGGCAAAGTGATGGTCTGTCCTATATGGAAAGAGGTAACCACTTTGGGAATGAAAGAAGGCCTAGTGTGGAGGACAACCTTGTATGGATGAACAGCCAGGAAAAAAGGCTTAGCAGAAAGGGCCTGAAGCTCACTCACCCAGCGAGCAGAGGTGATGGCAACCAGAAAGGCAGTTTTAAGGGTTAAGAGTCTGAGAGGACATTTATGTAATGGCACAAAAGGAGTTGGAGGATACAAATGAGTAATGCCCTTAAAGAAGCAATTTACAATAGGGGACTTGAAAAGAGAAGACTGGTCAGGCAGCCGAAGGAAGGCCGAAATGGCTGAAAGATAGCCTTTGAGAGTGCCCAGAGCAGAGCCTGCTGGGTCAAAGAAAGAATGAAGAGGAGAACTTCGGAAAGGGGGGCAGTAAGGGGATTCACAGCCTTTGCTGTGCACCATGCCACAAATTTGATCCATCTACAGGCGTATAACATTTTAGTGGAGGGACTCTTGGTTGCCAAGATAACATTACAGACTTCGGGAGGAAGGTCGGAAGCTGTCAACTGTCGCCACTCAATCGCCACGAAAGCAGGTGGAGGCTGGACAGGTTCGGGTGGAGGACCGTCCCATGCTGCTGCAACAGAAGATCCCCCTGAAGAGGCAGTCTGATCGGAGGATCGATGCCATGTGTAATAGCTCGGGATACCACACTCTTCGTGCCCAATCCAGAGCCACATGGATGGCTTGGGCCCGGTTGCTCTTGATCTTCTTCGACACTCTGGGCAGAAGTGGTATAGGCGGAAAGGTGTATAGAAGACCGCAACTCCACTTGCGACGAAAAGCGTCACCTAGCGTGTGCCGCCTTGGAAATGCCAACGCGCAGAACAGCTGACATTGCGTGTTCTCTTCGGCGGCAAATAGATCTAACCGAGGCTCTACCCACTGCTGAAAGAGACCTTGCACCACCTCCAAGTAAAGACGCCATTCATTATCCATCATGCACCTGCGGCTGAGTACATCCGTCCTCGAGTTCAAAGAACCTGCCAGGTGTTGAACCACCAGAGATATGTCCTGATGTTCCAGCCATGTCTAAAGACGGAGAGCCTCTTGACATAGGGTCCACAACCCCACCCCGCCCTGTTTGTTGCAGTACCACATGGCAGTGGTGTTGTCCGTGAACACCTGCACCACCCTTCCCCGAACAGATGGAAGGAATGCTTTTAGTGCAAGACAAATCACCTGAAGCTCTAGAAGGTTGATATAGAGAACTAACTCTGCCGGAGACCAGAGGCCTCTGATCTCCGCCTCTCCCATATGGCCGCCCCACCCTAGCAGTGATGCATCTGTCACCACTGTGAACTCTGGTTGGGGAAGGGAGAGGGATCTGCCGTTGACTGCAAGTGGTGTGCAGTGCCCTCCGAGATCTGGACACAATCGGAAAGATTTCCCTGATGCTGTGCCCACTGGAACTTCAGTCCCACGGCAGAGCCCATATATGCCACCTGGCACAGTCCACCAGCATGATGCAGTATGCCATGAGGCCCAGTAGCCTCAGGGTCCGTCTGACCGAAACCCGGGATAGAGGTTGAAAGATCGGAATCATAGCCTGAATATCCCGGACTCGCTGCTCGGGGAGGATAAGCTCAAAACTGCGCCGTGTCCAGAACGGCTCCGATGAAAAGGAGCTTCTGAGAGGGAATCAGGTGTGACTTCGGCACATTTATGGTGAACCCCAGCGAATGCAGGAGGTCGGCCGTAGTCTGGAGGGGGAAGACAACAGCCCAGGGTGAGCCCACCTTCAACAGCCAGTCATCGAGATAGGGGAAGACTGGAACCCCTGTACTGCACAGATGAGCTGCAACCACCACCATCACTTTCGTGAACACCGAGAGGTGCTTGTAATGCCAAAGGGGAGCACAGTCAACTGAAAGTGCTCATGGCCTACCGTGAACCGCAGATAACACCGGTGGGCCAGCAGGACGGGGATGTGAAAATGAGCGTCCTGCAAGTCCAACACTACCATCAAGTCTCCAGGGTCGAGAGCAGACAGGACCTGAGCCAGTGTCAAAATCTTGAACTTCTCCTTCCGGGGGAAGTGGTTGACATCCCCTGAGATCCAAGATAGAACGCAGGTCCTAGTCCTTCTTGGGCACCAGAAAGTAGTGAAAATAACAACCAAGACCGACTTCTGGGGCAGGAACGCGCTTGATGGCTCCCTTGGCCAAGAGAGCTGTAACTTTCTGTTGGAGAAGGGCAAGGTGATCCTCCGACATGCGATGGATTTGAGGTAGCATGGATGGAGGGGTATTCTCGATGGGGAGGGAGTAACCCCTTCGGACTATCTGCAAAACCCACCTGTCCGACGTGATGTTGAGCCAGTGGGGGAAGTGATGGCGAATCCTGCCACCCACTGGCGATTGATGGGCCTGAAAGATCAGACTAGGAGGGTTTGGAGGCTACTGCAGAGGGGGCGCTGGTGGACTAGCCAGCCCGCTGGCCCTCCAACCCACGGTGGTGGGATCCGCGTCCCCCGCCGCGCAGAAGCTGGACAGCTTGTGCAGGCCTGTGGCCCTGGGCGGAACATGGCGGGGCACCCCTTCCGTAGCCACAAAAGGGGCGAAAAGCAGACTGCGCTGGGAGGGAGGTGGAAGCGAGGCCCAAGGATCTGGCCGTAGCTCTAGAATCCTTAAAGCGCTCGAGCACGTTGTCTCTCTTGTCGCCAAACAGGCTACGGCCATCAAAGGGCATGTCCAAAAGCGTTGCTTGGACATCCCCGAAAAGACAGTGGACCTCAACCAGGCGTAGCGTCTCAGTGCTACTGACGTGGAAGTCGTCCTGTCCAGTGAGTCGGCAGTGTCCAGCCCACACCGGATGGTGAATTTCGCTGCGTCTCTCCCTTCAGCAACAGCATGGGAGAGCATGGCCCAGGCCTCCTCCGGGCACTGTGGCAACACCTGCGCAACCGTGTCCCACACCAAGTGGGAGTAACGGCCCAATAGACATGCGGTGTTCACCGACCGCAGTCCTAAGCTGGAGGAAGAAAACGTCTTCTTCCCAAGGTGGTCCCGCTTCTTGGATTCCCTATCAGGTGGTGCGTTAGAGAATGCGCCTTTGGAAGTTGAGGCTTCGACTAATAAACCTATCAGGGATAATATGGGAAGAGAGTAAAATGGTATCGCCCAGGGCCGGGCAGTGGCATCGGGCAATCATCCTGTCCACAGGAGCCCCTGTGTTGGGCTTGGACCAGGTGCCCAGCCTCATTGAAAGGCAGCAAGGGATCCGAAGAGGCTGTTGCTGGTTGAAGCACCTCTGTCAGGAGGTTAGTCCTGACCGCCACTGTAGGAAGCTCGAGGTTTAAGGCCTCGGCTGCCCTACGCAACACCACTGCGTAAGATGCACCCTCCTCTGTAGCCACGGTAGGGGGAGATAGCCTGCCAAGGTCTGGGGAGGTGCCCACACCACTGGCCTTACCCAACTCCTCTCTCTAGTCCGATGCCTCCAACTGGTCTGCAAGAGACTCCACAGACCCCTCCCAGTCCTCCTCACCCTCTCCTGTGAACCACTCAGGGTGGCAGGAAACATCACGGGAGAACATGGGTACAAAAGTACCGGTCTGCGACGGTTCCACTCAGTGTCCTCATCGAGGGAGAGGATGAGGCCGACACCGGCTGGGGACACAACCGGCGTCGGAGGCGGCGGGGGTGACATCACTGGATTCGGCGCCGGAGGAGGTGTCACGAGGTCGACTGGTGCTGATCCGGATCCAGGCCTGGATCCTTGGGGGCCGTGTGGCACCAGAGCCAAAGTCGCCGACATCGAAGGCCTAGAAGCCCCCCAACCGACCCCGTGGGGCCCGAGGGCGTGCCGGCGGAATCGTGCTGCCCAAAGATGGAGTGCAAGTCTTTGTAGAAGTTGCAAAGCTGGGCAGGGGACGCTCGGGCTCCCGGAAAAGGAGGGAAGGCCGGAGTCGACCCAACGGGCTCCGCGGGCGGAGCCGGACGACTACCTTCCGCTTCCCGCATTGTGTCGGAGGGGGGGAATGCGAAGAGCGATGATGCTTCTTCGCCTTCTTCTTGTGCTTTGACTTACCCGAAGATTAAGACTTCAATGACGAGTGGTGGTGGTGACTCCGCGAGCGGTCCCACGACCTCCCTCTCAACCGGGAACTTGAACAGTGCGGATTGGTCTGCCGGGCCTCGAGAAGGTTTTGGGACCGCTCCAGCAAAGACTTCGGGTTCATGGCCTGGCAGTCAGAGCACGACTTCAGGTCGTGGTCGCGCTCCAGGCACCAAAGGCACACGAGGTGCGGGTCCATAATTGACATCAATTTGCAACATGAGTCACAAGCCTTGAAGTCGGTCCAACGTGACATCCCTCCGTGTACCAGGACAGGAGTCAATCGACTCAAAAAGGGTGTCGACAAAAGTCTAAAAAAAGAGAGTCAAAAAGTGACTCGAGGTACCGCTCTCTCCGGATCTGCGCTGGCTGACGCGGAAAAGAAAGAACTGACGTCAGCGCGTGAGGGCGGCTTCTAAGTAGATACCACGACATCATTCCGACCACAAAGAAGAACGCGGAGTCGACCGATTCCACCTATCGATGCGCAGAGGTACTGCTGAGGAAAAAATTATCTCGATCTAGTCTGACGCCTGGGGGTAATTCTAGGGTAAGGAATCCATAAATAATTGTCTCTCAGATCAAGTGAGTTCAAGATGAGCATGATACGAAATATCAGCAAGATCAACCGCAGTGAGTGTCTGCAGAGGCAAGTGAGAGATGAATAGATAATTGACCCTAGAGTAGGCAGCATGAACATGGGAATAAAACGAGCAGTCCAGGAAATCCGGGTGCATATGCCATCATGCATCAACAAGGCTTAAATTGTTGATCTCCTTTTAAGACATTGTACCTGTGCCATAATATGTATTTTGGTTCCATTTCCTAACTGGGTCCCATGCAAGTTTAAAGTCTCCCCCCACCATGATGTCCACCCCAGAGTTCTGTTAACAGGGCGTTTAGGAAAGAGTCCTTTACAGTGCTCAGGGCCTATATTTAGCAATGTAAAAGTGGTCCCTGCCCTCTGAATCTAGAGCTTAAGATAGCAGGCTTCTTTGTCCCTGTGAACTAACGAGGGACTTTGGTCAAAATAGGTCTGGCAAAGTATAGCAATCTCTATAGCAAAACAATAGAGAAAGTTCAGTGTCTCAGCATACACCACTAAACCCCAGAAATCACACCTATACACCCTTCTATCCAAGCTACCACACATCTGCACCATCACTTACAAATAATACACAACTCTATCCTATACCACTAACCAATCCACTCATCACTAATACAACCCAATTACAAACTATACCTAACTATATCCCATCCAAACACACACTCCCTACTAATTTGTCCTAACAGCCCCCTTTTTGTCACAAACAAACATATTCAGCATTCCATCTTTACAGCCACCAACACCTTCCTCTTCTTTCTACCACAACCAACACAACCGCACAACACTTAGACACTGCAACACACATATTATCTCTTTAAGGAATCAAATCCAACACAAACACTCTTAACTCTAGTTCATCGCTCTTACACACAACATACACTCTATTCACAAACACATCACCACCCCTTTACCTTACAACTTCCACTCACCAACAATATTTTACTTACAAAACCTTCTCAGAAAACAAATACATCAGCATCTCCTTTCACTGCTCCTCCCAAAAAATACCATAATACACACACCAGCACAAAAAAATCTCTCACGCACAGCACCTCCTAATACTTTCCATCACAAACTACAAACATACACCCACTCCCTTCTTCCAAACTACACAAGTGACGAACACCATAAACCAACTCCAATGCCAAGCTCTTTCTCTTCCCCCACACCTAACACAATATACAGCAACTCTTTTAACCGCCTCATCCATTGGACAATTTAGAAACTTACTAATTGAGCCACATGCTGCACCACCACCCCTAAAATGTACACGTTCCACCCTAAACAGATACAAACAAAATAAGCAACATGCCACTCTTCACAACATCTCCATGTCTACTGCACAACAAGGCTACTCTACAAAAACAACACAGTTCACCAAATCACCCTCAACCACCAGCTCCACCACATACACACAGACCCATCAAAATGCCTTCTGGACGAGGAACACGATACAGAACAGCTATACGATTGCTATATTCATACAGTTAATATCCACAATAAAGACACACCTGCTACAAGCTCACAAAATACTGCTCACTCTTCTACAAAACAGTCACAGTGTTACCAAAGTACATTCTCTAAACTGTCTACTAATAAATGCTCGATCGCTCTCTAAAAATAAACATCACATCTATGACCTTCTCATTGACACAAAACCTGACATACTCTTCATAAATGAATCATGGTTGGGAGATGATATGGCTCCAGTCCTGCGTGAAGCCATTCATCTAGGCTATCAAACTATCACACAAAATCAAATAGGCCAAAGAGGAGGTGGCCTATCTGTTGTGTTCAGGCAAACATTACATATCACTAAAGCTGACATCTCCATTCAAGGTTGTGAGGCCCTTTTCACCAGATGCAATCCTACACCATCTTCCTCCTGTAACTTCCTGAATCTTTACAGACTTCCGCCTAGCAATGCAACATTCCTAGATACACACCTAGACAGTTTCAATCCTGATAATACTACACTCCAACCTATGTATTCTAAGTGACTTCAGCATTTGGTTTGACAAACCCAATATGCTGCATGTAAAAACAATCATCACTGGCCTAGATGCACTGAATCTACATCAGATCGCCCACAAACCCACACACATTGCTGGACACATCCTAGATGTCATTTTTGTAATTAAAGAACTGGGTACCTTTCCAACAATGACTCCAGTCACATGGTCCGACCCCCATTTGCTTGCTTGCCAACATAAAACACAAAGCAATGCACCCAAAACCACCTTACGTGCATCCACCTATCGACCATGGAACAAACTCAATTTAGAACAGTTACAAACAAAGCTAACATCCAGTACAGATCACAACACAATACATTCTGTAAAAAACCTATATGAGAGGCTACAGGAAACTTTTGATATCCTATAACCGCTAAAAACTACACACCAGAACAAAAGAAAACTGGCACCTTGGAGATATACAGAGATAAAGGAGATAAAACAACAAATTAGAAAGCTGCCTGGCTCAAAACAAACAGCAATCAATACAAAGTTAGCATACAGAAACTTAACACATTATACAAGTCAGCTATCAAAAAAGCTAAGAAAAGGTACTATTCAGACAGAATTCAAAATGCTAAATGTGCAAATAAAGACTTCTATAAAATGTTCACTGAATTTCATAAACCACATTGCTAAGAAGGGACTCATCCCATTACTCAAGATTTCACAAACTGGCAAATCATTACACAACCAAAGCAGACACATTGGACTCATATTTAAAACAAAGAAAAAGCACCAGCACCGACCCTTTTCCAAAAAACAATCCAAGAATACTCTAACCCAGCATCTCCATTCCTTTTATCACACAAGGAATTTATGGACATGGTCAAAGCAAGCAGGCCTGCCGGCAGCCCTTCTGAACTGTATCCACCACAAACCTTCAAGAGTATTCTTCTAACAACCTCTGCTGCCACACCAGTAAGAAGAATCATCAACAATTCCTTAACTAGGGGAATATTTTCAGAAGAACCAAAAAAAAGTCATACATACTCCAAATACTAAAGAAAACAAACCTGGACCCGCTCAACCCTGACAACTACAGTTTGATTACAAATGGGCTTTCATGGGCAAACTGATAGAGAGAGCAGCATTCGCCCAGATGTCACAATCGATTGAAGATAATGCCATACTTTCAAACTTACAAACAGGATTCCGTCCAGGAAGGGGCACAGATCTACCCTCATTGCTGTCTGAGATGACCTTAAGAACACAGTTGATGGGGTTGCTGCACTACTTCTCTTGGACCTCTCAGCTACCTTTGAATTAGTTGACCATGACCCTCTGATACAAAGACTCGACGAGGAAGGCATAGAGGGGACTGCTTTAGACTGGATTACATCCTACCTTCACAACAGAACTAATGTCATCCATACTCCATCTTTCTCTATCAAACCAAACTTCACAAAAGCAGTGGTCACTCAAGACTATCATCTCACCTATGCTATTAAACATCTACATGAAGTCGTGCTATAACTATGCAGATGACAGACAAATACTTTTTCAACTGGAATGCCCCAAAGACATTGGAAACTTACCAATTTTCAGCTGTCTCAGAGCTGTTGATTAATGGATGACAACGAGCCATCTCAAATTGAATGCTTACAAAATGGAAATACTCATGTGTGGTGATTGGGAAATGTATTACCCACTCGCCACATGGCCTGATGATCTGGGAACACCGCCTAAAGTATCAAAGGAAGTAAGAAACCTTGGAATAATTATGTACTCCAAGCTATCAATGAATGCCTAGGTTACAATGAGGATCAGTGGTATTATTGATAGGGCTAGCGGCGCCACTCAGGAGGGTAACCCTGGTATTGATATTGAGTGATATCTTGATCTCAGTGCTGCAAGGTAGGGAGAACCACTAGTCTCCCTAGATCAGTGATCAGGGCCACTTTAATAAATAGATGTGAAATCCCCAGCACATGATTATATTGTAGTAAAGATGTCTGAGTGCAAAGTGTGAGCACAAATTCAACACAGGTACATTGATTCTTGTTCTCTTTTTCTTTTTATTTCCTCAGGTCTTCAAACAGCCGACACGTGTTTCGTGGCTAACATGGGAAATCGTCCCGCGACTTTATCAAGGCTTTCTTCTTCGTAAATCTATCCGTTGTCTGTCGTGATATTTTCGGCCCACAGAAGGGTTCTGTTCTCCTAGAAGTCCGCTGGTGTGATCTATAAGTCACCCAAAAGTTCTGGCTCCGCGTCAGATTAGTTATCAAACGTAACTCGTAATCGCCGGTCTGCGGACGTTCATTCTTGTGCATTTCCAAATGCGGAAGTAACACCACAGACAATGGATAGATTTACGAAGAAGAAAGCCTTGATAAAGTCGCGGGACAATTTCCCATGTTATCGACGAAACACGTGTCGGCTCTTTGAAGACCTAAGGAAAGAAAAAAGAAAAGGAGAACAAGAATCAATGTACCTGTGTTGAATTTGTGCTCACACTTTGCACTCAGACATCTTTACTAAAATATAATCGTGTGCTGGGGATTTTGCATCTATACATGAATGCCCAAGTGGACAAACTAGAAAGATCGAGCTTTGTTACTATAAAAACTCTGTGAGGCATCTCCCCCCATCTGGGATTTCTACACAAGGTCCAGGCCTTGTTCTGTCCAACCTAGATTACGGCAATAGCCTCTACCATGGATCACCTTTAACAACTATGAAAAGACTACAACAGATTCAGAACTCTGCTGCCAGACTACTCTTACATATAAAGCCCACATCTCCCCTACCTTGAAAGCCTTACATTGGTTACCGGATGCCAGAAGATCCACATTCAATCTGCATTGTATCAGCCACAAAGCGATACATGGAACAGGGCCACCCTTCATTAGGTATAAAATCACAAAATACATTCAACAAAGGAACCCCTGCTCTAGAGTGGTACCACGCCTCAAAATCCAACTGCACAGGAAAAAAAGAACATGGGTGGCACATCCTTCTCTGTTTAATCAACCAAACTTTGGAACTCTTTACCCCCAATCATAAGATCCACGGATAACCACCTTATCTTCAGAAGACAACTCAAGAAATGGCTCTTCCACACATAACTACCATACTCAAACAAATATACAGCATAGCTCTCTATATATAAGCTTTCATTTGGACTATAGATGTGTACCTACATGTGTATTGTTTTGTATCAACATGTATAATTTTGTTTTTAAAGATATAGATATTCGTTAGTTCTGCTTAAAAAATGCACAAAATATAGCTACATTATTCTCTGTTTAACATGTATATAAGTGACTGCATAAATAAGTAAATCTTTTAACATAACTATTTATCTACAATTGCTTCACTATTGAGTTACAAAAAATAAAAACAAATGAATTAATTTCAATTACAGCAACACTTGAAAGTTTGAGTTTATTAAATGCAACTTCAATCTACATATATCCATATATATTCCTTATCCATATATATACCTTCCATGTACTTATGTATCTTTATATTTATTACTTTGCTTCTAACTCAGAATATCCAATACACTACCCTACATCTCTCACAATATATCCTCTACCTCCACTCTGACTCATCTCAAACCTCATTCTACTACTCTCTCCAATGCACTACCCTATTTCTCACCCTATACCACTGTCAATATATCCTCTACCTCCACTCTCTTTCATCCCAAACTCAATACCATTACTCTGATCCCCAAAATTACCCTTTCTAGACTCTTCCCTCCTCTACCCCTCCTTGCATCATCTCATACCTCTTACTATTCAGATCTCCCAAACATGGCTTTCTTAACCCTTCCCTCTGACTTTTCCCCCTCAACCTCTCCCTTTACTCATCCCAAAAGCCACCTCCTGCTATGAACTCAAAAAAAAGAAAAACACTTTCTAGACCCTTCCCTCTT
Organism: Triturus cristatus; assembly: GCF_964204655.1. Classification (NCBI taxonomy): domain Eukaryota; kingdom Metazoa; phylum Chordata; class Amphibia; order Caudata; family Salamandridae; genus Triturus; species Triturus cristatus. The sequence continues at coordinate 539,763,095 of NC_140584.1, read as the reverse complement.
CTATCCCGCCACTATTCTGTTTCAATCCAAATAACAGAGTAACATGTCCACCACTCAAATTAATTTCATATCTCCCTGTACTAATTCCCCACTAATCCTGTTTGGATTCCAGAGTAGAGTGCTACCTGCCAAAAAGCGATTCAACATCTCATAAGGGGTAGCAAGCGCTATATAAATGCAAACCTTTTCCCTCTTCTACCCCTTCACTATCTTTCTTAATCCAAATAACGGACTAACATATCCACAGCTCAAATTAGTTTCATATTTCACTATACCAATTCACCATTAATCCTTTATGGGTTCTGGAGTAGCTTGCTACTCACTGAAAAAGCACTTTGACACCTCATCAGGGGTAGTAATCACTATATAAATGCAATCGCAAAGCAATACAATGGTTGACGCACTAAAAATAAATATCAAGTCTGATTTACTACTGGTGATGCGCATGTTAGCTTTCTTGTCCTCAAAGGAATGAAGGCAGGTGAGTATGTCCAGGGCGCCCTTGACACAATTTGAGTTGGCCATAGTTCTATGAGCATGGTACAGACAGAGAGGCAGTGCCTCTGGTGCATCTGTGATGGTGAGGAGCAGGTCTCTAGTGAAGGTCATAATAGCCTCACCTTCTGCACCTGTGGAAATGACCCAGATTTGAATGTAGTTGTGACTGCTACTGTTTTCCTGGTTTTCCTGCTTTAATTTAAGTCTGAATCCTGTACCATAGTATGTCCTAGTCCTCCAAGCGAGCATTCCGTTGATCGCTCCAAGTCGTCTACTCTAGCTTCAGTTTTAATAGAGGCAGTTTCCGTGTGTATTTTGCCCAGAAAGCTGTTAATTTATTACTGTGTGATGCAGGGTGGCCAATGGCATTGAAAGTCAGCAAAAGAGCTCTCGCTGTGTGCTTTGTCTATGACCATGCTAAAGGGAAGGTATTCGGCTAGTCGAAGTCGCCAGCGATAATCAGAGAGGACCTGCCACTCACGAAGAACACACTGTGGTCAAGTAGCCAGCTCACGAAGCAGATCCGAATGTACCCCCGGGGATGGAAAAGCCCTATGCACCAAGCCCACAGCTGGCGCTGGTCCAGGGTCGATAAATGAAAGGAGACCAGGAGCATACAGTTGTCATAAGAGCTGCTTCAGGTCTTTGAGAGACATATATAAGGCAAGAAGTGGGAAACAAGATGGATTGAGGGGCAAGGACCAGTTTTTTTGTGCAGGAGCAGTGAAGGCAACACTTCAAGGCTCTGAAATTCAGGGCCTAGGTCAAGAGGCAACCTTGTGGTGGTTAGGTGACCGTACAGAGTCTCCGTACAATTTTAGCTCTAAGGCAGCATCAATGTGCAGTCACTTAGTCTTGACAGGACCCAGAGCCACTTAACATGTGATGTAGGAGCAGGGCGACTCACTTCAAGCACTGCTCTGTGTGGGCTCTTGCTTGCGAGAGCGGTGATGAGAAAGGCCCTCACATGAGACACAGGGTCACACAACTGATGCTTCTGAGGAGCTCCTTCCATCTCCCGATGAGTGTTCCACCGGGAACCATGTCCCCGAATTAGTTGACCACTGGTCCCTCTCCCTCATAACCACCCATGCCGCACATGGTGGTGGAGCGTAGTCATATACTGCGCCGAAGAGAGATGACGGATACCCTGAGTGCTAGTCCTTCACAAGATTTTAGAATACCCCACCCCATTCAACGGGGGCCGGTGCAGTGTCAAACTCTCAACGATAGGTTGAGATGTCTCTACACGTGTTGGTCTTCCTTCCCGCCCATAAGGCCACAGGGGCACTTGATGTCTTTTACAGGCAAATCAAAGTCAGCTAGGTGGAAGGCTTGCCTTGTCAAGACACCAGGAGGGTTGCAAGGCATAAGTCACCGGAGGAGAGGGACGAGGCAGCTTTTAAGATGGCGGGAGCAACTACGCTAGTCCTGAGCAGCTGGCATCAGTTAGTGTCTGAAGCATTGCGTAATGAGTTTCCGGCCTTGAGAGGATTGATCAGGAATGCACTCTGTGTCTGCAGGACAAACTGGGAAGCAAAGAGTCTCTGACTGGGGAGGCATTAATGAGTGGAAAGGTCGGTGAGGAGAGGGAGAAATCAACCTCTCACTCCATGCTCTGTTTGGCAAAGTGCCCCTTTATGTACATTTTAACTGTTGACAGCGTGGATTGAGTGCAACATGTGCATACTGGAAGAAGCAACTACTCCAATTTTAGATAAGAATAGATCCAAAGTTAGTGGATATGGACTTCTGAGAAGAAGGACTGAGAGTGCAAGATCTCTTGTTTGGGGAATTTGGGAAGTATGCAGCAAGGTCTCTGTCTCAGGGAATTGGAGAAGTATGCAGCTACATTAAGCTATGTGAGCAAGGTGCCATGAAAATAAAATGTTTGGAGGAGGTGTGGTGTTTGTAGAAGGAATGGGCTATAACAAGTTTGCTTTGGGGTCAAGGCCAATTCAGAGTTTGTTATTATCATCAAGGAGAATCATGCTTTAGAGGCAGAGGAATGTCTGGAGGGAACCAAGCTCCAACAAGTTTCTACTCACAAAGAGGCAGAGGTAGTAGAGAGAGGGGAAGTTAGGGAAGAGGACAGATCATGTCTGTCAGGTGAATCCATTTCCGTTTCCAGCTGTTCCCATCCAAAAGTGAGATGGTGACTAATGTCATTTGTGCACATGGCAAAGAATAACACAAGATCCATGGGTTTTAGAAACAGTCAAATGTTTCAGAATAGGTATGTTATTCAATTTCGTTTTCCATGAGAAATTCATTTTTAAGTTCAGGAAAAAAGTTTGGGAGAGAGGGAAATGTTGGCCTATGGAACAATAAAGGGGATGAGGTAGAGTTCATAAGCAATCTATTTTCAGCAAAGAATAAAAAGAAAGGCACACAAAGAACAGGTATGGGATAGTCATATTTTGTAAAAGAACTCAATCAATGGGTAGAAAAGCATTATTTCCAGATGGAATTAATCCACCTTCTGAGGGTATATTTGGGTGCAGAGATTGGATGGTGTTTTTAGATTACAAAGTTGCTTATTTTGCAGTCCCTGTTCACAAGGATGATCAAAGATATTTGAGTTTAAATGGGTGAACAAATTTTGATAGTTTGTTTGTTTGCCTTTTGGACTTTCATCTACACCATGGTGCTTTACAAAATTAAACTCTGCGGTGGCTTATTTAAGGCAATGCAGTGTATCTCTATTTATTTAGACATCATCCTAATTATAGGATAACATCAAATGTCCTTGGTTATATTGCAAACAGAGAAAAGTCTGCTTTGGAACTGTACCAGGCTTTGGAGCTTTTGAGTTTTGTAATAGATACAGAACAATCCCAGTTCAGTCTTACAGCAGACAAAATTAAATTGGTCAGAAGAAGTTGAAGAAGACTTTGAATAAACAGTCATGCCTCTTGAACGACCTAGCTTCAGTGATAGTAGAAGACAACAACCCCATCTGGGTTCCTTTTATTATCCTGGTACAGATACTGAAGGGAGGACATGTTTGGAAGGGAGGTTGGCATTATCAACAGGTGAAATTAAATATGGAAGAGAAATAAGAAAGCATCTGATGGTTGAGAAATATGGAATTTAAGAATGGCAGGGAAAACTGGAATTTATTATAGGTTCAGTTTCTGATCGAAGAGCTGGAGAAGCGACGACAGCCCAGCAATAAACAGGAGGAAAATGGGCAATAGAGGAACAAGCTTTGCATATCAGTTGATAAGAATTGTTATTAGGTTGTTTTGCAGTGAAGAGTCTGGTGAAGGAATCAAAGAGGTTGATAATTTTAAGGATGGAGAGTGTGTCAGTGGTCTAAATTGTCAACCATTTGGGTGGTATGAGGCCAAGAATGTTGACAGAGTTGGCAAGCAAATGTTGGCATTATTGGTCGGAGCATCAGATTTTGGTCAGGGCAGAACATGATCCAGGAAGATTAACCATTGAGGCAAATAGAAACACGTGGTTCCTGACAGATTTAGGCAAATTAATTTTGCACAGGAAAGTGTTTTCAACTGTGAGGAAACTGTGGTATCCATTGAAAGCAGATTTATTTGCTTCAATACTTTCAAGTCAACTCCTGGGGTACTTCGGTTAGAGAACCGATTTGTAGCCAGAAGCAACAGATGAGTTTTTGCAGGTTTGGCCAAAAATGGGGGCATATGCTTGAACTCCATTTTCAATCATGCTTAGAGTGTTAATACAGACAGAGACCAATTACATTTGGAGTTGATTACTCCGCGGTGGTTCTCGATAGTAACGGGGTTGTCTAATCAGATTTCTCTAGTGGTTCCGATATTTCCATATTTAAGAAATACTGAAGGTGAGTTTCGCAACATAGCATTAACCCAACAGTTACATTTGATGGCATGGATGAGTTCAGGCATCCTTGGGGAATCAGTGACCTTTCAGGGAAAGCAGTGGCCTTTCAGGAGAAGCTTCAGAATTGGTCAAAAAGGCTTGGAAACCTGGCACTAGGGAAAGGAATTCTCTAAAGTCATGGAGTAATATGTTCTTGGATCAGGGTTTTGATTCAATAGAGTCCTGTGTGGTTCAGTCTTTTTCAGTAATCAGTCAGTAAACTTGTAATCAGGCCCTTAGACGTATCTACTATGTACTAGGCACCTTAGAGAAGTTTTTAATTTTACTGGAAAAACAAAAATGACTTCAAAAGTTGTGGAATACTCAATCTTTTAGCAACAACTAAAATTACGTGCGAACAAATGTGTTAAGGAATATGAAGTGCCATGTGGTGTGAATTAATTATTGACTTCGTATATAAAGCCTTTCAGACCAATAGTAGCAGATGCTATTGCTAGATGGATTGGAAATGTGATGAAAGAAGTTGATGTGGATGCAGAGAAGTTTGGTGCCCATTCATCAGGAGGTGGAATGGCAGCTCAAGTGCATAGGCCAGATTGGTCAAATGTGAGTTTGGATAGAATGCGGACAAAAAAAAAATTTGTGATTTAAAAATGTAATTGTAGCAAATATCGTGCTGTCAAAAATATTGTGGGAATAAATATCAAAGGTAAGTATATCAGTTTTAGTCTTGTATTTAATATAGTCCTAAAATAGATCGTTTACTAAAATATTGTTGTATATAGTCTTATTTTAACAAGTTTTTGTGAAGTGTATTTTATGCATGTAATTTTAAAAGTTTGATGTGACGTATATATTGTATAATGTGTATTGTATTTAATTGTGAAAAATATATTTATAAAAAATTTAATATATACTTAATTAAACTTTTAGTAGCAGAATGATGGATTCATGGGGGAAATGATTTGGGTGATTTTATAAAGGTTAGCATTATATATATATATATATATATATATTCACTGAAAAAACCATAGGTTTCACACACGTTATAGTTAGGAATTAGCATTTAAAAAACCTTGCAAATTCACTGAAAAAACCATAGGTTTCACACATGTTATAGTTAGTGGAAATTTTACTGATAAAAAACCAATGAAATTGCCCCGTTATAGTTAGCGCAGGCAACTATAACTCACGCGACCACAATCCTCTGCTGATGCTAATACTGTATTTAGACACTTATTTGCCCATGTCTTCTTCCATACATTTTTAGCTATACATATATTACAAATATTTTTTTTTCATAAAGACACATATGTCATCAGCAGAGGATTGCGGTCGCGTGAGTTATAGTTGCCTGCGCTAACTATAACGGGGCAATTTCATTGGTTTTTTATCAGTAAAATTTCCACTAACTATAACATGTGTGAAACCTATGGTTTTTTCAGTGAATTTGCAAGGTTTTTTAAATGCTAATTCCTAACTATAACGTGTGTGAAACCTATGGTTTTTTCAGTGAATTAGTACGGTTTTTTAAATGCTAAGTTTTTTTCCCTTATAATAAGCCCTGTACATTTGGTGGCCTACGGCCACCAAAAGCACAGGGGGTGGGGTAAGTGTGGATAGTGTTTTTTTCCATTGTAATAAGCCCAGCACATTTGGTGGCCTTCGGCCACCAAAAGCACAGGGGGTGGGGTAAGTGTGGATAGTGTTTTTTTTATTTTTATTTTTTTACCGTACGCTTACCGTAAGCGTACGGTAAGCGTACCCCGCGAAATTGCCGAAAAAAAAATAAAACCGTTTTTGCACTTGGGGGATGTTTGGGGACTCCCTCCACATGACTATGTGGGAGGGAGTTGTCAAAACAGCCCCTTTACATGTTTTTGGGCTTCCGATTTTAAAAATCTCTCTCAGTGCGAGAGACAAAATGGCGGCCGCCGCTTCCTGGTTTCGGCCGATTCGAATGTTTACTAAGATCTAAGAGCCAATCAGAATCGCGCTCGCGCACGCCACCGTACGCTTACCGTAAGCGTACGGTAAGCGTACCGTAAGCTGGCTCAGATATATATATTGATTTAAAGGCTATTTTCTCAGAATCTACTGAACAGATTTACACCAAACCTACAAAAGGCACTTCCTTGACCTAGGGACTACCTCTCTGCCAAATTTTGAGTAATTCTGTTCAGCCATTCGGGCTGTAGCTCGTTCTAAAGGTCCTATGGAAAAATGCATGGGAAAAACGCGTTTTGGGACCCCCCTTTTATCTCAGCCCCCGCTTGACGAATCCCCCCGAGACTTTCAGGGTAGGAGCGGAGCGTAGCGCCCCACCTATTTTGAGAAATTCGCGAGGATTCGTCGACCGGCGCCAAAGTTATTCAAAATAGAATGTTGAGGTTTTCCTATGGAAACGTGGTCCTAACTATAACTACCTACTGGCTATCGCCAGTAGGTAATATATATATATATATATATATATATATATATATTCAGTGAAAAAACCATAGGTTTCACACACGTTATAGTTAGGAATTAGCATTTAAAAAACCTTGCAAATTCAGTGAAAAAACCATAGGTTTCACACACGTTATAGTTAGCTGGACATTTCACTCGTAAAAAACCAATGAAATTTCCCCGTTATAGTTAGTTAAGCTAACTATAACTCGCGCGCCCGCAATGCACTGCTGATGACGTCACATATTACATCACTCATGACATGGTCAGTGACATCACTCATGACATCACTGATGACATCTCAAATGACATCACTGATGACATCATTGATGACATCATCCAGTGAATGTGTGTTTTTCTGAAAATTAAATATGTTTTATATATCTCAAGGTCGATGGAAGAATAAATGAGTATATAAGTGTCTAAATGGATGATTTGTTTTTGAAAAATTGATTGTATTACTGACTGATTAAGTGTATCTTATTGAATACATGGCTAAGTGAGTAATGTTTAAATGTGTAAATACCTGTATCAGTCTCTCACTTTGTGTATAAGTGGCTGCATGGGTTGGTGAGCAGCAACATGAGTGTCTATATAGGTTATTAGTTGGTTTTTTGAGTATCAGTATGAGTGTCTGAGTGTCTGTATGGTTCAGTGGGGGGTATTACGTAGTGCATAAGTGCATGAATGAGTGACTCACTGTTTGTATGTGTTGAAGACAGCATATGTGCAGGACTGTATGGGTGGAAGAGTGTGTGTATGGGTGTGTTAGTGAGTGAATGGCTGTCTCAATAGTGTCTCTATGAGTAACTACATATGTTTTAAACTAGTATATGTGACTATTGGTGTATATAAGTGAGTGTATGTGAGAGTGAGAGATTGAAAGTGTTCCTGTATGAATAAGTATGTGTTTCTATAAGTGATTGTTTAAAAGACTAGGTATGTGTAAGTTTCCGTAGAAGTAAGTGTGGTGGTGTGTGTATAACTGTATATGCAAGTAAATGGATGTTTGATTCTTTATTAGCATGAGTAACTATGTGTGTGAGTAACTCTATGGATGAGTGGCATTGTGTTACAGGATGTATAGGTGTATGAGTACATATGATGTGTGAGTACACGAATGAGTGACTGTACAGGACTGTTGGTGAATAAGTGGATGTTTATGTGGATCTTAGAATTATTGAAGAGGTTGTTGTAATTGGTATTGGTATGTCCATTTTTTTTTAAATTTCAGTCTCTATTTTTGAATGTGTGTATCAAAGGTTATATTAGGGTGAGAGGAGGTCTGCCACTCTATCACATGGATGATGTCATCAGTGATGTCATCAGTGGAAGTGAGTGATGTCACTGACCATGTCATGAGTGATGTAATATGTGATGTCATCAGCAGTGCATTGCGGGCGCGCGAGTTATAGTTAGCTTAACTAACTATAACGGGGAAATTTCATTGGTTTTTTACGAGTGAAATGTCCAGCTAACTATAACGTGTGTGAAACCTATGGTTTTTTCACTGAATTTGCAAGGTTTTTTAAAAATGCTAATTCCTAACTATAACGTGTGTGAAACCTATGGTTTTTTCACTGAATTTGCAAGGTTTTTTAAATGCTAATTCCTAACTATAACATGTGTGAAACCTATAGTTTTTTCAGTGAATTTGCAAGGTTTTTTAAATGCTAATTTTTTACTATAACGTGTGTGAAACCCATGGTTTTTTCAGTGAATTTGTATGGTTTTTTAAATGCTAATTCTTAGCTATAACATATGTGATTCCCATATTTTTTTTATTGATTTTTTATGATTTTTTTATTATAAATTCTTATATTAAATGTGTTTTTTTTAATAAAAAAAAACAAGTTTTTTGTTAACTTTTTATTCTCTTAAAACACTGTTTTTTTTCTAAAAAATCTGCAATATTTCAAGTTTTCTCTTTTTTTTTTTTACCAAACAGGTAAGATATATTAGTATAACTTTGAAAATATATATATATATATTTTTTTTTTTTTTTTTTTTTTAGTGCGCGTACGGTAAGCGTACGGTTTACGCAATGTCCGTAATTTATCTACTCTGTTTGCGTATAGTTACGCAACTTGCGTAGCCGCGCGTACTGCGCGTGGGGCGCGTACGCGTGTACGCTACACGCGCACGTTAAGCGGAAGTGTTGGGGAGTGACTGTTATGCGCATGCGCGCGAGCGCGTGTCTTTTTTACGCGCATGCGTACTTTTGCCGTAAGCGCACCGTAAGCGCACTGTAAGCGTAACGTACGCGCACGGTGGGTCATGTGATCATGAAACACAACTTTTGATTGGTTGAAACTACTTTCAGTTCTAGAACTCTCCTACACCACACCCATTCCCCTCATTTCTGCTTGTGATCCCTTAGGAGAAGGAGCTGGGTTGTCTTTGTGATACGATGGCAAAACAGCAGAGCTCTTCTGAGAGTGAGGCTAGCAGCACTACCTTGAGGCAGAGAAGGAGGAAAGAAAAGACCTCTTTCATATGGGAGTATTTTACTTTTCCAGAGGACAAGAAAAAGGTAAATGCACCCTTAGTGACTTGTAAGCTGTGTGGCCGTGTACTTTCAAGAGGGAATCCCAACAAGAAGTATTCCTTCGGGAATTACACCATGTTGAGACACCTTAAAGATGTACACAGAAGGACACATGCTCGACATACTGAAGGTAACCCTTCAGTAAGTCAACCAAGCACATCCACAGCAGCTCAGCCTGGTCCATCATCTGCAGGGCCGAGTCCATCTTCGGCAGGTCAGGTGAGCCCTTCATCTGTGGTGGGAGCATCTCCTTTTTCTTCTCCTCTGGAAACAAACCATCGTTTTTTGAGGGTTGAAATACGGTGCGCCACTTGTCATGATCTAATTTGTCATAGGGAGACCAGTGTTTCCCTAGTGAACAATAAAATAGATCAGCACATTTGTCGTACCGACTAATATTCCCATTCTTTCTTTCCTCTGTCCCTGCATGAACACAACGGCTCTTGTAAGAGCCAACCTTACCTTTCATCTATTTTTTATATATGTTTTTAAAACTTTTTTTTGATTTTTTTTTTACCGTACTCGTACGGTACGCGTAATTATTATTTATTTATTTTTTTTAAAAAAACACTAAAAATCAATTATCACATTACAAGGTCCTTGAGAGACCACAATGAAAAACTGAAAATGTGATTGTGGAGAAGTGGAAAAAAGGGACCATGAAATTTTTGACTTACCATACCCACTCAAAATTTTTTTTATTAATTTAAATTTAATTTTAATTGCTTTAAAAATGGTTCTAGTTTTCGAAAATTTTCTATCTCAATCTGAAAAAAAAGAAAAAAGTATTAATATTTAATAAAACATTTTATAATACAGTACACATATTTACATATTTTTCAAAAAAATCTTTTGCCTTTTTTTTGCTGTTTTCAGAATATATTGCATTTCACTATAAATTGTGAAAGCAATTGCATTCATCATTTAACAGCGGGCAAAAAAAAAATTAACAATCTCAAAGATTGTTTTAAAAAAGCCCACAATCTCTTTTTGCATAAACATAACTTTATAGAAATGCATAATATTCTTAAAAAATATCATCTAATATCAATACTTATTTCTTTAAAATACCGTCTGACATTTTTGTTTCAGAAGTATAATCACAAAAATATATCTCAAATAACTCCACAATACATCGGATTCCATTTCCTTTAGGCCAAATAGTAATTTTAAAATTCTTTTTTGATTAAATTTCCAATGGTAATCCAATAAAAATCTAAAGTTTAAATTGTACAGATCTCACCGATTGTCTGTAACATTTTGGTTTCCGAAAGATTAATTAATAATTAAATAAGTCCACAATAGAATTGTTTACCTTTCTGCATGGCCAAATAGTAATTTTAAAAATCTTTTTGGAATAAATTTCCAATGGCAATCCAATAACATTCCAAAATTTAAATTGTGCAGATGTTACCGATTTTTTCTAAATTTTTGGTTTTCCAATGTTTCATTAAAAATTGAAAAAGTCCACATTACAATTGGTTACCTTTCCATTAGGCCAAATGATAATTTGTAAAATCATTTTTTTTGAAAATTCCAATGGTAATCCAATAAAATGGTAAAATTGTTTTGTACAGATCTTGCCAAGTCTCTCTAAAATTTTGGTTTCAGGAAGATTAGATAGGAATTTGCTAAATCAAAAGGCAAACGTTGCTTAAAAATCAATTGGGAATCATTACACAGTGTCCAGCCTTTTTCACATTTAAGATAAACTGTGTAATGACCAGAAGTTACAGTAGGTCCATCATGGAAAATTATTGCAACTGTTACAAAAGTTTTTCCTGAAATTGATAATTGCTGTCCTGTAAACTTCTTTATTAAAGTATCTAATTTTGAACCATCAGCTTTACAGCGTTGCATCATTAAAATTACATACTGTCCGTATTCCTTTAAAATTAACGTTGAAAACATGTCAGATTGACACTCACTGCATTCCATGCTATGATTAGCATCTTTAACTAATTTAGCAAAAGTGACTGTTTTACTTTCTGGCAATGTTAAATAAATAAACCTTTCAGAATCAACATTAGAGCCACATATATTATAACAGTTTTCACAACTATGTTCCCATTTATAAGAGAGACCAAATAAATTTTCAATGGGAACCCCTTCTTCTTCCAGTACCTGAAGAAAAAACATCAAGAATTCCTGTGCGTCTTGCTGTACATTTTGAGAAAACTGTGTTCGTCCTGAACATACATCTAAAAGTTTTCTAATTTCAGTAGCACTTTCTATTTGAGTTTTATCATTACTCAGCTTTTGAAAAAGGAGACTCAACTCAGAACAGAATCTTTTTCCCTGATTTACTATTATCTGCTCTTGCACACTTTCCAGATAAAACGCAACATTCAGCACTACATTAGCGTAGCAGTTGACACCAGAGCTATTTTCAAAATGACATCCTACAACCTGTTCTTCATTTTCCTTTTTCTTTTTGCTTGCAATTACATCACTCCTCTTTTTTTTCCTCCTCTCTACATCTTCATTACAGATATTCTCATTTCTCCTTTTAGGAGAAACTACACGTTTCTCCAACACAGGATACTGACCTAAATGAGGAGCATAGCTTCTTCTTAATCTATTATACTCCTTTACACAATTTGTATCAGCACTAACTTTTGAGTCATCAAAGTCTATCATGAATAAACCTGATAATGTTTTCACTCGTGACAAAGCAACATATGCCATACCTTCTTTGAACACAGTTGAACCAATGTTCACAAATGCACAATCTACAGTCAATCCTTGAGACTTGTGAATAGTTACAGCATATGCTAGAGAAAACGGAAACTGCTTCCTACGTACATATAAGTCTTTCACAAGCATGAAACGAACTGAACAACGACAAATATCTTTAACTTCTTCTATCTGATCAAATTTTATTTTTAAACATTCAATTCCATCTTTTTTCTGATAATTAATAAAACCCACAACTCTTCCCATAGCTCCATTAACTAAACCTTTTTCAACATCCAAATTTCTCCTTAAAAATACTCTACAGTTCATGCAAACATATAGATTTTTTTCTAATCCAGCTGTTTTGGAAATGTTCTTCTCTAGTGAATCCAATTTATTTTTCAGTGTGCCTGTTAATGTGATAGTAATTCTTCCATCCTCCATTTTGTCCACTGCTTCCAATTTCCTGATATCTTCCTTTTCCAATTTCAAAAGCTCCTCATTGAATATTGAGCATTCACGTAGAGTTGGCATTAAGCAGATGACACTTTTCTTTTCTGCAATGTTCTTGTATATCTTCTCTGCAACTATTTCTTCCTTTGGAAATAAATTATGTAGCAACCGACTCTGTAATGCTTTTGTGCCAGCTTCAGTGAGTAGTCCAATTCTGATATCTTTCAGAATACTTCCATATTCTTCATCGTTTGCTTGCCTCATATTAGTAGTAAGTTCCTTGTACTCAAAGAAGGACCAAATATTTGCATTACCGATGCTTCCCAATGACTTCTTTGTGTCTTCATGTCTCACAGTATTAAACACTGGTTGTCCTTTAACTGGAGTAAGCTGTAGAAGATCCCCAAAAACTATGACATGTTTTCCACCAAATAACACGTCATAGTCTGTCCTTAGAATTTGCTGCATTCTTAAATGCACAAAGGCAAGCATTAAGTTTGATACCATGCTCACCTCATCAATAATGAGAACTTGCATCTTCTTCAATACTCTTGAAACTTCCAAGCATGCTTCTCCAGTTAGCTTGTTGTATTGTATTTTGTTCTCATGCTCCACTGGTAACATTAGCAAACGATGTAAGGTGATTCCTTTTATGTTATATGCTGCTAACCCAGTTGGAGCAGTAACCACACAAGACAAAGTAGAATCCGTTTTTTGCTGTAGGTAGCTTCTGATTACTTTTATTAAGAAACTTTTTCCAGTTCCAGCTTGTCCACTTACATACATCCTGATTGGATGAAATGATGTGCATGAGCACTCTTTTTTTTCATGTAGAAATCCGTGATCAATTTTGTTTCTGATCTCTTCATAAATTTGTTGCTGCTCTTCGTTCAGTTGTCTTTCCAAATTTTGTAAGTCTATAAATTCTTCTTGAGCTTGATTCATAGCCGTTTCCACTTCATTCATGGCTATTGATGCTTCATTTTCAACGATTGGTTGTCCTAGGGGATCTTGACTGAGTGTTCCTGAACTTTGGCTGTCCTGAGAACTGTCTCTAGCTACTTCTGCTGCAATTGTAGTTTCCTGTTCAATTTCTTCATTTAACATTTGCAGATAAGTTAAGAATGTACTGCATTGTATGCTGTCTTTGCAAGCATTAAAAGAATCTTCATAGCTTTGAAATTCTCCCAGTAGTTCATCCTCTGTACGCCATGGTTTAAACAGCTGTAAAAGAGCCAAGTAGTAAAATTCCTTTTTGTCAGTACTGTCGCAACTCAGCTTCCTGTGATTTATCAAACTTCCTTTTGTTTGCTTCACCAAACATCCTTCCTCACCAATGACTTTATATTTTCCATTGTTGATGTCTTCTGCGGCTTTCCGTGAATAAATGTAGTTCTGCAGCACTTCATACAGACACATGTTCTCCAGATGATGACTTCTCTTTGGGTAATATGTGTCCAACATGTTTGATTTCAAAATATCTGTACTTTCTGGGTCATTCTCGGCCAAATATTTAATTTCTCCAACAGATTTTAGTACCCGATTTCTCATTGCTGCAAGGCCTAAACTTGCCCAAATTATTCTTCTTGATTTCGAGTAGAGACTTGCAGAAGATAACCTATCTGAACATTCGTAGGATCCAATTTCTCGATGCGATAACATCTTTAAACTGAAACTGTACAGCTTCTTACTGACAGTCTTCTCGTGAGAAATCTCTTCCCACATTTCCTTCAATTCTGTTTTTTCTGATTTCGTAATGTAAGACGTTACATATCGAGCAACAGCAATGGAATTGTCAGCTACATACTGTATATCCATGTTAGCATTCCACATGGATAAAATGACTGGGTTGTAGTCATTTATATTTTTTGATTCTTCTTTTCTTTTAAGGTTGTAGGTATTCTTAGGTGATTTTCTTGTGATAGTATGTCTCACAGATGACATAAAACTGTTTACTCTTCCATTTGAAAGAACAGGTCTAGGAAATCCAAATCGACATTTAGTGTAGTATTTATCTTTGCTCTTGAATTTCCGTCGACAGTATTTTCCACACCGATGACTTTGGAAACGTAAAACTTGCTCCTTTAACTTTTTTTCTTCTGTGCTTTTTGGTATAGCACATGTTGCATATTCTTCAATGTAAGATAACACTGCTTCATCAGCATCTGTTCCAAACTTTGGGGCATCCTTGATCCACAACAGCATATGAATATGAGGAGCACCTCTTGCCTGGTACTCTTTTCTCCAAAAGAAATCCACTACTTCTCCTAGAGGTGGATTTTTTTTATTGCAGATGAAGGACATCATAGCCTCAAATCTATGATTGAAATATCTGCAAACATTAACCGGATCCAATGAGCACAGTTCTCCTGCTGTCTTGTATTCGATGTTTTTAATGTTTGAATTTGCCTCTCGTAGAAAATCCAGTAAATCATCCCAAGCGTACTCAGCACAGCTTAGGGTAAGGAACCATGTTGGTGTTCCTAAATTCCGTAACATGCATTTTAATTCACCATGGCGTCGGTACCAATATTCATTTGTCCCACGCTGACAAGCCATCAGATTGATCAGTTGTGTTTCCAAATGATCATCTCGGTGCTGCACTTTCTCCATAAAATCCTTAGCAGACACATTTTGTAAATGTACTCCACTTTTTAAAATGTGATTTACTGCATAAGACAGTGCAGACAAGTCGCTTTCAAATAAAAGATGGAACAAATAAGGAATACTTTGTCGAAATCTGGGATCTTCAGCATATAGTCTTGTAGTCCGATACTCAGAAGCTGGAATCTGTTCTGGACGTTCATCGTATCGTCCTCCTTTTCCTTTAGGAAACAGCTGGGGAAAACATCGAGCTTCCAAGCTCTCCTCCCATACACTCACGGGAGTTCCTTTTGCTTTCTTCATCTGAAACAGATCAATATTGTCTCCCATAACTTCTTTTGAATGAAGAGGATGTATGCTAAAATGTTCATAAATTTCTTCTTCCTTTGACTTGTCCACTTTTTCAATTTGTCCAGTTGGTGTTTCTGTGTCTTCTTGTAAATCTTCTGCTTCTTCTTCTATATAAATTGATTCATACCATTTGTTATTCCTTTTCAAATACAAAGTTGCTCTTTGTACTTTCCGTACATCTACCAGCTCCTGCCAAATCTTCTTATTCTTTGTAGGTACACCATTAACCAGAATAATTAATGGTTCAGTTTCCAAAGTATCCGCATCAATAGTTTCCATATTTTTTTTCAAATCCAAGGGCAAATACACCACTCTACCTTTTAAACCTCTCAGTAAATCTGAAGGAGGTAATTTACCAGTTTTGGGCTCCATACGTACTATGGTCTGGAACGGATGAACACATTGAATGAGTATAGACTCATATGTATTTAATTCAGAAAGTTCAGCAGGAATAGCATCCAATTCTAAATTATTATGTACAGCTCTGGTCGGCATTCTATTTTCCTCTAACTTGTTGTAACAGTATTTACAAATACGCTGATCTTCACCCAATTCAAAACAATTTTCAAGAAATATATATGTGGCAAAATCCTTCCACTTATAATTATCTTCATTTTCACTCTTTCTGTAGAGATCAACATTCCTAGTTTGTTTTCTATAATGAGTTCTGCGGCAACAAATACAAGTAATATTTGGTCTTTCATTAGAGATTATTGCAAATTTTGTTATGTGATCATTAAATGTCTTACTTACAGAGGGTTCTACATTCTCTTCCACTTCTTCCTCATTTACTGTGTCCTTTTCTGCACTGTTTTGTTCAGGACCAAAGTAACAAAACTGAATTTCATCAACAACCTTCTCTACATCTGATACCGATCCACGGAACAGAGCCCTATTCAATTCATCTAACTTTATAGCTGGACTTTTAGCAAAATACAACCGTCTCACAAACTTTCTCATTTCAGTATGATGAACAGCCAGCATTCTAAAATGATGGAAAACACTATTACACACTTTTCTAGATAGACAAGCCAGAGAATGACCCTGCAAACCAGTATTCTCTCTCACTCTGCATGGATCTAGACTTTGAAGCACCTTAATCTTCTGTTTTACACTTTTTTTACTATATTCTCTTAGAAACTCACGAAATTTATCAATAGATTCCTGACGCACAGTGCAAATACTACTACAATTCCAAATGTACACTGGGGCTTTAGGACGTCTCCCCATAGCCTCATCCGCCATCACTTGTACCTCATCTCTTGGAACCATTATCTCCTTCTCCATTATGCAACCATTTTTCACTTCGTAAGTACGACCTCTGGTGTCAACTGCATGCAGCAAACTATTACTTTGAAAATAGCTCTCTTCATTAAAAAAAGGTTCATTACTTGAACTATGCATCCATTTTCCTAAAAACACTTTACAAAAGTTTGTTCTGTTCACTACTCTTTTCCTTTTGCTTTGTGATTTCAGTACATTAACCATTTTATCTAATGTACGCATCCTATTCAAAATTAAAATGAATAGTTTCCTTTTTAATTCTAATGCCTTTGCTGCAATGGCTTCAATTTCTTTTTTCCTCTTGTAAAATTTAGCCTTTTGCTTATATTACTTCACATCCTTTATCAAATTGGACATCTCTTCTCTGAAACATTTTTCTACGTATCTCTTTAAACGCTGTTTTTCTGTTTAAGTTAATCTTTTTAGTTGCAGAAGGTATATTTGCATTAACTAAATTCTCAATTTTTTCCTGTCCTTTTCTATTGAAAACATTCTTTCCAGTACAGACATTTTGTACATTTTCCCTTTTTTTGAATATGTTCTTTAAAAAATCTTTTGTCTGCTTACCAGAAGATTTTTTCTTTTTCCCAACATGAGCATCTCCAACTAACTTAGGTCCTCCAGTTGTCTTCAAATATAGGTTTTTTTTGTGGTCTTTCTTTACTCTGGATTTTGTAGGCATCTTAAATTTTGTTCACTGCTCTTCAGCAATACCTGAAAAAAACTAAAAAAAAATTCCTTTATTTTATTTAAATATATTACTACATTTTTTATGTTCTTTAGAAATCTTAAAATACTATAAACCCCTTTCCTATAAATGAAAATCACAATAACACCTTCACAAATTAAATATCTAAAAATAATTCCTGTGTGCACACAAAGTCATGCTTTGAAATTAGACAGAAAACGAAATTTCTTTGCCAATTGCAAAGCATACTTTCTACTACTTTTTAGGCAAGTGAAAAGTACTTTTACAGACTGACACATTATGAATCCACTTTTCAGATTCTGATAAAAGCACATGTCCAAACAGCTTTTTCAGACCAGCACCATGTGTAACCTGGGTGACTGACTACACTCCAGCAAGGGCAACCAGCCTTAGTGATGCTCAATGTTTTTGCATTACTGACTGAAACCTCAAACCCCACTCGCTTGTGAATACTGTGCATGATTCCACAGGGTAAGCAGCTGGGTGTGTGCTAAGAGTCTGCTTCTGCACAAAAAAATGGCTCCCCCTTTCCATCTAATGCAACTGTGAAATCACCAGAGCAATACGCAATAAATCTCTGCCTGTAATTCCTCTTTGCACACAGAGTCATGTTTTCATATTAGTCACAAAACGAAATTTCTTTGCCAATTTGAAAGCACACTTACTACTCTTTTTTTTGGCAAGTGATAAACACTTTTACAGACTGACACATTTTGAATCCACTTTTCAGATTCTTAAAAAAGCACATGTCCAAACTGCTTTTTCAGACCAGCACCATGTGTAACCTGGGTGACTGACTACACTCCAGCAAGGGCAACCAGCCTTAGTGATGCTGAATGTTTTTGCATTACTGACTGAAACCTCAAACCCCACTCGCTTGTGAATACTGTGCATGATTCCACAGGGTAAGCAGCTGGGTGTGTGCTAAGAGTCTGCTTCTGCACAAAAAAATGGCTCCCCCTTTCCATCTAATGCAACTGTGAAATCACCAGAGCAATATGCAATAAATCTCTGCCTGTAATTCCTCTTTGCACACAGAGTCATGTTTTCATATTAGTCACAAAACGAAATTTCTTTGCCAATTTGAAAGCACACTTACTACTCTTTTTTTTGGCAAGTGATAAACACTTTTACAGACTGACACATTATGAATCCACTTTTCAGATTCTTAAAAAAGCACATGTCCAAACTGCTTTTTCAGACCAGCACCATGTGTAACCTGGGTGACTGACTACACTCCAGCAAGGGCAACCAGTCTTAGTGATGCTGAATGTATTTGCATTACTGACTGAAACCTCAAACCCCACTCGCTTGTGAATACTGTGCATGATTCCACAGGGTAAGCAGCTGGGTGTGTGCTAAGAGTCTGCTTCTGCACCAAAAAATGGCTCCCCCTTTCCATCTAATGCAACTGTGAAATCACTAGAGCAATACGCAATAAATCTCTGCCTGTAATTCCTCTTTGCACACAGAGTCATGTTTTCATATTAGTCACAAAACGAAATTTCTTTGCCAATTTGAAAGCACACTTACTACTCTTTTTTTTGGCAAGTGATAAACACTTTTACAGACTGACACATTATAAATCCACTTTTCAGATTCTTAAAAAAGCACATGTCCAAACTGCTTTTTCAGACCAGCACCATGTGTAACCTGGGTGACTGACTACACTCCAGCAAGGGCAACCAGCCTTAGTGATGCTGAATGTATTTGCATTACTGACTGAAACCTCAAACCCCACTCGCTTGTGAATACTGTGCATGATTCCACAGGGTAAGCAGCTGGGTGTGTGCTAAGAGTCTGCTTCTGCACAAAAAAATGGCTCCCCCTTTCCATCTAATGCAACTGTGAAATCACCAGAGCAATACGCAATAAATCTCTGCCTGTAATTCCTCTTTGCACACAGAGTCATGTTTTCATATTAGTCACAAAACGAAATTTCTTTGCCAATTTGAAAGCACACTTACTACTCTTTTTTTTGGCAAGTGCTAAACACTTTTACAGACTGACACATTTTGAATCCACTTTTTAGATTTTAAAAAAAGCACATGTCCAAACTGCTTTTTCAGACCAGCACCATGTGTAACCTGGGTGACTGCCTACACTCCAGCAAGGGCAACCAGCCTTACTGATGCTGTATGTATTTGCATTACTGAGTGCAACCTCAAACCCTTAAAGTATTCCTTATTTTTACCAGTACACCTTAATTTATCGTGAAAACATAGTCCATATTATTTTACATGTTCCTCACATTTAAATTTCTCCCAAAACAGAAAATGATAAACACAACTTCAACAAAAGGAATTCCATTTCTATTATTCATTTCTTAATTTACCATATACATCCCCTCTCAAACTCTAAACTCACCTTTAAAATTAGTTAGCTGTGAAAGAAATGTGGCACTCAAACAGCAGATTATCAGAGCCAGGATCTCTGTTCTTTACACCTCTCTCCTCTCAGCAGAACCAGATAATGGCAAACTTTCCCTCTCTTTTTCCACACATATACATGTTAATTTCAAATCTCAGTGCTTCCCCCTTTTTTTCAAATGTAATCACACATTTCTATTGGTTGAAAACCAACCCTTTTCCAAAAGTACCCTTCCCCCAACTTGACTTCTGCCTAGTACCCTTCCCCCAACTTGACTTCTGCCTGCTACCATAGCAACAGCTCATGGAACACTGCTGTGTGGAGTTAGGTCAGAAGTTCACCAAACAATGTTTCAATTCCACAGAGCAAGAGTGCTTGACTTTTCAAACCTAACAGCAAATCCATAGTACTGTTCTTTGGTAACACATTTTTCTGTACCAATACAAAACATGCTTCTATTAATTTACACATACAGCCTAGTTTTTATTCTAGAATGGTATGAAACAGCCAATCAGTTCTTTTTTTTATAAAAAAAATATGTATGCCTCCATTTCCAAACTGTCTTTCATTTCTTTTTACCATTCTACTGAATTACACCTCCTGAGTGCATCCAGTTCTCCTTTGAAGATGTTCACAGTGTGGATTGTAGGGCACAGCTATGTCTTCTGGAGTGAAAAGTATGCAGAGAAAACAGATATGGTGAGAGACCTTGCTTTGCCAAATGTAGACATTAAATGGATTGGTCAGAGAGGGTTAAAGTGGCACCAATTGATGCCATTGGTGAAATCCTTCATGCAAATCCAACACCCTGACCTCATAATAGTGCACTGTGGTGGCAATGACCTAGGCACTTTGACTGGGGTAGGTCTGGAAATGCTTATGAAGGACACCTTTGCACAACTGTTTTCACTTTTCCCTAAAACTGCCTTTGTGTTTTCTAACATATGCCAAAGGCAAAAATGGAACTGGTCCAATCATTTCTGTCCGCAGATTGACAAAGCACGTCAACAAATCTGTTTCTGCTTTCCTCCGTGACTATGGTATGGGTTCCATTTACCACAACAACTTGCGTTACGACATGCAAGACATTTATAGAGGAGATGGTGTGCACTTCAATGATGAAGGGAACAGAGTCTTCCTCTTGAACCTTAGACTCTGCATCGGTACTTACTTGTAGGTACCACTAAAAAATCACTTCATAAACACAACGGCTCTTTTTAGAGCCCCCTAATATCTAAACTCTTAAATCTGCATTTCATTTCTTTTCTTTTATTTTTTTTCTACCGTACGCGTACGTTGAGCTTACCGTACGCGTACCCCGCGTTTTTTTTAAAATCAATAAATCTTTTCTTTGTACTTTTCTGTCCTTCTTTGACCCCCTTACAAATGTTAGGGGGTCTGTAACTCTCTCCCTTGCCCCCTTTTCAAGATATCACTCTTTTTTTTCTGAGTGAAACACACGAAATGGCGGCCGCCGCTTCCTGGTTTCGACCGATTCGAATGTTTACTAAGATCTAACAGCCAATCAGAATCGCGCTCGCGCACGTCACCGTACGCGTACGGTAAGCGCACCGTAAGCTGGCTCAGATATATATATTGATTTAAAGGCTATTTTCTCAGAATCTACTGAACAGATTTACACCAAACCTACAAAAGGCACTTCCTTGACCTGAGGACTACCTCTCTGCCAAATTTCAAGTAATTCTGTTCAGCCGTCGGGCTGTAGCTGTGTCTAAAGGTCCTATGGAAAAATGCATGGGAAAAACGCGTTTTGGGACCCCCCTTTTATCTCAGCCCCCGCTTGACGAATCCCCCCCGAGACTTTCAGGGTAGGAGCGGAGCGTAGCGCCCCACCTATTTTGAAAAATTCGCGAGGATTCGTCAACCGGCGCCAAAGTTATTCAAAATAGAATGTTGCGGATTTCCTATGGAAACGTGGTCCTAACTATAACTACCTACTGGCGACCGCCAGTAGGTAATATATATATATATATATATATATATATATATATATATATATATATATATATATGCAACCAGTCCTGCTGTCAAGATTCAAAACAGGGGTAGACTCCGTGAGAATTAAGCATGAAGGAATTTTATTTTCGTTAAAGAGACCAAGACGCGTTTCGACGGCAAGCCGCCTGTGTCAATATCTCAGGTAATACCAATGGCTACCATTAAGTACTGTGTGTCATAAACAATCGTCATGCCAACGATATACAATTGACATGGAAAACAACAACTTGTGTAGTTTCAGCCCAGAATAGAAAGACAGACTAATTCGTTTGACATGTAGGTTCCCTACTGCATGAAAAGATTTTTTTGTTACAATTAAATTCATGATTAACAAAAATTTAAATTCAAACAGTGTAAATTTTGCAGAAACCGGAACATGAGCCGAATTAGAACATTGATTATTTAAATTATTTAAATTGTAGAGCCCCAGTGGGCCTTCTCGAACCTCCCTAAAAAAATCTTTAAATTAATTTGTTAGACAGATAGTGTCCTGTTAGCTACATAATTCTGAAAACATCCAGACTGAAGGGAGGAAAAAGGCTCAACTGAATTCATATGGGTTCACAAAAGACATGGCAGCTCAAGTGCATAGGCCAGATTGGTCAAATGTGAGTTTGGATAGAATGCGGACACAAAAAAAAATTTGTGATTTAAAAATGTAATTGTAGCAAATATCGTGCTGTCAAAAATATTGTGGAAATAAATATCAAAGGTAAGTATATCAGTTTTAGTCTTGTATTTAATATAGTCCTAAAATAGATCGTTTACTAAAATATTGTTGTATATAGTCTTATTTTAACAAGTTTTTGTGAAGTGTATTTTATGCATGTAATTTTAAAAGTTTGATGTGACGTATATATTGTATAATGTGTATTGTATTTAATTGTGAAAAATATATTTTTAAAAAATTAATATATACTTAATTAAACTTTTAGTAGCAGAATGATGGATTCATGGGGGAAATGATTTGGGTGATTTTATAAAGGTTAGCATTATATATATATATATATATATATATATATATATATATATATATATATATATATTCATCCAAAAGGTTCCCTAGCCAGGAAACCCAGTTAGCACGCACTCACAGTTTGCTTGGTTCAATCCCAATTCTTTATTTTTCTTTGCAGGTATCCAGTCTTAAAACGAACCAACGCGTTTCACCATCCACCGATGGCTTGATCACGGTTGTCATTGTACTTTAAGATAAGCCAATAAAAACAAACATTGTTGGTCATGTGATTGCTGATGTCATAAGATTATCAAGCATGGAATTCTGGACCTTGTGGTTTTCCAACCCTATCTTAGTAGCATGTCATTTAACTTTATTTTAGTTGATTTGTAAATGATTTTAAATTAACAATTCGATTTTGTGGAAGTCTGTTCTGGAAATTATTACACCTTTGTTTTTATCATGAAATTTTTGTCCTCTTATTTTATATATTTCCTGTACTACTGCTTCCTGAAAGATATCAATTTTATTGCCGAGGGGCAGTTGAGGGTAGAACCGTGAGGGGGGTTTCTTTCCACTTAAGCCTGCACCCATCTGTGGACATACCGTGGATTCGTCAATGATATCCGTCTGTTCTGTTACATCCAAATTAACTAACATTAGAAGGGCTGGCATGTCAGTTGTTTTCAAATTGGGTTCTTCTGTGTTGAGTAACCTTCTTTTCCCCATTTCAGTTGTTTTTGCCCATTCTTGATTTTCTTTGAAGATTTTTGCAAGTTTGATTTTTCGTATATATTTGTATATGTCGATCCGTGTTTGCGCTAGATCCATCGATTGGGTTGGGCAAAAATTGATACCATGTTTTAACAGCGATATTTCATTGTTGGATAGGTGGCGTTCTGATAGATTCATTACGACTAGTTCCTCTTTGTCTTCTGGGTCATCTGACCAATTTATTTCGATGTTTTCTGGCGCATACTCCTGGTTTTGGTTCCCGTTTCTTCGGGTCCAGTTTTTCCTTTTGCCTCTTCTTGTTCGTTTCTTGATGGTGGTACCGGAGTTCGGGGGGTCCATCTGCGGCCTCTTCCCCGTGTGTTTCGAAATTGGTTTTGGTTTTGTTCCCATGATCTTTGTTGTAGAACCAGTCTCATGTCTCCTAAAAAACTGCTTGTTGTTTGTTCACCACTTGGTTCTCCATCATTATCGCTTGCTCCAGTTGAGGTTAGGGATGTTACACTCGAGGAACTCTGTGCCTCTATTGCCACTCCACTCTGACTTTTAAACATATCAAATTTCCTAGCATATGTAAATATGCGTCCTTGTGCATAATCTTCTTTGTCCCTCTGGAATTTGGACTGTTTTCTTGACTTAACAATTTCTTCATGTTTTTCAACATACTTTTCTAGGTCCTCCCTTAGTTTGATCATTTCGGTATTCATTTCCACAGAAGCAAGATCTTTTTCTAATTGAGACAGTTCATCTTTGATTTTTGATAATGCCACTTCTATGTGTTTAATCAGGATCGCTATTAAGCCTAGCGAGGAATTTAGAACGTAGTCGCCTGTGGGCTTGTGGGAACAACAAGTAGCATGGCACCCGGAAAATGATAAATATGTAAACAAAGTGATGAAATGGTTGAGGTATATCGACGACCTTTTAATAATATGGGACGGAACAATTCAAGAATTTGAGGAATATTTTAAAATTCTAAACTCAACGGATGCAAACATAAGATTCACTTACAACATCAGTAATGAGAGAATAATATTCCTAGATACAGAGATATACATTGTCAACAACCAACTAGAAACGACATTGCACAGAAAAGAGACCTCAACAAATGCAACTTTACACGCAACCAGCTTTCACAAATCATCGGTCAAGGATAATATCCCATATGGTGAGTTCCTGAGATTACGGAGAATTTGCTCGGAACAGAAAGAATGGGAGGAGCATAGTAAAAAAACAGCAAAAAGATTTAAACACCGGGGATATTCAAAAAATATTATCCAAAAATGTTGGAAACGGGCCAATGGAAAGAAAAGACAAGACATTCTTGACGACAACCAACTTGGTACAATAACAACAAAAAAATCTCAATCGGAAGAACCCACAGTCAGATTGATTTTGGATCACTCGAAGGAATCAAAACAAATAGCGGATATCCTCCGAAAGAATTGGAAAATCCTACAATTAGATCCGGTTGTGAGTGAAATCATGGGCAAACATCCTAACATCACGTTTCGCCGAGCAAAGAATTTAAGAGATAAATTAATACATAGCCACCATCAAGACCATACTACCAAAAAAAGGGGAACTCAGTGGCTAAAAACAAAGGGATTCAAAAAGTGTCACATGTGTAAGGTCTGTCAAATTGCTAAAAACACGACGGAAGTTGTACTACCTAACAACTAGAAATGGCAGATAAAGGAACTCATCACTTGCAAAAGCCAATTTGTGGTATATGTAATTGAATGCCCGTGTTCTTTGAAGTATATAGGAAGTACGAAATGTGAACTCAAAAAGAGAATTCTGGAGCACGTCAGAGCAACCGTCAATAAAGACAGGAGTAATGCAGTGGCCAAACATATGGAAACCAATCACGGAGGAGATTGGAAATCTTTGGCCTTTTATGCTCTGGAAACAATACCCCTACATGAAAGAGGGGGGGACCGAGAAAAGACTTTAAGACGAAGAGAATCACGGCAAATTCTCAACTTTAGAACTTTCACACCATGGGGCCTCAATCAAAGTGAGGAATTGTATATTCATTTGTAGATGAATTTTCTGACAAAAAGGAAGTTATAGGCAATTAACTGAATTTTTTTAAAAAAAAATATATATATAAAAAAATACAAAAAATCGTAAAAAAATGGTTTATATAAAAAAAATGTTCTCTTTTTTCTATAAAGTATACAAGCATCATAAAACCTGTTAAGTGGTTTCCAACCAGGCAGACGTAAAAATATTAGTAAGAAAGATTAGTAAAAGTATAACTGTCAGCCCACTGGAGGGCAAGGTTCTAGGAACTGGAATTCAGTAACCCACTAGAGGGTTAACACTTTACGATAATCATCACTGGCGACTGCATGTAATTAAATGCTGGTCAATCATGCTTGTCGCTATCAATCTGCTCGCACACACATTAAAAGTTGGTGAGAACCGGTTCCACCTTGGTGTTTCAAAATATAATGATATACATCTGAACACCAATATGCAAATAATTATTCTTGAATGCTGTGAAACAAATAGCATTGCGAGTAGAGGATAAAAACAAAGGTGTAATAATTTCCAGAACAGACTTCCACAAAATCGAATTGTTAATTAAAAATCATTTACAAATCAACTAAAATAAAGTTAAATGACATGCTACTAAGATAGGGTTGGAAAACCACAAGGTCCAGAATTCCATGCTTGATAATGTTATGACATCAGCAATCACATGACCAACAATGTTTGTTTTTATTGGCTTATCTTAATGTACAATGACAACCGTGATCAAGCCATCGGTGGATGGTGAAACGCGTTGGTTCGTTTTAAGACTGGATACCTGCAAAGAAAAATAAAGAATTGGGATTGAACCAAGCAAACTGTGAGTGCGTGCTAACTGGGTTTCCTGGCTAGGGAACCTTTTGGATGAATTCATAATGGCACAGCTCGGCCTCAGCGTCGCACCGAATAATGAAGCGCCAGGGGGCCCTTGAACGGAGCACATTTGTGGAAATATATATATATATATATATATATATCTATATATATTTTCACTTAAAAAACCATAGGTTTCACACGTTATAGTTAGCTGGACATTTCACTCGTAAAAAACCATTGAAATTCCCCCGTTATAGTTAGTTCAGATAACTGTAAGTCGCACGCCCGCAATCCACTGCTCATGACGTCACATATTACATCACTCATGACATGGTCAGTGGCATCACTCATGACATCACTGATGACATCATCCTTGTGATAGAGTGGCGGTCGCGCGAGTTATAGTTATCTCAACTAACTATAACGGGGGAATTTCAATGGTTTTTTACGAGAGAAATGTCCAGCTAACTATAACATGTGTGAAACCTATGGTTTTTTAAGTGAATTTGCAAGGTTTTTTAAATGCTAATTCCTAACTATAACGTGTGTGAAACCTATGGTTTTTTAAGTGAATTTGTAAGGTTTTTTAAATGCTAAGTTATGTATGTTTTATTATATTTTTTATATGTTTATTTTACAATCAGCTACCTATGTATATAGTTATACATTGACTGTATCCTGTAATATGGAATGGCTCGTTTAAAATGTTTTTTGGTTTTTTTAAGGTTTTTCACCGTGCGCGCACGGAGGAATTAATTCCTCAACTTAAAACGCACCACAGGGCTTGTTTGCACAATGCTGAAGGAAGGGGGCGGGGCCTGGGGTGACATGTTTGCAAACACGCCCTGTGGTGCGTTTTAAGTTGGAAAATTAATTCCTCTTCAATCCAGAGGGTCCCTAGGGGCCAACTAGCCCACCAGGTACCTCCAGTATGAGCCAGAGAGCTGCGTTGCAGAGGTGTTCAGAGGCCACGCCCCTTTTTACAACACTCTGCAACGCAGCTCCGTGGCGCTTACTGGAGGTACCTGGTGGGCTAGTTGGCCCCCAGGGACCCTCAGGATTGAAGAGAAATTAATTCCTGAACTTAAAACGCGCCACAGGGCGTGTTTGCACACATATCACCTCAGGCCCTGCCCCCTCCTTTCACCACTGTGCAAACGCGCCCCATGGCGCGTTTTAAGTTGGGGGATTAACTCCCCATGAATCCTGAGGGTCCCTGGGGTGCAACTAGCCCACCAGCCACCTCCATTAAGCACCACAGAGCTGCGTTGCAGAGAGGTGTAAAAAGGGGAGTGGCTACAGAACACCTCTTTGCAAAGCAGCCCCCTGGCGCATACTGGAGGTTCCTGGTGGGCTGAATTTTGTGATTTTTAAAAAACATTTGAATGTAGTTTTTAAATTTTATGTTAGGATGTTTTATGTATATTTTGAGGTTATGTTTAATAACATTCAAGACATTTAAGTTAGTTATTTTATTTATTTTTTTTACAAATTTTAATGCAATTTGAAATTTGTTGCGTTAATTAAAATGTGTATTTGTTATATATTTAGGCTCAAATGTTGATATTTTTAAAGTTTAAAAACGATTTATAATATTTTTATTAATGAAATGCTGGGTTTATGGGGGAGTAGGGAGGAGAGATTTTTGATGTAATTGTTATATTTATATTGTAATTAATGTTTTACACTATAAGTATTGTATTCATACATTTTTATTTAAAACAGTTATATTTTGAAATACAAGATTTAATATTGACAATTGCTTGTGTTTTATAATTGTAAACTTTCTTATAATTTTCAATGTATCTAAAAAGTTTTTTTTCTTTCAAAATATATTTTATTAGTATTTGTAGTCACATTTGACCCATATGGCCCGTTATACACCAGTATTGAGGTAGAAAACATAAACATGGCATAGTTTCTGGAGCGGATGCAACAGTTTTAAACATTAATGATAATGCATGCCATAACCCCTTCTAATCCCCTTGCAAGTTCCCAGTGTCATAGTGATCATCGTCATGTATACACAGTATATTTAATATTGGATAGTTATACCTCTGTCAGGGCGTGTCATGTGTGTCTAGTGGTAGGGGGTAGCAGAATAACTCTATAATCTGCCCAGCACTGCCTTATCTTGGCATGTTTTTGTGGGCACCCTCGAGCAATGAATACTGGGCGTTCTAGGCCCATGCTGAAATCTATTCCTTGCTTCCATGCGCCTATCGGTCGAGAGGTAGGTGCTTTTCAGTGTCGGCCTATGTCTCTCTTCGCTATAGTGAGGTCCAGGAAAAGAAGGTGGCGTTTATATTTATTGCCCCTGATTTCATCAGCAATATGTAGGAGAGCTAATTTGGGGTATGTGGGGAGCTCCAAGCCCAGAACCTCTGATAAGCATGAAAGGGCTCTCTGCAAAAATCTGGCTAACACACTACATGACTAAACCGTGGGTGCGAAAGTACTATCCGCAGCATTGCAGCGCAGGCAGGTAAGAGAGGGCACCAGGTCGGACCGCCATAATTTATATTGTGTGAAATATGCCTAGTGTATGTATTTAAATTGGATGAGGCGTAGGCGAGATGAAATGGCTGTGCTGCGGGGAGTATTTGTCTGAATTGCGTATGTGGCATATGGAATTTGGTTTGCAGTTCTTAAAAGGATTTAAGTGTCGTCCCGCTTATGACTGTACCTAAAGTGAATAAACCTATGTCGTCCCAGTTCCAAAATCCTTGTAATGTGACCATCTGAGAAAGAAGGCTTCCACACCACAGGGTCTCCTGTTTTAGTCTACCCCACCATCCCATCCATTTCAGTGATTGTTTCCATACCTGGAAAACCCCTCCCATTGCGGGTGGCAATGCCCGAATCTCCCACTCTCTATATAGGTGTGTGGGGTCAGGGGTGGTCTCCATTAGCAGGCGTTCAACTGTGCTGGATAGCCTCTATCGCCGGACAACCGGACAGGTGCGCCGCCGCATGATATGACTGTATGTCTGCTGCTGCAATTCCGCCGCAATATGTAGACTGATAACATGTGCGTAACGCCACTCAGCTGGTGCCCTCTCCCCATATAAACTGACTTAATATGGCGTTGATTTGCCGAAACCATGTGGCCAGGATAGGGTACAGATGATTTTGCAGCTGATATAGCAGACAAGACAAAGACACCATCTCAAAGGTAGGACCACAAATTCACGTCTGCCAGCACCTGTTCCATCATTGGAGCCTAATTGTGGTGCCATGCCGTGGGCTGTGAGGCAGTCAGAAAGACGCCCAGGTATCGCATGCCATCGGTGGCTATTGTAAGTCCCTTCGCCTATGCACTTACTACCCGCGTACCCGACAGCGGCCAAAAGACTGAATTGGTTGTGTTCATATGAAGTCCAGAGGTCTCTCCAAACACCTCCATTATGTGGAGAAGCTGGGGGCTTGATTTGTGGAGATCGGTTATGAAGAAAAAAACATTGTCTGCAATACGATCTGACACCTCTACTGGCCATTCGAACCCCCGCAACTGTGCGTTCATCCTCATCCATGCCGCTAGCGGCTACATTGCTAATGCAAAGAGATAAGATAATAATGGGCAGCCCTGGCGGGTGCCTCTATGAGTAGGGAATTGTGAAGAGACTGGGCCCGCTACTCTCACCGCGACTGTAAGATCGGTATATAGTAAGCTTATGTATGTTAGGGACTTCGCCCCAAAATTTAGCCATCTCAGAAGGGCGAAAAGATATGCCCAGCTGACGGAGTCAAAAGCTTTATCTCTATCCACCAGGAGTAAGGCAGCTGGGACTCCCAAGCATTCAGCGGCAGCTATGGCATATGGGCCCGTCTCATGTGGTGTGTAGCGCATTGAGGCATAAAGCCAGCTTGGTCTGCATGGATCAGTTCTGTTATGTGGGGCAGGAGCCTATCGGCTAGCACGTTGGCAAGCAACTTAGCCTCTAAATTGAGGAGAGAGATCAGGCAGTACAAGGAGTGGAGCTCAGGGGGACAACCTGGCTTCAGGAACACCACAGCCTCAGCATGCCTCCAGTCTGGCGGGAGTCTACTCTCCTGCACCGCGACCTGCAACACCGCTAAATAGGGGTTTCCCAATTGTGCCATGTATATTTTAACAAATTCACAAAGGAATCAATTAGGGCCGTTAATTCGTCGAGCGTGTGTGGTGCGTCGAGCTGTGTTCTGGCGGTGTCTGTGAGGGCTCTCGGAGGAGCGTCGTCAATAAATTTTTGGATGGTAGCTGCTTGCAGAGTATCTTGTTGTTCATAAAGTCGTCGGTAGTAGTCAGCGAAACTGCGATCTGTGATGGATCGGTCAGGACTTTCCTGTCTGGGCTCCTGACGCCTGGCACATGGGCTGGCAGTGTGGTCTGTTGACCTAGCCTGTGTAGTAGTTTCCTAAATTTGTCACCCCATCGGTAGATGCTAAGCATATTGTCTTTGCTTCTTGCATTGACTCTCCCTGATATAATTGTTCCATTTGGACCTTTTGCCGTCACACCAGTGCCCCCTCCCCCCTGCCTCCTTAGGGTCATTAGCTGGGCTTCGATTTGTATGAGTTTTTCTCGCTGTTGTTTGTTTGTGTGCACATAGGGTGATGTCAACTCCGCAAAAGGTCGGTTTTATGGCCTCCCATATAGTCACAGCTGAGGCTACCGTCCTTGTATTTGAGTCAATGTAGTCTTGTATGGCACAATATTTGCGTGTTCGATATTGTTGGTAATGGAGATGCCACAAGGACATACACCAGCGAAGGGGGGGCCAACTTGGTTCTATCAGAAGGCTGAATGATATCGGAGTATGATCCGAGAGTGCCCTGGGCAGTATCTCCATGCTCGAGACTCTATACGTATAACTGGTGGGAACAAATATATAATCTATAAGGGAAGACTTCTGATGAACCTGTGAATAATATGTGTAGCCCTGTTGCGTTGGATAAAGAATACGCTATGCGTCTGTCCATCCTATGCTTTCAGATAAGCGCAATAGGTGTGATTCTCTTGTGTATCCTGGTCCCCTGGAAAGGGGGAGAGGGGGTCGCTATCTGGCTAGCTGTGTGTACATTACATCATTCTAGTCCCCTCCAATCGCCATTAATCCTTCCAGTATATCCAGCCAAATAGTTGTTAGTCATTTGATGAGGGTCTGGGCCAGGGGTGGAGGGGGGTGGCACATACACCTCCCAGGACCACCCCCTCACTGTATATAGTGCCTGCTACAATAGCATGTCTGCCTTGTTTGTCTATACAGGAGTGTGCAAATTGGAAGGGAACTCTACAGGGTATCAGGAGCGCTGTGCCTCTGGAACCTGTAGCAAAGCCTGAGTTATAAACTAGGTCAAAGCTGAATTTGGACAGGCAGGGGGGATTAGTTCCCATAAGGTGCATTTCCAGGAGCATTAGGACATCTGCACCTAGGCGCTTGGTCAGATCACCGCTCCCCTGATCACCGCCCCCCTTTTCATTTTATCCACAATATCTTCAACGTTCCAGCTGATGATATGGATCTTGCCCTGTGAGGCGGTAGACTTATCTTCCATGGTCGGGATGTCGTGTGAGTGTGGGATATTGCAGGTGGTTCATAGTCTTCCTACATGAACCACTATAATGATCGGAAATAGCATAGCATGTAGAACTAATAAACATTTCCTGTCTCCCTCCCCCCAAACCCAATACTTCAGGAACATTGAAGTACCAGTTGCATCAGGCAGGTCAGGCCTACTCCGACGGGGGTTGGTGACAGTGCCCTGCCTATGGATCCCCAGAAACCAACCCACGAACATAACGTTTACCTGATGTTCAGGTGATGTCCCAACTAGGGGCAAACCCTCGACATAATGTCCAATCATAACCTGCGAGAGAAGGAAACAAAATAAAAATACATGTCAAGGATATCAAAGTCCGTCACCAATGGAGCCACAGCCATTCGACCAACTTGTACAATTAGTTCAGCTTGTACAAGGAGGTATAGTCCGATAGTTGATGTGTGCTCGTAACTATCAAGAGGATCCAGACCTGTGGCGCTGTTTTCCTTTGGGTCGTCGGCATACGATGTCACCGGTGGAGGAATCAGACTCGAGCGGTGGTAGGGTGCGGGATTTCACGTGAATTTCTTCATCCATTCAAGCGAATACCTCCTTGGGAGTATCAAAGAACAGGGTCTAGTTTGGTGTAGTCAGGAAAGATCATTAAGTGTTGGGATTCAAACCATACAAAGTCCCGTAGCCTGGCCTGGTGTAAAATGTTGTCTCTGTCGTGAAAGTTCACTAGTCTTGCAATTATTGGTCTGGGCTTCGTGCCGGGTGGAAGTTTTCTGATGAGGGCCCTTAAAGTTTTTTGTTTTTTTTTAAACAAGTAATTTTAAAACAATGTTAGTAAAGTTGTTCCAAAAAATAAAATAATGCAGTTTCTAATAATTTCACGTTATTTCAATATTAATTTTAATCATGAATCTATATTAAATGTTCTATTTTTTTAATGTTCATATTGTGTGTTATGTTTTATTCTCTATTGTGTTTTTTTTAAGAATGTATCTAAATTGTAAATAACATTTATTTTATATATTTGCTATTCATGAAGTGTAAAAAAAATTATTGTGTACATTATATAGGAATAGTAAATCTTACCAAAAATGGTTTGTATTTTGTGCTTGTGTATAGTATGGAGTTTTTTTTAAGAACATTAGCCAATACATAAAGGTTTTTTAAAATTAATTATTGACTTTTTTTATTTTTATACATAACTTCTTAAAGTAAAATCTTATTCACGGTACAGTGGTACAATATCTTTATATAGCTTTTTGGTATACTATCACATGTGATGTATTTTTGGCGAGCTTTTTATATGTATATTTTTTAAACACATTTACACACACAAATGGTACATCATTTTTTCATACTTGTAGTGTTATATACAGAACAGAGTATTTTAAAATTTTTATAAAGCATTTTTAGTATATATTATTTAGTACTATATAATATAGTTATATGATTCTAGCAATATGTAATTTATACTTTGCATGTACATTTGTACTTGATCAATATTGTTTAACATTTTGTAAAACATTTTACAACTATTTTACCTAAATTTTTTAACATTTAATATTTTCTGTAACATTTCTACAGGAAAATTATTTGTTTTTTAAATTTTCCTTTAGCGGCCATTTTTGTCTACCATTACTCTAATGGAGGGGGAAGGCACGCAACATGCACACACATACACTCACTCACAACCCCATACATTCACAAGCGTGCACACACACATTCATTTATATATATATATTTTTTAAACATACTTAATTGGGTTTTACACAAGCTTCTAACAGAGGACTTCTGGGTACAATTTACATTCAGTCAGGAGTTTCTTACAGTAAGATGTCACTACTTACTGAATCGATTTAGAATATCGTATCGGTGGCCCGGCGCCCATACCCTCTGCCCTCTGTATATGAGTAATACAATACACGGGTGTGGCCACGCGGGCAATGGAGTCGGATGTGCATAGCTGAGGCTCCAGCACAGGCTTCCCTCTGCCTGCTTCATAGATCTGCCGGAAACCAATCCTGTGGCTACTGATCGTGCTGGCAGACCTCCGCTGTGACCAGGGGGCTTGGAGCTGCCCGGCGCAATTTATTTATTTAAACAGTTTTATATAGCGCTGGCTAGACCTGTAGGTATCAGAGCGCTTTACATAAAGTCAGTAAAATTACAACAATAATAACAATTACAGGTTACATCAAATATATGAGACACATTAACGGGAAAGAAGTAGAGACAGTAGAGAGGGCAGGGGGAGAGAGAAGGGAGAGGACGGGTGGGGGGAGATGGAATAAAAGATAGAGGTAAAGTCAGCCCAGATATCGAATGAGTAGGTGACGGCCAAGGAGGTAGTCCAAGGCCAGTCTCCCCTATAGCTCTCAAGGAAACTCCAGCGGGTATCGGTCAGACAGGTGGAAAGGAAGAAGACTAGGCAAAAGCAGAACGGCAGAAATACGCTGAGGGGGAGGGTGGGCGAGACAGGGAGAAGGGGAGAAACTGTGCCCAAGGTCTGGCTGGGCAGGTGACGGTAAGGGGATGAACCCAGTCCAATCTCCTCATTAGGTGAACAGAGCAGCTCCACCGGGCGTCGGACATAATGCTCGGACTCCGCTGTCAGGAAAGAGGTCATGTGTACTCAGGAATTGTCAGAGTAGAGTGGGGAGGTGAGGGGGGTGCCATGGACCCAAAGAATTGTAGAAGTCCTCTTGAGGTCAGGCATAGTCCTGGAGGGGTTGAGTAAGTAAAAGTTCAGCAAGGGGGTAGAAGTCACCATTGTCAGCCATGTTGGGGTCAGGCATCCTGGAACCCTTTTCCTAACCGAGTGTGTGCTGAGTACAATAGAGCTTTGTGGGGAGGGAAAGGTCAGACTCCCATTAGTTCTAAACAGAGATACAAGATCTCCCCCGGAGACCCCGGAGATGCTATGATGGAGAGATAAAACGGTGGCAGGGGCTGAGGAGCGGAGGTAGCGCCCGGCCAGGGCTGCGCAGTTCCCGGCTGCTGCCTCCAGGAAACGCCGGTGTCGGGCCCCGCCGACCGGGCCGCAACGCTGGGAACGACTGCCGGAGCTGTTTCCCTGGCCGACGGAGCACGCTGGTGATACCGGACTGCCCGTCGCTCGGGCAGTGGCCCCGTTGACCCCCACTGCATGAGTGCCGGCGCTCAGCGACCCACAGAGTGGGTGCCAACCGAAAGTGCGCAATGGGGCAATATGGCGGCCGCCAAACGGAGTTGGCGGCGGTGAGCCGTGCGGCCCCCAAAGAACATCCCATTGATTGCAGCAGCTATTGCTAGGGCCATACAGTAATCCGGCCCCATGCCACAACACCGACTGCTCGGAACACACAGGGCCCCCGGCTGGAGAGCCAGAGGTGCGGTCAGCCAGTCGAAGGAAGGAGACACTCTGAGTCACCGCAGGCGTGGCGACCCCCTGTGGGGCTGGATCAGATGGGTCTCGCCACTACGGACTATTGCGCACATGTGGAGAAGCTGGGAGCGGCTGCCACGTGGGTCTGCTAGGAGGGGGCATAACAGCATCACAGCGCCCGGCTGCAGCACACACCTCCGGTGGGGCACTCACAGTTACAGAACCTGCAGACTGGGGCACACCTTGCCACCACTACAAACGCTGTACCTGCTGGTAAGGCACACAAAAGCAGAAGGAAGGAGTGAATCCCAGGAGCCTGCTGAATGTACCCTGGTGGGAGCTGGCGGGGGCAAGGTGCTGAACTGAGGGGTGTATACTCGCTGGCTTGTCACCACACTGCCTCTGAGTTCTTTGGCCTCCCCCCTCCGTGTTACTGGCAGTCTCTCTAAGCAAGATCTGGAACATTTGTCGCACCGCAGCCACGCACGCTCTCTTCTCAATCCTTCCCCAACTGCTTGGGAAACAGACTGCATCGGGACGTGCTCCTCTCTCCTCCCCATACCTGCATATGCTGAGGGATCCGACACCCACTGCCCTGCAGCACCCCTATGTCACACAGGGGCCAACCTTGGACTGGCCCTGGGGAGCCAACAACTCAACCCCCCTTGACACATAAGCAATCTGACAAGATGGCTGGAGAGGCATCACCCAGTCAAATGGCCAGCAAGTTGGACGCTGTACTGGCAGCGGTGGACCAGCTGGGAAAGACTATGGAACTGACAAGCACTTCCTTTGAAAGTAAAATCGACAAGGTAGTCATTGACTTGAACCTTCTACATGCGGATCACCGTAGGCTTGCGGACAGAACTTCTGCAGTGGAAGACACCATGCAGGCAATTACTCTGACAAGTGACGGCAGGGGAAAAAAGACTCAACAACCTTGCTGACCGAGTGGACTTCTTGGAGTACCAAGTTGAAGACGCTGAAATTCGATCGAGGAGAAACAATGTACACGTGGTGGGCCTTCCGGAAGGAGTGGAGGGAAAAGATGCAGTGGCATACTCCGAAGCTTGGCTGAGGGGCATATTGCCAGAGGAATCGCTTTCTCCTCACTTCGTCATTGAGCGAGCACACAGGACACCGGCTAAATGTCCTCCCCTGGGAGTAAATCCTAGACCGTTCCTGCTGCGGGTGATGAACTACCATAGCGGTCCAACAGCAGCGGTATTCCTACATGGCAGTAAAGCGCCGCTTACGGCAACAGGACCTTAAATATTCCCTGTTCTTCCCGGCACGCTTGCGGGTGATAGCTGATGGCAAGACCCATTTCTTTGACAGCGCAGCGGCAGCTGATGACTGGCTGGACACAAGAACTTCCATGGGAGGCGCTCCCACGTCGACGGACTCGTCCGACTCTGGCCAACGAGGGCCCAACAACTGGCGTAGAACAAACAGACGGTGTAAGACGACCTGCTCACCCCAAGGACTGGGCCCAGACCCGGACCAGATGATGCAGGATCAACGTAATGCCCTCCAGGCGGTGGTGGAAATCAGTGGAACACCAGGTGAAAACCCCCCCCACACACACAACACAAGATAGAGAAACCGCGGATTATCTCTCGGACGACATGTTGAACTCACAGGAATCGGGTGGTGTCCTGGAGGTCACCCCTCAGACGGTGGATGGCATAATATAGCCCTCATGAACATATTCTACAGTATTGGCTCTCAACACGTACCATGAGACATGCAAGTATTCTAGGGCCACGGTCCCACACTCTTCTGCTGTTATTGATTTGTGATTGCACTGATAGGTCTTTACAGTTGGTGGGCAGGAATTAACAAAAATCTATGGCTCTAAATGTTATCACTCTAGGCCCTGGAACCCCGGGGTCATCCATGCATAGCATACTCTTGTTCTTTATACAGTCATAATAGCCCAGATTTCTGTATACTTGGCGGGGAGGGGGAACCCTCATCATAGGGTGTTTCAGAACTAGCTGTAGTATCCTACCTGCGTTGGGGACCCCCCCTTCTTTCTTGACGTAATGTTGTTTTTTGGTATGGTTTGGACGACCTCATGTGGCATTTTCGCCCTTATGGAACTGTATGTTTTAGTTCACTGTTGGGTTTCCGTCAGCCACGCCCTGGACCGATGCACATCCAATACCACATATTCACTTAGCCCAAGATCACTTCTTATCCCTGGTATATATCCCGCCTGTTTGAATGGCCACAGGCACGCGCATGATGCACGCTACTACCTCTATACAACGCCATGTCCCCAGTCAAGATATGTACATGGAACGTGAGAGTCATACATAGCCCTTCCCGCAGATACCTTATTTATTCATATCTGAAAAGTCACCACGTACAAATTGCTCTCCTCCAGGAGACTCATGTGTCGGGGACTGTGGTAAATCTCTTACGCAGGAGATGGAGGAGGCAACTTCATGCCACGGAGTACTCCTCATACACCAGGGGGACATTAATCTGGGTACGGCCGGGCACCCCAATTCATATTGACGACTCTATCATTGACTCAGAGGGTCGATATGTCCATGTTAAGGGTAGACTGGACGGACAGCAAGCAATTATTGCTTCAATTTATGCACTTAATGTTGAACAGGCCTCATTTTACAATAATTTGTTGACTCAACTAGCTGCTTGGCATGGGATCCCGATGGTTCTGAGGGCGAGATTATAACTGCGTTTTAGATGCATTCCTAGACCACTCCTTTCCCCCTCTGCCCGTGGCTCCCATGACTGCTGCCATGAAGGCATTGAACGCATGGGCGGCTCGGTGGCACTTGGTAGACGCGTGGAGACACAGGAACCCACAGGACAAAGTGTACTACTTCTACTCTGGTGCCCACGGGTTACATGTACGTCTCTACTGTATATTGGTGACCGCTGATCTTCTACCAGTGATCACGGAGCCCCAATATCTCGGGAGAACTCATTCTGATCACAACCCCCACACCTTGCAATTTGATTGTAATAGTGACACGCCCCCAATACCTAAATGGCGCCTGCAGCCGGACATGCTACTGGATGGGACGGGACGTTCAGGGATGCACTAGGCATGGCCATTACACAATACTTTGAAGACAATGAGGGTACCGCTTCATCCTTGTTGATGGAGTGGGGCGCTTTTAAGATAGTAACCCGGGGACACTGCATGGGAAAGCAGGCTGGCATGCGTCGACAGCTTGAAAAAGACCTCACCGCTCTGGAGGGCAGGTTGGCATCTCAGGAGAGGGGAGCAGTTGAGGACTCGAGCAGGCGACTTGCGCACAGTAGAAAGGAACACACTGCACTGCTGGATAGGCTTAGGCGCCTGAATTATGCGGCACACTCAGCGCGCACACATCACATGACTGATCAGACAAGAAGACACTACCTCACCCGTTACCAACAGGATATACACCAGGAATTTGTATCCCACTATAACATTCTATACAAGTCACACATCACGGCCACATCTGAGGACATAGACAGATACTTACGAGACATTCTCCTACAACAGATCACAGCCGAGCAAAGAGACGAATTGGATGAACCCCTTGTACTAGAGGAAATCTGGGTGGGTATATGCTCACAGGCGTCGGGATAAACTCCGGGCCCTGACGGGCTACCGGCGGAATTTTATAAAGCTTATGCGGATACCCTGGCGCCAAAATTATTAAAAAAGTGTACAACACCGCGTTAACAGACTTCACTCTCTCTGATTCACAAAATGAAGCATTGCTGGTCTCCCTCCCTAAACCTGGTAGGAACCCAGAGGCACTGGGCTCATACAGACCGCTGGCATTACTCAATACAGGTTATAAGATCCTGGCATCCATTGTAGCGGTCCGGCTGGCTCCATTGGTCCGGGACTTGGTACATGTCGACCAAAATGGCTTTGTCCCCACTCGAAGCACAGCTTTAAACATTTGGAGACTTTTCAGAGTTCAACATTACGCAACTGACATATGGCCCAGACCCGGTTGTTTAGTACTAGACCTCGATAAAACCTTTGACTCTCTCGAGTGGCCATACCTATTTGAGGTGTTAAGGAGGTATGGTCTGGGCGATTCCTTCCTGCAAATGGTTCGATTATTATTACACGCAACCGTCTGTTAGAGTACGGACTGGCCGACTGATCTCAGAGAGTGTTCGGGTACACAGAGGCACCAGACAGGGCTGCCCTTTGTCGCCTCTCCTTTTCTCACTAACTATGGAGCGGCTGGCGGCACGACTGCGTGGGGAGGAAGTGGGCTGGGGCATCCAACTGGTTGATAATCTACACGTAGTTTCTTTGTATGCAGACGATCTACTATTGTATCTGAGGGACCTACATGATATTCCGGCTACTATTGCGGAGACTCTCCGCTCCTTTGCGGACGTCTCATGCCTTCGGGTGAACTGGGCCAAGTCGGGATTGGACCCGTTCGGGACGGAATCCCTGACCCCACTGTTCAGATGAACGGCTCCCCTCTCCATTGACACCCGTCCACATTTCGTTACCTAGGAATATTCATCTTTAGGGACCCTGATAACATTCTGGAGGGTAACCTGACTAGAGTGATATCCGCCACCAAGGCACAGATCCAATTCTCGAAGACTCTTCCATTGAACGTAATGGGTAGAGTAGCGCTCACAAAGATGGTGGTGTTGCCTAAACTATTATATTATTTCCCAATCTCCCGGTTTATGTCCCAGTAGCGACTTTCCGAGAGTTCGAGCGATTGCTCCGTGATCTCATCTGGAACAGGGGCCGACCCCGGATGGAAATCCGGAAACTCTACGCCCCTACTGACAGAGGTGTACTGGCAGTCCCCAACTTGGAGTTGAACTACCTGGCGGCGCAGCTGCAATGGGTGAGGAAGTTGTTGGTAGGTGTTAATCTAGAGGATACGGCTACAATGCAGCCCCATGGTCCCAATTACAGATAAATCACTTGTTTCATCCCATTGCTAGGCCAACACAAACATGCCTCGCTCAGGTATATCGTTGTTATAAAAGGAGCCTGTACCTTACTAAGAGCACGACCCCTTATGCCCTGTCAATACCACTCTTAGGGATGCCGAGAAGTCTGACGGGTACAGACTGGGACGGTGGGAGCAATTCCTCACAGGAGGCTAGAAGAATTGAGGGAGATGACCAGGGGACAGTGGCTACGCCCGAGTAATTTACGAGCACCGAAGCAAGGACACGAACACTGACCCTCTCGATGATCATTCCAGCAGGAAGTTCCGCTAACACTTTGGGCGTGGCGATTATTTTTTTCTGTTTGTTTAGTTTTATGTTTAAAGGTTAAAGTTATGAAAATAATAAACTATATATGATTTTGCTGTAATTTAGCGCTTGACTGCAAAGCTAAGTGCAGACAAGGATATGTGTAGTTAAGATGGGATGCGATGTACAGACACTGATATGCATTCCCTTGGACAACCAGTGATTTGAACACGGACTCTGTGGTCAGGCCTTAGCCACATGAACATTAGGCGTGCTAGGGGTAAAGAGTGTACCAGAAAACGCAGTTGGCATATTCTAATATTCACACTACGTACCTGTTTCATGTATCACAAACGCAGAAGTAGCTCCCACCCTCCAGGCGTGTCACACGCAATCACTCATATCCTTCTTTATCCGGGTTGCCCTAGTCTGCACTCCGCTATCCGCCATTAGAATTCTGCATCGCTGGACTATCAGTGGGGGGGCAGCTGCATCGGTTTGTTTGTACTAATATTCGGCATATGTCTTGATTTGGGGTGTGGAGTTCAAGCTCCATCTTCAAGGGCCTCCGCTATTAGGTCTCCGTCTATTTCACCGTCTGGGTTCTTTAGCAGTTCCACTAATGGTATCCATGCCCTGGCTCTTTCCAATGCCTTTTTACTCCCAGTTATTTTTGCTATTTGCATTCTGACTGGCCCCTCGCATTCTGCCCATTAAACACATTATTTTTGCAATCTGGCTATGCTAAGGCCCCCTCTCGCTTTCGAGTGCATAGTGATGTCTCTTTTAGCCAAGAACAATCCCAGTGCACATACCCATTCATAGTGGACGTGTAAAAGGCACTTAATGAATTTGATTGGAATCCCCCGGGATTCTGAAGCTTCTGAGACTTAAGCGCATTTTATTAACTTGCTTACACTTTTGTTCTTCAAGGTTGGCCTGGAAAAGTGCGAGTTAGACTTGTAGGCTTCTTCAACACTGTAAAATGCACTTTATGAACCTGGTCTGCTTTTCTTAAGTCCAATGAAATTGCATAGTGCACTTTATTCACCAGCCACAGCCTGGTTGCTCCATCTTGGTCAGGACACGTGAGAGTTAGGTATGGTATGCCCTATGTTATTGTAAAATGCACTTTATGAATTTGATTGGAATTCTCCTGGCTTTTGAAACCTAATGAAATTGCTTAGTGCACTTTATTTACTGGCTTGCACTTTTGTTTTCCCAGGTTGATCAGGTTCGAGTTAGGCTTTGTATGCCCTGTGATACTGTAAAATGCACTGTACGAACCTGGATGAAATCTACTAGGCTTTGAAGCCTATCAATATTTCTTAATACACTTTATTAACTGGTTTACACTTTTGCCCTGCCAGGTTGGCGGGCAACAATTATACAATCAATCAATCAGGCGTTTATTAAGTGCGACTACTCACCCGTAAGCGTCTCAAGGTGCTGGGGGTGGGGGGTTGCAGGCTCCAGTCCATCAAGGGGGGGGGGGGAGGGGGTCAGTCGAAGAGCCAGGTCTTGAGGTTTCTTACGAAGATGGGAAGTGATGCTGTCTGTCTGAGGTGGAGCGGAAGGGTGTTTTAGGCTTTGGCTGCGAGGACGGAGAAGGAGCGGCCTCCTGATCTGGTTTTTCTGGTGCGTGGGACCACAGCGTAGGAGAGCTGGGCTGATCGTAGGGTCCTTTGGGGTGCGTGGAATTTGAGTCGGCTGTTCAGGTATGCTAGTCCGGTGTTGTGGAGGGCCTTGTGTGCGTGATTGATCATCTTGAAGGTGACTCTAGCCTCAATGGGGAGCCAGTGCAGTGTGCGCAGGTGCTGGGAGATGTGGCAGTGTTTTGGCAGGTTGAGGACCAGTGTTGCGGCAGCGTTCTGGATGTTCTGTAGCTTGCGGGTAAGGTTTTTATTTATTCCGGCGTAGAGTGCGTTGCCGTAGTCTAGTCTGCTGGTGACCAGAGCGTGAGTGATGGTCTTTCTGTGTTCAAGGGGGATCCATACGTAGGAGGCGGAGGGTGTGGAAGCAGGAGGACGAGACTGCGTTGATCTGGCGGTCCATTTTGAGCTCGGAGTACAGGATGATTCCCAGGTTGCGTGCGTGGTCCGTGGGGGTGGGCGGGTTTCCGAGGGCGGGGGCCACCAGGTGTCGTTCCAGGCGTTGGGGTTTGAGCCCATGATGAGTACTTCCGTCTTGTTGGTGTTTAGTTGTTGGCAGCTGTTTTTCATCCATTTGGCGACGGCTTCCATGCCTTCTCGAATGTGGTATCTGGCGGGGTTGGGTTCATTCGATAGGGAGAGGATGAGTTGGGTGTCGTCGCGTATGACACAATGTTGAGTCTGTAGGTTTTGACGATGGGGGCGAGCGAAGCCATGTAGATGTTGAAGAGCGTCGGGCTGAGGGAGGACCCCCGAGGGACTCCGCAGGTGGTTGGTGTAGGGTCCGAGAGGAAAGGAGGGAGTCTGACCCACTGCGTTCTACCGGAGAGGAAGGAGCTGATCCAGTTGAGGCCCTTGTCCTGGATCCCTGAGTCAGGAAGTCTGCGTATTAGTGTGCGGTGGGAGACTGTGTTGAATGCCGCTGAGAGGTCGCGGAGGATGAGGGCTACTGTTTCTCCTCTGTACAGTAGGGTGCGGATGCCATCTGTTGCAGCGAGGAGGATGGTTTCCGTACTGTGGTTTTTCCTGAAGCCGGATTGGGAGGAGTCGAGGATGTTGTGCTCTTCGATGAATGTGGCGAGATGGCCGTTGATGGCTTTTTCAGGGAAAGGGAGCAGTGAGATGGGTCTGTAGTTTTTGGGGTCGGTGGGGACCACGGAGGGTTTCTTCAGGAGGGGGTTGACCTCTGCGTGTTTCCAGTCGTCGGGGGACGTGGCGGTCGCCAGGGAGCGGTTGATGGTGTGGCAGAGCATGGGTGCAATGGTATCGGCGGCTCTGTTGAAGATGTGGTGGGGGCAGGGGTCCGGGGGGGCCCCGGAGTGGATTGACACCCTCACGCCTTACACCCTTGGTCTTGGACAAGTACATGGTAGGCTCTGTAGGCCCCAGACAAAATGCACTTCATTACCTTAATTGGAACTAGCATGCATGCTACTCACTGTATTGTCCATTCTGATGTCAGGTTTTGTTGCCTAGTGATTTAAGCCCTTCGCATCAAAGGCTTACAAAAGGTGATCTCTGGTGTAATGCCCAAATCATCGTACTAACAGCTCCATGGTGCTACTTGCTACTTATCAATCTTACTTTTGTGATGCAGCAACCCTGTCAAACTATTTCAAAGTATTGCACTACATTCTTTTGCACGGAGTGTTGCCAAGGGATTGAGATGGCCCAATAGTGCTTTATCTTATTGAAATTTTATTTTATACACTGTGATTTTGCTGATGATTGGAAAAGATGTAATGAATAAGCACTTTCATGAGGCACTGAATTGACAGTTGTATGTTTTGAACAGGTCAATTGTGACTTTATCAATTCTCTTTCCTTTCAATTGTTTTAAATATTCTTGCTAAATTGTTATGGTTTTAAATAACTAGAAACAATAAACTTTTCCTTGCTTATCCATTTACAGCACAAACTCAAATACACACACACACACACACACACACTAGAATACATTTTTAAAATGACCGAAGTTCCTGGAGTATTGGGACTGCCACCTTCTTTTATTGGCTGTCCTTAGATCAGCCAATGGGGGGCCAGGGGGGCAGCAGTCATCCCTTCCTCGTCACAGAGTGGGATGGGGGTCAGTTAGACTGCTGACCCCACTCCACTCTGTGACAAGGCATCAATGATGGACACTCAGTGATGGGTCCTTCAGGGTTTACTAAAGCACCAAGGTTCGAGGCAATCAGAGGCATTCTGCCTTGTCATGTTGGGAAGGTCCTACAGGCACTTTGCCAGGCTGAGGAGGTCATGCCCACAGGAAAGTGACACCTTTATCTCGGCCATGTTCTTTTTTGTCCTCATTTAGCAATATTTTGGAGTTGGAGGTGTAGGGGGCCCGTTTTCCCTTCTGTTCCATCTATAGGGGGTTTCTCCTAGGTAAACGCATTGTGTGCGTAGAGAATATCCTTTTCCCCTTTTTCTTTGGGCCCCTTATTGTCCGCTTCCAGCGCAAATCGGATCTGGGTAGAGCTAATCACTCTGACTACTCCTTCACGTTTTCACTTGAAAGCTTTATTGCATTGCCTAATCATTGGACCGTACCGTATATGTCCTTTTGTTTAGCTTGTAAGGTTGTAATTCTCCCAAATGCTCCAAAATGTATGTCTTCTACCCGTATTCCCACTTCTATCTAGTTTATTTATTCTTTGTGTGGTAAATAAAATTCCTTTACC
The DNA here is from genome assembly GCF_964204655.1 of Triturus cristatus. Taxonomy (NCBI): domain Eukaryota; kingdom Metazoa; phylum Chordata; class Amphibia; order Caudata; family Salamandridae; genus Triturus; species Triturus cristatus. Next base: position 539,718,306 of record NC_140584.1, on the reverse strand, counting down.
TGGACTTAATTTGATACAGAAACATAATAAAATAGCTCAGTAAAATGAGAGGCAGAATCCGTGGTATTAGAGGTTCGAAATGGGCTTTATTCCAATGAACGATTATAATCGGTTGCTCCAAGTTCCATCACCACGGAGGTTCAGGAAGTGAAGTACATACATTATTGATATGAAATGGCTTTTATAGTACATACATTACAATGAAGCGAATACAGTAGGCGTAGCAATTGATAAGGAAAATGACGATTTGTCTGCGTAACCAAAAATGGGTGTAATAAGGAGTAAAAAGGAACATAATTGGTTATGACGTCATATATAGGTGGATCTATAAGATAATACTTGGCATAGATGCGCGCGCAGCAGCATGACGTGTGATTGACGTGTAACTAGGGGGTGAAGGGGACTTGACATTTAGCTCTACATGTGGAGACGAAAAGTCTGGGGGTCAAGTCAACCTAATCCCAAATCATATCTAACATCCTATGTTTAAAGAACTATGTTATCCACAAAGGAAGGACTCTCGGACAAAATCTATTCTATACTGACTGTGTGTGCATGCACAAGCGTCTAAGTGTCTACACTAAATGCGAGGGCAGGAATCTTCCATAGTAACAGGGCTATGAATTACTTGTATTAAGACAGAGAAGCCGGGCCTTTTGCTCGGTAGCTGGAAGAATGTTTACTTAAACTACTAGGCAGGAATGCATTGGCTGAGGGGGAAGCAGATAATTCGAAGGTGAAATACAGTTCTTGGCAGAGAATAGGCTGATGTCAGGCTTCGTGAGCCGCGCAGAGAATGAGACAAAGTTCATGGTCACAGATGCAGGCTCATACTGGAGCTTTTCAGAGGCAGAAGGCAAGAAGAGTTTTGATGACAGAATCAGGGCCTACTTGCCTGGACTGTAAAATGGCATAAGTGAACCATATAAAGCCGGTGGCCTTTTGTACTTAGGAATGGGATATCCGGCCTATTCATGGCGGATCTGACAGAGGACATGTTGACGGTGGACGCACATGTATTTGCGTCTTCATAACTGGAACTGGAGAGAACATACATGTACTTGTAACATGCACATAGAACCGTTGGGGTCCAAGATAGGGGACATAACTGACCAGAAAAATCCATATTTCCACATTCCCTCCTTGTCCCCTACTTGCCCGTTAAGAGATATCAATCTTCATTAATCCATTGATCTGTTCATATAGCATCATTTGTTCTTCTTTCTTCTTCCGGGATCTTGAATGAAATCTTGGTGGTGGAATACACGATGTGGCACACAGACCACAAATCGCTGGTCCACATTGTAGACATAGACAGCAACTGAATAGTATGAGAAGGCCAATACCTAGGAAGGATAGGACTCTCCATCCCCAGGCTGATATCATACTCCAAAACCAACTGGACCAAGTCCAGATACCTGGATTCTGGTGTATCTGGCTTACAATCCTGTGAAGGCGAGTTATAGCTTTATATACAGATGGCGAATTTTCTGGTATGAATACGCAGCAGCTTGATCCGATGACCCTACAAGCTCCGCCTCTATCAGCCAGGATGACGTCAAGGACAAGACGATTTTGAAGCACAACAATCCGCATAGCAGACTGCTCTTCTGTTAAATTGCCTAAGGCGGAAATAGTTTCATTCACTACTGCTTCAAGGGTTCTAGTTAATCTACGTATCAGCTTGCTATTAGTAACAGTACCTATATAGGGAAAGATGCCTTTATTGAAATCTACATACTTGTCCCATGCCGTCTCAGTATAATCGACAATTGGGAGATCTCTCCGCTCTCTATTGTGTACTAAATGAATATTTCTGTAATAATCAGGAGGAGCTAGGAAAACAGGTGGCAAAAGGAATGCAATGTAGCAGGTACCATCCCAATCTGGAGGTAGACGCATATATGCGGTCTGACCACATATAAAGTAGGAGTGGCGATAAGCTCTAAATGAAGATTTGCCTTGATCACTGAATTCTACTGTAGTAGTGCATTTACTATGGCCCATATGTATGGAACCAACCTTTCTTACACACAATTCACCTTTTGCTGGGAATACTGACATGGTGGGTAAGACTAGTTCAACTTCGGATACGACATTTAGAATCATGAGATTAGGTGTAAAATTACCTAATCCATATACTTCATTTTCTAGATCAGTTCCTGTTCTTTTGGGGCGACCCTCCTTGTCGGGGTAGCAGACCTTGAGTAAAACTAGGTTTAGGTTTCCCCATACCCACTGATCTTGGTAAACTGCTGTGTCTGAGTCTATGGAATTGATTAAACTAAACCATGCTCCACAGGAGCCATTATGTGTAAATGGATGTGGAAAGAATGGCAGGACTCCTTCATAATTCTGATAGGGAGGGAGCCGGCCACACACCCAACAATTAGTTGCATTACTAGTCTGATGGGAATGATGTAACATACTAATGAAAGTGTTATTGCGCAGCGCAAGTCTATAAGACAATTCATGCGGGGGTAAGTCACTAAAAGAATGTTCTGTAATAACATTGTGAACATTTCTGGCAATGGGGTAATATATGTGCAACAATATACTAGTAGTAATTATTAAAAGACTTAAGGAAAACAAAATTAATAATGTCACTATGCAATGGCTACGCAGTGATTTACAATACGCCTGTCGTTTCAACATTTTCCGCGACTGTCCATGATTCAGGTCTAGAGGATACATGTCAGAGACAAATTCAACCGCTTCACCTTGGAGAGGACTTAAACAATCAAATTGTCTGACGTTCTAGGCCTCAATTTTACTTTATAGAGTTCGGTTTCAGTCTTTTCAACCAAAGGAAGTTTTGAATCAGTCTGTGAGGGAGTGCAGGGCACAATGTCTATATCCGAGGATAGTCCATGAAATTTCTTGATATGACTTGAATGAATCCAGCCCTTGCGGCCCTCGATCTTCACGGCTGTCCTTGTGGTGAGCAGAACCAACTTGGGTGTCCTCCACCTGGGCTCCAGCTGAGTCTTTCGGTCGAAATTTCTCACAAATACGATATCACCCGGAACTACGTCATGGGGTTTCACCTCAGTGTTGTCGGGAAAGGCTGCAGCTACCTGTGAACGACAAGATTGTAGTGCAGACATCAAGGAGGCCAAGTAATCTGTCAGCATATTACAGTCAATATCAGTTATTTTGCGTGGTACAGGCGTCCCCCACATATTTGGTGGTCTGCCGAAGATCACCTCATACGGGGATAGCCCTGTTCGAGAGTGTGCTACCATTCTCATGTAAAAGAGTGCAACTGGTAACGCTACTATCCAGTCGACGCCTTTTTCTCGGCATATTTTGGACAATCTAATTTTCAGGATCTGGTTATGTCTTTCTACGAGACCTGCTGCCTCGGGGTGTCGGACACAGTGGAATTTCCACTGATATCCTAACAGAAGTGAAACATGTTTCATTAATTCGGATGAGAACGGCTGGCCGTTATCTGAGTAGACAACACGTGGTAAACCGTAACGTGGGAAGAATTCTCGAACCAACTGTTTGGCAGTAGTCGGGGCAGTGTAATCTGAAACCGGGTATGCCTCCGTCCAACGGGACAGAGCGCAGACAACTACGAGAACATATTTGAATCCTCGACATCGTTCCATCTGGATATAATCCATCTGGAGGACTTCAAAAGGGTGATCAGGAGGATGAAATCCACCTTGTTCTACGGGAACACTTTTTCCTGGGTTGAACTGACAACAGATCATACAGGTACGGACTTTTTGTTTGGCTGCTGCTCGTAAATGCTTGTTGAACCAAATATGTTGAATGCTGTCTAGCATAGCTTTCTCTCCTAGATGGGCTGGACTATGGATAGTGTTAATAATGACTTGGACCATTGAATCAGGGAGGAACCACACAGATTTTTCCTTCGTCATCCATCCTTGGTCCGTTTGGATCCCTCCTAATTCAGTCCATCTCTTTATTTCATCTGGTGTAGCATGTGTCTGTATGTCAATTACGTCAAGGGTAGGATCTTTAACTGTCATACAATGTGTCGGCATCGGGACTATTGTCTTTGTCATGTCGGATGTTTGGGTTTGAGCAGTCTGTTTAGCTGTTCTGTCGGCTAGATCATTGCCTTGAGAAATGATATCAATAACTTTCGTATGAGCTTTACATTTCATAATTGATATTGCAGTAGGTAGATGTATTGCATCTAATAAGGCATGAATGAGGGGTCCGTGCTGAATGTGGGCACCGTGGGAAGTTAAATAACCTCTCTCTCGCCACAGCACGCCGAAGTCATGTACAACTCCGAATGCATAACGTGAATCAGTGTATATGTTGGCTTTTTTACTTGTGGCTTGAATACAGGCTTGTGTCAGAGCGATGAGCTCTGCGGCTTGGGCTGACAAAGTATTTATACGATTAGTTTCAATGACTTCAGTATCTGTTGTGACTGCGTAAGCAGCCACTAACTCTCCTGTACACGTTCTCATACATGAACCATCTACATACAATGTCAGGTCTGGGTCTGACAATGGGACATCGGTTAAGTCTTGTCTAGGTTTCGTCGTTATAGTAATAACTTCAATACAGTCATGGGCTAGTGGGTCTGTTCCGATTACTGGCAAAAGTGTGGCAGGATTCAATGTGTTACAGCGTCTGATTTCTATGTGTGGCTGAAACAATGTAAGTTCGTACCCTGTAAGTCGTGCTATAGTCAAGTGTTGTGTTTGCGTTCTATTTACAAGAACCTCTACTGCATGTGGTACTTGAACTGTCAATGGATGTCCTAACACTATGGCATCGCTTTGTCTGATTGCTAAAGCTGTCGCTGCCACTGATTTTAGGCATGCAGGCAAAGCCTGAGCTACGGGATCTAATGTACTAGAAAAATAAGCACATGGTTTGTGTGCTCCTGCTTGTTCCTGTGTGAGTACTGACAAAGCAGTACCTTCGCGTTCTGTAACAAAGAGTGTAAACTGTTTTCTGTAACATGGTGTTGCTAAAACGGGTGCTTGACATAAAGCTTTCTTTAGGCTTTCAAAAGCTTGTGTATGTTCCTGGGTCCAAGGGAGAACAGTCGATGTGGCTGCCTCCTGTGTTGTCAACTGAATGAGTGGTTTTGCTAGAAATGCATACTGAGGGATCCACTGTCTACAATATGAAGTGAGGCCTATGAAAGCCCGCACCTCCTTTTGTGTCTTGGGTATTGGCATGTTGGCTATTAACTGAATGCGGTCTGGTGTAAGCTGCCTTCCCTCCTTGGACAGCGAGTGTCCAAGATAAATAACTCGCTGGACACAGAATTGCAGCTTAGAAGGGGACACCTTGTGCCCCTTTTCGGCTAGAAATTGTAAAACTGTCAGTGATGCTTTTTCACATTCGGGTTCGCTTCGGGCGGTGATCAGCAGATCATCGACGTATTGAAGCAGAGCAGTGTTAACTGGCATGTGGATACTGTCAAGTTCTCGTTTCAGTGCTTGGCTATAGATGCTGGGGCTTTCTGTAAATCCTTGAGGTGCGCGTGAGAATTTAAAGCTACGTCCATTTAAACTAAATCCGAACAAATATTGGCTTTCCGGATCTATTGGGACGCTGAAAAAGGCATTCTTGAGATCGATTACAGTAAAGAATGTTGCTTCGGAATCAATGGCTGTCAGTAATGACGAGATATCTGGGACCACAGGAAATTGTGGCACAATGCATTTGTTTAATTCGCGCAGATCAATAACCAATCTATAGACTGGCGGGGCCTTTGGATCTGTTCGTTTAAGAATCGGAATTATCGGTGAATTACATACATTGGAGTCTGTCTCTACAACCACTCCTTGGGCAATGAGCTCGTCAATGATTTGCAGTAAAGCCACTACAGCATCTGGTGGTAACTTGTATTGTCGCATTCGTGGTAGTACCACTCCTGCCTTTAATGTGACTCGATATGGTGTAATATTCATGCATCCAACATCAGTAGGGCCTTGTGCCCATAGATGTGTGGGTAAAGTCTGTAATCGGGGATCCATGTCTCTAGACACATAATGACCTTTAAAATCACGTAAAAACAATCTTACTCCTTCCGGAGAACAACATATTATGGCTCCTAGAGCTTTCAACGTTTTTATTCCTAATAGATTTTCTGGACATGATTTAGTAAGCAATAAATCGGTAGTTCGGGTCAAAGGTCCTATCGTAAGAGGAAGAGGCTGTGACACTTCATTAACAATAGGCTTTCCTGAAAAACCAAGGGAAATATTCTGTGAGCCTGAGAGGGGTGCCCCTGGAACTTCACTACGTTTTATGGTTGTTCGACTTGCCCCTGTATCGAGTAAAAATTTTCTGTCTTGGCCTAATAATTCACTATGTACATAAGGTCCTTCTTGATCTACAGGGATCTCGATAAGGGGTAAGTCAATTTCCCTCTCTAGGCTTTTTCATGCGTAACGCTGGTACTCAGGATATTCATACTGCGCGGTCTGATACATTTGTCGTGTTGTTGTCTGTGTGGCAGCAACAGGCAACGGTGGTGCAGCTGGCACAAACTGTATTGGCTGTTGTGCGGCTGGCATGGACTGGGCATGCTGCAGAGCTCCTTGTTCATTCTGATCTTGTCTGAGTGGCCGTGATCTTTCTTGTGTTTTACCTATGCTGATATTATGTTTCAAAACTGGACAATCATGTACGTAATGACCTGGCTTTTTACAATAGTTGCATGTCCCTTTTACAGGTCCTGCTGAATCGCCGGAATGTGTCATACCCTTCTTATGTCCTTCAGCTGGAACTGTCTGGGAAACTAGCATTTTCATTTTCGTGTCTTTCATGCGTCTGTGTTCATGTTCTTGTTCCTCTCTAATTCTATTGTGATGGTATTGTAACATTTGTAACATTTGTGATGGAGTGTTACCTTGCCAGGTACTCTCGAATTTTAATACTCTATTCTTTACTTGGGGTAGAGCATTCTCGACTAATTTGGTTACGAACAGATGTGGGTAAGACTCGCTACTTGCTTTTATGCCACTATTTATACCAAAACATTTTTCAAATCGGGCATAGTAATCACTAGTGTCCTCATCTTGCTTCTGTTTACAGGCTGAAATTGTACCCCAGTCTTCCTTTTTCGTAGTTAATAAACGTGGCAGTACCTGTACTAGTAAACCTGGTAATGCTTTAGTTTTATCCCCGAGTCCGGCTCCTGCAGTTCGGGCCCTTTCTTCATTTTCTAATGCTGTCCAATCTATCTTTTGGTCTCCTACCTCCCACTCTTTTTCCTTGAGTTTCTCATAAATGCCAGCAGGCATTAATACCTTTAATATTGTCATAATGTCGGGATAGGTATACTCTCCCATGAGTAACATGTCTTTAATTTCTCGGTGAAAACCCGCTGGATCTTTGTCATGACTGGGTACCACTTTCTTCATTTGTAACAATTCTATTTTCGATATGGGCGTATATACAAATACGCGTTTAAACTGATTGTCCTCGCCCTTTATTGGGTGCACTTCTCGTAAGGGATTCTGTCTATCCATGTAATACGTTGTTCTTTCCTTGACGGGCAATGAAACATGTTCTGAACATACAAAAAGAATATATTGCTTTCTTGATTCTAGAATTTCTTTAATTAATTCAGTACCTGAACCTCTCCATCTATTCGTGAGTAATTCAGTCAATATGTCGGGTAAGGGACCAGGATCTGAATGTTGACTCCGATATAGTATAATGAGTTGTTGAATCATATAAATCCCAGCTAACCTCTGTTCATCTGGGGTGAGATTCAAAAATGTGCGTACTACTGTATCATCACTATATTTTCCGGGACTGTCCACCCAATGGACAGCTGCCCTGGCTAAATCTTGTTCATCCATAGAATCGAGGAAATGATAACCCCTTCGTTCTCTGAGTAATTTGTCAGCTGTTTGGAACGAATGCTCGTTAGACCTTATATGGACTATGGGTGTTGGAAAACCCCTGTTATTGTCTGGACATATCGGGCGTATCGGGTCAATAAGACATCTCGTACTATTACAAGATCTTCTTTTACCTACATAGGCTATAGTGTCTGACTGTCCTGTGGGCAGTCCTGATCCTTCCTCCTCGCTTTGTTCGAACTGGTCTACCTCTAATCTCTCTTCGTGTAGGCGTTCTATTTCTTTACGGATCTTTCGGCACATGGCTATTATACAATTTTGCTTATCATGTCTCCCTTCTGATATATTCTGGCTCCATCGGGTAAGAATTTGCATTGCTTCCGGGTCTACCCCCGGTCGGTCTTCATTTCTGATCACACAATTTATGAGGAAACGTAACAGTTCCCCCTGTATCTCCACTTTCTGGTATTCCATAGCTCTGTTAATACATTCTGGATCTCGCCCTGTTTGGACAAAATGGTATATTTTATCTAGATGTGCAGTCATTCCTGGTAACTTCCCTAAATACACTGCGGCTCGTCTGATACGTAATGATGCTAGGATCATTTCGTCCTCTTTTCCGGGCACAGGGTCATATCTACAATCTATAAGAAGTTCCTTAAGCGTACGGGCATTAATGAGTTTGGGTGTACGTGAATGTCCTGACTCTTGAAATGTAAGTTTATTTATTCTGCGTGGCGTAGAAAAAATATTGGTAGCACCTCCCGTAGCCCCATCTGGGGTGTCGGGTGTGAAAGGATTCGTTGAACGTGATACAGCAACTATAGGTGTGGACACAGCTATAGAAGCAGCTGTGGGAACAGATGTAGGAACAGATGTGCTTGCCGGAACTTGTGACTGTAGAGATACGGGTACCGGATCTTGGCGTTGAACCTCCCTGATAGGTGGTCTATGTGGGGCGGAATTAGCATACTCGGGAGCTGCGTCATCTAAATATGAGGAAAGAAAAACATCTTCTGCGGTTCTAGGACGCCCCTTAGGATGTACCTTTATTGGGAACAATGGGGATGGCAAGTCTTTCGGTATTTCTGAAGTAGCCTTAGGTAATCCTTCGGCCAGAAGGGGATACATACCATTCATAAGGGCATTTCTTTGTCTGTCTACTTGTTCTGATTTCACTCGGATACCTTCCTCAATTAATAGATTTTCTTGAACTTTATTGGAATTCTCTTTACTCTTCTCTTCCTGTCTACGTGCTTTTTCTGTTCGTCTATGTGATTCTTTACGCCATAATTCAATGGCATCTTTCTGTGACTGTCTGACTTTCCTTTTCCATAACTCTTCTTCTACTTTCATGATGCACTCTGAATCCCAGGTTCCCGCTGTGGGCCACCTCTGACTTTCTGGTAATTCCTTGGTGTAATCTACCCATAAATCAAGAAATAATATAGCATCTAAGCCATGTTTATGATACATGAAGTACCCTGGGGTGTCCCTAGGAGGAATAGGAACGGCTTCTTCGAGTACCCCTTTTCTTGTAGTGATCTGTCTTAGTTTCGAAAAGAATGGCATATTGAGAACTGACCTTATACTTAATTTTGACCAACTGACCTGGTACTTGATTTTGAACAGACTTAATACAATAAACACGATAATGAACAGTCATTCATACCACAATATACAGAACGTATTTAAACATATTAAACATTAAACATTAAACCTTTAACTGAAACTACAATGATGATCGTCTGCATAACTAATCACCAAGCTTAATTCTCGACAATAACTAGATACTTCGGAACACTTGATATACTGCTAAACAGTACAGATACACTGCTAAAACAGTGCAGACCGGATTTGTGTACCCAAACCCGTCTTGACCGGCACAACCTATGTGCACGTCAGAAATGCCTCCCCAGTAATGGTACTCACCGGGTGGCTTCGGAAACGGAAGGCCTCGGTAACTTGAACTTGAACCGGACTGGACTCGACTCGACTCGTCGGACACTGGACTCGACTTGGGACTTCAGAAACTGGTGGGTCTCTGTATACCTCGGATCTTGCTCTCTCAGCTAGGCTCTGGTCGGGATACTTCGCACTTCTCACCGCCTCGTCTGGGTGTTGATCGCAGTCTCAGTCGCCCCCGCTTGACCGGAGGGAGCTACAGGAAATCCTGCTGGTACGCGTTATTGTCCGTCCAGCTGTGGCAGGAGACCGGGCCTGCAACTCACCGCCGGCGCGTGAGATGAGAAAGTGTCCCTGTTCGGGCGCCATTCATGTGGTAAATAAAATTCCTTTACCTGGACTTAATTTGATACAGAAACATAATAAAATAGCTCAGTAAAATGAGAGGCAGAATCCGTGGTATTAGAGGTTCGAAATGGGCTTTATTCCAATGAACGATTATAATCGGTTGCTCCAAGTTCCATCACCACGGAGGTTCAGGAAGTGAAGTACATACATTATTGATATGAAATGGCTTTTATAGTACATACATTACAATGAAGCGAATACAGTAGGCGTAGCAATTGATAAGGAAAATGACGATTTGTCTGCGTAACCAAAAATGGGTGTAATAAGGAGTAAAAAGGAACATAATTGGTTATGACGTCATATATAGGTGGATCTATAAGATAATACTTGGCATAGATGCGCGCGCAGCAGCATGACGTGTGATTGACGTGTAACTAGGGGGTGAAGGGGACTTGACATTTAGCTCTACATGTGGAGACGAAAAGTCTGGGGGTCAAGTCAACCTAATCCCAAATCATATCTAACATCCTATGTTTAAAGAACTATGTTATCCACAAAGGAAGGACTCTCGGACAAAATCTATTCTATACTGACTGTGTGTGCATGCACAAGCGTCTAAGTGTCTACACTAAATGCGAGGGCAGGAATCTTCCATAGTAACAGGGCTATGAATTACTTGTATTAAGACAGAGAAGCCGGGCCTTTTGCTCGGTAGCTGGAAGAATGTTTACTTAAACTACTAGGCAGGAATGCATTGGCTGAGGGGGAAGCAGATAATTCGAAGGTGAAATACAGTTCTTGGCAGAGAATAGGCTGATGTCAGGCTTCGTGAGCCGCGCAGAGAATGAGACAAAGTTCATGGTCACAGATGCAGGCTCATACTGGAGCTTTTCAGAGGCAGAAGGCAAGAAGAGTTTTGATGACAGAATCAGGGCCTACTTGCCTGGACTGTAAAATGGCATAAGTGAACCATATAAAGCCGGTGGCCTTTTGTACTTAGGAATGGGATATCCGGCCTATTCATGGCGGATCTGACAGAGGACATGTTGACGGTGGACGCACATGTATTTGCGTCTTCATAACTGGAACTGGAGAGAACATACATGTACTTGTAACATGCACATAGAACCGTTGGGGTCCAAGATAGGGGACATAACTGACCAGAAAAATCCATATTTCCACATTTGTATGGAGGCCAGCCACTCTCTGTGTGTTGGAGGTACATTTTTCACCCATTTAATGCATATTTCCCTTCTTGCTAGGAGTATCAATATGAAGAGAATATTCTCTTGATCTTTACTCAACTTGTTTTTTTTTAAATTATGTTGACTTATCCCAAAAATAACCAAATCGATACTCACCTCCACCTGTTATCCCAACAGCTTTGATAAGGTGTTACCCGTCTCCTTCCAAAATTCCTTGAGTTGGGGGCACTGCCGAAATATATGACGGTCACCTGCACCGACTTCCCCGCACTTGGGGCAGTTTCTCCCCTTTTGGCTGCTGATCTTAGATCGCCTCTTTGGCGTCCAATATGCTCTGTGAGTGGTGAATACATGATTTTTTCTCAGAGGAGCAAATTTCTCAATTCGCCAACAAGTAGCCATTGATACTTGCCATTCATGTTGGATATCCAGCGGCCCGGCCATGTTCAGCTCAAGCGGCCCGGTGCCTGCGCATTTAGCGCACATATAGTGCCTGCCTGACCTGAACAAGAAGAGTGAGAGTCAACCTGACCATTGCTCAAGTTAACAGACACTCTTCATGTCTGCCCAAAGGTGGGGGGGGGGCTATCCAGGGTGCTGCTTGGTTCTAATGTAAGCAAGGAAAAAGCCCCATTGCTCCTGGCTGAATAGTATAATACAGATATAATTGTGTTTAAAGGGAACCTCACACCCGTGGGCCCTGGTGCCACTGCACCAATGCACTAATTATAGTTCCACTCATAATACATCCCTCTAGTAGTGTTGTGTGGTTATGTTATGCTGTGTTTTCTTTCATGTGTACATATGTTCTTGTACATGCTTAAGTCTATTATAGTGCGTTTAAGTGGCTCACATAGGCATTGAGCCTCTCTAACTAATCATGTGCTTCCATGGAATGGATCCAGAGAGAATATCTGGTAACAGCCAATCACCAATCCAAAATCCATACAGGAAGTGCCTTTAGAAACATAATCAATAGGGGCCCAAATGTACTGTGATTGCCTAAGGCCCATAGAGAGTATTAATAATCAACTATCAGAGAAGCAACGTGTGGCAGGATTATTTATTGAATGCAGGTAATGGCACCCCTTGCTAAACGAGAGGATTCCTAAACGGATTAGCAGAGCAATATGCAAGGAGCTGCAATACAAACTGAATTTCCTCTAGGCAGTTCATGGCTGAGAAAGCGATGACTTGCGCAGTCAGTGCAATTGTGCATCCTATTGCCTTAGAGGGGGGCGTGGCAAAGATGGCAAGCGGGTAAGATGTGTTCGTCATCGTCTCCCCGCTCCCAGGTGCCCAAATCTGCTCCCATCGGAGCTACGCGGTCCTCTTTGAAGCGGACTTAAGCATAGAATAACTTCCAGCCCAGCACTGATACCCTGAAGAATCAAATTGGGGCTGGAGGCTTGACTCTGACTCACCTGGTGGCAGGCGCGGTCGAGGGACAGAGTTGCAGACCTGGTGGTCGGGCTCCGCTGGTGGTGAGATCTACGGCGGCGGAGCGGAGAGGTGATCGCCGGACTCGCAGCAAGCATAGAGGGTGCGGACAGTGGCACACCAATCACACCTGGCGGAGAGGAGGCTTGATGAGACGATCCAGGCAGCATCCAAGCTTGGGAAGATTAAGGCCAGGCTCCGGGAAGCGGAAAGCGGTGCGAGGCCTGTTGGGCCGGGAGGCGCGGTGACGAGGAGAGGCAGTGCTGGCGCGGTCCATTGGGGCTTCCAGCAGGTATATTGTAAGGCTGCCCGGGGGGGGGGGGGTTGCGTAGCGGCCCGCCCCTTAGAGGGCGGCCGCCTTAGTGCCACAGGAAGGCACAGGGGTGGGAGGTCGAGTCCCTGGGCTAGTCCAGGGGAGACCCCAGCAGATAGCTGCTTCCGGCGAGGGCGGGGAGGAGACAGGGGTACACATACTGTCTCCGCCCCCTCCTCGTCCTCTTGTTCGCTCGTTCGCCTTGGCGCCGTTCGCTCCTCTGGGTCTCGCGGCGGGTTTTTTCTCGTGATCCCGGTTATCCCGGTAAGTGTTGGTGGTTGTTGAGAGCGAGAGTCTTTGTGGAGCGGCGGGAGATGCGCTTGGTGTCATTGCGTGGCCGGGAGGGCCCGGAGCGGTGCTTTCATTAAGGCATTCGTGGGGCAGAGCACGGTCGTCTTTATGCCTGGGTGTAGCTCAGTGGATTTAGGACGGTGCGACCGTGGTGCTAGCTTCGTGGGGGCGCCGGGTTGGGAGTTTATTAGGCTTTTGAAGCACCTGATGCTGCGTTTCTTTCCGCGGCAATTACCAGGCCTCACATGTGGGTCAAGATAACTCGTGTGATTAATTTTCTTCCTGGAGAGAGCTCAGCATTTTGTAGAGTTGAGGTTTCGACTAAGGGGAAGTTAGTGCAGAGGGTCAATGTCCCTGCTGCTACGAAAGTGTGCCAAGTAGATTACAGAGTGCGTTTGATGTAAATAGGTCAGCAGTCGGGGCTTTGACATGCCGTTTTGGAGGGGGTATTTGGTACGAAGCGAGTATCCGGGCCGACAAATTTGGTAGGCCCCGGCATCTCGCTGGGGTGGAAGTTAGACCGAGGGGGGTCTTGGCGGCACACCCAGTGCTAGAGCACTGAGGGGGCCTGGTGCGAATTCCGGACTCGTCCGTGCCGTTCCACAGTGAACCTTTGTCAGCTCAGTGTGCCAGGTGGGTTTCGGAGTGCGTATGATGTGAGCAGATCGGCGGGGGCAGCTTTCAATAGGGAATTCCTTTTGTTACTTGCATTTGTACTTGGAGTCCTGAAATGTAATAGTGCGCATGTGTCTTTTATCCTGGACCTGCTTACACATTGCAAAGTATACTTTTTTTTAGAGCATTGCTCAGCGCATGAGGCCTCAGGTTAGATCCCCGTCTTCTCCGTTTCTTTCATCATGAGCACAGCAGGCTCGACGCGCATCGGAGCGTGTTTCGCAGCAGTGGGGCAGCAACCTCCTCTGTTGCACTTCAGGCCCTCGGCATTTGCGGTGTTTTGTGTTTATATGCAGTCGTGCAGCCTCGCACACGCTACCGTGTCCTCTGTGAATCAGACGTTCAGGGGCCGTTTTGGAAGCTAAGCAGGGTCGGGACTGGTTAGCACTTGGATGGGAGGCCAGAATGTGATCTACAGGATGCTGGTGCCTTTGCTATGAGTTTAGGCCCCTCTTATGCGGGCATATTAAGGTCTTGTAGCAGACAACGCTGGATCTTGGGGTCCCCCCTAAAAATAAAATGGGAATTCTGCTAGTTTAGCGCAAAAAAAGGGGGCGGAAGTGTGTTCACAACTGGTCCCGGCCTAATGATTTAATAGGTTGGCGGCAACATCCGGTGATCCTGGGCAAATCATTTATTGTAATTCACTGGGCGCCGAGTGGGGCCGTGAAGATGGGTTCCGTTGGCGGCGCTGCCGCGGAAGGTGCGGTGCTGCAGGCTGCGAGCCTTGTGGTGGCGGCACCATCCTGTGTTCCTGGGAAATTATTGAAGGTAAATGCCCCTGTGCGTCGAGTTGTGACCGGGTGGTGCCTGGAGTTGGTGGTCCGTCGGCGCCGCTGCCGCCAAATGTGCGCGAATGCAAGTTGCGAGCATAATGGCCGCGTCACCATCGTGTGATCTCTGGCTTCAGTTAATTCGCCCCCCCACTTTGTTTCAGCGCGGGTAAAGGCACTGTGGCCTAAGGGTTAAGGTCTGAGAGAGACTCTTATTCGAGGTCACAGGTTCTATTCCCATTGATTCTTACAGTACGCGCTGCCCCCCCCCTTCATGTGCATTGCAGGGCATTTAAGGCGAAAGTTGGCCATTTCTGGAAATTGTTGTATGTACTGCGTGAAGCCCTGCCCCTTGGCCACAGCATTGCCGTTTCTCCGCGAGAGTGTGAGAGTTTTACAGCATTTTAGTCATGTGATGGAGACGAGCATAGTTGAGTAGACTGCCTCAAGTCTTTAGTTTTGACTAGGCACTTTTTAAGAACTCTGCTTCTTGTGTGTGAGATGATTTTCATCTGGCAAGGAAATATTTGGAAAGGGCCTTTAGGGGACTACATATTCTGATTGGCACGAATTAGAAATAACCTTGAGGAGGAAGGTAGGGGTCATGTATATCATTGCCTTGTTTTTTGTGAAATGTGATATATGGCTTAATGAAACATAGGGGCTGCATCACACAATTTGGTACTGAAGTAGTCGCTACGCAGCACAAACGGTGAACTGCAGCTATACGCAGGGGCTTTGAGTTGGAAGGCATTCGTGTAAATAGCTAATTGTTAGATCCCTTGGAGAATCCAACATATTTGGAGAGGAAACCTTGTACAAACCTCCATAAATTTCTTCATATTGGGAGTATGAAGCAAGAAGTAGGAGTGAACTTTGTCTATATGCAGCAAGAGCTGCTAAGAACCAAAAGTTGAACTTAAGTAAATACAGAACATGGCCTCGCACGTCTCTTTTGGGACCTTTAGTGAAGCACCTGACCTCTTGGCAAACTGGAGCCACAGCTTCTTCGACTTGCATGTGGAAGATGGCCAGATGCTCTTGGGGTTTTAACGTCGACTTTGCCTCGACACTTTCCATTAATTAAGGAACGGTTTAGGTCGTCGGTGCCTCTATTCTAAATTACTGTGCTGGTGGTGAAGGGACAATAAATATGCCTTTAAAACCTGTTTTTACCACAGGTGCTGTGCATTCAAAGACAGGTCATATGTCCCTTGTTGCGGTTTGGGTTAGCGGTGGTTGATTTGCCTTCCTCCCATGCATTGACATGTCATGACATTGTTGCTTGTCTTAGAGATTGGGTGACGTTGCTTGAGTTCTACCGGGCTGACAACTGTCGGAGTGCACGTGGTGAGTCGGCCACCTTGGAGGCATGCTCCTGAAGGGGTAATGTGTATACAGCATCCACCAAGGGGTAGGTGTCCTCCGCCATAGTAGATTACCTCGTGGGCCCGAGTCGGTCAATGGCATAGGGTGAGGGGCCCATTTTGTTGTGTCCGTCAACGTCCCTTGTCCAGGAAGGAGATGTGATTTCCCGGTTATTGCCTGCGGTGGGCCATGCAGGTTGACCTATTGTGTGAGTTCTTGGTGGCCAAGTGCAACATCTCACAGTATCCACTGCTTTACCAGCCTTTTGTGTACGTCGTTCATCGCCACCGGCCCAACATCGTACTCTGGTGGTTATGCATTGCAGATGTCCTTAATGTATTTGGTAACCCAGTAAATGTTGTATATAGACCTGGGGAAGCAATGATCTGCCTGACTTTGCCTGGGCTCACCAATAAGGACTACGGCTCTCACTGTTGGTAATGCACACCCTTCATTGGGATGGGCTCGGGGCCCGTAGGTATCCCTTGTGCCTTCTGATTCAAATAATATTCACACTGAAAAGGCCTGGGAGTGTAAAACTTTAGTAAGTTTGGCTAGTAGTGTTGGTGACCCGGCCTTACCATGCCTGAACGGAGGCATTTTTCAAGAGGATATGCCTGTTAGCCACAATGATGTCTCATTATCCTAGGCACCAAAGAGGCATAGTCTAGCCAGTACTGATGAGAGATGGGAGGTTGATTGGTAGTATTCCTGCCTCAGCGGTTCTGGGTGGGGCCTGGTTGCAATGCTCTGTTGCATTGGCAAATTAGGCCGAGTGGACTCGGAACACCTATTAAATGCGCGGTGTGTTGGTGGCCGGTCTGTATGCCATAGCCAGTGCCGGAGCATGCTGGGTAGCCCTGCAGTACAGTTTTACTCTGGAAAACACTTGTAGCTGCGCAGGGCTCCCTCTGTTCTGTCGAGGTCTTTTATATTAGCCGAGCACTCCTGGGACTCTTCACCACTATGGTCGGGAGCAGGGGGAGGTGTCACTTTGCATCCATCACCTAGGCTAAGCAAAGAGTTGCGCCTAGTGTTGAGTGAGTGTTAATGTTACCTGGTCGTTCATTGGCCTCCTGAGGGTAGGATGACCTAGCGGCAAGGAACAGCTAGGGTGGTTTTCGTGTGCTTCAGTGATAAAAAAAAAAATGCAACGGGGGCCCTGGTTCACACGGTAGTGGGCTAAGATCACACACGCCACAGGTGCCGAGGCCTGTCCTGATGCCTGGCGTTGGGCTCCCAGGTTACTTCTGAAGGGCTAGGCCTTCAGATGCTGAAAGGATGTCCGTTGTTATTTACTCGATTGTTAAACGATTGGTTATTTCCTGGGTCATCCGCGGTTGTAGAGCGTTATGCGCTTGTCTTTCCATCGGGTCGGTTGATGCGGGATGGTGGTTTTGGGCACAGCCACGTGGTGGGTCTTTCTGTGTCTGACTGGGGTTAGCCTTCCGTTAATCTCCCTGTGTGTCGCACACGGCTGTAAGACGGGGGGCCACTAGCCCTGTTCTGATTGAGTTGCTACCACTGTTATTAGTATTAAACACATCAGGTACTCGCTTGAACCCAACTATAGGTACTCTAGGACGCATGTCCTCCATCACACACATCTTCAGACCAGACTGCCCCTCCTCCCCCCTCCAATCCTTGAAGCAATAGGGTCCAAATACTTGTGGGGTTGGCAGGCTTGGACAGAGGTTGGTGGCAAGCTCCCACATCATTCGGTAGGAGGATTTTGAAGAGTCTTTGAGCAGGTCATTGGTCGCTCCTCCCGCTGTATTTGCTGTCATCTTATTCTCACTGGAAACCCCTACTCCTTCACGCCTATTGTAAGCTGAGGATGCTGGTTGACGCTGTTAGACCTGCTATTAGTTATTACACACACCTGTGTGCCTTGGCATGGTTTGTTTCGCATCAGGGCCAGTTTGGGGTTACTGGCGAATTGTTTGCTCCAGGGCTGAAGCGGGCGCTTCTAGAAGAGGGCTAGATTGCTTAGGCCAGGCAGCAGGACAAAGGTCTTTTCGGCACTGGCAGAATGGTACAGGCTGCGAAGTAGTGCCATTGCAGAACATTGATCTGTCAACATCCTGCTAGGAAATGATGAGCAGCAGTAAGGTAGTGAACCATGGTGAGAAATTGTTGTGGGTTTCGTGCTCAACAGGAGCAAGGGAATTGCATTTGGTTCGCAAGCTACAGGTACGGTCTGCAGCACCAGAAACTGTAAAGCTGCTATGTTCGCACGGGACTGGGCGGCCAATATCATCTAACTTTACATCCAGCCACTAAGTAGGCAAAGACATACTTGCGATGGTGCAAGGGGCACTCAGCAGTAGAGTTAAGTTGAGTGTCATCATACCCCGATATAACGTCAGTGATAAAACGCAGGTTGTGGCCACACACGACCAGGCACTCTAGGGAAGCTGGGGCGGGAGTGTGCAAGTGCCAAGAGAAGTGCGGGTTGCCTGGTTAGGGCGGCTGGTTTGGAGGGAACACTAATACGGATCGCCACAGAGCACATTTTGTATTCATAGAAGGCTGAATTGATATTTTTATGGCATGGTGCCAGTTGCTTTAGTTATGCGCATGTTTCTTGGCTGTGTCAGGAACATTCAGAATGCAATGCTGGTGGTTAGCCTGTTGTCATGCTGTGCAGAGGTGTTTTAGCTCAGGTATGGCCAAACATGGGTCATAGGCCGGTGGTCTGCCCTGGGATTCGTGTTAACAGGCAGGTGAAGCAGCAGAACATGGAGGGGCTTGGTTTTGACCCTGGATCAAGGGCGGAGCCTGGTTGGTCACTCAGCAGCCCGTCCTTGAGTTCGACGAAACAGGTACCATTGATGCGAGTACCGGTACCGGGTAACTTCTCTCACCCCCCAGCACTGGCTGGCAGCTAGGCAGGTGGTGGAAGTGGCCTTCCAACGGGGGCGAGATGGTCCATATGATTAAGGGATTCCCCGGGGTGACACTTTGTGCTAGACACCAGCTGGAGAACAATTGGCTTCCTCAGTATTCATAATAGAGAAGAATTTTACTCGCTGGTTCTCTTCTGTGGTCACTCTGTCCTGTCCCTCCCTGGTATACCAGCAGAATTTTGGGAGGGCAAGGCTTCACATTTTGTGGTGACTGATGGAATGCGATGGATGCACTCCAACGGAGTGAAAGAGGAAGTAAGGCGGGCTTGTCAACCCTTACCCTCTCCCGCATTGGCACGGCCAGGCAGGAGTGTCCTGTCAAAGGGATTGTTCTTCGGCCATGCAAAGGCAACTTTGGACCATCGCCTAGTTTAGGTTCAAGGTCATTTCAGTCAAAAATCCCGGGGGAGTTTAGAAAGGATGGGGCAACCTGGCCTGATGGTGCATGCGGGCCGCTGGTCCGGTTAGGCGTAGACTTGTTTTGGCTGGACCTGGGAGAAGCCCGGTATCAGCATGCTGTAGGTAAAAAGGCCTACCAGGAGCCATGCGCAGTTGCGCAGAGCAAAGGGTCTTGGCTTAATCATGCATGGTCTTTTACACGTCAAGTCCGCAGGGTGCCTGGAGGGAGATGGGGTGCACCTCTCTAGTTTAGGCATGGACCTTCTCCTACTGTATCTAGGGGAAGCTTTGGCTGCAGCAGGTTGTAAGTAAATAGGTCTACCTTGGTGGGGGGCCCTGGTAGTGACGGTGGCCACTCCCAAGGCTGTGGAGGAGTTCAGGGCGATCCAGGGTCTGCACATACCAAGGGGTACATCATGCAGCAGCACCGCGGGGTGCTAAGCCAGGATACCCAGGGATGTTTTAGCGTTGTCCCCTGGAAGAACGACGGCGCCCCGTTAGCCGACAGGCGGTTGTGGGTCTGAGCAACCGGGGGCTGCCATGTATGCTCCGCCCACCCATCACGTGGGCCAGAGTGGGGCCTGACTCCTGCCTACCAGAGAAGACACCGAGGCCGGGCTGCCCACGGTCTGGGAAGTAGGAGAGTTCCTGGGCAGGCAACCACAGTGCAGCAAAAGCAGCAAGGGGCCTGCCGGGGGCAAAAATAAACGACGAAACGGGGCGGTGGCCAGACTCATCGGCTGGCGCGCCGCTGTTTCAGCAGCACGCTCACTGAAGGACGGGGACCTGGTGGCCGGGCCCTGAGAGAGGAGGGAGCTCCAGAGGCTGAGTGGAGTGGTGGGGGCCCAAGCCGAGGTGACCACTGAGGGGACAGGTAAAGGCCTCTGCGACCAGTGGACGTAGGAGAGGAGCGCCTGGCTGTGCGATGCGAAGAGAGGCCAGGTAGGCCGGAGAAGTGAGCGCCCGGAGGGCGCCCGAACTGCTGACATACGAGGGAGGGCTGAGGCGTGCCCTAACGCTGGGAGCTCGACCAGATATCCGGCTGGCGCTGCAGTTGTGACGTTTTGGAGGCTTTGTCGGACTGGGCGGGACTGGGGAAGTTTGAACCAGTAGAATACACACGGACACTAGGAGCCTGAGGGTGCTTGCCCAGCCAGACGAGACATAGGCCGAAGCCAGCGAGTGACACCCGAGCTGGAGCACAGTGGCCGAGCTGTGGTACTTAGCGGGAGCTGTTGGAGCAGCAGAGGGCGAGTTTATCCCTGGAAAGCCATTGGAGGGTTTGCTGGAGCTTTCTGAACGCAGTACGTTCTCTGAGTAGGAAAGCTAGGTGATCTTCCCACATTAGACGGTCTGTCTTACGGGGCACCTACACTGCAGGAACAGTGACGGAACTGCGGTCTAGGGTGCACTGGAGTCCCGTTCGTCTGGCGCTGATTCTTTGATGACAGAGATAGGGGTGACGGGCCCACTTTAAGGTGGTATAGAGGAACTCAATTACAACTATACCTAAAGCCCTCTAGATTCGAAAGACTTTGCGGTCTACACGACTGCGCACCAGTACCAGGTACCTGTGGGAGACGTGCCCTTGCTGTGCTCGGAGCGAGCCTTCGGGCCGGGATCCAGACTGGACATGGCCATAATGACGTTGCAGCGAACCAAGAAAGACCGATCATTAAAAGACATGCTCACTAAACCCACACCGACGAGCCCAGATGCTGCGGTGGCGGAGGCACCGATTACACGGGCTTTCCTGGAGACGCTATTCAACACCCTCTGTGACGACTTCCAAGAGGTGACGCAACTCCAGCAAGAAGTGATCCGCTTGAAGGATCAACAAATCGATCTCCAGGCCCACGCTGAGGACCTCGAAAACCACTCTTGGCGGAATAACATTTGTATGCAGAGGGTTCCGTCAGACGCAGAAGGGTCGGACATGGTCTCCTACCTGCAGACGCTGTTCCAGGAGATCCTGGGGGAGCCGGAGGACGTGGAGATCCGTATTGATAGAGCCCAGAGGGTCGGTCTGCGGAGGAGGGCCCTGGCACCGCCTCCTGATATTCTTGCCTTCTTGCCAGACTACCCCTAAAGGAGTGTATTCTACGAGCAGCCAGAGCGAAGCAACCACTTCAACATCTGGGCCACTCTATAGCGTTGTATCAGGACCTGGCTGCCATAACACTGCAGTGAGTTTCCAAGTGAACTCCCATTTGCATGACAAGGGAGTGGCATATTCCTGGGGACATCCCTTTTGTATCATCTTTAAGTGTTTAAGTGTTGGGTCTGCCGCTCCACAGTCATGAAGAACAGCCCACCTCGAGTCCACGACCACCCCGAGAAAGATGGCAGAGAGTCGGCTCGAGACGTCCATCAGGATCTCCGCGGGGGTCCGACCCGAGGCGATGGCTCAGGAGAGGAGGGCTACGCTGGAGTGAGTGCTCAAGGACACAGCGTCAAACGATAATTCTTGATCAAAGCGGGGCCTGATGCCAATCAACCTGAAGATGGGGGCGGATGGCGAGGCTTGGGGGCGAGGGACAGGAGGTCGCATTTGGAGTCATGATATGTCCCTGTTCCCCTGTTTTTCCAGATGCGCGCGACCAACCCTAGCGGGCTCTGGACATTGGGGGGCAATTGGGGTGGTTCAGTTGGGGTTAGGGAGGAGGGGAACTGGTGTGCTGTTTGGGACCCCACACAAGGGCAGGCGGCGTAGAGGGAGGGCGGGGGATAAGGTGCGGAGAGGGAGGGGGCACGGGTTGGCAGCGCAGTGCAGCCCATGGGCAGATAAAGCGGCTTATGCTCATACATATTTTATGACGCCCTCAGAGTTGCATGTCCTCACGCTTAACGTGCTAGGCCTAAATAGTCCTAATAAGGGCGTTCCATATTGTCATATCTTGAAAACTCAGGGGCGGATATTTGCCTTATACAGGAGACTCACCTTCTACCAAAAGATTGGCATAGA
The DNA here is from genome assembly GCF_964204655.1 of Triturus cristatus. Taxonomy (NCBI): domain Eukaryota; kingdom Metazoa; phylum Chordata; class Amphibia; order Caudata; family Salamandridae; genus Triturus; species Triturus cristatus. The sequence continues at coordinate 539,695,892 of NC_140584.1, read as the reverse complement.
ATGAGGTCCAGAGTGTTCCCTCAGCAGTTTTTCTCTTCTACTCAGGACAAGAAAGCAGGGGTGGCCTTATTGGTGGCTAAACGCTTTACCGGGAAGGTGGGACACAAGGTTGCGGAAATTAAGGGGCGGCTGCTAGCCTACAAATTGTGGATGGGAGGCTTACCGCTGGTGGTGGGGGTGATTTATGCTCCCAACACTCGTCAGCCTTGTCAGATGTCCTTGGGGCTCAAGAGAGATGGGTACTTGTTGGAGGCGATCTAAATTTTGGCATGGATGCGTCAGCGGATAGGTCTAGCCACAGCTATGCCCAGACCGGGGCAATTTCTGCGGAAGGGCACCAGTGGTTATACAATCAAGGGCTCATCGATATTTAGCGGGCGGCTCACCATCACACCTCGCAGTTCTCCTATTATTCTCACACACACCACACTTATGCCCGGTTGGATCCTTTGTTGGGCACGGCAGAACTGAATGCACTGGTACGGGAGGTTAGCATAACGCCGGCGGCCCTGTCTGATCATGATGCAGTCCAAGTAACCCTGCAGGTGCCGATCATAGGTAGGAACACAGGGGGTTGGAGACTGAGAAAGGGCCTGTTACAGAAACCAACAGTGCAGGAGCAGATCCTCAAATGCATCACAGACTTCCTTGCAACCAACAAATCCCCTGAGGTCTCTAGTGCTTTGTGGGGGGCTCTTAAAGCAGTGGTGAGGGGATAACTGATCGCGATCTCCTCCGCTGAGAATAAAAAGCGTAGGTCTAAACGCGAGCAGCTCACTGCTCAAGTTCTAGAGCTAGAAAGGGTACACAGCAGGACAGGGGCGCCTAGGGTCCCGCGTCAGCAGAAGGTGGCACACGCACAATTGGTGGGACTCGACCTTGACAGGGCCAGTATGCGGTGCTTAGGCTTAAGCACTCCAACTGCATAGGTGGCAACAGGACAGGGTGCCTGCAGGCGAAAAAGCTACGGGCCCGCACCTTGGACACTAAAGTGCAATCTCTCACGTCGGACTCGGGGACAGTGGTAGGAAGCGACGAGGAAATAGCCCGGGTGTTTCAAACATTAGATGCAGAGCTGTATCGCAGGGAGACCCCTCCACCCTCCCAGGTCGATGCCTATCTCCAGGAGGCACACATAACCGTCCTGGGCACCACACAGGCCGTTAGAGGCGCCCATACGCATAGAAGAGGTGATAAGTGCGATATCCCGCCTTAAGCCTTTGAAGGCTCTGAGACCCGAAGCGGGTTTTCGGCAGGTTTCTATAAAACATTCTGCACAGTGTTGGCCCCAATACTTACAAAACCTTTTAACTCCTTTACGGGACCGGGGTTGATTCCCTCCGATATGCTGGCGGCTTCTACAGTTGTACTGCCGAAACACGGCTCACCGCACAGATATGGATGCCCTACTATTGTCGGTGGATGCCGAGAAGGCATTTGACTGAGTCAACTGGGATTTTCTAGATAAAACCCTAATTAATTTTGGTCTGGGAGAGCGGTTTCGGGCCTCGGTGGCGAGCTGCTACAATAAGCCTACGGCGACTGTTCGGGTGAATGGGGTGACATCTTGCCCATTCGAGATACAGAGAGGAACGCGCCAGGGGTGCCCGCTATCCCCCCTTCTTTTTGCCTTCTATGTCGAGCCGCTGGCTCAGAAGATCAAGGAGAACCAGATATATTAGGCATCCCGTTTGGGGAGAAACACACAATAAGTCTTATGCAGACTATATCATCGCATACCTTGAATCACCCGCGCGTTCGGTTCCTGCGGGAATTGAAGGACTTTGACCGGGTCTTGGGCTTTCGGGTTAATGTAGGAAAATCCATGATCCTGTGGCTGAACCAAGCAGGGCAGTCGCTGGCTTCGGGCGGGAGTAGGTATGTGGGTATCCAGGTACGAACCTCAATTCCCTACTTAGGCACTGAATTGGCACCGTCGGTGTCTCAAACGGTCAAGCTTAACTATATCTCACACCACGAGAGACCTGCACCAGTGGAGGCAGCATGGGTTCTCCCTTCTAAGCTGGGTGGCGGCAATAAAGATGTTCATTCTCCCCAAAGTATTATATCTTTTCCAAACCATTCCGCCATGGCCACCGCCAGGCACTCTCCAGTCGCTGCAGCAAGCGCTCCAGAAATTTGTGTGGGTGGGAGCTAGGCCTCGACTGAAGAGGGAATTGGGCTACCTATGACCTGACGAGGGGGGATTGGGGATAGCGAATATCTTGGAGTATTTCCGGGCTGTACAGCTCCTATAACTCGTGGAGTGGAACAGATCCGAATCGGAGAAAAGATGATTGTTTCAGAATAGAGCGTTGGCCAAATTATCGCTTTGGAAGGTCCCCTTTCTCAAAAGAGTAGATAGGCCTCCGAATCTGAAAGGGTTCCCCCATCATGCATGCAGTGCTGAGAGTCTGGGACGGGGTCGCCATCAAAAAGGGATTGTCCTTTTTCCCCTCGCCTTTGACCCCCATTCTTGATAACAAAGACTTTTCCCCGGGAACAGACGTAAGGGCGTTTTTAAGATGGAGGGAGGCGGAATGCAAGGCAGCTGGGCACTTTTTTGATCTAGATGGGATTCTCTCCTTTCCAGACCTGCGAGCAGAATATGGCCTTCCAGAGACCGAGAGGTTTCACTACTTGCAACTTCGGCACTGGTTACTTAACCCAGAGGTGCGGCTGAAGGTCTCTCGGAAATTAAAGAAATTCGAGAAATGGCTCTACACAAAGAACACGGATAAGAAAATGATCTCTGAGCTGTACAAGGTGCTACGCCCTCAGGTCCCGAAGGAACATACAGCAGGGCAGAGAAGGTGGGCGAGTGAACTGGGGAGAGATCTCACGGCAAAGGAGTGGTCGGACATTTACCACAGAGCCGCCCACACCACACGAAATATAGCGAGCAAAGTGACGGCGACTAAAGTCGCCATGTACTGGTATTTGACCCCGGTCCGTCTGCATAGGGTTAACCCTGAGCGCAGCCCACTTTGCTGGCGGGGATGTGGTGCAGAAGGTACGCTGCTGCATTTGTTATGGGAGTGCAGGGAATTGACAAGCTATTGGTCTGCGATTCTGGACAATGTGGATCGCCAGTTTGACATGCAGATTCCGCGCTTACCGTCGTATGTGGTGTTGGGCTTGCCCAACCCGCTGACGTTTCCGCTCAGATCCCGGAAAGGGAAACAAATGGGGTTGGCATTGGGGGCGGCTCTCCAAAACATCTTATCGCATTGGGGAACGAGGGTAAAGCCGACCTATGTTGGGTGGCTACATAGTTTGTGGTTCATCCAGTGTATGGAACGCATACAGGCCTTTCTTAGCAACTCAATGGCAAGCTTTAACGAAATCTGGCAGCCCCTGCTCTCACTCTTAACATCCGAAATGAATGAAATCACATGCCCCAGATACCTATGTCTTCTCTGCCTCACGGGCCCCACGTCACCTACTTAGAGATCTGCTTAAGCTCTGCCCAACACATACGATTTAGCAACAGATATAGATCGTCTCTTTCCCTTTCTTCTACCCTCTTTTTCAGGCGTTCTCTCTAATTACTACAGAACCCTGCTAAGTATTCCCTTCAGGGCTCGGAATTCAGTACCCTAGACGATCAGGACCATAGAACTTGCCCTTCAGTTATAATTATGCAGTTTGTATAAAAGGTAACGTGGTGTCATGGACTTTTTTCTCAGGTGAACTAGCCCCCTGAGACGTGCCTAGCATAGACATGTTCTGTTTTCATTTGGTTCACTTTAACGTGTTTATTTCAGAACACGGAAGGGCTGCATAAAACCTACATACAGGCTTTCAGCGCGTATCTTGGCCCATGCAGAGGAACATTCCTTGGGACTTTTATATTATTGCACAACCTTTGTACAGTTCTATCATTTTGAGCAAGGTAACGCTTCAAGAGTCTGCACACCTGGATTATGCATTTTTGCACGTCTCCACTCCCTATGCCGGTTTCTTTGGGATTCCTTTATCTACATTACTATCATCACTATTCATCCTTTTTACCTTTTGGTATGTGACACGGAGTTTGGGGCTATCTTCCTGCCTTTTGGTTTCCTAGTATTGGGCTTAAATAGAACATTATTGAATTAATGAGTGAACAAATACTTCACATCGTTTTGGACCGAATCTCTTGTTGGGTCATTTCCTTTCTATGTGACTGGTATTATTACACATGAACACTACTAAATTAATGAACTACTTTTGGATGCGATCTTGTACTTTTGGATCAGTTCAAAGTGTTTTTTAACCATAACTTCCACAGCCTTGAAAAAGTTACATCGAGTAACGAAACACGTGTCGGCTGTTTTTGGATCACCACTCTACTGAATTTTGGATACTTTGATATTTGTTTCTACTGCACGGGAAACTGGTGCATTGCAAAGGGACCGATTCTGTATACTGCAATTGAACATTGCATTTTTTGATCTACGTGTGAGACACTGGAGAACAGGCTCATGTTCTTTTGGAAAGGTTGTAATCAAATACTATGAGAACAGGTCCATGTTTTATGTAATAATTGAATATTGTGCATTTGAACCACGCAAATTAAATGACATGTGTTACGACTAAAGACACTTGTTGGGACAGTATTGTTTTTTCTGATCCTTGGGGGACAGCCAAGATTCTGTGCTCTAATACTGTACTATTACACTTTATCTCTTACCATACTCAGTGATACTGTGATTTTCAACATTAGAGTGCCGGGATAGTACCTAGTTTTTAAAAAACCTACTTAGAGATGCTGTCCTACATTTAAGGGACGGGGACTTCCACAGGGGTCCAATGCGGAGCTTCCCAGCACACCAGTTTGAGGAGAGGGAGGAGGGTGGGGGTTGCCTCTCTTTTACTTTTCTGTTTTTTTTTCACATTTCTTATTATATGGCATTATGGTATACAAGTTGGAGCAGGACTCTGAAATACTAGAGACATTGCAGACTTACGAATGGGTACAGCGGGGAGCGTATTAGGGGCGCCTAAGTAATACATATCTAGGCCGAACAGGTACTAAATGTAGCCCCGTTTAATGAATATATTGTGCAGATTCCTGAAACTGTCTGTTATTATTTGCTGAATGCCAATAAAAACAAACTTAAACCTAATGCCTTAGAGAGTTAGCAATCCCAGCTGATATTTGACGTGATTGGAGGATTGAGAGCTTGAATTCCAGGAAGGCATACCAAGACCCCATCCCTATAATGTCGACAAATTGAGTCTTGTTAAATTGGGGAATAGTGCCTTCTGTAATTTACAGAACCAATAGATGGTATGAATGCGGTATGAACTGCTATTTATATAGCAATAATTTATAAGATGTATGTTGCTGCCAATAGCATTAGAGGAAACATCATTAGTAAAATGGGTAATATTACCAAAAACATATAACTGATTAAAGTAACTATTTCTACGAAATGTATACATAAAATCTAAAATCACCAACCTAAAGCACTTTTGCATGGCGCCTGCACCCCTAAAGAGGTCATGCTCACTTGGCAAACTTGCAATAAGCTCAAATAATTGCAGAGTGTTTCTTTTGAAATGCCTGACAAATCTTTCTTTTTAGGCATTTATTTAATTGCTAAAGATGTTGTTCCTGAAAATACCAGATTTTACTAAATTTATAAAAATTAATGGGGTAAGACCAACCCAGGCCTTCTCCTCCGAATATCCATGCTTGCTTGCTGCATTTGTCAGGCAAATTCATGGGTTGGTCCTATGCTCCCACCACTTTCAATGTTCACTAGGCACTACTGCATTTATGCACCATTTACATCATAAAGGGTATAACGTAAATATGGATTTAAGTTCTTCTGTAAACTTTGTATCCAGTCCCCTCTTTCACGAATATATTAACCTGGTATAAGTATGTAGATGATGTATTGTAATGGTATTTTGCATGTCGGTGTATAACTTATCGCAAAGGTCTCAATAAAACTCAAATTATATGCTTTTAAATCATTCAAATATACTCTCACCCGTCGTAAGCGGAGTTCTTCTACTGCTTCTAATAAACTTGTTTTAAATTCCAACAACTGAATTGAAAGTAATGTATCTGAAGAACTTCTGAATGCATGACATGCTGGTTCGTCCTTCACACAACCATCTTCCATTTGTAAAAGTTTATAGCTACAAAGTAAAATGATCAGATAAAGGTTCATATTTAACTAAAATAGAGATTTTACAAGTACAATTTAGCCAAACATTTCAATCAACAGCCATCAGTTATACATTTATTTTAAAAAAAACTTATGTATTTTATGATTTTGTAATGTGTTAGTGACCAAAAGAAAAGAAAACCATTTGACAGTGTGTCTTAAGTAACAACATGCATCACAACAATTGTATTTTATGCTATCGACCTAGCTTGTCTTCATCACTTATGCTGTTGCTCATTTACTTGAACCGCTGTCTCAAAAGGACTTTTTCATTACTCAATCTTCGATCGTCAATTTCATTATTTTATCACGGATGACATCAGAAGAGAGTCACAAAACTCAAATGATTTAAGTCTAGCGGCTTTAAATGAGGGGCAGTTGAGAAATGTATTAACAGGTACGTCGTTATACAAAGTATTATGGGTTTTTCCAATTTATCCTAGTCAATGATGGAGCAAATATTGGTTTTTATTCATAGATGCTTCAAGCTTGAAAGAGGCTCTACTTTTAAGAATGCAGGACTAGATTTGCTACATACCGCCCTGTATTTTGGGCTTTGTCAAAATATGGGCAAACTATAAAAATGCGGTTGCAGCTTTAAGTCAATTAGTGGCAAAACCTCTTTCCATGAATTACAACTTCATGATGGTGGGGAGTTGGCACCATCATGTTCCAAGTTGTTTTTTGTTCTGCTGCAAAGGCATGGCGGAAGTGGAAATGTTTACTGAGAATTTCAAGCCACATAACAAAAACAAACAAGCATTCCTCTGAGATTTCCCCTTTCGGTAACCATAACGTTAAGGCCTTTCATACTTCTAAACAGGTGTCTATCACCCAAATTCAAAACCGTAGACCATGAAGCCCTGGTCAATATCCGCCAATGTGTATGGGAATCTGGAAACATCATATTACACTAATTCTATCAGAATGCTTTCATATTCACTGGTTCAAACACTGCCTTGTCCTAATCAAGGCGAGGATGCTAAGATCCATCTCAATCTGAACCTCCCAAAACCACGATTCATCCTCATCCCTAATAGAGCAACATCAGTCCAGATTTTTAGATGAAGCTTGGCCATTTCACATTCGATTCACCACAAACATGAAATGAACTAGGGGCCCGATTCACAGAACTAACTTAAGACAAAATCCTAAACTTACTACCATTTACTCATTTTGGTATTCACAGAAGGCACTTACTCATTTTGGTATTCACAGAAGGCACTTACTCATTGATGAGTAAGTGCCTTCTGTGAATACCAAAATGGTAGTAAGTTTAGGATTTTGTCTTAAATTAGTTCTGTGAATAGGGCCCAAGATTCATCACTGACAGCGATCTCTCCTTCGGAACACACCTTGCTAAGAAAGCTCAGACTGCTTGGTACCAGTTATTCCTTCTGCACAGAATAAAACTTTGTTATGATGTACTTGTTTAAAAGGTCTCATTCCCAGTGCTTCTTGGCGCTAAAGACCCACAACACAGGGTACAACTCATCAAAACATAAAAAGAGGGGGAGCATTCCTCAACAGTTACATTTATAACACCCACAAAATCATTTAGCTTAATAAATCAGAAACGAAAACACACTAAATCGTCAGATTAGTGGTGACCTTCCCAAAGAGGACTTCGGCATCCCATTTCAAGCTCTGCTCCCTTCCTATTTGGGTGGTGGCAATATTCTAATCGAAATGCCCCTCACTGACTTGATACCTATGAAGAGCATGTGCATGCTGCTACACTACTGAGCCAGGCACAAATGTACCACCACATCATTCCTAACCTGAGGAACCTCTACAGGCTGCTCCTGTAGACCTGCAGAATGTTCAACATATGTGGTTTAACCTACAACTTATTACCACCCAACCAAAGCCCTACCTAACCGAAAAACGTATCTCAAAAGACAAACACAAAAATTAAATCCAAGGAAAGGCCACATGATGAGTGTTTTCAAACTATACACCTGTGATCTGGGATTGTATTTCTCCATAGATAAGGTTCCAGTCTTCCCTCACTCACTTGAAAAAGGACAAAAACGCATCACTTCAAGGAGTGTTTCATTTGTAATCTATAAAAAAGTAAAGTTCATCATGCCCCTATAGGCATATGACATAGGCCATTTAACTCTTCTATTCGATGCATAAAAGCAGCAGATACAAAGGTAGAACAGATATTTAAGGAACCCAAAGCAAAATATTTTGTGCTTATAACCAATTTGGAAAAGCTAACATATATAGCAACAGCTGTATCTGTATCTATTAATCAATGCAAAGAATCAATTGTAACATTTCACCTTGATTAAGACGAAAACGGTTGTCTGAAGTTTGCTGAAAAACACCATCTGAGCAGAGCACTGTTGTGAGCTTCTAACAAAGTTTGCTTTTGATAAACAAAACGAATTTCAAACGGGCCTCCATGACCCGGTAGCCCACCATTTTATTTTCACCAAAAGAACTTCCTCGGGTTGACAACATTTTCTTTTTTTTAAAAAAAGTTTTTATTTATCAACAGCGTCAAAATACAAATAGACACTTTGTCTTAAATCATAACACAATTACAATTCAATTTGCCCTCCTTTACAAACATTAGTCTCAGTCCATCATAAAGGTGATTAATCCTGTAAAAAGAATAATAAAACAAGAAAAAAAAAAGAATTTGCGGCTCCTTCCCTATACACATTAACATTAATTCGCCATATAGTCAATCATTGCCCCCCACACATAGAGACCTTTCTTTTTCTAGACCCTCTAACAGAATAAAGGTTATATTCCATATTAAAGATATTAAAAAATTTGGCCCGCCACATTTCAAAGCATGGAACCTCCTGTTGTAACCAGAAGGAGGCTATAGATATCCGTGCCACAGCCGTGGCTGTGAATATTAGATAAAGAGATTTGTACATTGGCATCCCTTGACGCAGCGCCTCCCCAATCCCTAACAGCATCATGGACGGTGAAATTTTAATAAGTACTCCAGTAATCTCTGACAAAAACCTTTCTATACATCCTACCAGAGAAGTTAGGTAAGAACATAGATAAAATATGTGAAGAATATCGCATTATCTGCACCACACCGAAAACATTTCCCATCATAATGATTCCCCCATTTCATCATCTTAGCAGGAGTATGGTACAGGTTAAATAGTGTTTTATAGTGCTGGGTTTTTAAATTGGCTGCCGACAGAATTTTCCCAGCAATATCAATCGATTTCTCTAAGGAAACCGACTGATTTCCCAACCAGCTTCCCCATTTAGGGCCATATGTAGGTAACATACTATTTACCGATTCATAAAAACCGAATTTTACCGATTCGGTATTTATGAATCGGTAAATAGTATGTAGGTAAATAATCGGTAATTATTACCGATTCGGTAAATATCGGTATTTATGAATCGGTATTTACCGAATCGGTAATAATGCATCCCTTCCCATTCATTCCTATGGGCCTGAAGGCCCATAGGAATGAATGGGAAGCCAGTTACTATTACCGATTCGGTAAATACCGAATCGGTAATAGGGGAGGCATTATCATGGGTGGCAGGGTGTCACATTGACACCCTGTTGCACCCCTGATTCGTGCATATGGGCACATGTGGCGCACATACATGCCCTAAGGGCATGTATGTCTGCCACATGGCACTTTTAAATCAGCAAACTATAGCTGTTTGCAAGGTATTCGTTATTTATCACCAACCTGTATTTGGTGGTAAATACCGAATTCTTAATACTAATATTCACTCTTTTGAGTGCTCCCTACATATGATTTCAGGATTCGGTAATTTACCGAATCTGTATTTTACCGAATCGGTATTTTACCGATCCATTACCGATTCGGTAAATTACCGAATCCTGAAATCATGCCTCCTACATCGCAAATGCCTAAATACCGGTCGGTAACGGGATATTTACCAATTTTCGGCCGTTACCGACTGGTATTTAGCTACCTACATGAGGCTCATAGAGTTGTATTTCTGTAAGTCATCTGATCTTACAGCTAATAATATTTTATACAGAGAACCAATGTTTTCCTGGCGCCTAATAGCTTCTACAATCTTATATGATATCGACCTAACTGGATGTTTGCCTAAAAAGTCCCTTATCTGTAAAAATTTGAAAAACTGGGTTTTGGGTAGTTGATATTTCTTCGCCAAGACTTGAAATGTAAAGCAGACCCCGTCAGTCTGATAAAAATTGGAGTAATTCCTTTCGACCTCCAGCTAGTTGCCACATAGTCCCAGAAGATCGAGGGCAATAATCCTACTGCATCGGTAGAAGTATACCAAGAGATCACACAAATCTGTAAGCTCTTTTGAGCTACATTCCAAACCTTAAAAACTGCTACCAAAACTTTAAAGAGGGCTCTTTTATAATATCTACCATCAATTCTCTTAAACAAACAGCTATTCACCTCTGAGCCCAAAACCATCTGATAGGTTGAGGGGGCCTCGGCCACATTGTTCACTTCCTCCCCTGTCAATAATATGCGTATGTTTGACAAAATACCCGCATAATAATAGAGAGCAAAGTCGGGGACCGGCAACCCACCTCTCTCTTGAGGAAGGGTCATAAACCGGGTGGCTCTAAGTGGTTTTCCAGGGGTCCACAAATATCTAGCACACAGTGATTGCAAATGCTAAAGTTGTCCAGAGGTTACTTCCAGGGGAACTGCCCTAAAAAAATACATTACCCTAGGTAGGATATTCATTTTAAGTACATTAGCTCTACCAACCAAGGAAAGGTGCAAGCTCTCCCGCCTCTCAAGTGCTAACTTCACTTTACCTATAATGTCACCACAGTTAACATTGACAATCTCTATTACAGAGGCCCGGATCTTAATACTCAAGTAAGTGGCTTCATTAACTACTCTAGGATCATTACCCAGAATTTGGCTCGTACATAAAATCTGGGTTTTGGATGTATTGAGTTTGTAACCTGAAACAGTGCCAAACTCCTGTGCCAGCCATGCAATTTCGGAAATAGCCGCTGGATGTTACAATTGCGATGTCATCGGCGTACGCCAAGACACAAAAATGATCCTGCCGAACAGTAAAGGGCACAATCTGGTTGCTCCGCTCTAACATAATTATAAAAGAATTGATATAAAGCGCAAATAGAAGTGGGGCGCAAGGACATACCTGTTGTGTACCTCTGGAAAAATGAATTGTCTCAGAACAAAACCCCATTGAACATATTTTGGCAGTGGGAGATCGATATAGGGCCTGAAGAGCTTGAATGTATCCCTGAGCAAACCCTATTTGCTGTAAGCCTCCCCAAATGAAGTCCCACGAAACACCGTTGAATGCTTTTTCAGCATCGAGTAGGATCAATCCTAAATCCCTAGCCTCTACCTGTGCTATATCGAACAGGGTCACCACCCTACTGATATGATTTACAGTGCCCCGTCCCGGTATAAAACCGTGTTGCCTTAAAGATACCAGGGGAGAAATGACTTTCGCAACCGAGTTGCAAGAATTTTTGCATACATTTTCCCATCACAGTTGGTAAGAGAAGTTGGACAGTAAGACCCTGGTAAGTCAGATGGTTTACCTTTCTTTTCAAATATAATAATGCTCGCCTCATCCCAAGACCGCGGTGCCTCCCCGATTTGTGCTGCTTGGAGAAACGCAAGCATATCTATTTTAAGATCCGGATTTCATGAGGGTCGTAAACTGTGTCCCCTGAGTCATTTTTCGAGGCAGTAATTCTTTGTCCAGCCTCCCTCACACGTAGCTTCTGAGCTAAACATCGCCCGGTGGCCTCCCCATATTCATAGCAATCTTTTTTATAAGTTTGATATTTTAAAGCAATTTCTTTGCTCCATAACATATTTATTTTAACTTTACATTTAGCCAAGTTAGTTTGCAGAGCTACAATATTATTACCCGCTGCTATCCCCCCTGCCAACTTCTCTTCAGCTATTTTAAGTTTGTTATATAGCTCCTGCAATATTAGTTTGGCCTGTTTTTGTTTATGTAATCCATAACTCATAACTTCTCCTCTAAAGCCGGCTTTGAATGTGTCCCAGACAAACCCCCCCATACAGATTAATTTGAAAAAAATCTTTTATCCAAGCCTTCATATGCTCAAGAAAATTACTATCCAGCAAATGTTTTCTATCAAAAGTAAAGTCTCTTGGGACTACACATGTACCAAGTGCCGAAATATCCAATACTACGGGTGCGTGGTCCGATGTGATCCTTGGGTACACACGTATTTTTAATCCTGTAAATAATATAGGGGATACAAAGAAATAATCAAGCCGTACTAGCTTGCTATGTGGGTAAGAGTAAAAAGTATACCCTGGGTCATGCACATGTAAATTGCTCCAGATGTCCGTCAGGCCATGATCAGCTAATAAATGATGTAGGGCTTTAGAAACTCTAGGCTTCCTACCTTTATAGTTCTGACCCCGGGATTGAAAATCTATATAGCTCAAATTGATATTAAAATCACCACATAGCAATAATGGATCCGGCCATAAAGCAAGCTCCCCATTTAGGTATTCAAGAACGGGGACCTCATCTAAGTTGGAGCCATCTACTGTACATAAGGTAAACTTTACTCCCCCCAAGACACATTCCAAAATAGCCCAACGAGGAGGCAAGATGGCAGACGCCAGCTCGGACGAGTGAGCTAGTTGCTCCCGGGCCCCCGCACTTGATGCACTGAAGGAAAGAAGGCGCACACTTACCATATATCGCTCCCCGATGCATGCACCATAGCTGGGGTCCTGGCATGCAGGGCGCAGCATTTGTTGTTAAGGTTTGGCGGCTTCGTGGCGGGTTTTGTTTTGTTGCAAGGAGCCGGTGCAGGAGTGGGCAGTGGAAGCAGCATCGTACGGCAGGCTGTTAGAGGAAAGCACGGAACAGCGGGCGATGCCTCCGAAAGCCGGTAGAGGGAGACTTTGCCCTCCTGGTGATCCCGCCAGTACAGGAGCAGGCACAGTTGGAGGCAAGACTGCTGCAAATACGAACAGAAAGCTAAACAAAAACGATACTATCACTAATGCAGGTACTGCAGCCGGTGAGAAAAAAGACAGCTCTGGTAAACGTATTATTCCCCTGTTGTTTTCGGTGGGAAAAGATAAAAGGAAATCAGTACAGCTGCCCCAGGTGGATACTTCTTTGTTGGAAAGTGGAGATGGGAAGGTATCTAACAATGTTGGGCGTTAAGATTTTATAGAGAAGGGGCCCGATTCACAGAACTAACTTCAGACAAAATCCTAAACTTACTACCATTTTGGTATTCACAGAAGGCACTTACTCATTTTGGTATTCACAGAAGACACTTACTCACTTCGGTATTCACAGAAGTTAGGAGTCCTAACTTTAGGACTCCTAAATGCCTTCTGTGAATACCGAAAGTCTTAAAATTAGGATTTTTCTCAGTTTAGGAGTCCTAAAGTTAGGACTCCTAACTTTACTACTACTAAACTGAGAAAAATCCTAATTTTAAGGCTTTCGGTATTCACAGAAGGCATTTAGGAGTCCTAAAGTTAGGAGTCCTAACTTTACTACTACTAAACTGAGAAAAATCCTAATTTTAAGACTTTCGGTATTCACAGAAGGCATTTAGGAGTCCTAAAGTTAGGAGTCCTAACTGTACTACTACTAAACTGAGAAAAATCCTAATTTTAAGACTTTCGGTATTCACAGAAGGCATTTAGGAGTCCTAAAGTTAGGACTCCTAACTTCTGTGAATACCGAAATGAGTAAGTGGCTTCTGTGAATACCAAAATGAGTAAGTGTCTTCTGTGAATACCAAAATGGTAGTAAGTTTAGGATTTTGTCTTAAGTTAGTTCTGTGAATTGGGCCCAAGGATTCTACCACTCACCCTTTTGGTCTGGGGGATAATGACATTAATTCTACCCTGACATCTGGTAGTGGTGATGCTGAACCAACCGGAGGAACGCTATGTTCAAACTCTCCCCAGATTCCATCATTAGACTCACTCGCTTCCGAAACGGTATTAAACAATGGCGAGTCCGAGATGAGATTCACCCCCAGTGTCAAGGCTAATGCCAATATCAACAGTAGGGAAATTATAAAGGAGGTAGACTCTGGGGAAACTTTTCTTCACTCTCAGACCATTCAGATGCTTCCATCGAAAACTTAGAGGCAAGTGTGCAGGTTGCTCTGCATGATGATGAGATGAGCGAACATAGCAGCATGGTCCCAGAGGACACGGGAGGGGACTCATTGGACGGTAGTCCTCAGACAATTCTCAAGAACTCTGATTTAAGAGAGGGAACTAAACGGGTAGATAACAGTAACAACGGCAATAACTTACAATGGGACTATTCCTTCTCTACAGAGCTAAATATTAGTACTAGGTCGGGCGATAACCTGGACATACCGAAAGCAAAATTAGCAGAACCACCAGAGGAGGTCTCGTTGGCTTTGATATACCAAACCATTATGACCCATAGAGAGGAGACAAGGGCGGAGAGTCTAAGGGCACACAACTCTTGCCGTAAATTCAGTCCATCGCATTGCTAAAACCTGCTAGGAGTTTAGTACAAGGTTCATTGAGGCAGAAGCCCGCATTTCTTGCCTTGAAGGCGAACTGGCAGCACAAAAGGCATTGACTGAGTCTTTACGAAATATGAAAGATGATACCCAATGGAAGCTTACCGACTTAGAGAATCGATCTCACCGAAACAACTTGAGGGTCCTCCAAATTCCCAAGGGCACAGAAGGGTAGGACCCACGCAAGTTTATTACTGAACTATTTACAGAAGCATTCCCTGAACTTACCAAATGGGATTGGCAGAGAGAAGTGCAGAGGGCGCATCGCTTTCTGTTCTCCATACGCTCTCGACCTGGTCAAACAACAGAGAGGCCTAGAGCTATCCGGATATCTCTGAATAACATTCTGGCTCGTGAAGCTGTATTCGAGTTAGCACGCCCTGACAGAAAAAGAGCTGGGAACGGGTTGGAGTTCTTTGTTAGGCCAGATTATTGTCACCAAACGGTCGAGAAATGCTGGCAACTTCGCCAGCTTATTCCAACATTTCAGACCAAAGGGGGCAAAGCCTTTTTATTAAACCCAGCCAAGCTAAAAATTATTTTTACTTTGGAGATATTAGCTAAGGAGTTTTTCCGCTTTCTTATGGTTTCTTCCTTCTCTTCTTGTTTTTTTTACTTCTTTCTGGATTATAACCTATGACACCCTATGAGTACTATTCTTGGTTTATTTATTGTTTATTTTCCATTTTTTTAGCGAAAGGGATGAAAGAATATCAATGTGTTTTTCATGTTTTGTGATGATATTTTAGAGCATAGTTGACGCTCGTCTTTTACATATGGGGTGCCAAATAGGATCGGGAGGTCTCGCTCGGGGTGGGAGTTCGTCATCCATAGGACCAACAGTCCTAGCGCCTTATTGAAGGGGTGGGGTGGATTTAGGTGGGTGGGGTGGGGACACGGTTGGGTGGAGGGGGGAGAGTAGAGAGGGGGATAAAAAAAGAAAAATAATCCACAGCAATGACAAAGTTTTTAGAGTTTTGAGAATGTGTTTTCTGTCTAGTGCTGAGCAAATGCTGATATATATGTTGAATCAATGACTAAACTAGGTCTCCGAGTTTGTACATTAAATGTATGTGGGTTAAACAACTACAATAAAAGGCAAAGAGTGGCCACAGAGTTGTGTGTGATTCAGCCGGATTTTACTGTGTCTGCAAGAGACATATATCATGGGGGAATCGGAAGGTCCTGTCAGAACTGGGCTATGTAGTCTTAGCAGCCTAGAAGCAATGAACTATGACCACGGTGGAAGCGATACTAGCTAGATCAGCAATTCAAACAACAGGCCGTATATCGGTTGACGTATAGGGACGTTGACAACATTTTCAATGAATTGAGGAAAAGTAGGTCGCACACCGCTCGTCACACCAGCAAGTTGCCCCAAAGGACTGTGGGAAATGTAGTGGCGACGGCGGGTACGCCTATGCCACAAAAAGTAAATAGAACAGTATGTGAATACTGCCCAACACAGCAGCAGAGATTTCTTGATTTGGCTAAATAGTAAACAAACCCTAAAACTTATAAGGTGTCATCCAATTAGTTATATCATACGAAACATTACTCGGGAAAAACTAGCAGGGCAATGGACTGTTTCAGCTGATTTGAGTACGAATCACACGTAGCAAACTTCAATAATAACACGTAGTAAAATCAGTTTTGCTCATGGTGGTGCCTGTGCAATATTGAGGCAGTTAGTGGAGGAATTAAGAGAATCTGAAGCCTTAGTTTGTTTGAACAATAAACCGATGCAGCATCGACTGTTCACTGGAACGTCAAAAATCCAACAAAGTTGAGTCACTTGGTCACCATCTATGACTGATCGCTATACACAATCATAAAATATTTTTTTTTTAACTGCTGCGAGGTACTGTTTGCCACTGATTAACAAAGTTGCATCTAATCAAAACAATAAGAGGGCATTTGAGACTGCATAAATATATGAATTATGAGATCTGTGTTATTTTCCATGGTCACGATCTTTATTAGTGCTAGTAATGTAGAAGTGCCCCATATTCCTCTATATTCGTTCTCAATTTACATCCCTTGTTAATGTTTTTTTTTAATTCAAATTTTATTGAATTTAAAGCATACAAACATATCAGCAAAATCATGGATGGTAAATGAACATTTACGTAATCAAAAATCAATGCAACCCTCAATTCCAATCTCCAGGGAATGTATGTCAGCGAAAAGAAACAGCAAATCATTCAGTGTCTTCCACAGCGCCCAACCGTTTGCCCCACACCCTTCATTATTTCTTAGGGCATCCGCGTGCCATGTATAAAACCTTTTCTTGTGTTTCGCACCAGTCCACTCCCTTACGCCACTTTCCCAGGTTTGGTGGCTCGGGACATATCCATGCTACCGCTATGTCGCGCTTAGCTACAACCATGGCTGTATTAAAGAAGGTCTTGTTGTTTAGGGACCCATCTAGCCCATCCGTAATCCCTAGTAGGGAGTGACGTGGGTCGTGAGGAACTGCCCACCCCAGGACTTCTATAAGTTCTTCTTTAATGGCCCCCCCAAAATTCCGCCAGTCGAGGACAGGACCAGACCACATGAAAAGAATCTGCTGGAGCTTGGCCGCACCTTGTGCAGGCCGCATCAGGGCGTAAACCTGCTTGGTGAAGGCGCAGTGGAGTGAGGTAAGCGGCGTGTAAATAATATAATTGGATTAGCCTAAGTTTGGCGGTGATTGTCTTAGGCGCCATGAGTGCATCCCGCTAGTCCACCTCGTCCAGGGGGCCCACTCATTCTACCCATTGATCCCTTAATTTATCCAGTGAGGTGGGAGTGTTGTTGATTAGGGTGCGGTATATACGGGAGATGCCCCCCTTGCCCAAGTCCCCCAACAGAGTCTGGGCCTCAGTGGGGCTGTACTCCGGGAGTCGAGTGTCATCACTGCTGTGCACGTGGAGGGCGTGTCGTAACTATAAATATTTATAAAATTGTAAGGGGTGTAGGGCATGTCTTGAAAGGAGAGCATATGACCTTTAACCCAAGCGTCTCCAATTTGTGTAATGCCGATAAGATCCCATGTTTTGAACCCCCGTAGACCACTTACTTCCCGGAGCCAAGCTCCATGCCAGACGGGTGTGCATTGGGTCAATTTACCTGACCAGCCGGTGTGGCGCAGCGATACCCGCCAAGCCAGCAATATGGACCGCGTCACTTCTGGCAGATGGGATGGGATAATTCCCCCATACATCATGGCCTGGACATTAGAGAAACCCAGCTCACACAATTCCAGCCAATAGGCCGGGTCAGACCACCCCCGTTAAACCAATCGTGAACCACCAACAGACGTGTGGCTAAAAAATATAGGTACAGATGCGTCATTCCCATGCCCCCGTCATAGGAGGAATCCGACATGTGGATAGAGCCAGACGCGACCTCCCACCGCCTCATATAAATTTGGTAGCTAAGCTGTCCAGATCCTTAAACCAGGACCTAGGGAAGCAAAACGGGGTGTTTTGGAGGACATAAAGGAACCTGGGAAGAATCAACATTTTAAATAAAGTAACCCAACCCAGAGGGTTCAGGGATAGTGTCTTCCATTTTTGGCTTTTTTAACCAGTGGGGCGACACTGAGGGACCAGCCCAGTTCCGGAACCAGGGTGATCCATATTCCCAAATACTTAAAGAAGTTGAGCCGAAGCGGTATATTGGACTGCCAGTCATAACAGTCCCTGGATGGATGTAATGGGACCAATACAGATTTCCCTGGGTTCAGTCGGAGACCTGACATGTGCCCAAACGCTTACAGCAACCGGAGACAGTGCGGTCCCGAGGAGGCGGGTTCGGCCAGAAAGAGCAAGACATCTGCGTATAGCGCGATCTTGTCTGTGTCGATATTTGGCCACTCACATCCCTTAATGCAGTCATCAGCCCGTACCAGGGACCCTAGGGGTTCCATTGCCAGGTCAAACAATAAGGGCGAGAGGGGGCAACCCTGTCGCTTGCCCCTGGCAATGGGAAAGGCTTCGGACAACACCCAGTTCACCAACACCCCCACACGCGGCTGTGCGTAGAGTACATGGACCAGCGCCCGGAATTGGGGCCCAAATCCCATTTCGGCCAACACGTCTTGGAGATACTCCCAATCCACAGTGTCGAAAGCTTTTTCGAAATCTATGAGGAGGAGAGCTAAATAAGGAGTAAGTAAGTATCGATGGGCCAGAGCCAGTTGTACCCTCCGGAGGCAGTGACGGGTCGCACGTTCGGGCATAAAGCCGCATTGGTCCGGGTGGACTAGCAATGGCAGGTACGACTTCAGTCGTTGGGCCAGGATGGTGGCATACAGTTTGATTTCCATATTTAGGAGGGATATGTGGCTGTAGTCCGCGCAGTGACGGGAGGGAGGCTGGTACTTCGGGAGGAACACAATAGGGGCAATGTCCGTTTCGGACGGAAAGGAGCCTTTTTCAAGGGCTTCCTGAAAGAGGCCGGCCAGATGGGGCACAAGGGTGTCACGATATGACGCATAATATTCTTGGGGAAGGCCATCCGGTCCAGGAGTCTTACCCGATGATGTGAGAGAGATTGCATCTTCAATCTCTTTTCTAGAGATGGGACGGTCTAGATCCTTCTGGGCGGCCATCTCCAGCCGGGGGAGACCCACGCGACCCCCCTCAAGGAGAATGCGAAGCGATAGGTCGGGGGTTTGTGCTGCATACAAACGCCGGTCGTAGCTGGCAAACGTACGTGCCATCGCTAAAAGGGCCCTGTGCACCAAACCATGATCGTCCACCACGTCTGGAATAATACGATCCGCGCTGGGAAAAGTACCTAACCTGTGCAGAATCGTGCCATTTTTGTCTCCCCAACCATAGACTCTCGCCACCGAAGACCTCCAGAGGAGCTTAGCCGCGCCTAAGGATAACTGCTTAATCTCGGTCCGGAGGTGGGCTAGCTGTCGGCTCTTGACGGCGTCCCCGGACAGGGATAGGGATTGTTCCAAGCGGAGCACCTGCGCTTCCCTCAGAGCAATTTCCCGTTGCTGCTCCTGCCTCCGTTTCTTAAGTTGTCCCTTTGCGATGCCCCGTATGGTCGCCTTCCCGGCCTCCAACAGGATGCCTGGGGAGGATAAGGTTCCCTCGTTGGTAAGAAAATATTGCTCAAGTTCCTTCCCTACCTTCTTCTTAAATGCTTTGTCTTGGAGGAACCTGGCGTTCATCCTCCACTTTTGGCGGGCTGAAGGAGGGGGAGTCCCTATACTGAGGAGCACTGGGGAGTGGTCTGAGATTCCCCTAGGTAGGATACGAGTATCCAAAATTGTCGAACAGTCAGTAGCGGGGAGAAAGATCGCATCTATGCATGCCTGTGTGTGATGGGCTGCGGAGGTATGAGTAAAGTGGATGGTGCGTGGGTGCCATGTGCGCCACACATCGCAGAGGCCCAACGACTCGGACCAGGTCCTCAGCTGTTTTGCTTGCGCGATACGGGCAACGGAAGGAGGGCCCATTGTGTCTAGGGCCGGGAGGGGAACTGCGTTGAAGTCGCCACCCACAACCATGGTGCCCAGAGGGAGAGTGGTCAGGAGGGCAGAGGTCTGTGCCAGTGTGGAAGTAAGCATTGAGGGGGGAGAATATATGGACATGAGGTTAAGGGGGGAGCCAGTCAGGGAACCACAAACCGCCAGGTATGTACCCTGGGGGTCATGAGTCACCTGGAACATGACAAAGGGCAGGGGGGTGCGTCTCATGAGGATGGCCACTGGAGAAGCCGGAGTGCCACACTCTGTCATATCCATTACGGGCAAGAAAAGGGCAGCAATTGCCCAGGAGGTGTGTTCCTTGGAGGAGGAGGATGTCAATGTGGAGGAGTTGCGCGTAGCGCAGGACTGCAGTGCGCTTCAGTCTGTCCAGAAGACCATGAACATTCCATGACAGGACGTGTAAAGAAGCCCTGATCACGGTGTCATCAGTCATGGCGGGCGATGTCTGGGTCTAGGCCTTGCCATCCCACGGGGTTAAGTGAGTGCACGTGGAAGCCAGTATATGTATGGTGGGTCGCGTGCGCTAAGAGCTGATACAGCCCCTGAGGAAGAGGTGTACGCCGTTCCGTGTAAGCTGAAACAACAAAACAAGCAAAACAACAACAGAGAAAAAAACAATCCCAATCCAACCTCCTTCCCCCTCCCCCCACCCTAGACTTCGAGAACGGAAGAATCTGTCGACCCCCCCATGTTAACTAGACCAAACTAAAACGCTCTGATTGGTTGCGTGGAGGACCCCTCCAGAAGAAGGGATAATCAGAGCATCGGCATTAAACAATGTGAATGAACATAACAGTTTACAAAGTCTAATGCCCCCCCCATGAGGTGCGCCCTCCCCGATGGTGGACATACGTCTGAATCTGACTACACGGCTATTAAAGAGTGGGGGTGCGGGAAAGGTCCGAGTCCACCTGGGCCAACTGTAAGGATGAGCCCCTTAAGTTTAAGGCAGAGCAATGCCTATTGCGTGGTGGAGAGCCTGACTGGCTGGAGGAGTCGTGAGGATCGAGAGCCGCCGCACTCAGGGATCTGAATGATGTTGCTTGTGATTGGCGCCCGTGTGACCGCGTGCGACAACGGCGACCTCTGACCCTCGGGCTGCGACCCCATGCGTTCCGGGGAGGTGCCGTGGCGGAGGGGGCATTCCTCCGTCAACCATGTCCATGCCGACTGGGGCGAGTCAAAGAATTGTGTTTTGCCTTGAAAAATGACCCGGAGGCATGCCGGGAATTGGGACTGGTGTTGAAGGCCCAGGGCGCGCAGCTTTTGCTTGACTTCCGTGTAGTAACGCCGGAGGTCTTGGACCTCCCTGATGTAGTCCGGGAATATCATAATGATGTGATTTTGAAGCTTGAGGGGACCAGCCGCCCAGGCCACCTGCAGGATGGCATCACGGTCCTTGAAGTTGAGAACCTTTAGGATGATGGGGCAGGGTGCGGCACCGGGAGAAGGCTTGGGCGCCAGGGACCTGTGGGCTCTCTCTACAACAAACCACATCAACAGGGCATCTCCGTGTATCCAGGACTTAAACCAGTCTTCGACGAAGGTGGCCGCCCTGCCTGCCTCCACCACTTTCGGAATCCCCACCAGGCGGAGGTTGTTGCGACGTGCACGATTTTCCGCGTCTTCAGCACACCTATGGAGCTCCCTGGTGTAATTGCAAAGGTGGGCCACTTGTTCTTTGAGCTGTGAGATGTCATCCTCGGCCGTGGATATACAGGATTCAGCTTCTGAAAGCCGCGCATTGGCGTTGTGAAGGTCCTGCCTGAGGAGAGACACGTCTGTCTTGATTTCTCCAATCTTCCCCTAAACGGACGCCTGTGAGGCACTAATAGCCTGGAGGATGGTGTCAAGATCTCTGTTCTGAGGGGGGGGCGGCCCACCCGCGGCCCTCCTGGGAGGCTCTGGCTTGGAGGTGGTAAACTGGTCCATTTTAGTTTGCGTGGGAGCCGGTATAGGCTTGGGGCCCCTGTCCCTCCCCATGACCAGGGGTAGTTCTCAATGTCACTGTGGCGGCAGGGAACTCGGGGGGGGCAGGAGGTCGGCGTAGGGGCCAAAGACCCACAGAGGCGAAGATTGTCCGTGAGCAAGTCAGAGGCCGCACCCGGTGCAAACAACCGAACGAGCCCAGAGGTCCAACAGATGGAGGAGCAATCCGTCTGAGGCCCGCAGAGCCCAATGAATGGAGACGGGGAGGGTAGGCAATATCCCGCACCCGCGCTGCTGCCCAAACTGACAGCTGGTCCCCCCCCTCACCACAAGGATCCGTTGCAAGGCCCACAGCCAGAGGCCTCCCCAGACTCGCGTTCCGAAGCCCCTCCTCGCTGCCACCACCTCCACTGCTCTGGCGCCAGCCGACGTGCCGGCCGATCCCACGTTGGAGGTCTCCAGACGTTACAGGGCCGATCTTGCCCTCCGATTGCGGGCTTTCACGGAACAGGAGCAGCAGGCGCCGCCCGGCCCGCTTCAGCACCACCAATCATCCGGTGCCTCGGCCCGCTGACTAGGGGCCGCACACACGGGGACAGCCAAGCCGCAAACCACGGGAGGCCACAGAAGCCCCGCTCCGGCACTAAAACACCGGATGGGGAGCACCACCGTTCGGGGAAGGCACAACGATCAGGCAGTGGATCCGGATGGGCGCCGATGTCCACGAGATTCGAGGCGGATGACGGAGGGTTCCGGAGCACTCTTAGAGTGCGACCGCCATCTTGACGCCTTAGGCCACGCCCCCTCCCCCTTGTTAATGGTTTAATACAATTCAAATCAAAATTGAAAATGTCTTCACGTTTAGGCGTGTTTCCTCATAATTTTGGTTCAATGGATGATGGTAATCCAGAATTCTGTTTTAAACCTCTCACTGTACTCCCAATATAGAAGACATATATTTGCATCTGAAAACTGGAAGTTACTGAAAGCGATAAAAAACTTTTATATTGGGTCAGGAGCCAGGCACTTGCAGTCAAGTCTGCGTGTTAAAGTTTTCAAAATCTTTATTGAAGCAGTCACCACAAACAATAAGCGTTATATACCCTGAATTAGTCAGAAGCCGTTTTTCAAATACAAAGGAGAAATACTTTCATAAACACAGATCTCAAATTTCAATTATTTCCTGTCCTAATACTTGTATAGGTTTACAACTACAGTCCAGAGCAAATAGGGAAAAAGGAACCAAAGGAGGATGTATAAACCATAATCATAAAGTCTGCTGTGTTCACAATGGAATAACATGAAAAATACACCCCACCGGTTCTAGAAATCAGGACAGAAACATTATGGTAATAAATCAGTTACTACACAGGGTAGATCATAATGGGCACCAAAAAAAATCGCGTCCACCAAATGATCTCTCCAATGAACTATCAGTGTAATTATTATTATTACCACTTATAGAGTGAAACTGTTACCCGAGGGTGTCCTGGCCCTCAAGCAAAAAAGTAAAAATAAAGTATGCCAATGGAAACAAGCATTGGCATAGCCAATAGGTCTCGCTTTTGGGACCTTATAAGTATTTAGCCATGCGACACATTATCATTTGTGCTACAACTTGTATTGTTACTTCAAGTGCCAGTGGTGAACGGCCATTAACACCCAAGGATGGGCTTCTGTGCTATTTAATGAAAATATAATAAAGTCTCTTCAATTTGTTTTTTTAAAAGGAGTATTTATTTAACAAAGAAACTTTGACACTAATAGGTGCACTGCATTGAGAACTATACCTAAAGTGTTTTTGTGTAAAACTGGTAGTCTGAACTTCTATATCTGGAGGTGCTTTTATACGGGCCAATGAATCAAAAAAAGAGTTTTAGTAAAATAAGTTATAACAGAGGCACCTTAAACATAAAATAACCAAATCCCTAAAGCATTCAAAAACTAAATAATCACATTGATTAAGTCCAAGGATCAATAATACATGCACAAAGAGCAATAGCTCTGTGAGAGATTGTAAAGATCCAGCCATGACACCGCAAAACAGAGTGAATAAAGTGGCTAAGGGGCTGCTACAGTGCCTTTCTGCAGTGCAGAATTGAGAACACTGTAACTCATAGAAGATTAAGCAGGTCATATTGTAAGGCCATAAGTATACATATAGCTTGAAGAGAAGTTGATCCAAGGCATAGAGCTTTCAAGACCAAGCACAGCTGTAATCAGCTGCTAACAAGGATCACAGAAAGGAAACTTGTGAATACTCCTCAATACTGTGAAATGATGCATGGAGAAGAGGATTATCTCGTCCAGTAAAATAAATCAAGACTCTGCCTTTATTAATCAATATATACATAAAACCCCAATAAGAACTAATGGAAACTTGATTCTCGCCTACATTTGCTTAAATGACACCCAAATAGATCTCAAGAAGGCAACATGAAATACATCTTGACACTCATCTCTAGTACCTACAGAATGGAAAGTCATCAAACTCTGGCATCTCAAGCCACTAACTGAATAAAAATCACCTTTCTGTTTGACCATGTCAAACATTCAGAGCTGGAGGTCAGCTCACAATGCAGTGGGTTAGACACCAGAAATAATCTCCAGTATCAAGCCCCCAAGGAGCGGCAGTGGACAATAAACTGTAGGCAAAGTGGGCCTGACAGTCTGAATATCAGTGGGGAATAATTCCCTGGTCTGGGGATTTGTCGGCTCAAAAGCTTTTCTGTAGTTGTTGTAATGCTTAGAATTAGTGGGGGCTCTTGTTTTTCGAATTGCATTTCTGAAGGTACAGAATAGACTATTTCATGATTTCAGATACTTTGCTCTTTTGTGATTTAGTTTCACTAATTTGCAGTGTTCCGATGACTGCCTAGGTTCCAGTTCTAAACTACAATACTACAAAGTATTATTATCTAAAACAAATACATAAAGAAATGCACAGTAAGGGGATGGCAAATAAAGCGAATTTAGTGTTGCAAATAAGAGAACAGAGAAAAGCATAAATAGCACAATAAAAAGAGCTTGGTGGCCACACAGGAGAGGGTGGGCTGAAGTTGAAGGGGGATTCTGATGGGCATACTGTAGCTGTCTCCCAGGAAAACACTGGTGGGAATATAACAACACCAGGAATATCAAGCGCCTATGCTTTGGCTATACTTGGAGGTGCAGAGGCATCTTGCATGGAATGTTCATTGGCAGGGTGTGCAGAGAGGCTGAAACATTTGGAAAATACTGAATGCCCCAACACAAAACCTTACAGCACTACAAACCAAGCACTGCTCTGCATCAGTGCATGAGAATGATGTGGTGTACTCGTCATTACATTTCCGTTAATGTTCTGGTAATACAGATCTGAGCGCAGCATCATGAGACCACAAAACATACTTCAAGGCAGCCCTGAAGCAATGATCGAAGAAGACAGAACATACAGTGGCATACGCTTAAAAATCATGTGGGGGACTTATTTGCTGCTAGACCCTCTCATGAATAAAGACAGAGTGGATAGGCTGGCAACAGGGTGGGAGTGTGTAAACATAAAGGCGAGAGAAGGGGAAGGCAGTACGCAAGAAAGGGAGCAGCACGGAGGGTGGAGTGACGCACATGAAAGGGAGAAAGAAACTGGTATGAGTGAGTAAGATGCCGAGGTGACCAGCTGCAGTATTTAACAAGTGTCAAGTAATTTATAGTGTAATTTTAGTTTGACATCCCCTTGAATCGTGTTTTCCCCTAACTAAGCCCGAGGAGAAATCTGTTGCTGCTTCTGTCTGGTGCTGCTCGGGCAGATTTAATTTCTGAAAAGGGCCGAAAAGCAGGGGATCGATGCACGATTCTGAGGGGATATTAGATATTAAACAACACCGTCATATGACAGATACTTGATGTTAGCATTCAATCTATGCTTGACCGATACCAAAACGGCTGTAGAAATCCTAAAAATTCAACAACCCGCCTCCTCAAAATCCCAGGAATGAATTGATCTAATTAACTTTGTCATTGGTCATAAGGTGAAAACTTTTTTGCATTTCTTACTATTTAATGACACACTTGAGATGTAAAAAATATTCCGAAGAGAACTTTAAAATTAACAGAAAGGAAGACTATTGCTATGGTAACATTCTCTGCGTTTTGTCCTCTGAATCTTTTTTTGTTTTACAGCAGTAGTTAGAGATTATGCTTTCAAACATATTAGATAATATATCTATATACCCTTTGGAAAGTTAGCGTACTCTAAACAGAGGTACAATTGCACTATGCATATTCAACCATGGTCGATTTTTCAAAATCAAGAGCTGGAAAGTCTGTGCCAGTGTTTAGGCTTGTTGGAAGCGGTGGTAGAGCCGTTGCATTACAAATACATGGCAGGCTCCTAGCTACTTGTGCCACACAGGCGCACAATTAAAGGCGGAGGGCAGGGGTGGAGGGGGGGGGGGGGGTGGTTGTATTCTGTTTCTGTCTGTCAGGATACAGGTTGCGCTGCGTAGGCGAGACCTAAAAACTACAAAAACTGAACACTGGGCAGGATTTATTAAAGTGTGTAAAGCCACGTTTTAAGTCATTTCATAAACATCAATTTGATGTAAGTGAATAGGCAGGGAATTCCTCAGCTATGCCAACGTGCAGAGAAAGAGCGACCACCAAGAGGGCACCCCTGTCCTATGGGCACAATAAGTACACTGGCAGTAGCAGAGCGAAGTGGGCGGGCGGGAAGGTCTTTAACGACAAACTTGACTGTAGAAAAACAAGGAAAAGTCAGGTGTAAACTTTGTGTATTATGCACAAAGCCTTGAACTTGATCCTCTCAGGACAGGCAGTTAATGCGATTTATCCAGCACTGCGGAAGAAAAAGAAGAATGGAGGCGGGATAAAGCAAGCTTGGCAGCAAGAGTCTGTATCTAACTCATCCTTATTGAGATAGCCAGGGGCACCAAAAATCAGAGCATTACAATAATCCAGCCGGCTCAGAATGAGTGACTGAACTCCCTGTGGTCGATGTTGAATCAAGCGCGAAAAAAAGGTAAGACTTTGGGTAGTGTCCTTATCAGGGAAAAGCATGTGGACAGGGGTTTGTTCAGTTGGATGGAAAGGTACAGATCTGCATCCATTTAAAACCCCAGGTTACAAACCACTGGCAAGACAACAGGTGTATGAGTGGTTGGCAGAGGCCAAATATTAGCAGATAAACGAATGGGTGATTTACTAATAGGACAGTGGACAAGTTCTGTTTTCCCCATTGAATTTAAATGAATTTATTCCCAGCCAGCAGATGTCCCTTAAACAATTATGAAAGGAGTCGAGGGGTAGAGGGCCTACTTTCATAGGCGTAGTTCATGAAATAAAATCCATGACTATGAATTAATTTTGCCATGGGTTGCAGATAGATTTTAAACAGAGTAGGTCAAAGGGACGAGCCCTAGCTTCCCTCCCCTCCTTGTCTGAACGTGAATAAAAGAAATATATAATAAATAAAAGAAGGAGTGAACGTACGGCTTGTGCTCTTCCATCCAAATAATATCTGGGGGATAATTAACAAATTTGCAAGGTCCTCGTATTACCTCTACAGATCAATGTAATTCTGAGAAAAACAGCATCCCTTATTTTCGTAAGGTGTATTGGAGTAGATCAAAGTGTACAATTTTGAATGAAGCTTAGTAGCCAAACTGATTAGGCAGTGTTAGCAAGTCTGGCTTTGTTAAAAAAATAAGTATCCACCTCAATACGAAAGATTAGACCAAATAGGGCCAGGGCCCTAATGGTATTCCAAATTCCACCTTTAGAGCAAATCCAGAATTGTAGGCCGAGGTTTTGACTCCTCTATATAATGAGGTTCTACTAATGAATGCAGTTCCCGAGACACTGCAAGGAAATATTCTGCAGCCTATTTACAAAAGTGTTCCATCTGAAAATCTGACCAATTATCGATTAATAGCTCTAACAGATGTTGAGGCAAAAGACTGTGTCACCCGGTTATTGGAGAATCTGGAACAATAGTCAACGGTCAGCTTCTAATCCCAACCAATCGGGATTTCGTAAGGGCCATCCACAGTTATTAACCTACTGACCCTAACCCTGATGCACGAGAGAGCAGTCATAAAAAATAAAATGTTTATGTCGGTTTTGTTGATCTAAAAGCATCATTTGACTCTGTCCCAAAAGACAGACTATAAAAAAAATTACTAGGATGGGGCATTCTTCGAAAGCTACTGGACACAATTATTCTACTATATGCAAAACACCTGGGTCCAGGTCAGGTTAGGGGATGGTTTCAGTCTGACTCTGTGAATTACAACTTTGAATGGGTTAAAACAAGGATGTGTACTTGCTCCCATTTATTTAATCTTTTTATGACAGATTTGTATCAGCATTTGGATAAGATCAATGCCCATCCACCTAATTTTGCAAATTGTCATATAAGATATATTTACAATACACAAACAATACGATCCTACTTAGTCAGATCCCTATAGGTCTACAGCGACAAATAGATTCCTTTGAAGAATATACATTTATGAATTGTCTTGAGCTAAATACTAAGAAAATGAAGATAATGTTGATAGGGTTGTCGTTCGCCGAGACTGGAGCATGGTATGCGCGAGGGAAGACAAGGGATGTGCACTCAATATTTCCACAAGTGTCCTGATAAAAATGGTACCTAATGGCTGTGACACGAAAAGTCCCAAAACGCAAACTGGGGACATCAAAATTTACTGTAAAAAAAAGGACCTGATTTGGCAATGGGGACAGTGGAGGTATTCAGTCCTGGGCTCGGTAACCACAGAGGGAAATCTACCAAAGCCAGACATTTCTGAGAGCTAATCACTCAGGAAAGTCCAGGGTGGTGTGCCTCATGTGGATCCCTGTGAGGGTTACAACAGTGACGCCCACGAGTATCTCGGCAGCTCCAATATGGCAGCAGCTGCAAACCCACCCGGAAGTGAGGGACCCGGTCTAGTCGATCGGGTATGTCGTGGGAGCGTGAGTGCAATAGCAAATGAACAAGGAGGCGGAAGGAGGACCATGAGCAGCGCAATGTTGTTGGAAAGCCGAGGAGAGGAGGAGTGACGAATGAGGAATGAACCAGAGGAGAACGCGAAGACTGAGACCTGCAAGCTGCAAGGAGAGACACCAGAGTTTGTGGATATCCCGCTGGGAGAAGAGGAGGACCCCGGAGCCAGGGACTGCGCTCGGAGCAACGCTCTAGAGGCCAGTATTCCAAGGAGGGAAGCGGAGGCTGAATCTTCCCTCACCACGCCGCTGGAGGATTGTGGGCCCAGGCAAGTGCTCGGTGCACGTTCTTTTTCATTTAAGGGTTGGTGGACGGGTTTGCGGGTCACACCGTCTTAAACACACTGACATCCCCTGCACATATTTTAAGGAAAAAAAATTGGTTCTGTCGGGCTTTCAATTACTTTGAACAAGTAGCAGCAGCTTACGTATAACAAATATAAATTATATAACACAAGCAAAAACAATTATTTTGAAAATAATTCTTTTGTATTCAAGAGAAAATCAAATAATAAAGGCTGTCGCAATTTATAAATTCAATTGCAATGTACAGAACGTGACTGTAGTGTACCAGTGACATGTGGTGATTAGTGATAAAGATAGTCCACTATATACAAAAACAATTTGTGCAAGAAAAGGGGGGAAAAAAGAGAAATCATAGATGTCCTTATTATTAGCACATATGCTTAATGATCCAATGACGAATGGGGCTGTGATCATAAGCGTTGTGTAGACATTTGTAATACGCCGACGTTTCGACCCTGTATATAGCACAAAAGTGGAATTGCGTCCAGGCGGGTCTTCCGCAGGGCCGGAGGGGGGAGATGGCAGCCCAAAAGTGGATTTCTAGGTATCCCTGCAAATGATAATTTCTTAGTCAGGTAAGGAGAGCAACTCATGAGGAACTCCACCAGCCGGTTTGGAGCCTCAAAGATGTATTGTTTTTGACTTCCACCCGTCGGTTGGAGTCGTACTAGTGCCAGTCCGATATATTTCGTGATCTGGAAAAGCCTCCATCCGTCCGTGATTGAGTTCGGAAAATTCAAACCGGCTGGTGGAGTTCCTCATGAGTTACTCTCCTTACCTGACTAAGAAATTATCATTTGCAGGGATACCTAGAAATCCACTTTTGGGCTGCCATCTCCCCCCTTCTGCCCTGAGGAAGACCCACCTGGACGCAATTCCATGTTTGCGCTATATATAGGGTCGAAACGTCAGCGTATTACAAATGTCTACACAACGCTTATGATCACAGCCCCATTTGTCATTCTATCATTAAGCATATGTGCTAATAATAAGAACATATATGATTTCTCTTTTTTCCCCCTTTTCTTGCACAAATTGTTTCTGTATATAGTGGACTATCTTTATCACTAATCACCACATGTCACTGATACACTACAGTCACGTTCTGTACATTGCAATTGAATTTATAAATTGCGACAGCCTTTTTTATTTGATTTTCTCTTGAATACAAAAGAAATCTTTTCAAAATAATTGTTTTTGTGTGTGTTATATCATTTATATTTGTTATACGTAAGCTGCTGCTACTTGTTCAAAGTAATTGAAAGCCCGACAGAACCAATTTTTTCCCCCTAAAAT
This sequence comes from Triturus cristatus, assembly GCF_964204655.1. NCBI lineage: Eukaryota > Metazoa > Chordata > Amphibia > Caudata > Salamandridae > Triturus > Triturus cristatus. Next base: position 539,665,168 of record NC_140584.1, on the reverse strand, counting down.
ACGTATACCCAGGTTCTGAGGGACACTGGGTTGCCCATTTACGTTTATCACATCCCCTGCACATAGGCGCCCACATAGATAGGGCACTGGTGAAGGAGCACAATCCCCAACCCCCATCTAAATCATAAGGGCAGCGACCTGAACCTCTGTTTGTTTTCTTTTCTTTTGGTTTATGCGCTCTCCTGAGGAATTCACCCCGACACCGAAGGGAACCCTAGGAGCAAGAGCCAAGAGGAGAGGACATTCTATCATTTGTGTTTAGGACTACTTCTGCTCCCTTGAATTACGCCAAAGGTATTGCGGAACCTCTACCCCCCACCTCAAGTTGCGGAAAGCATGTAACTAATAAACAATTATACACACAGGAAGCTTGAGAGTACCTTGCCCGAGGGAGGGCTTGGGGTATCCGGCATGGCTAGGCGATTACAATCCCACACATTTTTCTTATTACCAATGACCTAAAATCCCCAATCTTTGCCTAAAATTGGGAATTTTCTTTGTATTTCTGTGAGGTAAAATTCCAGAATATGCAAGGATGCAAAATAATTGCTCCCACCCAGTGTTCCCCCCACTAGTCCTGATAAGAATTCTACACCACTTGTGTGGCTGGGCCTAGTGCCAGCGACAGGCAAACAGCAAACCAGGGTCAACAGGGAGACTCTCAATGACCCTGGTTTGAAGCTCTTCCTTAGCACAGAGGCTAAAAATTAAAAAGGAAATCTTCTTTTCAACCCACCCAGTGACGGCTAATGGCAGTCAGACACGCTGGGCAGGGAGTGCGTGGCAAAGGCCATTGGCCAATGCCACACTTAAAGGGTTACTATAGTCAAGCATGTATGCTATCAGATATCTGTCTCCAGTATTTCAACACCTGTGCACATAACCATGTCATATATATATTTATTTTTAAATAGCCACGTTCCATCCCACACCAAGTTCATTTGTTTGACCTGCTACAGCCTATTCTAGCTTACCTCTCCACAGATAAATATGCTTGGCATAAACATTTGTAACACATTAGTGAATACCTATGTTTGGGAGAGACCAAATTAGTTTACATGCAGCAATATTCCCACAGTTTATCCACGATCTCACCAACTTTGTCTTTTCCCCACGCCTGCCTGTGCTTCATATACAAAGGTCTCTCTGATTGGCCACTATGGTATAAAGCCTAGACTAAGTTAAAAAAAAAAAAACATTTACAGACATGGTGGTCTGCTGACCACTGTAGGTCACCATGCCTGTGATTGTAGCCAATCATAGTGGGTTACAATTTGCTACCTTCTTCAAGAATATTGATGGAATTGCAATCCTGTGAACTATCAAAAATGTTGGTCTTGTCCACTTATTACATTTCTCTGCCAACTTACCTCTTACTCTCTCTTCTGAGGTTCTCTGCACTGTAGGTGAACTATTCTATTAGGTAACCGCATTCAGTACACAGGGAGGCTCAGAACTGCCTTTGCAAAGCTCTGCCTCCCGATAGACATGAGGGGTCTGGGTGCTCCTTATTTAGAATTATTTTATCTTGCGGCCCAACTACAGTGGCTGAGCCACTTAGATGAACTCCCGATTGTACACACTCCCCAACTCAAATCTCATTCTATCCTCCTCTGGGTCGTATTGCGGTGCTATGCTTGAGCATTAAATCTCACTAAACAAACAGCCTCATATGCACCAATCTTGCTCAGTACAAGCCGCCAAGTTCTGGAATTCACTACCGCCCAACATTAGAAGCACCCAGGAGCATATACACTTCCAAAGACACATGAAAACATGGCTATTTCCTGGATACCTTCACCTCCCACATCCCGGCACAGCAAAGAAAACAGTCACACCTTCAAGAGCAATCCCCAGCTTACAATTCATGAACTTCAAGCAACTCAACTAGCAATCTGATTTCCATATCCAGGTAAGTTAAGAGGGGGTGACCTATGGCTCGCCGTGACATTATATAGTTACAAACAGCTTAGCTTGCTGCAAAAGTCTCAGCAGACACCCGTGTCTCTAGAAAGATGCCACGTCATAAGACACAGAGACCCCTGCAGAACTAGGGGGTGCGGACTGCCTGAGGGGTCCATCAGAAGAATCTGCTGCAGAGGGAGTTGCACTGGCAAATTGCAGGACAGATAAAACGTAGCAGGAAACCAGGACTGTGCTCTGCAGAGAGGCATCATCAGGACCTGGTTTGCCTTCTGATACCACGTCTGAGCTGCCACATGAGGATCATGAGGAACAGGGGAAAGGCATACATTAACCCCTGGCTAAAGCCCTGTAGGAAGGGATCAGTCACCAAAACCAAAGGGTCCAGTCTCCAAATAAAAAACTGAGGAATCTGAGTGTTCAGGAGGGAAGCAAACAAATCTATATGAAATGGATGCCACAGATGTTGCACCTACTAGATTGGGGGAGGGGGCAGTAATCTCTAATCTCTGGTATCTCTCAGAAATCTATTACACCAAGGCGTTCTAGCGTTGGGGTTTTTATTGTAACCACCAGGATGTCAGTTCAGGAATACTTTTCCTGACAGCATCACGCGTTCCTCTGCTTGCACGTTGATGCCGGGGCTATTAAAAGGTTATAAATCCTTCCCAGTTATTTATGTGTGAGGCAATTATGACGGAGCTATGTGAGAAAGCCCAGAGCTGCACCTCGGTAAGGGTTTTTCTGTAAATAAATAAAGGTTCTGGGAGGCACAGCATGATTTCACGCTCTTAAGGCTGAGCTTCAGATTCTCAATCAGCTGGATCTTTCAGACTTCAGCAACAGGCTCAATTGTGCTGATCATGTACTAGGTGTAAATACCATTAACCTTGCTCCTCTTGGATGAATAAGTGGCATTCGTTCACAGATGATAATTAAAAGGCCTACTTACACTGAATTTCCGTTCAGTCAGTTGGATACTTCCTTTACATACAAGCTGGTGATGTGGAGGCTATAAGGATTAGACAAGTGCAGTGCCGAGAGGTGAATACTTTTTAGGTCTCGCCTGAGTTAGTGCATGCGCTGCTCTGCGAGACATTTAGTATACGGGTTTTCTAAGTGCTACCAGACCTCGCTGGCCTAACGCTTGCGTTCACGCAAGCGTGCAGCCGCCATCTGCCTCCCTTCCAGTGCGATTACTGCTGCACGCGCACCACTTGCACCGATCGCAATCACTTTGATCACTTTCGCTTTCATAGCCGCGCGGGCGTTACTTTTACGGCCGCGCGGCCAATGCTTGTTTAAAATGCACTTTGGCTCCTTTGCGCCCACAGGCGTAGCTGCACTGAGCCTTGAATTTGGCAAACTTTATAAAGCAACGAAGCTTGCAACCTTTTTAGTCACAGAAATAAATGTGGAGTAAGTAGAGGCCGTGCGTGCGTGCCTCTCACACAAGGGTGCTAAAGACATCGCTCTGCCGCTAGACTTTGACTTGCACCTCTTCTCTTTGAACTTGCCACTTCTGTCTGGAGCCGGATTTTGGAAACTGCCCACATCGCCAAACAACACCTCTGTACTGTTGCTCTATTGCATTTAGCGCCAAACAACACCCTTGTGTTGCATGTAGCGCCAAACAACACCTCTGTGCTGTTGCTCCAATGCACGTAACGCCAAACAACACCCCTGTGCTGCCTAGCTCTACTGGTTCCTTCCAGGGATCAGAGCTGCTTTCTGACAGCGAAAATCGGCGTCCCTAATTTCGCCTATATAGAAAAAACAAACTGTAATAGTTCTACCTTGAAATATAACTGTCTATCCGAAACACAATGCCACATGCAGTGTTTTCTTTTGCAATGACTAACGTGGTGCTAAATTATTAGCAGAAACCATATTGTTTATTTAATCCGGCCGTTTAATCGTTCACCTCTTTAACGTGGATGCTTTCTCGTTATTTCCTCTTTGTTTCTTTACATTGGTCTCTGAGGCGAAATGTGGGGCAGGCGGGGAGCCGTCAGTGCTTTAAAGAGGCGCCTGAGGGTGTTGTAGCCCATTTAACCTAGAGGTGAGCTCTCAGATTGTTAAAATAACTTTTGCAGCTAGCTTCCCTTCATGCACAGCCTGTCTGTAGGATCGACTCCTGCCCTGCACATGACAGTCACAACGAGACATGCCAGCATTCTAGAGTAGATCTTACTGCACACATTCTGAAGCCGCCATCTTTGAGTGTGACATCAAGAGGGGCTAAGTCTTCTGCATTTCTTGGCTCTAAGGCATGAACTCACCTTACTAGTACTGTGTGTTCCATCGAATCCGAAGCATCTTTTAAACAAGCATTTGCAATGCAATAGGTCTCGCATTTCCGAGAGTTTAAGCTATTGACATTGTAAATGACAATGCCTTTTATTTATGTTTTGGTTTTTAAAACATACATAAAAGGTATTGTCATTTACAATGCTAATAGCTTAAACTCTCGGAAATGTGAGACCTATTGCATTGCAAATGCTTGTTTCAAGCTTATATTGTAGAATCTACTGGAAGTATACTATGAAGAGAACCATGTTAAAGTATTTGTGGATGATTCCTACCCCCAACTCTATCCCATGGTGGGCCTTTTATAAACAAGAAGGGTTTGCCACAGTATTGGTTTTATTTTCCATCGGATTGGCTTTGAGAAACATTTTATATATTCTTTCTCCAAGAGAACCCTGGCTGGGATCTATGGTGTTACTAACTATATACCATAGATCCCAGCCAGGGTTCTCTTGGAGAAAGAATATAGAAAATATATATATATATATATATATATATATATATATTCACTGAAAAAACCATAGGTTTCACACACGTTATAGTTAGGAATTAGCATTTAAAAAACCTTGCAAATTCAGTGAAAAAACCATAGGTTTCACACATGTTATAGTTAGCTGGACATTTTACTGATAAAAAACCATTGAAATTCCCCCGTTATAGTTAATGCAGGCAACTATAACTCACGCGACCGCAATCCTCTGCTGATAATAATACTGTATTTAGACACTTATTTGCCCATGTCTTCTTCCATTAAATTTTAGCTATACATATATTACAAATATTTTTTTTTCATAAAGACACATATGTCATCAGCAGAGGATTGCGGTCGCGTGAGTTATAGTTGCCTGCACTAACTATAACGGGGGAATTTCAATGGTTTTTTATCAGTAAAATGTCCAGCTAACTATAACATGTGTGAAACCTATGGTTTTTTCACTGAATTTGCGAGGTTTTTTAAATGCTAATTCCTAACTATAACGTGTGTGAAACCTATGGTTTTTTCAGTGAATTTGTACGTTTTTTTAAATGCTAAGTTACTTTACGCCCACTTAACGCAGTTCGTTCCGTGCGCGCACGGTGCGCTTCGCGCACCGTGCGCGCACAGTGAGCACGCGGTGCGCTTCGCGCACCGCGCGCCCACTTTACGCAGTTAGTGCCGTGCACGCACGGTGGGCACGCGGTGCGCTATGCGCACCGCGTGCCCACGTTACGCTAGATGGGCCATGTACGCACGATGCGCTTCGCGCACCGTGCGCACATGGAGGACATATTTTGCGCTTCGTTGTGAAAGGTAATCTTTTAATTTTTCAGTAGTATTATATGTCATGCACAAATGGTGCCCTTCAGGCACCATTTGCACACGGGGTAGGGAGAGTATGGTTAATTATTTTTTTTTTTTAAATATTTTTACCGTACGCGTAATCGGCGAATTTTTCAAAAAAATTAAAATTGCCTTTTTGGCCTTGGGGGATCTTTGGGGACTCCTTCATCATGGCTATGTGCTTAGGAGCTGTCTAAACAGCCCCTTTACATGGTTTTGGGCTTTGTTTTTCAACCCCCCCTCAGAGTGCGAGAGAGAAAATGGCGGCCGCCGCTTCCTGGTTTCGACCGATTCGAATGTTTACTAAGATCTAACAGCCAATCAGATTCGCGCTCGCCACCGTACGCGTACGGTAAGCTTACCGTAAGCTTACCGTAAGCGCACCGTAAGCTGCCACAGATATATATATTGATTTAAATGCTATTTTCTCAGGAACTACTGAACAGATTTACACCAGACCTACAAAAGGCACTTCCTTGACCTGAGGACTACCTCTCTGCCAAATTTCAAGTAACTCTGTTCAGCCGTTCGGGCTGTAGCTGTGTCTAAAGGTCCTATGGAAAAATGCATGGGAAAAACGCGTTTTGGGACCCCCCTTTTTTCTCAGCCCCCGCTTGACGAATCCCCCTGAGACTTTCAGGGTAGGAGCGGAGCGTAGCGCCCCACCTATTTTGAAAATTTCGCGAGGATTCGTCGACCAGCGCCAAAGTTATTCCAAATAGAATGTTGCAGTTTTCCTATGGAAACAGGGTCCTAACTATAACTACCTACTGGCGACCGCCAGTAGGTAATATTGATGTCGATCCTTTGGTGAGACACAAGCTGTTGTTTGTCCTGTTTGAATTTCATCTCTTGAAGGTCAGTGACCAGGAGGGGTCCTCCTTTGTTTTAAAAGGGATTTTCACACCACTGTACATAACCCACACAACTAATGGTATTATTTCCTTACAGGCTGTCCCCCAGTTTTAACCATTTTTATTCATGAGGAAGACCTGCTGTGATGCGTAGTTATTAACACATGATCATAGGGTTGAAACGTCAACAGCATTGTTTAATGTCCTGCGTTAGCTATCCTAAATTACAAAACAAGGTTAAAGGTTATTTTGAACCTTGAGTTTTGGGCATCAGACATTATATGTTTCCATTGTCTTGTTGACGGGATTCTGCTCAAAAGCAGAACTATGCTTGGAATTATAGAACATTAGTATGTAGGGACTGAGTCACCGTACCAACTCAGTATCTATGAGTCCGACTAGCTATAGTGCCTCACTTGCCCTCCTAATCTCCAATCTTGCCCACTCAATCCTCTCAGGGATCATGGAAACAGGACACACCCTTTGCTCTCTCACTTGTACTTGTGCACAATAAAATAACCAGGAGACACGAAGGAAGTTTAGAATATTTATTTAAAACTATTGTGCTCTGAAAAGCAGTATATGTGCCACAATTAGAAAACAAATGCATACTAAAAATACTGGTAGCATAGATGATGATACATAGACCATAAAAAAAAAACTGCCATTTTATAGGACAGAGGAACCTACACCCCACACCCCCCTCCCTTGATACTGATGCTGAATATTTATATATCAAAGATCTCTGGAATTACTGGCAGACCCCGTACCTTAGCATTCACAGATGGAAGTTCTACATCTCAGCAGACGCAGTGCTCTTGTCTCAGAACTCTCATTTCATGTGTGTGTTTTTTGGCTCATGTGCTCATCTATATGATAGGATTTGTGTGCACATAAACAACAGCTGCATTCTTGCGTTATGTCTAGGTGCTAGTGACTGGCCGGAAAGAATAACAAGGGACATGGTTGTTTTACCTTGTCTATGGTGTTCAGACTAAATCCCAGGAAAAGAACAGAACGCAAGAACATATGCGGGTTCCTTGTGAAAATACAATGTGGAACAAAAGTAACCGTGTTTATATAGTAACATGTACAAAGGGACATGAGACCTACAAAGTGCACAGTTAGGCTAACATCGGGAAAACTACAATGGGCTGCGTAAATAAACACACAACAGTCTCACTTTGCTGAGGATAGTTGCACTTAGAAAGATACTGGTTATGAGTGTAAAGAAAAAGTAAGCACTGTTCCTACAAATGTGAATGACGGAAACATACAATTGGAATACAATGGCAATTTTGAAAAATAAACAAATTAAGCGCTTCTGAGGAACCCATAAGGTCACTTGCTATTTTATAGGCCAAAGATTCCATAAATTAATCCAACTTCGAGGATGAATGGTCAACTGCCCGATGCCGAGACAGTTATCGGACAACCTGAATCATGTTAACAGAGCCTACATCTTGTGCTCCATATGCCAATGCACATGGTTCCTCAGGGGCCAAAGGATCAAACCTCACATTGTGAAGAAGTCGCAAGCCCAAAGGACAGTTTTGAAAATGGGCCACTAAGGGACTTATCAGCAGTCCAAAATAGCGGGTGTTTGTGAAGCCAAGCATACGTCCAGTGCCAGTTCTAAGGGGTACCAGATGCAGTGGAACACGGGTTCCACGCAGGTAAACCAGGCAGGTCGGAATGTCAGAGAATAATCAAGATCTAGTTCCTGTAGTAGAAATTCCAAAGCTTGGGGTAGTGTTGGAGCAATTCTAGTTCCACAGCGCCCTTAAAAAAAGCATTCATTGCGGAGAAGCAGGAACAAGACGAGAAAATGAGGAATAACAGCAACGTGAATCCTCCGAATACACTAGAGAAAATGGAGTGGTTAGAAGCCGGTATTACTCCAAAGATGGTTTGAAAAGAACTAAATGAGGCCTGAGCCTACAACTTCAAAAAAGTGGGCAAAGCCGGCCATACTAGAGGCATTAAAGATTTGATAGACTAATTCTCTAAAATGCAGGGGAAGGATTATATTTAACAATGATTGTATTTCACTAGAAGTTCTAGCCACCTGAAATTAGAAAGTCATGCAAGCAGATGTAAGAGCCAATTCTTGTTGGAAAAATAATGCTTTGAGTCTGCTTAACTGGTTGAAATCTGCTTTCAAAGTTGGAATGGAAGGCTACAATGAGCTACCTACAATCCCATGCTGAGGGAGAAACAAGACATTGTTGAAACAAGTGACTAACTGGGAAACTGACAAAATAAACAGGACACCATCCCGCATTCTGCAACAGTCTTGATCACTAAGTATGAGATAACACCTGTTAGAGAGTATGGTAATAAAAGGGAGAAATGCAAGAACCGGGATTCCTTTCAAATACCAAGCCAAATTGGGCGCTGAAGTATTGCATGCGCCATGGATTTTATCGTGTTTACAAACAAGTGAATGTCCGACAGTAGAGTCACATTCTTCACCAGTGATAAAAACATCCTTGTTGCTACGTTCACAACAATAAGCAAAGGGAAGTGACCATAATTCATGTATGAAATCGCTACCAAGGGGTTCGTATCTACCTACAGGAAAATGTTTCATGCAAGCTGTGAATTGAAATGTCGAAATAGGCAGTAAAATAACTCTGTGTATTAACCACACCACTCAAAGCGTTTCAGCTATGGTGTATGGGAGCTGTTCCAATTTCTCCAAATATAGCATCGTATGAGTAGCATCTTTCATGGCCATCAATTGTTGTTTACGTGTTAAATTAAAAGGCAGAAACAAATCACTGAAATTCAAGTAGTGCAATAGCGCGCTCCCATTTTCGAGTGTTTGAAGTGTCCAGCTAAACTGCATAATAGATCTAAGTTGATTCTGCCCATGATACAGCGTTGACATGTCACTCTGCACAATATCAATAACACACAACACAATATTGTTCAAGTTGTTAATACGAGATGACAACGTATTAATACTATTAACAACACCTAGCACTTTTTCCAAATTATCTTGGGCAACTTGTCTTAACCATGCACGAGCTTCCATTTGGGATAATTTCCAAATGTAATCATAGATAGCATATACAAATCTTTTAGAACGTGGGGATTTAGGACCCAAAAGAATATCCAATAAATTCATGCCCTTGGACAGGAGAAAAAGAAGTTGTTTTACTGCAGACAGTGTTGAATATTCCAACCATTGTTGACATAACTTTCACACCAAATAGGTGGTAATGCCAAAATGTGAGTATCAGGTCTACTTAATTTAAATCGAGGTGTGGAATTAAGAAAACGAGCATGACAACCATTTATGTCCACCAGCCACAATAACCACCCACCAGTATTCGAAAACAAAGAATTAAATGTACCGTTCTGCACTATTTAATTGTTCTTCTGTGTAATTTGTAAAACTCAGCCAATTATCAAAATTGTCAACAGAGGGAATGGTCAGAGCATTCATTTCTTTAAATTTAGCCAATCCCATACAAGAAGTCTGCTGGATTCAGAAAAATCATTGGTGTGGGAATTAAACAGACTTGAAACAAGGTTTCAGTGCCCAAAACCTGCCAAAACTTCGTACCCCAAATCGATTTCATATCAATAGCGTCCTTCCAATAATCATAATCTATAAAAGCTAACTGATTACCGAATGTAGTTGTATTTATAAGCTTGATTGAGTAAGCATATATTTCTTTGGCGGTGCAGAAGTTAATTTAAAATAATATGATATGGGGTCTGAAGTGTCATATCCCGTAAAATAAGTATATTTATCTTTTTGGAATATTCTGGAGGGGGAGTTGGACAACATTCCCATTGGGTATAGTTAAAATGGGGCCGCTGTCTACCAGTTCCATGTAGGAAATGGTGTGCATAATAATGATAGCAGAGCATTTCAGCATAATTGGCATAGTTAAGGTATAGATCTTCTGATTCAAAAACAGTACAATACTCTAATTCAGAAAGCATAACATTTACAGTATCAACATCCCAACCATCCGAATGCAACCCCGAGTACTATTACATCACCAACAGAAACTTTAAACACATATGGTATCTGCAGGATCTCCATCGGACTGAATATGTCAAAAGGATCTTTGTCCCAAACAATTCCATCAGTCACTGGAACGGCTGCGATTTTAACAAGGGACAAGTCTCTTTTCAGTTCATGCAAGGATAATGGGGGGGCCAACACCCCATCGACCAGTTCTGTAGCAGAACGTTCCTAGAGGTAATGGCCGTTGATCAGCAGGAAAAAAACAAAGTCACAACTGCAATCCACATGAACAGGAAAACCAAGGAAAGTGTTGATCCAGACATATATCCAAAGAGGCCCTAGATAAGTGCAGTAAAAACACAAATCCGAGCAGGAGATGTGTACAAAACAGAACTGTCAATAGAAAAATTATCTTGATCCATATTGTACTCGGAGGTACTCAGCTTGAAAACAGGAGGTTGGGTTGTGGAAGACGTGATAGCAGAAACAGGTATTGTGTCTGGAAAGTTGTCGGTGGAGGACTCGGCCTCTCCCTCCCTCAGCCGGGGAGGATCAGCATCAGTGGTGCTGACAAGCTGTAAAGAAAGGTCTTGTGAAAAAGAACTGCTATTCTGAGACTTGAAGAATCGGTCACATGGTGTAGTTTGGTACCTTTTTGATGGCCACCTTTTCTCGAACTAGAGCTCTGCTTTTTGAAGCCAGCCGGAAACTGGAATTTGATCCACAGTAGCGGAAGAGTAAGACTCACGCAAGTGTTTGCAATATTGAGCGTCACAGAACTTTTGTATGCCCTGTAAGACAGCACAATGGTTATCAACGTCAAAGGTCGGGCCGCCACGTCTGAACCATCAAGGTCCAGAACATACATCTTGATGCCAAAAAGCATTTCATACAGGGTGCGCCCACTCAAAAATCTTTCTGGGAAGTTATTTAATGCTTGTTGAACCCCATATAGATGGTTCAACTAACTATGCCCTGTACCTAATACTCTAGCCGTTAAGGACTGCTTTAAGTGACAGTTTTTTCTCTCCACAAAAGAATGCCCTTGGGTCGATATGGAGAAGAAAAATGCACTTGCACACACCCATGGACTTCATCGCATTACAGTACGTTTTAGAAGCGAATGACGGCCCTTGGTCCAAATGGAATGCGCAACAGGCATATGTCCGGATAAAAACTTGCAGAGGAATCTAGAGCAAGGATCAACTGTAACCAAAATATATTTAAATACAGCATCTGAAATCAGTAGACCACAATGATCTAAGTAAATGCAGCCAAAAGGCTGGTTGGAAATTTACACAAATGTGTCTGTGAAGGATGAGACACAGTGGAACTTTTGATTCGCTGACAAATTTCACAAGGTAAAAGATATTTTCCTGTTTGTTGGTATAAGCCTTGCCACCAATAGCATTGATGTGAGAGTGAAATAATGGCAGCCACACCGGCATGAACAGAAGCCACACCTTCGTGAGCGGATACAATTAAACATTTTTTCAGTCTGTGTTGACAATCACATGATCACCAAATACAGGAATAGTTAGAAAAGGAATATTTTGATCATTTAAATAAGAATATTTTGAAGGAAAGCCCTTCGGTAAAGGGCTGCCATTATGAAACGCATTCACGGCAGCCAAGATATCATTATCGATACGAGTTTTAGAGCGTGTTATTGCTGCTGTTTTAGCTGTGGCTACTGCAGATTTGGCTGCTTCATCAGCCAGAGAATTCCCTATAGAGTGTGTTCCTACACGTTGATGACTCAGGGCCCGATTCACAGAACTAACTTAAGACAAAATCCTAAACTTACTACTTTTGGTATTCACAGAAGTTAGGATTTTGTCTTAAGTTTGTCTTAAGACAAACTTAAGACAGACTTAAGACAGACTTATGTTAGGATTTTGTCTTAAGTTTGTCTTAAGTCTGTCTGTCTTAAGTTTGTCTTAAGTTTGTCTTAAGTCAGTCTTAAGTCTGTCTTAAGCTTGTCTTAAGTCTGTCTTAAGTTTGTCTTAAGTTTGTCTTAAGTCTGTCTTAAGTCTGTCTTAAGTTTGTCTTAAGTTCTGTGAATCGGCCCCATAATGTATGTATTACATGAGCTAGTGGTAACTTATCCTTAAAATCTGCCACTATAGCCCAAAGAAGTGTGTGCTTTATTGTGCTATTCTTGGTATCCTTAAAATCATATTGTCGCTAAAAATGTAGGTTGTCATTAAAGGAATGTGCACAGTAATACAAATCACACACAATACGGGTGGGGAATTCAGGATCCGTATTTTCAAGTGCAAGTACTAAAGCCTTCAATTCACCAAACTGCTGAACAGTCCCCAAGAGACTGTGTGCGAGTAGTTTGCGGGTGAAAAACGCCCTCTGACAGAGCCAATAACGATGGTGCTGCAACAGAATATTGCTGCTTAGAGCCTATAGTAGGTTGAGCAGAACCATAAGTATAAATGACGGATCGATCTCGATTTAGAGGCATAATCGAAGAAGACAAAGGAGAAACATGTTCATATTGCAAAAATGATTGTGTTTTAAAAGAAGGGTCAAAGTTTAGTCTACGTCTATAACTGTCCAGGACATAGTCCATTGAATCTCTTGGGAATGGAGGGCTTTCAAGATAGGGATGCTGGCTTCTGTGACTGCCTCTAGGGAAGGCAGAGGAGATGGGACAATAATGTGTTTCCCTTGAGAAAGAGGCCTTTCTTTAAAGATGGCCATCGGTACAGCAGTCAGAATTTTTTCAGTAGAAGCAAAACGCATTCTCGTAGGTATATATAGATGCAATTTATATGCAATATGTACCTTTTCACCTTCATTAAAGGTTACATATGTAAATCCAATTTCACCCAACAAAACACGGATAACCCAGTTAGACTTCTTAACACGTGTGTGCAGTCTATGGGTTTCAAGTAAATCAGATTGCAAAGCTCCGAGTGTGACAGTGCATTCCGATGTCTAGCCGGAAGCAGAAAAATCAGGGCGTATTAAGGCATAAAGTGGTTTAATACGTTGAGCATAATCAGGTATGCATGCCCTGCCAACATTTTAAAATTGCAGCAGAGAACAATTTTTTCAAAGTACTCTGTGGCGGCAATAGACCACACATTTTTAAAACGTGGGAAAGACTTTTACCATCATTAGTAAGTTCATATCCCAAGAAAAGGACTCTGAGAAAACGCAAAATTTAAAATCCTACCGGACTGTCCTGCTCCTGCTCCTCGACGGGGGTGCCGTCCTCGCTCTCCCTGTTGCGCCGCTGGCTTTGTTGGCGCTCTGTTGGTGCTCCCTCGCTGGCTGTGGGCTGTCACGCTGACCGGACCGGAGCGGGGAAAAACTTCAACTCCCAGGTGCCCCGGCGCTCCCTGACGACATCGAAGCGCCCGGAGGCGCATAAAAGATCGCTGCTTCCCCCGCGTCGCGGGACGCGCGCGGGCGGGCGCCGGGAGAAGCCCGGGACAAGGGCGGGCCCTCTTAGGCCCTCAGAGGCCGAGTGAGGCTGGGCTGGGACCCTTCTCTTTGGCATGTGACTTTGGGACACCAGCTGTTATTCGAGAACCGACTGCAAGAAGTGGGTAACGCTGTGTCAGTATTTCTGTTATTATTCAAGTGGTGATTTCAGGGGGCTGGTTGTGTTTCTCACGGCTCGTTATTGTACACTACCATAGTAGAAAATGAACCCTAAAACATGCAAAAGGACCGTGGGTTTGGGGACCCTTGATAGCTACCTGAAACATGCTGAATCTGCAATTGTTAAAGAAATTGCGTCAGTGGAACGTAGATTATCGCTTGAACCACCTAGGTTAGCTGCGTCCCGTACTACTCCCACGACCATTGCTGTTGATGCACCCCCCGTTGTTGCCAACCCTTGTATGCCCCAAAATGGGTCAGGAACTGCGGAGACTTCTATAGTTACACCTGCCTTGTTACCCAATTTGAGTCCTGCCCCCTCTCCTGTGGCTGTTAGAACAAGACAATCAAGAGGCATTTCCAATCAGCCATCAAACGGGGGCAAAATCATGGCAGGTAAAAGAAAGGCAAATAACTCCATGGGAGCACGGAAACAGGCAAAAATCCCTAGAAAGAGCAATTTCGCTCAGGGGTTGGCTCAGGTTAATCTTAATGTTCCCCAATTTGCTGGTGAGTCAACGTGTGGGGAAATTAATAACTGTATAACTCAGGGCCCCGATATTGGTAATAAAAGCATAGGGCTAGAAATAGCGACAATTATCGACGCCCGTCTTAAGTTACTAACTGTACCGCTAATGGCTACATTGAAACGAATAGAGGATCGCATTACTAAAATCGAGTTACACCTTCAAACCAAGGTTTTAAACGTTGAGCCAAGCTCCGTGGCAGTTGATTCTCTAATTACGTGTACAGCTACAGTTGATAATATGTTGGATTCTATGATTACTATACATCAACAACCAACACTTCCCTGCACTACCTCGGCTATAGGTTCTACTACCTTATCCCGACCTCCAATTGCTGCAGAAATTGCTCAGGGTAGGGAAACACACAAGCAGAACCCAAGAGGGAGGATCTCTTCTCCGGATCGGCCCCTAGGGAGGGACTCGACACTGCACTTACCACCAGAGGCCTGCCCCTACTCTATTGTTTTAGCCAATGTCCCAAAGCTTGTGGATGGGAATAGGGAACACTGGTCTTCATTAAAAAATAAAGCCCTCCACTACTTATCGAATAAAACTGTTTTGGGCCAACATTTACATAGTAATTTCTTGATGATAAGACGAGTTCCTTGGGTGGGTAAGATTAACAAATGTTTAGATGGTGACTGCATTGTCATAAGTTTTAGATCCCCCAGGTTGGTTGAGGACATTTTGAGGCAGGCAGGTTCTGCTAGAATTCATCATGATTATGTTAATGTCCTCCCTTTGGGTTTTTTCTATCCCCCAGCTTTTGACATAAGGACGACCAATAACTTCCCAAAGAGTTGTGCCCCCCTTGATTATGCTGTCCCTATCTCTAATAGATACTCTGCCCTATCCACCTTGGATGACAATGAGTGACTAGGGCGGCAAGAATTAACTATAGCGCCTGGAACTCAGCCTGCAGTCCCAGATATAGAGCCATTGATAGTCAACAGCCCTAGCCACGGACCCATGGGTCCTTTAACTAAATTGGTTACCTGGAACATAGCAGGGCTGAGAAATAAGACAGATGACCCAGCCTGGAGAGACCTTATCTGCTCAGGCGAAGTAATCTGTCTCCAAGAGACTTGGGATACGGATAACACCCTGTGTATAGATGGATATAAAAGCTTCTTTGCGTCTGCTGTACCGTCTAACATGGGGAGGGCTAAGGGGGGGTTGGTTACCTTGATTTCAGCTAGCATCTCTGGCTCGCTGACCCAACTTGACACTGGCTCATGTAATTGTTTGGCAGTCCAAATTTCCCTCAACGGGGGCAGTAATTTTTTAATTGTAAATTTTTATAACTCTTATCACAGAGATACCACGGTTGATCATCTCACCGCATTAAATTGCTTTTTGGTTAAATTTAAGGAGGAAACTGAGATTATTTGTCCCATTATTATCATGGGCGATTTTAATATCCATAGATGTCCAGAGAAATGTCCTTTGATGGATCCCTTAGGCCCAATAGAATTACGGGAGGTCCATTTTGAGCACTCACCTCAGGGTGCTCTTTTGGAAATAATCCTTGCTGATCATGGCTTGCTACTCCCCGCCATGGTGGATGAAGATACACCAACATTCAAAGGGAACGGGAAATACTCTGTGATTGATTATATTTTCATCAGTTCAGTATTGAGGCACAGGACTATGGAATATTCAGCAGCCTGGACATATTTCAGCGACCATAATCCTGCGTGCTCATTTTGTCTGATCTCTTTTTACAACCTGTTATGGCCCCTGATAGAACGGACAAATCTCACATTCGCCCCACAGACCAGGATCGCAGG
Organism: Triturus cristatus; assembly: GCF_964204655.1. Taxonomy (NCBI): domain Eukaryota; kingdom Metazoa; phylum Chordata; class Amphibia; order Caudata; family Salamandridae; genus Triturus; species Triturus cristatus. The sequence goes on along the minus strand of NC_140584.1, from coordinate 539,648,831 downwards.
ATCAGATGGAACAAAGTTATTCCTGATGATTTTTTTGCCAATTTGAAAAAGAAGGTTGGCCCTGAGTTGACCATGTGCCTTGACTCAGAAGCAGGGAACGTGGAAGTACTAGGGGCGTATTCCGTAATCTGCTCCCAGATCTCAGCAGATCTTCGGTGTCCAGTCAAAACAATGGACAAGGCAGAGTTAGGTTGGTTTGACAAAAACTGCTCATTGGCCAACAGAAAGCTGAGGGCGGCCTTGAGCAGTAACCCTTTGAATCGGTCTAACATAGCCCAACTCAGGAAAGAATATACTAAAACCTTGGCAATCAGGAAAAAGGAGATCCGGGAGGACGCGTGGGAAGAACTCTCTTCGGTTGACGTCCTTCGCAATAGTGCAAAGTTCTGGTCTGTCGTCAATAAACCCTTCTTTCGTGATCCCTGTCACAATCAATTAGATTGCGGTATCGGGGTACACCAGTGGTTTTCTCACTTCAAGTCAGTCTATGAAGTGGGTATGAATGGTGGATCAAACCCTCCTCTTCCCACTGTGAAACAATATACTTTATTCGTAACCAAGGGCGAGGTGGTTGAGGCCATCGGCAAGATGACGAGCAATAAGGCTCCAGGACCCGATGGCGTCCCATCGGACCTTTTTAAATCAGACATTGAGACTTGGTCCACAGTTTTAACGAATATTTTTAATAGGGTCTGTGTCGCAGGCATCCCGGACACATGGTCCGAGTCCGTGATCATTCCTATTTTTAAAAAGGGTAATAGAGGGGACCCTAGTTGTTACCGCCCTATCTCACTCATTGATTCCGCAGTAAAAGTCCTGGGGCGAGTAGTTTTGGGTAAATTAACAGAATGGTTGGAGGATACCAACACCCTTTCGTGCCTACAATATGGGTTTCGTAAGGGCCGTGGCACTATAGACCAAAGCTTGAATCTTTACCTTTTAATAGGTAAATACACTATAGCTAAGAAAGGGACGCTATACCTGGCCTTTATGGACTTATCCTCGGCCTTTGACCGAGTGAACCGGTCGAAACTGTGGGAACTTCTTCTCAAGCAGGGACTAGATGAAAACCTCGTCTATTTTTTAGCAGATCTCCATAGAGATCTCTCTGCTACTGTTAGATTCGACCGATTGGGCAACTGCACTGGCAAGATCGGAATCTCTAATGGTGTTAGGCAGGGTTGTATTTTAGCCCCCCTGCTTTTTACACTTTATATCAACGACCTAGCCACTGCCTTAACTGAGTCTTGTAAGGACATTCCTAGGGCAGGGAAGTACCAAATTCCAGCATTATTGTATGCAGACGATGCTGCACTGTTAGCCCGTACAGCAGTAGGGCTTCAAAGTCTTTTAGACACTTTTGCTGACTTTATGAAAAGACTTGATTTAAGCGTGAATTTTGCTAAATCTCATGTTATGACTGTAGGTTGTAAACCCAAGAAAACCAAGACTATGCTTTGTGAGGGCCATGTCTTATCTAGAATCACCAGTTTCCCATATTTGGGGGTTATTTTTGATGATAAGTCATCCTGGGTCCCTCAATTAGCCGCAAAACGAAATGCCTTTGCCAGATCAACCATAGGTGTGTTGGACTTTGCTCGTAAACTGGGGGTGAAACCCATGCAAGCTATATTGAACATTTATGCAGCTAAATGTATCTCTATAGCTATGTATGGTGCGGACCTGTGGGGATTTAAAAATGTGAAGGAACTTCAGGTGGTAGAGGACAAGTTCCTAAAAACCATTCTATCACTTCCCCAGGCAACCTCTGGTTACATTGTACATCAAGAATGTGGGGTTGGCTATTTAACTGACCGGATAGCATTAGCCCCCCTTTTAAAATGGTTATCAATCTGGCAAAACCCGGAACTCGAGCTAAATCGTGAAATTATAATAGATTGCTTATCGCTTGAGCTCGGAAAGGCTATTCCTTGGCTGCGCTATGTTAAGAACCTAAGTGACGAAATAGGTCGCCCAGACATATTTGATAATCCCAACAATTTATCAAAGGGAGACTTTAAATGGGTAAAAGACACACACAAGCTTAGAACTACTTTAGCCAGAGAAGAAAAGGAGCTAACAAAACCTACAGTAAAGGCCCATCAGCTATTAACTACAGGCAGCATAGAACCTTACTTGACCATAGTGAATAACATGAATCATCGCTTTTTATTGACAAGGTTTAGACTGAACAAATACCATCTTTTGCTCACTGATTCTGTTGGTTGGATGAAGGACAGGGACCTGGAGATATGTTCTTGCGACAGATTCTCCCTTAAGGATACTGCCCACTTTATTTTCTTTTGTAAACACTTGTCCCCTCTCCGCAAAAAGTTCATCATCCCTCTTATTAAGAACAAAGGATTCAGACAAGTCAAACCTGCTCTTTTGTATCTCCAGCTGCTAGGTACTACTTGGGAGATTTTTAATATTGCAAATTTTTTGGCAATCGCGATGAGATTAAGGAAAAAAATCAAGTGGACATAGTGTTGTTTAAAATTAATTGTGAATTTTGATTAAACTAGACCTAGTCTTATTTTAAGTAGTGTTTTAAAATCATGTGTAAATGCTCATTTTAAATGTTATTTATTGTATATATTGTGATGTTTTGCACTTTTATGGTTCTTGATATGAGCCGAATAAAGTAATTTTGACTGACTGACTGACTCTGAGAAAAGCTACGTAAGACTTTCTAAAGGTAAACTTGTAACCTAGTTCAGCAAATTGCAAAATTATGCGATCCACCCCTTTAATTAATCGCCTGTCAAGTAGACATCATCATCGTGGGAAAATGCATTAGGGTCGATTTCATGAAGGATCAAAACAAAGCATGCTGCAAAGACTCCTGGGCCGTTCTTACAGCCCATAGAAAGTCGGAAGTAGTGACTGAAAAACTGAGGGCGCTAAATGCGGACCAGTCGTGGCTCTCTGGAGCCAAATTGTGACTGAAAATAATGTTAGAAATGTCCACAGCATTTTTTTCCCCAGATGATGATATTTATCAGTGCCATACTATGCGTATTTTGCACCGCAAATGTCCGAGTATGACTATTCAATTCTCTATAATCTAAGGCAATGTGATAGGAATGATCAGGTATCAAAACCTGAAAAACAGGATTATTCATTTGAAAGACGCAGGGTTCAATTACTCCCTCGTACTCAAATCGGGAAAGAATTTCCTTCATGGGTGCCTTTGCATCCCATTTAATAGGATACTGTGGTTGTACCTGAGGTATGGACCGTATGGGAATAACATAAGGAGAATCATTATCCCAACCACTATGGTTACGATAAAGTGCAGAGACCAATGCATGGGCCCATTCAGAGGCGTAGCTCGTTGAACCTCGTAAGGGACAAGGTGCGAGAAAGAAAGGAGTATGACAACCTCACCTTGGAGACAGGCAAAAACAAAAGGTGGGGGCCAGTCTACCTCCACCAAGAGAATGTCATAAGACAAAGTCAAATCATCTAAAATATTTCTTTAATTGTGCGTTTAACGTCACCTTCAATTTGTATGTCTATCTGGAGGGGCTACATGAATATCCGCGGTTTCAACTGTAATAAATGTAACAGTTGCTTTCGTTACCAGAAATTGGAGGAGATTCCGGCATACTATGGCGACTTCTGCCACACTGTCGAGACGAGTCACCGTCCAACTCCAGGGTTCTCACTGTCGGTGGCATACTTTACAGTTTATGCAGAAACTTTCTTTTTCTGAAAAGGGGGTTTATATGGAGGAGGACTATCCTCCTTTTTTTATCTTCACGTCAGACGAGCGCTGTCTCCCGGTTTGGTTCAACGTACTCTCCTGGTCTGCGATCACATCGTCTTCCTCTGAAGTACTGCTGGTCAGGTGATTTCTGAAAGAAACGAGGAGAACGTGTTTCAGAAGACTGATACCCGTCAGGAGTCCTAATCTTAGTGTGATCACGAAGGTTGTTACTTCGTACAGAAGACTCCAGAGGTGGAGAATCTCCACATTGTCTAGTTTTTTTGTTGTTGTATACATTTATCCCATTTTTTTAGGAAACTCACGGGCAGGTCTGGCATCCTTGTCTGAACTAGGCTTCCCAAGTGGTGGTCCTGAAGAACTAGTTTCCAAACTATTACGTCCTAGAGACGGGTATACATTAGCAATAATAACAGGTAACTCGCGTTCGCGGTCAGCTACTGCCATCGCGGCAAGCCACAGGTGTATAGCCAGAGACACTGCTTCAATATTAACATTAGAAAGAATCATTTCGGAGATGACAGGGAAATTTCTCATAAGTTTCATCCCTAAATCGAGAGCTGGACCTGCCCCATGCTCATTCTGTAACAGTTTGAGGAAGTTCGGTAGAACAGCCATCGAGGGAGTGCCATGACAGAGTGTATATTGTGGCAAAATAGCCCCCCAGGTTTTGCAGTCCAGTAGACTGGGGACTCGTCCACTGGGTAAGCACATAGTCAAAATCCAGTGCTTGTCTTCTGGTCTTGTAAGGTAAAACAGCTTCAAGTCGGTCAGTTTTCTGGGCGATCCAAAATGGTATTTCTTCACGATTTGTGGCTCCTTTGCCTGTAACTGAATGAACAATTTCAGGACTAATCACAGGCCCCACTCGCTGTTGGGACTGTCCTTTTAAGCTAAGCCTAGCTGGACCACCTAGCAAAGCACGGGAAATAAATTACATATGACGTCGATATAAGATGACTAGAATATTATACAAAGCAAGTATCTCTACTAAATTAATATTTGCCATATTAGGATATCGATTACAGCTCACTAATGTCTGCAATGTGGCCCCTTCAATACTTAAGGGACCCATTCTAACAGTCCCATGGACGTGGGGAAGGGCACCATTAAACCACGTCTGGTGTTCCCAGACAGTAAGATACATTTTAAGAAGCGCATATGAACAATATGCCTCAGGTGCCTGCGGTATTGTGTATTCATGAAAAGTATTATCATTAGTATTGACAGCCGGAAATGTGACCCAGGAATAGAAAACCTCAAAGCAGTACGCTGTGTCCGCCTCTACAACAAAAGTCACAGAAGCATCCTTATTAGGGGCTCCATGTTGTAATAAATGCTGAGTAACTGCTGGACAGCATTTAACAGGAATAACTATGGGCTGTGCCATAATTGACCTAGGACGTATTCAAACCTTTTAAATATTCAAGCTTGAAAATCCAAACAGAACTAGGTACTCCCTAATAACTGTGGAGGAGAAAAATCCCCAACACCACAAACGTCTCAGAGAAAAGGTGTGAGGGTACTGTGGACAAGCACAAACAATACTTGAGGTTCTTGCAAGTAAGTACCAGACCAAACATTGGTCATTTTCATGGAGTCTGCTCTAGAACAGAACTATGCTCGAAATAACAGAACATTAGTATGGTGGACTGAGTCACCGTATCACCTCAGTATCTATGAGTCTGACTAGCTATAGTGCCTCACTTGCCCTCTTATCCTTACCAGAGAAACAAGAGAATTGCCACCCCAGAACAAAATACTCTCGATTTTCTCAGGGATCGTGGCGATAGGACACACCCTTTCGCTCTCTAACACGTACTTGTCCTCAATAAAATAACAAGGAGACACGAAGGAAGTATAGAATTATTTAAACTATTGTGCTCTGAAATGCAGTATACGTGCCACAATTAGAAAACAAATGCATACTAAAAATACTGTTAGCATGGTTAATAATCCATAGACCATAAAAAGCCCTGTCATTTAATAGGACATAGGAACCTACACCCCTTTTCCCCCCTCCCTTGTTACTGAAGCTGAATATGTATATATCAAAGATCTCTGGGATTACTGGCAGACCCCATACATTAGCATTCACGGATGGACGTTGAACATTTCAGCAGACGCAGCGCTCTGGTCTCAGAACTCTTGTTACGTGTGTTTTTTTCGGATCATGTGCTCATCTATATGATAGGGCATGTGTGCACATAAACAAGAGCTGTATTCTTGTGTTATGTCTAGGTGCTAGTGCCTGGCCAGAAGGAATAACAAGGAACTTTGTTGTTTGACCTTGTCTATGGTGTTCCGACTAAATCCCAGAAAAAGAACAGAACGCGAAAACATATGCAGGTTCTGTGTGAAAATACAACGTGGCACAAAAGCAACCGTGTTTATATAGTAACTTGTGGAAAGGAAAATAAGCCCTACAACATGCATAGTTAAGCTAACATCGGGAAAACTACAATGGGCCGTACAGGAAACACACAACAGTCTCATTTTTTGTATGTGTGGACACTGGGATTATTTCTTTTTCACCATGTTATTTGATTTATTGTATGTGTTGTAAATGTTATGGACAGCTTATTGAAAAAACAAAAAAGAAATAAGATTGTTTTGTTAGATGAAGTGTTAGGTATAGGACAATGACTATACTTAATTGTAAATTGTCCTATGTGGCTGTAATTTTTTCAGTTTTTATGTTCTTCCAATTCATTTTCATTAAAAAGTTGGCATGTATGTTTGCTCATTTGTGGGTAGTGGATGAAATTGAAAGAAATTGGATATAAATATACTCTCCCTTTCATTTTCCAAAGGCATCGATTTGTGACCCTTTGTTACGGATGTTGAATGGTCAACATCATTTCACAATTTTGGTGTAAGAATTGTGTTACCCAGGTTCTGAGGGTCACAGTGCAACCCCATTACATTTAATGGACTTTCACCTGAATAGGAAGTGTCCCGTTTCCCACAGAAAGGGCTGATAACCCCCTGCTGATAGTGCAGAGCCAGGGCTGGGAAAAAAAGGACCTGTGTGTACTTCAAAGACTCTTCTTTGAAGTCACCCCACTTCAAAGGCACCATAGGTAGAAGCACTAGGCCTCTGACCATACCAAGACAGTACATTGCTGGGACTTTGAAGAACTCCGCCAGGGGTAAAGACTGCTGTACTACAAGGATTCCCACTGCATGACTGCTGTGCTGGAAGAACTGCCTTTCTTCTTTGCTGTGCTGCCCTGCTGATTTCTGCCCCGCTGAGGACAATGACTGGACCCATCTCACTTGAACCTAGAGGGATTAGGTACACAAACACAAGTTCTATCCTCACCACTGATCACTAATGTTAGGAATGAAGTTTCTGATTGTCAGAGTATGCACCTAGGGCTTGCTGGTTTGCCCCCTGTTCTGAAGTCTCAGGGCCATCAAAGACTTCCTTCAACCCTGCAACAGCACCTGGACTCTACCATCTGTGAGTCCAGCCCTGCCAAATGGTGCCAATCCAGTCCTTGGCCCTCGAAAGGTGACTTCTGCTGTACAGAACCATCAAAAATTGATGCAGTGACCATTCTGCGCAGCTCGGAAAAGACGCATTGCTTTTTGGCGCTGGAGCAGGAACTGATCATCAGCATCGCTTCAACAGACTGTGTGGCTCGATGACGACGGACAAAGTGGCTCGGCGGTGACGCAGTGCCTGCATTCTAAAGGGGTCGTCAACAAAGCCTTCATCACTTGCTCGGATAGGAACTGAAACAGCAAATCTTCAATGTCGCCGCTTGCTCGATTCAAGGAACTTTTTTAGCGGGACCTGCGTGAGTCCTGGAACCAGCCTGCCCACCATCGCGGTTGGCCTGAACTTTGGATTTACCCTGGTCCAGTGCAACCTAAAGTAACCACCCAGAGCTATAAGTTTCTAAGCACTACTTTTGATTTATTCTTTAAAAATTCGTAACTCTAGTTCTACGTATTGGATTCTTTTTGTTTTGGTCTTGTTTTTACTCATAAAATATAATCTATTTTTCTTACCCTGTGTGGAGTATTTTTGTGGTGTTTTCATTGTGTTACTGTGTGTGTTGCACCAATACTTTACACATTGCCTCTGGGGTGAACAATGCCCTCTGGGTCAAAGTGAAGGACATCTGAATGGGACAATTCCTGTGAGGGAGCAGGGCGGCTCCTCTGGGCAGGGACTGGGTTGTCATTTGATAAGTGGAAAGATCAGTACGGGTAGCGCTGTCTTGGGGAAGTGGACTAAATGGGGGAGTGGAGGGCAGTTTTGGGTTAGTAAGGGTATTGTAAATGTGGTCATCAAAAGGATTGGGAGAGATGGGCCAAAGAATCGGTGCAAAGAAGTTTAGTCCTGGGGCCTAGGGCAGAGGCTCTATGGAGGGGCCTGGAAACAGCTTGATGAGTTGTGGAGCGATAGGCAAGGCCGAGATAGTGACATGCTCACCAATTATGCATAGTTGGCGTGTAACGGGTTGCAGGGCAACAGCAAAACCCTTATTTACAGACTGCGGGACTGATGAGTCCAAAGCCTCAGCCAATTCTTCCCCCACTCTCCTCGGCCGTCTAAGGCTCACCAGGGTTCAGGGAAGCCAAATTATCCATAGAGTACAACTCTGCGCCACAAACCTATAAGGGAGAGGAAAAAGAGTTACCAAGTACAATCATGGGGTAACAAGGACCCCAATACTGTGGATTGTCTAGAGGTCAGCACCTCTTCACACCATCTGTGTCTCCAGAAATTAGGGCAGAGCCCTCAGGTTAATATCGGGGGTGCCAAGCCTAGGCAGGCTAGGGAACTCCAGTGAGAACTGTCTAGGGATTGAGCAATGCGTGTGTAAAGGGGAGTAGGGCCGTCAAATACCTGTCCGGCTCACTAAACCAATCGTCCAAGAGGCAGACGCGCCCTTGATATCAGCAGATCCTGCTGCAAGAGATTACACCACCGCGTGCCAGGAATCTGCAAAGAACAACGCCGACAATGCGAGGGCAATCTCTGCTCCAGACTCCCTGCGCGGGGTCTGCAAAGGAGCAAAGCAGGGGCAGAGACAAGGTACATGCGTAATGGGGGGATTCGGGGTGGGGGGAAGGAATGTGAACAACAGGAAGCAGCAAAATGCAGCGCGCAGTAGTTCAATAAATAAATACAACGTTAAGTGCATTAATTATGAAACACAGGGAGTAGGACTTGGCCTTTTTGGCTAAAGTTCCCTAAACTTTTTGCTTTCGCCCTAGACCGTTTTCCTCACATAGAGTTGCCAATTCAGATACTTTGGGTACTTTGCCATTGCTGATCAGTGCCAAAGTACAAGGGTTCCCTGTGTAAAGTGTAATGGTAATTGGTTGGCCACGATTAGTATGTTTGCCTTACTAGTAAAGTCCCCAGTGATGTGCACTGTGTGCACAAGGGCTAGTAATGCAAAGGTGGGCGGAGAAGGGAACTCAGGCCTGCATTGTAGGGCTTGCACGCAGTTTACTAAGTTAGCATGTTGTCCTGACAACATGCCTTACTTTCCCTTTTGCGTACACTGTGGGCACCCCTGTGGTAGGTCCCGGGAAACCCCTGGGCAGGGTGCAGTGTAAGCAAAAGGCAGGACATATATTGAGGTGTGTGTCCTGACAGTGAAAAACACTCCATTTCGTTTTTCACTGGTGAAAGGCCATCCTGCCCATAGGACAGAATAGGGGAGGCTGGGTATTGTGTTTGTTAGCCTAGTTTCCCATAAGATTAAAATGGAGAGGTGAAGTTTAGTATGTATGAACTCACAGTATCATAACATCTTTCTATGAAAGTGGTTTTGTGACTGTGTGTTCAGAAACCACTCTTTTAGAAAGTGGCTGACTTTTGTGCTTTAGGCATTTCTGTGTGTCTCTGCTGAATGTGGATTGACTGTCTGGATCTGGGAAGGGAGGGGTTGAGATGGCACCAGGCTGCCCTGCATCTGGAGCAGAGGCGTAAGAGAAATCCCGGGAGGTGAAGAGGCCTGGGTTGCGGCTATAAAACAATTGACCCATCTCCTGCTGAGTGATTAAGGATCCAGACCCCCAGTATCAAAGGGAGAAAGGTCACACTGGGAGGAAGACACCCAGAACTGATTTAGGCAGGGGTCAGGGACCCCTGAGCACTGTGGTAAATATTTTATTACCGTACTATTTTTTATGCGGTAAAGTCTAGTAAGAATAACTCAGTATAAATAAGAGGCAGAATCCGTGGTATTAGAGGTTCTGAAAGGCTTTATTCCTCTATAAAGGAATTATGGTTCGAACCATAGGCATCAAATTCCATCACCACGAGGGTTCAGGAAGGGAAGGCAATACATTATTGACAAGTAAAGATATTTATATGAAAAGCATTACATTAAGACAGATGCAGGAGGCGTAACAGCTGATAATACAGATAATACTACACATACGTAATGAAAATAGGCGTAAACATAGGCGTAAACTAAAAACGTCATTAAACATGATGTCACAGGTGGGTGGATCCATAAAAGAATCCTGCAATGTCAGCAGAAATACTTGGCAGAGATGCGTGCGCAGCCGCATGACGTGTGATTGACGTGCAACTAGAGGGTGAAGGGGACTTGACATTTAGCTCTACATGTGGAGACAGAAGTCTGAGGGGTCATGTCAACCTAATCCCAAATCATATCTAATATCTTATGTTTAAAGAACTGTATTATCCAAAAGGAAAGGTCTCTCGGACGGAATCTATTCTATACTGACTGTTAGTGCGTGTACAAGCGTCTAAGTGTCTACATGAGATGCGAGGGGGCAGGAATCCTCCATAGTAACAGGGGCTATGAATTACTTGTGTGAGGACAGTGAGGCCTGGCCCTTTGCTCGGTAGCTGGAAGAATGTTTTCCTAAACTACTAGACAGGAATGCATCGGATGAGGAGCGGAGCAGATAATCTTGAAGGTGAAATACAGTTTTTGGCAGGCAACGGGCTGGATCAGGCACCGTTAGCCGCGCAGGGAGTAGGACAAAGTTCATGGATACAGATGCGGGCTCGGACTGGAGCTTTCAGAGGCAGAAAGCAGGAAAAGGCTTGATGGCAGAATTCAGGGCCTACTCGCCTGAACTGTAAAATGTGGAAAGTGAACCACATAAAGTCGGTGGCCTTTCATACTTAGGAACGGAATATCCGACTCATTCATGGCGGATCTGAAAGAGGACATGTTGATGGTGGACGCACATGTATTTGCGTCTTCATAACTGGAACTGGAGGGAACATACATGTACTTGTAGCATGTACATGGAGCCGTTGGGGTCTAAGATAGGGGACATAACTGATCATAAAATTCATATTTCCTCATTCCCTCCTTGTCCCCTACGGACCCTCAGGAGATATCGATCTTCATCAATCCATCAATCTGTTCATATAGCATCATTTGTTCTTCTTTCTTCTTCCGGGATCTTGAACGAAAACTTGAAGGCGGGATACACGATGTGGCACACAGACACAAATCGCTGGCCCACATTGTAGACATAAGCAGCAACTGAACAATAGGAGAAAGCCAATACCTAGGAAGGATAGAATCCTCCATCCCCAGGCTGACAACACGCTCCAGAACCAACCGGACCAAGTCCAGGTGCCTGGACTCTGGTGTATCTGGCTTATAATCTTATGAAGGCGAGTTATGGCTTTATATACTGACGGCGAGTTTTCTGGTATGAAAACACAGCAACTTGATCCGATGACCCTACAAGCTCCGCCCCTATCGGCCAGAATGACGTCAAGGACAAGACGATTTTGAAGAACAACAATCCGCATCGCAGACTGCTCCTCTGTTAAATTGCCTAGGGCGGAAGTAGTCTCATTCACTACTGCTTCAAGGGTTCTAGTTAATCTACGTATCAGTTTACTATTAGTGACTGTACCTATATAGGGAAAGAAACCTTTATTGAAATCTGTGTATTGCTCCCATGCCGTTTCAGTGTAATCGACAATCGGGAGATCTCTCTGCTGTCTATTGTGTACTAAATGGGTATTTCTGTGATAGTCAGGAGGGGCTAGGAAAACAGGTGGCAGAAGGAATGCTATGTAACAGGTACCATCCCAATCTAGAGGTAAACGTATATATGCAGTCTGGCCACATATGAAGTAGGAATGACGAGATGCTCTGAATGTAGACTTGCCTTGATCACTGAATTTTATCACAGTGGTACATTTACTATGGCCCAGGTGTATGGAACCATTCTTTCTTACACATAATTCACCTTTAACTGGAAATACTGACATAGCAGGCAAGATTGATGTAGCTTCGGATTCAACATTCAGAATCATGAGGTTAAGTGTAAAGTTACCTAATCCATATACTTCATTTTCTAGATCAGTTCCTGTTCTTTTGGGAAGTCCCTCCTTGTTAGGGTAGCAGACTTTAAGCAAAACTAGGTTCAGGTTTCCCCATACCCAGTTGTCTTGATAAACTACGGAATTTGAATCTAGGGAATTAATCAAACTAAACCATGCTCCACAGGAGCCATTGTGTGTGAACGGATACGGAAAGAGAGGCAAAACTCCCTTATAGTTCTGATAGGGAGGGAGTCGGCCACATATCCAACAATTGGTAGCATTGCTGGTCTGATGGGAATGATGTAACATACTAATAAAAGTGTTGTTGCGCAGCGCAAATCTATAAGACAACTCATGCGGAGGTAGTTCGCTAAAAGAATGTTCAGCAGTAGCATTGTAAGCACGCTTAGAAATAGGGTAATACATATGTAGCAATATACTAGAAATGATGATCAGAAGACTTAGAAAAAACAAAATTAATAATGTCATTATGCAGTGACTACGAAGCGATTTACAGTACGCATGTTTTTTAAGCTGTATCTGTCTATTTTTCTCTCTATTTCGGTCCAGAGGATACATGTCAGAGACAAATTCAACCGATTCACCTTGGAGAGGACTTAAACAATCAAATTGTCTGACTTGCTAGACCTGAGTTTCAGTTTATAGAGTTCGTTCTCCGACCTTTCAACCAAGGGGAGCTTTGAGTCTGTTTGTGAGGGAATACAGGGCTGAGTGTTCACATCGGACGGTAGTCCATAAAATTTCTTGATATGGCTCGAGTGCAACCACCCTTTACGTCCCTCAATCTTCACGGCTGTCCTTGTAGTCAGCAAGACGAGCTTGGGCGACTGCCACCTAGGCTCCAGCTGGGTCTTCCGGTCAAAATTCCTCACAAGAACCAGGTCACCTGGAACCACGTCATGGGGCTTCACCTCAGTGTTATCGGGAAAAGCTGCAGCTACCTGTGAATGACAAGATTGTAGTGCAGACATCAAGGAAGCCAGGTAATCTGTCAGCATATTACAGTCAACATCAGTGATTTTACGAGGTATAGGCGTCCCCCACATATTTGGTGGTCTACCGAAGATCACCTCATAAGGGGATAGCCCTGTTCGAGAATGTGCTACCATTCTCATGTAAAAGAGCGCAACTGGTAAGGCTACTATCCAATCGACACCTTTTTCTCTACATATTTTGGACAATCTAATTTTCAGAGTTTGATTATGACGTTCCACAAGACCTGCTGCCTCGGGATGTCGGACACAGTGGAATTTCCATTGATAACCTAACAGAAGTGAAACGTGTTTCATTAGTTCGGATGAGAATGGCTGGCCGTTATCTGAGTATACGATACGAGGCAAACCGTACCGTGGGAAGAATTCTCGAACTAGCTGTTTGGCAGTAGTCGGGGCAGTGTAATCTGAAACCGGGTAGGCTTCTGTCCAACGGGAAAGAGCACAGACAACTACGAGAACATATTTGAATCCTCGACATCGTTCCATCTGGATATAATCCATCTGGAGGACTTCAAAAGGGTGATCAGGAGGTTGAAATCCACCCTGCTCTACGGGAATGCTTTTACCTAGATTAAACTGACAACATATCATACAAGTACGTACTTTCTGTTTGGCTGCTGCTCTCAAGTGTTTGTTGAACCAAATGTGTTGAATGCTGTCTAGCATAGCTTTTTCTCCTAGGTGTGCTGGACTATGTATTGTGTTAATGATGACTTGAACCATGGAATCGGGAAGAAACCATATAGATTTTCCCTTCGTCATCCATCCTTGATCCGTTTGGATCCCTCCTAATTCAGTCCATTTCTTTATTTCTTCTGGTGTAGCATGTGTCTGTATGTCAATTACATCAAGGGCGGGATCCTTAACTGTCATGCAATGTGTTGGTGTCGGAACTATTGTCTTTGTCGTGTCAGTTGTATGAGTCTGGTTCTGAGCAGTCTGTTTAGCTGTTCTGTCAGCTAGGTCGTTACCCTGAGAAATGATATCGGTAACTTTTGTATGGGCTTTGCATTTCATAATCGATATTGCAGTAGGTAGATGAATCGTGTCTAATAGAGCTTGAATGAGGGGTCCGTGTTGGATGTGGGTACCGTGAGAAGTTAAATAACCTCTCTCTCGCCACAGTACGCCGAAGTCATGGACGACTCCGAATGCATAACGTGAATCTGTGTATATGTTGACTTTCTTATTTTTTGCTTGAATACAGGCTTGTGTCAGAGCGATGAGCTCTGCTGCTTGAGCTGACAGAGTGTTAATACAATTTGTTTCAACGACTTCAGTGTCTGTTGTGACTGCGTATGCGGCCACTAACTCTCCTGTACTTGTTCTCATACATGAACCATCTACATACAATGTCAGGTCCGGATCTGATAAAGGGATGTCTCTCAAGTCTTGTCTGGGTTTCGTCGTGATAGTAATGACTTCAATACAATCATGTGCTAAAGGATCTGTTCCGTTTACTGGCAAAAGTGTGGCAGGATTTAATGTATTACAACGTCTGATTTCTATGTGTGGCTGAAACAATGTTAATTCATAACCGGTGAGTCTTGCTATAGTCAAGTGTTGTGTTTGTGTGCGGTTCAAGAGAACCTCTACTGCGTGTGGTACTTGTACTGTCAATTGATGTCCTAACACTATGGCATCGCTTTGTCTGATTGCTAAAGCTGTTGCTGCCACTGATTTCAGGCACGCAGGAAGAGCCTGAGCTACGGGATCCAATGTACTAGAAAAATAAGCACATGGTTTGTGTGATCCTGCTTGTTCCTGAGTGAGTACTGACAAGGCAGTACCTTCGCGTTCTGTAACAAAGAGTGTAAAAGGCTTACTGTAACATGGTGTTGCTAAAACAGGTGCTTGGCATAAAGCTTTCTTTAAGCTTTCAAAGGTTTGCGTATGTTCTTGAGTCCAAGGGAGGACAGTCGATGTGGCTGCCTCCTGTGTTGTCAACTGAATGAGTGGTTTTGCTAGAAATGCATATTGAGGGATCCACTGCCTACAGTATGAAGTGAGACCTATAAAAGCCCGCACCTCCTTTTGTGTCTTAGGTGGTGGTATGTTAGCAATTAACTGGATGCGGTCGGGTGTAAGCTGTCTTCCCTCCTTGGACAGCAAGTGCCCAAGGTAAACAACTTGCTGGACACAGAATTGCAGCTTAGAAGGGGACACCTTGTGCCCCTTGTCGGCCAGAAATTGTAAAACCGTCAGTGACGCTTTTTCACATTCAGGTTCGCTTCGGGCGGTGATCAGCAGATCATCGACATATTGAAGCAGGGCAGTGTTAACTGGCATGTGGATACTGTCAAGTTCTCGTTTCAGTGCTTGGCTATAGATGCTGGGGCTTTCTGTGAATCCTTGAGGAGCGCGTGTGAATTTAAAACTCCGTCCATTTAAACTGAATCCGAACAAATATTGACTTTCCGAATCTATTGGGACGCTAAAGAAAGCATTTTTTAGATCAATTACAGTAAAGAACGTTGCTTCTGAATCAATAGCTGTTAATAATGAAGAGATATCTGGGACCACAGGGTATTGTGGTACAATACATTTATTTAATTCGCGCAGATCAATAACTAATCGATATATTGGTGGTGCTTTTGGATCCGTTCTTTTAAGAATCGGAATTATCGGTGAATTACATACATTGGAGTCGGTTTCCACAACCACTCCTTGTCCAATGAGCTCGTCAATGATTTGCAGTAAAGCCACAACAGCATCTGGTGGTAACTTGTATTGTTGCATTCGTGGTAATACCACTCCTGTTTTTAGTGTAACTCGATATGGTGTAATGTTCATGCAACCAACATCAGTGGGGCCTTGTGCCCATAAATGTGTAGGTAAATTCTGCAGCCGGTGATCCATGTCTCTGGACACGTAGTGACCTTTGAAGTCACGTAAAAATAATCGTACTCCGTCCGGAGAACAACATATTATAGCTCCTAGAGCTTTCAATGTTTTTATACCTAACAAGTTTTCTGGACATGATTTAGTAAGCAATAAATCTGTAGTTCGTGTCAATGGACCAACCGTAAGTGGTAGGGGTTGCGATACTTCATTAATGATAGGCTTTCCTGAGAATCCAAGGGAAATATTCTGTGAGCCTGAGAGGGGTGCCCCTGGAACTTCACTGCGTCGTATAGTTGTTCTGCTCGCCCCTGTATCAAGTAAAAACTTTCTGTCTTCCCCTAATAGTTCACTATGTACATAAGGTCCCTCTTGATCTACAGGAACCTCGATAAGGGGTAAGCCAACTTCCCTCTCTAGGCTATTTCATGTGTATCGTTGATAATCGGGATAATCAGTTTGTGCATACTGGTACATCTGTTGTATTGTTGCTTGTGTTGCAGCAATAGGCTGCTGCTGTGGTGTGGCTACGGTCTGTTGTGGAGCTGCCTGTTGCGGAACTGGCCTAGATTGTGCATGCTGAGGGATTTGTTGTTGGTTCTGATCCTGTCTAGGTGGACGTGGTCTTTCCTGAGTTTTACCCGTGGCGATATTATGTTTCAGAACTGCACAATCGTGTATATAATGACCTTGTTGTTTACAATAGTTGCATGTCCCTTTCGCCGGACCTGCGGAATCACCCTTTTTATGACCATCAGCTGGAACTGATTGAGCCACAAGCATTTTCATTTTTGTGTCTTTCATACGTCTTTGTTCATGTTCTTGTTCTTCTCTAATTCTATTGTGGTGATATTGTAACATCTGTAACATCTGTGACGGGGTGTTACCTTGCCAGGTACTCTCAAATTTCAATACTCTATTCTTAACTTGCGGTAGGGAATTTTCAACTAATTTTGTCACAAACAGATGTGGATATGACTCGCTACTTGCTTTTATGCCACTATTTATACCAAAACATTTTTCAAATCGGGAATAGAAATCACTAGTGTCTTCATCTTGCTTTTGTTTACAGGCTGAGATTGCACCCCAGTCCTCCTTTTTCGTAGTTAATAAACGTGGCAGTACCTGTACTAGTAATCCTGGTAGTGCTGTAGTCTTTTCCCCAAGCCCTGATCCTGCAGCTCGGGCCTTTTCTTCGTTTTCTAATGCTGTCCACTCTATCTTTTGGTCTCCTACCTCCCATTCCTTTTCTTTGAGTTTCTCGTAAATACCGGCAGGCATTAATACTTTTAATATTTTCATAATGTCGGGGTAGGTATACTCTCCCATGAGTAACATGTCTTTTATCTCACGGTGGAAACCTGCTGGATCCTTGTCATGGCTGGGTACTACCTTCTTCATTTCTAATAATTCAATTTTAGTTATGGGCGTGTACACAAACACGCGTTTAAAGGTATTATCTTCACCTCTGATTGGGTGTACTTCGCGTAAGGGATTCTGTCTATCTATGTGATACATTTTTCTTCCCATAGTGGGAACTGGAACATGTTCTGGGCATACGAAAACTATATACTGGTTTCGAAATTCTAGAATTTCTTTAATTAAATCAGTACCTGACCCTCTCCATTTATTCGTGAGTAATTCGGTCAATATGTCAGGTAAGGGTCCTGGATCGGAGTGTTGGCTTTTATATAATATGAGGAGGTGTTGAATCATGTATATACAGCTACACGCTGTTCGTATGGGGTAAGGTTCAGAAACGTGTGTACTAGTGCATCTTCACTGTATTTGTCGGGACTGTCAGCCCATTGTACTGCTGACCTGGCTAATTCTTGTTCATCCATAGAATCGAGCATATGGAACCCCCTTTGGTCTCGGAGTAGTTAATCAGCAGCTTGGAATAGGTGTTCAGGCGACCTTGTATTTAACATAGGGGCTTGAAAATTTCTGTTACATTCTGGACGTATCAGATGTATCGGACCATTAAAGCATCTGGTATTATTAAAAGATCTTCCTTTACCTACATAAGCCATTGTCTCTAAGTGTCCTGTGGGCATTTCTGATTCTTCGTCCTCCTCTCCCTCTGATTCATGTTGGTCTGTCTCTAATCTTTCTTTATGTATTCGTTCTACTTCTTTGCGGATCTTTCGGCACATAACTACTATACATGTCTGTTTATCGTGTTTCCCTTCTGATATATTCTGACCCCATTTGGTAAGTACTTGTATTTCCTTCTGCTCTACCTCAGGCCTGTCTTGGTTTCTGATCACACAGTTTATGAAGAAGCGTAACAGTTGTCTCTGTACATCCACTTTCTGGTATTCCATGGCTTCGTCAATACTTTCAGGGCCTCGCCCTGATTGGACAAAGTGATATATATTATCTAAATGTGCCAGCATTCCTGGTAACGTCGCTAAATACCTTGAAGCTCGTCGTATACGTAGTGATGACAGCAACATACCGTCCCGTCTACCGGGCACAGGATCATATCTACAATCCACTAGATGCTCTTTAAACATGTCGGAAGTTGCTAGCTGGGGTGTACGTTCGTATGCTAAATCTCTAAGGGATAATTTATTTCCTCGGGGTGGCGTGGCAAAAATTTCTGTCGTACCTCCTGTCGCACCGTCTGAGGTGCTAGGCACGAAAGGATTTGTTGGATGTAAGATAGAAACTGTAGATGTAGGAAAAGCGGTAGAAACAGATGGGCCTGTGGGAATGTGCGTAGGAGTTTGTTGTTGCGGGGATACAGACGGATGATCTTGGCGTTGAGCACCATCGGTGGGCGGTGCGTGTGGCGGAGCATTAGCATATTCAGGAGCTACATCATCTAAGTAGGAAGAAAGGAAAACGTCTTTTGCTGTTTTGGGATGTGCTTTTATCGGGAGTAACGGAGGCGTCAAGTCTTTCGGTATTTCCGGGGTGGCCTGGGATAACCCTTCGGCCAGAAGAGGATACATACCATTCATAAGAGTGTTTCGTTGTCTATCTACTTGTTCTGCTTTTACTCGGGTACCTTCCTCAATTAATATATTTTCTCGGGCTTTATTTGAATTCTCCCTACTTTTCTCTTCCTGTCTGAGCGCTTTTTCTGTACGTCTATATGATTCTTTACGCCATAATTCAATGGCATCTTTCTGTGACTGTCTGGCTTTATTTTTCCATAATACTTCTTCTACTCTCATGATGCAATCTGCATCCCAGGTCCCAGCTGCGGGCCATCTCTGACTTTCTGGTAAATCTTTGGTGTAGTCCACCCATAAATCAAGAAATAATACGGCATCTAGGCCATGTTTATGATACATAAAGTACCCTGGAGTGTCCCTAGGCGGAATGGGAACAGCTTCTTCGAGTACCCCTTTTCTGGTTTTGATCTGTCTTAATTTTGAGAAGAGCGGCATTTTTAGACCTTATTACTTAATCTTGAACACACTTAATACAATAAACACAATAATGAACAATCTTTCACACCACAATATGTAGAACGTATTAAAACATTTAACATTTAACAGTTAACGAACGATGATAACTAATAGGAAACTAGTTACTGACATAATACTAACACTAGATAATACTGAATTATATGCAAGACATACTAGATATACTGCTGAACAGTACAGATACACTGCTGAAACAGTGCAGACCGGATTTGTGTACCCAAACCCGTCTTGACTGGCACAACCTAATGTGCACGTCTAAATGCCTCCCCGGCAACGGTACTCACCGGGTAGCACGGAACGGAAGGCCTCGGAACTGAACTGAACTGGACCGGACTGGACTCGACTGGACTCGGAACTTCAGAACCTGGTGGGCCTCTGTATACCTCGGATCTTGCTCTCTCAGCTAGGCTCTAGTCGGGATACTTCGCACTTCTCACCGCCTCGTCTGGGTGTTGATCGCAGCCTCAGTCACCTCCGCTTGGCCGGAGGGAGATACAGGAAATCCTGCGGGTACGCGTTTTTGTCCGTTCAGCTGTGGCAGAGGACCGGGCCTGCAACGCACCTCCGGCGCGTGAGATGAGAAAGTGTCCCTATTCGGGCGCCAATTTATGTGGTAAATATTTTATTACCGGTACTATTTTTTATGCGGTAAAGTCTAGTAAGAATAACTCAGTATAAATAAGAGGCAGAATCCGTGGTATTAGAGGTTCTGAAAGGCTTTATTCCTCTATAAAGGAATTATGGTTCGAACCATAGGCATCAAATTCCATCACCACGAGGGTTCAGGAAGGGAAGGCAATACATTATTGACAAGTAAAGATATTTATATGAAAAGCATTACATTAAGACAGATGCAGGAGGCGTAACAGCTGATAATACAGATAATACTACACATACGTAATGAAAATAGGCGTAAACATAGGCGTAAACTAAAAACGTCATTAAACATGATGTCACAGGTGGGTGGATCCATAAAAGAATCCTGCAATGTCAGCAGAAATACTTGGCAGAGATGCGTGCGCAGCCGCATGACGTGTGATTGACGTGCAACTAGAGGGTGAAGGGGACTTGACATTTAGCTCTACATGTGGAGACAGAAGTCTGAGGGGTCATGTCAACCTAATCCCAAATCATATCTAATATCTTATGTTTAAAGAACTGTATTATCCAAAAGGAAAGGTCTCTCGGACGGAATCTATTCTATACTGACTGTTAGTGCGTGTACAAGCGTCTAAGTGTCTACATGAGATGCGAGGGGGCAGGAATCCTCCATAGTAACAGGGGCTATGAATTACTTGTGTGAGGACAGTGAGGCCTGGCCCTTTGCTCGGTAGCTGGAAGAATGTTTTCCTAAACTACTAGACAGGAATGCATCGGATGAGGAGCGGAGCAGATAATCTTGAAGGTGAAATACAGTTTTTGGCAGGCAACGGGCTGGATCAGGCACCGTTAGCCGCGCAGGGAGTAGGACAAAGTTCATGGATACAGATGCGGGCTCGGACTGGAGCTTTCAGAGGCAGAAAGCAGGAAAAGGCTTGATGGCAGAATTCAGGGCCTACTCGCCTGAACTGTAAAATGTGGAAAGTGAACCACATAAAGTCGGTGGCCTTTCATACTTAGGAACGGAATATCCGACTCATTCATGGCGGATCTGAAAGAGGACATGTTGATGGTGGACGCACATGTATTTGCGTCTTCATAACTGGAACTGGAGGGAACATACATGTACTTGTAGCATGTACATGGAGCCGTTGGGGTCTAAGATAGGGGACATAACTGATCATAAAATTCATATTTCCTCAGCACAACGAACTTCAAAGACATTTAGGGGTATGACTATGACAGCCAAGACCCCTGAACGTTGGAATAGAAATGGATTGAGACTGAAAAGGCTCAGACCCATTTCATGGTCAAGAGGAACCTCTGCTAAGGAAGGAACAACTGAAGAGACTGCTGGGAAGGACCGACCCTTGCTTCGTGATCTGGGGCTGGTCTGCAGTTTGCTGTTTTAACCTGGGAAGAGGCTGTTGGGACTGTGCTTCGAGTGCTGAGTCCCCCTGCTTGAAGAAGACTGTGCTTTGTGCTGTATCTTGTTACCCCAAGAGTCCGAGGTGAGCTGGCTCCCTGTTCGGAAACACAGGAACATAAAAGTTTCCGGAGAAGTTTCTAGTGACGCGGTGGGCGTGTGTGGTGGCAGCTTAAGACCCTCGGACGGTGTGCCCTGTGATCTTGAACTCACGGAGAAGTGAGACTCAGATGCACAGGGTGCATGTTGTGGTGCACAGGAGGCATTGGTGAAGAGGGCCTGGTCAACGTGTGCATCGAAAGTGAAGTGAGTCTCGGACGTGCTGGGAGCGCTTCGTGGTGCACCGCAGGCGTTGGTGGAGAGCGCTTGGTCAGCGTGTGCATCGGAGGTGACGTGAGACTTGGACGTGCAGGGTGTGTGTCGTGGCGCACCGCAGGCGCTAGTGAAGAGCGCCTGGTCCACGTGTGCATCGGAGGGGACGGGAGTCTTTACCCGCAGGGTGCGTGTCAGGGTACAACAGAGACGCTGGTGAAGAGCGCCTGGTCATCGAGTGCACCGGTGGAGAAGTGAGGCTCGGACACAGTGAGCGTGTCGAGGTGCGGCCAAAGGCATTGGTGAGGAGCGCCTGGATATCGGGGCACCGGAGTTGGAGTAATTCTCAGTGAAGCAGTGTGCGTGCTTTGGTACAACCTGGGACTGTGGAGGTGATCGGCTGATCATCGTGTACACCGGAAGAAAGTGAGTCTCTGCAGCGCGTTGAGCGTGTCTTAGTGCCAACTGAGACCGCAGGAAGGTGTGCCTGGTGAACGTGCACTCGGAGTCGACGTGAAGTCCCATCAGCATTGTGTGTGTGGCTTGGTGCCAGAGGAGACCCGGAGGGTGCTGTGGTGAATGTGCACCCGGAGTAACGTAATCTCAGAGGGGTGGGGTACGTGTGCCCTGCAGCCACC
Source organism: Triturus cristatus (assembly GCF_964204655.1). Taxonomy (NCBI): domain Eukaryota; kingdom Metazoa; phylum Chordata; class Amphibia; order Caudata; family Salamandridae; genus Triturus; species Triturus cristatus. The sequence goes on along the minus strand of NC_140584.1, from coordinate 539,626,529 downwards.
TGAGACCTTCCTAACAGTTGCGGCCTGGACCGGCAGCCTCGGAGGAGCTGAGCTGCCAGGCCGAGCCGCTGAGGCCCATTGAGGAAGTTCTACACAGAAGGCCCAGTTCATTGAAGGAGGAGAGGAGAGTGGGGTCATGCCCCCAGGTAACGTGCATCACTGCCTGGGCGGGGTGCGGGCTTGAAGGGACACTCTCTCAGCCTCTGAGCCTCGTGAGCCTTTGCTTCGGCTCAGATTGAGGCCCATACTGGCCAGCGGAGTGGTAGTACTGGGGCCAGAGTGAGAAGCCGTACTTTACGTCATCGTTGATCCATGTGGGGGCAACTGTTATCGAAGAGGCTGACTGTCGTAATACACATTGCCAATATTGCTGCTAACGATCTGCCGGACTGTCTTATGATGTCTGACATTATTTCTGCATAAAGAAGTACCCGATTGTAGCGCGACGCATTGCATTATTTCTCCCTTGCAAAGTACAGGATTGTAGCGGCCCGCATTGCATTATTCCTTAATTGCGAAAGTACATGATTGTAGCGGTGCTCATTGTATTATTTCTTAATTGCAAAGTACGTGATTGGGGTGTGACGCATTGCATTATTCCTTCATTGCACAGTACATGATTGTAGTGGTATGCATTGCATTATTTCTCCCATTGCAGGGTACCGGGGTGTATCGTTACGCATTGTATTATTTCTCTTTTGCCCAGTACAGGATTGTATCGTTACGCAGCGCACTATTGTTTGTCCATTGCAACATGTGTGATTCTAGCATTGCGACCAGAATAGCATTTTGAAAGCGGTGGTTGGGATTTGAACCTGCCAGCCAGCCGGAACGAATATTACCCTTTATTATATGTTGGCTTTTGTTTTGTGTGGTCTGATCGTATATCTTTTTATATAAAGTTTTTATCAAACTTGTGTGGAGTTCCTTTGTGGTGTCACCAGTGGGTTGCTGTGGGTGTGGTTGCACATACTGTACACACGTGCCTTAGAGATAGGCCTGGCTGCTCGTGCCAAGCTACTAAGGGGGTGAGCAGGGCTATCTCAAATGGTGTCCTTACTTGGCCTAACGTTGAGTGGGGAGTTCCATGTCTCGAATTTGGCGACAGTGGTGCGGAACTGGGACTCCGGCTTCCAACACAGGGAAAAAAGTATCTCATGGCTGCAGCAGCAAGGAAAGAAGGAGGAGTCTTCGTGGGTTGTCCATGACATAATGGTTGGAGGGCCCTGACTGAATTATGGGAAATTTAGTGTTTGTGTTTACTGTGTTTTGATTGACTGCAGAAAGTTTTGCAATAAAGATAGAGAAGCATAATCTGAGCCTCCTGTCCTGACGTAGAAATGTGTGTGATCTGCCGGCAAGAAATTCGGAAGGTTAACTGAGTATTTCTTTCGTCAGAGGTGAATCAAAATATTTAGAGCAGGTTAAAATAACCGTAACACGTAAAACAATTTGAATAGAAATAAAACAGATTGCTGGAGAAATAACTTTACAATGCACTAGATTAAAAGCAATGATTGCAGTTTTCTTTTTTTTCAGGAAACTTGCTTTTAGTGTTACATTCAGGAATAACTGATTAATTTTCTAACAGCATGCAATCAACAACAAGAGAGTGACGAAAAAATGGTTGGGGCTGCGTCCTCTGTCCATAAATAATAGTAAAACCAACGTGGACGAACCCACTAAAAAATTTTACCACTTAAGGTGACAATGTCCTTTAGCAGAGGACAGACAACCAGTAGATGTATAAGAAGACCTCTCACCCACCAACCTGGTTGGTGGCATGCTTCATCATTGGAGTCCCAACTGGGTTGCCGAATGCAACCCAGCTGTGCTACAACGCCTGATTACAGCGGAGCTGGTTTTGTTTGATGAGTGAGGTGTGCTCTGTGAGTGAAGTGTTCAGCGACAGGTTAGAGATAAAAATATCACAAAGAAGTGCCCCTATGAAAAAACTTTATTTAAAAGGGGTCTTAGGAGATGATGAAAATGTAGACTGGATATGATGAAGTGAAAATTGTACTTCAATATCCCTTAGGTGTAGGTCAACATGTTTCAGCCTGTTACGCTAATCGTAAGGCTTTTATCAGGACCATGAATTGAGTAGTGTGGTGGCTGAAAAAGTGGAAGCAGTCACGTGGGTGTAATATCAGCAGACACACTAAAGCGTGCTGTGAGTGTGGTGGGCGTGCCTTACTTACAGACCCAATAGTAGGTTGTAATCTGTAAAAGAAAACACACAGCTTAAAGGACACAGAACAAATAACACATAATTGCGTAACATGTGTGACTTTCCTTACTCGTACGCGCGCGTTTTGGGCTGTGCTCTGTAGGTACTCATGAGTCAGAAGAAGCCGCAGTAAATGATCATGCTCTTGACTTGAATGGTAGTCAGACAATCACGCATGGTGGCAGCATGCACGATAAGGACACTATTGGATACCATGCGTGGGCACAAAAATGCGCTGGAGACCCTTTTGGTCAATTGATGTTAATCAGGCTTGTTTAGATTAAGTCAGGTAAAACCGTTGGCGCTGATGCTAATAATCTTACAACCATAACCCATATCGCGTAATAATGAGTGAGGTGCGTAACACAGATGTCACGTATGTATCAGCATAAATAGTAGTAAAAGCCAACTCAGTCCAAGAGTATCGGAGCGCTTTACATGAGCACCAGTTGCATTACAAGTTAGGATTCATTTTTTAGACCAGGGAAAGGTCAAATCTTTTGCCTAGTACCACAGGATGTTGTGCCGATGCCAGGACTCTAACCTAGTTTCCTAGTTCCATAGACTGCAGCTCAGGCCATAACTCCACACCCTCGCCGGTAGCTCAAAGGTCCAGAAATAAAGGCACCCATTTTCAGTGGCATTGAAGGTACCCATTGTTTTTCCGATCCAGCGGCACCCCAGCACAAAATGTGCTCAGACACAGCATTTGGGGGGTGTATGCAGCATCTTCCAAAAGCCCTATATAAGAATGGATCAACAAGAAATAAACAAGTCTCCCAAACAACACAGCTCAATGAGCTGATTCAGGAGTCTTCCAACTGGGGGGCGGACCTTCCTGGGAGACCTCAAGTGATCCTGGTGGAAGAGGGGGGCGAGAGGCTCTGGTCAAAAAATGCATTATGCTGATAACAGTGCTTTGTTTTCAGCGCAACCAAAAATAACGGTCTTCAAGGGCCGGGGATGCCCTAGGAAATGGGATCACAAATGGGGAAAATGGAACAAATATCGAGGGGACATTTGCATCTCCCCAACATTGGAATTACGGCGTGAGAGGCAAGCCCTAATGGCCCGCCTGACAATTGACGCTGGGTCCCCTCCACCGGCGGTATGACACGTGGGTATAGTCAGGAACCCAAGGCAGTATTTTAGGGTGGCACGTGCGGTTTTGTACATATAGAGTGGTGTATAAATAAACAGGGCCCCTCCCATGGCTAGCGAACAAATGTCGTTATCGCATACTATGTGTAATGTGTTGCTGCCAATGTCTTGTTTTCTTCTGTGGACATGCTAATGTGAATGCAAATTATCTGTATTGATGCACCTTATAAATAAAAAATAGTTTAAATTATAAAAAAATAAAAATAAGCAGCAGCAAGCCACTCTGTAATGGACCAAACTAACATCTTTTGTCATTTATATCCTAGCTGGGAGATGGTGTCAAAAGGGAAGGGCATGCAAATATTCTTCAAAACCCCACCTTCATTTTTAATCATCTCACTGTAGATACTTTTACACATTAGTAAGGCATGCCTGACCAGAAAACTTTGTTTGGCAATCATGTATTTGATAGCATTTTTAAAATGGTAACAGAACTTAACTGGAATGCTAAAATAAGTCTAGACATATTTAAGCATTGCCAGTTTAATAGAAGAATTGTGAAACATTTTGAGGGGTGGCGGAGGTGATTTGTTTTTATTTTCCCGGGAGGAGGTGGGGAGGTGCAGCATTAAAAACTATGAAGACCACTGAGCTAACATATCTTCTTGAGAAAAGTGGGTAACCTCAATGTTTCAATTGATAGGGGGGCAGGGAGTAGGAGAATTATTAGTCTTGTGATGTTCCAATGTCGATAAAATGACCAATGCAAAAACCTGCAGTTTAAAACTCACAGTTATAACGTAGTATGTGGTTTGCCCTGCATTAAACGCTAAATATTATAAATATTTTTAATATTAACAAGGAAAGCACTCAATTCTTCAGAGCAAGTGGAATAATCAAGTAAAATTGTCAGGATGGGGAGGATTTCTACCTCCGATCGAAATACTCACCTGAAGGAAATCAGTGTTGGGCGCTGGCGTCGCCTCACAAATCTACAACCCTCAGCTGCAGCACCCAATGGAACCGCACAGTGGCCTCGCAAAGTACGATGCTCATCCGGTCGCGCTCTACCTAACATCACTGATCTGCACAAACATCTTCAGAAGACCGCAAGGTAAGTGTAGCCGAGTGTAGCCGAGGGCTTAAAGTGGGATGAAAAAACTGGGGGTCTCTCAAAGGGGCGTCGCCAATGTAATTAAGGGCATGGCGTATGGCTTAAAAACACAATAAGCTAAAAATCTGAGCTTAGCATAGTAGCATAGTATGCTGCCCAACTTGTATTTTGCTGTTTCTGTCATTGCATCCAGATATATGAAACAACAAGTAAGATCATAACTACAACAAGTCAGAACTATTGGCTTTGTCAATGGTGACTAGTTGCATAAGATAAATAGGCAGCAACTATGGCCTGTATATAATATTGAAAAAGCTTCCACTTAAAGCCCACGTGACACCACTACAATGGTGCTGCTCCTGAATTTCAAAAAGAGAAGGGAACTCCAGAGAGAAAATTACTCTCTTTAAAGGATTTCCCTTCCCCTACAAACGCTCACCTGGCATGACGTCATGCCCTAACTTCTCCACTAGTGAGAAGTGAGCAGTGTGAGCATGCACACATCGATGTGCTTGCTGTCACTGCAGTGCAACAAAAATCGGACCGCCTGTGCAGGGGCACAAAACAGAGCCCGATAGAGAACCGTTTCAAGCCCCCTTTTAAAAAACTACTGGTGCGAAGCACCAGCGAGACCTGGCCCACTTAAAACTCTGGTGTAGCCCTTCGAGTTTCTATAAAGGGATGTAATGGTACTTTTTCCAATGTTGCCTTTAAAACACCCAATTATTGAAATGGTTTGAATGATTTAAATATCTACACATGTACACGGTACTCTGTGAAGTAATAATGGAGAAGACGCTCCCTAGACTAAAATCGAAGTAAAAAAACACTCATTAAGGGGGCCAGTGAGGCGGTGTACTGCCCCAGCGTTTGCTTAGCTCTAATCTTTATTCCCTTCCCCAGCAGTTAATCTGTCCAAAACATAACCAAACTGATTCCATGCTGTTTTAATGCCAAAGCCTCAGCACGAGTCGGGAGTACAAGCGGCATCCACTCTCTTTTTAAGTCTCGCCTAGCGTTGCAGCGCGAATGCGCTGCCATCGCTTTGCGATGCATGCAGTATACACTATAGTGTGGAAGCTTGGTGGAAGCTCCGTCCACTCTCCGGCCCATCTTCTTCATTGGCTTAGGTTCTAAATGCTGCCTTCCGATTGGTTTTTAAGCTTGTTAGTCCCGCCCCATAACAGCCATGTCAGTCATTTGTGTCCTTCCACGGCTACTGGCACCTTCACAGCACAGACTACTTTCTTCCTGTGCCCCCCTCCCGCAGTCCGATGCCTTCCCGCCGCCGCCACCCCTCGTGCCTCGTCGCCCGCACACATTGCTATTTGCAATGCAATAGGTCTTGCGTAAAAGTGAGTCCTATTGCATTGCCAATGCTTGTTGGTATTACTCTAATCTGTTTCACGCAGTGCGTTAGGGTCACAATATTATAAACCTACTGTGTAGATGAGACAATATCCGCGGTTCAGCAATTAGACGAAAGAAAATGTATGCTCTCTGGCTTTCCCTTATTCTCCACACCAACGTCAGTGCCGACAGAGCCCACCAGAGGGCAGCAGAGCTCCAAACAAAATGACTTCGCAGCAATTTATTTTCAAGACAATCAAACTGTCAGAACCATCATTTCAATGTACGCTGCAGAATATGAAAATTCTCTATTTCCATACATGTGGGCTAAGTAAAATTCAGCAATCTAACACACTTAAGAACTGATTTCAGACATTTTCAATTGTGCGCCCCAGGGAGTATTGTCCTCTTGGAATGATCACGATATTGCTTCAAGAGGAAAGTTTTATCCATTCGTTAAAAGAGCGGCTTAAGTGTCTTTTACACTGAAAAATAAACATCCGTTATTTAATTTTTTTTTAAATCCGAGATTTAAGTACTCGAACATTCCTTGCTGTGTACAAACGTGTCCCCTACCTCTCCTGGCCCGACCAGTCTCCTGTATGGGACAATCTCTTGGGGCTCCCAGACATTTCCCAGGTCACAGCGCGGGCAAGAAGATGTACTCTGCAGGAGGAATAGAGGCTCTGCTGCAGGGTGAACCGTGCGCAGCTTGTTCTAAAACCCGTGGCTTAGGAAATATGCAGTAAGTATGTTTTTAAAATGAGTTAAAAGGTTTCTCTTTGCTACAGAGTACATGCAGTTCTCTTAGTTTATTGACTCGTTCAAGTAAGTGAATTGTGTAGCTGTGGTGCGCCAGACCACTGGACTGCTCACTTCACTGGTGTTACATTTTTAAATAATACAGCCTGCTGTGACTGCTGTGTGTATCTCCCAGCCTCTCCTGAGGCTTGCCCAGCAACATGCTGTTATGACACTGCTAACTGCACCAGCCGGAGTCCGCGAGTCAGCTGACTCTAATTAACGTACGCTATAGGCCCGAGGCAGCTGGGCTCTGTGTTAGAGCCTCTCACACCCTGTTAGGTGGTTCTGCAGTATAAACGCAAGTCCTTGCTCCTTTTAGTGTTAATTCTTAGTGGAGCCATGTGACCTGCTTTCTAGCTGTCCGCTTTTTTTTTTCCTTTTTCTTAGTGGTGACATCTGAGGCTAATATTAGTAGTTACTTCACAAGTCTTACTTTCCTGCTTACAGCATTCACTTGTGAATAAGGTGGCCCCTGCAGTGACAGCTTTACCGACTTAGTTCACCCCACTCCAAGTGAAAAACCTTTTCCCATCACACTAGTTTTTTGCATGGCCTCATCTTGGACAACAAACACCACCTGGTTAAAGTGATTTGTTTTATTCTCCTTGTTTTACCTTTTCTTTTCTTTTTGTCTAATTGGCATTGCTTCTGCCATTTTATTCTTATTAGTCAATACATTATGCCAACCAAAATTCACAAGTTTATTCTATGATCAGCATTGTACAAGAGAAGCAATAAAATAGGAATAGAATAAAACACATACTTCCTATCACGTTTATGAAATATTTAAGCCAACAAGACTCGGTGTCAAGAACAGAAGTATGGGCATGGTCTTCAATGCTATGTCATGTGAAGTGATGCTCACCCTCTTTCATATCTGCCAAGGTTTCAGATTGCTATGTATGATATTATGATAATTTCGTTGTAATTATGACTCAGCCACCTCATGAATTTGCAGCAGTTTTAAGATCTTAGAGTTTATCGTTGCTCAAATGGGTCAGATTTCTGATATTTATGTTTCCCTCATCTTTTATTGGTTGATTTTGCTGGCGAGAAAAGTGTCACTCACAGTGGTTCTAATGTCACTCATAATTACACAGAAATTATGAAAATGTCACACATAGCAATCTAAAACCTTGGCAGCTATGCTCTCGGGTAATTTCCACGTTTCCTGCCTCGTGCTTCAGCTGCTCTGTGTTTCTCCCACCGGGACACCGGAGCAGTAAACCCCAAGCCCTGCAGCGCACAAAAGAACTTCACTTCCATTACAGTCCATTAAAGGAGCAAGTTGGTCAGAGCACGAGCCGAAGCACTTGCACACGTGGGGTGCGGGAGCCTGCGAGTGGAATGTGAATAGGAAAGCACTGCGCCACAGTGGGATGAGTGTTGTGTGCATCATCGAAGGAAAAGTATTTTTCAGATGCGTCTGTTCTTAATTTGTCAAATAATGAGTACCGGTGCCCAAAACTCTGCTCAGAAGCCCTATTAAATAAATGTCGGCAGGTCGAATACCAGGGCTCTCTAGAATTGAAACCACCCCAGGCCTCTTTAATCCAGTACCTGACACCCTTGGCTTGTTTATTCCTCTTGCTGGTTCATGCTGTCTCCCTTTGCGACGGTACTTCAGTCTTTCTCATCCTCCTTTTTTCCCCTTTGTGTGTTTAGGTCGAGCATTTGAGACCTCTTGTATATACTTTAGTATATACTTATTATATACTTATATGTGTATGTACTATTTGGGCTCTGGAGATCAGCCCTAGGACTTGTCTGCTTCCGCTTAGGACTTTTTTTTTCTTTTCAACTGCCGCTATTTGTCTTGATAGAAAACGACCAGCAGAGGTCAGTAAAATACCAGAATCACTTTAGCATGCTCTAGATTCCAGTCCATAGAAATTGTCTTCCACGACCACCCGTAGACAAAAAATATTTTTGGGAAATCTTGTATTTTCAGTGATATGACCACCAAATGCCCCGGTTTTATATTAAAAACAGAGCTTTGGACTATACCATTTCCCACTGAAAGGCAATATTTCTCTCCATGTGTTCCCATACCTGACGTGTCACGCAGTTTGGTGCTTACTCTCCCTCCATTTTAAAGAACAGTAGATGTTCAGCACCCAGGCTAATGTGCTGCATAGCTAAATACATATAGGTTCCCAAAGGCGAGAACGATTGCATTGCAAATGCTTGTTTCCGGGGTGAACGCCTTCCACCCTGCCAAGAATTTGGGCCCCACTAAATTATGTGCTGAACTCGTCGCGGTGTCATTTCTAAACACCGGGACACTTTCAGCAGTGTCTGCACGTTGTCTGCTTTCCTTCTGCAACAAGCAACAACTAGCAGGCGGGAACAGGATGGGGATTTTTTTTTATTTAAGACTACTGCTGGGCCCATAACAAAGGCCGAATTTGAGGGGTCATCAGGCCTCCTTTCGTTCGTGTCTCTTGTCTGGGAGCAGCCAGAAGCCTCACACTTGATGCAAATGAAGCGATGGGGAAACAAAGGCTCACACCTTGTTAGTACTTCACACATACTTAAGAAAGGCAGCTTTTCACTTTGTTCAGTCCATGCTTAGGAGATATGCATGCACTGTAAGAATATCAGATGTGTTGGTCTTTCTCAGTGTTTACAACAAAACAAATTGCATTTATATAGAGCTAACTTCCCCTGAGCAGGCGTTGAAATAATTTAAGTACCACTATTTTTTACTTGTATAGCCCTACTCATTCCAATGCAGGGTGTCAGAGCGCTTTACATTAACACGTGCATATTACATGTACAATAAATTATATGTTTGTAAATGAATGTATAGGATGTGTTACATAAAACTGGGGGATTGCAAGGTGCAGAAGTAACATATCATCTTCCATAGCTCACTGTGCTATTATCCTCGCAATGCGCTCAAACGTACAAATGATAGACCTGATAAACATATATGCGAGGGCTTTAGATCTGATGTCACTTCTTATGATGCCACTTCCTGTAAAGTCATGGCTTGTGTGATGCCACTTTCTATGATGTCAATTCTTGTGATGCCATGTGTGATGTCATGTGCTGTGATGTCGTGTGCCGTGATGTCATGTGCCGTGATGTTGCGAGCAGATGTTGTGCGCCGTGAGGACACTTGCATACTGCCTAACTAGGTTAGTCCCCCTCCCACTTCTTTTTTAGGTCAAACCTAGGCAGCGCATGTAAGACTTGTAGTAAACAGTATACGGAGGGTAATCCCGCCTGCTGCTTGCCATTGGTTCACTCTGGCGTTGCTCTGCTTAGCTGGCTCATTATTGGCTGACGATCCGATATGTAAAGCAGCACCGACCAACTACAGTTTAGTTACGCTGTAGATCGGTGTCTCTTTCGTTTTGGGACTACTACATTTATTTATTTATTTTAAATCGCCATGGCGCACGCCTCAGAGGTTGCCATGTGCATACGTTTAATATGCATAGGCACCTTACAGAGGCTGAGAGCAAGTCTAAGGCAAGTGGACACACCCACATGACAAGCATGAAGCGATTTACACTAATAGGTCCACAGCATACACTTCGAACCCAGACTGGGATTTTAATCGCTGTACTACAGGGCCACCTGTGTCTGAGCAGCGAGTCCTTCAATGCACCAAGGAGCATACGCGCCTCATCTGTCAATCTAGTGCTTTCCTTCTCAGCGTCTTCATCGTCTCAGTGTCCCCGGTCGCGGAAACAAATGCTTGCAGTGTCGGAGAGGAAACATCCTCCGGTTTCACGCCAGAAAACAACCTTCGGTTTGACACCAGTCTGCTCAAGTGATGTCTCGTTCCTAAAAATGTTTTTTTCTTCGCAAGGGCCACTCAGGCTGAAGCAGTAGCAGAGGGGGTATGGTTATTGATATGTTCCTCTCCCCTACTGCCCCTTCATCCCCAGAAGGAAGCTGTTCTGCGAATGGCGACCTGTTACTAGCCCGAGTGGCCACAATTCAAACACACACTTAAAACGCAGCTACTCAACAACCCAGAGCCGTTTCAGGCAACACATGTTTTAAAGATGGTCGCATACAAACTCCAGTATCACTGCGGGATATACTCATGCTACCTGCCAAGCTGAGTAACTATAAAACAGGGACTCTTGAGTTCCGCGTACAGTTTGTCTGGCTGCCTCGCAACTGGCAGCTACTTTCTCTGTCACCCATACCCAGCAGTGCTAAGATCCGGCAGCCTCAAGGTGCCTTCACCTGAGTGCTAGTATCGCCATAGGCACCCCTCAGTCCCCCCTCCCCCAGAATACATACCCAAATAACACACACACAGACTGTTAGGTTGGGTAAAGTTTGCTGCAGGTTTATTACATATTCCAACATGTAATGGGTGGGTTATCTTACGGGCGATCCAAGGGCAGGCAACCAACTGGGACGCCTGCTCGCCTGATGAGCCGGGCAGCGCTGGGGCGAACCCCGCCTTTGCTGCCGTCCAGGTGATTCTTTTACAGGATCACATGCCGTTGGTAACTTCTACTCACGCCCCTTTCAGGGCAGAGCGTCGCATAGCAAACCCCCGGTTGTTCAGGATCACAACCGCCTGCAGGACTAGCGGGGCGCCGACACGGCTTCCAGGACCCTCCCCTGAGGCTCCTCGGATTTGGCTCAGGCACCCCCTATGGTGCCGCGCAGAGGTACTCTTGGTACCGGCCTGCTTCCAGATCGCCCTGTAACTCCGCCACAGCTCTGGAGACGGCCACCGTCGCAGCCAGAGCCCCCCACCAGAACAGCTATAGTCTTACCTGCAGCATCTCCTGTCTAGAGCTTCCTCCAAATCTAGATGACAGAGAACCATCCCTACTGGTTATAGATGGCCCCATCTATATCCCAAAGCCCTTGACGCTAGCCTGGGTCAGATAGTGTCTGATGAAACCAAAGGCCCGTTAAGCCTGAGAAGTTGTGCCAAGAACTATTTACACTCATGCGGGAACGTTCCACTGCATCACATGCCTCAGCCCCGTGCCAACTGTGGGCGGGGCGAATGCATACACCAAGGCTCACATTGCCCCATCTATTTGCTGATCTCACCTAGCAGCCGTCTTTTTAGCACCGTGTGTGCCTGAACACCTGCGTGCCCCATCTATGGGACAGCAGCCCACTTGCTAGGTGACCACTCCCCCACCCGCCTGCCTACTTTGGCTATTAAGGCAAGAAGGATTATACTTAACCTTTGAACAGTCCCTTTGTTTGCTAAACCCAGACGCACAGGAGTGCTCATAACCAGACGTGCGTGACAATGGGCAAGGGGCCCTCCTGCCCTTGCCATGTATCCCTTATTCCTTATGGGAAGTATGCCCGTTCATTTCCCTCTGTGGTGAAACCCCCTAGGCATACCGCTTAGAGAATTTGTCTGATTTGAGCAGTGCGCACTGTCTACAGTATGGTCCAAACATTAAGGATTGACTACGTCCTACTTCCCCCATCGTAGAATACTCCCCGATATGGGGGCGGCAGGGGGGGGTACCCAGTGCCAACCCGGGGCATCCCTAGCGGTGACAAATTACCTGCTCCTTTGAAGTTTAGCTTTGGTTACATACTGGACGTGCCAAATGTTCTATTGCCATGGTGTCCCATTGTGTTTGAAACCTTGCTACCCCAGTTATTGGGACGGCAGCACACTATGTTGGCTGACCGCATCCCCCCCAAGCGTGGCACAAGTGTCGGTGTCCCAGGTTCCCAGTTTACTGCTGGCTGCAGTAAACTCACAGTGGATCCGCTGGGAGATACCACAAACCGCAATGGTCCTCCGAACATTAAGAAGCGCCCCATTCTCACCTGGGCGTACCTCTAAATGATGGTGGTTTCACACCGCTGTGAGGCCAGAGCCGGCACTCTTGAACCTGTTTACTGGTTTTTGCTACTCGGCGCCCTTAAGGTTGGAGCTCTGTGTTTGCACAGCGCGCGTGCTCCCAGGGTACGATGTCGCTGAAGGGCCGGAGTCTGTTACCCACTTGCTGTTACTTATCTATCGCTACCTGCCCTTACTTGGATTGAAGGAATGCTGGATGCTTCCTAAGAACTGTAGGCTTCATGGTCCCACCTAGTTTGACCCCATAACTTAGGGGAAACCCGAGTGGGAGTCAGGCCCTTCATGGTACCTCTACCCCAGCGTAGACTATCAACGTATTTGGGAAACCGGAGCAGGAGATGCCCCTTCGAGTCTCAGGTTCTAACTCATAGAAGGATAACCCTGGGGGCAGACAAGTCTGTGGGAACCAGACGGGAACCTTCAGTACAAATACCGGCCCTTTCCTGAATGTTGAGAATGCTGAATGGTCAATAATGCCCTGTCGCCATAAGGCTCTAACTTAAGTGTTTACCAAACTTTTTTGAACCACCGCACTCTTGTTAGATGACAACTACCCCACCCACCTGCCGGCCAGGCTAAAGCGCGGGTGGATAGGTCTTAACTGAAGCAACCCGAAACCTGCCTTTGGTTGCGGAGGAATGCCCCCCAGTGTATATCTAGACCTGTTTCTATATGGTGCCAGCAGATGTTACTCATAAAGGTCTAACCCTTGGTTTGGTGCTAAGCTCGGTGTGCTGACGGCTGGTATTTTGCGGCTTCTTACATGTCCTCCAGATATATGATACAAGACCACCCTTCCTCTACATCTACATGGCTTAACAAAGCTTGTTGTTGTAGAAGATGACCGAAGCCCCAATTCTGGCTTCGCCGCGTAGCATTTGAAAATGCTTCCATTCTGAAATGGTGGGACTGTCACCTTTCTGTGTTGAACAAGCATTAAGCATCTCCCTTCAATGAATAGCAAGCTCGCCCATGGCTTGTGCAGCAGGCACTGCGTCGCCATGCAACTGACGTTATACTAACTAACGCGGCATGTAGCTAGTGCCATGTTAATGGTCTCTGCCTGACACCCCACCGGGCGCTGTGAGAACAGCCTACGCCGTGCAGAGTTGTGCCTTCTCAAATTCCAGGCCGCATCCTAGACAGTGGGTAGTCGCACAGTGTCAACTGCTCCTCACCGCGAGACCCCACCTCGCACGCAGTGATACTTGAATCCCAGGTTACTATAGCGTCCGGTCGATTCAGCTTACACTAATAGAGTGTGGGAATGGGGGCCCTCCTATGATGACGAGGCTGTAGGCAAATTTTTTCCACGCAATAACCGTCTGCAAGGAAACATATTCCCCAGTGGTGGAGCGTCGCAGAGAAATCGTAAGGCCAATCGGGTCAGCAGAGCACGGGAAATGCAGTGCTACCTGCCCCGGCGGTGCGGCCACTTCCACCGAAATGCACGTGGTGGGAGGGGATGGGGCGGCGCGGCCCTCCCCGTCCCGCAACATCCGGCCTGCGCGGGCCCAAGCACAGGCCCCACCCTGCTTCACGCTGCCTTGCTTGGAACAGACCACCCAGCCAATACATATATGGGTTGCCGCCAAGCCGTGGTTGGCTCCCCTCACACGCACATCATGTGTGCAACGGCCACCATTACTGCGAGCGAGCACATTGCGTTTCAATGCACACATCGATATATTGCAAACAAACGGACGGCGGGCACCGCCGTGCCAAATCCAAGGAGAACCCGCTATGGTTTAAAGCCCCTTGGAGGGAGATGTACAGTTCCTGCCTACTTCGAAACCCACACAGCTAAAGAGAAGGTGGACCTCTCTGGAGGCCCCCCCTTGTTCCCACTTATCTAAACAGCTGCTGGGGCGGGGGTTCAGGGAAACAATGTCCAACTGAGTGATCACTCGCGACCCGATCGGGTCGATTGCCCAGACAGAACTGTTATTGAAACAATTGAAACCTACATGGTCCCTGATTTAACTCGGGCGCCATGAGGCGATCTTGAACAAGGACTGGTGGACAGCAAGTCATCAGATTGTCAATGAAACTATTGATGGGTTGGAGACAAAGGCACCATTCAAACCACTGAAATGACGTCGGCGAGAAAGTTCTATGAAGAAAAGCATTGAATGAATCGCTCCTCAGAGTCAAAGGACAAATACCCTGTCCGGTTACCACTAAGGCAGACACACCGCAATCCCAACTGGAGGCCGAGTAACACACAATCGCTGACCTAGAGCTATTCACGGCGAAACGTACATAGAGAAACCAAGTCGCGCAAAACTAGAATTAGCATACGCCCGCGCTACATACAGCAAAGCAGTTCTACGGAACACCTGACAATTGTGCGACTACATGCCAGGACTCATGTCAGGCAGCCACTTCCTATTGCACCACACCTTACTCCTGCCGTGCTGCCCAACATAGTAACACCACCATCAACCCAGATACTCGTACAAGCGCGATAATTCCTCCTATTCCAAACACTACAAAACAATACAAATGGCTTGGTCAGCTAGCAACAGTGACATTAATGCCAATTGCATTGATCCATGCCTGTTGGGTCATCCCTACCATAGACAGACAGCACCAACTCGTGCCAGACTGTCCCGGGCGCCAGTGTGCAATTAACTCACGTGAGGCGCACCAGCCACCACTTGGTCAAATTAGACCGGTAAACTTTGTGCTGTAATTGAGCCTCAGTGGCCGCTATGTAGTGGCCGCTTAGTATTTTGCCTCTATGTCATTGCATCTAAGCTACAAGTCCATCATTTGGCTGCATCAATGCTTCTATATGCATCATATTAATAAGCCACATTTTTAGCTCAGTTGCATTGCCAACCAAGAGCTAGCCACCCCCACCCCCCCTCCATAGCTGCCCAGGTTTCAGTTTGCTATGTGTGATTTTTCACCATATCTGTACAACTATGAGTGACAGTTAAAGACCTATGACTGACACTTTCTTGTGAGCAAAACCAAACCATGCAGATGCGGAAGACATATCGATATCAGTAATTACACTAACATACCTGTGTACGGTAGTCTATAGGCCATACAATTCATAGCTCTGCCTAGTTGGACAATGGTGACCGTTACTGATAGGCCCAGCAAATAGTAGCCCCGCACACTGTGCCACTTGCCACACCATGGGCTCATGGACCCCCCCATGCGCCACACGTGCACACAACAGCACAAACCGGCTGTAAATTGCTCCTTTACGTGGCGATCCCATCTTAAAAACCATGTTCAGATAATGGCCAGCATATGCACATTGGAGGGGCAGAGTTGCAGTCTTATAGCAAACCTCTTTTGGACTGTGGGCAGCGTTCCATGTTTAAATGTTTCTTAAACGTAGCCCAATGACTGTTCTACGTTAGGACTATCCCCATTATGGTCCGCCCTGCCCAAGGACTAATGCAATTGGGAGCCTGAGGCCTTAAGCAATGGGAGTTTGTATGTCAAGAAAACAATAACTAGCCATGCCATGGACCATGGACATACCCTTCAATGTCTGAGGTGAGGAGTTGAGGAAAACAAGAAAGATAATATGCAACTGGAGGATGTATGTACTTCTGCCAATGACCTGACAGCGGCCCAGGTGTGCCCCAAGACCTCACAGAATTCACACGTGAGTGCTTAATTGGAGGAAAACTGTATGCCCGTACTGACGCAGGCGTCCCCTTCAGTGTGCGCCACCTCTCACTCCTGCCAACCATAGTAACTTTACAACTACTAACCCTGACAGTTGTGCAACTATATGCCAGAAAAAACCTCCTGCGGCCACTTCAGTCAGCTCCCCTGTTTCTCCTGCGGTGCTGCCAAACCTAGTAATTCACAATTACTGATCCCAATGCTTGTGCAAGAGTGACCCCTCAAGCTATTCCTGGCCCACAAAGCTATAAAGATGGCTTGGCAGCACGCAATAGTGATTTCAGTGTGTATGGAATTAATCAATAGCCCGGTCAGGTATGGCACAGGCAAAATTGATGCTGGATAAAGCCTAGTTGTGGCTTCACTCCCAGGAGGCCACCAAACCTCTGTATCCCCAATCCTGTTATCTTCAACCGCGTATCCAACTGTGCGGGCCTGCACTTATCCCCTAGTGAAGTGCCTCAGGGGGGGACGATTGGAGCAGCTGATAAAAGAAAGTGCATCCCCTCGTGCCCTTGCTTACCCTGCTAATCATGCTGTAAAAATCGTTCTCTGCGCAAGACACGTGTTAAAGATGCGTTTTTTTCTTTGGTTTTTTTTTTATCAATTTGACCCCACCTCAGGACTGTGCCTAGCATGGTGAGCAGGCCAACCGGCATAAAGCTGTTTGTCATTGCGCCCCTATATATGACACGCATAAGCTCATACCTACAAAAAGCCAGCACTAAAGGCCTGTACATAGATGTACGTTGCGAACAAAGAGGTCGCCAGGAGGGTGGGGGAAGGCTAAATAGCCTCCCCCTTGAACCACCGAGGCCCGGAAGTGACGCGCCTATGCGTCACCTCCGGGCGAGAGAGAGAGGAGGGAGACACCGGCCGGCGTCCCCACCCCCTTGACCGGTGCCCAGGCGGCACTAGTGCGCCGACTTCTCTAGTGGCCCCCTGCAGGGGCCGTGGTCGGCGGCATAGTTAATGCTGCTAATTGAGCAAATGTGTGGTTAGCATAAGGTTTCCAAAGGAGTGCGAGTCTCCAGGGTGGCAGTGCACCGGTTTTTGTTATTAAATAACCTAGTGCTCTCTAGGATTTGTAAGCTGGTTCACTTCAGCTTAGCTTACACATCTGAAAACAGTGACTGGAAATAAAAAGCCCCGTATTGGTGCACCCTGTTGTGGTGACATGAAGTCTTTGTTCTCTGTCTAAATGTAGCCAAACCACTTATAGACCGGTACCGAGTACCTGCACTTCTCAGGAGGTCTTTAATGCTATTAATGGCACAATACCAATACTCATCATTAGCAAACAGGTACCCTGGTATCATGGGCGCCAGCACTTGGATATTTACATTTAAAGCACTGCTTACAAGACTCTACTATGAATAACAGGTTGCGGGTTAACAGATCTGTGCTGACAGATAAAACTACAATGCACGTAGGCCCCTTTATACACCCTTCGGGGACGGCCTCTGCTCAAGTCTTGCGTGCAGTGGGGACAGGTAATGTCTTTTCTGTTGGCTGCCGTGTCTAACTTTCCTACCCTGTTTACCCATCAAAGTCAGTCACGCAAGCAGCAGAATCTTAATTCCTGCAGCTCTCATCGTCTGGGCACTGTCCGCATACTTTTTTAACAAGAGCTTTAACAAATTCTGTTGCAATAATATTCTTGAGGTGTGTTATAATTGCGGGACCTAATGGTACTTATTTTATAGAATTCCAAACCGAAGGCAGAGCTCTCGAAAGGCAGAGAATTCGAAAATGTGAACAACGGGTGGCAGCATAGCTCTGCAGCCAACACATTAACCCACATAGCTGTACAGAGAGTTTAGGCAGCTTTAGAACCTGCTGAGGCAGCCAATCCCTCCAGGCGGTGTGTTGTATGATGGGTGAGGAACGAGCCTGCTTCGGCATGCTTAGCAATAAGCCAACCTGGTCACCCGCGGCCCCCAAGGCACATAACGTCAGGAAGGCCCACTGAGGTGCAAGGCAGTGAGCCTTGTGCCATGCAATAGAACTGTCCGGGCGGCCCGTCCTTCGCCCAAGATGCCCTGCATCACTGCTGTGTGAGCCATCTGCTCTCAGTCAGTAGTGGCACCATGCGCAGCAAAGCCATGCATGCTGCTGTCACTGGGCGTGCTAACTGGCTTGCGCCTTCTGCAACTTCTCCGTAGGACTGAGAAGATGTACAGCCAGCCCAGAACAGTGGGGAGTGCAGGACAACACATGGGATGCTGTGCAGCACTCTCAGTGGTGTGAACACTTCTTCCATACTCATGCAAGTCTTCGCTAATATATCAATACATGGAAATGTAAAAATCCCTTTTTCATACTTCTTAATATCGGAGGTCCCACTGTTTTTAAGCACACTTTGTATTTGCCAGGTAAGGAATTTCAGGTGCAGAAAGTTCAAGTTGAATGCTCAGGTTTACTTGTGAACTTGTGAACGTGGAAGCACGTAGATGCCCGTGGACACACTATAATAAACTAATTTCCACGTTGTAATGGCTTTTTTCCTGTCCAGATGGGTCATGCTGCTTTTTATAGGCACTTGTAGTAACACACATAACGCAGTTGAAAATAATCTCTTTTATTCTCAAGATGCAGGAAACACAAAGTGCATGCCGCACTATTCAAAGGGCGACCTCTGAAGGAATACATATATTCCACTGTAATACATTCTACATGACATACCCAAGTTCCACGTTCCAACTCTCCAACACATAATACAGGAAACCATGTTACTACACATCTTCCTTCTTTAAAATAAAAAAACCAAAAAATAAAAACTTCTACAAGACAAGAAGAATTTCGAATTACAAACAAACTCCTCAAGGGTCTTAGGAGTTTTGATAAGTCTACCAAATTTACTGTATCTCTCAGATAGACTAGTTTCCACACACAAACCAAAATCACCTCCACGAAGAGCAGCACCTTCAAACTCAGTCCCAGGTTCAGGTAAAGGAGAAAGTGGATCCTTTTCCACGCCCTTCCTCCCTTAAACAATTGGCAAAGGCTCAATCCACCAATAACTAGCTCCCCCCTTTATTTTCACACATTTTTCATTTTCAGGAATAGGACTTCGTGAAATAGAAGTACGACTCATGTGGTGAACACTGCCATCCTCTAGTTCAACAGTGTTACGCATGACTTTAGTCACTTTCTTAGGTTCCGAAAACCAAGAGTGTAATTTACCAACCTTCTTACCACACTTAACCCTAATAAGTTGTCCAACATCTATGCACACTTCTTTGGTACCATGTTTGGCATTGAAATACGTTTTATTCTTGCTCTGAGAGTTAGTAATACACTCCCTCACCAGGTCACAGTCCCATACATACCTTTTACTTCTACCCATCCATCCTGGATTAAGTTTGCAGTAGGGAAATCTACCACGCATAATTCCAAAGGGACTTTCACCAACAGTATCATGGACAGTCACTCTATAAGACCAAATCAATTTGTCCAGTTCATCATTTCAATTTTTATTTCCTTTGCCAGTGAATTGTAAAACACCTTTTAATACTCTGTTAACTCTCTCCACAATAGAATTACCTCTGGGATGATACAAGGCTGTAAAGCTTTGTTCAATACCAGTAGTTTCCATACATTTTTTCATCATGTCAGATCTAAATTGTACCCCACTGTCCGTAAAATTAGACGCTGGAAAACCCTCTCTAATGAAGCACTTCTCAAGAAACTTGATAACAGAGTCAGTGTCAACTTTCTTGACAACCTCAACTTCGATCCATCTAGAAAATCGATCGACCAAAACCAAGACGTACATAGTAGTACCATCTTGCCACGGCATAGTTCCCATAATATCTAATGCAATATCTTCCCAAGGCAGTTTTGGACAACTTAGAGAAGTCATGGCAGGATTAAGTGTTTTTTGAGTCTTGTCAGAACATTTACAATTAATACAAGAATGTACAAATCTTTCCATTTCCAAATCCACTCTAGGCCACCAGTACAACGCCTTAATGTTCCTTTTGGTGCGAGACACACCAGGATGTCCTTCATTTTTTTTGTTTTATTGAATTTCAAACAACAAATGAAAATAAAGTAGCATCGCAAAATCAAATATATGTCGGCATATCAAATCTCAAGCTGCTTGACCCCTGAACCACCACCCCACCCCTGTCCAGCCACCTGTGTGCCTTAGGAACTCGCATTGTAAACAATAAAGATGCCTCTGAGTCTCCTGAGGTGAAGAGTTCAACAACATTAGTGCAGTACAGGTAAATTACTGTCATTGGATCTCAACACTTGTTCTACTGAGTGTGCCCAAGTTTACTCTTCTAGTTCTATGGTGTCAGTTAAATCCTCTTGCCCTTCCAATGTCGAACCCTCCTCCGAACCCGTCTCAGGTGCCTGTAGTATTGCGACCAAGGCCTCCCACGCCCTCGCTGCTTCCAGTGCCTTTTCATTTTGAGTTCGTAGAGCCTGTTGTAGCCAAAGTGCACCTTCGCTCAATGCCCATTTAAGTAATCCTGCCCTCCATCTCCCCACGCTGGGCCCCCTCGCTGATTTCCAATGCATTGTGATCTCTCTCTTAGCTAATACGAGTCCCAAGTCTATAAATTTGCTTGTCACTTTCGTTTCAAAAGTATGCGGGAACCAATGCCATAGACAAGTACCCTGTCCTGGTTCTATGCTACGATCAGTTAGTCCACACAGCAATTCTAGTACTTCCTCCCAATACGTTCCCAAACTCGTACATCCCCATATCAAATGCTGGAAGTTGGCCCCATCTATAACACATCTCGGGCACCGAGCGGTCGCATTAAAATATTGATTAATCTTAGCTGGTGTCGAGTACGCTCTAGGCAGTATATAAAATTGCACCAATTGAAATCTGGCATTCCTTGTGCTCTTCCAGGCTCTCCTTACTAACTGGGCCCATGTCTTCTCGGGAATTTCCCTACCGAGGTCCGCTTCCCATTTCCCCTGCCACTCGCGCAACGGTTCTAGTGCCTCAGTCAACATGCGCCTATAAAGGCACATAATTGCCTTAAAGGTCCCTGCAGCCATTACCACATATTGGCACGCCATTGAGGTCTGTGGTTCTGACAATCCCGTCCTCCAGTATCGTTGTATTGCAGAGGCGAGTGCTGAATGCAGCAAGTAATCCCCCCGCGGGAGATCATATCTATCCTGCAGAGCCTGAAATGACAATAGGATTCTGTTTTCCCAGTGCCTCCCATTCAGCTAATGCCGTCCAGTCCCCGCCATGCGGGAGGGCTGTACACATACTCAGCGGGATCTCTGGGGCATACGGACGGACAATTCCAGCCCGACGCTGGCTCCGGTTCCAGCACAATCTCAGCGTCCGCTCTTCGTTAGTAAGTGGTTCGAGGAGCATCTTCTGCTGGAGGACTATAAAGGACAAGATATATCGTGGGACCCACCGTCCCTCGGGACCATCCGGGCCCCGGAACTCCCGAGCCACAGCTTGAGTGAGCCACTGCAGCTGTGCCGCTAAATAGTACCACTCAAAGTCCGGTACTGCCATACCCCCGTCGGCTCTCGGTCGTATCATTGTAGCCATCGCGACCCTCCGTCTGCCAGTCCCCCAGAGGAACCCTCCAGCCATGGATCGGAGCTTTCGGAAGACGGAGCCCAGTACCCAAATTGGTAGCGTCCGAAAATAATACAATAATCAGGGGAGCACCACCATCTTCAGGAGCGCTACTCGTCCAGATTCCGATAACGGCAACGTACTCCAAAACGCAAAACTGCCCCTAAGTTCCCGTATGGCCTGACCCAGATTACCCTCCAGCAAATCCTCGGGGGTATGGTAGATGTTAGTGCCTAAATGAGGCAAACAGCGGGGTTCCCAGCGAATGCCCGCCACTTGAGGAGGGTTCACCGCAGACGGAGCTATCGGAAACAAGCAAGTTTTAGCCCAGTTCACCTCCAGCCCCGAGAACCGCCCAAACGTTTGAAGCAATTGCCTCGCACCCTCTAAGACTGTATCCGTGTTTGCGAGAAAGATTAACAAGTCGTCCGCATATAGGGAGATAAACTGCGTGTCCCAGCGGAGGTCTAAACCAGGATAATGCCTCCCCAACCTGGCATGGGAGGCCAAAGGTTCAATGGCCAAGGCAAACAACAACGGGGAGAGCGGATATCCCTGTCGTGTAACCCGCCCTACCAGGCAAGATGAGGAGATCATCGCACCCGTCCGCACTCGAGCTGTCGCCAATCTGTAAAGTAGCGTCGTCCACCCTACGAAGGAGTCCAAAAGTCTGAACGCATGGAGGACCCGGTACAAATACGGCCACTCCAGGCTAACACCTTTTCGATATCTACCGAGAGAACCGCTGCAGTAGGGGTCTCGCTATGATCCTCTCCCAGAATCCGGAGAAGGTGTCTCACATTAGTCACCGTAGTGCGCTTCGGGATAAAGCCCGCCTGGTCGGAATGGACCAGTTATGCCATATAGGGAAGGACCCGGGTCGCAAGAATCCTACTCAATATTTTATAATCAGTTGCTAACATTGATAAAGGGCGGTAGGCCGACCTCGATAGTGAGTCTTTCCACGGCTTCAGCAGCGGGATAATAATAGCTTCGCGAGTGGAGATAGGCAGCCTCCCCGGGCCTCTTGATAAACCGCCAGCAGTTTGGGGGCCAAGATATCGATGTACGTTGAGTAAAATTCAATCGGTAAGCCCCTGGGGTTTTCTTAAGCATCATATGTTTTATCGCACTGCGTATTTCCCCCACTGTGATCTCCTGTCCCAACGTATCCGCCTGGTCCTCCTCAAGGCGCGGTAGGCGTATCTCAGCCAAGAAGTCTTCTAACCCATCACCCGTGTCCTGCAGCTTACTCTTATATAACAAAGGTACCTAAGCACACGCAGAATTAGCGTTTACAAATATTAATGCGTTAATTAAAACATGTAACACAACAAGTGAATCTCCGTTTCTTTCTTCAATTTAATATTCAAGTTTTCATAGTGAGTTTGTAGTCTTCACAGTGGTTCCCAAGCCAACACGTGTTTCGTCGCCTCTAGTATTATTGTACATGCGACTTGTTCACGGCTAGGTACAAATTGATATGATAAATTTACATTAGTTCAGCTGTTATCTCAAGACGTTTGCAAACATTTGTTGATACTACAAACAAATGTGCTCCCAGGGTTGGTGTTGAATTTATGATTTCTCTACGTGGGAGGTGCTATCACAGGCTATGGTATATAGCATGCACCGTGAGTTCAGGTGAGAACCATTCTTCTTACATCAATAAGTGACCAACCAGAAACATGTAGCTCTAGCGTGAGGGCAATATATTGTGAGATCTTCCATATGTGACTATTATCCTTTTATTGTGTGCTGACAAACTTAGTGAGTCATGCGGTATGCAGAATCCAATTCTGGAAAGGGTGGTGCGTAGGTGGGTGTCTAGTTATAGTAAAAGTGTTATTTGTTCAGTGCGGAGCGGAAAAACTGACCTGAACACTGTATTTTAACAATCACTGTAGAACGAGGGTACAAAGGAAAGAAATTGTACATGTAATTGTTAGTGACCACGAGGTGGAACATAACAAGTAATACAATGTAATTATGCTCATTGCGGGCATTGTGCCGAAAAGAACATACTTTATGTATGACGATAATTCCAGGTCATACAGTCAATCGACGGGGGGGGGCCCAGTCCTTGTTAGGAAGGCGTATTTCATCCGTAGCGGTCCTCAGTATTTGTGTGAGGTTCCCATCTAAGGATCAACAAGAAAAATGAAGGGTTCCGAATGAGGAACTCTTAGTCTGAACAACAGTGAGCAGAAGCCCCATAAAGGGGACGGTGGATAAGATACAACTATGTTTGTCCTCAGCATTCGTGGTGTCTCTCTTACCTCCGAGTAGAGGAGAATGTGTCCGTTGTCTGCAAATGCCCCCAACCGCGTCTGGCTCCAATTCGAGTTGCCGGTACTGTTCGCGCGGCTTGTTTATAACTCGTGATTGAAGGTCACGTGACCATCTGTCATGTGTATTTATTGCTGTATCATCGTCAAAGTGGGCGCCATCTTTAAGGCTGTTACTTAGCATAATGCCCACCGTATATTGTGGGGTACAAAATAATTAACAACAGTCCTGTTGCTAGTTTCAAATTAATAAGAGTCGCGTGTATATGCGCTCAAAGATACCGGGAAAATACGCACGGCGTTCGATCAAATGTGTGTGTATTCATCGGGTTAGGGTTAGTTATATATATTAAAGGTAAATATTAACAGTAATGTGCAGGCGATATCCAAATCTCTGACGCCAAACCAGTTACTTATTTAGAAAGACCGTGACGTATTAGGTTCTCTTAATACTACGAAGTGGCGGCCATCTTCGAACGGGTAAGATCTAGTAAGCACGGAGAGCATATTATGAGAATCGGCGAGGACAGTTACGTATAGTATATTAAGTTTGCGTCATAGGTAGTCAGCATAAACATGAATAGGAGCTGACAGGCAATATGTTTGTTGTCAACATGCAGGTTTTGTCTGTTAAATTGAGACAAGAACCTTAGTTATCTGCTCATAATGGGAATACATGGGCCCTGAGAGATTTTTTGTCTGTCTAGGAAATTGAGAATTATTCTGTATGTTGGAGATTATGCATACCGCTTGTGAAAGGAGGGTGGTGACTTAAAAATTATATTCGTCAATAGTTATGGTGCAAAGGTGAGTGACATCTTAAAACATTGTAGAATTACATTTATACATATTGATCCGCATACGTACATGACTTGCATAATTGTCATATAAGCTGGACAACTGTGTATACATGACAGGTAATGATGTGTCGCTATGTTAACATATGAGATCCTATCCTTATTTTCATTATCATTTTCCAAGGAAGTAATGCATTTCATCATCGACATTCATCCCTATATCAGTCGTACGCAATTTCAGAATCCAGGATGCTTCATTCCTGCGAAGTGTCAGTTCTCTGTTCCCCCCTCTGGGGTTCCTCATTGTCTGTTCTATACCATAGAATAAAAAGTCTTTATGTGTACCCTGAGACTGGCAGTCAAGGATGTGCGTTGCGATGGGATATCTGCGGTCTCCCTGCTTAACAGCCCTCATGTGTTCGCCTATCCTGACACGTAAGGGACGTATCGTGCTCCCCACATATTTTCTGTTACATCTACACTCGATGATGTAAACAACAAAACTCGTGTTACAGTTGATATTTGTGAGAATCTTGTAGCATCTGTCATTAGGACCCATATGTTCCAATTTATTGCTGTATGCCCATTTACAGGCTGAGCAATGGCCGCACTTGTGGAAGCCCACCATGTATGTAGACAGCCAGTTTTTGTTGATCGGAGGTGTGGGATAGCTTGGGCTAAGGAGACTTCTGAGACAAGTCCCTTTTCTATAGGTAATCTCAGGTTTGTTGTCTATCACCCCCGCCATTGTCTCATCTTTCTTGAGGATATGCCAATGTCTGTTCAGACTCTTTACCAGAGTGTCAGAGAGGTTGTCAAAATTTGTAATGAACCTGACTTTGTTCTCCTCTTTCCTCCTACTGGTGTTATCCCTTAAGGTCGTTGCTCTTTTGATCCTCATGATCCTAGACTCAGCTTTCTTAATGGTTTTCGTGTTATAACCTCTAGACTTAAAGCGTCTGGTCATTTCTGCAGTACATTTTGTGAAGTCCGAATCTACACTGCAATTGCGTCTAGCTCTGACAAATTCCCCATAGGGAATAGCATTAATCTGGTGCTTGGGGTGCGCGCTGGATGCATGCAGTATTGCATTGCACGCTGTTTCTTTACGATACAATCTGCTATTGATCTGATTGTTTTCAATATACAGTTCCGTATCTAGAAATGTCACCTTCACCTTACTATGCTCATGTGTAAACCTGATGTTCCATGTATTGTCATTAAGGTGTTCCACAAATCTCATCAGTTCAATGTCGTCTCCTGTCCAAATCATCAGGCAGTCGTCAATATACCTGCCCCAGAAAAGAATGGACTCTGTCCATTCCGATCCATGATGGCCCCAGATCCACTCCTCCTCAAACCAGCCCATGAACAGATTGGCGTACGAAGGAGAGAATCTGGAGCCCATGGCAACTCCCTGTTTCTGACGGTACCACTTATCTTTAAAGAGAAAAACATTGTTGTCAAGGATGAGTTCTATCATGGTAATGAGCATCTCTGTATGTTCCCATGTGCTGGCAGATCTAGTGCTGAGGATTTTTCTAATGGCTTTCAGTCCACATTCTCTTTTGATGCTTGTGTAAAGTGCTGTAACATCTAGTGTAACAAGTGTCATGTCAGGCCCCCATGTGATATCCGTCAAGAGACCTAGAATATGTTTGGTGTCTCGTATAAATGACGGAAGGTTATAAACCAGTGGTTTCAGGAAGATGTCAACGTATTCCGACAGTCTTTCTGTGGGACCTTCTATCCCCGAAATGATGGGTCTGCCAGGAGGGAAGGGTAAATTCTTATGGATTTTTGGGAGTGTATATATGCAGGGGAATCTAGGTTTGTTCACTTGTAAATAGCTATACTCGTCATCATCCAGAATACCCATGCCATACCACTGTTTAAGGTGTTTGTTAATGTGGTCTGTAAGCTTCCAAATAGGATTAGCAGTGATGTGTTCATAACAATCCAAGTCTCCCAATTGTGAGAGAATTTGGTTCTCATAGTCTGAATTAGACATGATAACGATGTTGCCCCCTTTGTCCGCCTCCTTTATAATAATGCTATCATCAGTTCTTAATTCTTTGAGTGCTCGTCTCTCTCCATGTGTCAAGTTATCATTCTTAAGGCGTATTTCCCCCACTGTGATCTCCTGTCCCAACGTATCCGCCTGGTCCTCCTCAAGGCGCGGTAGGCGTATCTCAGCCAAGAAGTCTTCTAACCCATCACCCGTGTCCTGCAGCTTACTCTTATATAAGTCCGCATAGTATTCCAAGACCATCTCATTAATCCCCTGCTGGGTGTACTCCAGTACCCCCGCAGGGTAGGTCAAAGCCAGGATGGGCGTACCCCTCGGGCAGGGTTGGCCAGCCAGGCCAAGAGAGTGCTCTCCTTATCCCTTTCCGCATGTGCCCGTACCAAATACGCTTTATGGTCAAAGCAGCGCATCCTCTCCACTTGCGTCGCTAGTCTCTCTCTTTCGCGGCAAAGACCTCAGCCTGTGCCCCCACATTCTCAGGGCGGGCCTTCTCCGCACGACGCAGTCGCAGTTCCTCCCTCTATATATCCTGCGAAAGTGTCCTCCGCACTCCCGTCACTTTAACAATACATAAACCCCGCACCACCAACTTCAAGGCATCCCACTCCAGAGCCAAGGTCGAAGCCGTACCCTCACTCTCGAGGAAATAATGCTCTATACCCTCCTGCACTTCCGCACGGAACACCGGGTCCTCCAAGGCCTCCGGGCGTAATCGCCAGGTAGGAATTGCAGGCCTCTCCCGAGACCAATGTAATGCCAGCAGCAGCGGATTATGATCCAATATCGTCCTCGCCAGGTACTCACTATGTCGAACCAGCGCATGAACATCCGGGGTGCACAATATGGCATCCAACTGCACATGCAAGTCGTGTAGTGTGGAAAAATAAGAATAATCCTGCTCCCCTATATGTTGTGCGCACCATGTGTCTACCAGCCCCCACTCAGCTTGCCAATCTCTTCAGAGTTTCAAGAGCCTATGTAAAGGTGCTTGGCAGCGGCGGGTGCGACCTATCCATCTCAATATCTGTGATAGATTTGGAATCGCCCCCTAATATTACTGAACCTGTCAAGTATGTTGCCAATTTCCCCGACAATCGATTAAAATAGGTCGCCTGTTCCACATTAGGGGCGGACACACTGCATAAGGTCACATCCCTCCCATCCAAACGCCCCTTAACAGCCACGAACCTCCTCTCAGGATCCACCATCTGCTGAAGTGGCTGGAAGGGAACCCCTGCCCTAACCCAAACCAGTGCACCCCTAGCAAAGGCAGAGTACGTGGTATAAAAAAGCTGCCCCCTCCATCTGCGCTGTATTGCCTGGCCTTCAGCTCGATCTACATGGCTTTCTTGGAAAAAAGCAACCGGCACTCCTCTACGCACCAAATAAGCATGAACCCTGTGGCGTCTCAACATCGTATGCAACCCCCGCACATTCCACGTAATGCATTTTAACTCAGGTGATGTCCCCATTGTGCTGACTGTCCCTTTCCCACATATGCACTCCCCGCATTGGCACACCGGTGGCTATAACTACCCCAAAAACAGTCCCCAAACTCTCCCAACCACCCCTCCCCAGAACAGGCCCTAAACAGCTAGTACCCATCCAAACTATCCACTAACAGTCCCTCTGGTATCTACCAGGGATTCACTCAGAGAGCGAAACTAAGGGGAGAGCCCTAGTGCCAAGAAGATCTGGTCTGCGGCCTTACGGAGTCCAAGAGCCAAACCCCATTATGATAGAGTCTTCAAGTCCCCGGGAAGGGGACCCAGGCGGGGGGCAACTGCACAATGCTAACTCCCTCCTGTCTAAGCCCTCATAACTACATCTCCCCCACTTAATTACCCACCCAAGGGCAACAACACCAGGGCCAGCCAACCCCTCTTACTAGTCGCATGGGGTACTGCACAAGTTCAGGCATCAATGAGTTTGTCTGCTGTCCCTGGCTTGACGTGTGGCAGTGAGACACTCCCCGCATCCGTCCCATCTGAATCTGTCCCGGCGGACCCTTTTTCCGATTCTGTCGCTCCCATCAGTGCCGTTCTACCCGCTTGAGATATCACCGTCACCGCCTGCAGCGCCGCTGACCTCTCCCTCTCTGTCTGAGACGTGGAAGGCTTCTGTGTCCCAGGACGCAGTTGTCTGGTGTGCCCTGCACGGCGCGGCACCTTTGCTGTCCGTCTCACACCACCTCCTGCTTCGCCTGTACCTGCTCGGTAGGCTTCCAACCAGCTCCATGCCTCGTAAGGACACTGTGAAAGAATGTCTTGCCATCTAGTGTCACTCTCAAGCGCGTCGGGAACATCAGGGTGTATTGAATGTCTTCATCTGGGAGGGCCTTCTTGACCGCCAGAAACGAAGCTCGATGGAGCTGCACATCAAAAGTGTAATCCAGGAACAGCGACACGTTGCTATTGTCTACTCTATAGGGGCCTGCAGTGCGTGCCTTATTCAGAAGGAGGTCTCTGTCCTTATAGTGAAGTAGGCGGCCCATCACAGGCCTGGGTGGCCTTCCAGGTGCCAACGGTCTGGCCGGCACTCTGAGTGCTCTCTCCAAGGTGTAGAAAGGTGTCAGGCCCTCCGGAGCAACCACAGTCCGTAGCCACTGTTCCAGGTAGTTTATCATGTTGTCCCCCTCCACTCCTTCAGGAAGGCCCACCACACGTATGTTGTTCCGTCTATTACGCCCTTCCGCATCTTCGGCCCTCCTCTCCAGTACCTGTAGCCTGCGAGTGACTGCTCCCATCTGAACGTCCAGTGCTCTCTGAGAGGGCTCCAGAACCTCCAAGGTGGTCTCAGTCTGCTTCACCCGGTCGACCAGCTTCGCATGATCTGCCCGTAGGAGACCCAACCCTAGCGACACCTGGGCAATGTCTTGTTGGAGTGCTTCCTTTGTGTCTGTAATAGCTCGGAGGATTTGGTCCACCTGTTGCTGCATCAGCCCTTCCGAGTGCGAGTCGGCCACGTCTTGATTCCTTTGCTCCACAGCTTCCCCTTCCGACTCGGGTGAGCCCCCCCTTGCCGTCCTCATGGTTTCCCCATGAGTTTCAGGCTACCAGGCTCCCAGCCGCGGTTCCACCACTCAGCACCTGCTATACGTCGGCGATCGTGGGCTCTCCCTTCAGGTGGGGACGAGAGATCTCCGGGCCACCAGCCCACACCGTCCGCCGCGCCCCCGGGGATTCCTCGTCCACCCTCCGCTCTCTACAGGTGCCCAATGAGTCAGTCCACAATCGGGCTAGCCGTCCAGCAACCAGGTGAAGGCGCTCCAAGCTTCCCAGGCCCAGTGGCACCACAGTTGCCTCGCCAGCGCCCCCCGTTCCTGATGGTGCCCGGCGGGTCCCGTCAGCACAAGGCCCCCGAAAGTCAGCATCCGCGGGAGAAGGGCACAACTGGCAGTTGGCGAGCAAGGGCTCCAAGGCTAAACTCTAGGCCGTGGCAAGCTGTAGTGGGTAGTTTGCTCTGGTCCACCAGAGCCGCCGCGTTCCGGGCCACCGTGTAGTTTCCGGCCTTCCACACTTCCAGTTCCAGGGCCCCTCAGACTGCCACCGTCCATCCCTGCGCCACCCGCCAGGCAGAAGCCACACCAAGTCCTCTCCGCCAGGCCCGGGGGCCGACCTCAGGCTCTAAGCCGACTCTGCGGTAGCAGGCCACTCACACCAGGGTGCCTAGTAGACCTTCCCTTTCATCCACCGGCCAAGACTGGGAGCACCCTCAGCACAATTCCACCATCGGCCTCTGGTGTCTCCTCAGCTAGGCGCCCCCAGAGTCTCGTAGGGACCTCCGCTCTCTTCACCAGTCCCGGGAAAAAATCCGTGCCTCACAGCCGGCCAGCGCAGGTCCCTAGTCGCGGCCAGGCAGTGTTACTCCAGGCTCTCACCTCAAGGCCGGAGGGGCCGATTCCAGTCCCCGAAGCCGGCTCCACAATGCAAGGGCATATGCCCATGGGCCGCAGCTGCCGAAGCGCCCGCCAGTCCCCCACCACAAGTCTCCAGCAAGAGGCACGGTCATCCCCGTCGCTCCTCCGCCATCTGCTTTCCGCGTTGCTGTGGCCGGGCGCTCCCGGGACCACACAGGCGTCGCAGCGCCGGCACCTTCGTCTCCTCCCTTTCAGTGGATGGGGGTGAGCAGGCCCCCACAGTAGGCGTGCAGCACCCGTCGCTCTCCAAGCGCGCTCACTCGCTCCTCTAGGCCTCCGGCCTTCGCCACCTGCTGGTCTCCCCCAGCGGTTCGGCCATCGGGTACGCCCACCATTTTCTGCCTTCGCAGGTCGGACCTCGCACTTCCCGGGTCCGTAGTTCTGCACTGGAGGGCCAATGCACGCTCGATCGTATCTGTTGCAGGCCTCCACACCTGCGTACACCCTCCCCAGGTTCACAGGTGCGCCAGTCCGGCTCTCCTTACAGGATAAACGTAAGGGTCGGCGCGGAGCCCTCTGCTCACGCGACCATCCTCATCAGCTCCCAAGCCACGCCCCCGCCCAGGATGTCCTTCATGACCAATAGACACAATTCTCTGCCACATTCCTTTGGGAGGAACAATTTTTCTCCCTCTATAGATGAACTCTCCGTCAACACTTAATTCATCCTTTACTTCCCAGAAAGCTCTCAACTCCGGATTAGACTTGCAGTCATTAGACCAACCATAGGTAACCTTATCTTTCACACCAAGTAAAATTTCATCTTTTTTGTATTCCTCCTCCCACTCACTCTTGCGCAAACCAGACGTCTCAGAGAAAACACTGGCCACACAAAATTCACTCCAGGGATCTTGGTCAATCTCCTTTAGAGATAAAGAGAGTCTACTGAGGAAATCAGCGATAACATTCTTAACTCCTGGAACATATTGTACCTCATAAACAAAGTCTTGGAGTCTCATTGACAATCTAGCTATTCTTGCTGAAGCCCTTGAAAGACCTTCTGTAGTAAGTAACTTGGTCAAAGGTTTGTGGTCAGAGCGCAAAATAAATTTCTTTCCCCTAATAAATTTCCTGAAATGCTCCATGGCCCATTCACACGCTAGCGTTTCACGATCTATAATAGAGTACTTTTCCTCCGTAGGAGACAATGAGCGTGATGCAAAGGCCAAAACAACTTCATTACCCTGGTCAGACATCTGGGACAATACACCACCCAATCCAGTACCACTGCAATCAGTGGTGACAAAGGTGTCAGCTAAAGGGTCAAATTCTTGTAGTGTGGGAGCACTAGCCCTTTTGATATCCATGAATGACTTGGACACGTATCAATCCATAATAAGATAGCTTTGTTCTTCACTAAAAAGCGCATCTCGGGGGGCGTGGCCAAGATGGCGGCGAGGTAGGACGTGTTATCCAGAGCTCCTGCCCGCCGCCCGCTGAAATCAGCATCTATAAGCTTCTAAGGGTCCCAGAAATAGCTGGTAACACCGGCGGAAGGCTCCCCCGGTGAATCTCTACCCCCGACTGCCCCGCCGGCCGCAGACGTCAATCAGCTGAGGCTTGAAATGGGCGGTGGGAGAGGTGATCCGGCCTACACCCGCCGACGCTCAGCAGAGGCTTCAACAAGGCAGCGGTCCATGACAGGGACCGCAGGGGCCAGATCCTCATCCATCGGCCTCTGTCTGGGCCCCGGACGACACGCGGGTCGCCCACCACACCGCCTAGACATCAGCCCCTCCAGCTTCAGAGATCGAGAGGGCTTACGCTCTGGAGGTGGCGTGGACATCGCTGGCCACACAGCGCCTGGAGCCCGACGGGCACCCCTGAGAAGCCCGCACCTCATCAGCCACCTCTTGCAGGGATTGAGGTAAGATCCCTCCCTCTCCCACGCTGACCACGGCTAATCCATCCCGGGGACATCACCACCCCACATAGCGAGTGACGCCGCTGGATCTCCGGCCTCAATTTTAGTGGGGGCGGCCCACAGCACCACCCGATTAGACCCGGAGGAGGGCGGATTCGCGGCGCAAACTGCAGCGTGGCCTGGAGTGGAGGCCCGAGACTCGGCGGCTTGCCCTGACCCCTGGAAGTAGCCCCGGGGTCGCTTCACGCCTCCGTGGATAGACCTGGAGAGGCCGCGGCGGCTTCCCCCTTGCCCGCATTGTAATCAGATATCTCCATGCGAGGTCTGCGAGGCCTGCGTTCCCCTGACTTGGACTGTGAGTGGGGGTCGGGGGTGAGCGGCTGCAGCGGAGACGCGCTGTGATTCTGCCATCACATCAAGGGGCGATTACCATGCACTGCGGGCGACATCGTTGGATCCCTGGCCTCGATAACAGTTGTGTACCCACTGGATCTGTCATATGCTCCCGGCTGCTGAGAGGTGACCTAATCTGGCACAGACTATACATCGCCTAATCTGAATACTTGCACGTACTGTGAGACGTGCCCACACCGATTACATCTACACTCCCGGGGCCAGTCCACCCAGGAGGCCCCCTTGCCTGGAGGCGGGCGGAGTTTCCCTCGTGGCCAGCTGAAGTGGAGACACGTGAGATGCCCGAGGCCAGCTCTGCCTTCAGAGTCGACGCTTCAGCACCCTTCAGTACGTGGCAGCAAGGCAGACACATACCCCCCATCGCTGACCATCTGTCGTGGGACACACGACTATGTCCTCATCCAGGACGAGGAAGCCAAAACCTCTGAAAGACATCTTTGTCACCCACATTCTATTCCCAACCTAACAGCCGCTATCCCCAAAATGGTGACCCTGCAGCAGTCTCCTAGCACTGGTGATGACTAAAGCGTTTTTTGGAATCACTCTTTCACACTCTCCGAGCCGATTTGCAAACTGTGAAAGCAGATCTCACAGCTGAGATAAAGGAGATCCGAAGAGATGTTGACGAAGTGGGGGAACGCGTTGCAACGTTGGAGGACAAGAGCGATACTACAGCGACCAAAGTGGCTATGCTCCAACAGAAGATACTCCGCTTACAAGATCAGCACCTTGATGTCCAAACTCACCTGGAGGACTTGGAAAACAGGTCGCGCAGGCATAACATTCGGATCCGGGGAGTGAAGACATCGGACGACACCAAAGACCTTTTTTGCATTCACAACGGGCCTGTTCTGCCACATCCTTGGGGCTCCTGATGGCGCGGAAATCATCTTAGACAGGGCGCACAGAGTTGACCCACCACGCGTGCCTAACGCCCCCCCCCCCCAGCAGACATCCTTGTGTGCGTCCAAGACTTCAAAACTAAGGAAGCTATCCTCACAAAGGCAAGATCCCTTCACCCTATCTCCTTCCAAGGGCACTCCCCAGTACTCTACCAGGATCTGGTCCTGATCACTCACTCTACAACGCCGCCGGCAATTCCGCCCTGTGACTGAACATCTCAGGCAGCAGGGTATCCCGTACTCCTGGGGCCATCCATTCCGCCTCATCTTTTGACACAATGGCAAACTCCATCAGCTACGCTCACTTATTGACTCCTGCCGTCTACTGGGTCTGGCAGTACCAAGTGAAGAGGGCGACCACCAAAGCACTGGCTCAGGGCCTGAGACCTCCCCATCGGGATGGCAGTGCCAGAATCGACACCGACGTGTCCGGAAGCCGAACAAGATGGACATAGCAAGAAGCCAGCAAGACGCCCTAGCCTGCGTGTCAGACGTCCTAGCCGGGACGAGCACCAGTGCTGAATGAGCAGCTGGAACCACGTGTTTTTTCTGAAATGGGCTCTATGACTCCTCTTGGTCACACTGTGGCCCCCACCCCGACAATCTCCTGGTCATTCCAGGATGACAGACTTTTTCCTAGGACATTGAGTCTTCTATTTGTTCTTGGTTTTGTCTTTCTGGTTGGAACTCTTGTTTTGAACGGGGTTTTTTTTTTTTTTGGGGTATGGGCTCCCTCGTCCACCTCCTTCTGTTGCTCACCGAGGGCTATTTGTCACTAGACTTGCAGATTCGCTCTGTCGCCCCTTTTTGTTCAATATAACAAACAGCCTGCATCGCAACCTGTATTACCCCTTGACCTTTGATGCCACACAACTCCCTTAAAGTTCTCACCCAAAACGTGCAGGGGTTGAATAACCCAATCAAACGCAGGGCTGTCCTTCATTACTTAGAGCACTCGAAAGCTGACATATGCCTCCTGCAGGAGACTCACCTTCTCTCCAAGGACCATCACAGACTGAAATCCCGGGCCTTCCCTACACAGATGTTCTCCTCTAACACCTCCAAATCAGACGAGGTAGCTATACTGGTCTCCCAATCCTTTTCTGGCAGGGTCATACAGAAAGAGGCAGAGATTAAGGACCGTTTACTTACATACCAGTTCTCATCGGGAGGGGTGACCTTTGTAGCCGGCTCCATATACGCACCTAATGAAGGGCAGATCAAGTTCCTCCTCAATGCACTCACTGAGGCACCCGCATCCTCGGATCGCCGCTTATTGTTGGGAGGTGACCTAAACATTGTCTTTGATAACAACACTGACCGAATTCACCTGGCTCCCACTATTCAGGCCACCACTGACATCAACTACTCTAATCTCTGCTCCCACATACGCAAAGAGTTGAACAGGTGGAAACATTGCACGATGTCCTGGCTAGGCAGGATTGCGGCTACCAAAATGACCATTCTCCCGTAGATTCTGTACCTGTTCCAGACTCTTCCCCTTCGTCCTCCGGCGAGCTGGATCCAGCAGACCCAAGCGAACCTAGCACGTTTTATATGGCACGGTCGCAAGCCCTAATTCCAACAAGAGGTTGCGGTTCTCCCGCCGGAGAGGGGGGGGGGGGTGAGGGTGCCTGACCTTCAACTCTACTTCCACGCCACGCCTCGCAGATCAGATACTTAGTGGAATGGCACCGCCTAGAATCGGAGAAACACTGGCTGTTTGAAGACCAAGCGGTAGCAGCCAGGCCCTAACAAGGCATTCCCTTTCTCCGTAAACAGCATAGACCGCCCAATCTTTATGCCTCATTAATCACAGGCACTGTTATAGAATCCTGGGACCGCACTAACATTGCACACCAACTGACCACCTTCCCATCCACCTTCCCATCCCCCCTCACAACACTGTTTGATAACCCAGAGTTTTTATCCAGGCACGGACACCCTTCCACACCTCGCGCTCCTCCTCTTGCAGGTCCTTAGGCCACCTTTTCGACGTGGACGAAATTATCACATTCACACAGCTCAAAGAATACTATGGCACTTCACCCGCATATCATACCTCAGGCACAGCGCCTTCTGATCCCTTATGAAAGATGGCTCATAACACGCACGTCCGATAAGAAAATTAGAGCCGACCTATACAAAATGCTTTTAGTTACTACCACACACACATACAACGCAGGCCGAGCCGGCTGGGAAAGGGACTTGGGCAGGTCTCTAAGCCACAAGGAATGGGAAGGTATCTACCACAGGGCGTGACACTCGGCGTACCATATGGGTCTCACAGAGACCTTGACCAAGATTGCCACATATTGGTATTATACATTGCTTTGACTCCCGCCAGAGCGCCCTATGCTGGAGGGGGTGTGGGGAGCTGGGTACTCTGGAACACGTCCTCTGGAGCTGTATCTGTATACATCCATACTGGACCCAAATCCTTGATGAAATAGATCTCCACTTTGAGACACAGCTCCCGCGATTTCCTACTTATGTCCTCCTGGGCCTACCCAACCCATTGACATACCCCCTTAAGTCCCGGAGGGGTTGGCTGATGGCTATTGCCTTAGGCGCAACGGCACAAAACATTATGATACACTGGCACTTCACCCAACTTCCAACACATTCCGGATGGCTCCAGAGACTCTGGCTGGTGTTGGGCATGGAGAAACTAACCCTCATGCTAGCCAGCAGAGGGTCTGAATTCCCAGAGTTGTGGCGGCCCTTTCTAACCTTACTAGTGTCCGAATTCCGAGAGTTGACATGTCCTCATTACCTTCGACTACTCCGCCTTCCAGACACACAGATCCCAAGCAGCGGTTCCCTGAAGCGTCGCAAACAACATCGCTGATCCCTAGACTGCTCTTTTCCGTTAATGGTGGACGAGGGAAGGGGAAAGGGGGGGAGGGAAAGGAGAGGGTACTGTTAGTTTTCATTTATTTGTTCCGTTTCCCTCTTAATGTTTGTAAGCCCGCTCCACGCTTATTGCCTTTGGTAATGATATGTCTTGCGACCTCGATGTCTCATTTGCACTGTCTCCAAGGAGCAGAGGGTCTTGTCTTTTCTACTTGTTTGAAATTCAATAAAAAAAGATTTAAACCAGAAAAAGCACATCTCATAAGTTTTCTGTGAAAAATGATTTACAAATTTCGAATAAAATTCGGCTAAGCCGAGGAAAGATCTAAGTTCATTTTTAGAATTAGGTGCCGGAGCATTGATGATGGCATCAACCAGTTTATCCTTAGGTTTGATACCACTATCACATATTTCATGCCCCAGATAAGTAACAGACTTTTCAGCAAATTTGCTTTTACTACCTTCAGCTGCCAAACTATCGTCCCCGAGGATCGTGAGCACTTCCCTGAGAATGGCATCATGAAGGGTTTTGTCCTTTCCGATCACTACGATGTCGTCCTGAAAGAATACCACCTCAGGAATATGACCAAATAATTACAACTTCAACCTCTGAAAAACTGCAGCAGCTGATGCCAACCTAAAAGGCATGCGTTTAAATCTATAGCACCCAAACGGTGTACAAAAGGTAGTGAAATGTCTACTTCCAGTTTCCAATACAACCTGGTGGTATGCAGCAGAAAGGTCTAAAGTAGAAAAACACTTGGCATTTCGTGTTAAAGATAACATTTGATCAATTCTGGGAAGAGGAAACTGATCCACAAGAATATTATTGTTCAGATATCTTAAATCCAAGTACAAATGAGCCTTTCCATTGGATTTTTGGTCAACGACCAATGGAGAAACCCATTCGGATGCTTCAACAGGTTCAATAACATCAGCTTTTAATAAGTTCTCCAACGCAGACTTGACCTCGTTTCTAACAATAAAAGAAAAATATTCTGAGCTTTGTGTACTTTGGGAACTGCACCCTCTTTAATCAAATTTGGTGTGTGAACCCTTTGAGTTTATCCATACCACCTGCGAAAACTGCAGGGAATTCTTGTAAAACCCACTTCCTAGTGTGCTCTCCATCACAAGAAATTAAAACTTGCTCCTTACTGTTTTGGTCAAGAATTATGTTTAAACTCTTCTGATCCTTCCAACCCAAAACTGATGGTCCCTCTTTTGCAATGTACAACTTCCCAGCGGCATGTATTTCTTTGAAAAGGAAAACCAACATTCTGTATCCTAAGATATCAATTGTTTCCCCAGTATAACTCTCAGGAGGAATATCATTAGGTTCTAACCATTCACCAATACTATTTGTGAAATGTTTTTTCCAAATATCTTGGGCAATAATGGTGAACAGGGACCCTGAGTCTGCCTCAAGTTGAACAGTAATACCACCAAGGGAAACTAGGAAATAAAGGTTTAGAGGATGAATCATCAGTAATGTTAAGTATCACATTCTTCTTTCGAACGTATTTGCCTTCACATGAGCTTGAATAACTATCCTCCTCCCCTTCTTGTACACAAGCAACCTAACCTTTAGAATTTTTTTCGATTTTCTTCTGCAAACCCTGGCAAAATGCCCAATGATACCACATTCCATACACTTTGCAGGTTTTACAGGACATCTCTCATATCTAGCAGAGTGTGAGAAACTACCACATCTGTAGTACACCAAATTACCACATTTTTTGGGCTCACAATTTTCTCCTTTCTTTTTATCAACTTTAAAGTCACGGTTCACCTCATGCCGACTTGTTTTCTGAAATCTTTCCTACAACATCTGAGTCCTTCTTGTCATGAGAAAGCGTAGCTTTTGCACAATGCTCCGAGAGCTCAGCTTTTTTTACCATTTCACAATATCCTTCAAAAACCCTTCACCTTCCACCCATAATCTATCTTGTATGGTTTTATTTTTGGTGTACATGACAACTTGGTCATGGATGAACTCATCATGCAATTGTGCAAATCTACACTTACTCGCTAATTTTTTTAATGCAGAAACATACTCTTCAATTCTATCATGTTTTGCTTGTTTTCTCTGAAAGAAAGTGTGTCTAGTGACAGCGATGCACACCGAAGGAGAGAAGTGATCATCAAGATCCAACATGGCAGCTTTAAAAACATCAATATCACCACCAACTCTCTCCCGTTTTTGTAATTCATTGTAGACACGCAAACCTTCAAGACACAAAGAAAACATA
Organism: Triturus cristatus; assembly: GCF_964204655.1. Classification (NCBI taxonomy): domain Eukaryota; kingdom Metazoa; phylum Chordata; class Amphibia; order Caudata; family Salamandridae; genus Triturus; species Triturus cristatus. The sequence goes on along the minus strand of NC_140584.1, from coordinate 539,587,562 downwards.
GGAATCATTTTTTTTCTTTCTGGAGAGAAATTTCAACTGATGTCTTCCAAGTTGCCAATATAGTTAAGAAAATACTCTTTCCAGTCATTGCAGGCAACCAAAGGCTCTCCCGGTACCATTAAAAATTCCTTCGGTGAATTGATGTGCATTGATGAAGGATTGAAGTCACCTACTGCTGTGTTGGTTTCACTTGTAGACATGACTTGAAAAAAATTAACAAATTTCAAACAACAGAATATGCACAAAGTTCACTGAGCTGAGAAAATGGTGTAAAAACAGTTTGAATTTCATTTAAAATTTAAACTTGCTCTCTGAGTGCAAAGTACAGGAGAAATATTGCCCCTTAAATAGGTACTGTTATGGGCAAAGCAAACATAGCACTGCACGCACATTTAGTTGTTAGTGTGAAGTAAATGAAAAGCGATACCGGCAATCCGGTATAGATTTTTGAAAAAGTTGAACCTTGGCACACGAAGAAGTCCAGTGAGGAGACACGATTCCTGAAAGTGATTCACAGCCTTAAAGATGTCCGCCGTGCGTGACCTCTAGCGCAATGACGTCACGTGACCTCAAGCATGCATCACGTAGGGTCGTCCTCTTCCTCTGTAGCTGGACGCATTCACAGACGCACTACCTTGGAGACAAAGGAACGCGTGCAAGCAATGACGGTGTACACCATGCTGCCGGGGCGTCCACTACTGCGGGATTTGAATGCTCTGAAGACCATTAAAACCAACCGTTGGTAAGTAGTTACAGATAAAGAGTTACACTTACTTATTTGTTGATATGTGGATCCATACCGCAACATAGATAAGAGTCAATCCAGACGATTCGTGCATGGCCGTAAAAAAAATAGAAAGCTGTGATTTCTTGAAGCTTTTCACTCAAACGTTCAGTTCCTTTTTACGACAATGTTAGATTTGGTGAAGAGAAATGTTGTTGATGGTGGTCTTCTTACATCACCAGCTCATCGCCAAAATATGTGTAGTAACACACACAAATGCAGTTGAAATTAATCTTCTTTTATTCTCAAGATGCAGGAAACACAAAGTGCATGCAGCACTATTCAAAGGGCGACCTCAGAATGAATACATACATTCCACTGTAATACATTCTACATGACATACATCAGTTCCACATTCCAACCCTCCACCACATAATACAGGAAAACATGTAACTACAGCCCTCTTATAAGAATCTTGCAAGGCTGTCTTAAAAAGAAATCGACACTATAATCCTTCCCACTAATCATCTAGGATTTCACAATCTTCCTGAATTTAGGATTAATACCCAAAGGAACCCACTAGAAATCAGACACAAACTATTGGAAATAAATGTTCAAGCAGCCCCAATTGTTTTACTCGACTAGTTAGCCACCTGCCAGCCTCCCACCTTCCGCAGTAGGTCATCACTTGGTAAAAGGTGCATGCACCCTGGCAACTCTGCCACATAACTGTCCTTCACAGATTTATGAAATGATGCTACTTATTTTTGGTTGTAAAATATAACCATTTGGTGTCAAGACACCTGTGATTCACCCACCATGCAGAAAACAAGGCACACATAATTTTTTAAAACACATGGCTTAGCTATTATTTGGAAAACTGTTGTTAGGTTGAGCATTCAAGCTCTTGTGTATACTTTAGTCACCCTACACCCCAGGTGCTGGGATTAACAAGCAGTTTCTAAAACACAGAGCTTCAGATGTTACCTCACGTGCCAGGTGCTCTGACTACACAGTAGTTTCTACAACAGGTCTCCTTTATAAGGCAACACACCAACCTTACATTTTGCCAGCCCCAAAAGGGCAAGGATTACCGAGCAGTTTCTAAAAAAACAGACTCCTTTATTTGGAAATCCTGAGTGCATCAAATGTAAACAGTACTCACAAGGGCTGCGATTACCAAGAAGTTTCTAAAAAAAAAAAACAGGTCTCCACAGTCTCTGAGGCATTGTAATATGAGGAGCAGACGTTCTGTGAGCTGGGATTCACCCATCCATCCAACATCCTCCTCTCCATCCATCACCTCATCTCATTCATCCAATAACAAATTCCCCGTCAATCACTCACTCTGTCCGGGGGAGCGTGGCCAACTGCCGGGCATGGAGGATGTGAGCTGAAAGAGCTCCGTTCCCTACTCTGACAATAAGCAAAATATCCTGCATTTATCTAGACCTACACGACTGGGTCACCCATCCTTCTGTAGTGGAAGACTTCTGGACCTGGTGGCTGTGTTTTGGACGCCGTAGACCTGGCGGATCCTGTTCATTTGTGTATTACTCCTGGACGACACCGGGGCCGTGGAGAGACGGAGGGTGGAGCCCCGTAGGCTGTGTGGCAATCCCACTGGACGTCGCGACTTCTGCCGTGGCTACAGCGGTTCTGAGAGACATTGGCGGAGGAGCTTTGGGCATTGTTCCGGTTTGGTGGTGATGCGGGGGGCACCTACAGCGGACGATTGACTGCCCATTTTGCTGCGCAAGGACAACGGCTGCAAAACACAAAATGGCGGCTGCAGACGGCCGTGAACCTGGACGGTGTAGGTGCAGGTGAAGGCGGGGGGCACCGTGTTGAGTGTGGGAGCACTTGCAGAGAGTATTAGCGCTGCAGAACGTTGGACCTACGGGCGCCTTCCTCCACCCCCTAATTGAGACATACGCTGGCGATTCCAGAGTGAGCCTACGCGGAGAGTCGTAGCGAGTGAGCCCGTGTGGGGACGCCCCTGCTTCTATGCTGGACACGGCTATATTTTCCACTGACTACGGAGGGTCACAATCTGCTAGGAGATACCTTGAGGTAATCTGCACACACTGCCCTAACCTCGAGACATGTGTTGGACATCTGCTATGAAGAACACCGTGTTGCATTGATGTAAGGGGTGCTTCTGAACATTTGCGCCCCCCCGCTCCCATGATTGGCGACCACGCGCGCCGATGATGATGACGCTCTCCAACTGTGGAGGAGGAGGCAGCCAAGTTGCAGAGGAAAGGGAGGAGACAACTGTTTGCCACGACATACTCAGCTTTTTCCAGGGGGGTGGCGGTGTGGGTGCGGAATAGTGTTCCTTTCAGGCTTCTAGAGCAGAAAATAGACATCAACAGCAGATATGTAATACTTCATGGCTTATTGGACAGGGCTCATGTGGTTATGGGTTGTATATATACGCCGAACATTGATCAGGATAAATATCTGGCTACACTGGGTGTAGCCTTGACAGACTGGACCGAATACCTTGGGTGTTAAGGGGTGACTTTAATGCTGTATTAGATGTTGACTTAGACAGGTCCCACCCCCCATTACACGCTACGGAAAGCAAAAAACAAGATGAGGCACTTAAAGGGTGGTCAGAGGGATGGGAAATTCATGACACATGACGGGCAAAACATCCAGGGCACGGGGAATACTCTTTTTATTGCCCACCATACAGACTACACACTCGGATAGATCGGTTCCTCTGCTACGGAACCCTGATGGGGTCCATTGTTTCTGTGCTCCATATGTGCAAAACCCTGTTGGATCATAACCCTGTGGAATTGACTCTACAGTGGGGCAAGGTTCCAACTCCGATACCGACTTGGAAACTACAGCCCACAATGCTGGAAGATTCAGTCTTCCGTCATGTCCTGTCGGGGGCGATTGCCCATTATTTCTCAGAGAATGCGGGGACTGCTAGTACTCGCCAGATGGAATGGGATGCCTTTAAAACGGTCATCAGGGGAGTGGCAATTAGTACTAAGACAAGAGTTCGACTTGCTCTGATAGAACGGCTTACGGAGATGGAGGGTAAATTGGCTGCGTTAGAGGGGGAGGCTTCAGGGACAAATGAACAATTGACACAATTACAGGAGGCTAACATTCAATACGCAGAACTTCTTGAGGAGCTACGCGTTGTTGATCACCGGCTGTACACACAGAAACAACACACGCAGGCTGACAGGTCAGGGCCGTTACTAGCACGGGTGGTTCGAAACCTTCCTTTGCCCGCCCCCATAATGGAAATTCATAACAGTGTGGATGTTGTAGTGAACACGCAATTAGACATCAATACTGCGTTTAGGGACTACTATGAGCACCAATATGGTCCATTGCCTGGACTTACCGACACTGATTTTGAACCCCTCTTCGACGGATTATGCTTACCGCAGCTCACACCACAGCAGCGAGATGAGTTAGCATGACCAATAACAGGGGCGGAAATCCGACAAGCGATTAAAGCTTTACCACGTAATAAGACCCCAGGGAACTATGGCCTACCGATTGAATTTTACGCTGCATATGCCGACTCGTTGATTCCTCATTTACAATGCATATATCACGAGTCGTTGGAAGGAGGTGGGCTCCCCGCTACTTCACTGCAAGCCCTAGTGGTTTCTTTACTAAAGCCTGGGAGGGATGCATTGCTCATTTCGAGTTATAGACCTTTATCACTCCTTAACACGGACTATAAAATCCTGAGTAAGCTGTTGGCCACTCGCCTTTGTCAGTTTATCTCCACACTAATACACACTGATCAATGTGGGTTTGTCCCTGGTAGGAACACGGCACTTAACATCAGACGCCTACCCTATGTCATGTTGGGCACACCTGACACGGGTACTGTTGGACCTGGCCCTTTTGGCAGGTTCACCCCTAAACTTTTTGCAATTATCCTGGCCTTTTTCCCTATGTAGTGTTAGTAGTTTTAGGCCTCTAGGCACTTTAGCACTGTGTCCCAGTGTAAAGTGCGTGCGCTCTGTGTTACATGTCGTGAGACTGGCCTGCCCTCCAATAGGAATGCATGGGGGATATGTGTGTCCATGGTAGTTCCTGATGTGAGAGGAGTGCAGGGGCGAGTTTGGTATGTGCGAACTCGTGAGAATAAATGCTACGCAATGATGTGCGCGGATTTATTATAACTATAGGAGAAGTGCCACTTCTAGAGGTTGGCATGTCTGTGTACTGTCTGATGTGAATTGCCTGTCTGGAGTTTGAGTGACAGGGCTGGGGAATTCCAGTAGCCAGGGTGAGCCTGCCCGGTGGTGAATGGAGAGATCTGCATGTAGATGGGAGGGAGGAGTTACACCTGGGACCTGAATAGGGCTGGGCCTTCCCTCCACAATGCTGGCTCCACCCCCGTGGTGCGTCTGATGTCCCTGGCCTGTCCTCTGAATAGAAGAGAGGGGCTGAGCAAAACAAAGTGCTCAAGTGCTCCTGAACCAGATGTATCTGGTTCCCCCCTTACCTGTGCTGTGTCACAAAGGGAAATGTGTGTATAAAAGAAGGGGCTGTGACCCCAAGTAAATGTTCTTGTTCTTGACTTGAAACTACCAGGGGCGTGCTGCTGCTGGGGCCCAGGGGAAGGCTTGCCTCCCTGGGCCCTGCCCTGCCCCTGGATGCCTGGAGGAATACTTTTTGGGGATCTTGGGTTGCTGTTTCCTTGTCCCTAGGGACTGGGGGCGTTGCTTCTAGCGCCTGGTGAGAGCTTTGTTGCTTCCTCTTGCTGGTGCGCCCGGGAGCGCTGAGGTTGGGCTCCTGAAGTGGAGCTGGAGCTCTGCAGCGCGCCGCTGCATGCTGCCTGAGGGAGTCCCTACTGGAGGGATTCCCCCGTGATGCTTCCGGGAGCGGGTGCCCACCCTGCATTGTGGTGCCTATGATGACGGGAGCCTACCCCGCTTTGTTCGTATTTCTATGCGGATTGGCGGGAGCCCACCCCGCTTCCTTTGATGTCTAGATACGGGTGCCCACCCCACTTTATGCTTATTTTTTTATGGCGGGTGCCCCCCGCCTATTGCGTTAATTAAGAGCGGGTGCCTACCCCGCATCACTGCCGATCACTTGATTTGAGGCAGGCATTCGACCTGCGTTGGGACTATATGTTCTATGCCGTCGCACGATTTGGTTACCTGATGAATATATAGCGTGTGTGCGCCTACTATACACAAACCCCACTGCGCGGGCACGTACGGGTCAGCATATTTCAAGGCAATATACAGTGGCTCGGGAAACCAGACAGGGCTGCCCCTTGTCGCCATTGTTGTTTATCCTAGCGCTGGAACCGCTTCTGCACAGACTCTGTTCTTTTGCAAGCTGTAGTGGAATAACGCGAGGTCGTACATCTCACACTGTCTCTGCATACGCAGATGATCTCATTCTTTATATCAAAGACATGGACGCAGATCCACACCCAATGCCCTCCATCTTTGAATCATTCCAGGAACTTTCTGGCCTGGCTATCAATGCTGCCAAGTCATACGCATATTTCTTTGATTGCTCAGCGAGAAGCGGTCACTTTACGCTCGGCCCCTCGACCTTCCACATAGCGCCTGATACTTTTAAGTATCTCGGAATACAGATCTACTGCGACGCCACGGACCTCCTAGATGGCAACTTGGCACGCGCAATCACTGCTCTCAAATCTCAAATCCAATTCTGGGTTTCGCTGTCCCGATCAGTGGCGGGCAGAGTAGCCTTCACTAAAATGGTGCTGCTGCGCGGCTACTTTATTATTTTACCAATCTGCCTATACTTGTCCCCTTGAGGATTTTCAAAGTATTAAACTCGTTGGTGATAGACCTAATATGGGGCACGGGGCGCAGACATATAAGCCTAGCGAAATTACAATTAACCACGAAACAAGGGGGGATGGGGGTACCGGATTTACGCGTGTATTGCTATGCCAGCCAATTGCAGTGGCTAGCATATTGGCTTGTAGGATGTAATTTGCAAGAATTGGATATGTCACTACGGGATAGGGACAAGGGGGTAATCCACAGGCTCTTACTATCTCAGGCCCCTCTGCCGGCATCAACACCCCACTTGCTAAAGATAGCCATTACTTACTGGAGAAGTGCAGTGAGATACACTGGACGGACAACACCGTATGCTTCCACTATTCCACTACTGGGTGTCCCTACACGATCAGGACTGGTTACCAATCGTGCTTTACAGGCATGGACTGAAACAGGCATCACTACGATAGGAGAGTTCTTTTCGGAGAGTGTATTAATGACGCATGAAACATTTGTACGAATACATGGTGCCCCTGATACACTGTTCCTACTGCATGCACATATATCCAGATATATACGCACTACCTGGTCACTCGATGGCACTGAACCGAACACGAATGCACTACTTACCATGCAATACCTCATGGGTAACGGGGCACGCCTGACAAAATGGTTGACTCACGGAATTTGGACTGAGAAGGCGATCTCATTAAGACCATTACGTGACAGGTGGGAAGAGGACGTAGGCTGTGAATTTACAGTAAAGGAATGGGACACTATACTGGGATACCCCAAAAAGGTGTCTCGTAATCCAAAATTTAAATGTATTCAATTGATGTTATTGCACAGAGCCTATTTAACCCCACGCAGATTGTGTGCTAAATTCCCGGGAGCGAATGATACCAGCCCACGCTGCCACGCACCAAATGCGGGGCTGATACACATGGTATGGGACTGCCCTCGACTGGGACACTACTGAAAGAGTCTGCAAAATACTGTTGGATATAGCCCCGGTGCGTCCCAACGACACCTTGGAATACTGCATACTGGGATTAGGGCCCCGAGACAGGAAGGGTAATCCCACCAGTCGATTCGCTAATCTTGCGCTCCTTCCAGCTAAAAGAGCCATAACCACACGATGGAAGGCCACTAGGGCCCCATCCCTACAGGACTGGCACACGGAAGTGATGAGATGGGGTAAAGCGGAGGGGGCTGAACTTAGCAGAGAAGAATATAGGGGCCTACGGAAAACACTGATCGCGTTGAGCTGGAATGCAATGTTGGAGGAATATGCTGTGATAGATATATTATCCTACTGAGGAGTAATGACACTATTGACTGGGGACTTGGACCACTTCTACGGGACACATGTGCTCCTCACAGCATCTGTGGGCTATATTATTTCATTTAGCGGGGCTGCATAGTACACCTAAGACAGACTGTGGAACCGAGATACACACGAATTTCAGATATAGATATGTGTAATTGCTACTATAGATACTCATTGCCGAACGTGCTGGGGGAGGGAACGGTGGGTACGTTTTTGTTAGGTTGATGAAGATGTGATGGACACTGATAGATCTAATTGATCATGATATGTTATGCTGGACTCCTGGTGTAGGCGAAAATGCTGAGAATTACTTGTACTGACTTACTGTTAGAGACTTATTTAACGGTTTCAGACTTCTATGCATTGTCATACAGGGCCTCTCATATATCTTCGGCAATATAAATGTGTACTCTTCTAATTTTGTTGTAAACATATGTAACTATGCCATGTACCAATGTGATTGTGTATCGCTCTACGTCTGGCTGATTGTTGTGTAAAATCAATTTTAAAAAATTCAAAAATAACTCACTCTGTCCTTCTTTCATCCATTCATAAATTCAGCCTCCGTTGTCCATATTGCCCATGACTTCACATCCCTCTCTCTTTGTTAACTGATAATCTGCCCTCTTTCGGTGATAAACAGAAAAAGCGATCTGGCGCAGCCAGAGCTTAGCGCGTCATAGCGCTTTTTAAATATCAGCCACTTGGCACAGCACACTCTGGAATGTTATCTGCTCGGGAGAGCAGCAGTGAGTTTGCAGCCATTGCTGTATTCCTTAACAGGTGCTTACTAATTCACTGCCCTCAGAAACGCACACGCTCTGAGCGGCTCAAAAGTAGTTTCCGCTGTTTATCCATTACCAAAATATGATTCCAGTCTGTACTATAAAAATGCTCATTCTCTGTTAGTTTAGGCATTCGGGTATTTGCTGATTTCTGGATACGTCTAGTTAATGTGTAAATCATTTCAAAAGTACTTGGTTCTTAATGTATTGTAGTACATTTTGCGCAGCATCTTATACCTCCTGAAGTGCTTCTCGTTGGTTGACTAATACCCTACTACTTTCTTTGTGCCTCATTGAGTTTATAGTTCTGCCTCTATGGAAACGAGGGAGACTAAACCTGAGGTTACCACTCAACAACACAAAATACCATACTACATAATTACTCTCAATAACACACAATCCCACTCTACCTACTTCCTATACACTAAATACCATATTTATATCCACATAATTCCACTGCACAACATACCACATAATTCCACTACACACCACGTACATCCACTCTACTACAAAACATATTAATAAAGCACTTTTATATTTACAACCTCAATAACTAACTCTCGTAAATGCGAGACCTATTGCATTGCAAGCGTTGTTTAGTACTTGTGCCCTGCTCAGCCTAAAATATATGCTTTTTTTCTAGCGCTGGAACTACACGCGCCAACTTGAAATTCACGGTTTTGTGTCACGTTCGAGAGAGTTGATCCCAAATAAGACTATCATCCACCTCGTGTTTCCAACAACAGAATAATTTTCAGCTATAATGCAAATGTTGAAAACGCGAAAAGGGCTAGGAATCACCGAAAACTTAGGCCACTTGCTGCTTACGAAAGCCTAACGAAAACGTTAAGACCACAACACATCGTGAAGCCTACATTTGAAGTTCCAAAAATGGAGTTCAGGCTGTAACAACCCATGTTTTACGTATCTGCCTCAAAAGTACTTTTCATTTTCTCCTCCAAAAGGGTTACTTGCTCACTATTGTAGCAGTTCCAATCCCGAACCTAAAATCCCCCATAATCACCACCTAATACGAGCTTGTTGCATGAAATACAACTATTAATCTTCAGACTTTCCCCAGCAGATCTCTGGGACAACCAGCACACATAAACTGCAGCATGCGAAGTGTTTATTACCTCCTTTCAAAGGCACTTCAATTGTTCCCTCACCTTCGTGCTTCAAAATGTTAACCAAAACGTTTCAGGTTACGTAATTTCCGACGCCACCGGATGTGCGTGGAGGTTTGTCTAAATTCTTGCTCTTACGGTATTGACCAGGTGTCACCTAGCGGGAGAGTCGGGTACATGTAGATCGACGGATGAAGGAATTCAAATTTGAAGGGGTACGAAATCTGAATTTTGTCCGGTTCTTGGAGAAGTGCATGTTTGTGATGGTGCAGGAGTCAAAATGTTCACTTGAGGGGCGTCTCTTCAGCTGTCTTTTTTCCGAGGATATGGCATGCCGGGACTTTCAGTTTCATTTTTAGGTCTTGCCTATCAGACAGCGCAATTTACCACCCATTTTCTGATAATTGAAGCCCATGTGATACCAAACAAACTTTCAGAAATAGATTTCCCTTAAAAACTGTTGAAATATTTCTTCCTATGGCTCCCATAAATCCTTAAGATGACCCCTGGCAAATATAGGATCTGAGGCAGTGCTTGAAATGGAAAAATAGAAGTTCATGTACCCTGTACCAGAGTACCTGCTTGTTTCTAAGAAGTGTGATACTCTCCAATTAAACATATTATGTCGTAGGTACTCTCCCTCTCAAAATAAAGTGGTGGGACTCTGTACCAGCCCATTTAAAGCTCTGCTGTAAGGTAGAGGAAGGCAGAGTGGTTGAGATGGGGACATTTACAGTAGTGAGCTAGATATAGAGAATGTTTACTTTCCTGGGGGCACCTTGGAAAGTGGGGGTCCTAGGCAATTGCCCAATTTTCCCATGCCTTAAAGCTATTTCCCCCTCCACTGCACTCCTTGTTGCTTTCTCTCACCTGTGCTCTTCTTCCCTGCCCCCTTCATGTTATGCTCATCCTTGTGTGCTTCTTCCAGCATTGCTTTCTCACCTGTGTGCATCTCTCCAATAGATAGGGCCACCGGAGTAATACTATACTGTGACCGCTGTGATTTTTTTCTGTAGAATTTCTTTTATTAGAATTTTACAAAATACAATAATTTCCAAAACAATTGCACCAGCTGGATATTTATAAATGACTAAATAAACTAGTTCATTGAAGCCTACATAACACTATATCTGATGAATGTCTAAGAAAGAAACAAACAAATTCATTTTTAGTATAAATTGATGAAAAAGGTAATGAAGAATATGCACGAAATACATAAGCCAAGATTTAATAAAAAGCACGGAATACAAGAATAGATAAACCTTAAATATTAAATATTACATTATTAGAATTTTAAATTATTAAATTGTATATTTCAGATATGATACTACCGGTGAAGTTTGTAATAACCAGGGGTGTGGTCCTAGAATCTTATTAAGGCAGTTACTAAGTTGCATGTAATTTGCTGCCTGTTGTAACGGAAGATTAAACTCATCTGTCAATTGCGCGAAAGATTTGAGGTCTCCATCATGAAGAAGCGGATCTAAAGTAAGGATACATGCTGTTTTCTATCGGGGCCAGGATAAAGTTTTCCTTTTAATATGTATACCTGTGTTTTTCTATATTGGGGCTTTCTTATGTATACATGGATTAAAACCCAATAAACGATGTGCCCTTTGCCAAGTTTTGCGCATTGCAGATAACAATGGATAAGTAGAATCAAGGCGACTTGTGCCTGTTCCATATAATGCTGAGAGACCAAGCTCTGCTAATAACAGGTGTCTTTCTATGTTTATCCATTGTGGCGTATTAGGATTTTCCATTAACATGTGTGTTAGTTGAGATAGTTGTAGTGTAAGAGTGTAATGCTCTATCGATGGAAGACTTAGACCTCCATTAGAGTGGTGTGCTTTCAGTTTGTTCACAGCGAAACGATGTTTTGTTGATCCCCATACAAAAGATTTGATCTTAGAATCTATGAGGCGCAATGTGGATAAAAGAATCCGAAGAGGAAGCATTCCATGGGTATAAATAAAACGTGGAAGTGGAACCATTTTCACAGATTGTACCCTGCCCCACATGGATAATCCCAGTATCTTCCACTTCTCAAAAGCATGTTGCATCTGGGTGTGTAGAGGACATAAATTATCTGTAACCACCCCTTCTGTTCCTTATTTTCCCAATTGAGGAGCGATATGGGACGGTAGCTACTGCAAAGTAATGGATCCTTCCCTGGTTTAGGTAAGACCGCTATTACTGCGTTATTAGAAAGACATCCTAAAGAGGCTTCGTGATCTGCTTCCTGATAAGCAGCGTGTAAGGTATCTACGATCCCTTCACCTGACCAGTGGTAAAATTCGGCTGGGTAGCCGTCTTCTCCTGGGGCTTTATGATATTGGAGTTTGGCTATAGCCTGTGCAATCTCTTCTTTACTAATCTCTCCTTCAAGAAGTGCACTGTCCTCCTCAGAAAGGTGGGGCAATTCCACTCCTGCAAGAAAAGAGATCATTTTGTCTCGGTCTTTCTGGATTCCTGGGGTATATAGAGATTTGTAGTAAGAAGCAAATTTGTTAACAATATCTTGAGGACGAGTCAGCATGATTCCCCCAGTTGATCTTATGGCTGGTATAGCCATGGCGGCCTCGCTCTGTCGCAACTGCGTCGCGAGGAGTCTCCCTGCCTTTTCCTCTTGCTTATAATGTCTCCCCTACAATTTTTGTAAAGCATATTCTTCTTTGTATGTAAAAAGACTGTTTAATGCCATACGGGCTTGTTCCAAGGTTTTTTAGTATATAATCGGAAAAGTGGCACAATTTACTGCTGTAGCTCTTTATGTCAAGCCTCATTTTGTCTATTGACGTTAGCTGCATCTCTCATAAACTGACCCCGAATGGTAGCTTTAGTTGCAGGCCATAGAATCCTACCGGAGTCCACAGATCCTTGATTAATGGAAATGTAGTTGTGGAGATGATCTCGTAACTGTGATTTGCCCTTAGGAGTTTTATGGCGTTGAATATTCATCCACCAATGTTTGCGTCATAGTTTGGCCAATCCTATTTGTAGAGATAAAAGAACCGAGGAGTGATCAGATATTGACGCTTCTAAGGTATGAGATTCTTAGACTAATTGGACCACACTTTGAGAGATTAAAAAGTAGTCTAGAGTTCCATGAGTAGGGGATGTAAATGTATATTCAGTATCAGCCGGATGGGAAAGACGCCAATCATCTATCAAGCCATTATCCTCAAGTATGTCACCCATTAGGGCTCTACCTGCTGCATTATTTTTATCAAGAGGGCCTGTTTTGTCCAAGATTGGATCCCTCACCAGATTCCAGTCTCCATCTAGAAGATATTGCGAAGCACCAATCTCTGATAATAAGCGGTTCAGATGAAGAAGAGATGATTTTTTCGCACCTGTCTGGGCATAAAGTGATCCCACACATATATGAGTTTCTCCTATTCACAGTTTAACAAATACATATCACCCATCTGGATCTTCCCATGTTTTTGATACCACAACTGGGCGAGATTTGCGGTTAAGGATTGCTACACCGCATTTACGGATAGGACCTGTGTCTGAGGGTCTCCCTTCAAATATGCTGCTGTGAAACAGGGAGAGGTGTAGCGCCGCGGCCAGGGCGACTGACTCCGGAATCTGGGGATCACGGTTCGATCCCCGGCGCCGGTGGTAGATTAGCCCAGCACCATGTGACTCTGGGCAATAGCTTGCTTAATCGTCCCGACGGCCCCCAGCGCCTAGAGACCCTTAAGGGTGATTGTTCGCGCTTTACAAATGTGGTTTATTATTATTATTATTATTAAACACTTTTCCTACCCAGTCTCTACGTAGCTTTTCAGATTTCAGTGCATCAAGATGTGTCTCTTGGAGCAAAGCCACCTCCACCTTTTTTGACTGCAAATAAGAGAGTAATTTCTTCCTTTTAATATAATGCGTAAGTCCATGGACATTCCATGTTACTGCATGCAGAGGGTGAGTGTTAACCATGACTATAGTGGCACCAATGGTTTTTGTGAGGTGACGAAGAGGAGTGGACAAAAATTGGAGAATAAGTGTGTCAATGAAGAGTAATATGTCTAATATCCAATGTAGAATTTATTGTATGATTAGGCAGTGGCATAAGGAGGAGATGGGGAGATTGAACAAAAGAGCCCTGTTAATGTCACATGGAGGATAGTAGGGCTTGGTAGAAGAAATATCCTAAAGTGAAAGGATAACAGTAATAAATAGAAAAAAGAAAACGCGTATTGTGACAAGCCAACACACAAAGTTCTTCTACGGGGGTCTGGGCTCACTAGAGCACCGCCACTGGTGGGAACTCCGTCAGGAGGATATAACCATAACGAGGGTTATGTAGGAGGAAATTTAAGGTCTGGAGACCTATCTATGTATAGTATTGACTATTGGGAAGGAAGAGGAATAGTCTAATATATAAATGTATACTAAAACATCTATGATTACAGAGGTACAGAGGAGAGTTATCTACATGACATATTAAGAGTTAAACAGGTCGATATCTTCAATAAGTTAAAATATTTTGCTTTAAATATAATAGAAGAAATACGGTTTTAAGGTCTTCTGATTCACAACTGTAAATAACGCACAATAAATATGTCTTTGTTAAAACTTTAAATACAATCAGCACATTTTAGATTATAAAGTACCTCTCAATAAAATAGACGTGAGTGCAGTTATAAATATAAGTACTATCTAATGAATAATAACAGTAATAAATAAATAAGGTGATCAATACTAATCTGTCCTACGTGTAGATGGTAGTTTCTATTAAAGCACCGGAACCATATATCAGACATCCTCTGATGTGAGGAAGTTGAAAATAATCATACAGAGGACATTAGCTATGACTATATCTACAATGAAAAGTATACATTGTTAAGACCTACTCTCCATCTGAACCAGATTTTAAGGGGAGCGAGATTTATCTCTATGCTGTTCCTGTGTGAAGGTAGATACTGTTTGTAAGGCGGATGCTTTGTCTTCATGCATGCGGATTGTTCGTTCCATATCTCTGCCACAATGAAGAACTTCACTAGCGTTGTAACGCCTGTTATCTGACAGTTGTTGAGAAAGTTTAGGACCTAGAGAAGTCTGATCTGCAGGAGAATGCTGTATGTTCATGTCTTGTGTTTTCATGCCATCCAGGAAGAGCTGTAGATCCTCATGGTAATAAAAGTCTTTTGTATCGTCGTTTTTTGTGATGCGGAAACAAGCTGGTTCAAATAAACCACATTTGATGTCCATTTTTCGTAGTTGAGGCCTCATAGAAAGGAACGCTTTCCTTCTATCATTAGTTTCTCTTGAGAAGTCAGCTGCCATGGGAATTTCATGACTATCATATATGTATGAGCCCTGCATGCGAACCGCAATTTACAGTTGCCTCACTTGTTCATGTCTCAAGAAGCAGGCAGTGAGGGGTCTTGGACAAGAAACTAAGTCTTTGCGTGGAGGGCCAATACGATGTGCACGTTGAATTTCAAGCGGTGGATGAAAGGTAACACCAACCAACTTGGGAAGAATGTCACACAAGAATGCTCTAGTATTCTGACCTTCAATCTTTACTGGAAAGCCAAAGAAACTAATATTTTCTCTTCTGCTACGATCTTCCAAATCAACCATCTTGCTGCGAAAGAGTAATAATTCTTTATCTCTGTTTTGCACTGAATAGAGACGGTTTTCTACTACTGTTAACCGTTGGTCCAGTCCCTCCGTCCTATTATGGAACTGTACAATGTCTGCTCTGATTGACTTGGCCTCTGTTGTAAGAGAAGACATAATAGTGTCCATATCTGCCAAGCAACAGCTGATTGTCGAGATTTCTTGTAGAATTCGATCCATAGTCTCCCCCTGCATTGTAGTTGAGGCGACTTGAGATGAGCTAGAAGTTGATAGATCGGAACCTTTCCTAGGCATATTGCGTGAATGTTTAAGTACTTCTGCAGAGAGGGGTTGTTTGGAAGATTTTTTCTCGTGTTTGTTGTTAGGCATTCGTCTATTGTCTTGTGTATTTAAATGTAGTATTAACAGTAGTAACACAAGCCTTGTGTCTGAGTGATAACAGTTCTAATGTTTTATCAAGAGTTTAAGCACGCTGGGTAATAGTGGAACATGAAACAATGGTCTGTGTCTTATTCACAAGACTAGAAAAGCAACTTAAAACAGAATTTCATTAAATACTGTCGTCATAGAATCATCACAAGGAGTCACCGCTTCTAAATGAAAGAACAGTGTTTGCAGAATATTCGCAGTTGAGTCAGGTTATAATCGTCGTTTAGCGATAAGGAGGCACCTTCTTATTGCCTCAGGCAGACTGTAAGAAGATCCCTACTGACTGACATGGCGGAATCCTGGGTCATGTAGGGACTTTTGTCTCCCAGGTGCACCTAATCCGCTTGAGACTTTGTCACTCCCCTTATTTTTTTATTTATTTGGAAAGTTTTGTATAGCGCAAACGTGACCCTCAAGGGTATCAGAGCGCTTTACATGGAGATAACACGATTAGCACCTGGTCAGATCAACATGCAAACATATGCGTGAGAGACAAACAAATCAACAATTAATAATAGGCTAACTGTGGTTGGAGTATAATACAGCCAGAGCTGGGCAGGATAGTCTACATAAAATGCGATCTGAGTCTATTCAGGGACATCGTTAAGTTGATTTATGGTAAGAACTTAGACAATAGGTATGATTTGGCTTCTCTTTTGAAGGCGTAGGTAGAGGACAGTAGTCGAAGGTCCGGCGGTAAAGAGTTCCAAATCTAGGGAGCCACAGTCGAGAATGCTCTAGCCCCATTTTTATTTTTGCGGGTTCGTTGAGGTTTCAGCAACAAGGTCACTTCGAGAGGATCTGCTGCCCCCTGATTTTTCTAGTTTTTGGGCCAGGTAACTGGGTGTGTTAAAGTGTATCGCTTTGTGCGTCATGCAGGCAATTTTCAGTTGGATACTTGCTTAATATGGTAGCCAATTTAAAGTTTTTAGGGCTGGTGAGATGTGTGCATTTCTTTTAGTTCCGATGACAAGTCTTTCTGCTGCTTTGAGAGAGGCTCTTAGTGGTGCTAGTTTGTATTTAGGTAGGCCACATAGTATGGCACTACCGTAATCAAATGTGGGTAAGACTAGGGCTTGGACCGCTAGCTTTAGATCTTCATGTGGCAGGTATGGTTTCAGTTTCTGCAGAGTGCTCAGTTGGTAATTTGCTCTTTTGGTGGCAACATTAATGTGACCCTGCATATTTAGGTGTTTGTCTAATGTAATACCTAAGGATCTGGCAGAGTCTATGATGTGGGGAGAGCATTTGAGGGCTGTAAGATGGTTCAGCCACAGATCCTTCTTGATGCTGTTATTTGGTGGAGAGATGAGAAGAAATTCCGTTTTATCAGTCAGCGTTGAGTTTGAGGTGATTAACCGTGAGCCAGAGGTGTGTATTTTGTAGGATGGAGTTGAGGGATATAATGTCATCTGGAGATGCAATTTTGAGATATAGCTGGGTGTCATCCGCATACATATGGTAGTGGATGTAAGCTGATTTTAGGCGGTTTGCTAGTGGTTCCAGGAATAAGTTAAAAAGTATGGGAGAGAGAGTGGATCCTTGAGGAAGACCAAGAATTATCGCTTGTGACTTAGAGATTGATTAATTTGGACTCTTAAGGATCTGTTTTGCAGGAAAGAAGCGAACTATTGTAATACGGCCCCTGATAAGCCCATTCTTTGTTCCAGTAGTTTTAGTAGGGTGTCGTGTTTGACGGTGTCAAAGGCAGCAGATAAATCAAGCAATATTAGAAGGCATGATTCGTTCTTGTCCAGCATTTTTAGTATGTCATCTACGATATGAGTGAGGGCTGATTCTGTTCTGTGATTTTGACGGAAGCCTGATTGGAATTAATCGAGTAGTTGAAACTTTTCTATGTGATTGCAGAGTTGTTTCTGTACACATTTTTCTAAGAGCTTAGCCAGAGTAGGGATGTTGGAGATGGGCCGGAAGTTGTTAGGGTCAGAGCAGTCTGCCGTAGTTTTTTTTAGAATGGGTGTTACTTGACCGATTTTTAGGCAGTCTGGTATAGTGCCTTGGTGTAGAGAGGTGTTTACGATCTTTGACCATAGTGGGAGGATACAGGTTTTGATCTCTTTGAATATGCTGGGAGGTAGAGGGTCCGTGAAGTGGTTAGATGGGTTTAAAGATGAGAGAATATTATAGATTTCTTGTTCGCTGATTGTGGAGAAGGCATTCCAAGTGGCATTATTTTTGGAGGTGAGTCCAGGTAGTTCCATTCCTTCCGTAGATTGGGAGCTGTGAGATAGGTTGACTGGGAAGACCGGTAGTAGTCCCTTCGCTAGTTGAAGTTCGTTCTCTATCTTGGTTGTTTTGTTCTTGAAGAAGGTGGCTAGTTCTTCGCAATTTAGTAGGGTTCTGGGTCCGGAGTCTACGGGGTTTGCTGTGTTACGTGATTGCTGTTTGACTATTTCAAATAGTTTTTTGAGCCAATTTCTGGCCTGGTCGAGTTGGGTTCCGATAAAATTAGCTTTCGCCTGTCTTATTCTTCGATTATATGTGTTCCTCATTGATCTTAAGCGTTTTAGTGATTCTAATGATGGGGAGTCTTTCCACGCTCTTTCTGCCATTCTTAGATTTCGCCTTTCTGTGTTCAAGTTGTCGTTAAACCATGGCTTTGAGTTTTTGATGGAGATGTTTTTCTGTTGTAGGGGAGCGATAGAGTCCATGACTTCTCGTATTGTAGTATTGTAATAGTCTGTGAGGTCATTGACATCCTCCATATTGGTCTGTGGGATCAAGGTGTTGTTGCATAGAGTGGCTAGATCATTGTGGTTTATATTATTAAGATTCCTCTTCCACTGTTTGATTTTCTTCAGTTGGCCATTCCTTGGGATCTCCTTTAAATTTATGAGGAAGGCAATGCGATAATGGTCTGACCAATCACATGGGGTAATAGATTCTAAGCAGATAGTGTCCGATTTAGAGATAAGGTCCAAAGTCTCTCCCTTATTGTGTGTGGGACTGTCACAAATTTGGGACATCTCATGGTTTAATAGGAAGGATTTCAAGCTATTCACTGAGGGGTCATTTAGGTCATTCCAGTGCAGATTAAAATCACCCAAGAAGATCTGGGGTCCTTGAAGATTAACATTTATTGTTAAGATTTCCAAGATTTGTTGGATGAACTGCGGGTTATCACCCGGAGGGTGATAGAAGGCATGTAGATTACAAATAACTTTGTTGTTGCAAGAGATACTGATGCTAAGATATTCACATGTTGTTACATCTATTGTTTACAATTGGCGTAATGATAAAGTATTGTGGTAGATGCATGCTATTCCAACACTCGTTTTCACTGGTCTGTCTAGTCGTATGATATTGTGACTAGGTAGGACTAGTAGATCTATGATGGGATGGGATGAGTTGTTTAACCACGTTTCCGTGAGGGTCACTAAATCGAACTTATGTGTGATAATGAGGTCGTAGATGTCTGCTGCGTGTTTATTAGCCGATCTGCAGTTGAGGAACATGCACTTTAGCTGTTTAATATTGTGTTGAGAGGCCATTTGTGATAAAGTGATACGTTTAAGGTTGTTCTTGTTTATTCCTCTGTGATTGTGAATCGGTACTCTGAAAGGGTTCGCTTGGATGGATTGGATTGGATTTTGATCAGCCTTGCTCGTATTTTTTCCAGACTTATAATATAGGAGGAGTTCATGGATCTCATTGTTTGATACGTCTTGCTTTGATCTCTTTGGTCTGGAATAATCATTGGGGGAAAGTGTATTTTGCGTCCCCGGTTGGCTGTGTGAGTGGACTGAGTTGGGTTGATGTCTGTATGGGTGTCCTTTCTGGTTATCTTGGGTCTTTTTGCATTGTGAGGGGGCCAGAGATTGGCTGTGATGGAAGTAAGTCCCTGCATATCCTCTTTAAGGTGTTTTAGGCAACGATTGATCTCATTGAGTCGCATTATCCAGTACTCCGGTTTAAGGGTAGTGGTGGGTTGCATCGCACGATCAGATAATGGGGTGTTGTCGTCAGTGGTGCCTAGTTGAGAGCAGGAGTCATTGTTAGCTGCGTCTTTATGTTGTGTATACGTGTGAGGCTGATTGGGTGAGAGAATAGGAAACTTAGTACTGGAGGTAGTGGCAATGTTAATGGATCTAGCTGATCTAAGGTTGATGTGGTGTGCCCCTGTGGGTTTGTGGAAATGATTGTGTCCTCTCTGGGTGGTCAGTGAGGACGTGATGGTAGAACCCTTATTGGTGCGATCTGCTGAATTAAGAGGGGGTGAGTGGGGGTGGGGGTGAAGTGCCAAAATATTGATTCCTGTGTGGGGCTCAGTGAGGACGTGATGGTAGAGCCCTCATTGGAGCGATCTGGTGAAATAAGAGGGGGTGATTGGGGTGGATTAAGTGCCAAGTAGTCAAGGTCTAAGCTAGTTTTGTTGTTGGGGGGGTGCGCGGGGGAGTTGGTTGCTTAAATATAGTATATATGACACTCACAGTAGTGACCTCTATAATGCAGGAGTTGCTGACTGAATTTGTCACATTCTAGTGATGAATAGTTTGCAAAAGCGAGTATAGCAATTTTCCGCCTTAGAATGCTGTCTACAAGTATCCGTTTACAGAGGTATCAAGAAAGTACATATAGGGTATTTTCAAATTAATTTATGCAATGTGTTGTAATTTCCTACCCTTTTCAGAGGCACCAGTACTGAGGGAAATGTTATTTCCTCAATTGCGCTGCATGCAATATCAGGAAAACCTCATAAAGGCTTCATGCGTGATTGACACGATACACAAGACCCGAGGCTTGTGCTGCGTCACAGGGCCCAACAGAGTCACTTCACCTCAAAGTCTCTCAATGCCAGAATAGTCTGTGGAAGAATTCATTTCTCTGTGAGACTCAGACCAGTCATAGTCAAATTATTCTCTTCATAAAGTGTCATTAAAGTCGCTCCAAATCAACAACATCTAAGGATTCCGACCCCTGAGTCTTTATTATTCAATTAAAGTATGAATAATATGAGGGGCGCTGACTTGATTTATCACATTCTAACAATAGGCATCTTCCAGAAGCGCTCAGAGCGATTTAACCCTTCAGAAATTTTGTTTGTAATTTTCCGGTTTTTAGAGGCTTTAAAGAGGTGTGCTTTACGTTAATTTATGTAATGTGTTGTAATTTCCTACCCTTTCGGAGGTGCCGGAACTGAGGAGGATGTTATTGCTCCAATTCCGCTTTGCGCGATATCAGGAAACCTTCATTAAGGCGACGGACGAGGCTCACAGGATACGCAAGGACAGAGGCTTTTATTGCGTCGCAGGGCCCAACGGACCTTCGTCACATCAGATTTTCCTCATGTCAAAATGAACCCTAGGAGAATTCATTTCTGGGCGAAACTCGGACCAACCGTAGCCAGAGTGTTCATTTCCTCGAAAACGCCACAACATAATTTGTCTGAGCTTTTGGCCTTGTCACTGTGACTGTCTTTTAGCCATGTTTTATAGCAGCACATATTCCGTTCAGCATGGCAGAAAGTTACTGAAAGCCCAGAATCACAGGGTGTTGAGCCAACGCCGAGTCTCTTCGACCCCCATGTTGAGATTGTTGTCCTGCCCCTCTTAACACAAAAAATGCTATGACACGGCCTGCACTAGCTGCATCATTGCACTTTTTTTCCAGTGACTTTCAGCCATGTTGAACAGCAGATGTGCTGCTAGACAGCATGGATATAAGACATTCACCTTGACAAGGCCAAAAGCTCGGGCATTGCCAAGATCTATTGGCTTTGCCATTGCTTGTTCAGTTTTGATGGGGTCTTGCTGAACAAATGTGGAAATGATAGTGAGAAACAGTTGAGGAGCTTTGAAGTGAAGCGAGGTTATGGCATAACGGCCCAGAGCTGCTGACAGAATGGCTGGTGACCCAGATTCGGATCTCAAAGTTCTGATTCTGGGCAAATCACTTATTGTTCCCCTGCCTTCTGCCTACAGCAATGAATGTGTCATTGTGTAATGTAACTGGTGAACACTGAAAGCGCTCCATACTAGATGCTGGTGTTAGTATTATGCAAAAAGAACAATTGATGAACAGAATGCAGAACAATGTCATACATTCACCACAGTACAGAGATCTGGGCCTAAATCCATAATTTGTTTGCTCCCCATACCATTCCATTAAAAAAAAAAACTTGTTATCAGTGAATAGAGTCAGATGTCAGCAAAAATGGAATCATCATGGCATTAGATTGTATTTGTTCACACAGTTACGGCTCCTCTCTCACAACAGCAGTATAGAAATGTCTTCCCTCTGACTCTCTCCCCCTCCCCCACAAGCCCCCAGTCAAACACACTACGTCTGAGTACTTCCGGTGTACAGATCTGGCCAATGTGTGTGTTCCAGTTACCCCAGATATGTGTCCAATTTCGAGGGCAGCCTCTATTGTCATAAATATTCTTTTCAGCTATCATCGACCAATCCATGTCCCTTTCCCATTCCGCCAGGGTGGGTGGATCCCCTATTCCTCATTTCCGTGCTATGTTTCGTTTTGCAATATCAAAGCCCAATGTTACCCATATTTGTTGCTTCCTATTATGGTCTGTTTGTCTCCATATATTCAAGAGACATAAGTGTGGTGTATGTTGGCGTCCTCTCCCGCAGACCGCCTTTAATTGTCTCGTCACAGCTCGCCTTTATTCCTGGATAACCAGGCATATTATATGATAGAATGCTCCTTCCTGTCTACACTGTCTGTTACAACTGGGGTCTACTTGTTTTTTAATTTTTCATCAGTATGATGCATGAGAAGTATTATCTGTGGAGAATTATCAGTTGGATTAGTCTTAGTTTTACGGTTATGGCTACCTCCTTCAGGGATGCCAAAGCTTCCTGCCAGTCCTCATCTTCCAATATTACTATGTTATTTTGCCATTTCTCATGTAAGGTCTGAGAAGGATCTGGCATGTGACTGAGTAGTTTCTTGTACGTCAGGAAGATTGACTTGTTATCTATGCAGTCATTTAGGAGTCTGTTCTCCAAAGGTGTTGCCTCTGGAAGGACTGTGCCCTCCGGGATGGAGGATCTGATAGCATGACTGATTTGGAGATATCTGAATGTCTCGGAGTCAGTCATCTTGAAGTCCTCTTGTAATTTGGCAAATGATTTCACATTGCCCTTTACCCACAGGTCACCCACCCTTGAGACGCCAGTTATGTCCCATTTGTCAAACCGGGGGCATCGGATCAGACTACCAAGACTATCTGCATCCCATAGTGGTGTGGATTGAGTGTAGAAGACTAGGATCTGCTTCTTTTAGTTACCCCCACTTTTTGCTGATGTTTCACTATTTTCGACTTAGTTTGGCTGGGATCCTGCTATCCAGGGCCCCAGCCTAGCTGTTTTTGCTCTAAATTGATTGCATGTACTTTAGGTATACTTCAGATTGGATTCTGGGGTACCCTTATAAGTCCCTAGTATATGGTATACTATATACCCAGGGCATAGGTACCCCAGAGACTTCTCAGGGGCTGCAGCATGTATTATGCCACCCCTGGGAGACCATTCAAAATGACACAACAGGTCTGCTACAGCAGCCTGTGTAAGGTGGTGTATGCACCCCTTAGTTATATATAGGTTCACTATATCTATCCTAATCACTGCACATATAAACCTATCATTCACCCCTATGGCAGGCCATATCAATCCTGAAGGCAGGGTGCTTGGTTTTATGTGAGAGGGTGCCCATGCATGAGCAGAGCCCCTCTGCAGCTTTCGGAACCTATATTCCGGGGTTGTTTGTGATGCAGCCAACCATATATACTTAAGTTCATTATAACCTCGCGGTAAATGCTAACTTTAAAACGGCTGCATGGAAACATGTCGTGTTTGGTGTCAAATACCTTGGAATCATACCTCCACACCAGTTACTGGTGTGGAGTTATGATTCCACCCTACTAGAGGGAGAAATCTGACTACACAGGTACACCCGGTACCAGTTTCACAGACCCTGGCATCACAAAATGGATGCTGCCAGCCACAGACACGAGCCTGCCCTCCTGCTGCTGGACGAAACTCCGGCAGGGGACGGCTGGACAATAGGTTTCATGTCACAGGGAGGTGTGACCACCTCCCAGACAGGCTTTAGTGTATTGGGGCTGGGTGGGTGCACTCTGAGAGTGCTTTGATGTCTGCACTGGGGTCACAGTTGGTGTCCCTGTGCATAGTCCAGCTCAAACCGGTTGCAGGGGCTATCAGCCCCCTCTCTGGCAAGAAACTGGACAAAGGACTTGGGTGTAGCCACCCCTCTGTCCTGACCGTCCCATAGGTGGGTCCCCTGAGTTTGTCCCACCCCTTCCTTGGGTATAAAGTAGGAACCCCTGGCTACAGCATTTTAGATTTACCTGGACGAAACTCTGTTACAGAAACCAAGTACTTCAACTATCTACAATACGTTGGCTGACCGAAGAATCTCCCTTGGAGTAAAGGAGTTACTCCCCTGCAAGGCAGGCACCAAAGACCCATCTGACCAGTTTGCATCTATGCAGCTCCTGAAGGACTCCGAAGATTTTGCAACACAGGAGGTGGGTTCCTAAGCTTCCCTGAGGCCGACCAGTGCTCTCAGCAAACCTGAGACCCGCAGCCCTCGTGGGGACCATTCAACCCAAACTCCTGGACACCGTGCATATTTGCAGCAGCATATGCTTTTTGGCGATCCCTGAGGCTGTGCTTTGGGCTACTTGTAGTCTAGATCCCGAGCAGTGATTCTACCGAAGATTACTGGCCTACACTCCACAAGTGTTCCGTGGGCTGGTATTTTGTGATTCCTCTCGAGGTCCCTTCGCGATCCCTGTTCCGTCGACCTGTGGGTCCCTGAGAAGGGTACTTTAACTTTCAGTGGGCTTTCCTGGTTGCTCCAGACGTTCCCTGACTCTCCATTGCTTGGGGAGCCCACAGGACCTTGCTGGTCCGCACCGAAGCATCTTTTCTCTGACCACGTGGGTTGCTGTTGCCAAGGCTTGTTGGTCTCCAATCCGGACACTGACCCCCCAGCACTCGACATCCTTCGTGGGACAGCTCGCCTGCAGACTTTGGTCGGCATCGACGTCTCCTGGTCCCTGTGGCTGCAGAGTCAAGCTTCACCTCTTCGCACCTGAAGCACCCGACATCGGTGGGCATTCGTCTACAGAGCCCTTGGTCACTGGCAAGTGACCCAGACTCTGTCCCCTCTGCTTTCAGGCTCTTCTCAGCTCCGATCCATGCTTTGATCACACCGAACACTTTTCCTCTTCATGGCAGCAGCACTTTGCAGCATCACGTCATTGAAAATGACCAAGATTCCTGACACCATTTGACACCTATGCACCCGGCTTCCCTGGGTTAGGTAACATGAGTACTCCAGTACTCACATGGGTGCTGTCCTTAGAACCTTCTAAGTTTGAAAGGGTTTGCTCAAAGTCCTCTCGTAAGTGTCCTTAAACTTTAAAATTCCAATCGCGACTTTCCCATAGGATTGTACGGAGCTCGCAGCTGTGTTCTCACACTGCACGCGTCACCCGTGGGTCCCCTGTGTCACTACCTTGGGTGGTTCCTTGGGGTCCCAGCGATTCTATGTGCTATAGGCACTGTGTCTAGTCAAGTCGTGGTTGTTATACCACTTTCTTAATACATGGTTTGGTCTCCCCCTGGGTCCCACTGTGTATTGTGCTATTTACTGTTGTTCTAGTGCTTTATTATTGTGTATCTTGTTCTCTAATCTCATAAAGAGTTTAGTAGAGAGTGTTTAGTAATAAATACATATATTTTATATATATACCTTGTGTGGTTCTCCTTTCATTTGGTCATTCAAGAGGTTATAATCTGGTAAACCTAGCTGCTTTACATTCCTTCAAGACTTTGCCTGAAGGCTGCTCTCCATAGCTACCACTAGGATAGCTTTCAATAAAGGTTGTCTTTAACTTAATCATCAATAAGAGTTGTTTGGACTGGTGCAAGGTGCCGACTTTAACTAGTGGACAGCATATACCAGGCCAACTTCTCACATTGAGTCATCTTGTTCTGCCACCCCAGCTTCCTTGTGACTTTGTACCAGAGTTTCACCGTTTGGTGTGTCGGGCTGGTGAGTGTTTGTTTTGATGGGCTTGTATACAGCACCCGGTTGTGCCCTCTAGGGCCCATGAGTATTACATCCATGTGGGATGCGAGATCAGGTTCGGAGCTCTAAATGCACTAATTAATTATGGCGAGTTGACTGGCTCAGTAGTACTTGCGGATATCTGGAAGAGCTATTCCGCCGCCATAGCACCCCCTGACCAATTTGTGAGTGACTATTCGTGGGGGCCTCCCGACCCACAGTAGCGTACAGATTTTCGCTTCTATTTTGGAAAAGTAGGTATCAGGGACCGGATAGGAAGTGTTTTTCAGGACATATAAGAATCTCAGTAATGCCATCATCTTAAAGAGAGCTGCTCGTCCTAGTAGAGACAGCGGCAGTGTCCTCCAGTGTTGGACATTTTTCTGTAACCGTCTCAGAGGGCCTAGCAAGTTTAGGGTGTGGAACTGAATGGGATCTCGAGAGATGCTGATTCCCAGGTAGCAGAAGTTGTCTTCTACGATTGCTACAGTACATCACAGGGGTAGCTTGGGTTGGGGACCATAAAGGATGTAAAGTACTGACTTAGACAAGTTTCTGGTATATCCTGAGTACTTGCGGAAATTACAAAAAGTTTGGAGGACCCTGTTAATGGAAGCGCTAGGTGATACAATGTAGAGTAATATATCATCTGCGTATAGCGAAATTCTATCCTCCCACTCCATGGTCCCTTTGAGTCCACGTATCAGGGGATCCTTCCTTATCCAGACAGCCATTGGCTCAAGCATTAGTGTGAAGATCAGAGGTGACAAGGGGCATCCCTGCCAATTTCCTCTGTTGAAGGGAAAGGTGAGTGAGGTGTGCCCATCTACTACCTGTGATAAAGGGTTGGCATAAAGTAGTTCGATCCACACAATGTATTTTGGACCAAAACCGACTTGTTCTAGTACTGCGTAGAGGTAGGGCCATTTGATGGTGTTAAACGCCGTCTGTTCATCCAGTGATAGTATCACTGCCTCTTCTCTTATGAACCCACTTCTGCCCAAAACTCCGTGCAAGCGTTGGAGGTTTAATGCCGTGTTCCTCCCCGGCATGAATCCAGAGTGGTCTGGATGCACTAATCTTGTGATAAGCTGTAATAGTCTGTTAGCTGACACTTTAGCCAATATCTTTACCTCGGCGTTGAGCAGCGATATGGTATGATACGAGCTGCACAGTTTAGCCATTTTACCTCGTTTATGGATGACTACTATAGTAGCTAGTCTCTGATCCTTCGGGAGGTTCCCCTGTTGTTTACTATCTTGATACATCTGACATAGGTAGGGGGCAATCGTCAATGCTGTCAGTTTAAATAGTTCTATTGGAAGGCCACTAGGTCACGTTGCTTTCCCTGATTGGTTAGTGTTGATTGCGCCTATAATTTTATCGTCATTGACGTCACTATCGAGTGTATCGGCCTCTTCTGGTGACAATGACAGTAGACGCATGTCTGACAGCAACTCTTTGGAATCATTGAAGGCTGTGGTAGACAAGGGAGTATATAGGCTAGAGTAGTATTGTGCAAATAATTCAGCTATTTCTTGTGGATCTTTAATATTCTCACCATTCTCGTTTCTGAGACATGTCACCCATCTGTCTGCTTTTTCCCGCCTGTCCAACCATGCCAGTAGCTACCCCGCTTTGTCACCTGTCTCGTATAGTCTGTGGTATGATGCTAGGTTACTACTTTTTGCCTTCTCTGTCACCAAGTTTTTGTACTCTTTGTCGCTTGAGGTCTGGTGTGTGAAATCTCTTCCGAGTCGAGATCTGTTTGTTGCGTTTTTAATTCCCAGATCTCTTTCTCTAGGTTTGTGGTTACGCCCTGCTTATCCTTTTTATACCCGGCTGTCAGGGATTGTGCTTGTCCCTTAATGACTTTTGTAGGCTTCCCATAGCATTTGCGGGGAGTTTACGGAGCCTTCGTTTTCACTGAAATAATATTTTGTTGTGCTGGTTAGATCATCGTATATGTGTGGAATTTTAAGATATCGGGGATGCAGGGTGATCTTAGTGTGTTGGACTGGTACGCCACGTGTAAAGCGGGCCAAGAGGAGAGAGTGGTCCGATATTCCTCAGGCTAATTGTCCGACATCTTGAAAAGAGGGCAGTTGGTCCGGCCAAGCTAATATATAGTCGATTCGCGACTGACTATTATGTGCACCTGAGTGAAATGTAAAGAGTGATCTGTTTGGATTATGAGTTCTTCAGACATCTGCTAAGCCCATTGCTACTAGGTATTCCACTAGGGTGGAACCGCCACCAAATTTATGTCTTGGGGGGTTGCTATCTCGTGTACTGCATAACACCATGTTTAGATCCCCTCTAGTATCAGGCTCGTTCAGGCAAATCTAGTATTAGTTTACTTAATTCTGGCAGGGTAGACTTCTGCAGTGTAGATGGGATATAGACCCTGCAATGCATCCTCCTCAACGTCCGATCCCTCCACAAACACGTCACCGAAATCTGGGACCTCCTCGACAGCACCCCCCGAACGTAGCATTCTTTACCGAAACCTGGACCAACACCACCCCGGGACCGCACATCGCCATCGCCATTCCCCAAGGATACAAGATCTCCAGGAAGGACCGCCCGGGAGGAGGAATCGCCATCGTCCACAAATCGACCCTCCACCTGAGCACACTCCCTGACGAGCCCACAGACCTGATGGAACATTCAAGATACTGGCCAGCCCTACCCTCATCTACCAACCCCCTGGACCCCTGGACCCTGCAGACTTTTCGCCAACTTCATCATAGACATCATCTCCCCGCATGCCATTGCGTTCCCCAACTACACCCTACTGGAAGACCTCAACTTCCACCTCAACAACCAACTAAACCCCAGCACCACATCCCTCCTGGACAACCTCCACCACATTGGACTCTGCCAGATCGTGACCGAACCCACACACTCAGCAGGACACACCCTCGACCCCCTCTTCACAACAGGAAACTCCATCACCTTCAGCCACACCACCAAACTCCCATGGACTGACCATCGATGCGTCCACTTCACCTTCAGAATACCCACCGTCCACAGACACCAGCACCTGCTCCCACTAAGAAACTGGACCAGAATCACCGATGACCAGCTAACCTCATCACTCAGCAAATCCACCCCAACCATTGTGGAAAACGACGACCCCAACACCACAGCCCGAACCCTGCACAGATGGATCTCCGACAGCGCCAACACCATAGCCCCCTCAAGAAAAACAACAACACCCACGCCAAGAAAGCTAGATGGTTCACCACCAAACTTCGAGAATCCAGACGCACTTGCCGCCGAGTTGAAAAGGCCTGGAGGAACACCAAATCCACAGAAGCCCACAACAACTTCAGAGCTGCCACCAAGCCCCACCACCAACTCATCAGAAAAACGAGGAAAAAAATGATTGAAGACAGAATCTCCACTCATGCACACAACAGCAAAGAACTCTTCAACATCATCAAGGAGTTTGCCCAACCCACCAGCGAGTCCACCAACATCCCTCCCTCACAAGACCTCTGTGACAAACTCAGCACCTTTTTCCACCACAAAATCAAGAGCATCTATGACAACTTCGACGAAGACAACCAACACACTGAACCCTCACCAACCACCCCCGACACCCTTAAGCAAGCGATCGACAACTGGACAGCCCTAACCTCCGAAGACACACTGAAGACAATGAAGTCAATCCACCCTGGGGCCCACACGGACCCCTGCCCTCACCACATTTTCAGCAGAGCCGCCGACACCATTGCACCCATGTTCTGCCACACCATCAACCGCTCCCTGGCAACCGCCTCATTCCCCGATGATTGGAAACACGCTGAGATCAACCCCCTCCTGAAGAAACCCTCTGCGGACCCCACCGACCTCAAAAACTACAGACCCATCTCCCTGCTCCCGTTCCCAGCGAAAGTCATCGAGAAAGCCATCAACAGCCAACTCTCCACATTCATCGAAGAGCACAACATCCTTGACTCCTCCCAATCTGGCTTCAGAAAAAAACCACAGTACGGAAACCGCCCTCCTCGCCGCAACAGACGACATCCGCACCTTACTGGACAAAGGAGAAACAACAGCCCTCATCCTCCTCGACCTCTCAGCGGCGTTCGACACAGTCTCTCACTGCACCCTAATACGCAGACACCACGACTCAGGGTTCTAAGACAAGGCCCTCGACTGGATCCACTCCTTCCTCTCCAGCAGAACGCAGCAGGTCATACTCCCCCATTTCCTCTAGGACC
This sequence comes from Triturus cristatus, assembly GCF_964204655.1. NCBI lineage: Eukaryota > Metazoa > Chordata > Amphibia > Caudata > Salamandridae > Triturus > Triturus cristatus. Next base: position 539,557,494 of record NC_140584.1, on the reverse strand, counting down.
CTACACTTACCACCTGCGGAGTCCCCCAGGGGTACTCCCTCAGCCCTACGCTCTTCAACGTCTACATGGCTCCGCTCGCCCCCATCGTCAGACCCTACGGACTCCACATTGTGTCATATGCAGACGACACCCAACTCATCCTCTCTCTTTCCAACGAATTCAACACTGCCAGGCACAACTTTCGAGAAGGCATGAAAGCCGTCGCCAAATGGATGAAAAACAGCTGCCTACATCTAAACACCAAAAAAATGGACTAATCATGGGCCCAAACCCTGACACCTGAAACGACGCCTGGTGTCCCCCCACCCTCGGAAGCCCGCCCACCCCACGGACCACGCACGCAACCTGGGAATCATCATCCTGGACTCAGAGCTCAAAATGACCCACCAGATCAACTCCGTCTCGTCCTCCTGCTTCCACACCCTCCGCCTCCTAAGTAAGACCTTCAAATGGATACCCCTCGAACACAGAAAGACCATCACTCACGCCCTGGTCACCAGCAGGTTCGACTACGGCAACACACTCTATGCCGGAATAAACAAAAACCTCACCCGCAAGCTACAAAACATGCAAAACGCCGCCGCAAGACTGGTCCTCAACCTGCCAAGACAGTGCCACATCTCCCAGCACCTGCTTCCACTCCACTGGCTCCCCATCGAAGCTAGAGTCACCTTCAAGATGCTAACCCACACTCACAAGGCCCTCCAAGACACCGGACCAGCATACCTGAACATTTGACTCAAATTCCACGCACCCCAAAGGACCCTACGATCAGCCCAGCTCTCCTACTCCGTGGTCCCAGCACCAGAAAGACCAGATCGGGAGGCCGCTCTTTCTCCTTCCGCATGGCCAGAGCCTGGAACGACCTTCCGCTTCACCTCAGACAGACAACATCGCTCCCCATCTTTGCAAGAAACCTCAAAATCTGGCTCTTCGACAAACCCCCTCCTTGATGGACTGGAACCTGCGACCCCACCCCCCAGCGCATTGAGACCCTTACGGGTCAGTAGTCGCGCTTAACAAACACCTGATTGATTGATACCGTTGCACTCACTGGAGTGGGAATAGTACTTTTTACCCCAACGCTATCCAACATTTTCCCTACTGTTGCACTCTCTGGAGTGGGAATTGTAATTTTTACCCCTACGCTATCCAACACTTTCCCTATTGTTGCACTTACTGGAGTGGGTATAGTAATTTTTATCCCTCCGCTATCCAATATTTTCCCTACTATTTTAGTTAATGTAGTGTAAAATGTATTTTAAAAAGATATATATTTTATTCATATTATTGGTGTATGTGTGTATATATATGTATTTATAATTGTTAATATGTTTTGAACAATGTATAAGTTATTAAAGTAATTATTAATAAATAAGTATATATTATATTTGATACATATATATGTTTAATTGAAGTGTACCTTATATGTACTACTTATAATTTACATTTTTTTTAAATAATTTTAACTATGTTGTTTTTTAATTATATGTATTATTTACTTTATTTTACATTATTTTTTATACATAAAAAAACGATATTTTTAACGATATTTTTAACAACGATATGTTTTTTATCAATATTTTTGTACTTACCATTATGTAGATAGGACTTCGATATTCTGGACATCAATATTTCGGCGTCGATATTTTTGTAGCTCGATATTCTGACTGTCGATATTCTGTCAGTGATCCCCGTACCACGATCTCGCCCGCTTCTCAGCAGCGTACGGTTGCTTCTTTGTCACCGGCCTGCAGGTCACACTCTGGTATTCATGCCAGGTCAGGCCGCACTGCTCTCGCCTCTGAGCGTTGGGGAGAGTCTCGGATCGCTCCGCAGTTGCTGGCAGGGGGAACGCATCAGCAGGAGACGGGGGTTCCCCAGTCACGGGCTCCACCCCCTCCGTTCTCTCTCCGGCAGATCCGCCACTGTGGGTCCCGGCTTGCACGGAGCAGAGGCCGTGCAACGTCGAGACCTTCCGTTACCGCCGGGGCAGTCGTAATTTTGCTCTGGGTGGGGACCCTGCTACCAGACGTCGGTAGGTGCTGGCTTGTAACCTTATTTCGGATTTTGGTAACGGATAATAGGAGGTAGGGGATCGGGCTCACGGAGCTCGCCTGGTGTGCGGCCATTTTCTTTCAATGCAGGCCATGCCTCTTGCCATTCCAGTTTGAACCCAGCCATATGCAAATCAGTCTTGACCCTGTGCCCAGTGGGAACAGTCCAGCCGGAACTGCCAGGCCAGGTCTTCCCCGGACTGGAAACAAGCATCTTAGTACCGGTTTTGGGGTTTCACCCCTCATCAGCTAGGATAGCTTGACTCCTGTGGTATGGAGAGCACAGGACCCACGTCTGGGCATACCTGTCCCACCCAGGGTGACAAAAGACAAAAAAATTGATGGACAGAATGCAGAACAATGTCATACATTTACCACATTACAGTGATCTGGGCCTAAATCTATCGTTGTTTTGCTCTCCATGCCATTTTAGTTTGCACCCAGCCATATGCAAATCAGTCTTGACCCTGTGCCCAATGGGAACAGTCCAGCCCAAACTGCCAAGCCAGGTCTTCCCTGTACTGGAAACAAGCATCCTAGGACTGATTTCAGTGTTTCACCCTTCATCAGCCAGGATAGCTTGACTCCAGCGGCATGGAGAGCACAGGACCCGTGTCTGGGCATACCCGTCCCACTCAGGCTGACAAATGCAAAAAATAACAATTGATGGATAAAACCCAGATCTATTGACTGGGGATGAATGTTTGATTTGCTCTGCATTTCGTCCATCATCTGTGTGTCGTTTGCTTTCTTGCCCTAAGTGCACCGGGTATTCCCAGACGTGGGCCCCAGGCTCACTGTGGTACTGGATTCAAGCTAACCTGGCTGGATTGATGCCCCAAAACCGGTCCCAGGATGCTTGTTCCCTGTCCAGGGAGGACCTGGCTTGGAAGTACGGGCTGGACTGTTCCCATGAGGCACAGGGTCAAGAATGATTTGGATATGGTAGGGTCTAAACTGGGGTGGCATGGTGAGCAAATGAACAATGATTTAACCCAGATCTACTGACTGGGGGTGAATATTCGATTTGCTCTGTGTTGTTGCTTAGCAATATGTCCTAGCAACTTGTCATGCATTCTTCCCATGGTTACCAGCATGTGAGAGTTCTGGAGTTGGACCAGAAGGAAGGAGACAGTTGCTGGAGACAGGACATGTCTAGGGGTTGTTCCTATGTATTTCAATAAAGTCCCTTCTTGAAATACATGTCGCGCCTCTTAAAAGTGGCGACGAGGATGGGATGTAATTTCCCTTAGGGCATGCTGGTTAAGAGATGCTGCATACTGCAGTTCGTCAGCCCCTAGACATCGATATTTGACTGGATGGTCAACCAGGCTTTCTTGCGGTACTGTTCTCACCACATCGACGATATTATAAAAAGAGACTGAAAACGATTTACCATAACGGTACTGTCCGCAAAAGAAAAAAAAAGTGGAGAACTGATGTTGGAGTCCTGTCCAAGGCACATGTGGAAGAAATGGAATCATGTCAGCACCAATGGCACATGGAAAAAAAGCACCAATTCATGTATATTCGGATAAGGACATGAGTTTTATGTGATCTTGTGCTGCGAATGTACGAATCCGTTCAGCTAGTGCTGTGCCCTAAATGAGGAGAATTGGATGTGTTTGTTGTGCTGTAAAGACTAGTTGTGGTGTATCGCAGCGGGTGAGAGAAAACGTATTTGGAGGCAGCGTCCGACTATCTGGCCTGATTAACTGCCAACCTGCCGAACCCAGCCCCAAGTCCACCGTTACTGTTGGGACCTGGAGCTCTGAAGTCTATGCCATTCTCCAATATTGTTAGTTTTCAAAAGTTGACTCACAGGCTACCGCTCGTGTGCTTCTGCTTTGTTTTTGTGCGTCATTGCGGGTATTCTTCTACAGAATTTCTGAGCCATCCACACATCACAAGCACACTGCAGTGTGGGAGCCACGCTGCGTTGAGACGGGCGATTTATTGACGTTTGCATGCAAGCTGCATATGGTTGCCATAACAACCAAAAACGAGTACTACAACGCGATTGTGGATATGGAACCAGCATTTTAAAGGGTGTGACAGCAAGCGAAGATTGAATTATCGGCGGGCATAATCTGAAAAAAAGGAACAAGAAGGAGATTGTGTCCTTCGAGGCAACTAGGAGGACTGTGTGGATTGCTACTTCTCCGTAGACTACGGTGACTACATTCATTTTGTTATTTTTTCTTTTTTTATCCTTTCCTTTCCTTCTCAGTTAATCTAGACAAGTGACTATTACTATTGCTATAATTAATATTGTCTCATAAGTACATCAACAGGGTATAACTATTGATTGGAATACGTTTATACATCATATTTTACAGCTAGGAAATTCCGTCAATATGGACATGTCGTCCATCATAGCTCCTCCTAAATGTTTACAAAACCCTGGTGAACCCACCTTACCGTGGGAAGACTGAATAGAGTAGTTTGAAACCTATTTAGAGGCTATTGGTGGCAAGGGTTTTATAGCTTCCCGGAAGGTGGCATTACTCAAACACAACTTAGAAATAGAGGGCAGAAAGGTATTACAAACCCTACCCATTGATACTGATAAGAAACAAGTGTTTATAGGAGAGAAAGCAAGCGAAGGTGAGAATAAAGAAGAAGGTGAGGAAGTAAATCTACACTACCATGAGGTAGTTCCTATTGATGAGTATGTTGAGGTAATCAAAGCACTAGAAGAAAACTATGGCAAAAAGTTTAGCATAGTAGTAGAAAGGCATACGTTTTTCTCTTGATCCCAACTGCTCGGGGAGTCTGTCAAGCAATATACTTCCGTATTGAAAACACTTGCTGCCACTTGTAAATTCAAAAACGTACACGAGAAGATCATAAGGGATCAATTCATAAATACAACAAACAATATTAAAAAAATTAAGAAAGATTACTAGATATGAAAGATTCTTTCCTGCAGAAAACTATTGAAGTGGCAAGGCGGGTTGAGAATACTTCTAAGTATGTCAAAGAGCTAAGCTCGGAGAAGACTAGCACTGCTAAAGTGTGTGCTTTACAGAAGAAGACATCCAAAAAGAAAGAAAGCAACACTAAAACCAATATACCCAAAAAAAACAGGGTGTGTTACAGGTGTGGCAGTACTAGACACACCGCGGATTCCGACAAATGTTTTGCAGTTAAAGAGAAATGCTTTAAATGCAAAAAGATTGGTCACTTAGCACGCATGTGTAGGGCCGGATCTTTACCCACCTCAAAATGGAAGCGTCCTGTGAATGCAATTAGAGAAAACTCTGAGGATGACAATTCTGATAACGTAGGGGAAGTTGAAGTTATGGTTATTTGCGACAATGCTATCAACGATGTATCTGAGTGCTACAACCCACCTAAAGGTGATTTAGGCATCAATGGGACAAAATAACTATTTGAGCAGACTCTCGATCCCCTTATGCTATCATTGATAAGAACACATGGGAGAAGGTAGGAAGTCATCGGTTGAACCCGCCAGATGTTGAACCTGTAGGGCACTGTCGTGTTAAGCTCCCATTGTTAAGTTTTTTCAAATGCACATTGTCTCCCAAGGGTAAGATAGCTACTAGCAAGGTAAACGTGGTGGAAAAAGGAGAGCATTGCTGGGGTGGCGCGAACAAAAAATGTTGGGCTCCACTTTGGACCCTAACCACACACAACAAGTTCTGGCCACTGAAGATACTGAAAAAACTAAATGGATCACCAAATTTCCAAAATTATTTGGGGAAACGTTAGGGGGTTTAGAAACATTGGAACACCCATTGTACTAAAGCCCGATTATGTTCCGTGTGTACCCTTTACCTTTAGAGAAAAATTTAAATTGGAGTTGCAAAGGTTATGTGATGCGCAGGTTATCGAGCCAATTGAGTCATCTGAATGGCTTAGTCCTGTTGTTTTAGCACGCAAACCCGATGGTAACCTACGCATGTGCATTGATTTGAGAGACCTTAATCGCAACATCCTAGTTGACCAAATCCATTACCTCACATCAACAAAATGGTGTCCTTTGTAACCAGTGCCACCTACTTTTCACTAATTGACCTTTCCAATGCATACCATCAGATCAAACTGCATCCCATTTCAAGTCATCTCACTTCATTCACTACACCTGAAGGAGCCTTCTAGTTTATCAGAATGCCCTTCGGCCTGGCCTCTGCCTCGGCGGTTTTCCAAAGAGTAATGTGCAAAGTATTGGTGTGTTTACCCATGGTGTTAGTTTTCCAAGACGATATGCTAGTGTGGGGGACTAATCGTGTTGAACATGACTCGATACTGACACAAACATTAGACAGGTTACAAAACGCAGGCCTAACCGTGGGTGTCAAAAAATGCAAATTTTGTGTCAAGCAAATTGATTATCTGGGGCACACCTATTCTGGGGGTGGGGTAAAACCAAAAAAATAAGTTATTGGATGCTATTAATAATGCACCATCACCTCGTGACAAGGAGCAAATGCGCTCCTTCCTGGGCCTTGCGGAATTATATTTCAAGTTTGTTCAGCATTTTGCTGACAAAGTCCATGCCCTAAGAATGTGAGTGTCAAGTTCGAATGGACAGATGAATGCCAAAAAGTCTTCATTTCTATCAAAAAACAAATTGTCAAAGCTGTTGCCTTGAAACCATTTAACCCATCATATCATAGCATAATGTAGTGGATGCCAGTACATATGGTCTAGGAGCAGTGCTCCTGCAAAAACATTTGGGACATGAACGAGTGGTAGCCTTTGCATCTCGTACCCTCAAGGGTGCGGAGGCTACATACTCTGTCATTGAAAAAGAGGCACTTGTATGCTGGTGGGGGGTGAACTACTTCAAAACTTACATCTGGGTTACCCATTTTGAAATTAGGTCTGACCACAAACTACTCATAAAATTGTTCACCACCAGGGGAGCTGCCAAAGCAACAACCAGGATCGCCAAACGGCTGTGCAGGCTCCAAGGGTATGACTTCTCACTATAGTATGTTCTGGGCATTCGCAATGTCAATGCCGATTGTCTATCCCGTTTACCTTTGGAAGGTGATGACGAAGACATTGACTCCAATGATGATTATGTGGTAGCAAGTGTATCTAAGTCATGTGAGGGTGCCATATCCATGGATGAGTGGAAAGAGGCTGTGACAAATTATCCCACTCTCAAGGAGCTTGTGATTGAATTGTCCAATCCTTCTGGTCCCAGTTTTGTCCTCAAGAAAAAATTTGGAGAGTTTTGGACACTCTGGACAGAACATTCGGTAGTAGATGGTGTGATGCGGAGAAGTGGAAGACTAGTGGTTCTGGCTAGCTTGCAGTCTAGACTACTAAAATTACTTCATGAAGGACACAATGGCATGTCTGGAATGAAGAGGAAGGCCAGAGAGACATTTTGGAGGCCGGGGATGGACAGGAACATAGAGGAGCATGTCAGTGGAAGTTTGTTGGAGTGCATGTGCAGTGACAAAACCCATCGGGTAGAAGAATCACCTATCTCTCCCACTAATTTTCCAAGCAGACCGTGGGAAAAAGTTGCCATGGATATCTGTGGCCCATTTTCGGCCAAGGTAATTGTCAACAAGTACGCCTTAGTGCTAATTGACTACCATTCTAAATGGGCGGAAGTGGCATTCACTGGAGATATTAAAGCCTCTAACGTCATCGAATTTTGTGAGCAAATCTTTCATAGGGAGGGGTGTCATGACATGTTTGTCCCGGATAACGGACCCCAGTTCATAGAAGAGGAATTCAAAACATACCTTACCAAAATGGGCATTGCTCACCACACTACCGCTGTTTATATAATCCCAGGGAAAACGGCCTTGTTGAGAGATCCAACAGAGTCTTGAAGGAGTGTATTCAATTTTCTGAAGGGTGTGGTGGAGACTGCAAGGAGGCGGTGAAGGAAATGTTGTGGAGTTACCAAACCACACCCCATTCAGTCACCAAAGAGTCCCCATTCAAACTTCTCAAGGGCAGGCAATCGGGAACGAGGGTTGCTCCCGGGTGGATGCTCAAGGGTCTTTCACGACCTGTGTGCAACACGAGTCTAGAGTGTAGAGTCAAAAAGCACCAGGAGAAGTATGTGAGCAGGCACAATGACAGATTAAAAAGGGGCAAACATGTTGTTAGACTTGGGGGTCTCTGGTTGGCGCAAGGTTGCCCTTGTGTCAAGCAGGCACCCTCTCCTCTACGTCAGGGCGCAGGATAACCCCTTGTGAATGACCCTTGCTCACCCTCTAGGTGCGTGGCGTGAGCAGCCAAGGCGATTCCTCAGGCGTTGTTGGTTAAGCACTTACAATCACACACACAGTAAATACATCAACCCCCCCCAGAAACGGACACCAGACTTGGATATGTAGAAAAATACGCTTCTTTATGTAAAAATAGGTATATATATCTCAGCAGACTTATCACAAGACCAATAACGTTTTCGCTATGCCACCAGGTTGTAAAGCAGGCACATGTTCTTTGTTCGTAGTTTCAAATGGATACTTTGTAGTCTCTTGCAAATGTTACTTGTGGTTCCAGTACTTACAGAGATCGGCTCCTGCGAACGGGGAAATAAGGCGTTGCGGGCCCCGAGCCCGATACTGGAACTTCTTTCGTGATGTGGAGAGTCGGCACAGGTCGGTGCGACTCTCAGCTTGGGAAGTGGTCTTGGCTCCTCGATCAGCGGGTGTGGGCAGGTAGGCAGGCGCGGCCAGCGACCCTCAGCACGGCGGTGCAGGGGGGGTCTCCACAGCGGGGGCGGCGCGGCCTGAGATGTCCGGGGATAGCGAAGCGGGGTCACAGGGCACGGTCAGTGCAGCTGGATGACCCGGCGTAGATCACAGTCGTCGGACGGTTTCCGGCGGGAGGGGTGATAGCGTGTTCAGCGCGCTCCAGTGGCAGGCGGTGACAGGGGTGCAGGCAACCTAGCCCGGGGACAGAGAGCGGCTCTGGACGGAGCGGGGCTCTCACGGGGTGAAGGCAGGCAAGCTCCTGAGTGTCACGGCCCTAGGAGGGGCGATGAGGGGCGCAGTCTCTTTCCAGCGGGATGCACACACGGCTCGAATCGGAGGACGAGCAAAAGCACAGAGAACCCACTGGTCCTGGGGTTCAGTTCAGGGGGCAAGCTCAGATCAAGCCCTTGGAGAATGTTTAAAGCACAAAGTAGCAAAGTCTTTTCAGTAGTCTCTTCCTCTCCTTTCTCAGCAAGGCAAGCAGCAGGCCAGCTCCTCCGGCGTCTTCTTCTCCTTCTAGTCGGGCAGAGGTTCTTTGTGGTAAAACAGGATTCTGATTTCTTAGGAGCCAGGCTCCTACTTTTATACAGTGATTCTTTTGTTCTTTAGCGCCAGGGGGCCTGGGCCCGGCTCAGTCCAGTTCTGGAGCACTTTGTTATGGTGACTCTGCTCTTTCCTTTCAGCAGCAGGGCAGAGACATCAGCCGCCCCACAGGGGGCGGCGCCGGCTTTGTGGTGGCAGAGCACAGGTCTATTCAAGAGTCAAGGTGTACTCCTCCCACCCATCCTGGTGTCATCTCTCTACCCACCACCTGGCAGCCAACCTGTCTCTGGGGATTCCCCACCCCTGCTCCTTACTGTTGCTAGGCAGAACACACACACACAGCAGAGGCGGACTGAATGGCCAGGTCAGTAAATACTAACTTTCTAAAAGTAGTATTTACAAACCCAGGATATTAAAATAAACTTGACGACAAGAAGTATTTTATTATTCTGAGTTCAGGCATACTAAACTTGACATTCTACCATGCTCTCTGAGTCCACTGGGGTCACAGCGTGTAGTGACTCCAGCAGCCCATTCTGGCCTATGGAGAGCAGGTAGCCTTCAATAGTGAAAAACGAAAATGGCTGTAATTCACTACTAGGACATGCCACACACATCAGGGCATGTCCTACCTTATGCCTACAATGCACCCTGCCCTTGGGCCTACCAGAGGGGTGGCTAATATGTAGTTAAGGGAAGGTTTAGGGACTGGCAAGCGGGGGCACTTGCGCAGTCAGTGCGACGGTCCCAGACCGCGCACAGGGTCTGCGGTGGCAGACCCTAGTTACATTTTTCAAGGCCGCTTTCTGTGGGTGGCGCAACCAGCGCTGCAAGCCCACCAGCAGCATTGGCATTCACAAGCCCTGGCACCCCTGGTGCACTTTACTGGGGACTGACAGTGAATCCAATAAACCAATCATGAACATCAATTACAGGTACACTTTACCTAGGGAGCACTTGCACTGCGGCACGGATTAGCCGTGGCGCAGTGCCCTGAGCGGACAACACCAGCAAAACAATCGAGGCACACCATCAAAAAGTGGAAGGGAAACTCACGCCAAGGTGCCAGGTCTAACACGTGTCCCCTCCAGCTGAAATGTGGGGAGAACTACCCTTGCCCAGGGGGTTCCTCGTCACTAAGGCGGAAATACCTGGACAGACCGTCAGCGTTGGCGTGATCTGTACCAGGACGGTGTTCCACCGTAAAGTCCATACCCTGTAGGGAGATGGACCACCTCAACAGCTTCGGGTTCTCACCCCTCATTTGCATCAACCATCTGAGGGGCCTGTGGTATGTCTGAACCCGGAAGTGAGACACAAACAAGTAGGGTCTTAGGTTCTTCAGCGCCCAGACCACAGCAAATGCTTCTCGCTCAATTGCACTCCACCTACTTTCCCGTGGAAGTAACCTCCTACTGATGAAGGCTACGGGTTGGTCCCTGCCCTCCTCAGTCATCTGTGAGAGAACAGCCCCTACACCATGCTCTGAAGCGTCTGTCTGCACTAGGAATTCCTTGGAGAAGTCAGGGGCCAAAAGCACGGGCGCCGTGCACATGGCAGTCTTCAGGGTGTCGAAAGCTTTCTGACAGGTGTCAGTCCAGATCACGTTCCGGGGCTGCTTCTTGGAAGTCAGCTCTGTCAAGGGGGCAACGATCGTTCCATAGCCCTTGACAAACCTCCTGTAGTACCCAGTGAGCCCCAGGAAGGCCCTCACTGCGGTCTGCGTCTTGGGGGGTTCCCAAGCCAGGATGGTCTCAATTTTGGGTTGCAAGGGTGCCACCTTGCCACTCCCCACTTGGTGTCCCAAGTACACCACGGAACCCTGCCCGATCTGGCACTTGCTTGCCTTGATCGTGAGGCCTGCTCGGCGCAGAGCCATCAACACTTCCCAGAGGTGGCGCAGGTGTTCGGGCCAGGTGGCACTGAACACTGCGATGTCATCCAGGTAGGCGGCACTGAACGCATCCAGCCCAACCAGTACCTGGTTGACCAACCTCTGAAAGGTGGCAGGGGCATTCTTCATTCCAAATGGCATGACTCGGAACTGGAAGTGCCCATCTGGTGTAGAGAATGCTGACCTCTCTTTGGCCCCATCGGTCAAGGCGATCTGCCAGTACCCAGACGTTAAATCAAACGTGCTGAGGAACCGGGCAGCCCCCAGCCGATCAATGAGCTCATCAGCTCTGGGGATGGGGTGCGCGTCAGTCTTAGTTACTGAATTGAGTCCTCTGTAGTCCACACAGAACCGGAGTTCAGGTGTGGCTCCCGGCGCAGCAGCTTTGGGGACCAAGACCACGGGGCTGGACCAAGGACTGCTGGAGGACTCAACCACCCCTAGCGCAAGCATTTTGGAGACCTCCTCCTTAATGCAAGCTCTGACCCTGTCAGTTACCCTGTAAGCCTTGTGCTTCACAGGTAAGCTGTCTCCTGTGTCCACATCATGGACGCACCAATCTGTGACACCAGGAACCAGGGAGAACCTATCGGGAAACTGCCCCAGCAAGTGGCGGCAATCTTCCTGTTGTTCGGGCGTCAGGGTGGGTGAGAGGTTAACTCCATCCACTGACCCATCTTTCTCAGAGGCTACTAAGAGGTCAGGAAGAGGCTCGGTCTCCTCTTCCATTCCGTCATCAGTGGCCAGCAGCATGCCCACTTCGGTCCTCTCTAAGTGGGCCTTAAGGCGGTTAACATGTAGGACCCTCAAAGGGTTCCTGGGAGACTGCATGTCCACCAAGTAGGTGATAGGACTTTTGCGCTCCACAACCTCAAATGGACCTGTCCACTTATCCTGAAGTGCACAAGGCTCCACTGGGGCCAAGACCCACACCTTTTGTCCAGGTTGAAGCTCTACCAGAGTGGCATTCTGGTCGTACCACCGCTTCATCTCCTCCTGGCTGGCTTCCAGATTTGCCTCAGCAAGTTGCCTGAAACGCCTAGTCTGGTTTCGGAAGGCCAGCATGTAACTGTATACATTCTGGGGAGGTTTCCTGGGAGATTGCTCCCAGCCTTCCTTTACCAAACTCAGAGGTCCTCTTACCGGGTGACCATACAGAAGCTCAAAGGGGCTGAACCCTAGAGACTTTTGTGGCACCTCTCGGTAAGCGAAGAGCAGGCATGGCAAGAGGACGTCCCACTTACGCCTCATAGGACCGTCCAGGCCCATGATCATGCCTTTGAGGGTTCGGTTGAATCTCTCAACCAACCCGTTTCCTTGGGGGTGGTAAGGAGTGGTGAACTTGTAAGTTACCCCACACTCCTTCCCCAGGGATTTCATATATGTGGATATGAAATTGGTCCCCCTGTCGCTCACCACCTCTAGAGGGAATCCCACTCGGGAGAAAATTCCCATCAGTGCTCGTCCCACCACGGGGGCCGTCACTGTCCTCAGAGGGATGGCTTCAGGGTACCGGGTGGCATGGTCCACCAAGACCAGGATGAACCTGTTGCCCAGGGCTGTCTTGGGGTCCAGAGGCCCCACAATATCAATACCCACTCGCTGGAATGGCGTACCGACCACGGGGAAGGGCTGCAGAGGAGCCTTGTGCTTCCCTCCGCTCTTACCACTTGCCTGGCAAGTCTGACAGGTTCTGCAGTAGGAATCTGAATTCTTGTGCATTTGGGGCCAGTAAAAGTGGGTGACAAGCCTGTCATAGGTCTTGTCCATCCCCAAATGTCCTGCTAAAGGCACATCATGAGCCAGCCCCAGTAGGAAGGTTCTGAACCTCTGGGGTACCACCAGCACACGGGCTGACCCAGGTTCAGCAGCCTTAGGCTCGGAATACAGGAGGTCACTCTCCCAGTACACGTAGTGTGTTTTGGCCTGAACACCATTGGCCTGGTCTGCAGCCTGTTGCCGCATACCCACGAGAGAAGGGCATTCTTTCTGCTCCCTGCAGAATTCCTCCCTGGAGGGACCTCCTTCTTGCTGCCAATGGGTCAGCTCAGGCAGGTCTCCCAGTTCGGCAATCTGTTCCCCGGTAGGCTCCAGAGCATCCCCCTCAGGGTCTACTTCCTCCTGGGCCGTGGGAACTTCGGGGGCCGGTTTCCCGCGCCTCCTGCGCCTTCTCCCTAAGGCCGGTTCCTGGACCTCTCCCTCAGGCTCCATGACCCTCTCAACACCCCTACTGGCTGCCATGGACCGGGTGGTCACGCACGCCCAGTCGGGTAGACCCACCATCCTCAGATGCGTGGTCTTCTCCACCTTTTCCCAAGGGGAGCTCTCCAGGTCGTTCCCTAGCAGACAGTCTACAGGCATGTCAGTTCTCACAGCGACTTGTAGAGTACCAGAGACCTCCCCCCACTCAAAGGGAACTTGAGCCATTGGACAACGACTCTCTATGTTGTCAGCATTGACAACCCTACAGTAGGCATTGGGTACAATCTGCTCTTGAGACACCAGGTGTTGCCTCACCGAGGTCACGCTGGCTCCTGTATCTCTAAGAGCCTCAACCTTTTTTCCATTGATGGTCACTACTTGCCCATATTTCCTAGTGTTAGAGGGTAAGTAGGTTTCAGGGACCATCTCACTGTCTCCTAGCGAGACTAGGGTCATCTGCCCGGGACCCCCACCCTCCTGGACTGCTACCTCCTCCCCAAAGTTAATATTAGCTACTTGCCGGGGTGGAGCACCAGTGGGTGCGGTCTTACCAAACAGGCGACACTTAGGATCAGAGGCAATGTGACCCGGGTCACCACACCTATTACAATTGAAGGGCCCCTTTGGAACAGGTCTACCTGTCGGGGCCCCGTTCTGCTGCGGGGGTGGGGGAGGCTGAGAACCCTTCTGCTGGTTCCCTTGGGGATTACTTTGGGGGCCTTTTTGGAACCCCTTCTGTTTACCCCTGTCCCCCCCACTCTTCTGCTGGGGACCCTGCCCACCTTTGGCGGAGTCTCCCACTTGACCCTTGTGGACCCTGGTGCTGAGCCAGCGGTCCACCTCCTCAGCAAGCTTCCTCGGGTTGGACAGCTTGCTATCAATCAGGTGCTGGCGTAGCTCAGGAAAACATTGACTGGACAAGTGCTCCCATGCAATTAAATCAAGCAGCCCTTGATAATCATTCACTTTGCTACCCTTCACCCAACCATCCAGTGCTCTGCAGAAAAAAGTTACATACTCCACATACGTACTCTCAGGGATCTTCTTAGTCTCCCTGAACCTCTGTCTATATAGCTCAGGAGTTAACCCATACCTGGTCATTAAAGCTTCCTTCATATGGGGGTATGAGGTCTGGACTTCTAGGGGCAAATCTAACAGTGTGTCACGCCCTTCAGCAAGGAACCTTCCCCACAACCCCGCTCCCCAGTCTTTCTCAGGGACCCGGTGTGAAGACATGGCCACCTCATAGGCTCTAAACCACTGCCCTATGTCATCCTTTCTAAAATACTCCTTTACTACATCTTTGGGGATGTACACCTTGGACTCTACCTGCACCGGTGGAGTGCTGCCACCAGAAGGAGCGGTGTCCAAACCTTTCGCCTTCAGCTCCAACTCCTTCAATCTTATATCATGATCCATTTTGCGTTGTTGTGCCTCCAAGGCCAACTTCTGCTTTTCCATTTCCATTTGTCCTGCCAACTTTGCCATCTCCATTGCATGCACCCTGTCTGCTGCCCTGTCTGCCAGCTCCTCTGGCGACAGGACTCTGCTGGGCTCCCCAAGGTTGTCGGGTGGAACGATGTCCCCCGCATTCTGTGGGTCTCTTGACTCCTTCCAGGCTCTCAACGCCTTGGTGTACTGGATCTTCTTCTTGAATCCAGCATGGGGAACTCTGAATTTTACACTGTAGCCTTTCAATTGCTCCGCGGTGTAACCTTCCAGTCTCTCCCAATCCACCTCATCTATTCCAGAAATCACAGAGAGTGCTCTTCCAGCAGGGAGTGAGCCAGGCATGGTTGCAGTAATGGTCGATGTCTCAACACTTCAAAAATGAAAACCTGTGGCTGCGTTACTTGGTCTGCTCTCTCAATCTGGTGATTAATAATTCACTGTATGCAAATTACAAGTGCAAATCCGAAATCCCAGCCGCTGCCAACAATGTTAGACTTGGGGGTCTCTGGTTGGCGCAAGGTTGCCCTTGTGTCAAGCAGGAACCCTCTCCTCTACGTCAGGGCGTAGGATAACCCCTTGTGAATGACCCTTGCTCACCCTCTAGGTGCGTGGCGTGAGCAGCCAAGGCGATTCCTCAGGCGTTGTTGGTTAAGCACTTACAATCACACACACAGTAAATACATCAATCCCCCCCAGAAACGGACACCAGACTTGGATATGTAGAAAAATACGCTTCTTTATGTAAAAATAGGTATATATATCTCAGCAGACTTATCACAAGACCAATAACGTTTTCGCTATGCCACCAGGTTGTAAAGCAGGCACATGTTCTTTGTTCGTAGTTTCAAATGGATACTTTGTAGTCTCTTGCAAATGTTACTTGTGGTTCCAGTACTTACAGAGATCGGCTCCTGCGAACGGGGAAATAAGGCGTTGCGGGCCCCGAGCCCGATACTGGAACTTCTTTCGTGATGTGGAGAGTCGGCACAGGTCGGTGCGACTCTCAGCTTGGAAAGTGGTCTTGGGTCCTCGATCAGCGGGTGTGGGCAGGTAGGCAGGCGCGGCCAGCGACCCTCAGCACGGCGGTGCAGGGGGGGTCTCCACAGCGGGGGCGGCGCGGCCTGAGATGCCCAGGGATAGCGAAGCGGGGTCACAGGGCACGGTCAGTGCAGCTGGATGACCCGGCGTAGATCACAGTCGTCGGACGGTTTCCGGCGGGAGGGGTGATAGCGTGTTCAGCGCGCTCCAGTGGCAGGCGGTGACAGGGGTGCAGGCAACCTAGCCCGGGGACAGAGAGCGGCTCCGGACGGAGCGGGGCTCTCACGGGGTGAAGGCAGGCAAGCTGCTGAGTGTCACGGCCCTAGGAGGGGCGATGAGGGGCGCAGTCTCTTTCCAGCGGGATGCACACACGGCTCGAATCGGAGGACGAGCAAAAGCACAGAGAACCCACTGGTCCTGGGGTTCAGTTCAGGGGGCAAGCTCAGATCAAGCCCTTGGAGAATGTTTAAAGCACAAAGTAGCAAAGTCTTTTCAGTAGTCTCTTCCTCTCCTTTCTCAGCAAGGCAAGCAGCAGGCCAGCTCCTCCGGCGTCTTCTTCTCCTTCTAGTCGGGCAGTGGTAAAACAGGATTCTGATTTCTTAGGAGCCAGGCTCCTACTTTTATACAGTGATTCTTTTGTTCTTTAGCGCCAGGGGGCCTGGGCCCGGCTCAGTCCAGTTCTGGAGCACTTTGTTATGGTGACTCTGCTCTTTCCTTTCAGCAGCAGGGCAGAGACATCAGCCGCCCCACAGGGGGCGGCGCCAGCTTTGTGGTGGCAGAGCACAGGTCTATTCAAGAGTCAAGGTGTACTCCTCCCACCCATCCTGGTGTCATCTCTCTACCCACCACCTGGCAGCCAACCTGTCTCTGGGGATTCCCCACCCCTGCTCCTTACTGTTGCTAGGCAGAACACACACACACAGCAGAGGCGGACTGAATGGCCAGGTCAGTAAATACTAACTTTCTAAAAGTAGTATTTACAAACCCAGGATATTAAAATAAACTTGACGACAAGAAGTATTTTATTATTCTGAGTTCAGGCATACTAAACTTGACATTCTACCATGCTCTCTGAGTCCACTGGGGTCACAGCGTGTAGTGACTCCAGCAGCCCATTCTGGCCTATGGAGAGCAGGTAGCCTTCAATAGTGAAAAACGAAAATGGCTGTAATTCACTACTAAGACATGCCACACACATCAGGGCATGTCCTACCTTATACCTACAATGCACCGTGCCCTTGGGCCTACCAGAGGGGTGGCTAATATGTAGTTAAGGGAAGGTTTAGGGACTGGCAAGTGGGGGCACTTGCGCAGTCAGTGCGACGGTCCCAGACCGCGCACAGGGTCTGCGGTGGCAGACCCTAGTCACATTTTTCAAGGCCGCTTTCTGTGGGTGGCGCAACCAGCGCTGCAAGCCCACCAGCAGCATTGGCATTCACAAGCACTGGCACCCCTGGTGCACTTTACTGGGGACTGACAGTGAATCCAATAAACCAATCATGAACATCAATTACAGGTACACTTTACCTAGGGAGCACTTGCACTGCGGCACGGATTAGCCGTGGCGCAGTGCCCTGAGCGGACAACACCAGCAAAACAATCGAGGCACACCATCAAAAAGTGGAAGGGAAACTCACGCCAAGGTGCCAGGTCTAACACATGTATTCGCTGTTGGAGATTGGGTGAGAACGCACAGTGTGGGTGTTCAAAAAAGAGGTCTGTCTAAATGGTCAGTGCCCAAACCCATAACCAAGGTTGTTGGTAACAGTGTTTGGCTAAGTGATGGCAAGATGTGGAATATTCGAAGTGTCACTTTGTGCAACGATGTAGAATTACACGCTTGGTGGGAAAAAACGGGTAATAATCAAATGGTGAAAAACAGTGATGATGTAAGAGATAACAAACGTGTCAGGAAGGTTCCAAAATGGCACAGTGACTATGTGACCCTTTGATTACCAAGTTTTATTCTCAATCACAATTTTCCGTTGATATACCTAATGTTACGCTTTCCCCTTTCTGTTTTTTTATATATATTATTTCTTCATTCATTGCTGTAACGTCCTTACTATTGTATTTGTTATTATTAAAGAAAGAAGATGTGTTGTATCTTAGCCATGTGTCCTAGCAACTTATCATGCATTCCTCCCATGGTTAACTAGCATGTGAGAGTTCTGGAGTTGGACCAGAAGGGAGGAGACAGTTGCTGGAGACAGGACGTGTCTAGGGGTTGTTCCTATGCACGTCAATAAAGTCCCTTCTTGAAATACCATGTCTGTGCCTCTTAAAACTCTGCATTCCATCCATCATCTGTGTGTCGTCTGGTGTTAGTACTGTGGCAAGATGGAGGACGGAACAAGCGCTCTAATACCATTGGACCGGGCCAAAAAGAAACGGAGGAGGGAGTTAGTGAAGGGACGGATCAAGCAGAGAAGCGGGTGGGGATGGGGAGATGGGCAAGCAACGACGGAGAAAAAAACCTTAATTGAAGCAGAACAGGGACAAAAATAAATGTGTCATTGTGTAATTTAACTGGTGAGCACTTAAAGGGCTTCAATACCATCGGCTTGTGTTCGAGCTATGTCAAGACGGATAACAGAGCAAGCGTTTCAATACCACTGGATAGTTGTTTATTTTGGTAACTATGCTATTGGCACAGACCCTAGATAGATTCTATTGATGTTCTATAGTCTTGGGTCCATGCCGCGCTGTCTTAGAGGCAGTTGGAGGTTGGAATAGACGGAGCAGGATGTTCACTGGTGGTGCTGTACTTATATGAATAAATACTGGTTTCTACCTATCTGGACTGCGGTCATTAATAACAATTTTGGCGACGATCAGGGATACTACGGCACCACCACACTACACGGACCTACATGTGCACCTTTTTGGATTTTTTATTTCTTCTCCCATTTTCTTCTTCGCTTACGCTGGATTTCATGAAGATATACATGGGTAACTATTCGGTTTGAAGATCCTTCCTGGAATTGACTACATTGCTTCAGTCTCCCTCCCAATTGGATTTCATGTTTTTTGCGGACTTGCATTTTTCAAATTACATGGTTGCCTTTTAAAGCTCACTGTTACTGCTTGGATTCTTTCGCCCACAGGATTCCGGATGACGGCACCTTTCTAGAGAATATTTGCTCTTTTAAGAGTTCCGAGTGACTTCATCCTCCGAACTCCAACATTTCCAAGGATACTGGCTACTCTCCCTCTACGTTCTTCTGGATTGTCACGTTCTTCTCTATGGTTACTGGCATCTTCTCCCTCACGTTACGTTGCGTATTACGCAATCACGTACTATACGTGCCACCATTTTGGAGCTGTTGTTTTTGCTTAGCAACCACCGCAATTACTTGTCGGAGGTTTCACGCTGCGTTTTCCTCTGTTATTTCATATTCTACTTTCACTCTGTTTTATTAATGAAATTGAACTTTCATCATTACTACCGGTGAGCCTTCTTTTGCAGTTTGCGATTGTTTGTTTATTTATTTTTCATTTTTTCTCCATGTGACAGAACTGAAAGAGCGAAGTTGGGACACCATTGTCTATTACATTTATTTATCCATCTTAATTTTTATTTGGCTATTGTATAACTCATTTTTCTGAAATGTTGACAACACAGAATTACAGTTTATCTCCTCCTCAATGTTTCTGGCCCGCTGGTGGCACTCCCTGCATGCAATGGCTGGAATGGAAGGCATATTTTCTTAACTATATTGACACTTTGGATGTCAAGGGTAAAATGTCTCCGGCAGAAAAGAAAGTAATTTTCTTACATTCGGTTGGTCCTGAAGGTCTCAAAACGTACAATTAAATGATTAGAGTTGGTGGTGGTAGTAATCAAAATGTTTTTACTTCTGCAATTAATGATTTTGATCGTTATTTTTCTCCCAAGGTACTCATTGGCATTCTTCGATACAACTTTTTTCAGAGAAAGCAAAACACAGATGAGTCAGTGGATAGTTACCTCTCTGCTTTAAGGACACTTTCTCTTGATTGCCAGTTTTGGGGTTACAAGAAGATTTCATTAGAGACCAAGTGGTCTTGCATGTAAAAGACACGTCTATTCAAGACAGGTTGTGGGTCAATGGCGATTCCAAATTGGAAGATGTCTTAGCCATAGTAAGAAAAGCAGAAATGTCTTGTAGAAGGGCAAAAGAAGTTAAGGTAGATGATAACAGTAAATCTAACATTGTTGTAGCGAAAGTGGAAGGTAAAAGAACTAAAGCTAATTTAAAAAAACAAATACCTACAAAAGCATATACTAATACCTATGAAAAAGATAAGCTCAGGTGCTATAGGTGCGACAGCGGTTTGCATTTAGCAAATAACAAAAGTTGTCCAACCATTAAACAAAAATGTTCTGTTTGTGGTGTATTAGGACATTTGGCTAAAGTGTGCAGGAAGAAGGTGAGTCGGGTGAGAGTGATTCTGACACTAGAGATGGGGATTTTGAAAGGTCTTACATGATAAATATTAGAGAAGAGTCTTCTATAATTTTGAACATAGATAATAATGCTGTTAAAAAGAAACCGATCTGTGACATGATGATTGGTGGGGTGGAGATACAAATATACGCTGATTCTGGTTCTCCCTACTCCATTATAAATGAAAATGTATGGCAATCCAAATTCATAGACAAACTTGGACCCAAGTTAGATCATTCTGACATTAATCCTAAAGGATATTCAGGGGAGAGAATTGAAATGATTGGTTTTGGAGTACTTGTCTTTAAGTTTAAAGACCGTGAGTGTATAGACAAATTGTACATATCCAAACATGGACCTTCTGTTCTGGGATGGTTTGGACAAAGTAAGTTTAACATCATCCTTAATCCCAACAGTCCTGACCCTGTTATCGTTATTGGGGAACCTAATGAGTGTAGTGATAAAACGTTAAATACGTTTCCTGAAGTATTCAAGGATAGTATTGGAGAGTTAATCAATTTCAAACACAAGATTGTTTTAAAGGACAATGCTTGTCCTAAAATATACAAAGCCAGAAATATTCCCATTATGGTAAGAAATTAGGTAGAAAAAGAGCTTATAAGTAATATTATAAAAATAATTGAATCTTCTGAATGGGTGTCTCCCATTGTCGTGGCTAATAGGAATATCAGATTATATGTATTGATCTGCGCCATCATAACAATAACATTGTGGTCGATCAATTCTCCTTACCTCGCATTACTGAAATGTTGGCCTTGATTGGTAAAGTCTTTTCTTGTATAGATTTATCAGCTGCATATCACCAAATCGTTTTACATGAAAGATGTAAGAAATGCACTGCTTTTATTACACCATTCGGGTGCTTTCAATTCAAGAGAATGCCTTTCGGCCTTGTGTCAGCTGCTGCTGTTTTTCAGCGCATCATGCACAATATTTTTGGTGATTGTAAAAATGCATTGTGTTTTCAAGATGATATCCTTGTTTTTGACAACAGCAAATCTATCCATGACCAAGCACTAGAAGTAGTCCTCAACAGACTGTCTGCTAATGGATTAACCATCAAGCATGCTAAATATAAATTTGGTGTTAATTCTGTAACGTACCTCGGCCATGTGCTTTGTGAAGATGGCATTAAACCCAAACCTGATCTTGTAGAGGCTATTCAACTGGCACCGTCCCCAAATTCTAAAGATGATATCAGGTCATTTTTGGGTTTAACAGAGTTTTATTCCAAATACATACAGAATTTTTCCTATAGAGTGTTTAACATCAGACAGTTATTAAAAACAAAAGTACATTTGTATGGGATGCCGATTGTGAAAAAGAATTTGTTGTTGTCAAGTTAGCTATTGGAAATGCTACTGCACTTAATAGTTATGATCCACATCTTTCTTGCATCATCACTACTGATGCCAGTTCGAAAGGATTGGGAGCTGTTCTAGCACAGAGAATGGAAAATGGTGGTGAAGCCATTATTGCTTATGCCTCAAGGGCTTTATTTCCAACTGAAGATAAATATTCCACAATTGAAAGGGAAACTTTGGCCTGCGTTTGGCCCTAGCACATTTCAGAGTGTTTGTTTGGGGAAAGGAGTGTGAAATTAGAAGTTACCATAAACCTTTGGTACGTTTACTCACTACTGATGGAATGTGTAAAGCTTCTGCTAGAATAGCACGTATGTCCATGAGGTTACAAGACGTCATTTTTTAAATTGTTTATGTCCCAGGCAAAGACAATGTTACCGCAGATTTCTTATCTAGACTTCTTTTACCTCTCAAAGAGTTCTGTTCAGAATTCATGGGATGATTTTCAAATTGCTTTAGTGCATGATGATGGTGCTTTGCCCATTAAGAGTGAGAATTGGTGCGCTGAGTATTTAAAAGATGAGACTTTACAAGAAGTTCAGAAATACATTATTAAAGGTTGGCCTACCAAGAAAAATCTTACTCCTGAACTTAGAAATTTTTGGGAGGTGAGAAACAAATGATCTTTTACTGAAGGTATCATTTGGAGAGGTGATAAAGCTATACCTCTCACTGGCATGAGACAAATCATTGTCATACATGGCCACGAAGGTCATAAAGGCATTGTCAAGACTAAGCAATCAGTCAAAAAAATGTTTTGGTGGACAGGTTTAGATATCTTTGTTGAACGTATCGTTAGAGATTGTGTAAATTGTGCCAACTCGGATAAGCCTTTGAAGACCTTAAAACCTAATATGGGAGAACATTGTGTTCCCAACGGTCCTTGGGAGACTATTGCTATGGACATTATGGGCCCCATTGGTCCTTTGAGCAAATATATTGTGGCAGCCATTGACATACTCTCTAAGTGGTCTGTCATAAAAGTAGTGGATAAGGTAAATACTGACGCTGTCTTGTAACAACAAGACAGCGTCGGTATTTACCTTATCCACTACTAATGATGCCAAACACTGTGGGCTGGACTCTGATGACTTCAAATGCCAAGGATCCCATCTCCCCCTGTGAACTTTGGATTCTATGGTCACTGCATTTCCCCTTTTTCTGTGCACAAATCACGCCCCAGTGTTCGAAATTAAAAAAGTAATTATTGAAATTTTATGTTGCAGTCATTTAGCATGAGTCCACAACCTACGTGTGGGGATATGTTAAAGTATGCCTGTGCGTGGAACTAACTCCAGCATACCATACACTTGGATCTGAGTCCGGTCGAGGACACACATGGCTCACAATGTATCACAAAATGCAGACATGGAGCCTAACACTCACCCGTGATGGCCTCAAGCTGCTGAGGGGGGTCTTGCTATATTGCTCTGACAGACAAATTTTGTAGAGTCACATGAAGGTGTTGAGGTCATGTGTCATGTTGATGTTCCCGGGGAGGGAGTACCAGGTCTGTCTTGCAAGGTGGGAGAACTATCTCCTGCATGCAGAGGTCATGTGGATGTGATGAATGGTGGCCAGGGCAAGGTGGGCTGCATGGAGTAGGGCCAACGGGGTGTTGGATGACACACGTCCAAGGTCGGTTTGGGTCAGGGGTTGTGGACTGCCTCCTGAGTGTGGTTGAGAAGTCTGAAGGTGATCCTGCAGCACACAGTGAGCCATTGTACCTATCTCAGGTGGACGGTGATGTGGCTGGGGCGGGGGATGTTGCAGATGAGGTGTGCGGATGCACCCTGGATGTGGATAAGTTCTCCTGCATGTTTGCTGTTGTCCTCTGTAGAGGCCGGTGCTGTATGTGATCCGGCTGGCGTCCTGGACCAGGGGGACGGTCTGTCGTGCCTTGGAGTGGATCTATCTGGGGGCCATCAGCAGCATGTGGAGGGTGTTGCAGCATGAGGTACAGATGTTGGTGAGTTGCATGTTAATTGTAAGCGATTGGTCCATGACGAACATCAGCTTGCCTGCGTGGCCACTGGGTGCTGGTGCGGTGCACACACCAGTGGGACGCAAGGAGTTGACCCAGCCGTAAGGGGACAATCCTCAGATGATGACCTCTGTCACATCCAAGTCCAGCCTCAGATGGCTGATGTTCAGCCATTCATCAACGGATCTCATGCCTTTGTGAAGTTTGGATCTGTCAATGGCTGGCCCTTTGGTGAGTTTGAGGAGCAGCTGGGTGTCAATGGCATACCAGATGATGATGAGGTTGTGTGTGCATGTGATGGTGGAGAGGGGGGTCATGGAGACACTGAAGATCATCACGCTGAGAGTAGAGCCCTGTGGCATGGGCCAGATGCCCCCAGTGTACTACATGTGGCAGCGTGGAGGCAGACTCCCTGGCCCTTGCTGGTGAGCTACTTCCTGAGTGAATCATGGGCCCTCCTCTGGATACCACTGTTGGAGATGTGTGAGCTGACAGTGTGGTAGCACATGGTGTAGAATGGCATTGAGAGGACAAGGGTGGTGGGCTCACTATTGTTGAGCAGGGCAAAGTAGTCGTTGGTGTTGGCAATGATGACAGTTGCAGTGGTGTAATTACTGTGTAAAACGGTCGGGTGCCAGTTGGCTGGAGCTGGTAGCATGTAGGAAATTGGACAGTTGCTAGTAGAGTGTCTTCCTGGAGACATTTGCTGGGTAGGAAAGTAGGCTGATGTACCAGGAGATCCTGTGGTACTGCCGTCCGTTGTTTAAGAAGGTCCTGGGGCTCTGCATGCCTCCTGCAGCCATGGAATGTGGCTAACTCAAAGGAGACATTCATGACGCGCAGGACGTGGGCTTCAAGGATGGCGAATGATGTGGTTGAGAAGTTGTGTGGGAAGGGGCCTGATGGAGAGCCAGAGTGGATGGTGCACATGCTGCTGATGGGAGTCCATGACCTGAGGGGGGTTTGTCCAGCGGAAAATAGTGCTGTCTGCCTCTGTGTGCCAAGGCTGTTGTCCATGGACATGAGCTTGCAGTGGTACAAAGTAGGAAGGGATGGGATCTGCCTTGCAAGGGTGGGGTGTCTTGGATGGAGATCTGCTGTCAGTTCACTCACAATGCTGAAGAGTTCCTTGATGTTGTGTGTTTGGGTGTCTCGGCACTATCTGAAGGATCTCCACTTGTCCTTGCTGAAGATATGGTGATGGCTGTGTGTGGTGTTTTCCAGGGCTGTAAGCAAAATGATGGCTTTTTGTGTTGCAAGGTTTGCACAAGAGTCCGGCTAGGTCTGTAGGAGTCCAGTAGGTCTGCCTTGTCCCAGGTGCCTTAACTGTCGTTGTGCTTCACAGGAAAGTCCGTCAATGTGGCTAGATTGATGGATCAGTTGCTGATCCAGTGTGTGAGTTTGCAGGGTGTGGCGGTGGTGTTGTTTTGAGGGTCCCACACAGCTTGTCTGTAGCGACTTACATCTGGCATCTGTGAGGGATCGGTAGCAGGATGAGTGGCACTGTGTTGCTTGTTGGAGACGTGGATTCTAATGTTGATGGACCAATGATGGATGTGTGTGTCCCCTCCTGCAAGACGTTACGGGCCCCCAGCCACATGTAGCCTGTGGAGGTGAGGGCCTGCGTGCAGATGTACGTGTTGATGGCTTAGCGGAATTGTGGATGTAGGCCTGCAGATCTGTAGATGAGTGTTACTCCGAGGGTTGCTAGGGAGTTGCTGCGAACCCGGACTTGTGACTCTGAGGGTGTACTTGTCAATAATTACCTATTCAGCCCCGTGAGTGGTGTTGGCGTCCCTGCGGGTGATCTTGGATCCGTCTGAGATGGCAATGAAGACGTCATGTGCTGAGGATGCTTTTGTCAAGGTTACTGTCATGAAGGTGATGTGTGGGGCTGCAGTGTTGAGGAGGTAACAGAGTCCAATGGCGTGCTGGTGGATGGAGCGGGTGTGGAGTAGGAGGCACCTAACCTGGTTGCAATGACAGGGTCTGGGAGGCTGGGCAGCGCTGTGTAGGCAGTTGGAGTTGTATACTCAGCATGCAAAGGTGTCGTGTGTGTGCTTAGGGGTTGCCTGATGGCAGGAGAATGATTGTCACAAGGACATTGCTTGGAGAGTGGCTGCAGCATGAGCTTGTTGTGTGACGTGGGTAATGCAAAGACTAGAGGGTCGTGTACTGTGCATGTTGAAGGCGCAGACGGTCCATCCTTTTGCACGGCGGTGGGGCTACAGTGGCACAGAAAAGCTGCTGGCTGCATTACAAATGGGTGGAGGGGGAAGGGCTGAGCATTTCAGAGGCGTGGGGGTTGCAGAATTAGGGCACTCGGAGTGGCGTGGCCGCAGGTGAGGCAGCAGCAGGCGGAAGGGCTTAGAAATCATGTAAAAGTCAACACACAAAGACAAGGAGGTCTGCAAGGCACAGTGCAACTGGTGTATGTCAAGGAAGGAGTGTCAGCTCACTCATGGGTCACTCCCAGAAAGTGTATGATCAATCACCATAAATGACAGCCACTGTGTCAGGCAACAAAATGCGGAGATGCGCAAAGGAGACACACCATCAGCAGCCATTCACGTCCCGTTGTGGGCAGCAACCTGCACAAATACATACACAACCAGGCACATCATGCACAATAGAGATCATTAGCCATGAAGCACTGCATGCATGTTGCCAAAGTACACATACACTCATATTCCCAATTCCCAATCTTTGTCAAGTCTGCCATAGATGACGCATGCAAACTGGTAAGAGATCTGCAGTGACCGAGATGAGGCACTTTGGATTGTGCTGAACACCCTTATTCCACATACACACACAAAGGGATATGCCTCCATATTAACAGACTCACAGGTCAGTTGACAGAACATGTGGGACATACGCTGGACACCCCCTTCACAACACGGATGATGTCAATCCCAATGAACTGGCACACAAGGTAAGGGGATGAGCAGAACACATCCTGCTTCACACTGAGAGGCTGCAATTCCCCATAGAGCATGTTGTTGTGATGTCCCCCACTATGTCCACCCGTAGCCTCTGCAATGTTTCAGAGCCAAGGTACACACACATTGAAGCCTTCATCAGACGCCATATTCCACTACAGATGACTGTCAAGAAGGCTGACTATCATGTCATGGGAGTGATGCTACATGTCATATGCTCCATGGTGAGAAGAAATGTATGCATGGTACCACAACATGCACAGAAGCAGTCACCACACATTCACAACCTGTATCACCACAAAAAAAGCCTTGCTGCAATACTCACCCAAACTGACATTTCCACATGTCCGTGCATGGAACGCTGATTCAGCACACGTTGCAATCCACACGAGGAATAGCAGGAGGACAACGGTGACACAACAAGACAACAGGTGCCAAATACCTGGGAATGACAGACACACGAGAAGTCACCAAAAAATGATTCTCAACGCACACATGGAAGTGTAAAAAACAGCAACAATGTTGGACACATGTAAATTGCCTATCAAGTCTCTCTGCAAAACTGTGTTGCATGACATCATCACTCGAGTGACACATCAGAACACACATCCAAGTCACTGTGCATTCAGTCAGCTGGACACACCCATTGCAACACATGCCACTCAACGCTACAAGCTTGCACACTCATAGCCAGTGACTCACCATTATGAGAAGAAGTTGCGTATGAGCTGACTCCGGATATCATCCCCCTCCTCCTCATCATCACTAGCCTCGTGACCAAGCCCTTGATCCTCCACGGGTGGATGCTCCTGCTCATCTGGATCCAGGATGAGTGGCACTGCCTTCTCAACTGCCATGTTGTGCAGCATGCAGCACACAATGAAGATTTTGCAGACCTTCTCTGGGGCATAAGGGAGGGACCCGTCTGTCTTGTCCAGGCACCGGACTCTGCTCTTCAGGAGTCAAAACGTCCTCTCAATCACTCGCCTGGTCTGGCCGTGTGTATCGTTGTACCGGTGATCTGCAGCTGTTCTTAGGTTGCGGAGAGGTGTAAGCAGCCATGGCATGTTGGGATAGCCAGAGTCCCCTACATGGAAACATCCTGTAAATAAGTGGGTCACGAGATGCCGTAAGAGACTAAGATACCGCAACACATAGGACAAAAACACAATACCCACCAACAAGACATGCTCGTTTGTTGTGCAGCCGCAGCATTCTTTTGTGGCACCCTGCTACGCCTCATGATGTAGGCATCGTGTGCTGATCCTGGAAAACGTGCACAGACATGGGAAATCAGCATGTTAGTAAGACACACCACAAGGGCATTTATCGAGTGGTAATGTTTGCGGTTGTGATAGGCTTGTTCCTGTGCCTGTGGTGGTACAAAAGCCACATGTGTACCATCAATGGACCCAATTACATGGGGCATCCCACCCAGGGCATAGAAATCCCCCTTGACATCCCTCAACCCCTCAGGACTTGGAAATGTGATGAATTCATCAAGGTGCTCCAACATGGCTGCTAAAACATCACGCAGGACACGGCTGAACATAGTCTGGGACATCCCACCCACATCAGCTATGGTGAATTGAAACGTACCTGTTGCAAAAAAATGTAAGGGTGCCATCACCTTCATCTTGGGGGCAGCGCAGTAGGATACCTGTGTTGCGGTTGGAGGTGTGGTGCCAGCCTGTTTGTCAGGTCCTCAATCAGGCACGTTCCATCATGGCACCCAAGTCTGGCATTAGTCTTGGGACAGGTGGTGCCCTGCAAAACATAGTTTAGAGGAATGCAGATTGAGAGTCGGCAAACATCAATGTCAATGAACATAGCACATGCTACACTGCTAATACACATCAGGTAACTATGGAGTCTGGTGTGTGCAATACATCCAGGACACAGATGGCAGCTTGCTGGCAATCCGACAAAATGCATGATACACCTGTTGATTGTCAAGTCAACATGACATGCCCTGAAATGATTTGGGGGCCGGTCTAAGTGAAGAGCCACAGATATGACCGGAGTGACACACAACCACAAAGCTGCATTTGATGGATGTCAGCTCATCCAGACAGCTGACTGCAAGGCACACGCACAGGTCACATGGAATGTCAAATGTACATGTCACACACAGTGCGATGAAGGGGTACACGTGACAACACAAAGACACAGCCATTGAGATGACAAACACATGAATGACTGAAAATATATGATGTCCCATGCACACAGACTCTACAGCCTTGGGAATCCACATGTGGCATGGTGTGCGTAGATGTGTTACATGCCCATCTCCACACAGATCCCTGTTGGATGCACCAACAGCAGATGCCGTTGACGGGACACTGACATGAAGCTCATGGGAACACATGACACACAGCTGACATAGTCCCAAAGGGGCACGCTGATCGTGACAGGTCAGTTCATAAGTGTCCCTGTCCCTGGCGTCAGGAGACAGGCACGGGTGTTGATGACTGTGCCACCCACTGCTGCTATGCATGACACAGTTGGACTACAGACACACATGTGGCACATGTCAAGGTGGTGTGTGCCACATCATGCCCCATCACACATGACATGTGTCCACAGGTCAGAACACATCAATTGTGCAACTAGATGGAAGGACCTGTGCAAGATCACAGGCTAACACACCTAGGGCCTGCACCTGAAAGTATGCAATGATAAGTACTTGATGGACATCCATGTGCGACTCGTAGCCCTCCATTCCTGGAATGTGTATGGCTGTATCACCTTTGTAAGCGTGTAAAATGCGTACACGTCCGTGTACGTACCAGTGGTAGACGTACGTCTACAACTGGTGCATACACGTACGTGTCCAAGTACGTGTAGGCACTGTTAGTACACGTACGTGTGCGCACCAGGTGTACACGTACGTGCACTAACAGTGCCTACACGTACCTGTACACGTACGTGTAGGCACCAGTCGTACACGTCCGTGTACGCACCAGTCATACACGTCCGTGTACAACTGATGCATACACGTACGTGTACTAACAGTGCCTACACGTACTTGGAAATGTACGTGTATGCACCAGTCGTACACGTCCGTGTGCAACTGGTGCGTACACGTACGTGTCCAAGTACGTGTAGGCACTGTTAGTACACGTCTGTGTATGCACCAGTCGTACACGTCCGTTTACAACTGGTGCGTACACGTACGTGTCCAAGTACGTGTAGGCACTCTTAGTACATGTATGTGTACGTACCAGTTGTACACGTACGTGCACTAACAGTGCCTACACGTGACCTGTACACGTACGTGTACGCTCCCAGTCGTACATGTCCGTGTACGCACCAGTCGTACACGTCCGTGTACAACTGGTACGTACATGTACATGTACTAACAGTGCCTACACGTGCCTGTACACGTACGTGTACGCACAAGTTGTACACGTCCGTGTACGCACCAGTCGTACACGTCCGTGTACAACTGGTGCGTACACGTTTGTGTACTAACAGTGCCTTCACGTACTTGGACACGTACGTGTACGCACCAGTCGTACACAGATGTGTACGACTGGTGCGTACATGGATGTGTACTAACAGTGCCTACACATACGTGTACAGGTACGTGTAGGCACTGTTAGTACACTGGTGCATACACGGACGTGTACAAACAGTGCCTACACGTACTTGGACACGTCCGTGTACGCACCAGTTGTACACGTCCGTGTACGCACCAGTCGTACACGGACGTGTACTACTGGTGCCTACACGTACGTGTCCAAGTACGTGTAGGCACTGGTAGTACACGTACGTGTACACACCAGTTGTACACGGACGTGTACTTACAGTGCCTACACGTACCTGTACTGACAGTGCCTACAGGTACGTGTCACACGCACAGTGCAACTGGTGCTGTAGGGGCACGTGTGAAACGCACCGTACCTGTGTGTGGCTTTCATATTTACATAGGGGACACATAAGGGACAGGTATTAGGCCCTAAATGCATGCAGGTTGCCATGGATACCGAGTTTTCGCTTCAAATTTTTCAAGCAGGTGTCCTGGAAAAGTCAGTTGGCCACAATATACAATGTTGCAAAGTGGTTGTTGACTTGACATGATGCTCTAAATTTGAACGATGCAAATGCTGTCACTGCTGTATGTTTAAAGGTATTGGAGTAAACGTAAGATGCGAATGATTCTGACCAATCACTATGTACTCCTCAAAATGAATGGCCCTCAGCAAGACAGATATAAGGCAGCCAGAAGCCATGAGAGGGCACTTGCCTGCACAACTTTCCTGTCGACAACCTTGCTGCTGTCTCTGCTTCCCTGGACCATGTCTCATGCTGTGGAGAGGGCCCAGCCATTCACCCTGGAGGGGAATCAGGCCCTGCTGGACGTCCTCCTCCCACAGTACACCAGCCTGTATGGGAGACCAGGGGAGCAGGTGAGTTCTGAGTCCACTACCTTTGCCTATGCACCTGTTGTGTGACAGTCAATATTGTGTCCAGGTGAGACTGACATGCAATGTTGTTCAGAGTGTGTCCCGGGGGGGGGGGAGATGCTTATGTCACTCATGCAGTGCATCATGTAGTTCCTGTGTGCACACCTAACTTGCATGGTGCTTACAGTGACTTTCACTGCATAGTGCATGAGACATTCAGCCTGGCTAATCCTTGGGGGCTTTTCTTCATGTTGTCCTGAGGTGGTTCAGCGGTCCCCCCGGTGTGACAGGTGACTGTACCCACAGATGTGTATGAGTTGGGTGGACCTGTGGTGAGAGTGTCCAAATGATGTGTACGACCTCATGGACATTGACGTGTGTGAATGTTCCTTGTCATGTGGGTGAGTGTCTATGTGAAGTGTTGCACCACACCTGCATGTGGAAGGCTACTGATCTAACCATCTGATGTGAAAAGTGAGCCGTGCTTTGAGTGTGACTTGCAGAGCTGCCACGACCCCTGTGACTCCCCCCCTGGAAAAATGGCACATGTGCAGAGTGAGGGTTGTGTCTGCTGTAGTCAATGACAGGCCAGTGCTCAGTGGCTGGGTGTGTCTGTCTAGTCTGCTGAGGGTGCGTCAGTGGAGTGGGACATGTGACTGCATGGCACATGCTGCCCATCAGCCTGCTGTTGCATGTGCTGCACAGTGTGTGGCATGTGCATTGAGTGTTTTGCACCCCTCATGCCACCTGTAGACTTTCAATGCCATGTACTGCATGTGCGCTTGCACACAGGCCACTTGCATGTTGTGAATGAGGCTATTCCTGTCAGCATCCTATGCCCTGTTCAACATTTCAAAGATGTTCTGATGTGTGTTTCTGGGACATGGAGCAGGTGTATCGATGTTGTGTCACTTTGTCATCCTGACGGGTAACTGCCTACTAGAAGGGGGTCACCTGGACCAACGTCGTCAGGGCCGTGAGGACTGTGGGGGGCGTGAGCGGCAGCTGGCCCAGGTCCGCAAGAGGTGGCAGGACATCCGGTGCTGGACCCAGCGGATCCCCTGGGTCCAGCTGAAGCTCTCTCCACCTCGCCGCCACGGCGGGCGCCGACACCTGACCCTCCACATGAAACGTGTCCTGGCGGTGGTCTTCCCTGACCTCGATAGGCAGTTAGAGGAGGAACTGCAGCAAGGAGGGGGTAGGTACATGGCTTTTTGTTGTGTTATGTGTCGCCAGCTTTAGGAAGTGCTATTTTGCATGAATACACTCCCAGAGTTCATATGTGCAGTGCATTTTCTCTTTCTAAATGTCACCTGCCCATCTTTTTCATCCCTTCCTCTCCTTGACATGTGTCCCCTGGTGTGTGTGTAATCACTTTTGCACATGGTCATCTATGGTGCCAGTACATCTAAGTGCACATTGCTTTCTGCATCATGTGGGTGGGTGGTCTGTGACTTGTGTCGGTACCTTGCCTGTGCCATGACCTGTTCACTATGTAGGGGGTCCATAGTTGTTGTCACTGATGCTGATTCTCAACATAGGAGTTTGAGCCTTCAACTGGACACCCTTGCAGCATGCATGTGCAATGTTGTGGCCTCAGACATGATGTGCATGAGTGTGAGATATGCATAGTGCCATGACGGTTGTACATGGTAGAGTCAGCTCATTCCAGGACCATGGAGCAGTGTGCCCACTACAGTCCCCTGAGACACCCTGGCCTCCTAATCATGTGTGTCATCCAACACTGTGCACATTCTCTGTGTGTGCTGCATAGGTCTGCCTCTGTGGCATTGTTCCCTGCCCTACTTTGATTTGGTTAATGTGTGCTACATGTGTCCACTGGACAGGGATACAACATTTTGCTTGTGCATACTCACACTGGGCATTGCCTGTGTGGCTATTCACAACAATCTGTTGATGGTTGTTTGTCACAAATATGTGTTCTCAGCCCCACAAGGTGATGTTGTGTCAATAAAGCTATTTTGCAAGCACAGTTGTTGTAACCCTGAATAAGAGGTGTCACTTCTTGATCTGTATACATCATATTGACTCAGGTATTTGGGGAGGGGGGTGCGGGAGAGGCATACATGTGCAACTCAGATTTTTAACTGGCAGGTCTAACATTTGTGGGAGAATTTGGCTGTACTAAAATATACTGGGCAGTGCCCCTGTGATGCTGGCCAGTGCTCAATGTACGTGCTTTGCAGCCTGTGTCTTTTGTTTTACCAACAAGAATCCTGCCCATACATTTTTTGGCACGTGTGTGGTTCTGATGCAACACAGTTTGGACTGTGTGTGCTAACATCTGTGTGTACATTCAGGCTTGCCATGAGGGTGTCCCCACAGTACAGCTGGCCTTTTTTAACACCCAATTGCAGTCCCATTGGCTTATGCATTGTCCTGGGTGTGGACATGGGTGCCACTCCAGATGACAGGCAGTAGGTCATATGTGTAGCCAACTGTGTCATCAGGTGACAGATGGCCTGGTGACAACTGACATGATTCAAGTTGTTACTCTTCATGATTTGTACCTTGGCACTCACAGCACTTGTCAACAGTTGTTCATGTTTCACATGTGGAAATTCGTTGATTTGTGTTAAGAGCACTAATGTGCCTGCATGCAATATGTCACACAAGGCAGTGCACACAAAATTACATTGACACTGTCATGGAATGAGCTGGCACATTTTCTATGAAGCCACTGTTTTAAATAAATGTTGTCACAGATTCTCCATATACATGTTCCCACGGTGGTCTTGATTTTGTGAGACTCATTAGTTATCGGTGATACAAACTAACGAGTGTCAAGACGTCCAGACCTCCGTGGGCCCATGTATATGTACTTTCTGCAACACAACCTATTTCTGACAGTGGCTCCTCCGAACAGGTGGCAGCTTCTTCAATGACAGTGTCAATGTACTTTTGTATGCACTGCCTTGTGCAACATCTTGCATGCAGGCACATCAGTGTTCTATTAGCAAAATGGCCAATTGGCACATCCCAAACATGTAGATCGGTTGAAGTTGTGTGAGTCCCAACGTACCAACATTTGTTCGTTTTGTGTTCCAAGGGACTTACAGGTCTCTCAGTGTGGTGGCACCTTGAGTATTGAGATGTGTAAGTTTACCTTGAGTGCACCACTCCGGTTTATTTCAGGGTAAACAAGAGGTGTCATGACTTCATTGTATTGCTGTGCTCACCGGTTCACAGACACTAGCTTCGCAGTGTATTGCTCATTCAAGTAGTGGCCTTTTGTGTATTGAGTTTCCTGGTGTCAAAGTGGCATGGTGGGTCTACCAACTGGACAGTACAGGGCTTACATATGTGCGGAGTTATCCAGCTGTTACTCATGATGCATTGTCTGATATGCACTGTGACCTATTGTTCTTGTGCTCATGTGTCAGATGTATACAGGTGACTGATGCTTTCTGGTTTCTTCTCCTTGCCCACAGCATCATCATCCACACGTGAGGGAGACACCGGCATGGACCTTGAGGAGGGACCCAACGACAATGCCACCAGTGCTGTGGAGTCAGCAGGAGACAGTGGCACAGAGGGCGAGGGGAGTCAGTCAGAGGACCTGTCCGGAGGCGAGAGCATGTACGATACCAACGGGTCCCAGGCTGACATCCTTGAGGAGGCGGAGGATGCAACAACATCTGGTAGCATCCCACCATCTGAACCCGCCTCCTCCATTGACATCTCCACCCTCCTAGTTGCTCCTGTCCCTTCTGTCCGTGCAGGGTCCCACCGTGTCTCCTTCGGACCAGGCACCGCACCCCCTGCCCCTGTCACCCCTGCTGCCCTCAGTGAAGAGTCTGTGGACACACTGCACCAGTTGCAGGTTGGTCAGGCATCGATGCAGCATGTCCTCCATGAACACACTAGACTGCTCACACAGTTGGTGTTGTTCGTGGAGGGCATGTCATCAACGATGACTGAGCAACGCAGGTTTCTGCGGTCCATGGACTCTTCACTGAAGGAAGCAGTATCTCTCCTGCGGTGCTCTGTCCTCCCCCCTATCCCGGACCCATCCACACTGCCCTCTCCCATGCCTGTCCAAAGCACACACAGACAGTCACAGGCACACACCACAACAGACACATCCAGCACACCCCCAACTAAGGCACAGCGCACACCTCCTGGCACGCACACTCAGGGAGATGTAGTCACACCCACAGGGTCTGGGGGCAAACGGCAGACACGCAGCCACAGTCAGAGTCCGCAGTCCTCACGACCCACTTCCTCCAAATCCACTCCCCTTAGCTCCCCAGGCAAAATGTCACCCAAAGAGACCTACATGGCTAGTCTGTCCCTCAGCCCCGCTGTGACACCATCCCGCAATCGGTTGAGGAAGTCTCCGGCCAGGGGAGTTGAGTCCCTCCCCATGTCCACCGCCTCCCCCAAGAGTGCTGCACCCCATCCCTCGGACACCCCCCCCTCCGTTGGCCCTGGTGTTTGTTCCGGTGCAGGGGTTCCTCTGGACGCCCTGGCTGCAGTGTGCAGCGAGCTGCTCACCACCACCTTTGGCGCTGCACCACCCCCTGTGGTGGATACGTCCAGCCCTGCACCCACCACACCTACCCAACCCACTCCTGTCCCTGCGGTGCTTGGTACTCCCACTGATGATGCCCCCCCCCCCCCCGGTCGACAACCCTTGAGGTGACTTTATGCAGGCAAGGTAGGGGTGGACACACTCGCATCCATCCAGCCTTGGACTCAATCTATGGACTGGCCATTGGCCTTTGTGAATAGTGTTTTATTACAACTTCTTTTGTTTGTGTGCTGAATAAATCCTTTTCTTTTAGTTTCCACACTATTGCATTTCAGGTACTTGATGTTGGTGACGAGGCCCATGAAGTTGGTGTTCTGAGAAATGTTTTAGTATGATGGTCATGAGGTGGACCATGGTGTCTGTGTGCCATCTCATTGTCTGTGAAAATATTAATTTGTAGTGTTTGTTATTTTGTATAGTGAGATATTGTCCCAGGAAGTATTCCTTCCTCTGTTGCACCTGACATGTTCCCTGCAAACAGTTGCACAATTGTTGTGCTGACCTATGTCAACATATCCTTTGTTGGTGACAGATCCCTTCACCAATGGCCATGCATGCTCACCAATGTCTCCTGCTAACTCGTCTGTGCCATCCTTTCCAGTCACTGTACTTGTGTTTTGTGTATGTAGGAATGGCATCACGGAGCAATTGGCCCTTTTCAGCACTATGCATGTGTGTAATCACGGCCTAACACACAAATGGCACGTGTAATGCAGGGTATTTGGGCACCTGACTCACAATTGTGGGCATTGTATCTAGTGGCAGTGGACCCTATTCCTTACATGAGAGACATCATCTGGGTGGCTTGACCAGCACCTGGACATTCCTATCACTCCTGTGATGTGCGTGACAGTGTGTAGTCCCCTTGGCTAACTTATTTTAGTATGCATTTCCATGACTATACAGTCTGTTGGCATTAAATCCAGGTGTGTATTGTGGGGAATCCGCCATGTGTGGGTATACATGTGTTGTATGTCCTCACACCCACATGTGGTGTGTCATGCCGGATGACATCCATCCTCCTGGGAGTGGGGCACTGCTGGGAGTGATATGCACAGACCCCTCATATGTCTGGGCACTGCTGGTAGTCCTCTGCACCCACCACTCATATGTCTGGGAACTGCTGGTAGTGATATGCACCCACCCCTCATATATCTGGGCACTGCTGGTAGTCCTCGGCACCCACCCCTCATATGTCTGGGCACTGCTGGGAGGGATATGCACCCACCACTCATATGTCTGGGCACTGCTGGGAGTGATATGCACCCACCCCTCATGTGTCTGGGCACTGCTGGTAGTCCTTTGCACCCACCCCTCATATGTCTGGGCACTGCTGGGAGGGATATGCACCCACCACTCATATGTCTGGGCACTGCTGGGAGTGATATGCACCCACCCCTCATATGTCTGGGCACTGCTAGTAGTCCTCTGCACCCACCCCTCATATGTCTGGGCACTGCTGGTAGTCCTCTGCACCCACCCCTCATATGTCTGGGCACTGCTGGGAGTGATATGCACCCACCCCTCATATGTCTGGGCACTGCTGGTAGCCCTCTACACCCACCCCTCATATGTCTGGGCACTGCTGGGAGGCCTCTGCACCCACCCACGCACCCCCTTGGAGCTGTACACTGCTGGCCAGGACCTACACACACATCAATTTGTAGTTAGCATGCTGGGCCAGTCCTCTATGCCCACATTCATGGCGTGTGTACGCCTCATATCCACATTTTCCTGCTGGCGTAACGGGGTACGTGTGGTATGGACCGTACCCACGCATGTATGCGTGGGTACGGTCCGTACCTGAGGACTCATGGGGCCGTAGGGGTACACACCGTACCCACGCATTCATGCGTGGGTACGGTCCGTACCTGAGGACTCATGGGGCCGTAGGGGTACGCACCATACCTACGCATTCATGCGTGGGTACGGTCCGTACCTGAGGACTCATGGGGCCGTAGGGGTATGCACCGTACCCACGCATTCATGCGTGGGTACGGTCCGTACCACTGTTGTCATGGCGCCGTAGGGGTACGTGTGGTACGCACCGTATCCACGCATGTTGTTCTCACCTTCTGCGGCGTGTGCGTCGGGTGCGGTGCACCAGGTCGTAGGCCAGGAGGACCGGGATGACACGTACGATGGGGTTCATGGCTGTACGTCGCGTACCGGGGCTCCGTGGCGTTGCCGTTCATGTCGGACTCTGCTTTTCCGGCTGTGTTTGGCTCCCGTAAACAAAGAGCCGTACAGAGTGACGTCGGTACGAATCGTACTTGCTGGGCCGGAAAACGCTGGTGAAATATGTACGGACGTCGTGTACAAGCATTTCCGGATCGGAATCGTGGGTATTTTTTTGCTGTACGGTCTTTTGTACGAATCGTACAGAAAAAGGCTTTCTGTACGAATCGTACTTCCTGTGTTGTGAAATGAGTTTACCTGGTACGAGTCGTACGGAGAAAATGATCCTTACGACTATTCGTAGGGCCTTTTTACAGGATCGGAATCAGCCCCTAAATGTTCTAATAATGTTGATATTTCTTCGCCTATTGTTTCTAACAATTCTGACATTTGTCATGTAAGTATTTCAGTTTTCTGAAGCTAAGCGTTTACGCAAAAAACCTGTATGGTTATCGGATTTTGTAACTCGTATTAGGAATAAGTTGTATTCATAATGTTTTCTCGATCATTCATAACAATCGTGCAGATAAATAATTAAACAAGTTCTGTTTGTGTTTTAACAAAGGTTTAAAGAAATGCATTTTTTTTATGTATACACACATGCATTTTAGTGGTATGTGTACAAGGGAGACAGCCTGTAAACATAAGTACTCCTAAGTAGTGCTTGAAAACAAACAAAGGAATAGCTCTGCAAACTGGGAGCAGTATAAGGAGACTTGTACTTGGCCCATGCGATATGGGAGGCCCAAACACAAGAAGAGGGCATTACGCCTACCTGCCATGACGAATGGCATCAAAGAAAATGAGAGCGACACTGAAGTTTACCAGTGGTAAGAGATTGTCAGCCTGTAAGCCCACATATAGAACACAACACTTCTTTTTGAGACAGCACATGCGCTGTCTAGATGAGACCTAAAAATGGAAGTGAGTAGAAAGTATTAGTGAAAGAAGATGCTATATGCAGTTTACAAAACGGAAGTCGCAAAGCCTAATCTTTTGAACTGTCTCTAATTCACATGGCTTTTTATCCTATTTTTAATGATATTAGTTAAAAAATTGATCACGGTTTTTCAAAGTTTTCTGGAGGAGGGTGGCACCTAAAAAACCATGGTCAGGGTCCTGCTTACGTGGAACAGATCTTCATCACAAGTGCAATTTTAGAATCTATCGCTTTTAAAAAATTCAGGAGGAGGAATTCAAAGTATTTGCTGGACATAGCCCTCCTATCTCCCTATCATTTTATTTATTGCTGGCGCGCAACATTTGCTTTGCGTAATTCCTACAATTTATTTATTTTTTACCAGTATCAGTCTTTCCCAGGCACCACTGTTTACTGCTGCCCTTAGTATCACCTCAGTTTTTAGATTTCAACAGTCATTACTGTCCACGGTGCATGACCCTGAAGGAACATCCCCCCCCCAGCACAAAAACCACCCTGGCCACTGCAGCAGAATACATTTCCACATCCCTAAATTTCAAAGTTAAGGAACCCTTAACTTCAAATCCTACGTTCAAAACTTGCAAACTTTGAAGGGTTTGTGAAGTCTCACCTATTACAAAGAGACAATATTAAAACAGAGCTGTGTCTGGCCCCATAAACCTGTACTCTTTATCACCCTTCTGGGACAATTTTAAATGTTTCTTTTCAAGATAACGTTTCTGCCGAAATTGCAAAAAACATTGGTGAGAGCACAAACAGTATCACTAATGACCTCACAGATCACAGACACACAAGATGGCTGACTGCCTAATATGTATTTCGAAATGTTACGGTTTATGTCCTGTGCCACCTCACCCATTACAGTGCAGGGGAGCATCACTCCTGGCGTGAGTACTTGGGACGTGGCTTACAGAAACAGCCGAGTCCTCTGTAAGTATGCAGGGCTTAGTGAGTCAGCCTTCCTTTGTGTACTGACAGTACCTCACCCAACACTTCAATCACCTTGACATTTCCTGGACCATTAGAAACACTCACACTGTATTTACTATCATCTCACAGGTGGGAGACAAGGGCATAACGCAAACCGTTGCAGCCCTGAGGCCATTAAATAGCTCTGAGATATGGGATACTCAGGGGGCCCTCTTCGCATTCTGCGGGTAGGAGGGTAGGGCATTAAGTTGTGTTACACCAATGGTGAGAACTAACAACTTACCTTGATTGAAGTTGTGTGTGGAGTAAGAAGAGCAAGCAGATCCAAAAATGTAAGAAAGACAATCTATACAGTCTGCCATGTGTGGCCCCTCTAAAGGACAGGGGCGTCTAATGTTTATGACTTCTTCTGCTTTGCCGGTTTTTCGAAGCTGTCTGACTGACAAAAATGCTCCCAATCCCCTTACAGGGGATTCATTCAGTCAGGATGCTAAGGAGCCAATGTGGCCTACACAAACCTGCTTGCTTTCCTGATTTAGATGGGAAACGTTTGATTCCAATAAAAGTCAACCCGGGAGTTTTTTTCTCTTAATGTCCCCTTAGTTTTTTTTGTATGTTAGCACTCATGCCAAAACAAATATAATGTTATCTTCATCAGACTGATTTTGGTGTCTAACATAACATAGATCTACTAAACAAACAGAATATTGCCTCAGATTCCCACAGAGGAAGAATCTGAATGCACTTTGTGTTGTATTTATAGCGCCGATGACTGACTAAATAGGGAACATCTTTGTTGTAGTAGTTCCGCACTAGACCAGCACGCGTGATGGCGCTGTTCGGTGAGTGGGTGTGGGCCCGCTGCCAAGTTGTAAATGGTTTTTAATCAGACACGCTGCCTTGAGTGAAGTGCTGTGAAAAGGAAATCCACTGCAAACCGCTTTTACCTTGTGCAAAGTGGATACAGCTATAAAACAAGAGCCACCTCCTTCAGATGTAGTACAGGGGCTTTTTATCACTTTACACAAACATGGAGAGAAAACCAAAGCAGTCCTGGTCAGGAACAGACAAAGATGGGGAAAGAAGACTTGGGCAGACGGTCCGGGAACCTAGAGCCCCGGTCGGCTGGCCCACCAGCCTCACAACTTCTGGCTGAGGTCAGCCACACTGTCAGCAGCAGTCCCAACTATCACAGGAGACCAGTGACAGGAAAAACAATAAGAACAAGATTTACAAGCCTGTTTACAGAAACACAGCAGCTCCGAAGATGACAAAGCAGGACTGCTTTTCAAGAAAGAAAAAAGGAGTTCTTGAACACATGTTAAAATGGTGACCAGTGTACTTATATAGTACGTGGTCCCTGCTCTTCAGCAAGAGGCATGACCAATGCATGCTATGGACAAATGGGGAGAAAGAATTGGAGAGCGATGATGGAGCCAGCAAATGGGAAGCCTATGGACTGGCTGTAAGCCCAGAAAGTATATACAGCATGTTTTGGAGAGACAGCGCAAGATGTGTCTATTCCAGAACTTAAAATGACAAAATAATGAAGTACTACTATCACAAAATGTGCCATATAATGCAGCATAATTTTGCTTTGATTGCCGCATAATTTAGTCAACCCTTCCGCATAATTTGTCCATCCTCTGCTGCATAATTCCAGTGGCCCTGCCAATAGCTCACCATTCATCTATAGCCTGTGTACTTCTCTTTCTCCCTCCACGCTCCATGTTCTTCTCTCTTGCCGGTATTGCTTCCCCCACCCACACCATGTTGTTCCTGCCCACCATGTTGCTTGCCTCAATCTGGCCTAAAAAAAAAGAAACACGTGTGAACTATTTTTGTAATTTTTTATAGACTGATCAAGCTTGGATAGATAAATAAAAAGAAAAAAAACTGCGCCCATGTTAATTTGTAGCTGCATGCATGTGTGTTGCCTTTAAGTATGTAGTAAGAAACCAGGATACAGTAGATGTCTTGAGTAGTTTATTTGTAGGTTACATGGAAGAGGAGATGGCTTGGAAGCAGCCAACTCCAACAGACACCAACTCAAGAGTGAACCAATAACATTCTGAAGTAACTAAGCAGCGGTAGAACATTCCAACAAAGCAATATAATACATTAACATACCAAAAATATGAAGGATTAATAAATCAAAATAAGCGTAATCTGATTTAACAGATTACTACATTACCTCCCCTTCTTCTAACAACAAAAAAATAAATATTATTAAAGCAATTAAAGCAATGAAAATGTATTCTCTATACCTTGCAGGTTTATCCACTTTACGTGAGCTCCTCCTGACACAACCTGGTACAGAATCTGTTCCAAGAGAAGGATGAACAATCTGCTTGGACAAAACTTGCTTAGCAGAGCAATGAACTTTAGCAACCTTGCATAAGTTCCACCAAAATCCTCCTTCGACTTGAATAGCATTGCCCATAATCTTAATTACTTTAACAGGATGTCCAAATTTGCTTTCACCTTTGTTACTATGAACGGACTTCCTGATTCTAACAGTATCACCTACTTTGAGGATAGAGGTCTTCGATCCTTTCTTAGTGTCAAAACATTTTTTTTGTTTAGCTTGGGTGGCAGAAACATTATCTTTTACTATAGACATCAATTTCCGCACATCTGATTCTACATCAATGCACTTGGACATCCACCCTGGACGAAAAGACGTAATGGGCTTCCTTCCTCTCATTAATTAGAAAGGAGACACTTTGGTGGACGAATGTGGGGTGGTCCTATAAAACCATATCATGCTGTCAAGAGATTTGAGACCATCCTGGTTGTTGGCTTTAGCCCATTTCACACAGTCCCCCATCACTCAACTCATCCTTTCAACGAGTCCATTCCCTTGAGGATGATAAAGGGAACTTTTTAAATGTTTTACACCAGAAACAGACAATAAGGATTCAAAATCCTTCCCAACAAACTGTTTACCATTATCTGAAACCAGTATTTCAGGAGATCCTTTTTTAGACCAAACCTCCCTCAAAAAAATAATGATGCTCTTGGTGTCAGCTTCTCTAACCAGTTTGTACTCAGGCCACTTGGAAGCATAGTCAACCAAAACCAAGATAAATCTTGAATTACTGTTGAGTGTCGAATAAGGTCCCATGACGTCAACCCCCAGTTTAACCCAAGGACGGTCTGGACATTCTACAGGCATAAGAGGGGGAACTGAAGTTTTAAGAGACCTGTCTGATGAACTGCAAATACAGCAATCCATCACAAACTCATAAATCTGAATCCATTCCTGGCCACCAATATGTGTCACGAATGCGGCGTTTGGTAAAAGAGGAACCTAAATGCCCCTCATGAGCTCTAACTATGATCCCTCTCCTAAAAGAAAGTGGAGGAATAAGTTTGTCATTACGCAACAAAATACCATCTTCCAAAGAAATTTCATCCTCAATCTTAGAAAAAGGTTGTAGTGCAGGAGGCAAGACCGTATCTCTAGGCCACCCACTCCTAACAAGATTACACACATCTTGAAGAGCACAGTCATTAGAGAATGCAGCTCTCCATTCATCTTCAGAACAAAACCTCAGTTCAGGAATGTTGACACCTG
Source organism: Triturus cristatus (assembly GCF_964204655.1). Lineage (NCBI taxonomy): Eukaryota > Metazoa > Chordata > Amphibia > Caudata > Salamandridae > Triturus > Triturus cristatus. The sequence continues at coordinate 539,514,280 of NC_140584.1, read as the reverse complement.
CCACAAGACAATCTTCACAATCCTCTTCAATGAGGTTAGAGAAAGAAATGTCATCCTCTTGAAAACTTGTGGGAGGAAAACGAGAAAGAAAGTCTGCCCACCCATTCTTACCCCCAGAGATGTGTCTGATATCAAATTGATACTGTAACAACTTGGTAACCATTCTCATAATTCTGGGAGTGCAACACTTACTTAAACTACCACCCAAGATATTGACAAGAGGCTTGTGGTCAGTCTGAAGCAGAAAACGCTTTCCCCACACATATGGGCGAAACTTTTCAATGGCCCATGAGCAGGCCAACAGCTCCTTCTCAATGACTGAGTATTGCAATTCAGGTAACCTCAGTACTCTGGATGTAAACCCAATCGTTTTCTCGACTCCATCCTCAACTTGTGTCAGGGTAGCACCCAACCTTACCTGACTGGCATCGACTGTTAGACAACATGGTAAACATGGGTCAAAAGGCTTGAGTACAACACTATTACTTAGGAGATTTTTGACTTCCTCAAACGCGGACACACATTCATTGCTCCAAACAAATATAGTACCTTTTTTAAGGAGATTACTAATGGGACGGACTATTGTAGCATAATGGGGAATAAACCTTGAGTGATATTCACAAAGGCCTAAGAGAGATTTGACACCAGTGTTGTCTGTGGGAGTGGAAGCATTGGTAATTGCCTCCAGAAGACCAGGTCTGGGTTTAACGCCATCATGACTGAGAACATGCCCTAAGTACTCTACTTCAGTACAAAAGAATTAGCATTTTTCTAGTTTTAAGACAACACCATGTTGCTGAAATAAACCCAACACTTTGTGCAGAATGAGGTCATGTGAAGGAGCATCATTGGCAAATATCAATACATCGTCTTGAAAAACTAAGACTCCGTCAACTCCCTTAAGGATGTTGGACATAACCCTCTGAAATACCGATGCAGCCGATGCTAACCCAAAGGGCATGCGTCGGTATTGAAATGTGCCTAGAGGGGACACAAACGCTGTGAGATGACGGGAATCAGGGTGCAACTCAACCTGGTGATATGCGCTGGCCAGGTCAAGCTTGGTGAAGAATTTGGCACCTTTGGTGGATGCAAATAGATCATTGATTTTCGGAAGAGGATGTGAGTCAACCCAGATTTCCTTATTAAGTGATCTTAAGTCAACACACACCCTGAGTTGACCACACCTCTTCCTAGCAACAACCAAAGGCGAAAGCCAAAGGGAGGACTCTGTTGGCTCAATAACACCCTTCTCACATAATTGTAACAATTCCTTCTCTAAATCATCCCTGACTCGATAGGGTACTCCCCTGAGTTTGTGTTTCACTGGTAAGGACCCCTCTTTGACTATGATTCTGTGTTTAAAACCTTGAATTTTCCCTAGGTCAGAGCTGAAAACCGAAGGAAATTTGTCTTTGAGCAATTGTACCTCATCGGAACACCCAACCACAAGGACTTGTTCTTTGGTTCCAGGTTTAGGGATCATTCCGAACAATCCTTGATAAAACCAGCCTACGATGTTTAACTCTTTAACAGCAACATAGATCTTCCCTTTTATTCTCCTTCCTTTAAATCACATCTCTTCTTCAAAAAAACCCAAGAGGTCAATTTTACGTCCTTCGTAAGACACGGGTGTGCGATCAGGAGGAAGGAGAGGTTGAATACCTTCCCAAGTTTCATCAAAAAGATTTTTAGTGATCATGGTTATTTTAGCACCAGAATCCACTAAGGGTTTGATGCTTTTACTTCCAACAGAAATATCAACGATAGGGTCAACACAGGATTTGGGATCACCTTCAATGACATCACAAGTGGTATGATCAGAAACAACAGAAACTATCTCAGAGTCAGAAGAAGACTCAGACTCAACAATACATACAGTAGATTTCTTGAGACTTTTTTTGTCCTTTTAGCTTAAGACAAACTTTTGCGAAGTGACCTACTTTTTTGCAATAGTTGCAAGTGACATTGGAAGCAGGACACCGTGATCCTTTAGAATGAGGTGGGTTCCTGCATCTTATACATAACGTAGGCTCCGCATTACTTGAGGTATTAGATTTAGAGGACTAACTGACATTATTAGCATTGTTTTTAAAAGATTTTTTGAAAGATTTCCCAGTTGCATTGAGGTTAATGGCATTAACAGGTTCTACAACTTTTTCCTCCAATTCTTTCAAAGAAACCATAGAAATTTCTATACTTTTAGCTAATTTGATATCTTTCATCAAGAGACGGATCACCCATGGTAAGTAATTTTTGTGTAATATTGTTGTCTCTACAATGGCACACAAATTGGTCCCTAATGAGTTGGTCAGTAAAGTTTTCAAACTTACAGTCTGCTGCTAATCTATGCAACACAGATATATAGGAATCCACATCTTCCCCTTCTGATTGTTTTCTCTTAAAAAAAGTATGTCTGAGAACCATGAGACTCGGTTGTTTATCGAAGCGAAGTTTGAGTTTCAGTACAGTTTCTCTGTATTCATCATTCGGTATGGTGACATCTTGAGGTGTGTCAGGTAAATGCTTAAATACAGACCTTCCTTCAAAACCTAGAGAGTGTAGCAATAAGTATTTCTTTCGGTCTGCACTAAATCTAGATGCACCTATGGCTCCTAAATAGGTTTCAAAAGCGTCATGCCAAACTTCCCATCTGATTGCTGGTTCTTCAGGAGTGACCAAAAATGCAGGAGGTGGATTGACTGACTGAAGAGTACACATGGTAAAGATAACAAACAAACAAAAAATTTTATTGTATCCAATTTGAAGTAGTCAGATAAAATGAATTAAAGAAATAAGAAAATGAAAATCTCACATTGACTAACTCTTAACAGAGAAATTAGTAATAAGGTGTGTACATCACCGTGATATACACCAGTATGAGAAGAACGAGGTGTGTGTGTCACCGTAGAATGCACACTAGACAATGAATTGTTGTACAAATCACGTTGACTAACTCACTACAGAGAACTTAATAATAAGGTGTGTACATCACCGTAATATAAACCAGTGTGAGAAGAACGAGGTGTGTGTGTCAACGTAGAATGCACACTGGACAATGAAATGTTGTGCAAATTACACAAGATTCCCAAATGAGTAAATAAACAAGAATCAGCGAAGAAAATAAGCTGTGCGCATCAGCGTTAATTTCGTAGTCTGTGCGCCGGAATAAGCTCAAAGAAGATAAATTACATGTGTAAGATATTCCTTTAAATCGATAATGTATTTTGTGCGTGGAAATGAGCTGTGTGCATCAGCGTTGCAGCTTGAGGTCTGTGCACATCATCTGCGGTAGTGTGGTTGCCAGGTAACTAGGACGCTTGATTAATAGGATCCGAGGCGGCAGGAAGAACAAAAACGGCAGTCATGCGCAAATGAATTATGACGCATCGACGCTATCACGCACTGACGTTCAGCTGGCGGAGACAATGAAGAGAGAGTTCTCGTGCAATGGTGGCTGCATAGCGCACACGCGATGTCCTCGTACGTCAAAAGAAGATGCCAGGTAAGAATGTTGAGAGCGAGGCGCTTTTTAAATAATGCTAAGTTAATGGCCAGAAGCGATGGAGAGCACGAGGCAAAATTGAAAGTGAATCAAGGCAGAAAGAAACGCTGAAAGAGCGCAATTGCTGGGCCAGTAGTAGGGAAAACATAGTTGAACACTCGCTTTTGGTAAAGTTTATAAAGAGCAAGGCAGGATACGATCGAAAAATTAATTATGCTTTAATGCGCTGGAGTCGATAAAAGGTCTTAAAAGTGGGTAGAGCAGAGATTAAATAAAAACGCCCTACCATGTTGGCTGTGTAGAATGCCTTGCTTGATTATGGATTCACTGGTGTTGAGATCTCTGTTGTAGTCTCGTAGTAGGAAAGCAGGAATTGTAGGTCACACAGGCCAACAGTGTTTGAAGATTGACAGATCTTGAGGAGTAGAAAACAGCCTGTCGTGAGTTGATCCGCTTCTTTCACTGCTTGGGAATTTTTACAGATAAGGTCAGAAGTTGAAGACTTGGATCGTGATTGTATATAATTCTCTCAAATAGGAAATAACATGCTCACTTCGGACCTCTCGAAGTTAGGCTTGAGTCTATTCACATAGCACCTTTAGGGGGTTCCTTGGATCTGAAGATTCCTCAGGTGGGTGGACCCCCCCATTCCATTCCTTGATTTCGAATGGGCTGATCCAGCAGTCCTGAAAAGCCCTGGGCTCTACTGGCTCCATCACCCATACTTCTGGCCACGTTGAAATTCCACCAAAGTTGCCTTCTGGTCATACCAAAGCTTCATGACCTCTTGACTGGCCTCAAGATTGCTTTTTGCCTTCTTCCAGAGGCAATGCATCTAAATGCGGAGGTCCAGCATGGAGCTGACCACATCCTGGGTGTATTTCTTGGGAGCTGGCTCCCACCCCTATCTGACAAGGCTCAGATGTCCCCTAACAGTTTGGCCCTAGAGTAGTTCAAAGGGGTGGAACCCTTTTACTTTCAATGGCACCTCCCTTTAGGCAGAGAGAAGGAATGGGAAAAGGACATTCCATATATGCCTCATGGCCTCAGACAGGCCCACTTTCATGCCCTTCAAGGTCTTGTTGAAACTCTCCACAAGACCATTGATTTGGGGTTAAAGGGTGTGGTAAACTTATAGGCGATACTCATCCCACATAGACTTCATGTATGCAGACATGAAGTTAGTGCCTCTGTCAGACACTACCTCCTTGGGGAATCCAACACAGATAAAGATCCCCATCAGAGCTCTAGCCACCAAGGGTTTCATTGTCCACTGAGACCAGGACAAACCTGTTGCCTAAGGCTGTCTCGAGGTCCAAGGGTCCAATTATGTTGATACCCACTCTTTCAAAGGCTGATCGCATTACCAGTCAAAAGACTGGTAATGGGATCAGGAGATTTCCCACTGGCCTGGCAGGTGGGACAGGAGCTGCAGAATGCATCTGAGGCTGTCTTCATTCTGAGCCAGTAAATGTAGGGAGCAGTGGCGGCTTGTGAGATTTGAAAGTGGTGTGGCGGAAAAGTTGTGGATAAGTACCGTTTAGCGAGCGAGCCCGACCGTCATTAGGGGGACTTGAAGGGGTTCCTCCCCTGAGAAAATATTGAAAAAAGAGTGGGCAAATGGTGCATTTTGTAGCAAATTTGAGAAAGCAAGAAGATTAATTAAGCTATTGAATTAAGCAATTATGAAAGTGTATTTATGACATCAATATTAATATTTTTGTGTATGACATTCCAGCAGAACCAGTCGAGCGGGGGCACGCGAAAGGAGGGATAGCAATTCTCCTTAACGAAGTCTTCAATTGGGATCAAGAAATCATCCCATTGTGTTCAAAGAACATTTAATGCATCAAGGGCAAATTTGGGATCGACCCTATGGAAACCTTGAATATCCTCCTCATTTTTAACGTTTATATTCCCCCAGGCTCTAAAATGGATGCACTAGCAATAGAAATATTTGAGGGAATAGAAAAGGTGGTAGAAGGACAAGGTTTTCCATCAGTTTTCCTAACAAGTGATTTTAATGGGAAAATATCTAATGACTTATTAGAAAAATGGGTTAATGGCGAACAAGAAGAAACCTTGGCAATCCTATTTCCACAATTTCCCAATGGAAGTAAAGTAGATAAAAGAGGGAACATTCTTTTATCCTCACTTCAACGCTGAACGGAATAATATTAAATGGTAATATAGAAGGTGATAATCCGGCATCCTGCACAAAAAGAGGCAATTTTAATACTTCAATTCTCGATTATATGATCAGTAGCCTAGATTTGTTCGGATCAGCCTCACACCTAAATATTACATTTGTGTTGGGAAGCGATTACTCAATATTACACTTAACAACAGAGTTAATACTAAAACCTGCATCTCCAGAGCACATCATGTATTTACAAAGTACAGTACTGGTGAACCAGGTCCAAGGGCGGCTGCTATGGAATTCGAGAACACTTAAGAAAATTAGTTCCGTAATTGAGATGGCACAACCATTACAGATCATTCACTCAACAAATCCGATAACAAATTTTGAAGCAGTCACCAATAAATTGGTATAATCCTTGCAGGATAATCTAAAACAATGATTGCCAAGATCAGAAAAAAACAAAAGACGGAACCTAGACATAAGTGCAATTGAATTAAATAAAATAATAAGGGCACAATTCCTTCAATTCTCTGAAATAAGACAACGTTAAATTAACAATTTAAAAAACAGCACAGTAGGGATAAGGAAAAAAATCGTAAAAAAATACAGGATAAAAAATGGGTGGACATACAGATAGCAGCAAAACAAAATAACAAACGTACCTATTGGAATATAATTGCCAAAGTAACAGGCACAAAAAAATCACTACAAGTTATTCCAGTCCCTCCATCAGAATGGAAAATATACTTAACCAACCCTTATAAATTAAATGAGAGGACAGAAAGTTCGACTCTGTCAAGCAAGCTAGGAGGAAAAATTTGAGATAACGAAGCTCCATCTCCTCTTCAAATTGAACACTATATAAAAAAGGCAAGAACGTCGACAGTAATGGGACCAGACCAAATTCCAATTAAGGTCCTCCACAGCAACTCCAAAGAGTGGAGCAAGTTTTTAGCTCCCCTTTTCTTCCATATCTTTGAAACTGGGGAAATTCCAAAATCTTGGAAGGGGATCATTATAATTCCAATCTATAAGAAGGGCTCCAGGCTGCTCCCCAGCAACTACCGGCAGATGGCTGTCCTGGATGCAACTGCGAAAATCTGTGCGGCAAGTGTTTGAGAACATCTCAAAGAGTGGGCATTTTCAACAGGTTCTATTCCCTTAAAACAAGCCGGGTTTAGACCAAAACACTCTGTTACTGACGATATTGCAGTGCTGCAAACAATAATTGATAAATATGTCACCTTAAAGTTTCAGGTTGTGTATGCAGTCTTCGTTGACTTTACGACTGCATTTGACAGGGTGGACAGAGCAATGCTCTGGAGAAAACTTAGAAAAATGGGAATTCCGGATAACCTCCTTTATTTAATCACATCATTGTATTCAGGGACATGGTGTCAAGTTCAAATGGGGAGGGAGAAGGGTCTTACTAGCCCAATAGCTACACCTAACGGCCTTCGGCAAGGGTGCCTCCTAGCTCCCATACTGTTCTCTCTATATCTTAGTGACCTGCTGGAAAGTTTCACACAGGTTAGCAATTTTCCACCTAAAAACCCATCTTATAAAATACACACCATGATGTATGCAGACGATGTAGTCATCTTAGATCTAACTCCATTTGGTCTTCAAAGGAATTTGCAAGCACTTACTAAATGCACTGACGAAAATTATTTAATACCAAATATCACTAAAACAAAAATTGTTCCGTTTACATGAAGCAAAAGATATGTTAAATATAACTGGACTTTAGGGGCAAAACCGTTGGAAGTTGTAAAGCAATACACATACCTAGGGAGAATTTGTTCACAATCTTTGCAAAACTTGCCCCACCTGCGGAACTTGGGCCTTAAAGTTGATGTCCACGTGGGGGCACTCCTACGATCATACTCCTCCACTGGCCAAAGGCACTTTTCTTCTCTTCTTCAAGTATATCGTTCTAAGATCCCACCAGTACTATCATGTGCACTTGAATATATTCCATTAAGCCAATGGAAACAACTGGACCTGAAAGAAGGGAAAGTCCTCCGGAAACTGACTAAGATGTCACAAGCCGTGCCGGTACAAGTTCTTCTTCTTGAACTTTCATTAGTCACTTCTTGCGGCAGAGGCATTACTAAAATCTTAAGATGGGCATATAACCTTATCCATGCGGACCAAGGAACCCTACGATCCCTACTAAAAATAGAGACATTTGATCAAGGATCGCCGAATTATGTATTCTGTAGAAATGTATCTATCGCTTTTAAAATATCAAATGTTACTATTGATCTGTGGCAATCTTGGACTCCCGCTCACTTGAAGCTTTTTAAAAAACATTTAACACCAAGGTTAAGCTTCGATCTTGACATCCAACACTGCTTCAAATTGCCATTGTATAAACAATATGCTGAAACAATTGTATATAAGAAAATGCAGCAGTATATTCGTTTTAATTTAAAGCATGGAATCAGGCGAAGCATTATATTACTCCGTCTCGGGATACTTCCTCTGGTTCTCAAAGTAAAATGCTAGTAGTTCCTGTGATCTGTGTAATGGTGGGGTGCAAGACTTGGAACATGTGTTATTCGGTTGTCCAAATCTGACGTTGTAGAAGCTAGAAAGAGGTTTAAACAACCAATTCGAACAAAATGTAAAATTAATTAGGTTCAGAACCTGATTTCTCTTTGTAAGCAACCGCCTAATGAATTTGTGTGTTACAATATGTTTAAATTTTTTAAATCTATTTTAACTTTTTTTACTATTTTAAATGTAGTTTTATTTGTTGTTCTTAGTCGAGAACTAAATCAAATAAACTTAAAACTTTAAAAAAAACTTTACATAAATAAATACAGGAAGCTTGAAACAAAGTAGATGAGGTGTGAATGGCCTGGTATCTTTTTCAGAACAGTTAAGATGTCTATCCGTTATGCTGATTCAATTTAGTCTATCTTTAAAACGTTGCTTGCACCTGCAAACTGCTGCAAGACTAGACCTGCAAGTGATATATCTCATTGGTCTCTGCTTTCACATACTGCTGTTTACTCCCCTTTGCCTGCAAATGTAGAAACTCCTGAATCTTTACCCTCATACACTGGTTTGCCAGGGTTACTGTGTGGTTCTCCGTTGGGTCAGCTTTGTCATCAACCTCTGGAACAGGATCCTTTATTCTTAAAGGCAAATCTCACGTCACCTGTTCTTCAGGAAAACCATGAGGAACTACTTTAGAGACTTAGGGAAGGTCTGAAACATGCAGAGTGCTCTGCTAAGAAGAGACACCTCTTGCAAAGACTTCTGGGGAAGAGGGAGATGTGCAGCAGAAACTGCTGAGGATAGGCAGTGGGAGAGAGAAAGAAGGGAGGACAGGAACTGCCAGACAGATAGCAGGGAGTTCAAAGAAGGGAGAGAGTGCAGGGATTGCATGAATTGATTTTGCGATGGGAGTGAATCATGGAGCGCAGAAAACATTTGAGAGCAGAAGGCTGCCCGAAAGTGCAAGCATTGTTGAATAAAACTGAAAAGGCAGGTGGTGAAGTACCGCTCTGAAGAAAAATAAGGGACTGCAAGTAGGATCTAAAAAATAGTATGCAGGGAGTGCTGAGATTGAGAGGTTCCTTGCTGACAGAATCTAAAAGATCTATCTTCCTCCTTTCACCTCGAAGCACAGAAAGATCATCTGTGTAGTCCCACAAGGATCATACCTCAGCCCTACCCTCTTCAACACATACATGACCTCCCTGGCCGACACTATCAGACCACACGGACTCAGCATCATCTCCTATGCCGACGACACACAGCTCATCCTCTCTATCCGAGGACCCTTCCACCACCAAATTCAACTTTCACAGATGCATGGTGAACGTTGCGGACTGGATGAAGGACAACTGCCTTAAACTCAACACGGACAAGACGGAAGTCTTCATCTTTGGGAATAACCCCTTGCCATGGAATGACATGTGTTGGCCCGAAGAAGTCGGCAGTCCTCCCGCCGCCACAGATCACGCCCCAACCTCCGCATCATACTGGATAGCAAGCTATCCGTGAAGAAATAAGTCAACGCATTCTCTTCTGCCTCCTTCCCCACTCTCCATTTGCTCCTCAAGATTTTAGGTGGATCCCAGCCAACACCAGTAGGACCGTCACGTAGGCACTTGTCACCACACTCTACGTAGGAATTACCACAAGCCTCTTGAAGAGATACCAGACTAAACAAAACTTAGCTGCAAGGCTCATCCTTGACCTCCCCAGAAGAACCCACATCACACCCCATCTCAAGAAACTACAATGGCTCTCGATTCAGAAGAAATGCCAGTTCAAGATGCTAACCCACGCCTACAAAGCACTTCACAACGAAGGACCATCAGACAGTAATAGAAACCTAACCTTTCACCAACCGACCAGACACCTTCGCTCCTCATTCCTCTCCCTCACAGACACCCCAGAGATCCGCCAAACATACAGTGGAGAATGCTCCTTTTCTTACCTGGCATCCAAGGAATAGAACAACTTCCCCCTGCCCCTCAGGACTGCACTGTTGCTCCATCAATTTAGGAAAAAATTCAATACCTTGCTGTTTGAATGTTAACTCACCCATACAGCAGATACCTCTCCAACACCTTCAGACCCTAACTGGTGATTTGCCATGCTCTACACATGCTTGATGATTGAAAGAGACCAACTAGAGATGATAAGGACTTTAATGATAAACGAGCAATGACAAAACCTATCTCTCACCTTGACAATATGGTGAAAGGGTTTAAATTTATTTTAGTTGCATTCATATGTGGCACAAATAAAAAGAAAAATAAATAAATCATACTGCTACCTAAATGTGATGGACTTATGATTGCAATACAAATATGGCATTTTTTTTATTAGACATCGCATATAACAGAACAGTGTGGATGTTTCTTAGCCAGTAGCTATACTTAAACCCAGTAGAATTTTTATTTTTATTTCTAAGGCACAAAACAAGAACATATAATCCTTATTTGTACAAAGAAAATGGACTGGTGGCTTTCAATTACTCTAACCTGATGACAGTTTAAGCCCACAAGGATTACAAAACAATTAAGACATGATAAAGAATAGAGAGAAAACATTAGGAACTAAAAATAATTGAAAAATAAAATATTGGCATCGGCACTAAGGTGCACTTCTTTTAAGGAGGATGTGCACAAGCTGTCAGTTACTTGCCATTCCTTAAAGGGCAAGAGAACCAGTGGCTGTAAAGGACTAACCTTTCCCACCATGCTGTAGTGGCAAAATGAGAATGGATGTTGAATAGGTCAGTACTGGAGAATTTGTTTTGTTTTTCTTTTCGATTAAATGGAGCTGGCAAAACAGCAAAAGCTGTCTCTATGCCAGACCGTAAAAGGAGTAATGCGTGCCTACTGAATAGGAAGCCTAGATGGAGAGAGTGAAAGCCAGTGATTAATGTTTGCTGAGCAATATTTTTCATCATTAGCATTTAACCCAAAGCAAGAGTGATAAAGGGATGAAAAGGGAAAAATAGATTTAAAAACAGATGAAAGGGCAAAGCAGGGATGAAAAAGCACATGAAAGAAGGATATACAGAGACAGGTAGGGTAGGTTGGTGGGAGAAAGAGGCATGTGGTGGAATTAATCTAGACTAGACAGCTTTGCTATTTAGCAACCAGAGCTCTGGACAGCACTGAATGTGGGCTCCTGAGAAAAACATTTGGGCCCTGCACGTTTTTACTCAAATTAAGCACTTAACTCATAAGGAACTTGTGAGAGATAATAAGAGCAGCACAAGGAGTGAACAACCTGCTGATGTAAGAGCCCGTGACCTAGCATGTGTTCCTTGGGCAAACATACAAAATGGCCCCTTTGCTGCCAGCACCCCCTTTTTCCAGTAGTAATACATAACTAGGGTGCAGAGGACTCCGGTGTCACGGCACCATTGATAGATATGTATGTGGGAGGAGCAGAACTGTTGAAATAGAAAGAAGGGAGTGGTGAGTTGCTAACGCGAGAGAGACAGAAGGAAAATGTCTTACTCTCAAAGCAAACTTTAAGAATTGAATGGGAAGACGGATAGCAAGGTGCGGTCGCGGCACATGCTCTGGGCCATACTACTGGATTGCGGCCTGCTTTGCATGCGCAGCTGCAATAAAATACATTTTCTAAAGTCACCAACATACCTTTCTGCCTCACCCTGTGCTCTCATTGGAGCAGCTAACTCTGTACTCGGATCAGACTTGACAAAGTTGCATTTTTGTTTAATCTCTTCCCTCCCTTTGCCGCTGTTTCCACCTAAAATTGTCCGTCACCACGCCTGGAATGTGGAGCAGTTTAATAGGTGCAGCAGGGCCGAAGGAGGAGACATGGGCACAGTGGGCAGGCAAGGAATGTGCATGCCAGCACAACTTTATTGAAGATTTGCTGCGCTTCCTGCCCATTTTTATAGGTTGCCCCAGACAATGGCCTTGAAACTGCAATTTAATGAGGGTGGCAGAGTCCAAACCAGTAGGACTTTAAGCACCCACTGCTGACGCTGTAGAAGAGAGAAGCAAATGTGGCAAGGCGCAAAATCCTGAACAGTGGCTTATTTTAACTAGAAAGATTGTGCTTCCCTTGAAGGGAATAGCCATTGTCCAAAGCGCTCTTGCCCCCCTCCTCCTGAGGGACCACCAGGGTGATGGATATTCATGTCACTTCCTCTGCACCCATGCAACGTTAACCTAACCAATCCTGGAGCTGCTCTCATGCTGTTTTCAACATGAGAGAAGCTCCAGGATTGGTTTGAGCAGGCTAACCCAGTCATCCTTTTGAGCATAGGTAACTGTAATCCCCAGACAGTTGGGATTTGTGTGGTCTGAAGGGTATATGTTGGGCTGGTCGTCGCAAGACAGCCATCCAATCCGACATGCACACTCCGCACTGGCAGCACAAGTCATCCTGATCCTTCTGCTGCCATCAACCCTGCCCCCGCCCACACACTCCTACACCTGTGCTTAGCTAAACAGCACGTGCCTTTAAATGTTAATGTAAATGACCATTATTTTATTTACATGTACCTGCTGCGCTTGCAGCAGGCAGGGCACAGCTCCTCTGCCCTTTAGGAGGAACCGCAACTGGTGGGGAGACAAGCCTGGTGAAGGTCTTATATTGCCGTAAATCTCTTGCCAGGGGGATATCGTGAGCCAGTAAGAAGACCCTGTAACACTGGGTGACCACCAGCACATGGGCTGTCCCAGCACCAGGAGCTATAGGCTCGCTATAGAGGAGATCATTCTCCCAGTAGATTAGGTGATTCCCAGGGGCTTCACATGTTCCATGGGCTGAGGCCTGTCGCCCAGTGGGCCACTATTTCTGTGCTTGGCAGAATTCCTCTGGTGGGCCCACCATCAATTTATCAACTAGCAAGCTCAGGTCTGTCACCTTGGGCGGCAATATCCTCCACTGTTGTCTCAGGGACCCCGTCAACCTCCACTGTGGGAACTTTGGGGACTGGTTTCCAACGTCCCTTACCCCTCTCCTTGGCAGTTGTCTGGGCTATTGTTCCAGGCGCCCTTGGTTACCTTTCTGGGTAGCCATGGACCGTGTGGTCATACAGACTCACTCAGGCAATCCCATCATCTCCAAGTGAGACCTGAGCTCTACCTCCGTCCAGAAGGTTTTCTCCAGTTCATTGCCCAACAATCAACAGGCATGGTAGGGCTCACAACTACCTTCCGAGAACCTGAGCTGCCATCTCCCGCACCTCCACTCAAAGGAAACCAGAGCCACAGGTAGATGTCTCTTTAGATTGTAGGCGATTACGAATTTGTGGAATGTGTTCGGTAGGACCTGCTCTCCCAACACCAGCTGACACCTGACCATACTCCTGCTAGCTCCTGTATCACACAGAGCCTCCACCCATTGACCTTTAATGGTGACCCACTGCCTATACTTGGAAGTATAACCTGGCAAGTGGGCTTTTGGCACCATATATCTATCCCCCAGGAACACTAGGATTTTCTCTATCTGTTCCCCAAAGCTAATTGGGACTATCTCCTCCCCGAGCACTACACTTGCCAACTCGGGTGTCTGCCCACCGGTGGGGGGCTATACCCTCTTGGGACATTCGGAGTTACCTTTGGGGTGCCCATATTTGTAGTGCTTAGTACACTGGAGTACAAACTTGCCTGTCTTGTGATCTAAGAATCCCCTCTTCTTAGGATGAGACTGGGACTGGTACCACTACTTCCTTGTGAATTATTTTGGGGGCCTTTTGAAAACTCCTTACCCCCCCTTTCCTCTGGTTGGAACCCTGACCACCTGTGTGGGAGTCCCCCCCCAGATACCTTTTTGAACACTCTGGTACTAGCCCATATGTCCGCCTCTGCCACAACCTTCGTGGGGACAGTCAGCTTACTGTCAACTAGGTGCTGGCTCAACTCAGGAAATCAGATACTGAGCATTTGCTCTCATCATTAAATGTTACAAACCATTGAAATCACTAACCTTGGAGTAGTCCACAAAATATACCCAGGATTGGTTAGGGAGCTTTTGGCTGTCCCTAAATCGTTGGCGATACTTTTCATGGGTCAGCCAAAATTTGGCAATTATAATGGTCTTCATAGGGTATACTTGGTTTGGTCCCCAACCTCCAGTGTAAGAAGTGTGTCCCTCCCCAGTGTAGGCATATGATTCCACAGACCTCTCCCCACCAGTGCTACAAAGGACCCCTGTGAACCTTTAGTGCAACTTCATAAGCAGACAACCACTTGTCAAAGCCATCTCCTCCAATATAAATGGGCACCAGATCCTTGGGTATGTGAACCCTTTTCTCTCCTTCAGATACTGCAGGTATGCAGCCAATATTTCTCCTGGAATCTGCCTGTCTGGCTTGGATGTTCAACTCCTCTATGCTCCTCTCATGATCCAGTAACATCTTTCTCTCCTCCATTTTTAATTTAGCCCTTTGCAGCTTGAATCCCCTCTCTTCCCTCCTCTCTGCCAGGTCCTCTGGGGACAGGCCGCAGGGAGAGACTCTGCTCCCTGCCCTGACAGGTAGCTCAAATTCAGGGTTTTCTCCCTCAGCCACTGCAGGTGATGCTCCAGAATAACCATTCATAAGCTTCCCCAACCCATCATCCTCAACTAGGTTGTCATCCTGTTCAGAGTAGGCTTCTGACCAGACCCTCAACATCTATTGTAATTCCACCTCCTTGATAGCACTCTTGCCAGGAAGCCCCAATCTCTTTGCTAAAGTCTATGAGTTGGGCCATTGTACAGGTTTCCAGCTTGGCCAGATCAAAGTCCATGCTTCAAATTGTAGAACCAGCACGCAGAGACATGATTTTGGAAAAATAATTAAAAAATGCCAATTAGGGAGCATTTAGAATTTGAATGTGGGTTTGTAGTGTACACCAAGTTACTGTATGGCACTGCACAAACACAAGTCCTTATCTCACTGCTGATTACCAATGTTAGAAATTGGGTTGTTGGTTGACTGGGGTTTGAACCTTATTCAAACAGCAATCACAATCCTAGTCAGGGTTAGGGGCAGGCAAACCTTAAATTAACCTTTGCTAACCCTCTGTTTGCTTGACACAGAGCAGTCTGGTTTGAATTAGAGGCAGTGTGTAAAGTAAACAGTAAAACAGTAAAATCACCACACAAAAAGATACCACACCAGGTTAGAAAAATAGAACTTAATTTAATACATAAAAAAAAATCCAATGAGTAGAACTTTAGTTATAAATGTTTAAACATTGAAATAGCACTTAGAAACAAAAAAGCACAAACTGAAATATCTGGTCTCGCCGGACCGGATCAAAGTTAAATGTTCAGGCCGACCGCAATGATGTGCAGGCTGGCTACAGGACCCGGTTGGGCCTCCTGAACAAAAGTACCTTAAATCCTGGTTGAAGAGCATTGCGTCGGTTCCTAACCACACAATAGAGGTGATGCATTGATTGTCTCCACGCAGAAGCAGCGATGCGTCAGTTATGAGGTGTGGCTGGATTAGGATGCGAGTTCCTACTGCGTCGATGTCGAGGATCCAGGCCCCGGGACTTGTGATGTGAAGACTGGTTTCAAGGGTGTGCAGGCGATGCATCGGTTCCAATGAGCACAGAGGCTGCGATGAGGAATTTCGGCTGCGGTGTCGAGGTTACCATCGACAGGGATGCGAGGACCTTGCACCAGGAAAATTGCCTTACTAGCAGTTCCAAAGGCGACAACACCAGTTCTGTTCCTCGTAACAGCGGTGATGCATTGATTCTGCTCCCACAACAGAGGATGCGTCGGTTCTGCTGGAGAAAACACATTAGGCCCGCTTTCAGGGGTCCAGGACTGGGGTGACACGACTTGGCAGGGCAGACTCACAGATGGCAGAGTCCAGGTGCAGGAGCAGGGTGGTTGGAAGTCCTTAACGTCCATGAGACTTCAGTTCAGGAGGCCAGACAGCTAGCCCTTGAAGCCACGCTGGATTCAAGTGATGCAGGTCCATTCCTTCTCACCCAGGCAAGAGAGAGCAGCAGGGCAGCACAGCAAGGCAGGTGTCCCGCAAGCAGCAGTCCAGCAGAGTGGCAGTACTTCACCAGCAAAGCAGTTCTTCTTCCTAGCAGAGACTTCACAGGTCCAGAAGTGTACTGTATTCATGGTGTCAGCGGTCCAGTACTTACACCCAAGTGGGCCTCTGAAGTTGGGGAGACTTCAAAGACAGGTCTTTGAAGGCGGCATAAGTCTTCCCTTCCTGCCCTGGCTCCAAAATCACTACAGGGGAGTGGTAAGCCGCCATTTGTGTGAGGACAGGACACAGTCTATTCTGATCCAGCTCCTCCCATCAAGTTACACCTAAGCTACCATTGTGTGTGGCTCTCTAGGGGGAATGCACAAAGCCATGCTGTCACATGGCCCAGACTGATCAGAGACAGGCATCAGGAACCATATGGTTAAAGTAAGAAAATGGCAACTTTCTAAAAGTCAAAGGGGTGGGCAGTAGCCAAAGGGCCTACTGGACTCAGGTATGCACAGCTTGAATTGATATACAATCCATCATATTTGAAAACATACGATTCAATACTCTTTGACCAAACAAACATTTAATGTTGTTCAAACATCAAGTTTGAACCAAGTAAATTCCTTGTTTTCTCAACAATACATGTCAATGCTATATTGTTGTTACAATAACTTTGCAGAAATTAACATTACTATGACAACATCATAACAGCAAAACAAAACTCAAAGACGTAAGCCCAATGCATTCCGGGACTACTGTCCCTTCTTCAGGGGCATCATATATATGTAGTGTGTTGTCATGTTCAACATCAGGAGTGAGGCTGGCCCTTTGAACTAGCACACGCTTCTAATAACGGGATGATGCAAATCAACGAATTATAAAAAATTCTCTTTTGACTGTGTTCAGAACTGACACCATTCTACAGCGTTATGTCTCGCTTGCCGCTTTATTCACAGGAAACCACGTCCCGCAATCTCCGGTGCCCAGCAACTCCACAAAAGAACGCACTCTTTTGTAGAGTACTGCCCCCCCCCCCTTTTTCTTAGTCAGGTGTGGTAGGCACACACCATTAGGCTCAGCACACTGATAACTAGATAATTAGATTTTTTGTTTACAAAGTTAAAGCGAGGAGTGCGTAGTCCACACTATCAATTTAACTTTCTAAAAGTGGCATTTTCTGAACTGTAATTTAAAATCCAACTTCACCATAAGTTAGTATTTTCTAATTTAAATTATGATTCAAGAGACACCAGACATGGGGTCTTATCTCTTCCCAATTGGAAATTACACTTATAAAATGTAATAAGGTAATCCCAATTGTATCCTATGGGAGAGATATGCCTTGCAGTAGTTGAAAACAAGTTTGGGAGTTTTTCAAAAGTACATGTCTTGCCTTTTAAATACATTGCACCCTGCCCACTGGGTTGTGCATGGCCTACTTTAGGGATGACTTACATATATACAAAGGGAAGGTTTAGGCCTAGGAAAGGGTTATTTTGCCAGGTCGACATGGCAGTGTGAACTGCACACACAGGCTCTGCAGTGGCAGCCAGGGACATGGTTAAAGGGCTACACATGTGTGCTGCATACACATTAGTAGCATATAGTTTACTGGTATACTAAATATGCCAATTAGGGATGAACGAATATCACCATGTTCAGGAGAGAGAACACAAACACTTTGGCACTGGTTACCAGTGCTAAAGTGCACAGAGTGCTAGTACCAGCAAAAGCAAGGTCATAAAAATGGAGGAAAACAGAAACAAATGGGGGGAAGACCACCCCAGGGATGTCAGGCCTTACACTCTGGCACTAAGTATTCATTTGCTAGGAGTAAAAGGCTTATAGCTGAATTCATACTCAGAAAGAGTCTGCTGGTATACCAGAAGGTTTGTAGGTCATCCTGGATGTAACACCTGCTGCGAAGAGAAATTTAGCACTGTCACTAGTGGCCGAAGATGGTACAGTTTATACAGACTTCAGATAAGGCTCTCCTGCAAGATGAGAAGAAGACAAACAAGACATTTCCTTAGCAGAGTACTCCCACTGTCCTTTGAATTTTTTTTATCAACTGCTAGCTTGCCTCAGTTGTCCTTTAAACACTCTCCGTGAAGGTGAAACAATCTTGGTATGATTCAGCATTTCCACTAAGCACAAGGTGTTGGTCCTTAGTCTTCAATTATCTAAATATTTGGAGTTTTTTTTTTAGCACAAGCTAGACCCAGAAAGGTTACCAAGCACTCTATATAAAAGTTGCTTCATACAGGAGGACAATTGTTATGTATTCAGAAAATAGTTAAGCTGCAGTTCAGATTGCTAGGAACCCGATATGGATCTTAACGCGTGTTGAATTGTGGCTGTCTACCTTTTTGGAAGATACCTCCTACCATTTATAAACTGCTGCCTATTGTTGAAAGGGGGAATCACGCCTAGGATGGCTGACCAGATCTCACTGAAATATATGCAGGAGCTCCGGCATCAAGAAAAAGTTTCATGAAACTCAGATTGAGAAATCTGTGAGGAGAAATAACCATTGCCATTGCAGGTTCCTATAGGATCCCACATTCTTATGTGTTTCCAGGCTGTAGAGATAGCATGGGGTAGTAGAAAACCAGGCCAAAGTAAGTGCTGAGGTGGCAGTGTGTCATCCAAGACATAACGTCTACCCTTAGCTGGGCCTTTTCGCTCATTGCCTAAAGCCTCTGTGGCCTGCCAGGAACTCAACTGCTGTCCTATAGTGTCGGAAGCAATGTGATCCAAGACCGTCTGTGTCGCATTGCCGAGATCCACTTCCAGGTTAGAAAAACAGAACATAATTTAATACATTGAAAAAGAATCCAATAAGTAGAACTTGAGTTATGAATTTTTAAACATTGAAATAGCACTTAGAAACAAAAAAGCGCCAGCTGAGATATCTGGTCTCACCGGACCGGGACAAAGTTAAAAGTTCAGGCTGACCGCAATGGAGTGCAGGCTGGCTACAGGACCCAGTTGGGCCGGCTGAACAAAGGTACCTTAAATCCTGGTTGCAGAGCATTGCATCGGTTCCTAACCACACAGTAGAGGTGATGCATTGATTTTCTCCATGCAGAAGCAGTGATGCATCAGTTACGAGGTGCGGCGGGATTAGGGTGCGAGTTCCTACTGCGTCAATGTCGAGGATCCAGGTGCCGGGACTTGTGATGCGAAGACTGGTTTCAAGGATGTGCAGGTGATCAATCTGTTACAATGAGCTCAGAGGCTGTGATGCGGAATTCTGTCTGCGACGTCGAGGTTACCGTTGACAGGGATGCGGGGACCTTGCACCAGGAAAAATGCCGTACTAGTGGGTTCAAAGGCGATAACGCCAGTTCTGTTCCTCGTAACAGCGGTGATGCATTGATTTTGCTCCCACAGAAGAGGATGTGTCGGTTCTGCTGGAGAAAGCATATTAGGCCCACTTTCAGGGGTCCAGGACAGGGGTGGCACCAATTGGCAGGGCAGACTCACAGATGGCAGAGTCCAGGTGCAGGAGCAGGGTGGTTGAAAGTCGTTTACATCCCTGAGACTTCAGGAGGCCAAACAGCTAGCCCTAGGAGCTACTCAGAGTTCAAGTGATGCAGGTCCATTCCTTCTCACCCAGGCAAGAGAAAGCAGCAGGGCAGCACAGCAAGGCAGGTGTCCAGCAAGCAGCAGTCCAGCAGAGTGGCAGTTCTTCAGCAGCACAGCAGTTCTTCCTAGCAGAGGCTTCACAGGTCTAGAAGTGTTCTGTATTCATGGTGTCAGCGGTCCAGTACTTACTCCCAATTGGGCCTTTGAAATGGAGAGACTTCAAAGACAGGTCTTTGAAGTGCACAAATGTCTTCACTTCCTGCCCTGGCTCCAGCCTCACTACAGGGAAGGGGTATGCCGCCCTTTGTGTGAGGACATGACACAGTCTATTCCGGTGTAAGTGAGCCTTGGTCCAGCTCCTCCCATCAAGTACACCTAAGGTACCATTGCATGTGGCTCTCTATGGGGAGTACACAAAGCCCAGCTGTCACACACCCCAGACTGATCAGAGACAGGCATCACGATACATATGGTTAAAGTAAGAAAATGGCAACGTTTTAAAAGTGTAGGATAACAGCTGTGGTGCACTCAATTTCAATACTAATCAAATAAACACAGTACTCAAAAAATAATCACTGTTGGTGTGCTCTCTTTGAGGTGGTTCCACCCTGCCACCAGTTCTGAAAGAGAAAGAAAACTAGGGCCTAAATGCCCTAGACAAAGTGAGCACATTCTAAGACACTCAACATTGAGTGTATCACATGTTATGATACCAATGTTAAACACAATTAATCAGTCTTTAGTGGTTAATCATCATAAACACAAATTAAATTCTGTAAGTCCGAAAGTCCAAAAAGAAACTGCAGTTCCATTCAATGTTGTCCAGTGCTTCTTTATTCTGAAGCGGAACTCAGAAGGGAAGAGGTGTGGCGCCGCAGCCAGGGTGACTGACTCTGGAATCTGGGGATCACGGTTCGATCCCTCGCGCCGGTGGCAGATTAGCCCAGCACCATGTGACTCATGGCATTAGCTTGCTTAATCTTCCTGATGGCCCCCAGCGCCTAGAGACACTTACGGGTGATTGTTCGTATTTTACAAATGTGGATTATTGTTATTATTATAAATGATGAGAAACTTCAAAAATATAATATGATATCTTGACAATCATGGAGAAAACCATTCCCAATGCATTTCGGGTGTGTTATACACCCTTCTTCAGGGGAAATTCAAAACAAACATGCAATGTGAATGCACACATATATAACTTCTCATTTACAAATAGTGACTGTGCTGGCCTCTCAATATCCGGAAGAAATATGAATAAATGAATCAGGGAATAAAAATCTGGTATTATCAGAAATTCTGTTCCAGGTGAATCGGTGGAGTCAAAAAGACAAAATTGAGAAAAGAAAAAGCGAAAAAACAAGATAACTACGCCACCATTCCAGTAGATCATATAGTTACTAATCTTAGTGAAGTTAGTTAGTAGTTGTGAGAATCACTTCTGTTAATATTCACTGGGTAAAATGAAGAATTCTGTACCTCCACTAGTCTAATGATGCCGAACGTAGCGCACCAATTTCTTGGTTTGTTGGAACTAGCATGAACGGTGATGCTCAGCCAGAAATTTCCTGATATGCTGTAAAATACACAACATCCAATCATGCTATTATGTGCTATTTGAGGTGAAATAGATTCATGAGTATCTTTTTTTTTTTTAATAAACAATTTTTATTGATAAACAACAACCTTCCAGGCATTACAGAATCAGCAGTGGCAAAGCAAGAATCAGTGTCTATTGGCAATACATCAATTGTACAGATTGAGAGGATACTTAACACCTTACTTAGTGCTATATTGAGTCTTCTCTGGCGGTGGACAACATCTGAAAGGTTACAGAAACCCCTGGGAATATGTGTGAACCCTCCACATCGTAGAGCTCTAACGGCATCCAACTGGTGGGACCGGTGATCCTGTCCCATGCTGCAGAGCCGACAGTGCCCGCCTCTCCCTCCTCAACTCCACCGAAGGAGAGATGCATATATCGCCCCTATATTAATTCCACTTCCCCCATTTACCATCCCATTTTTTGGGGCACCCACGCCCCTTGAACACCGTCTTTTCAGCCACCATAGTGTAATCCATATCAGAGGCCCAGTCTCTCACCCGTGGCAGCACCCCCGAACCCCATTGTTGGCCAATATTACGTTTGGCTATAATCCAACCCATTGTTACCCAGGATTGTTCCATCTGTGTAAGATCTGTTGCGTCCCATATGTTAAGGAGGCAGGTCTTGGGGGAGGGATGAACGTGTTTGCCGCAAGCCCTGGAAATTTGTCGGGTAAGGTCTATCCAATTCTTTTGTATGTGGGGGCAGTCCCAGAGTATGTGAGTGAACGTGTCTAAGGCAGAAAGCGTCCGTTCTCCTACCCAACCTAAACAATAATGGGGCATCAAAGTAAACCCTGTGGAGAACCTTCAACTGGACCAGTCGCAGCCTCTGAGGGGAGGCGAGCACGTCTCTCCAATCATCGTCCTCCATCCCACCGAGGTCCCGCTCCCATCCCACTCTTAGTTTCAACATCGGGTCAGTCCGGTTATTTACTAATTTTTTATAGGTTAGAGGTATTGCCTTACGGTCCATTGGGTCTAATAAGAGTCGATCCTCCAGGGGGGAGGAGTCTGGAAGGGGGCAGTCTCGGGGAGGGCCGAGTCAATCGCATGGCTGAATTGTAGATATCTAAAGGTCTCCATAGTGGCGAGTTGGTATTTCGCTTGTAGATCTGCGAACGTGGCTTTCCTACCCTTAACCCAGAGGTCCCCTAGAAATTCCGATCAAGTCCCACTTGTCGAATCCCGGGCATGTACTAAGGTGTCCTCAGAGATCCGGCTCCCATAGGGGAGTGGACTTCGTGAGGCGGTTATGCCACCCCAGCTTCCTTTGCACCGTGTGCCATGCTTCGACCGTATGGGCCGTGGGGCCAGTCAAACGCAATTTACGGGGATTGGTGTAGAGAGCCCTATTGTAACCCCCCCTTCCGATCAGCCAATGGTCCGTGCGGAAATTGGGGTCTTCGTGAGAGCCGAATGCCCATCTGTTGATGGGTGCCAGCTGCGATGCCGATAGTAAAGGCACACATCTGGCAGCCCTATACCCCCATCATACCAGCCCATAGTGAGCTTAGTTACAGCAATTCTGGGGGCCCGACCGTCCCAGAGCAACTCCCGTACCACCCCATCGATTTGGGAAAAATAGGATCTTAAACAGGGAGGCGCGTCCCAGCAACGTCAGGGGCAGTGACCTCCAATGCAGGACATCCGACCTCAAACGCTCCAGGGGCTTCTTGAGGTTACGCTCATAAAAAAGATTCTCGTCAGGTGTGAGGAATAAGCCCAGATATATAAAGCCCTGAGTCACCACTGGGATGCTGTAACCCCTTGGGCTGGGCGGGGGCTCGCCCCAAAGGACATACATTTGTGATTTGGACCAATTAATCCGGTATCCCGAGTGTGCCCCGAAGATGTGAAAGATATGCCCGACGTATGGATCGTGCCGGTGAGGCCAAATACAGTAATATATCGTCCGCGTAGAGCGAAATGCGATCTTCATGGTCATGGGTCCATTTTAAGCCCCTAATCTCAGGGTCACTCCGTACCCAGACTGCCAGAGGCTCCAGCACCATGGCAAAAAGGAGGGGCGACAGCGGGCAACCCTGCCTCGTGCCCTGTTGAAGGGGGAAAGTAAGCAGAACGGTGGTTATTAACTGAGACATGCGCCGTAGGTAGCCCATACAGTAGCCTGATCCACCCAATCAATTTAGAGCCCATTCCACCGTATCAAACGCCATAGTGGCGTCAAGTGACAATAAGATCGCTTCTTCTTCAAGGCTATCAACCCGTCCCAACACACCATTAACACGACGGAGATTCCTGGCGGTATTCCTACCTGGCATGAAGCCTGACTTATCTGATTGGATCAGGTCGGAGAGATAGGGGATTAGGCGATTGGCCACCAGCTTAGCCAGGATTTTCGCTTCTACGGGCAACAGCGAAATGGGGCGGTACGATCGGCAATCCTCCGCCGGCTTGCCAGGCTTATGGATCACCACAATCGCCGCATCACGGAGTTCAGGCGGTATGCGGCCGAGTTTGTAGCATTCGTTATATAGGTTCATCAGGTGGGGTGCCAACGTCACAGCCATAGGTTTGAGGAGCTCAATGGGCATACCATTAGGGCCCATTGCTTTGCCCGATCTGACGAATACTATAGCTTTTTGGACTTCTGCCGGTGACAGGTCAGCTTCGAGTGACGCACAATCTTGCGGCGACAAACACTGCACCTTTATAGTGGCAAAGAGGTCCGTGGCCCATCAGGCCTGAGAGGTCTGTGGGACCCGGTAGACTTCTGCAAAATGCACGGCAAACCCGTCAGCAATTCCCTGGGGGTCCGTGACTAGCTCGCCACCCTGGGCCCTCTCTAAGTGTAGAATATCGGCTTCCAGCTCGGTCACCCTCTTATTGCGTTCACGTTTATGCCCCACCATCCGCGACAATGCGCTCCCTTTAATCACTGCACCATATGCCCCCCAAAGTGTGGCCGCCGACTCGACTGACCCCTTATTTTCTGCAAAATAAAAGCCGGTGTCTTGGCAGAGTCCCTCCCTAATGTGAGGAACCTTCAACGCCCATGGCTGTATTCTGATGGTGGCAGGACGTACGAACTGTCGGGCACCAAAGACTGCCATAACCAGGGAGTGATCAGAGATACCCCACGTGAGCATCGCGGGTTTCACAAAATCTTGTGTATCTTGTGCATGTGTGAATAGATCATCTAGCCGGGATTGACTGCCATGCACGCCCGACTGAAGTGTGTAGTGTGTGTGCTGGGGGTTTAGCCATCTCAACACATCAACTAACCCCAAAGCATCCGCAAACCTCTGGAGCTGGGAACCCCGCGGTGGATCCTGTCGTGGCGGGAGTCTATCTCTGAGACCGTCCATAACTAGGTTAAAGTTATCCCCCAGTATCAAAGAGCCCATCGGCAATGCCAGGACCAATGTTCCTATCTCCTGCAGGGTTGGACGCTGCAAGCCCGACGGTGCATATACTGAGATGATATTTACAACTTTGCCCTCCCAGAGTCCCGAAGCCGCTGCATATCTGCCCAGTGGATCAGTCCAGGTGCGCTGTATAATGTAGGGCAGCCCTTATGAAGTAGTATCCCCACTCCCCGGGAGCCTGTCGAGAACCCAGAATGGACGCACATGCGGTAACCCTTCTTGTTAAGTGCATTACACGTATTGCCTATCAGGTGAGTCTCTTGCAATGGTACTAGGTCGAGGGTCTGTCGATGAATATACTGTATGACCACACCTCGTTTGATTTTATCTCCCAGGCCGTTAACATTCCAAGTGGACACTCTAAGTCCCTGTCCGTGAGCCATCAGGACACAACCAACCCCCTTCAATTTGACCTGAAAGGCGGGGCGACCGCACTCCACGCACATCCGTCACCTCCCGGGCCAGTCCAAAGCGCTCCTCAACTCTGTACCCCTCTAGAAATAGTGTACCTCTGATCCTCCTACTAATGTCACGTAGGATAAGCTTAGTCAAAAAAACACAGTTGCCTGTTGAACACCCCCAAAAAGGAAACCCCGAACTGACCCTAACCTCTGAAAGCACAGACCCCTTCCTGCTTCTCTGCTCAGCGGGTACAAAACCACCCGCCCCCTCCAACATGCAGAGTGCCTGTCGCCCACCCATAAACAACTTCAAGGAGCGTGCACCACCCCCCCTCCCCATCCGTACACTCTTAAAATTGAAAAGAACAATTCCCCCCCGGACCGGTCCTCCCCACTAGACATTATACAGCGTTGAGGCTTAAAACGGCCTTGGATCAGACTTTCAGTGCCCACTTCATGATGCCTCCACCCCTCGTGCTCCTGAGTTCAAGCTACAGTACTTTCATATCGGGGAACCTGCGGGCCGGCCAATACATAAAAGTCACTGATAGGTCCCTGGTACGCCCCGATCCGTCCCCAGGGCCATGGTCCACAGCACCACACGACGATCACTGTTCGCCCCTCGAGTCCCATCCGAGGCAGCGCCTCCACAATCCCTCCGCCCAGGGACCAAATCAACACGAACATGCCTGGCAAAGTTCAAGAGCACCCCAAGGGGTCCCGACCAGTTCCGTGCAACCTTACCATACCATGATTTAGCGTCCATCCGTCGGGCCCTGGGAATCAACATCGGAGCTTGGAGGAGAACGTCTCTGTTGGCGCCAGTCTGCTGCATCAGAGGCCGCTGAGTGCCCCTTCCTTGATTTCTTTTCAGCAACACGCCAACCCTCGAGCCAGTCCCAGGCATCTTCTGGACGGGTGAAGAACCACGTTTTTCCATTCGATTCCACCCTCAACTTAGCGTGAAACAGCATGGCGTATTTAATTCCTGATCACGCAGGGCCCGCTTCACGTCCAGGAAGCTACGGCGCTGCTTCTGCACCCGCAGAGTGAAATCCGGGAAGAACATGACTTTGCTGTTATCAAGAGTCAATGGAGGGGCTGCCCGTGCAGTCTGGAGTATGTCATCGCGATCTCGAAAGTTGAAGACTCGATCCAGGAGGGGACGGGGGGGCGCCCCCGGCTTCGGACGGGCCCCCGGAACCCGATGAGCCCGCTCAGTTGTGAAGCATTTGGAGAGTCTTTTGGGCTGAAGGCGTTTGAGGACCAGCTCTTCGACAAAGAGGTCCACCGCTTGCCCCTCTGCTCGCTCCGGAACACCAAGAATGCGGATGTTATTGCGTCGCATCCTTCCCTCATAGTCATCCAGCTGCAGGACCATTGCCTCATGTGCAACACGCAGTTCGGAGACTTGGGTCTTAAGCAGGGCGGTGTCACTGACCAAGTCTTTAGCAGTGCACTCGACCGTGGCCACCCTTTCCACCACTTTTTTCATATCTTCCCGGATCAGTCCCACTTCCGTGGCTACCGTGTCTATTCTTACCTCGAGGGAGGTACGTATTGCTGTTATGGCGTCGAGGAGATCTCTATTTGAAGGGTCCGTCGTTATTCCTGGGGTCAACGAATCCACCCGGTCATCCGTCTGTTGTTTCTGCCAGGCAAATTTATCCAACTTAGATTGGGTCGCCGTCCGGCCACTGCGTCCCGTAGCCATTGTTCTCCTCAAGGCCGCCCCACCCAAACCCAGGGCGCACCCGCTACTCCCCGCCGCCTGCGGTGAGAATTCCACCCGGACTGTCGGTTTTCGCGTGGCGCACCCACCTCCGAGCAGAGCAGCACCGGGCTCTTCTCTCTAGCCAAGCAGCTATGGGGGCCCTCGACACCCAGCACTTTTTGATAGAATGTTAGCCCAGAGGATATCCTCCGTCATCAAGGTAGCCGCCCCTCTCGCGGCGCCCCCATATCCAGCTAGAGACCAATGTCAGTGGTGCCGAATGCGAAATGGAGGGGAGGCAGCAATGAAGCGTCGTATGGACAATGAAAGAAGGCCCCAGGCCTCAGCGTCTCTCCCCAAATATTGCGGCCCTCCACGCAATCAGAGTTCCGATGTGAGGCTCCGGGGGACTGCGCCTGCCAGTGATATCCCCTTCAATTACTGTGTCCCCAACACGTCAGCCAGTCCAGTATGAGGAGGGTGTCTTTTCAGAAGCAGCAGGCAAAGCCCGAGGTACTTAACCCTCACCCTGGAGCGCCAGGCCGCAATCCGCGCCTCCTCGAAACGCAGCCCCACACCCCAGGGGGTCACTCTCACATCTGGTCCTCTCCTCACCGACTTCAGGAAGGGCCAACTCACTCCGACTCCCGGGGGTCTTCAGAGCACACCAATCTGAATACCGGAGCTGTGACAAGTCCATCAATCCTGGTCGTCTTCAGGGCTACGGCCGCCACTCCTGGGCCCCATCCGGCATCCCCAGCCGCCGCACCCAGGCTCCGGCCGGCAAAAGGTATTGGCAAGTCAAGTTGTGGCGCGACTGAGACCCTCAGACGAGATAGGCCGAAGCAGTGGCCTCGCGTAATTCGGGCCCGCCAAACCACCACCTTCGCAGCGGCGGGCCTCGCAGCCAGAGTCCGGTCCATGCAGCTCCGCGAAAACGACAGCAGCGATCCGCTTCAAACTCGGACCGAGTGTTGGTGGGCACCTGAGCAGCTCTTCTAGGGCAGTGGGGCAGGAATTAGGCCGGCAGGAGGTACAATATAGCGGATGGTTCGGGAGTGGCACCCGGAGCAGAGCTACCGAGCAGCCATTCCCTTCGATGGTTAGCCGATTCATGAGTATCTTGATGTTTGTAAGAATCTCACCTGCCACTTGAATGGCGAATCTATGGGACAGTCTGTGCTTTAAACCGTAGCACTGCTCTTTAATAGAAAACTTCTGCTTGTAGCCTGCCCAAGGGTATAAACCAAAATGAAACTTAGTGTTGTGAATGGTGTTTAAATAATGTATCCCAAGACACCACTGTGACCTCAGTTAATCTCTCTCACCTTTCAGTATAAGTTCCGACTGCTCAGTGGATAAAAGAACTCTGATCAAACATCAAATGCTGTAATTAGCTGCGCGAATAATAAAGAATAAAAATCAATCTATCAGTTGCCTATTCATGTGAACTAGACGAGGATAGTACGTAATGCGCTCTCTACTTACTTACTGATGAACCGTCGAGATCAAAATCAAGCCTTCTGAAATAACGCTCACCAGAATCAGAAGATGCCTGAAATTGTGTCCATATTTAGCGTCTACTTCCCGCGAACGCTGAGGAGTTCTCGGCGGGTATCTACAACAATAGACATAGAAAGAGCACTTGCGCATCTGACGATAAGACAGTGTAACGTGGTGGCCATGTGAAGCTACTGGTGAGAAAGGTGAAATATAGGTCACCGCTAGCGTGATCAGCAAAGGTGACACGGCAAGAAAAAATGAAGAAGACATAATCGTTTAGTGCAATTAGATACACATAAATGACTTTACACCATTAACAAAATCACAAACAACAGTACTAAACAAGGGCATATCATTTGTGCCCCCATTCCACACTAGGGCTTTGGATACAGAAATAGATTTGTACAAGTTCTTAAGAAAATTGAGATTAAGATATTTCTTTTCCAATCTGGAACCGGCTCAAGTAGACTCACCAGAATATAAAGAATTCAGAGCCAAAAGCAACTTTCTAGCCCCTACTTCACACAAGGTCATAGATTCTTTAGAGAAATTGGTTAAAAGAGATTTGGCTCAGTTATCCACCACATTTAGCAAACGCTATAATTTAACAGTAACTGACAGAAAAGCACTTAAATCACTGAGGATGAACGAGTCCATAGTATTTATTCCAGCTGACAAGGGGGGAGCACTGGTTGTAATGGATCAAAGCTACTACGAATCTAAAATTGAGGCCATACTTTCAGACCAAACTACATATCTTCCTTTAAGCAGGGATCCCACACCAGAGTTTCAAGAATCTTTATGGAAATTATTGACACACGCTCTAGACATGACATGGATTTCTGAGAAAACACAGGAGTATTTATACTCCAAGTTTCCTCGTAGGCACACCATTTACATGTTGCCTAAGATACATAAAAATCTCACGGATCCACCTTTTCGTCCCATAGGGTCCGGATGTAGTTCGATACATGAACCACTGGGACAATATCGCGACACGTTCCTACAGCTATTTGTACAGTCGGGACCGACATATGTACAGGACACTACTCACTTCTTGAAGTTGCTCAAAGAACTCGTACTGCCACCCACCAAAGAAATTTGGTTAGGTACAGTAGATGTAGTGTCACTTTACACCTCAATACCTCATTCTGAGGGAACCGAGGCAATCGAGTGGGCACTACTGCAGCAGGAAAATATACAGGCCAATAAAGTGTTTCTCTTGGAAGTTTTGCAGTTTAGCTTGTTTAACAGCTATTTTAATTGGAAAGAAAGATTCTACCTACAAACCAATGGTACTTCCATGGGTTTCGCAGGGGCACCAAGCTATGCCAACACTTTCATGATGAAATTTGAACAAGAAAACATACTAAATGATTCATCTTGGTCTGACCGGCTAATTATGTATCGAAGATACATCGATGATATAGTCATCATCTGGCAGAGTACTCAAATGATTTGGAAACTAAACTCATGGGGTTGAATGATATAAACCCCAGAATTCAATTCACATATATTTTGGATACACAGAGAATTTCATATTTGGATGTTAGTGTGGAATTGCATGGCACAGATATCACTACCAAGGTGTGTAAAAAATCTACAGATCGCAATAACACGTTATTGTTCAGTACCTTTCATCTGGAGACCTAAAAGAAACATCTCCCCTATTCTCAATTTTTGAGGATCAAGCGCATTTCATGAGACAAGGAGCAGAATATAGCAACACTTACAGAATCCAAAAAGAGCTTCCTAGACCGGGGTTATCCCATTGATATAGTGGAGGCATCTGCCAGACGGGCAGAAGAGATTCCGAGAGAGTCGTTGCTCGAGAAAAAAGAGAAACCACAACATCAAAGATAAGTGTTTGTATCCACATTCTCGACTCATTCGCCAGCTATAAAAAGAATCATCCTACGCTGATGGGACCTGCTACAATCAGAGCCTGATTTTAGAAACCTCTTTCGAAATCCTCCAATTTTTGCATATAAGAGATCTAACAACCTCCGAGAACTACTCACAAAAAAATCCTTGACAGGTCCAGAGCAATACATAGGCATGCAAAAATGCTACAATTCTTCACATTGCAATAATGTCCTCACCCGGACATCCATATCACATCCATGGTCAGAAAAACCAATAGACTTGAGGTTCACCGCAAATTACAACACCCAGAATGTTATTTTGTGATCCATTGTCCATGTGCTCTACATAATGTAGTGAAAACAGAAAGATCATTGAGATCACGTATAACATAACATAAAAGTAGAATTAGAACAAGAGCGTTGAATTCACCTTTAGCCAGTCATTGGATAGCCGCACATTATTCCATAGCACAACTTAGATTTTCAGTACTAGAAGTCATGACACATCGGAATGATAGAGACATGTCTAAATACATTACACAGAGGGAGACGTTTTCAATCAGACATTTGGACACCATGACCCCCCAGAGGGTTAAATGACAAATTAGAATTATCATGTTTCCTTTAGGGCTAGCCCTGTGAATTGACCCAGAGTTTTCACTGGCTTACTGCAAATGAGTGTTTTAACTTTTTATGTTTTATGTGGTGTTATCAGCGACAGCATATATTTTTTCGTTCACTACTATCAGTACTTTGTTCACTCGTTAATTTGTGTAGTTTCACATTAAATTAGGAGGGACTCAAGAAGATTATTAGGATTATGTGTGGAACAATGTAAAAATGATGAATATCTTGTCTTACAAATTGCTGCATATAGATGAATGTAATATCACTACAGGAGGATTGTTGAAATGAGAATTTTGTAACAAATTACAAGTTGATGTACAGTGGTATTCTCATTGTTGATCCTATTAGAAAACTGATTTAGTACATTTACATCAGTTAACATCTTCTCAGGCAAGCTGGATTCGTATTGTTAAGACATAACTAGGCCATGAAGCTTCCGCAAACATACACTGCTGATTAATCCAGAGTCATTGCTGGAGACATACAACTACATCACGTTTGGTAATTAGTTTATACCAATGGGGATATGCATATGGAGGTCAATAACTAACTACTATACTTCATTCAACTTGACAATTGATTATGTATTAAAGAATTGTATCTAGGCAGTTATATTTTGGGACATGTGCCCATATTACCAGTCAATATATGATGTTGTAAGCACGTTTTTCATTATATTCACTTGTATGCTAGTTTGATCACTCCAAAATATAATGACTAGGTTAGCAGTGATTCAAGCGTTTTTTAAGCTTTTCATGTACAGAGATTTACATAGTTTCGTAACAGTTTGTAACTTCGTAACAACGTCATTTCTTGAGTTTTGAGTAAGTAATTTTTGTGTTTTCAAATGCACTAAACGATTATGTATTCCTTCTTTCTTTCTGTTTCACCTTTGCTGATCACGCTAACGGTAACCTATATTTCACCTTACTCACCAGTAGATTCACATGGCCGCCACGTTACACTGTCTTATCGTCAGATGCCCAAGTCCTCTTTCTATGTCTATTGTTGTAGACACCCGCTGAGAACTCCTCGGCGTTCGCGGGAAGTAGACGCTAAATACTGACAAAATTTCAGGCATCTTCTGATTCTGGTGAGCGTTATTTCAGTAGGCTTGATTTTGATCTCGACGGTTCAACAGTAAGTATGTAGTGTCAGGAATCACGGGAGGTTTCCTCCTCCTACTTCCTCCGTAGCTACTATTCTCTCATTGCAAACTCAAAGAGTAGCTAATCCCTTTAGTTGGAGCGCTAGTTGGCACCGTAGAAACTCCAACATGGCCGCCAACATCCTGACATTGCAACAGCATATCGCTGTTTAGCAGTCTAGTCTTTCAGCGAATGACAGTTGGTGAGGTGTGCTCCAACCTTCTACTGCGCACTTCACTGAAGATTCTACTGGAGCAGCACCTGTTTCTCTTGCGTCGTGGAACTTAGTCAGGGTAGAAGCGGAATTATCGGGTTTAGTTTCGGCGGTTACTACAAACGTTCAAAGACTAAGGTTAGTGTCTAAATCTAAGAAATTACTTCAGATCTCACCAAGAACCTTGGGTAAAAATCTGATAGAAAAATAATCAGGCTTAAAGTTATGCTCATGTTACAAATAGCAGTATAATTGGTGAGGAAGATCGAGACTAACATAAATACTAGGGCAAAATTCATAACCTTTTAATTCAGTGATAAAGACCGAGTGAGGAGAACGCGGGCGACTCCTTCCAACTCGCAGCATCTAAGGAAATGTTTCTCTGCAAGTGATTATCTCAATTTCAATTGAAAGGACAAACGCAGGCACCGTTCTTCCGGTGCCACGTTGTACTGAAGGAGATTATCACTATTTCAATTGAAAGGACAAACGCGGACACCGTTCTTCCCATGCCGCGTTGTCCTGAAGGATTAGAAAAATAAAAGACACGCGCACGTTTCTTTTCGTGCACGCTATAATCCTTGAGGCAGTAAACACACCGGCAATTTTCTAACGCGACTCATCTCCTTGAGCCCCGTTAGTTCTATGAGCGGGCGAGTGCGAACGCGACAACATTACCGTTCGCTTCGCATTTAAAAGAATACAGGAAGCGTAAATAAATAATTGCAGACATCTCTTTTGCTAGCTGCCTTAAACTAGTTGCAGATACAAGTCAGAGGCAAGAACAAACCAGACAGCATCTTCTTCAATTGGATGGGATTCATAAACAACTAATCTCCATATCCATCAAGAAACTAACTAAGGCTGGTGCATACTAGTAGCAGTTCAACTATTTCAGACACCATTTATAAAACATCTCTTTCACTTGTCTAGTGAGTATTCAGTTGGGGAAAAAGAGAGAATTAACATTTTATCACATACAGAAAAGAATATTTACGTACCTTGTTTTCTTATGTTAAGACAGTGCAGAGTAGAGGTAGAACGACCTGTGAAGAAAAGAGCAAGTGATTAGAGTGAAGGCTTCTCTGGGTAAACGTACACTACACTTGAGAGAAGTTAGAAGAGTGGCAAGCCCAAAACTACTCACTGGTGAGATAAGTTATCTTATGTAAAGAATACCAGTAAGTTTAAGATAAACCAATCATATCTGACTATGTAATGTTTTTAGCTTGAACAACCAGAAGAAGAAGACCAAGCAGGACCAGCTGAGTTTTGGAGCTGTCTCTTCTCTCTCCCAACCCCTTTCCCCCCTCAGTACTTACCTGCGATGGAATAATACAAAACCTAGCAGGGGGGGTTCTGAGAAGGGCATTGGGATTTAGAGTCATTCTGCTCCTGTGTGGTTAAACTAGTTCGAGTATGACCTCTGACATGTAGAGAGCGCATTACGTACTATCCTTGTCTAGTTCACATGAATAGGCAACTGATAAATTGATTTTTATTTGTTATTATTCGCGCAGGCTAATTACAGCATTTGATGTATGCTCAGAGTTCATTTTATCCACTGAGCAGTCGGAACTTATACTGAAAGGTGAGAGAGATTAACTGAGGTCACAGTGGTGTCTTGGGATACATTATTTAAATACCATTCACGGCACAAAGTTTCGTTTGGTTTATACCCTTGGGCAGGCTACAAGCAGAAGTTTTCTATTAAAGCGCAGTGCTATGGTTTAAAGCACAGACCGTCCCATAGATTCGCCATTCAAGTGGCAGGTGAGATTCTTACAAACATCAAGATACTCATGACTCTATTTCACCTCAGATAGCACTTAATAGCATGATTGTATTTTGTGTATTTTACAGCATATAAGGAACATTTTTGCTGAGCATCACCGTTCATGCTTGTTCCAACAAACCAAGAAATTGGTGCGCTACTTTCGGCATCATTAGACTAGTGGAGGTACAGAATTCTTCATTTTAGCCAGTGAATTTTAACAGAAGTGATTCTCACAACTACTAACTTCACTAATATTAGTAACTATATGATCTACTGGAATGGTGGTGTAGTTATCTTGTTTTTTCGCTTTTTCTTTTCTCCATTTTGTCTTTTTGACTCCACTGATTCACCTGGTTTCTGGAAGCTTATTTCTGATAATACCACAGTGGCTCTCTTTGGTTCTATCATCTAGATTTTTATTCCCTGATTCACTTATTCGTTTTTTTTCCGGATATTGAGAGGCCAGCACAGTCACTATTTGTAAATGAGAAGTTATATATGTGTGCATTCACATTGTATATGTTTGTTTTAGATTTCACCTGAAGAAGGGTGTATAACACACCCAAAATGCATTGGGAATGGTTTTCTCCATGATTGTCAGTATATCATATTATATTTTTGAAGCTTCTCATCATTTGTGAATTCCGCTTCAGAATAAAGAAGCACTTGACAACATTGAATGGAACTGCAGTTTCTTTTTGGACTTTCGGACTTACAGAATTTAATTTGTGTTTATGATGATTAACCACTAAAGATTGATTAATTCTGTTTAACATTGGTATCATAATGTGTGATGCACTCAATGTTGAGTGTCTTAGGTAGTGCTCACTTTGTCTAGGACATTTAGGCCCTAGTTTTCTTCAACTTTCTAAAAGTGGCATTTTCTGAACTGTAATTTAAAATCCAACTTCACCATAAGTTAGGATTTTAAATTTAAATTAGGATTCCAGAGACGCCAGACATGGGGTCTTATCTCTTTCCAGTTGGAAATTACACTTATAAAATGTAATAAGGTAATCCCAATTTTATCCTATGGGTGATATATGCCTTGCAGTATTTGAAAACAAATTTGGGAGTTTTTCTCAAGTACATGTCTTGCCTTTAAAATACATTGCACTCTGCCCTCTGGGTTGTGCAGGCCCAACTTTAGGTATGACTTATATGTATACAAATGGAAGGTTTAGTCCTGGGAAAGAGTTATTTTGCCAGATCGACATGGCAGTGTGAACTGCACACACAGGCTCTGCAGTGGCAGGCCTGAGACATGGATAAAGGGCTACATTAGTGGGTGCACAATGTGTGTTGCAGACACATTAGTAGCATTTAATTTACTGGTAAACTAAAGAGGCCAATTGGGGATGAACCAATAGTACCATGTTTAGGAGAGAGAACACAAACACGTTGGCACTGGTTACCAGTGCTAAAGTGCACAGAATGTTGGTACCAGCAAAAACAAGGTCACAAAAATGGAGGAAAACAGGAACAAATGGGGGGGGGGGGAGACCACCCCATGGACGTGCAACGTCGATCAATCGCAGCATTATCGATTAACTAGACCGCTCCCATGCATTCAGCTCAATCGAGCATGCGTGCACGTAAGCACGTCCGCCAAGCCCATATGAGGACGATCAGCCAGCTGCATCAGTCCCTGACTTTGCAGCCACGATACAGGACTCATGCCTGTAATCCCCGGTCGAGCGCTACATGAATTTATAGCCGATTACCAAGGTGAGAGAGGAGGCGCGTTTCACTATCCATCTGCGGTCACTGATCAGACCAGCGAAGGGTACAGCCTTGTACCGCTTCTTCAAACGCAGTAGCGGCTATCTTAGCCGTTTCTCATTTTAACCCTAAGCAGCAACCTGGCAAGCTTCGTTAACCCTATTTACGGTAGACTCGCATATGCCGTTTTAATCATAACTTTAAGACCCCATGCTAGTTTTAATCCCATGAGCAGTCACATGCGCTCCCACTTGGGCCTAGTTGGCCCCAGTTTCTAGCAGCTTGTGAGTTTATTTAGTATAATTTTGGATTTGTGTCACGCGCTCGGACACGTTGTTTCGCGTTCTTGCGTGTTAACAGATACGCACGCTCCCCGCACAACTTTGACTAAATAGCATAGCTGTACTCGCTACAACCAGCGGAGCGCCCATGACACGATTTGACTTGTGTTAGACACGCTTTTTCCCTACACAGACACTACCAGGCCCCTGTGTTTAGAGCTCCTGTGTATTAATAGATATGCACCACGCGTGCTCCCCCGCATAACTTTGAATATTTAGCATAGCTGCACGTGATACAGCTTGCTGAGTGCACATGTAACTATTTTACCTCGAACTCCCACCCACCAATCAGGGCAGTGCGCTTTTGCTAGAGGTTATGCCTACTTGTCAGGTATAACCCCCATACCTTTCTACTTTGTAGATTAACTCTACCTGGGTCACCACTCACCGTGCCACCAGGTCTCGTCCCAGGATTAACTTTGGTTCTTCAGGGTGAGTTAAACCGCCTGTTGCCACTTGATGATTGTTCCTTAAACCGTATCTCTGCCAGATATAAAATTATCCAACCCCCTCTTAAATTGTAGGCTGTCCTTCAATTCCCCCCGCCCGTCCCGTCCTGATGAAGACACACCCTTGACTATCTAAGGGAGCTGAATTGGGTCGAAACGTCGACAAATATACTAGGCCCGGATCATCCTAAGGCGTTGCCCAAAGAAAGAATCATTATTTGGCAGGCCTATTGTATTTCCTGTAACATCTGGCCCTCTTTCCACTTGTAAAATATTTTCACCACCCTGTATATATTGCACACCACTTAACACTGAGCACTAATGTCACCACCACCTATTTTGTAATTTTTATTGTATTGGCAGCCATCAATATATGTGTAAAGAATGTAAAGGCTTCTATTTTGATAAAACGTACACACTAGACAGCAATTTGAGTCATGTGCCTTATTGTTTGTAAATTAATTATCCACATCTAGGCATCTTGAGATACATTTGTGACATGTTAATGCGCTATTATAATTAATCTGAAACCCGACAGAACCACCTTTTGACTACTACGATATACCCAGGTTCTGAGGGATACAGGGTCGCCCCATTTTTTAGGTCTCGCCTGACCCAGCGCATGCGCTGGTCTGGCGAGACATTTTGTGAGGGCTCTAAAAAGTGCTACCAGGCCAGCCTACAGCTACAGTGCATGTGCGCGGGCAGGAGCGCCGTGCTTGACCGAGGTTACTTTTGACTTTCGAGGCCGCACGGCCGCTTTGATGTTTGATCGCGATCACTCTCGCGGCCGCACGTCCGCTTGGCATAGCCAATAGGTCTCGCTTTTGGGACCTTAGAAGTATTTCGTTATGCAACTGTTGCATGGCTAAACACTTATAAGGTCCCAAAGGCGAGACCTATTGGCTATGCCAATGCTTGTGTTTGTTTTATTTGTGTTACTCAGGAATGGATTTTGCACAGTAATATACACTCTCTCCAGTCCACTGCTGAGCACTGTAGTCTTTGCACAATATTAATACATGCTTGATTTTGTACCAATGCTTCGATGTGATTTTACTTCCTTGAGTCTCTTTTTCTCATTTGTTTATTGTAGTGAAAATAACACCTGTGTGCTCAATTTTCAGTAGAAAAACATTAATTTCCCTTTCCTCACAATAATATAGGACCATTTCGTCATGGGTTGCAAATCGCTCCCAAGCCATTTAAGCGTTTCTTTGTAAGTTACTTCTGACTAAGTGGCTTCTTCTGCCCCTATTCTCCCCACAACATCTGCATGACTTGTCGATGATAAATGTTTAGGTTTTGCCTACAGGGAGCATTTAGCATCCTATGAGCCTTGAAGTGCCTCCCTTTTAATCCTGGGTGGCTTCAGTAGTGTACTCCTGGTTGTTATCTGAGGTGCGCACTCAGCAACCTCAACAACCCAAATCCTCACAAAGCCTGTGTCTCACAGTCTAGTTATGACATTAATATGGATGTGATTTAATGACCGTACAGTAATAACCCGTGGGAGCCTGCCATCCCTGGATTATAAACGCCCTCGGTACTTTCCTTATTACAGTGGACCTGGGACGTCTCCGGCCAACATCACACCCAGGCTGTGGAGAGCGCCAGCTGCCACGTAAACAGTTAAAGATACGATTCCTTGTCCGGCTTCGTTTTCCTGGAGCTTTCACGCTTGATGATAAGACATTGGCGGCAGTATGCTTTTCCATCGCAACGTGCATGCGTGCGTCTATCAGTGGCAAACCACGCATTTTAATCCATAAAACAGATTTTTACCATTTCCAAAACAATTCTTCACTTTGGAGGTTTCTTTATACATACTAATAAGTTGTGAAGATCGCCACCATGACACGTGCCCCTTCCAGCCTTATCATTTCACCCACATTGCTACTGCTGTGTGGGCAGACACGCTATCGACATCAAACTCCGCAAATCTGACGTTTTTCTCTAGATAGGGAAGTCTGGCGCCATCTGCTCCGGTTGATTCACAGACTTTACACCTGAGTCTAAATGACCCCAGAACCCTTGGGGATGTAGAACAGCCTTGTAATGTACTCTCTGGTCACTTTGCCTTATAGGTGAGTGGTTCCCAAACTTTGTAGAACTTCAACCCACTTTTTAGAACAACAAACGTTTGCAACCCACCTAGCTTTAATGGACATGAGGCGACGGATTCCTTTAATGTAACTAAAGCGTCATGTGGTAGCCACTGTCATTTACAGACTGCGCATTTTCCATTGAAATGGCCACTACATTTGCGCACACGTGCAGTTTTACTGATGCAACTATATATAATGTGTGGAAATCCACTTTCAATGAATACTTATCATTTGTTTATCACCAAGTAAAGTATCCTGATTTGTTTTGATCCTGATAAAATCTTTGTTTCCAGAGCATTTCAGAATTCCAAAAAATGTGTTTGCGTTTTTGCTTTTCTAACTGCTGAATGTGTACAGTTCATTTACAAGTGTATACACTTTTCTGTGTTACAAAAGACAGATTGTCACATCATTCCCTTTTCTTTTCTGTCTCTGCCCTCAAAGTGAGAGGTGTTTGTAAACACCACCTCATGTGTAACAAGCATTGGCATAGCCAATAGGTCTCGCTTTTGGGACCTTATAAGTATTTAGTGATGCAGCACAATATCCTTGATGCAACAACATTAACTGTTGCATGGTTAAACACTTATAAGGCCCCAAAGGCGAGACCTATTGGCTATGCCAATGCTTGTTGTATAATTATTGTTGGTGCAGGTTCCTATCTGCGAGGGTGTTTTACTCTGATTTATTTGTTTTTGTAAATAAGAATTTATTTATACCTAGGTCCTGAGAGACACATCACCATCAGTACAGGTCTCTCTCAACTGTTCTGTGTATTACTGTTTAAAACATGATGCATGCAACTTGATGACACCAGACTGTATGTGAAAATACTCATCACTTACATTTTCCTTGTATTATGTCTGATAAAGAAACACTGTCATACAGCGAGGATTATATAGCTAAGCTCATACAAGATCAGGGCACATCACATTTTTTACTAGGCTCAGACAGATTATCTGTCGATGCTAGCCGCAATGAGAAATTAGCCAAGATAGAAAGACTGGAAAAGAAGCTCATTCGCTCACGATTCCATGGCCATGTACTAACCTAATACCTCCAGGCCAACATAATCCCAAAAGGTTTACAGGTTAGGAACGAACCCGCGATTTTCATTAACGTCCCTAAATTTAGGGAGGGCTTCAGCTACGTTGCTAATAATTGCTCACGGCACTGGATGGTGCTTGGTGTTGAGACTGCAATTGAGTATGTAAAGAAACTGACACAAGAGATAGCTGAATTAAAAAAAGAAATACTAGAGGACAGTGCACTCGCTAATGCTAGGGAAGCACTGGAGAGAGCAGAAAAAACACTAGCAGACTTTAACACGCTTACCCTTAACCGGAAACTCGATAAATTGGCTAAGAACATAAGGAATTATGATACAAAGTACACTTACCCATACCTGGCTGATGAATACTATAAACAAGACAGCCAGGGATTCTTCTCAAACAAAAGCCGTCAGGGGTCGCGGAGGTTCTACACCTTCTCTGACTCCTCAGTTGGCAGTGGTTCTGACTCAGACTCAGCAAGACCATCCACAAGCCGCCAGGGGAACCAAGGCTTGCATTTTTTAGGAGAGGGTTACCACCAGTCCAACAGGGGCGGTGGTACAGAACAGAACTGGGGCCGCCCAAGGGGATGGAACAGGGGCATGAAAACGCAGCGGGGCAACCCACGGGTGAGATGTTTTCCTTCAGAAACGCATGGGGAGATTTCCACACACAGGCAAACTTACAGATGGTGACAACACCGTCACTTGCCCCCACTGCTACTGACCCTCTTCTTGTTCGTCAAATACCCACATCCCTTGCAGTTCACACACTTGTACTTGATGCTCATCCGGTCGCATAGGCCAGCTTGGAACAGAGTGGGACCCCGCGGATGCCCCAAATACAACCATTAACAACAATGCCATGAGAACTGAGCTGCTCACATCAGTTAACACCGAGTGTGGGACACGAACGACGGACAGTACCATTTTAACCATGGACCCAATAATCAATCTCTCAAACTACAGCATGTCCTCTGCAGAAAAGAGGGTACTCTGCAAAGGGCTGTTTTTTGTACCCACAGCCGTGCCCGATCCCTTCACCATCAAACTCGAGATGCAAAAATTCTTCAGAAAAATACGATTAAAATATTTCTTCAACAAGAATGTGTACAATCCGTCAGGCGCCGCTACACCATTCAGACCTCTGTCGACGTTTACACCTGAGGCGTATATCTTGAGCCAGAGAATATTGGCCTTTGAACAGGTTGTCTTACAAGAAACTATGGAACTTCTGGAAGTAAGACAGTACATAAGCCACAACATCAGCAAAGAAGAAAAACTGCCATTGAATACGCTATGCAACAATGACACCATCATTATTAAGGCGGCTGACAAAGGTGGAGCAGTGGTCGTGCAAAACACTACGGACTACATAGAAAAGATTGAGCATCAATTGGGAGTACTGGACAGTTATCTCCCGACACCAAGAGATCCCACCACAGAGATTTGGTCTCTCATTAAAAAACTCACTGAGGAGGGACTGAATAAAGGCTTCCTTAGCCAATTGGAGATGGAGTTCCTGAACAAAAACGAGCCCAGAATCCCCACTATATACACCCTCCCTAAAGTGCACAAACGTTTGGAGAAGCCACCATGGAGACCCATTGTCTCAGGGTGCGGCTCAATTCTTGAACCCCTTAATCAATTCATTGACCATTTCCTGCAACCCTGGGTGGTACAGACTAAGTCATACGTGAGAGACACCATGCACGCCATCCAGCTTCTTGAGGGCCAGACATTCAACACTCAATCACAATTTCTTGTGACTCTTGACTATGTAAAGAAACTGACACAAGAGATAGCTGAATTAAAAAAAGAAATACTAGAGGACAGTGCACTCGCTAATGCTAGGGAAGCACTGGAGAGAGCAGAAAAAACACTAGCAGACTTTAACACGCTTACCCTTAACCGGAAACTCGATAAATTGGCTAAGAACATAAGGAATTATGATACAAAGTACACTTACCCATACCTGGCTGACGAATACTATAAACAAGACAGCCAGGGATTCGTCTCAAACAAAAGCCGTCAGGGGTCGCGGAGGTTCTACACCTTCTCTGACTCCTCAGTTGGCAGTGGTTCTGACTCAGACTCAGCAAGACCATCCACAAGCCGCCAGGGGAACCAAGGCTTGCATTTTTTAGGAGAGGGTTACCACCAGTCCAACAGGGGAGGTGGTACAGAACAGAACTGGGGCCGCCCAAGGGGATGGAACAGGGGCATGAAAACACAGCGGGGCAACCCACGGGTGAGATTTCTTTCCTTCAGAAACGCATGGGGAGATTTCCACACGCAGGCAAACTTACAGATGGTGACAACACCGTCACTTGCCCCCACTGCTACTGACCCTCTTCTTGTTCGTCAAATACCCACATCCCTTGCAGTTCACACACTTGTACTTGATGCTCATCCGGTCGCATATCCCTCATCCCTCTATACTTCGATACCACAAACCAAGGCGCTGGACGTGGTAAGAAATACGCTGAATAAACGCCCAAGATCCCACTGGATACCAACTGATTTCATAATCGAAATGTTGGGTATAGCTATGAAGAAAAATTACTTTGTGTTCAGAAATCAATTCTATTTCCAGTGCAAAGGTGTGGCGATGGGAGCTACATATGCGCCAAGCCTGGCCAATATCTTCATGGACGACTATGGGGAAGAGCATCTGTACAGTATGGACAATCCATTAATTGAGTCTATTGCAGCATGGAAAATATATATTGACAATGTCATCATGATTTGGTCAGGCACAGAAGATGAGCTCAATCAATTTGCAGTATGGATCAACAACAGATCGAAAGACATCCAATTTACAATGTTGTATAACAACGAAGCCATTGAATTCTTAGATCTCACATTCAGAGTGGATGAGGGTCTTAAATATTGCGACCTATTCCGGAAGCCTACAGAAATGAACACACTATTGAAATACGATTCACACCATCCGCGCAACCTGAGGGACAACCTACCCTATGGGCAATACCTCAGGTTGAGAAGGAATTGTACACAGAGAGTGGATTTCTTCAAGGAAACAGACATCCTGACTAAACGCCTAAGAGAACGAGGCTACCCAATTGGACTACTGAAACGGGCAAGGAAGCGTGCTTCATATTGTCCACAGGAGCTGTTGCTACAAACCAATGAAAAAAAGATCAAGAGTGAGAACATTGCATGTGTCACCACATTCAACTCAAAAAGTAATGGCATAAAGAAAATCATCAAGAAATATTGGAACCTGGTGTCCAGCGAACTTAACATCACCGAAAGCCCTTTATTTGCTTTCAAAAGAGGAAGAAATATCAAGTACAATGTGGTCAAAGCATTCCTCGAGCCACCTAAACAACAGGATCTCAGAAGCCAACTGGGACTCCCTCCGGTAATTAGGCATTACAAATGTGGGTAGTGTAAAGCGTGCCCTCTGACCATGGAAGGGGCAAACTTCACACACAAAACACAGACATACAAACTCACATCATTTTCCA
This sequence comes from Triturus cristatus, assembly GCF_964204655.1. Classification (NCBI taxonomy): domain Eukaryota; kingdom Metazoa; phylum Chordata; class Amphibia; order Caudata; family Salamandridae; genus Triturus; species Triturus cristatus. The sequence goes on along the minus strand of NC_140584.1, from coordinate 539,471,177 downwards.
ACTGCAACAGTATGAATGTGGTCTACATCATCTGTTGCCCATGTAACTTAGTGTACGTAGGGCAGACCACACAGAAGGTGAAAGTCAGGATCCTTCAACACATGAGCAGAATTAGATGTAAGACTCAGGGAGCGCCTCTAGTGGAACACTTCACCACCAATAATCATTCCCCAGAGAGCATCAGATGGAGAGTAGTCGAAAAGATTTGCCACCACCCGTGGGTTGGCTCCATTTCCTCATCCCTTAACTATAAGGAATATAGATGGATTCACTCTCTCAATTCAGTGGCCAACAGCCTTAATGAACATGCGGAGACATCTAAACAGATGGGTCAGCTCTAGTATCCTTATACTGATCTCGTATGAAATATACACTAACATGCTCTGCGTTAGGTGCTACACATTTGGACATGTTACATAATGAGCCATATCTCTATTACATAGCATACCTTGCTTGGAATTGCCACTCCATATATTTTCAATATGCCACTCACTGAATTTTAATATGGACCTTAAGCCTGGCACAGGCACTTTGGGTGCCTCATTAGCATGAATGTCTCACTCTATTTTTGTAACATTATGATTGTGAAGCTTGATTGAAAACTGAACCTCATGAGCAGTTATACTTTGAATATGTTTTAATGTGTCGCCGATGGTATCCTTTTCGCATGTATACTACATCTCATCATGCACAAGCAAAATGAATATGTTATACTGTGCCACGCATTGTAGCACTTGTTGTACATAACTGTTTTTAAACGCCCCCATACTTATGTTTAGCACTCACACACTGGTGATATGTTATATGTCTAATGTACGTCCCACCTATCAAATGAAAAAGTTCCGGCCTCTCTGTTCTTGACATACTCCTTATAGGCCTATGTTCTAGACTTAAGAAACTGATACATGCAACTTCGATCAATCGCAGCATTATCGATTAACTAGACCGCTCCCATGCATTCAGCTCAATCGAGCATGCGTGCACGTAAGCACGTCTGCCAAGCCCATATGAGGACGATCAGCCGGCTGCATCAGTCCCTGACTTTGCAGCCACGATACAGGACTCATGCCTGTAATCCCCGGTCCAGCGCTACATGAATTTATAGCCGATTACCAAGGTGAGAGAGGAGGCTCGTTTCACTATCCATCTGCGGTCACTTGTCAGACCAGCGAAGGGTACAGCCTTGTACCGCTTCTTCAAACGT